>NC_065447.1:10288823-11775073 GCF_917563875.1 Diabrotica virgifera virgifera
CCATGATCGATCTTCTCCGACTTTGTGCTGGGCGACCTCTTTTTAGTTTTCCTTGGGGATTCCACTTTAGGGCAGTCTTTGCAATACTGGAGATGTTTTTTCGGAGTGTGTGACCGATCCAACCCCACATTCTGAATTTTATTTCATGTTCTACCCACTTTTGTTCGATCAGGTGTAGCTGATTTTCGTTTCTGATGTTATGCCAGAAAATACTAACAATTTTTTGTAGGCATTTGTTTGTAGTATACTGGCCAGACCTCCCAAACAGGTTTAGCATGCTGGATGCTTGTTGAGCTTTTAGTATCCTCATACTAATATCGTCTTCTGTACATCCGTTTTCTCTTATGTTATGACACTTCCAAGATATGTAAAATTTTCCACATTTTCAATCTTCATCTTGTTAATAGTAAATAGTATGTTGCTTCTTGCATTTATTCTTATAAATTTGGTTTTATTAATAGTGATTTTCAAACCTGCAAACCTTGTATACCGTAGGCCCTAGACATAGCAGACTACCCTGCTATAAATCCCCAAGCCGCGTTAGCGGTATAAAACGGGAGACTATTATTATTATTATTATTTTCGAACCTATTTTATTGGCTTCACTGGAAAGTGTTTCCTTACATAATCTAAAATTCCTCTTTTCGAGTCCTATCAACTTTCATATCGGCAACTTTTTCCAAACAAACGAATTTATTTTTCAATTAAAGTTGGATTGAATTCGTTCTTATTTCTAATTTAGTAATTGAATTACATGATCCATTTTCTTCCTAGGTGTGGGCTCTCCCATAACAAAGCTGCATACTAAATGTCAAATGTTACGTAAATCAATACATGAACAATACGAGTTTTTTAGTGCATTCGCCTACACCGTACTCCACCGTGATTGTGATTCACATTCTGTGCTGTGCTGTGCACAAATGGTGTGGGAACTAAATGACTTTATCTACTGATTAAAATTAAAATTATCTAAATGCCATTGTGGTCATTAGTAGTAATAGTTCAAAATTAGATATACCTAAGTATATTTAAGGATTCTTACGAAAAAGATCCGTGAAAAGTCGTTATCTATTGTTAATAATAATGGTTAGACCAGGGCACATCTGTAAAAATATTAGTACATTTGGACGTTGAGAGGTGACTCAAATTTTTTTTTCAGAAATTGCTTGAACATAAATCAAATAATAATATTTGAGTTATCCTCCCTCTCAAAAAGGTCCGGAACATTGTTTAAATAATCAAAATGTCAAAAAATTAATAAAAAATTCGATTTTTTTCTTGGTTTTTTAATTATAACTTTAAAAGTATTCATTTCCGAGAAAAGTTGTACTGACATAAAAGTTGCGTAATTAAATTTTCTACAATATAGAATTGGTTAAATATTTAAAAAATAGTCACCCTTGTTGCAAAATAGCAATAATTGTGAAAAAAACATACAAAAACAAGTATTAGTATTTTACGTTTTTCAACCATTTGTGCTACACTTAGGACCTTCATATTTCACCCTGAAAAACTTTATGATACAGTAAAACAATACAGTAAATTTCATTAAGATCGGTTCAATAGATTTTGCAAAATAAATTTTGAAATCCAGCTTACGTAAAAAAAATTCATTTTTTCAAAATGTTACAAGACTGAAAATAAAGCAGATAGCAAGTTGAAAATTTTTTTGCTTATAGAAGTGTACTGTACCTTTCATTCGCAATTTTGCAAAATTAAAATCGATTAACACCACGGCGTCAGGAATTTTTTTAAATAAACATTAATTATTGGTGCTACGCGCAGGACAGCGGATAGTTTACTCTGATTGGGCATTCCAATGACCTTTGATAACGATTGATACATTTTAATTTTTATAACATTTCGATATAAATAAATAAATTTGTTTATTGCAAAATAAAAACACATACTCTATCCTTTGAAATAACACTTTTATTAGCAAAAACTTTCTTTGTTCATATATTTTAACTTAAATAATAAAAGTTTATTATTTTTAAACATATGCAATTGTTTAAACAATATTTCACAAACAATAATAAAATTAGTTTGATTTTTGTGGAATTAAAATATTAAAATACAACAAAATATAGAGTAAGAAAATAATATATTAGATAAAGATTGGAAGAAATTTTAGTGGAAATCAACTTGTGTGAATCTAACACCGCTGTCCTGCGCGTAGCACCAAAAATTATTGTTTATTTCAAAAATTTTCTGACGCCGCGGTACATAATTGATTTTAATTTTGAAAATTGCAAATGAAAGGTACAGTACACTTCTATAAGCAAAAAAAAATTAACTTGCTATCTGCTTAACTTTCAGTCCTGTAACATTTTGAAAAAATGAATTTTTTTTTGCGAAAGCTGGATTGCAAAATCTATTAAACCGATCTTAAAGAAATTTACAGTATTGTTTTACTGTATCATAAAGTTTTTCTGGGTGAAATATGAAGGTCCTAAGTGTAGCATAAATGGTTGTTTTTGTATGGTTTTTTCGCAATTATTGCTATTTTGCAACTAGGGTGACTATTTTTTAAATTTTTAACCAATTTTATATTGTAGGAAATTTAAATACGCAACTTTTATGTCAGTACAACTTTTCTCGGAAATGAATACTTTTAAAGTTATAATCAAAAAACGAAGAAAAAAATCGAATTTTTCCTTCAATTTTTGACATTTTGATTATTTAAACAATGTTCCGGACCTTTTTGAGAGGGAGGATAACTCAAATATTATTATTTGATGTATTTTCAAGCAATTTCTGCAAAAAAATTTGAGTCACCTCTCAACGTCCATCTCAAAACAGATCCGCCCTGGACTAGGTTCACAGAACAGAACAATTATTTTAAAAGGACATAAAAAGAATTCCGACGGAGCGTGTGGACACGCGCTTTGCGAAATAGAAAAATGTAACAGAAAAAGATAAAAACGCAACGTGAAATAGCTAAATTTCTCGCAAAATTTGTTATTAATGATCCTTAAGCCAATACCGAACCATAATTTATAACCTCTGTGGAGCATCGCGTTTTTTCCCGTGGACTGTCGATAAAATGACACGGTTCAAAAGAATTTATTATACAGGTAAAATGACACGGTTCAAAGGAATTTAACATACAGGTACAAAAGCGTCCCCCTTTCGACGGAGCTAGGGTTCTGAAACGATCAGTGCCATGGTAATTTTACTATGTAGTGGTCTAACTAGGTTGTTTTAAGATTTTTATCATTGTATAAATTTTAACTTAATAAAATTTCTACTGCCCACACTAGTTGTGTACGTGTACCGTCCTTACTCTGTAGTCGAGGAAATGAAGTATTTTGGCTCACAATTTTTTAGTCCAGCATGGATTTACTTGAAATTTTCACAGAAGGTAATGAATAACCCAAGGATCATTTTCTATATCATGCCGCTGAACGCTAAAACCTTGGGGGTGGTTGCCACCCCATCTCGTGGGTGGGAATTTTTTATTACATTTTAGCCATGTAAATCGATGTAAAAAGTAATTCTAAGAAAAAAATGTTTTTTTTTCATTTTCTTCCTAAAACTTATTTTTTTTTGAGTTATTCGCGCTTGAAAGTAACAGTTTTTCGTCGAAAAAATCGACTTTTTTAAAAGGTTTTTTGAGAATACCTCGAAAAATACGCATTTAATCAGAAAAAACTGCAGATAACAAAATTGTATCCTTTAGTAACACAAACTAAATTCTTTTTCTATAATATCTTTAAGATCAATACAAACCGAGATACGGCATGTTAAAGGTTAGCTTTTCTCGTCAAATGCATAATTTGAAATATTCAAAGCCAAACAACGAGAAAACTTTGCATTTTTCGAGGAAAACCTAAATTATCTTTTTTCAAGTATATAATTAAACCTTTCAAGGAATAATAATAAAACACTTCTAGCATGAAAATAGAGCGACTTATGATCACAAAAATGTCGGTACCTGGTTTTCTCTACTAAAAAATCAGTGAAAATAACCCCCTAACTACCCTACTTCAAAATATCTCCGAAAATACTAGAGATACGAAAAAAATTATTGATTACTAAATTGTAGCTTTTTCAATAACTAAAACTATGCTGCATAGATTTTCATTGCAGTGAATAGTTAGCGAGATATAGCTGTTTAAAGCCTCTATTTACGAGGAAACACCCCCGTATTCGAGCCCTTTAAACCCACCCCTATTAAAAACTAAGAGATCTACCGAAATTTAAGTTACACAGTCTTATAGCTCTTCAAAAATCCTATAAAATCATTTTTGAAAAACCTTTTTATCGCCAAAAATGAAGGAGCTATGTTTATAAAACGATTTTTTTTTCGAAATATTCGAATAGTCCGCTTATATGTTTTTGTAATTCTTTAATTCTACTTTATTTTCTGTACAGATCTATTAAATTATCTACTTAAAAAATTGTAATGTTCTTAAGGGTGGTTTTTAAGGGTTGAAATATTATGATATTTACAATCAAAACTAAATTTTACCCATATTAAGGTTTACAATATTTTTATAAGATTTTTGACAATGAGGGGTAGTTTACACCCCTAAAAATATTCGACGCCCTTGAGCATGTTATAGAATATGAAGTACAGGGTGAGATGATCCTAATCCCAAATTTTTATGTAAATCGATGCAAGCCGAAATTATTCTTTTAGGATAAGTAATTTTTTAAATATAGCTCCAACAAGGGTGGTTTTAATGGTTGAAATATTATGATAGTATATCTTAAAGCATAAAACAATCATTATGTAACTAATAAGAACCAAATGTTGACAATATTAAAGTTTAAAATATTATTTTATAATTTTTTACAAGTAGTTTTTTTAGGGGTAGTTTTCACCCTTAAAAAACCAAAAGCGTACAACGGCTCAATATAGAAAATGAACTAGAGGGTGAAATGAGCCTAATCCCAACTTTTTGGTTTCCCAATTTTTTCAGTTTCATTTCCTCGACTACTGGGCCCAACATGTAATTAATCTGTATTCGACATTAATGTGTATCGGTTCTTGAAGATAAAAAACGAAGATTTTATCTTTACAAGTGCAGGATTCGCTGTTTCGATCATTTTAGCTGTAGCTTTGTTGATATTTAGTTTTGTAATGTTAATGTGCTCATCTCCCACTCATTTTAAGTACCAAAATCCATAACTTAATATCCATAACAATTAACAATATTAAAAGGTGGAGAATATTTGGCCGATTTAACTACTGCATGAAGGTCTGAACGCACATAAACTTTAGTTGCCATCTTGCGTTCTTCAATGCAAAGATTGCAAATACTCGGTTACAGGGCATAGAACTGTGAACAGTTACAAGAAACTTTTGCTAAATAGAACCACTACTGACATCTATGAGAAGCTGCTGAAAATCTAACTCTTATGCTGGCACTTAGAACCTTTCTTAAGACGACAAGCTTAGTACTTCAGACGACAAGCTTTCAGTACTCTCGGAGGCATCAGGGATAAAATAGTGACTGAACTTCTATGGAAATCAGACGGTCTGTTAGGACAGTTCTTCTTTCCGTCATCCAGTGTTTCTTTTTTATGGTTAGTAATTTTAGTACTTACACCAGATACAATTCAAATGAAGACTATTAGCTGCAAAGGCAGAAACTAAATTGGTGAAATAGCACTAACAGATAATATTGTCCACAATAACAAAAAAAATTACGAAATACCAAAGCAATAGTTTTCGTTATTTAAGAAGTAGAAATCGTGTACATTATATCCAATAACAGATGTACGTATTTCTTCATGCCTTTATTAATAAAATACCATCAATGAAAATAATTAAAATTCATTGTATTGTTTTACTACTGTACAACAAACACAAATCATTTTTGTGAATGCTAACACAACAACATTGTTAACATTCACAAAATTCTCCTTTGAGAACACATGTCTTACAAATGTGTAATTATACTTTATGATTTGGTAAATATTCAAATAACATATCCTGAACAATGATTAATATGAATTTCATGTTAGGATGTACTTTCGTTTTAATATTAGCTTACTTTCAGTTTTTAAATCAAGAATCATCATCATAACACCTACATTCATTTCTTTCTGTTTAATCGGGGATTCATTATTTGTTGCGGGAATCAGCCATCATTAATCTTCTTTTATTTTACAATTAACTGTGTGATTTTTCGTCCCTGTCTCTGTGTATCCTGTCACTCCAGCCTCTGCTCAGTCAAGCAATTGTTTCAGGCTATAAAGATACGAAAAGAGACGATATATTTATAATATTTATAGACAATGTGTGACAAAAAATCATGTGTCGTTCAGTACATAATTTAATTTTTATTTTTATAAGCTTAAAAGCAAAGAAAATTAATGAACGAAAGTTGAAAGTGTACAAAGATTCTTCGCATTCAATTAGTAAAGTGGAAAGAGGGGTTGCTGCATTAAAACATGGTCGTACAAGTCTTGAAGACGATCCACCTCAAGGACGTCCACAAACAGCAACAACACTAGAAATCATAGAAAAATTTCAGGATATGGTATTGGAAAATTATCGAGTGACTGAAAGAAAGGACCCCGCAACACTCCTTATGGAAAAGTGGTGCCGGTCAAATTTAACGAAACTTCGGTCAATGATAGTTCTCAGTAAGTAGAATAAAAAAAGTCCATGGTACCTAGGTCTTAAAAACTATTATTCAGAAGCTACACCCTTATAAGTTATTGGATGCAGGTGCTCGGTTTACGTTAAGTGCACTAATTCAGGGTCAAGTGAATGAAAATATTTATTATTTAAGGAAGAGAGACTCATTTTCTTCATGCATATTTGCGTGTGTCATGAATTTGTGGTCAAAAATATATTCATCTTATTTTAGTCTGCAGAAAACCTCCGAAAACTCCTCAGAAAACTGAAGAAGTGCCATAGAAAATGTGCTGCTAGATTGACATAAGAATTATCATGTTTTCATGATCCAATCCCAGCACAGCTGCAGTTCCACCATATCTTTATAAAACTACTGACCAGTGGCGGATCTAGGGGGAATAGTGGAATTCCCCCGTAACAAGGTCCAGAATTAAAGAAAAAATTGTTGAAACATAAAAAATATATTAGCTGACATAAAACTTACTAAAGACAGACAAATTCAATCCAATTAACTCGACAGTTAGGAAAATTAAATTGAACTATGACACCTATGTCTTTTAAGTAGTTTGGGTTTATCTTTTTTATATGTCTTTTGGTTGGTGTTTTATTGGAAGTTCGCCCAAGGGAAAATGTCTAGATTCGCCACTGCTAATGAAGCGCCTTTAGAAAACTGAGGAACAAGCATAACAAGTGGTGCTAGAGCCGCACAAGACTTCTCACGTTTTCAAATATGCATCGATGTAGTATTGGTAGATCCATCAAAATAAGCAGGCTGCGATGGCTAGGCCATTTAGCGAGAATGAATGAGATGGAGCCGTCCAAACACATTTATAACAAAAGACTGGATACGACAGGATAGTTAAAACGACATAAGATGAATCTAAACGAAATCAGCAAAATCTTAACGTACAAAAAATAGTCAAATATGATATAAACCCGATTTTCCATAGAAGATTGTAATTAATATTTCGCGTTTACTTACAACCATGTATGTACTTTGTTTTTTTTTTATATTGAGATCAAGTCCAGGTTCTCTACTCATATCTAATATGTGCGGTATTATTTTTTGCAAACCATCTAGGCGATTTGGAAAAGCTACTGTTTCGTCGGCATACATAAAGGTACTCTATTTTGTATGTGCGAAAACGTGAGATGTCTTGTGCTGCTCTGGCAGCACTTATTGTGGTTGTTCCTCAGTTTTCTGAAGACGCTTCAGTAGCAGTGGCGAAACATTTGCCTTGGGTAAGGGGGCGACTTCTAATAAACCATCAACCCCAAAGAACATAAAATAGATAAACCCAAACTACATAAAAGACATGTGCAATAAGTTCCCGTAATTTTCCTAACTATAGAGTTAATTGGGTTGAATTTGTATGTCTGTAATAAGTTTCATGTCAGCTAATAATATAGTTGTTATGTTTCAACAATTTTCTCTTTAACTCTGGACCCTTATTATTCCCCCTTTAGATACGCCAATGTTCAGTAGTTTTCTAAAGATAAGGTAAAACTGCAGCAATGCTGGTATTGGATAAGTGTGAACCTTGCATGAAAACATGATAATTCTTATATCAATCTAGCAGCACATTTTCTATCGCACTTCTTCAGTTTTCTGAGGACTTTTCGGAGGTTTTCTGAAGACTAAAATACGATGCATCTATTTTTGACCACGAATTCATATGAAAACGCAAATATGCATGAGAAAAGTGAGTCTGGCCTCTTTCAATAATAGATATTTTCATTCACTTGACCGTGAATTAATGCACTTAACGCAAACAGAGTACCTGAATTTAAGAACTTCGGAAGGCTGTAGCTCGAGAACAGTAGTTTTTCAGACCTAGGTGCCATAGATTTTTTTAATCTACTCATTGAGAACAATCATTGACCGGAGTTTCGTTAAATTTGACCGGGACAACTTTTCCATAAGGAGTATTGCGGGGTCCTTTAGTGGCAGCCCTAGGCATCTAATTGGGCAGTACAAGCAATATCTTGACTGAAATATTGAGGTTAAGATACCTATATTCACAATGGGTCAATGGATGCCACATGTGCTAACAATGGAACAAAAACACATTCGAATGCGATTTTCTCAGCAACATTTAGAGTGTTTTTGAAAGGGTAAAGTGTACTTTGTCCGTCGATTCATCACTATGGATGAGACTTGGGTCTACCACCATGATGTGAATCAAAATAAGAGGCTAAAGAGTGGTGCATACCTGGTTCCTCGGCCTAGAAATGACATTGTGTCCAGAAATCGGCCAAGAAGGTATTACATAGCACCAATTTTTTGTGAAAAAGACCTGGTTTGGAGAAAAAAATCCTTTTCCATCAGGACAATGCACCGTTCATATGATCATTTTGACACTGGCTAAAATCCATGAATTAAAGTTCGAATTGTTGGAGCATCCACCTTATTTACCAGATTTGGCCCCTAGCGACTACCATATGCTTCAATACTTAAAAAAATTCATGCTTGGAAAGTATTTTTCATCAAATTAATGATGACATCATTACAGCAGTGGATGCGTAGTCCTTATTTTGCAGTCCTTCCAGATTCTAACTTCAGAGATGGAAGTCATAAATTAAAATGTTGGAATACGTGTATTGATGTTCAAGGAGACTATACTGAGTAATAAAGTATATTCTTCTTCTTCCGGTAGCACTACAACCCGAGAAGGGTCTTCTTGGCTGACTGCACAACTCGCTTCCATCTCGAATTATTGTTCTTAAATCTGACCATAAATATATTGTCTCTCCATCGCATTCGTGGGCGTCCTAAGAGCCTTCTTCCTCTGGGGGCTTTCTCTTAAATAAACTTGGCAAAGCGGTGTGGCGACACGCTTCAATTACCATTTTGCTAATTTTAATTTTTAATAACTTTTTCAAAATGAAATAATACGTTCCATTTTAAAATTCACAAACCATATGCATAAAGGGCTTGTTAAATTTTAAGAAACGAAATATATCAGTATTCAGATAAAATGCCTTCTCAGCTTTTAAAACACCAGATGTTGATGGCCTGTTCAGTTTATGTATGGAAAACGCAAATTCCATAATAGATTATGGGACGATAAAGGGCCAGCCTCCTTATGTCAATAAATCAGTCTTCAACTTCTTTAAAAACCACAGAAATGTTAAACTAATGTTTTTAGTTCATCCACAGGCAGTCTCACACAAACCCTCGTTCTGCAAAGAATAACAAACCCTCTTACGAGATATAAGCACGCCTTTTAACCAGAAATAAATAAATATATTATTGTTCGTTGTCTTACACTTATTTTAATTTCATTTAATTGTTTCCGTAAACCACCAACGGAACAGCGGCAGCGGTTAGTGAGAATAAAGTGTATTCTAAACCATAAAATTGTGATTTTCATATCGAAGTTATTAGCAAAAATAATTGAAATGTACGATTCAAAATGGAACGCTTAAAGAACATAAACATACTCACACATTTGTTATAGCCCTCACTGCTGGTAATTAAAAAATGATGGAGAAGTCTTACGATATTACACATACAGATGAATAATAATATCATCATCACTACTAATACCAACCTAAAGCTCACACCTCCTTTTAATATTGGAATTGTCTACATTTGTGGACGATATTAAATAAAACGAATTCAAGAAAGCATAACAAGAGAAAGACCTTTAAATGAAGCCCAACCTTTAAATGAAGTCAATTTCAAACTATTAATATCCAAGAGTGCTAATAATTAAGGCGATAAGATATTGGCAACTTTTGTTTGACCGAAGTGAATCAGTTTCTACTCTATTGACATCTATCACTGATTTATCAAACACTGCAAATGCAAAATACGCCGTTAGACGTTTGTCAAGCGTGGATGATCCTGCCGCAATATCCATCCGTTTACATATTTTTTCGATTTTAATACATGTTAGAGATGGAAAAATCTCATATAATATTGTTAAAAATATATCTTTGTTTTTATAGCACAAAATAAGGTGATCACTACCATCAGAATGATTGCCGACAGGATTACTTTCAACATCATTATGTACAAATGTACCTGTGACCAGACCACTAAAAGGGGTAAAGCCATAACAAGGATCCAGATGAAAAATGAAGATATTGAGCAAGTGGACAAAATGAAATATTTAGGAGTCTGGATTTCTGAAGATCTAAATCCCAAATCAGAAATTCGATCAAGAATAGAGCAATGAAGAACAGCCATTTTGAAGATGGGAAAGTATCCAACTTCTGAGTCTCCAAAGACTCAATCTGCAAATTAGATTCTTCTTCTTAAAGTTCCCTCTCCTATCGGAGGTTGGATATCATAATGGCTATGGTCACTTTGTTGCCTGATGCTCTTAACAGTTGTAATGAACTACAGTTAAACCATTCTCTAAGGTTCCTCAGCCAGGAGATGCGTCTTCTTCCTATGCTTCTTCTTCCTTGGATCCTTCCTTGCATAATAATTCTCAGAAACTCATATTTTTCTCCTCTGGTAATGTGACCCAAATATTCCAGTTTTCTAGTTTTTATACTGTTCATAATTTCTAACTCCTTATTTAAACGTCGTAGCACTTCAACATTGGTAATCCTTTGAACCCACTGAATTTTCAATATTCTTCTGTAACACCACATTTCGAACGCTTCTATTTTTCTTATGTATTGTCTCTTCAATGTCCAAGCTTCCATTCCGTATAGTAATATAGAAAATAGGTAGCATCTTAGAGCCCTCAATCTGAGAGGCAACTGAAGGTCTTTGTTTGTAAGAAGTGTCTTCATTTTTATAAATGCTTGCCTTGCAGTTTCAATTCGGACTTTAATTTCTTTGCTTTGGTCATTTTTGTCATCAACCCAGGTTCCCAGATATTTGTATGTCTTTACTTTTTCTATTTGGGTTTGCTCTATCATTAACTTTTCATTTCCATGTTGTGTTTTTGAGACAATCATAAATTTATTTTTTTCTTGTTTATTTTTAGTCCGTATCGAATGCAATAATCGTTAATTCTATTTAGCAATTCTTGTAGCGATTCCAGGGTGTCTGCCATTATAACGGTGTCATCAGCGAATCTTATGTTATTTGCTATTCTTCCGTTTATAGAGATTCCATCACTTAGCTCCGCTATCGCTTCCTGAAATATGGCTCACTGTACACGTTAAACAGTAGCAGCGACAGAACACAACCCTGTCTTACTCCTCTCTTTATATCAATATTCTCGGATTATTGTTCTTCTATCTTTATATTGGCCTTTTGATTCCAATACAGATTGATGATAATTCGTAAATCTCGTCTGTCTATATCTCTGTTTTTCAATAATTCTATTAGTTTTTCATGTCGGACCCTGTCGAACGCTTTTTCGAAGTCAATGAAACAGGAATAAATATCCAGGTTCATATCTAAGCATCTTTGAGAGAGGACATTAAACGCAAACAATGCCTCTCGTGTTCCAAGTCCTTTGCGGAACCCAAATTGGGTATCATCCATAAATATCATCTTCTAGCTTTCTGTATAATCTTCCATGAATCACCTTTAGAAATATTTTGAGGGTATGGCTTATTAGTGATATTATCCTATAGTCCGAACAATCTTTGGCATATATTGTTTTAGGTATTGTTACAAAGGTGGACACCAACCATTCCTGAGGTATTTTTCCGGTTTTATATACTTCATTAAACAGGTCGATTGTCAGTTGTCAGCAAACGCGGCACCCATCGCGCGGATAGCAATGCCTCTCTTGTTCCAAGTCCTTTGCGGAACCCAAATTGGGTATCATCCATATAATTTTCTAGCTTTCTGTATAATCTTCCATGAATCACCTTTAGAAATATTTTGAGGGTATGGCTTATTAGTGATATTATCCTATAGTCCGAACAATCTTTGGCATATATTGTTTTTGGTATTGTTATAAAGGTGGACACCAACCATTCCTGAGGGATTTTTCCGGTTTTATATACTTCATTAAACAGATCCAGTAGTACCGGTAGAGTTTCATCGTGTAGATATTTCAGTAATTCCGCAGGCATTTCGTCTGGACCTACAATTTTTCCGTTTTTTGCGTTTCTTATTGCTTGTTCGATTTCCTCCATTATGATCTCTGGTCCCGTTTCGCTGTCGATTTCTTCCGGTTCTTATCTATTATCCTCAAACAGATCTGTTATGGATGTCTTCCACTTTTTTACATATGACAAAAAATTAGATATCGGATGGTAAAATGTTATATCCACTCTATTCTTCTTTATGGTGCCAAAGCTTGGATTGTTAATGTTGATTTAATGAGAAAGCTGGAAGCTTTGGAGATGTGGCTTTTTAGGATAACTTTAAAAATACAATGAACCATCATATTACAAACGAAATGATGTTGCACAGAATGGGAAAAGAGAGAGAGAGAGAGAGAGAGAGAGAGAGAGAGAGAGAGAGAGAGAGATATTTTTTGACCACCATTAAAAAAAGAAAGAGAGCCTGTTTGGGACACATACTTGAAATGATAAGTACGAGTTGTTGCAGCTGATTATGAAGGGTGAAATCGAAGGAATAAGGGGTCCTGGTAGACAACAAATATCCTGGCTGAAAAACATTAGCGACTGGACTGGGTTAAACACACAAACGCTTTTAAGAAAATCAGAAGATAGAAACGATTTTGCAATGGTTATCGCCAACCAGAGTTTTTTGAGTACCTACACGTAAACTCATCACCAATTAGAAAAATGCACTCGTAGATAGTACTAACTCATCACCGTCAAAAGTGCCATCCATGATGCTCTTACGAAGTATCGTCAGACTGGGGAATATACTGGAAAAACAGGATGAGTGAGATCGTTTTTTTTAAGATTTCCTCATTACGGAATCGCTCTTTAACGTCAAATGTTCTCGCTATTTGTTTGTTAAAAGCTCGGGAAACTCATGTTTCTGCACTACCTGTAAGAAGATTTCTGCATGAAAATGATTTACGTTCTTATAAGCAAGTAGTATGCTCTAAATTAACCACAGCTCATTGAGCTAACACCTTCCTGTATTTCACCCAGAACGCCATTGGAGGCGGAAGTGTTATGGTATGAGCGGGTATTTCTTTTTTTCATTTTCATCGAAGATGTAACTTTAACAGCCGACAGATAGATACAACAGTCAACAAACTGAAAAGTCTCAGATGCAGAATTCACCATTATAATAAAAATTAAAATGGTAAATAGTTATTTAAATCTGAAACTTTTCTTGTTGTTGGAAGTTCTTTCTAGTACATCCTTAATCTGCGACTTTTCCAATTTATAAGACAGCAGACGACGAATATAGAAAACAAAAAGAACTCTACTGTATGCAGTCACATTCCGTTTTCATAAGTCTAGGAAAAGGACAGAAAGAAACTTCCTAGTACTCAAATCTGAGTAAGGATAGAAAAATAAAAGACGGTTTTTGCTTGTTTTCGATTCAGAAGGATGCACAATCCCTGGACAGCTGTTTCTGCATTATAGGCTTCCTCAGCAGAGCAGCGTGCATACCTCTGAAGCGAAAACCAGCTAGTCCATCTATTTAAGAGAAATTTCAAAGATCATTGAAATCCCCATTGGGACGCAATTCAGCGACATCTCTTAAACAAACTGAAAAGTCTCTTTCAATGGGGGATTTCAAAGACCTTTGAAATTTCCCTTAAATAGATGGACTAGCTGGTTTTCGCTTCAGAGGTGTGCACGCTGCTCTTCTGAGGAAGCCTATAAGGCAGAAACAGCTGTCAAGGGATTGTGCATCCCTCTGAATCGAAAACAAGCAAAAACCATCTTTTACTTTACAGATACAACAGTGTCTGGAGGATAATTTTGTCCTCTCCTCCACTTTCGTTAGAGTTAATTTCTTATTTATGCACGATAATCCATGTCCACATACTGCGCGAATGAATGCCGAATTCTCATTTTGGATTGTTCCACTTGTAGTCCTAACATAAATCCATTAGAACAGTTATTGGACATTTTAGGGATAATATTAAAAAGAGGCATCCATTGCCAGAAACGATTCAAGAGATGAAATAGCGTAGAATGAAGAATGGGAACATATACCACAAGAACAGATTCAAGCAACTTATGTAGTTATGTTAGCAACCTCTGAAGATGTAGTGGAGGCAATATCGGATACTAAACCTAAAAAGCAGCCAACTGTGGGTAATTAAAATTAAAAAAAAATGACACAAAATGCAAGTGTCCAGGTTTTTTTGACCAGGAGTGTATATCTCATTTTACCTTTAAAAAGTAAACTTTCTTCCATCTCTAGTATCGGTTTGCATATTTTTCAACGAAACAAGATCACGAATCAAAATTGTTTCAAGTTGGTACCGATACGCATGGTTGATGATGATCGTCGGAATGCAGAAATTTATCTCCGGGTAGTTTATGCCAAATACAGATTTCTGTGCCGATTACAGACAATGGTATGCCGCTTGTCGCCCGGCTACATCGTTCTAAAAGATAAAATTTGTTTCAATTTGCATAAAATTTATTAACTTCTATTTCTTCAGCGGAAATTTTACGATACGGAAGATTGAGCAATCTAATTGAAACATTTATTTGATTCTATAATAATTTATACCTTGTACATTCTTCTCCTTTGTTGGTATCAATATAGTTTCTTATATAGCGCCATCGAAAAAATAGTTATTTAAGAAGGCCATGGAATCTCTTATTTCTATGGCTCGGTTCTTCTTGATGTGTATATCCGTGACGAATGTTGGCGATCATCATGGCAATCTTAACTTTATCTGCAGCAACGCGGAAAAGCTGCACAGATGTTGTGTTGAACCCGGATATGAGGTTCTTTAACCAGGATGTTCTTCTTCTTCCTGGACCTAGCTTTCCAAATATTTTTCCTTGCAGAATGGCTTGTAGGAGGGCACATCTGGATTCATTTCCCATAATGTGTCCAAAGTATTCCAACTTTCGAGATTTGATGGTTTGTTAGTACCTCTCGGTTTTCCCCATTCTTCTAAGGACCTCCTCATTTTTGTGACCCGATCAGTCCATGGGATTTTAAGAATTCTCCGATATAGCCACATCTCAAATGCTATCAATTTTCGGCACATATCTTCGTTCAAGGTCCATGATTCAACACCATTAAAAAGGACAGCGAAGACGTAGCATCTCAGTATTCTTACTTTTATACCAAGATAAAGGTTGTGGCTCTTGAAAAAGGCCCCATACGGTTGAAGATTCTTCAGGTTGAAGAACTCTTTTTGTTAGTCCATTCTTCAATTTTTATGGTGCCGAGGTAGTTGTAGTGCCTCTCTCTTTCTACAGATGTTTGGTTGATGTAGACTTGATCTTCTGTTATCTTTTTATTGCTAATGATCATAAGCTTTGTCTTCTTTACGTTTATATTGAGTCCATATTATTGACTGTAATACGTGATTTTGTTCACGAGGACTTGGCTCGGTAGTAGCCTAGAACGTCCACTATAAATACTACTCGCGAAGTCTATCGAAGTTCAGCGAATACGAGTGTAGACAGGTAATCCATGCAACTTCGCTTCGCTTTGGCCTACTTCCATTCTGTGGCGGTTTTTGCGACCGAGTCAAAGGAACCGAAGTCGGTATCGCCCCGCGTGAATGTAGTTCCTCGCGAAGTTGAACGAGTGTGTAATGACGGGTACTTCGGATTTCAGTCAACTTTCTCGAAGTAACTTCGCGAAAGTGTGGTGCTTACTTTATTAATAGTAGCCTTATAATCACAATGTTGAAAGACGTGACATTTATGGATTCACATTATTAATGTAATGTTTGGTTAGACTTTTTTAAGAAAATATTTGAGGGTAGCCTAAGTAAAATAGTTATTTATGAAACAGTTCGTGAAGTATGCTTTTTGCGAACGCACGCGATGTTTAGAGCACGAGCGACAGCAAAGCGAATGCTATACATCGCGTAAATTCGCAAAAAGTACTTCACGCACAGTTTCATACAATATTTTATCTAAGATCAACAAATAAAAAAACTGTAACTCTTCGTCACTGGAATTCATTTCTATTCTACAATTTTTAGAACTTTGACATTTAAAAATTCTAACTTCTTTCAAACCACTAAACTGTCAAAACTTCTGTTGTAATTTATTGCTCACATGTCATCACCATGACAACGCGAAAGTTAAGGATATTTGATTACATGAAAGTGTGCCAAAAACAGTGCGAAAAAGTAAATCCCATTTAAAATACATTGTTACTTCATGCACACTTTAAATCCTTCACGCACTGCTGTCTATAATGACAGTTTTCACAAACTAAAAACTTATACATAATATGAGATAGAGTAGATAAATAGTATTTTCACAGCACGTATTGAATCTCTTCAATAGAAACTTGGGGCATAAGCATCTTTTGTAATTTAGTTTAATGAATACGTGAATTATAACAAAATAATAACAATAAACAATACGTGAATTGACAATACAAAGACCTGCACTGGACCTTGTAGAATCAGCAGAAATTATGTATTTATGTCTTATGTGAGACTTCTTTGGGGTGGATTAGAAAGCTAAGGGAGGAACCATCATAGTCTGGCCTAAAATAAGTGTCATGCGTTTGTCATTGCATTTGTTTAACAAAGGTGAAGTCAAGAATAGATTTTTGATCTCCAGTACTTGCGCATTCTTGAGTTCTGTTCCGTTTTGTGGTTGAGTTGCCTGTGTGATCTTATTGTTCACGGCAACGATTAAATGAAGTTAAAATAAATGTAAAAACAACAAAAAATATTTATTTTAATCGGTAAAAAAAAATGTGAAAATGTCTCGAAAGAGGGTTTGTTATTCTAGCGAGGGTGCGGACCGCACAGGATGCCTGCTGTGACTCTACTGAACTACAAACATCAGTTTGTCATTATGTGGTTTTAAGAACCGTCTTCGAATGCATTTAAAAAGTGATTTATTGACATAAGGTCTGATAAGGTAATTTATTAAATGTGGAATTTTTGTTTCCCATACATAAACTGAACAGGCCATTAACATCTGGTTTCGTATAGATATTATGAGCCGAAAGAATGTGAATTTTAAATGGGACGTAATATTTCATTTTGAAAAAGTTATTAAAAATTGAAAATTAAAATTAGCAAAATAGTAATTGAAGCGTGTCACCACAGTTCTTTCCATCTTCTACCTACAGTCGAACCCGCTTATTGAAATAGCCTTCGTGCCAAGCAAAAGTATTCCTATAACCGGAGTATTCCTATAGCCGGTCATGGGTGGCTAGTAGAAACGTTTCAGGACCTAAAATTTCTATTCCTTAAAAGGGGATATTCCTATAACCAGTATTCTAATAAGCGAGTTCGACTGTATATAAACCTATGTTCTGGGATGTAATGCTAGAGGAACTGTTGGAACAATTGACTATAGATCCTGAAGTGCTTGGAAGCATAGCATATGCAGATGATTTGTTGTTGATCATAGATGCAAACTCACAAAGAGAATTAGAAAATAAATCAAATGAAGTATTAATAAGAGTAAATGATTGGATGAATAAAGTAAAATTAACAATATCAGATTCAAAAACAACATATAGTTTAATAAAAGGAAATTTAGAAAGAGATCCAATTATAAAAATTAGAGGAAAAACAATAAAAAGAAAAATGGAAACAAGATATTTAGGTATTATAATAGACAAACAAAAATTATTTACAAAACACATGAGTTGTGTCTGTGAAAAGGCAACAAAGATCATGCATAGCATTGCTAGTCTAGCACAGAAGGAATATAGAATTTCGTTCCGACAGATGAGAATATACCTAAGTACAGTACTTGCATCAATTGTAGGGTACGGTTCAAGTGTATGGGCACATAGATTATTAAATAAAAAAAAATGCAGAAAAATTAAATAGAGCTCAGAGAGGATTTCTTGTAAGAATGACGGGAGCATTTGGAACAACTGCAACACAGGCACTCACAGTTTTAACTGGAGTAATGCCAATGCATTTAGAAATACAAAAAAGAGCATGTAATTATTGGCTAAAAAAAGACAAATATGAAAAAATAATACAAATAATAGGATTAGATATAAGAAATAAAAGAGAATTAAAAGAAATAATAAATAGAAAAAGACAAAATGAATGGGAAAATTCAACAAAATCTAGACGTTTATACAATTTTATACCAATATTAGAAAACATTCCAAATTATTTTAATCCAAAACAAGGTTTAGTACACTTTTTAACAGGACATGGACCGTACCCAACATATTTGGAAAGATTTAACTTAAAAGATGATGCATATTGTGAATGCGGAGAACTAGGTACACCAGAACATATAGTGTTACATTGTGAAAATACTATAGAAAATGAAGAACATAGAGAAATGAGAAGAAGATTAGAAAGAATTGAAATAAGAGATATATTACAAAATGAAGAATATTTTGGAATATTGAACAATCTAACAGAAATAATATCTAAAAAACAACAAGAAATCTATAATAATAGAAGAAGACAACAAATAATCCAACCCTGATGAAGTTGAGTAAGATAAAGTTAAAATAAATAAAATAAAATATAAATTCAAAAATAGATATTTACAATTATAATAATAATAATTCAATATAAAATAAATAAATAAAAATAATAATTCAATAAATAATTCATTAAATTAAAAAAAAAAGACTACCAACTCTCTTCTGAAAATAGAGTCTGTCTTTATAACTTAGAAGGGAGTTGATGGTACCAAAAATATTTTAACAAATGTATATTGTTTATTTAAATTTGTTAAATGTATTTGTTAAATGTAATTAATAGATTATGGCAAATTAGTTAATAAATTGTAAAAATAGATTTAGTAGTTTAGTAAAAAATGTAAAAATATAAAAAAATATCTGTAATCCCATCAGGAAAAAACGACCCGGATTAGTCACTAGAGGCCAGGTCATATGTATAAACAATAAATAAATAAATGTATATAAGTATTTTCACAGCTGTCGTCGCCTTCCTTCTTTCAGCCAACGTCTCCACTCCATTCTGTTCTGCCGTTCTCTATCTCTAAGGTCTCGTCTTTCCATGGCCTCATCCACTTCATCCCTCCATGATCTTCGGGGTCTATCTCTTCTTCTCTTTCCTATTGGGCTCCAATCCGAAATTTTTGATATCCACTGTGTACTATCTTTCCATCTTGTTAGTATTTGTATTCATTATCCTGCTAAATTTTTTAATAACAATAAATGTCCAGTGAATTTAAAGTGTCATGCATTTGTCATTCCATTTGATAAGTTAAGATGTAGTCATGAATAGATTCTTGATCTTCAGTGGTTGTGCACTCTTGTGCTCTTGCGTTCTTATTCAATATGTGCTAAATTTCCTAATAACAATAACAATAGGTACCTTAATTTCCCTTAATTCTAATTATTTTATAGTTACTACAGTCGCTGATTGAAATATTATAAGGGAAATATATCAATCAACGCTACAGTGTAACGAACTTTCTAATTATTCTCCAGAAAAACTATATCTTTGACACTTACAAAATCTTCGCCATAGGCATCGGTATTATTATTAGACAATACCTACACGAGTTTTGTTCTATTTCAACATACCGCCATAGAAAGTACATCTTTATCTTATTCTGTCGGCATATTTCATATAAAACGTAACAAAAACATTCGTTACGAACTATACGCAAATAATTCATTGCATTTCAAAATTGCTAATCGCTTACAGCAACGATTTAACCTTTTGCTAAATTTTTCCATGCAAATAATAATGCATCTCTTACATTATCAGATCGTGCCGATTATAATTTCAGTGTAGATTTAATTGCAAAAAAAGCCGTTTTTAGTTTCTCTTACGGTTTAAGTCTAAATAAAATAAATTTGATGTGATCGATTTGCTGATAAACGTAAACGTATGTATGTATGTTCCGGTTTTGTAGCATCTTAATAACTTCCGCGAGGGATCAGTTACTGAACTTCTAGACGCTATTTCTCACCGTTTCAATCATTCATCCGTCTCCGCAAATCAATCGCTAATAAATTCTAATTTAAAGCCACACATTTTGAATGTTTTATTACTGTTTGCGTTTGAAAATTTTGCGGAAGAGTGGCTCAAACCACAGTATCCCTGTGTATACTGTGTTAAAACTAATACTAAAGAGGTAATGGCGTTTTTCTTTTTTAAAATTGTTTCGATAGAATAATTTTTCTTTTTCAATAAATGACCGTGTTGAAGTGTAATTTCCAGGGGCAACTCCGAATTGCATGAAAATTTGGATTTAGGTTCTACTAAAGCAAGAAACCCATTATGAACAGCCAGCACGGCACAGCCCGGCACGGCACAGGACAGTCCAAATTCATTTGTATAGTTTTAAATGCAACGTAACCCATTATGAGCAGCCAGCCCGGCCCGGCACAGGCCAGCACGCAAACGGAACGGCCGAAATTCTCCGAGTAGAATAAAATCCGTTGGAGTCGAACGGCCTCAACGGCCAGTCGGCGCCAGTGTGTCATAATTGTTATAAAATAATATATTGTTGATTTTTTAATTGAAAGCGCGTTGTTTCTTTTGAAATAATATGGACGAACTTTTAATTGAGAGTGTCAGAGAATACCCATTTTTGTATGATGCATCGGACCCAGGTTATCACGATAGCAAGAAAAAGGACAATGCATGGGTACAAATATCCGAACATTTTGATCAATGGACAGGTACTTACATTATCTTTTAACCATGAATTCGTTTTTTTAACATGATGCATATTCATTAAAATTGTGTAGTTTATGTCTTTTAAAAACTTTTATTTTACGTTAGTTTTTAAAATATATCATAGATGACATGATGCGTTTCTAAAATAAAATTAAAACAATACATAACATTTTTCTCCTATATAGAGATGGGCTAAATTATGGAATACATTCATTTTCTCTAAAATGGACGGCTTTGGAGAAAAATCCCGAAACACGTCGATTTTTATTTTTAAATTACAATTTTTTGGCATATATTTCATACTAGTGACGTTATCCATCTGAGCGTGATGACGTAATCTATCATTATTTTAAATGGGAATATGGGTCGTGTGGCATCTCATTTGTGGCCGAAAAATACTTTTTTAATTAAATTAATTGACGAAAAAAGAAGAATGTATGCAATTAATTTAACTCAAAATACTTTCTAATGATGTCAGAAAATAGAAAAAAAATGTTTATTTGGCAAAAAAACATTGCTTTTCGCTTAAATTAAATGTTCAAACTATCAAGAGGTAGGTGGGAGGCTGTTTGTGATTTAATTTAAATGAAACGAAATGTTTATTTGTGAAATAAATATTTTTTTCTATTTACTGACAGCAGTACAATGTATTTTGAGTTAAATAAATTACATACATTCTTCTTTTTGCGTCAATTAATGTAATTTAAAAATTATTGTTTTGGCTAACCTGTATAAATAATGATATTATTGTTTATATTACTGAATAGAGGATTGAACACCCTTTCAAATGAGATGCCACACAACCCCTATTCCCATTTAAAAAAATCATCGATTACATCATTAAGCTCAGATGAATGACGTCTCTAGTATGAAATACAGTGGAACCTCGATTATCCGTCAGGGCACCGGACCAAGGGTATGACGGATAATCGAGAAGACGGTTAACAGAACATTAAAAAAATAAAAATCATACTGTTATGGTGACACACAGATATTAACTAATAATTTGTGTGATGTACATTTTTATTTTCGGCTTGCGATTCTAAAAATAGAACTCTAAAAGTATGGTATCATTTATCATTACCTATTTCAATTGAAATTTAATCCAGAGCCCTGAATAAGAACAAAAATTATTTACATAAAAAAATGCGGTAATGGCATAACTGCACGTGTACCTTTCAATGAATTTCGTTTGGCTTATCGCAATGCTCAAACAAAATGAATTGATGACTCAATTTTTACTTGTGTATACAATATAACTTAATGAACCCTGACGGTTAACAGAGGTGACGGATAATCGAGGTTCCACTGTATATGCCAAAAAATTATAATTTAAAAGTAAAAATCGACCTGTTTTGGTATTTTCTTCCAAAGCCGTCCATTTTAGAGAAAATGAATTTATTCGATAATTTAGCCCCTCTCTGTATATATTTTATTAATAAAAATACATTATCATTTATGGCAAATGATCATTTTTCCGGTGCCGTGCCGCGCTGGCCGTTACAAATGGGTTTTTGGACGGGCCGGCCTGTGCTGTGCCGTGCTGTCCGTTCATAATGGGTTTCTTGCTTTACCCTCCACTTCAAAGTTGAATTTGTGCCGTTGGTTGCTATTACTTGGGGGGGGGGGTGAAAAACGCGTATTTAAAATAAGCCCGGAAATGGATAAATTGACTTATTTTAAGCACCTTTTGTTCTATAAAGTTTTTTACGTAAGTCAATACTTCTCGAGTTATTCGCGATTTAAAATGTTGATTTTTCGACAAAAAAACTACGTTTTCAGACCGTTTTTCCCAAATAACTCAAAAAGTAAATATTTAATCGAAAAAAATATTTTTAGCAAAAGTGTAGCCTATAAAAAAACGAAAAAAAATGGTGTACCAATAAAGTCTACAAATTGAGTAGAAGCAAAGTTGTAGCTCATGAAAAATACGGTCTTATTCGTCTAATTCCAAATCGAATAATTCAACGCGAAATCACCGAAGAAAGAAGCGTTTTTCGGGAAAACCCTATTAACATTTTTAAAGTATCGAAAAGAAGCTTATTATTTGTTTTTTACAAAAGTTTACAGCATCAAAAATAAACGAGTTACACTGAAAAAAAAAGTTGGTCCCTTTTTTTGGTAAAAAAAATCGTGAAAACCTTCCTCTATTTATCACCCTAAATGAAATTTATCGTTTGGCTTTACCATCTATTTTATCTGTATGTGTATTGTTTATATGATCTGTAAGTTTGATTGGTTTGAAGTGCTTATTTTTTAAAATATTTGGATTTAGAGCAAAAAGAATTTCTAAAAAATTTTAAAAAATTTAATTTTTTCAAAATAACTTAAAAAGTATTAGTGATAAAAAAAATCTTGAAGAGTAAAAAAATGTAGGTTTTGCTATTATAAATATGCTAGTTTCATTTTGTTTCTCCGTAAGACACAAATTGGTTAAGATATGGCTGTTCAAAATGTGCATACACTCGTGATTAGTGACCCATTCAAGCTTTCTCAATTATAACCCTTTCAAAAATAAACACTTTAAACCGGTGAGACTGACAGATCATATAAAAAATAGATAGGTAAGTAAATTGTTTGTAAAGCGGTAGCGATTAATTTCATTTGGGGAGCTAAACACGGCGAGATTTTCATGATTTTTTACAAAAAAAAAAGAGGGCCAACTTTATTTTGAGCGTAACTCGCTTATTTTTAATGCTAAAACTTTTGTTAACAATTAAAACAAAGCTTTTTATAAACACTTTAAAAGAGTTTAAATGGGTTTTTCCCGAAAAGTGCTTAATCTTTCGGTGATTTTACCTTGAAATAATCGATTTGGAATTAGACGAATAAGAACGTATTTTTCATGAGCTACAACTTTGTTTTTATTTGATTGATAGACTGTACTGATACACCATTTTTTTGGGGTTTTATATAAGCTATACTTTTACTAAGGATATTTTTTTCGATAAAATATTTACTTTTTGAGTTATTTGCGAAAAACCGTCTGAAAACGTAGTTTTTTTGTCGAAAAATCAACATTTTCAATGGCAAATAACTCGAAAAGTATTGACTTATGTAAAAAACTCTATAGAACAAAAGTTGCTTAAAATCAGTCAATTTATCCATTTCCGGTCTTATCTTGAACGTATGTTTTTTCACCCCTGGGAAGGGGCGACTGTCAACCCCCAAGTAAAAGCAACCAATGGCACAATTTCAACTTTGAAGTGGATGGTAAGTAGAACCTAAATCCAAATTTTCATGCAATTCGGAGTTGCCCCTGAAAATTACACGGCATAGCCGAATTTCCCGTTCATTTACTGGGCTATATGCTTGGGCCACAGTAACGTCTAATGCCGTTAATTAACGCATTATTTGCCATCTCTGTAATGCAAATAATGCGTTAATTAACGGGATTAGATGTTACTGTGGCCCCAGCATTATAGTACCCCTAGATTCATTATAAGTTTATTTTTTTCTGACTTACACGAGGGTGGCCCGATAAGGCTGTGACTTTTTTAATGAAACACAGTACACAGTACTACATAAAAAGTACACACGCAATAAAAGGACACACTATATGTATAATAAAAAGTTAACTTATTTTTTAACATAGCCCCCTTTGAATACTATACACTTACTTAGTACGTGTCTCCAATTTTTTTATCTCTTCAGAAACACATGATTTGTCAAGGTCATCAAAATAGGCATTTGTTTGTGAGATGATTTCGTCGTTGGAGTCAAATCTCTTTCCGACGAGCCATTTCTTTAAGTTTGGGAACAGAAAATAGTCACTCGGGGCTAAATCTGGAGAATAGGGCGAACGAGGGAGCAATTTGTAGCCTAATTGATAAATTTTTACCATGGTTTTTTTCAATTCCTTATTTAATTCACCCAATACGTTAAGATAATATTTGCCGTTGATCGTTTTCCCCTTTTGAAGGTAGCCAATGTAGATTATAGCGCGTGCATCCCAAAAAACGGTCGCTATGCTTTTATTGGCTGACAAATCCACCTTTGCCTTCTGGTTTGTCTGCTGTTTGGTCTCCGGTGTGTTGTAGTGGATACATGTTTCGTCAACGGTTAGGAAACGGCGCTAAAACTCGTTCATTTTGCAGCTGAACACAACGCAAAACATTCCTGCGAAATTGTCACAAGGTTGCGTTGGTGGTCGATTGTGACCAAACGGCACATTTTAGTTGACCAGTAAAATTCTACCTCAGATCATTTAGCACATTGCAATGGTATAGGGGGCGGAGGTAAATTCCTCACCAACCAGTAAAAACATATAATCCGACAGGTATTTTCCTCACCAAATTTAAGGGTTCCTATTAATCCGGTAGGTATTTTCCTCACCAACTCACTCAGGTAATAAAATAAAAATATAGATTTAATTTAGGAATGTATATTATGAAAGCATCCGAAATCCGAATACAAGACATTAATGTCCTTACATTATAATATAATAATAGTTTATAATATAGATAATATTATGCAAGACATATAAATTATTATTTAAAATTTACTATAATAAGACAGACACTTTACAAAATCCATTCTAGTCATTTGATTAGACTGATATCTTATTAATAAATTTTCTACATTTTTCAATTTCAGTTTAGCTTGTTTATCTTTGATATGTTTTGCAATATGCAAACTTTAAATTTTAACATACGTATCTACCTGAAATTCTTTAATTTTTTCAAAGAAAATATAATATATGGATGGATGCGTATTACAAAACGATAAATTAAAATGCGAATGAAAAAATTCGCCAGCATTCGTAATACGAATAACACAAGAATTTGCCTCTGTCCACAAATATGGGGAGAATATGGCAGTTTCGTCTATATAAGTTTCAACTAAATAATCAACATATCTATCTTAAATTTCATTTTCTGGTTTGCATGACATTAAATCAAACACAAAACAAGCTGATACGTCTTCCAGTTTTATATGTTAGGCCAAAAGTATGTTGAGCCACTTGCCTCCTACAAAATAATTTTTATATTCTGATTCAGGAGACCAAAATATTTCTATACCAAGCTTGGTGTAGGTGAAATTTACAACCATGTATTTCAGTGTTCGGACACATTTCAATGATTGCATTATGTATAGCCTTTTCAAAATCTTCAAAAATTTTACTGGCATTAAACTCAATTTTGAGAGCTTTAAAAATTTCTGATTTTAACGAATAAAAAATATTGTAAATTTCTGTTTTTTTTGGCAGTAAACAGTATAATAAAGAAATATAATGCCCATTAATTAGCCCATGAATAGTGAATAATTACAAATAATATGTGGTACAGTAAGCAAATGTGCTATCCATATAATAAAATTCAATGTGGCTAAAAGTCCTACTTTAGCAATTATCCTACTTTTGACACAGTTTATAAAGAGGAAATTTTCTCTCTTGGTCTTGGTTATTTTTTGAGCACACCTCTTCACAAATTCTTGAACCTCATCAATATTGGAAGTAAGTCGACCAGGCATCATTTTTCGTCGATAATTATATATTTTTTCTTATGTAACTGACAACAATCGTAGTAATTGTTTCAGACAAATTAACTGCAAGCGCTTGGCGTATAATTTTTGCTGGTTTTTCAATATTCTCTTTGGCTTTACGTTTACAATAGTTAGAAATAATTTTTCGATCTAACTTCTGACAATCTGGTTCATGATTATCTTGTAGGCTACTTCTAGATATTGTAAAAGTTGCACCAATAGTAAAAAATTTCGCACTACAAGTTGTTTTATCCTCCAGAACACTTCTGCACTTTTTAAAACTTTCACTTTATAAAAAATAAAATTTTCAAATACCAATACCGAGTAAGGTTTACCGCGATCACTTTCTATTAAACATGCCATTTTTGTCAAAATTCCAATTGTGACTAAAAATAATATAATATAATTAATTAATTAATTGTAATAGGTACCTACTGTAATTTAATAGTAGATAAATAATTAAATTGAATGCCTTTTAGTAATAGTATAAGAGCTGTGAGACATTTTTGAGTAGGTATTTTAGGCAACCTGAAAATTTTTCAGGTGACTTTTCCATGATATCCTAATACAAAAATGCCGGTCTGGCTGGAGAGTAGCGGTTATTTTCCCCAAAAATCCCCCCCAAATTTAAAAAAGGGTAAAAATTGTTATTACAAAAAATATCATTGACGTGACTTTAAAGTAAATTTAAATATTCAAATATAAAAAAACAAACAGGCCAGGCGATTTGAGGGCGATTTTAACTCTGCAAGATACTTGCATGGGCGTCCCAGCATTATTTTCAAGTGATGCATCTGAACTTCAGAAGATTTCATCTGAATCTATACATACTATGAACGAGTATAAAATATACAACTATACATGCATAGCTATGTACATTGTACATTCCTTCCGGACAGGGAGGTGCAATTGTTATTTTAACAGGGTATTTTTTAATATTAAAAATAAATATTCTTAAAGACAGGTTTTTTTTTGGTGAAATTTTCCAACTGCCATGTGATCAAACAAATTACGCGTGCAGTATAAATGAAAAGCGCTATAGGTAAGCACCAGTGTGAGAAAGAGCGTATACCGATAGCTGTTTGCGTCCTCTGTTGTAACTGAGCGAGTCCGTTCGCTCGAGAAAAATCACGTGACCTGGCGATACCCATGTTGTTGTAAGTAACTTTTTTTAATTAAAGGAAAATAATACGGAATATACAATAGATTTTGCAAATATTATAGAAAAAGACAAATTTATTATTATAAATATATAGGTAAAAAAGTATAAAACTACAATCTAAATTAATTCTGTGTCCGAATCTTGTACTTCTTCTTCAAACTCCTCATCTGAGCTTAAATATTCATTCTCTTTTTCTTCGTCAGACTGCCCTCGAGACTCAGATTCCTCTTCTACCTGATCTGTAAATAGTGGTAATATATACAGTGCGTCCATAAAGTAACGAATAAATTCATTATTTCGTAAACCGGCGACTTTCGCGAAAAATCCCGAAACAGGTCGATTTTTATTTTTAATTTCCGATTTTTTGGCATATATATCATACTAGTGACGTCATCCATCTGGGCGTGATGACGTAATCGATGATTTTTTAAATGAGAATATGGATCATGTGATAGCTCATTTGAAAGGGTATTCAATTCTCTATTCACTAATGTAAACATTTACATAATTATTTATACAAGGTGTTCAAAAAAACATTTTTTAAATTAAAATAAATGGGACAAAAAGAAGAACGTATGTAATTTATCTAATTCAAAATACGTTTTAATGTTGTCAGAAAACAGGAAAAAATGTTTTTTTGACAAATAAATATTGTTTTTCGCTTAAATTCAATGTCAAAGCTGCCACCCACCTGCCTCTTGCCAGTTTGAACATTTCGTTTAAGCGAAAATCAATGTTTATTTGTCAAATAAAATTTTTTTTTGTTTTCTGACAGTAGTAAAACGCATTTTGAATTAAATAAATTACATACATTCTTCTTTCTGTCTCAATTATTTTAATTAAAAAAATGTTTTTTTGCACACCCTGTATAAATAATTATGTTAATGTTTACATTAGTGAATAGAGAATTGAATACCCTTTCACCTGAGTTATCACATGACCCATATTTTCATTTAAAAAAATCATCGATTACGTCATCACGTCCAGATGGATGACGTCACTAGTATGATATATATGCCAACAAATCGGAAATTAAAAATAAAAATCGACCTGTTTCGGGATTTTTCGCGAAAGTTGTCGGTTTATGAAATAATGAATTTATGCGTTACTTTATGAAATAATGAATTTATGCGTTACTTTATGGACGCACTGTATTTAGAGTTAATTAAAAATTAATTAGTGATTAATTAATTGAGTTGCTACGTATTCTTACTTATAATATAACCATTACTTAATACTTTTCCTTATTTAACCAATCACATCAGGTTTTTTATTTCTTAGTATATGACCAAAGTAGCTCATTTTTTCCTTCATAGTGTTGAGTATTTCTTTTTCCTTTTTCATCTTTCTTAATGTTTCTGTGTTTGCTACGTGTTGTGTCCATGATATTTTTTACATTATTCGATAACACCACATCTCAACAATGGCAAGTCTTTCTTCAGATGCGCCCGTGATTGTGCAGGCTTCGACTGACGAGTCTGAGGAAGAAGAAGAGAATGAATATTTAAGCTCAGATGAGGAGTTTGAAGAAGAAGTACAAGATTCGGACACCGAATTTATTTAGCTTATAGTTTTATACTTTTTTACCTATATATTTATAATAATAAATTTGTCTTTTTCTATCATATTTGCAAAATCTATTGTATAGTACGTATTATTTTTTTTTTTATTAAGAAAAAGTTACTTAAAAACTATAATATATAATAATTACTCTAACGTTTCGAGGCACAACAACATGGGTATTGCCAGGTCACGTGATTTTTCTCGAGCAAACGGACTCGCTCCGCTAGAACAGAGGACGCAAACAGCTATCGGTATACGCCCTTTCTCACAGTGCAGCTTACCTATAGCGCTTTTCATTTATATGCACGGGTAATTTGTTTGATGACATGGCAGTTGGAAAATTTCACCAAAATCCTGTCTTTTTAGAATATTTTTTTTTAATATTAAAAAATACCCTGTCAAAATAACAATTGCACCTTCCTCTCCGGCAGAAATATACATAGCTATGTATGTATAGTTGTATATTTTATACTCGTTAATAGTATGTACAGATTCAGATGAAATCTTCTGAAGTTCAGATGCATCCCCTGAAAATAATCCTGGGACGACCATGCAAGTATCTTGCAGAGTTAAAATCGCCCTCAAATCGTCTGGCGTGTTTATTTTCTTTATATTTGAATATTTAAATTTACTTTAAAGTCACGTCACTGATATTTTTTGTAATAGCAATTTTTACCCTTTTTTTAACTTTGGGGGGGATTTTTGGGGAAAATAACCGCTACCCTCCAGCCAGACCGGCATTTTTGTATTAGGCTATCATGGAAGAGTCCCCTGAAAAATTTTCAGGTTGCCTAAAATACCTACTCAAAAATGTCTCACAGCTCTTGGACCATAAAATCTACCTGAAATAACTGAAGTAACCATTTCGGTCTTGGTGAGGAAAATACCTGTGGGATTATAACATACCCTTCTAAACGCAGGTAAAAGATTATTTTGGTGAGGAAATTACACCCGCCGGGTATAGGATGTGTATGGCAATCTGTGAACCACATTAACTCCCCATTCCTCAAGTGTAGACCCATTAGTATTTGTGCGGCTCTGCAATACATAATTCGAGGGAGACCTGTGATAGCCTCTAAAAATGCCGATTCTGTGCCTCAAAAAGCGCTTAGTCCTATTCATAAGAATCTCCAAAAATTAGGTCTTTTGGTGACTAGAAAGAAAATACGGCAAAATAAACTTTTTACTGATTATAAAACTAATTTTATAAAATGTTATTTAAACTAATAAAAAATATCAGATTACGTAAAATTCCGATATAAATCAAATCTGCATTCGAAACTATTTTAAATCAGGCTAACACCGAAAACGTGATGAGAGATACTAAGAAGTTTGAAAAAGAAAGTGAGCGGACTCCTAAATGATGATGATGAATTTAACATAGCAATTTTCGTCTCATGTTAATAATAATCATGCTAATAGCTGCAATTAAGGACGCCATAACTTCGTTTATTAGAGATTGTTTGAGTAAACGTCTACATTAAATAAATCGCACCTTTTCACTAAGGTGGCTTTGTTTACTTGATTAAGAAAATGACGTATATTTTTTATTTATTTATATTCTCCGAGGTTAAATTAAGTATGTATTTTAAAGAATATATTATTAAAGTCTGTTTGTTGGTTGTTTTCACACGTATTACATCATTCACGAATTATTTTTTGTCTCTTTTATGTTCACAAAACTTAAAATCATGAGCCGCGAGTTCATCCATAATAAAGAGACATCTAAAAAACGCATATAGAGCAGGACTTAGAATAAAACCTAGGATCTATGACCTATATTCCAGAGCAAAAAAGGTAAAACTGCTAATCAAACAAACGTTTCCGTATGAAATATGGAGTGCACATGAATAATGAATTATATCAAAAGGATTTACTATAAATAACTTATTATGAATACTGTAAAAAACGTTATAAAAGGTTTTTGTTAATTCAATTTAGAAATTCCAGGCGTGGGATTACGAACACTCGATATGAATCGTATCCGCCATGTTTTACTGTAGCGCCTTACTTACGGTAAAACATGGCGGGTACGAGTCGTATCGAGTGTTCGTAATCCCTATGCTGGTTTCATATTTTCATCATTTAGCAATTTACTTTCGTTCTTTTTATGGTGTACAGTAGAGTGGACCATTGTCTACCCTACCCCATATACTCTATTATAGGGTAGGGTGGTGGGAACTTTGAAATCTTTAAGGAACACCCATTTCTTATTGCAGATTAAGATTCTAAGAAAACTTACTGAAATTGAATTTTACTTGATCTAAAAATATTCCTTAAACTTTTGTTCGTTATATTTTAAATGGTTTTCAATTAAAACTGTAAAATATCCTTACTTCCGCTCCTTTTAAATATACTACTGACATCACCTCTCTCATCTAATGTTAATAGCAGTACAACATCACCCTAATCTTCCACATTCCTCTTCTTCTAGTAGCAAACATATCATTATTTTTCTCTTATCCATAGCACACACCTACATCCAGCAATACTCCAGAAAAAAAAATGAAATATTTATTATCACAAAAAGACATTGCGCAGTACGCATTTTGAATAGACTACCACAACATGCGGAGTCTGCGGGCGCATATACAAACTCGATGCAACGCGTACTCCGCTTGCGGAATCAGCAGTAAATAGACCATACCTCCATGCACATTTGCGTCTTTTTAAGCTACGTGCACGCTGCTTGTTTTCAAGCCAAGTTTCCGGTCAGCACACATTTGAGCAACGGCATAACCAGGATGATCCTAAGGGGGGGGGGGGGCTTACAAGTTCAAAATGGCTTGATTTGTCAACAACACATAATGGTGTTAAGCGTATAGAGCTCAAAGTAGATCCCAATGGGGGGAGGGTTATAACCCCCGAAACCCCCTGGTTACGCCTATGCATTTGAGTGGTTTCTCGGGGTCAATACACTCCAGCACAGACTGCCCAAAATATCATTTGTCAAACAAATATCAGTAATTTTGTTGCATCTTTTATGGTCCATTTAAACTATAAATCGAAAATAATATTTTATGGACCTGTTTTAATCCGACAGGGCAATTTCGCCCCCGCTTCAATCATTAGTCAAAACAAAACAGCTTTCTATTTCTCATGAAATGTCACAATCCTAAATCATTACTCATTACGGCTAGTTTTATTGTCTCATTAGTTTATTACACGATAAATACTTGAAAGGTACATGTACAATTTCGTTGTGGAACACTGTCAATCCTGATCGAATTTATTATGAAACTATCTATGATATAGGACTGGATCCCGCGTACCAAAAAAAGTTTATTAATAGCAAGCTGAAAATTTGCCGTTTGAATAGCTCAACGGTAGTCGGACAAACTTTGATGTATGGGAACACTGGAACAGGGGAGTTTTAATTGTGGAACTTGATTTTAATTGTGGAACATGTCATCCTGACAAGTTTATGATTGTGAAAACTAGCAGGTTCTTTTTAAGTTTATTCAATATCAAACTTTATATAATATATGAAAAGATGTTTGTCCGACAAATATGTTAAGCATTTTAAAAAGCCCGACACGTAGAACATGTCAAATGACAAGAATTATGTTGATGGTAAAAAACAGTCTGATTTTTGCATGAGAGTTTAATGAAAGGGTAACAAATCAATTGGAAGTTCTGTCCGACAAAATACATGGGATGTTTTCGTAGTCTGACGTTCCAAATTTTTAACCTGTTCAACAATTAAAACTTCCCCTGTTCCAGTGTTCCCATACATCAAAGTTTGTCCGACTAGACATCTTTAAGCTATTAAGACATTTTCAGCTTGCCAAGGGCGGATCCAGGGACTCCCTCTCCGAGAATTTAGAATAATATAAATTTAAATATTTCCAGTTCAAATGTTTTTAATTTCAAACACATAAATACAGTCGGAAAAATGAAAGAATAACCATGAACGATCACATCAATCACTTATTTTGTATTTGCTGTCTTTTTCTATATTTCAAATACAAAATAAGTGATTGATGTGATAATTCATGGGTATTCTTTCATTTTTCCGACTGGATATGCACAAAACAGGGAATAAGTACGTTTTCTGGACTAGAATTGAAAAAAAAAGAAGTAACGGAGAAGCTTCAAGAATGACTTTTGGGTTTTTTATAAATCAAAATGTTGATAATTTTACAGAGTGCCAATTGTTAGAACGATCTTGACAGCCATCAAAATCGTATAAATTTCCATATTCTATACACACAAAGAATAAAAGAGAAGTGAAGCGTTACTTGAGTCACTAACATTTAGAACAAAGGAGTTGGTTGGTATTTTCGCACAGTCAAAAGGAATTGTTTTACAAATATTTCGTTTCATTTTTCTGATGAAAAATATGGTCACAATAACGGGATGGCAGCCCAAAGCCTTGTCACGAAACCTTTAACATCTTTCGCCAAACTCATGGGCAAAGACGGAGTCATATAAACCCATGAAAAAACATCATACCACCTACCACAAGGAGTGCGTTCAGGTTGAGCTGGATTTTCTAAAAAGTTATAGCAACCCTCAAAAGCCAGTTATTAACCAGATAGACTCTCAGAGATCTAAACAGAAACAAAAAATAAAGAAAGACTACCACCAATAGTAGGTTCTATAGTGTTCGTAGGTCGACAAAATATTCCTCTAAGAGACCATCATGATGATGGCCTTATGCTTCTGGACGAAGATGCTGGACCTAGGAATGAGGGGAATTGCTGTGGTACTAAGGCAAAACCCGATCGTGTTAAGGTTTAAAATCGCATCAGGAGATAATATTCTTAAATAATACCTATCCACACCATCTTCCTGAGCAACATGCATTAGTAGCAGCATTCAAAATTAATTAATAACATGTTGTTGTGAAGAAATAATTGAACAAATAATATTTGACGAAACGACTGACGTATCCCACGTGGAACAGCTTTCTCTAAATTTGGGATACATGCACAATAACAACATTCGTGAAGACTTTGTCAAATTCATTGACGCTTATGAGAACCTAAAAATAATTAGTGAAAATCAAGAAAGAGGGAAAGAACAACGCCTGGCAGGAGAAGCATTGGAAAAAATAGTATTAAACTTGTTGAAAGAACTGCACTTGGATCCGAAAAAATGTGTAGGAATCGGTACTATGGCAGGAATGGTGAGTTTTAAGGCACTTCTCAAAGTGTGTGAAAAGTGACTTAAAACTCACCATTGTAACCCTAATTTTTAAAAATTACCCCCCGTACTTCTGGTACTCCTCCCCAAAAAAGTTTATGGCCCCTCCCGAAAATCGGTCCTGGATCCGCCCTTGCAGCTTGCTATTAATAAACTTTTTTTTTGGTACGCGGGATCCACGCCTATGATAGTAACAGTCTGGCCGATAAAACATTTTATTAAGGAACGAGATAGTAAACAGATTATGTTCCGTATATGAACTTGTTTATTAAGTCATAATAATAATAATATATGGGCTCTATAAACAAGTCACACAATAAATGTCTTTGAAAATAATATGTAGAAAGATGTTTCTCCCAAGGACAATGTTATAGTTCATGGGAAATGAGAAAAATAAACATTCTATATGGCTAGAATAACAAAAGTTATTGCAAAATCTTCATAATTTTCAAATCAAAATATTCCGAAAAAGGTACAGAGTATCGAGTTTTACAAAGGGTAACTTTTTGATATAAAATTGTATGATGTTTAAATTCAATTTTGGAATTTTGAATAATAATTCTACCCTTAAAAAGTTATGTTGAATTGAATAATATTTGGTACGAAATTTGTAACTAGAGCCCTCAATGAGAGTGAAATACAAAAACCAATTCATGGGATGTTTAATCTTCCGAAGCATATTCGTATAAAACTTCATTACAATGTTTCGGCAAAATCGAAAAAAATGCGTAATTTGTTTTTCAATGCTCTTTATCTTGAAAACAGATGGCGTTACAAAATTTTTTTACTAAGCAAACTCCACTTATTTTTTCGTTTGCTACCTATCCTAGAGAGGGTGTTACCTTTTTTGAAACACCCTATAGATATACCTACTCTAGAACATGTCAATCCGTTCTTGCACTGGCCTAAACATATCGATAAACAAATATTTATTTAATATTTTTTAAATTACACTAAAATTTAATTTAGAGTTAAACGAAAATACGGTAAAGGTGAAATTTGGTTTATGTACCATCACATGACCCAAAACAAAACAAATAATTGATATTATTATACGTACTACTGTTACTTGGACCTCTATCATTTATAGTTTTGCCACTACTTTCTCCAGACATTACCTGCTATTAGTAAATCTAATTCTGGTAATTTAATATTAGGGTTTAGTAATTTCTGGGCCCGCTATTATATTTGTAGATTAAAAAAAAATAATATAAATCAAACACTCAGTCGTTCAATTACTAAGGTATCAATTATGTTACTATAGCAATTCTTTCGGGTAATTCTTAGCGATTGCTTGGCACTCCTGAAATAAAAGTAATTGCTGGTGAATAAAATTACCATGAGTAATATTGTCTAATATTATTCCTAACGGTAATGATAAATCAAATAAATTAATTAGGATTCAAAATATGTAGAAATCGTTTATTTTTAAAGCAATCCAAGTAACATGGGTGAACTTTTCAATAATAAAAAAGGGTTAATAAAACGACGACAAAACAGAATATTCAGCAATTTAGCCCAGATGGGATCTGTTTAGAGTTGGTTATAGTCAACAGGAACCTTAATTTTGTAGGAATGTCTCCGGAATCTTATTCTTACTATTTTTGCTTTAAACCGGTAGTGGGCTTTTGCTTGTCGGGTTATTTTATTTTCTTTCATCCAGATCGTTCTTGTATTCCTTTCCTTCACTTTCTTAAATTCATCACCATTGAGTTGGCACTCAAGCCAACCTCCACGTCCACACCATCTGGTTCTTGGCCTTTCTTTTGTTTTTCTGTTGGTTTTTATTGAAGTTATACTTCTTTAGGCGCGATTGGGAGTTAATTTGTATTATTCTGCGCGCATGCGCACACAAACAGTATGGAGTTTGTTGCTAAATATTTTAAGTTATGTATGTATTAGTCCAAAAAAGGTGTGGAAAGAATACAGTAGACTCCCGTAAGTTCGGCCTCGGTTAGTTCGGTCTCCGCTTAGTCCGGCCGGCTCTCTGAGCATTAGTCACACACATTCTTGTTTCACTTGCAATTTTTACTGTTTATATAGACAGTATACTTGTTATGTGTGTGGTCAATAACTGTTTCGCGTCGTGCATTAAACTGCTTAAAAATGAGTGAAACGCGTAAACGTAAGTACAAATCAATGGAACAGAGACTAGAAGCTCTGGAAAGATTGGACAAAGGAGAATTCGTGCAAAGTATTTGCAGAGATTTAAATGTGATACAAAAAAAAACAAAAACGTGGCAAAAGTACAATCAACGACTGGCGGCGTAATAGAAAAACTATTGAAGGCTTTTGTACACAGATTTAAACGAAAAAAGTTCTACAGAAGCGTTGCACACTGAGAAAATCAAAACACGAATTGGTGGAAGATGCTCTGTGGTTGTGGTTCGTTCAAGAACGAAGACGAGGAACCCCGTTAACTGGACCAATCGTAAAAGAGAAGGCTATGATCTTGCACTCAAAGCTTCAACCAGAAGAGGCGTTCTTGGCTAGTGAGAAATGGCTCTCCCGATGGAAAAAGAGACACGGGGTCTGCAAAATTGTTCTGCAAAATTTTTAAAAATCATTGGTGACCAAAACTTGAGTCCAAAGCAAATCTACAACATCGTCGAAACTGGGTTAAGTTTTAGACTTCTGCCAGAAAAACCTTTGCCGCCTCACAAGAAACAACTGCGGCAGGATTTAAAGTTAGCAAAGAGGATAACGGTTGCCTTGTGTTCAAATGCCTCGGGGACCCACAAGATACCCCTATTTGCCCTATTTGTCATTGGCACAGTAGAAAAACCGAGAGCGTTTAAGAACATAAACATGGAAACTCTACCAGTGTATTACCGGACGCAGAAATCAGCACGGATGGACATATATTTGTTCAGGGAATGGTTTGTGTGCGAATTTGTTCCAAAAGTGAAAAACCATTTGACAAAATTAAATCTGCCCATCAAAGAACTTCTACTGCTTGACAACGCGCCTACTCACCAGGAAGGTCTTCAGTGTGACAATGAAAAAGAAATTAAATTGCTGTTCCTGCCACCCAATGTAACCAGTCCTCAACAGCCAATGGACCAAGGGGTCATTGAGTGCTTCAAGAGAAAGTATCGCCGAAAACTGCTTTCTGAAGTTCTTTCCAAACTGGAGGCTGATGACAACTTAGACCTCTTAAAAGTGCTGAAGTCAGTTAATATGAAGGATGTTGTGTACATGTCGGCCGAGGCATACGTCGAAATACCACCATCGACGTTTGTAAGGTCTTGAAAAAAACTTTAACCAAATCTTGCAGATGCGCCAAACAACATTCTTGTTAACGAACCTGATGACAATGTAGCTCTATTGCACGACCTTCAGAAACTACCGAACTGTGGTCCCATTGTTGAAAAAGATGTTTTGGAGTGGATCGACTTTGAAAAGGAGCTACACAACGAGGTTTTGGACGACGACGAAATCGCCGAGTGTGTCATTCGCCAAGAAAATGAGAAGGATAACGATACAGATGTTGCTGATAATGAGGATGAAGATAAAGAAAATAAAATGAGCCTCGCTGAAGGCAAAACAGCTTTGCAACTGGCAGCTACCTACGTCAAACAGCAAAAATAAGCAACTGCCATCGATGGAATGATTATTAAAAAGTGGCGTGACTTTGCACATCAAAAATCATTAGAAAAAAAATTCAGAAAAAAAAATGACTGACTTTTTTAAGTGTTTAAGAAGCCAAAAAACCCATGTGCAATACTATTTTTAAATTTTATTAGGCCTAAAATTCTAACTATTTAGAATGGGAAATAAGCCACAATAACGTTTCGACGCCCAAATCGGGTGCCGTTGTCAAAATACAAAATACTATTGTATTTTGTATAAATACAAAATACAAAATAGCCTAAAATTCTGTAACTATTGTTTAATAGTATTTTTGTAACTGTCTATCTTTTCATATGTGTTAAATATATGTCAGAGTATTCCTCTGTGTTGTCTACAATTTTTTGTTTTTGCTAGATCCATACAAACAATAAATGGACATTTTTTAGATAAGCATCGGTTAGTTCGGCCACTTTTAAGTTCGGCCTAGGGTCCGGTCCCGAGGAGGCCGAACTTACGGGAGTCTACTGTATATTAGTGTTTTTAGTAAATATATTTATTATAATTTTTGTGTCTTTGGATTTGTCTTCCTCGGGAGTAAGATAATACGAATTATTAAAACATTTTTATTTATACTTCACTTCGCCTATTTGTTACCGTGATTTGTCATAATGGCCGAGAAACCGTTTAAACAGTGTGGTCGTGGTGTCATTGGTAGAGCATTCGACTACAGATCGAGAGGTCCCGGGTTCAAATGCGGACAATTGCTGTCTTTTTTTTTTAATTTTTAGATTTTTGGAAAGTGGTAAGTATTAAAATTAGTTTAATATTTAAATAAAATAAAAATAAACTGTTTAAAGTATTTTATTTCGTTGAAATCATATAATAGAAGTATGTATAACTTCTTACGTGCGTACAAAGTACACACACATTCTTTTTTGCTCCATTTTTCTTTTTGTCTTCTAACTTCTAGACATATCCTAGCCGAATCGTACTCAATATATTTCTTTCTAATATCCTGATTTTTTTATCTGTTTTTGTCCTAACTTAAGTCTCATCCGTAGCTTGTTACCGTCTAATTAGGATTGTGTAAATAATGACTTTGAGAAAGAGATTCCAGAAGTACCTATCTGAGGATGCAGGACATTGGTCTTATAATAAAAAGTTTCTTAAACCGTCAGTTTTCAGTTTGTCAGTTTCGACCATTATAACAGTGTTTTCCACGCCTTTTTGGCTCTTAGACCACTTAGCGATATTGGTACAACAAATCTACCTACTTTATCAGAGTGGCACATTCTTAGATAATCATCTAGCTTGGATTGTTCCATAGCATCATTATTTAAGACTTTGTACTACAAAAGGCACACGGACACATGATTTTTTCGTTCTAGGGTAGCACATTTTCTTTCGTTCTAGGGTAGTATGGGACATTTCTAAATAATACAATGTCGGAAGAAAAGCTTTCCTTTTGGTCTTGAACCCTGCATTCTACTATCTAGAGGTCTTTTCGGCAATCTTTCAACCTCCATTCTCATTACATGACCAGACGAAAAGGTTCATCTCTGATAAAAACAGAACAACTGAATTTCATTTAAAGAATGATGTATCTATTTATTTTTTTATATTTTGGAATTAGTGGCCTACAGAAATTCAGTGCTCAAAATTGAGCACAATAGACAAAAATGAGGGAGGCCTATGCCCAGCAGTGGACGCAAAGGGTTGGGTGATGATGATGCCTACCGAGGAGAATTATGACCAGCCGCCACTGGTTATATTATGGATGAAATGACCTGTACCTTGTTTCTGCCAATTATGACGTAGTTTTTAGACAAAATTCGGCATCACTCTCAAAGAAAGCTATAAAATGACAATTAGTGGAAACATTCCAAAGAATCCTGAAAACAATTAAATTTTTATGAAGTTTATGTGCTACCGTCATTAAAGCAACATAAAATAATAATTAAATAAAATCCACAAGGAAAAGAAAAAGTTTTCCTGTAGTTGGCTGTATACCATCAATCACAAAATTGGAAAGAAATCCTTTGTAAAAGGTATAAAATTTTTTTTATTAAAAATCCCTTAAAAGGGCTACATCACAACAAAACGTTTTCGATTTTTATAAAAAATCATCATCAGTGTTCGATCTAAAAATAAGTATAACCGATTTAATGAATATCAAGTTATTATTTAAATTTTGACAAAGGTTAGAGCAAGTTGGTTATACTTACAAACTGGATGCTAGCTGAGCCACAAAAGAAAAATATCTGGGTAAAAACCCTTTACATAAAATATAGATGCCTTAAAAGTGCATACTTCAATATATTGAAGCAAAACACTTGCTGAAGCAAGACACTTGCTGAAGCAAAATTGACGTGTTTTAAGATTTTTTTTAAGTTGTCTGTTTCTGAAATAATGAATTTATTCCATAATTTTGCATCATACTGTATATCCAACTATGAGTAAATAAGAAATTAAACAACGTTAGTTATCTCGTTGGAAATAATAGCACAAAAAGACGGTTATTATCTCGTCTTCTCATGACTTGTTTTTTACCGTTCCACCTTGCATAATCTACACATTAGATTGCGGAATATCCTCAGGAAATACAAGGCCATTGTGAATATATTGCACTTCCTGTATTTATTTCTTTTGTATAAATATCATTCTCTGTAGGCTTCGGGATATACACGATTCTTAAATCAAAGCAAGTCAATTTTAAGTCAGTGTATGGAAATGAGATGCAGAACGAAAAATATGGATTAATTTAATATGAGATGCAGAACGAAAAATATAGATTAAATTAATATGTTGGTATTCAGTGAATCAAGAGAAATCGTTGGAATACAACAAACCGGCATATTTATGTTTCGTGGACCTTAAGAAAGCATTTGGCAGGGTCACATTAAAGGACGTTATCCATTTGTTATACTCGAGAGAGGTACCTCTAGGAATAATTAAAACGATCGAAAACATCTACCAGAACACCACAATAAAAGTAAAAGTGGACGATGAATTAACTGATCCAATTGAAGCCGGCAATGGGATAAGACAGGGGGATTCCTTGAGTCCTTTATTGTTCAACCTGATCATGGACGAAATAATAAAAAAGTACAAACTAAAAAATGATACCAAATAGGAGAAAAATAAATTAAAATAATCTGCTATGCGGACGATGCAATACTAATCTCTCAAAGTGAAGATGATTTACAACGTACTATATGCTGCACCAATTCAACATAATCGCCAGAAAATTTAACATGTTAATTTCCTCACAAAAGACAAAATGCATGGTTATAACAGCAGATCCAATAAGATGTAAATTGGAGCTGGAAGGTCAGATAATAGAACAAGTGATGGAGTTTAAATACCTAGGCATCACACTATCTAGCTACGGAAGGCTCAAAACAGAAGTGGAAGATCAAGTGAATAGAGCAAACAGAGCCGCAGGTTGCCTGAATGACACAATATGGAGAAATAAAAATATCGGAAAAGAAATGAAAGGCAGAATTTACAAAACAGTCATCAGACCAATAATGACATACGCGGCAGAAACACGACCCGACACAGAGAGGACAAAAAGATTGCTCGAAAAAGCGGAGACGAAAACATTTCGAAAAATCGATGGTAAGACTCTATGGGACAGAGCTAGAAGTACAGATATACGACGGAGATGCAACGTGTATAACAATAATAACTGGGTAAGAAACAGAAGAATAGAATTGAATGACCACATAAGCCGAATGACAACAAATAGGATAGTCAGGACAGCGAGAGACGGTTTCCCAATAGGAAAACGATCAGTGCGGAAGACTACGAAAACGATGGAACGACAACTTACTAGAGGCACATTGAAAAAACAGACAGAGTCATGTCTATACAAAAAGAAGAATAAGGAGAAGAAGTATTCAGTGAAGAGGATATTTCATGTATAATGCTAACGTTGTAAGTATACAAAACAGAAATATTAATGTAAAGGTACATATCCATTACGTAGGTGCTCCGTGCTCCGTGTGCATACGGCATGCGCTCCTCTACATATAAACAGCCATCGATTCAACCGATTAGGCAATTCAATCGGTGGCGGTTTATATGTAGAGGAGCGCATGTCGTATGCACACGGAGCACGCAGCAACAACGTAATGGATACAGTCGGAAAAATGAAAGAATACCCATGAACGATCACGTCAATCACTGATTTTGTATTTGCTGTCTTTTTCTATAACAAACGTTTGTTATTTATAGAAAAAGACAGCAAATACAAAACAAGTGATTGATGTGATCGTTCATGGGCATTCTTTCATTTTTCCGACTGTACGTACCTTCAAAAAAGCAGACGAACAAGCGAATATCCTAAGTCCTAAAGGATAATGTGACTGCCCCACAGTAGCAATGCTGTGGAACAAGATGTTTTGGAATGGGAATTTCCATTCCAAAATTCTTAAATTTCTAACTGAAAAAAGTATTTAAGAAAGCACCCCTACATGTTTAAGACTTGAAGCGTACAAAGAACTGCATGTTTCTTTACACCACTTGAACCCTTGCTTACCCGTTGAGGAATATGATTAAATGCATACAGTTGCTAACAACTATCATCACCATCATCGTCATCAATGGCGCTACAACTCTTCGTGAGTCTTTGCTGCGTTTACTATTGCCTTCCATGTTTGTCGGTCCTGTACCACTAATTCCCATTGTCCCACTCCTATTTTATCCAGCTCCTCTTTGACTGCATCTTTCCACCTTTTTCTAGGCTGTCCTACAAACCCTCTTCTATCTGGCCTTTCCCAGAACACATTGTTTATAAGGCGATTGCCTTTACTGCGTATCGCATGCCCTGCCCATCTGAGTCTATTGGCCTTTTTATATCTGTCTAGATTTTCATTTCCAAATCAATAGAGACTCCAACTCATTGTATCTGCGCCTCCATTCGTTTGTCACGCTGTCTCTGCAATGGTCATATATCATTCGAAGGATTTTACATTCCCACACCAGCAATTTATTTACTTCTCTTTTTGTTAGCGTCCATGTTTCGCTTCCATACGCGACTGCTAACAACTATCTCCAAATAACAAACATATTTTAGATTTTTCTGATTCAGTTGATTCTATAATTTTTCAAGTGGATTAGTATAACAAAATATCAAAAAATGGTAAACGAAATATCAAAAAAAAATTATTAGATATGACTGTTAATTATTCAAACTATAGTTTCCAATTGAATCTGTACAGGATTATCAGCATCCAAAATAAGAGCAACACATATTCATTTAATTTTTAAATGTCCTACAAAACAAACATCACGTTTGTTGTTAAATAATGAGGTGACACCGATTGCTCAACACAAGTGCACCTAGTTTTCAATAACATATCAAGTTCTATTATAAGTCTGTTAGATCCCGATCGACATCGGGACACATCTGGCATCGCTTGAATACGCACCCATCACTTCTGTTCACGTTGAAAGAACATTTAAAGTATTTGGAGCTACAGAAGACAAAATCTCTTAAAAATATAGAACAATATTTAATTATTAATTGGTAATAGAGAAGTCCCAGATCTAAACAATAATTCTGAAAATTGTCTTGGAACCACTTTCTGGTAACATTCAATCTCTGCCTTTAACGATTTATAAGGCAAGGGGACGACGAATATAGCGGACGAAAGGGACTCTGCAATATGCAGTCGCATTCCGTCTATTCATCTAGGAAAAATTCCAACGAAAGTTGATTCCGTGTACAGTCAAAATATGAGTAAAATGAAAAATTAAAAACAGCATATGTTTCATTTCAGTTCGGAGATAATCCACTATACGTCCGTTTCGGTCTCTCCAGACGTCTTCAGTAGGGCTACATGAAAACCTCTAAATCGAATTATTTCATTATTATTACATTACATGACATTAGTACATTAAAAATCTAACAGTGACTGAATTACAGCTCTGAAATGCTCTAATTTGCAAATAAAATGAAAACTGGGCTAGCATATGATTGATTATTTCATTCATAAGAGATTCTGACCAATGGAAAGCTACAGAAATAAAAATTAAACTAATAATTTTTGATAATATCCCGTCGTCAAGTATATTATGTTAAATATACGTATATTATTTAAACCAAAGTCTTGTTACGATTTATCTTCTGACCATTCACCTGTTATCATAACTATAAGCAAAAACACAACAAAAATAGAAAGGAGCTGTATATTACACAACAACAGAAGAAATTGGAGTTATTTTCGATATCAAGTAAATAATCAAATCAATTTAGACATCCCACTAAAGACGGATAAACAAATCGAACACGCAGTAGAACATTTTAACACAGTTTTACAGGAAGCAGCATGGAACTCAATACCATTACCTACAAATCGACATATGAACAAAAACTGTTCCAATATAATACATGAAAAAATAATTGGTAAAAGAAGACTCAGAAAACAATGGCAATTATCAAGATCACCTCAAAGTAAAACAAACCTCAATTAAACACAAAAATACCTAAAAAAATTGATAATAGCAGAAAAAAATTCAAGCTTTCAGGAATACCTACAAAAACTAGATGCAACTCAAGCCACTGACTACTCGTTATGGAAGACTACAAGGACTCTACGAATTCAGAACTATACAGTCCCACCACTAAGAACACAAACAGGATAATGGGCGAGAAGTCCACTAGAAAAAGCCGAAACATTTGCGACGCACCTTAAAAAAGTCTTTACACCAAATGAAGGAAATTACTCACGACAAACTGAAGAAGAAATTATTTCGATACTCACAAAACCTTATCAACTAGAACTTCCTGAAAAAAGATTCACAAAAAATGAGGTAAAAAATACAACATCGATCCAAAAAAGGCCCCAGGATATGACCTGATTACGGGAAAAACTATTCAGCAACTCCCAGAAAAAGGCTTCCAATTTCTGACACAGTTATTTAACTCTATAATGAGATTAGGTCATTTGCCATCACAATGGAAACTAGCCCAAATAATAATGATACTAAAGCCAGGAAAAGAACCAGAAAGTGTACAGTCCTACCGTCCTATTAGTCTTCTTCCAGTGGTATCCAAAGTTTTTGAAAAGCTGACACTTCCTAAGTTAATGTCTATACTAGAAAACAAAATACTAATACCACCACACCAATTTGGGTTTATAAAACAACATTTCAACAATACAACAGGTACATAGAATTGTAGAGAGAATCAATAGTCTAAGAGCTAGAGTCGAAAAATCATCGTCATAAGTAATATGGAGTTTGGCATGTGAAATGTGTCTATTGTATATTGATAATTATGACCCCTTTCAGGCTAACACCTCAGTGGATACAGGAAGTAGCAATAAGGGATGAAAGGGGAAAGTTAGTGTAGTCATTAAAAGTTTTCACCTCCTATTTGGTTAAACCTCCATCGATTTGCATAAAAATTGGTGACTAGTTAGTAGAGCATACCTCAAGAAATAAAACTGATTTGGTACCAACTTGCACTTTTACCCTGGGGGTGGATACCACCCCTTCTCGGGGGTGAAAACTATTTTATTAAAAATAACCCCTTAAATCGATAGAGGGACAAATTTTAAGTAAAATTTGTTATATCATGGTATTAAAATAAATCAATACTTTTTGAGTTATTAAAGATAAAAAATTTGTCTGTTTAAGAGCACATGCTTGAAGTTACGGATGATAAAAAGAACATATTAATTAATTGTATGTAACTAAAATATTATTTTTATATTATTTCGATATTATAAATTTAGCAAAAGTGTATTCAAATATGTCAAAAGTACCCATTATTGGACACCCCCAGTTTCTGAACATATTCAGTTTTTATTGATAGAAAAAAATCAATTAAATATCGAAATAATATAAAAATAATATTTTACTAACAAACAATTAATTAATATGTTCTTTTTATCATCCGTAACTTCACGCATGTGCTCTTAAATAGACAAATCTTTGATCTTTAATGACTCAGAAAGTATTGATTTATTTTAATAACATGATATAACAAATTTTACTTAAAATTTGTCCCTCTATCGATTTGTGGGGTTATTTTTAATAAAATAGTATTCACCCCCGAGAAGGGATGGTATCCACCCTCAGGGTAAAACTGCAAGTTGGCACCAAATCAGTTTTATTTCTTGAGGTATGCTTTAACTAGTCACCAATTTTCATGCAAATCGATGGAGGTTTAATAAAATAGGAGGTGAAAACCTTTAATGACTGCACTAACTTTCCCCTTTCATCCCTTATTGCTACTTCCTGTATCCACTGAGGTGTCAGCCTGAAAGGGGTCATAATTATCAATATAGAATGGACACATTTCACAGGAAAAACTCCATATTACTTATGACGATGATTTTTCGGCTCTAGCTCTCCGTCTACAACGAGGACTTTGAAAATAGAGAGATATTGCAGAGCCTTTTTTGCACTTGCTGTATTACAGCAGGCGTTATTTTGACAGTAGAGCATGCGCAGATGTGATATCTGGCTTACTCTGCGTTATTGGAAATACGGCCTGCCGTTATTAGAGAGATATTGCAAATTTAACACAGCCTACGTTGCGCTATTCACACCGCGCTATTTTGACAGAATTGACATTTCTCAGACGTTTCATAAATGCAGATATTGCTCAACATTTTGGTTGCGGTATTTTACGGCTCAATTAAGATTAGTTATTTATCTAATTTGTCCTCAAAATCTAGAATTTAATTTAGATGGAAGAAAGGTTTGTATTTTCTTCCAAATATCGAGTAAGAGAAACAAATGATCCTTGAATGTTCTTATAAATAAAAGATTTTCCTGTTGCACTCTTCATGTTTTCTTGAACTAACGTCAAATTTTCTGGAGAAGTCAATGGATTTTGACATAAAACTTGTTTTAATAAACACAAATCGTCATCAGACGTAAATCTAATTCGTTTGCTACTGTCTGAGGTACCCATTTTAGCAAATTATTACGAATAAACACAACAAACATAACCTGAAAACAAAATAGCGCAACGAATACCGCACAGCGTAACGACTCCTGTAATAACGGCAGGCCGTATTTCCAATAACGCAGCGTAAGCCAGATATCACATCTGCGCATGCTCTACTGTCAAAATAACGCGTGCTGTAATACAGCAAGTGCAAAAAAACTCAGCAATATCTCTCTATTAGGGGAGTCGTTACGCTGTGCGGTATTCGTTGCGCTATTTTCTTTTCAGGTTATGTTTGTTGTTTATCTTTCATTTAAACCAAATTTATTCGTAATAATTTGCTAAAATGGGTACCTCAGACAGTAGCAAACGAATTAGATTTACGTCTGATGACGATTTGTGTTTATTAAAACAAGTTTTATGTCAAAATCCATATTGACTTCTCCAGAAAATTGGACGTTAGTTCAGGAAAACATGAAGAGTGCAACAGGAAAATGTTTTATTTGTAAGAACATTCAAGGATCATTTATTTCTCTTGCTCGATATTTGGAAGAAAATACAAACCTGCTTTCTTTCATCTAAATTAAATTCTGAATTTTGAGTACAAATTAGATAAACAACTAATCTTAATCGAGCCGTAAAATACCGCAACCAAAATGTTGAGCAATATCTGCATTTATGAAACGTCTGAGAAATGCCAATTCTGTCAAAATAGCGCGGTGTAAATAGCGCAACGTAGGCTGTGTTAAATTTGCAATATCTCTCTAGTAATAGGTACTGCTCGGCGGTATTTCTGGACGTAAGTCAGGCATTTTATAAAGTCTGGCATAAAGGCCTATTATGTAAACTAAAACAGAATTTACCTACAAATTACTATATACCTACTCTTAAAGTCCTATATCACCAACAGAAACTTCCAGGTAAAGTATGAGAATGAATACACAAACATACAACAAATTCTCGCTGGGGTGCCCCAAGTAAGTGTACTAGGACCTATATTATACCTTATATTCACTGCTAACTTACCGACAGATACACATATCACTACAACTACAGCCACATTTGCAGATGATACGGCAATACTATCATCGAACAAAAACCCCAAAATAGCCTCAGAAATCTTACAAAATAATCTAAATAAAATTCAACAATGGATGACAAAATGGAGAGTCAAAATTAATGAAAACAAATCGCTACACCTAACATTTACCACGCGTAGGGAAACATGTCCGGCTGTATACTTAAACGGTAAAGGAATCCCACAAGGGGATGAAGTCAAATATCTAGGTATGTACTTGGACAGAAGAACTGGGTCATAAGTTAAGAACCATATATTGGCTGTTGGCAAAAAATCAAAACTATCAACTGAAAATAAAATATTAATCTACAAATCCATCCTAAAACCAGTGTGGACTTATGGGATAGAATTATGGGGAACCGCCGCAACATTGAAATCATACAAAGATTTCAGTCCAAAATATTGAGATCAATACTAGGAGTTCCATGGTTCATAATCAATGAAGCCATTCATCGGGACGCCGGACTACCATAAGTCAAAGATGACATCAAAAAGTGCGCGAAAAAACATACAGAGAAACTTAAAGTGCATCCAAACGTGTTAGCAAAAAGTTTAGTTAATAAACCGAGTACTGTTCGTAGGTTAAAACGAAAAATTCCGTTAGAGTTAAGTGAACAATAGGTACTAAATTAATGTGTATAAGTTTATGTCAAAAATAGTCAGTGTTGTAGGCTAAGTTTAAAAAAGGGGTGCATCACTGGATGCCTCCCTACATGTCATTCCTAATTATTGTCAGTCCTATTACTTATTGTCTGTTATCTACCTAAACATTTAGGTTTAGATTGTATAGATAGATTATAATAAATGTGGGGTTAATAAAAAAAAGTATATTACGTCAGATGCCCTTCGTTGCTACGAAAAAATACATTCAGTGACATTAATGACAATTAATGTTTTAAAAATTATAAAAGTCATGACTTTCAACCGACAAATATTTATAACAACTGCGTGTTTAATTGTACTAATTTGTACTTACATAAATAAATTACAATAAAATTTTGGTTTTGAACAGTTTTATTCATGAAATAATCGCAGCAAATTACACTCGATCTCTAAAATTGTTATCGAATTTTTGCCCTCGTGACACTTTGACATAATTTCACTACCCTTCGGGTCGTGAAATTAAAACTGTCAAAGTGTCACTCGGGAAAAATTCGATAATTTTAGAGCTCTTGTGAAATTACTACTGATAATTTTGACTGGAACTGGAAGGCTGTTTGGAAAGTGATGTTTCTTCCTAGCTACTTAGATAGCTGCTTTAGGTAGCAATTGTAAATTGCTATACATATAAATCACCTATTCATTATTCATTTAGTCCTGGTAGGGACCAAATGCTAGTTATTTTATAAGACATTTGTATCTCCTTGTTAATTTTTAAGTACATGGCGGTTCTTCTTTTTAATACATTTAACTTATAGTCTTGTCTTCCTTGACCTCACTACACAATACCAACATTAAAACTTAGTTTTTTTGCATCACTTGATTTATTAAATAAGTAATATAATATTACGATAACATTCCACGAATATTTTTCTAAAGAATGGATTTGTTCCTCACGTTTGTACCCAATAGATTTGCTAAGGATAAGAAATTCGCCGAGGTAAGAGGTAATTCTATTAGTAACGGAACATTCAAATACCATGGCACATGTTTTATTTTTGACGTTTTACGATGTACAAGACCGTATTCCCATGGGGTTTCAGGTCGGCCACACATTCTCAAGGTAATTGACGATAATTATTATGTCATAAATTTGCAGTTTCAAATCAAGTATTTTATTTTACTTATCTAGAATGATCAACACCTCGTAGCATATGAACAAGGATATAAAAACCTACATAGACAGTCATGACTAAATATGACACTAAAAATAAAATCCACAAGGAAAAGAAAAGGTTTTCCTGTAGTTGGCTGTATACCATCAATCACAAAATTGGAAAGAAATCCTTTGTAAAAGGTATAAAATTTTTTTATTAAAAATCCCTTAAAAGGGCTACATCACAACAAAACGTTTTCGATTTTTATAAAAAATCATCATCAGTGTTCGATAAACTGGATGCTAGCTGAGCCACAAAAGAAAAATATCTGGGTAAAAACCCTTTACATATAATATAGATGCCTTAAAAGTGCATACTTCGATAAAAAGGCCTGTGATGGTCACATGGCAAACAGGATAATGCCCTAAGGTAAGGTATACAGGTTTCCCAACACGTGGGATCCAAATTGAGTTCCAACTCAATTTGGATCCCACTTGTTGGGAAACCTGTATACCTTACCTTAGGGCATTATCCTGTTTGCCATGTGACCATCACAGGCCTTTTTATCGAAGTATGCACTTTTAAGGCATCTATATTATATGTAAAGGGTTTTTACCCAGATATTTTTCTTTTGTGGCTCAGCTAGCATCCAGTTTATCGAACACTGATGATGATTTTTTATAAAAATCGAAAACGTTTTGTTGTGATGTAGCCCTTTTAAGGGATTTTTAATAAAAAAAATTTATACCTTTTACAAAGGATTTCTTTCCAACACTAAAAATACTTTTTTAAGGTGGAATAAGGTGGAATGGTTTTAACCAACTTGAGGACTTACAATGATTAAGAGTAAATAGACCTGCTGATGGTCAAACGAATTTCAAGAAAAAGTTAGGAGAGGAGAAAAATAGTGGCAAGAAAAGGGGTCGGACATAGGTACCTTGAAAAGTAGCAGTAAAAAAAGCTAAAGCAGAAGGATACACCATCTTGTTCTCTATTCTTACGATTACTTTAACTTTAAAATTAAACTTAATGCTTTAGCAGATGTCTTCAAGGAACTGTTTATTATGGAATACGTCGTGTGATATTCATGACACGGCATTGATTCAGTTATGCACGTAGTAGGCGTGAGTTGTCAGTACGAGCCCAAATTATTGAATGACCGTCGAAAAAATGCAAATACCACTTCGTACAGCGAGAGGATAATGAACCTATAGTCTATAGTCATACTTGTTTTTATTATTATTATTAATATTGTATTAACATACTTACTGAATCGTAGGCAATACCGCAGAGTTAGAAAATACAGAGTGTGAAGGAATTATTTACCTGTAACAAAAATATTTATTAGAATGAATAGATTAAGTTAAACAAAATAATACAATGGTTCGTATAAAGTTATACTTGATTTGGAAATGTTTGGTTGTACAGTTGTTATGGCAGAAAATTATAACAGTATGACTATCCCGACAAACTTCTAATACAATACAGCATACAGCATCAGGAAAATCACAAAGAAAAATATTTGGAAAGCGGGGTCCAGAAGAAGAAGAAGAACATCCTGGTTAAAGAACCTCAGAATCTGGTTCAGCACAATATCTGTGCAGTTTTTCGCACTGCTGCTGATAAGATAGCGATTGCCATGATGATTACCAACATTCGCCACGGATAGGCACATTAAGAAGAAAATACTGTGCAAATTAGAAACCTTAAGAGTTTAAGCCAGAGTTGCAGTGGCTCAGAGTTGTAATCAGAGTTTCCAATGAGAAATAAGAAAAATGCCAATATAGGCACCTATATGTATTATACATCTAAATAAATATAAAGTTAGATAAAAGGCATTATATTTAATTTCGATCCAGAGATCATTACCATCTTTCTATGGACCATTTCGAACTCTTTTGTTCTCATCAGGAAAGCAACTGTAATGATACTCTCATGCTGATGTAATGAGCATCATTACAGTTGCTTTCCTGATGAAAATAAAAGAGTTCGAAATGGTCCATAGAAATGGATCATTTCGAACTCTTTTGTTGTCATCAGGAAAGCAACTGTAATGATGCTCTCATGCTGATGTAATGAGCATCATTACAGTTGCTTTCCTGATGAAAATAAAAGAGTTCGAAATGGTCCATAGAAATGGATCATTTCGAACTCTTTTGTTGTCATCAGGAAAGCAACTGTAATGATGCTCTCATGCTGATGTAATGAGCATCATTACAGTTGCTTTCCTGTTGAGAACAAAAGAGTTCGAAAAGGTCCATAGAAAGATGGTAATGATCTCTGGATCGAAATTAAATATAATGCCTTTTATCTACCTACGGTTTTACTCACGTATCGAGTACTAGGAAGCAGATTTGTTGATCTTTACCTCGGTGAATTGATATGTTGTGGAGTGCAACTATGTAGACTCCCCATGTCTATACATTCATCACCCTTTATTCCTTGCAATTTTTAGAAGGATTTGAATAGGTATAAGAGAGAATCTGTTTCCGAATTAAGAAATCCAAAGATTTTATTATTTTTAAACATTTATTTGTTTGAAAATGGAGTCTTTTGGGTTTCGACATTTTGAAATATAAAGTTCTTTTTGGATTAGATGGCATCATAATCACTAGATTCGTCATTTTCCAAAGAAATTATAAATGGCTCTATATAGTTTCCAGAATTTTTGTTGCTTTGCAGCCATTCTTACAGTTTTTGCCTTGTCAGATGAAATTTTTTATGTTGAATCATTTACCAGGATAGATTGATATAATACTAGGCTTTGATAGATGGCGTTACTTGATATCGAATTGCTCTCAGTTTTGACATTTACCATTCATGACATGACTTCTGTCAAAATTTTAAATTTTAAAAACTATTAATTTGGTTTTTACAGCCGTTAGAAGCAAACAACTGTTGTGTTTTCGAAAAAATGGACTAAATCGAGTATCGTTCGGTGATTAAGTTCCTCCACAAAAAGAGGAAAACGAATATGGAAATCAAAGCCGACCTGGACGAAGTATATGGTGAGGCTGCACCTTCGTTAGCAACAATAAAATTTTGGACAACTAAATTTGTTCGTGGTCGTACGAGTGTTTTTGATGATGAGCGTCCCGGGAGAAAAAATGAAGTCATCACGCCGGAAATGATCAACAAAGTCCATGACATGATTATGACAGATCGTCGAGTCAAGCTCCGCGAGTTAGTAGAAGCCCTAAACATTTCCTACGAATGCGTACACAACATTATTTGAACGTGAAAAAGCTATCCGCGCGATGGGTGCCGCGTTTGCTGACAACTGACAATCGACCTGTTTAATGAAGTATATAAAACCGGAAAAATACCTCAGGAATGGTTGGTGTCCACCTTTGTAACAATACCTAAAACAATATATGCCAAAGATTGTTCAGACTATAGGACAATATCACTAATAAGCCATACCCTCAAAATATTTCTAAAGGTGATTCATGGAAGATTATACAGAAAGCTAGAAAATTATATGGATGATACCCAATTTAGGTTCCGCAAAGGACTTGGAACAAGAGAGGCATTGCTTGAATTTAATGTCCTCTCTCAAAGATGCTTAGATATGAACCTGGATATTTATTCCTGTTTCATCGACTTCGAAAAAGCGTTCGACAGAGTCCGACATGAAAAACTAATAGAATTATTGAAAAACAGAGATATAGACAGACGAGACTTACGAATTATCATCAATCTGTATTGGAATCCAAAGGCCAATATAAAGATAGACGAACAAGAGTCCGAGAATATTGATATAAAGAGAGGGGTAAGACAGGGTTGTGTACTGTAGCCGCTACTGTTTAACGTGTAGAGTGAAGCCATATTTCAGGAAGCGATAGCGGAACTAAGTGATGGAATCTCTATAAACGGAAGAACAGTAAATAACATAAGATTCGCTGATGACACCGTTATAATGGCAGACACCCTTGAGTCGCTACAAGAATTGTTAAATAGAATTAACGATTATTGCATTCGATATGGACTCAAAATAAACAAGAAAAAAACTAAATTTATGATTGTCTCAAAAACACAACATGGAAATGAAAGGTTAATACTAGAGCAAACCCAAATAGAAAAAGTAAAGACATACAAATATCTGGGAACCTGGGTTGATGACAAAAATGACCAAAGCAAAGAAATTAAAGTCCGAATTGAAACTGCAAGGCAAGCATTTATAAAAATGAAGACACTGCTTACAAACAAAGACCTTCAGTTGCCTCTCAGATTGAGGGCTCTAAGATGCTACATATTTTCTATATTACTATACGGAATGGAAGCTTGGACATTGAAAAGGCAACATATAAGAAAAATAGTAGCGTTCGAAATGTGGTGTTACAGAAGAATGTTGAAAATTCAGTGGGTTCAAAGGATTACCAATGTTGAAATGCTACGACGTTTAAATAAGGAGTTAGAAATTATGAATATTCTTGTTCTCATGATCATTTTTCAGTGCGTCATTAATTATGACGTCATATACTGTATTGGGTGTGTCGAGACTTATTTCATGTAATTATTGACGAATCTGACAGATGCCAGAATCCTACTTAGCCATAGGTGAAAAGCTTGTGGAATTAAACTACAGTGGTACCTCGATATACGAGCGCCCTAATATACGAGTGTTCTGAGATACGAGCCGCCGAGCGAGCGATGTTTTGCTTTGAGATGAGAGCAAAATTTGAGATACGAGGAACAGCTTTTAATAAAATTCATGCCTCTTTTTGACTACCTATTTCTAACTTGAAGGAGGTGATAAATGGTATAATACCAGCTAAGGGCGTTGCAATAATTTCCAAGCTCCGTACCTCCCTCAATGAAAAGATGGAGAAACTACTGATGGTGTGGGTGACAGAGAAGCAGCTTCAAGGAGGAACCTTAACACAAAGCATCATATGTGAGAAGGCACGAGCGATTTATGAAAAGGAGGAAGAAACAAACCTCTTTGGACAGTTTTTTAAACGAGCTGCAGATGAAAATGAGCAAAGTGTGACGAAAATAGCGGAAACAACTGACGAAAATTAGCGCTTCCGTAAGCACCTCACTTTTTCTTATGTTTTTACAGATTATGTTTGTATATTTTGTTATTTATAAATTAATGTTTCTTCTTGTAAAAACATTTTTCTTATTTAAAATCACTTAACAAAAACAACTAAGGTGGTTTTTTTGGGGCTGGAACGGATTTAATAACATATCAGTTAATTCCAATGGGGAAAATTGCTTTGACATACGAGCAATTTGACATACGAGCAAGGTTACAGAACGAATTACCCTCGTATGTCGAGGTACCACTGTAATTAGTAATTTAGTAGATTTGATTTTTACACAATATGTTAACATGTAGGTATTTTTTATAAAGGGGAATAAAATTAAAAATAAACAATATTGTTAATTAAATTTATAAATATGGAAACATTAAAAAATGACACACAACTATCCATAAACTGTGTTTTTATCTTCTTCTCTAGGTGCTGTCTCCGCTTCAAAATTTGATAATCATCAGAGCGATCTTTATGTCTGAAACCGCGGCTCTAAATAATTCATTGTTATTACATCCAAACCATTTCCTAAGGTTCTTCAGCCATGAGTTACGTCTCCTTACTATGGATATTTTTCTTACATAAAGACCTGGAGTATAAACTAACTTCTAACGAATTAAATTCTAAACCAAAATACAAAACTAACTTTTAACGAACTAAATTCTAAACCACAACACAAAATAATGCACAAAAACGTTGTGAAACACAAGGGAAGTCGAATTCGAAATTTCAAAATGACAGGTACACAAAATACTGACTTGAATAATAACCGTCACTTGACTCTTTGACACTTCTAAAAAATGGCCAAAATGGACGAAGTTTTCGTCAAATGTTCGTAATACGTGTATTTGATTGGCTAAAAAAACGCGCATTCTAAATATCAACGAATCAAACGTAGGTTAGGAATAGACATCTTATGTATATAACCATTGTAATGCTGCATTATTTTTGTGTTTAATCACGGAGCTACCGCTTTTTCCGTCTCATCAAACTTAATGCATTAGAGAGAAATCGAAAAACTGTGACGCACTGAAAAATGATCATGAGAACAAGAATAGTATAAAAACAAGAAAACTAGAATATTTGGGTCACATTACCAGAGGAGAGAAATATGAGCTGCTGAGAGTTATTATGCAAGGAAGGATCCAAGGAAAAAGAAGCATAGGAAGAAGACGCATCTCCTGGCTGCGGAACCTTAGAGAATGGTTTAACTGTAGTTCATTACAACTGTTCAGAGCAGCAGCCAACAAAGTGACCATAGCCATTATGATATCCAACCTCCGCTAGGAGATGGAACTTTAAGAAGAAGACAATCGACCAAATGCGAAAACGTGTGGCTACTTCGGGGACGCATTCCCTCAAGTTCTTAAACCAGGATATTCTTGGTCTTTAATTTCTTATGGTCTAATTTGTAATAAATGAGTATTTTTGCCCTCTCGTCACATGTCCTAAGTACTCAAGGCACGTTATTGAATGTTTTTTAGTGTTATACGAAACGGAGAAAACAAGCTAGTTTGGTATTTTCTGGTTTATTCGATTAGTTGGAAGGAAATTTAACTTTTTACAGGAAACTGAACTTTTTGTTACAAAAATTGACATAAAATATGGAAAAATAAATGTCTACGAAAAAAAGTGTAGCATCAAAAAATCATTACTTCTTTCAAATTAGTGCTGGTTCTGTTAACAGCTTATCTAAAATCAAACGACTCCACATTAATCATGTGGAAAGACAAAATTTCTCTTTTACTTCTAAATTCAAAACCTAAACTGAACGATAGATACCTACTAAGTAAGGAAAGTAGTATAGTAAAACAAAAGCGAACCCCTACAGGCGTGTATTTCGACTTTCATTAAACGTAAATCATTGATCCAAAAAATATTAAGTGAAATGGAAAATGATGTCGAATAATCTGCTTTAAGTGGCTTCCCTGATGGGAACACTCTCTATTAAAAAAATATTCAGTCACGTTCTCTTTACACTTTTTCTCTTGACACCGGCACCGTTCAACCAACGGGGTGTGACTCCTCGCTTTTGTTGATTGTTTCGGTGTTTTACTATAAAAAAAATTGTTGATGTACGGAAACGTAAATTTCGTTACGAAAAAGGTACCTATAGTAACTGAATAGATACAGAGTGAGTTTTATGTATGGAAACACTCAATTATCTCGAAAACGGCTTCCACGATTTTTATAGATTTTGGTGGGTACGGATTTTCTAATGCGGCCGATATTATAGTGCTAATTACATTGTTGTCATATTTTCCGTTTTTTTGGAAATCTAATGAACTTTCTTATTTCAAATGAAACACCCTGTATATTTTTTGCGTTTTGAAGTCCTTAAGAAATACCGATTATTTTTCATGTTATATTCCCTACACCTAAATGCCATAAGTTCGAAGTTATTCCTAATTTATTAAAAAAAAATTTCAACAAACTATAAAAATCAATTTTTTTGGCCCTGGTAAACACTATTTTAGGTTGTTTGGATCATTGGAAACAAAAAAGATCTTTTGTAATTTTTCTATAAAATTAATCGTTTCCGAGTTATAAACAATTTAAAACTGAAAAAATCGAATAATGACGATTTTCAAGGTTCAAGAACACAAATTAACAATGTTATTTTTGAAACTGCGAAGTACCCAAATTCAAGCTCAAGGCTTATTTTATCAGTTACCAATAAGTAATTTGAGGTTGTTTCATCTTAAAACATTGTTTTTTATTTGTTAATGCAGCCCAATCGCCCGTCCTCTCATATGCATTTCATTAAAAATTAATGCTATACAATAAAAGGAGGCACAAAATCTTATTATGGCAAGCTATTAGAAGAAGAGTTGGGCTTGAATTTAGGTACTTTAAAATTTTAAATATAATATTTTTTACTTGTGTTCTTGAACCTTGAAAATTGTCATTATTCGATTTTTTCCAGGTTTAAATTGTTTATAACTCGTAAACGATTGATTTCAGAGAAAAATTACAAAAGGTCTTTTTTGTTCCCATTTATCCAAACAACCTAAAATAGTGTTTACCCGGGCCAAAAAATTGATTTTTATAATTTGTTAATTTTTTTTTTTAAATAAATGTAGCAATAACTCCGAAATTATGGCATTTAGGTATAGGGAATATAACATTAAAAATAATCAGTATTTCTTAACGACTTCAAAACGCAAAAAATATACAGGGTGTTCCATTTGAAATAAGAAGGTTCATTAGATTTCCAGAAAAACGGAAAATATGACAACAATGTAATTAGCACTATAATATCGGTCGCATTAGAAAAACGCTATCTACCACAATATATAAAAATCGTCCAAGCCGTTTTCGAAATAATTGAGTGTTTCCATACATAAAACTCACTCTGTATATTTTTAATCAAATTCTTGTACGGTCAATTGATAAAATAATCAAAAACCAATATGAGGAAATAGAAGATCAGAATGGATCGTGCTGGCAGATCTTGTGTTGATAATTTGTCTTCTCTTCTTCTTTTTAAACTTGTTGTAAATCTTTCGATCTGTTAATTCCGACGTTGAAGTATTTCTTGAGAGGTAGACTGCCAGCTATCTCTTTATGTTTTTGGTGGTCTTCCCGGTGGACGCTTGCCAGCTGGTTTTCCTTCTAGCGTAATTCTTGGTAGTCTGTGCTCCTCCATTCTTTTGACATGACTGAACCATTCTTTTCATCTTTGTTCCCTGATGATGTTTCCTATTTTATCCCTTGTTGTCTTCCCTGCAATTGCTCTTAGTGTCTTCATTTCGGCTGTTCGTAGAATGCTTTTGGTTTTATTGGTGTCTTTTCTTGATTCAATACCATTGGTCATAAGAGGTCTGATGCAAATTTTATAAATTATATTTTTGCTGTCCATTTTCATATATGGTTTATTCCGGACCATATATCTCAAACATCCGGACATGACTGTGGCCTTGTTTATTTGTCCTCTTAGGTCTCTGGCTGAGTCATGATAATTTGATAAATTTGCACCTAGATATTTGAACTAGTTTAGCTGTTCTATGGGTTTCCCCTCTACCACGAGCTTGCATCTAATTGAGTCTTTCGCAATGGTAATGCATTTTATTTTCTGCGTGGATATGTTCATGTTCAGTCGTCTACATGCTTGGTAAAATCGATAAAGTTGTCTTTGTAGGTCATCCTCATCCTCTGCCATCAGGGCTGCATCATCTGCATAGCACACTATACTGATTCTACTGTGACCGAGTCTGTATCCTAGTTGTAGCAATTCCAAATCTTCCATTATTTCATCCATCAGCATATTGAATTGAAATGGCCTGAGGCTGTCTCCTTGCCTGATTCCCCCTGGAGTTGGTATGTTGGCCATAGTAGAGTCGTTTGTTTTAATTTTTGTCGTGTTGTTATTGTTTTTTCTGTTTTATGACTTCCACAATGTTTGCGGGTATCCTTTTTTCCTTCATTTTCTTTATTATATCGCTAAGTCTGACTCTGTCAAATGCTTTTGCTAGGTCTACGAAGCAAACATATGCGGGTTGGTTATATTCCATCGACTTCTCTTTCACTTGTTTCATGCCTTGTCTGAATCCTTGCTGTTCTGCTCTGTTCTTTATCTGTGATTCCAATCCATTCCAATTTGTACTTCGACAAATTATAGAGAAAAGAACAACCAGAAATTTACCGACTCATTTCGGTATCAACTTCGTTAATTTAGAGGAGGCATATATGATACGATACGTTTAAAGAATTATTTGAAATATTAAGATGGAGGCAGGAATAAGTAATGCATAATATGTCTAAGTAATGCATAATATGCATTACTTAGGCCTGCCTTATACAGTGAGCACGTAAAGGTTGGAATAAATTCATTTTCCCGTGATTGGACGATTTTGGAAAGAAATCCCGAAACAGATCGATTTTTATTTTTAAATTATGACTTTTTGGCATATATATTATACTAGTGACATCATCCATCTGAGCTTGATGGCGTAATCGATGATATTTTTAAATGAGAATAGGGGTCGCGTGACAGCTCATTTGAAAGGTCACTCAATTCTCTGTTCATTAATGTAAACATTAACATAAATATTTATACAGGGTGCTCAAAAGAAATTTTTTTTTAATTAAATTAATTGAGACAAAAAGAAGAATGTATGTGATTTATTTAATTCAAAATACATTTTACTGCTGTGAGAAGACTGGAATAAATGCTTATTTGACAAATAAATATTATTTTTCGCTTAAATTCAATGTTAAAGCTGCCACCTACCTGCCTCTTGGTATGGTAGTTTGAACATTTAATATAAGCAAAAAGCAAATTTTTAAAATAACCATTTTTTCCTATTTTTTGGTAGCAGTAAAATGTATTTTGAATTAAAATTACCTACATACATTCTTCTTTTTGTGTCAATTAATTTAATTACAAAAGCATTTTTTGGACATCCTGTATAAATAATTATGTTAATGTTTATATTACTGAATAGAGAATTGCATAACCTTTCAAACGAACTATAACACGACCCCTATTCTCATTTAAAAAATCATCGATTACGTCATTACTCTCAGATGGATGACATCACTTGTAGACATATATCGATGGCTTAGTGTGAAAACCTCGTATCTCATTAAATTACAATTTTACAGGAGAGGCAAAAAATTGATTTTCTGCATAATATAATCTAAAAACAAAAACTACTGTTACGTATTTTAATTTGAGCATATTGAGACAAATATCTGATCTTGGCCCAGAGCTGAAAGTGTTAAATGTTGCTATTAAATTGAAAATACAAATATTAACTATGAAAAACACGTAAATATCCTTGCAGTATATAGAGCTTTTGCCCAAGTAACTATGATAACCTCGTATATCTTGATATACATGTTTTTCATCTAAAATGAGGTTGTGTTTATGATTAGTTACGAGGTTTTCATTTTTCATAGCTTATTGCACACCTCCAAATACTAGGTTGATACAGTACAAATCTTTTGATTTAAGGTTTATAAAATGTTTCTATATGCCGGACTACCTTTTGTTGTTCACAAAAAAAACATTTCTCCAAGTCGAATTTCTTAAACAAACACTCCAAATTAAGTACCAAATTCCTGGTTATAAATATACGTGGTATTCACACTAAATCAAGAGAGCAATTGATATACGTGGTTTCTTTTTTCGGCTGTAGAAAATAGTCTGGTGTATTTAGATTTTTTCTAACAGTTGTAAATTGCGAGATACAAGGTTTTCAAACTAAAACCACCAAAATGTCAAATTTCGAAAAAAAATGAGATACGAGGTTTTCACACTAAGCTATCGATATGCCAAAAAGTCATAATTTAAAAATAAAAATCGATCTGTTTCGAGTTTTCTTTCAAAAATTCCCCATTCACGAAAAAATGAATTTATTCCCACCTTTACGTTATCACTGTATATCAACTTGATTTATTACATCTAATCAACGCAATAACGAATATGTACATAAATGATAAAAGTTCCGTTAAAATTCAGAATAAACTTTCAGACGCATTTTCTGTCACAAAATGCTTGAGGCAAGTATGTTCTTTACCTCCAACTCTATTCCTATTCGAGATCTATGTTCAGGAAGTATTAAACAACTGGAGGAGAAAATGCACAGGAATGGAAATAGAACTTGGAAATATAACAAATCTTTTCTTCGCAGACGATCAAGTGATTGTGGCAAACGACGAGGAAGACGTGGATTATGCAGAAGAGTCTATAGTTGATTTTTTTACCAAGAGGAGTAAACCAAAAAGACAGATTCACACCCAAGAAAGTTACTAGAAAAGTCACCAAATTCATCTTCTTTTTTCGTTGATCATATCAGCTTTCGATGATAATCCATACATATTATATTATACTAACACATCGCTAAAGAGTTCTAAAGACAACTGTTTTTATATAAAAATAGACTAAAAATCTAAAAATAATAATAATAATCTATAAATAATAATAATCTATAATAATAATCTATAAATAATAAAATAATAAAATACTAGTTCACGAAAGGGATGTCAAAAAGAGATGGAGAAAGTACTTTGACAGCTTATTAAATGAAGAATTTGACAGACAGCCTGTAGAGTCAACGAAGACAGTAGCAGCAATGGTCACCAAAATAACCAACGAGGAAGTGGCTCAAGCGCTTCAAAAAATAAAGAAAGGAAAAGCGGTAGGACCAGATGATATTCCTGGTGAAGTATGGAGAGCATTGGGAGAGACAGGAACAAGGTGGCTAGCAGGTCTATTTAATAGAATTATGGAAGTCGGACAAATGCCAGACGAATGGAGAAGCAGTATACTGGTACCTGTTTACAAAAACAAGGGAGATATACAACAATGTACAAACTACAGGGCTATAAAACTGCTTAGCCACACCATGAAAATATGGGAAAGAGTAATTGACAGACGGATACGTGAAGAGACCGAAATATCCGAGAATCAATTTGGCTTTATGCAGGGTAGATCAACAACAGATGCAATTTTCATTATAAGACAGTTGATGGAAAAATACAGGAGTAAAGAAACAAACGCTCATATGGTATTCATTGATCTTGAGAAAGCATATGATAGAGTTCCTCGAGAGATTCTGTGGTGGACACTCAATAAGAAAGGAGTCCCTGGTGAATATGTAAAGATTGTGAGGGATATGTATGAGGGAGTAACGACTAGTGTTAGGACAGGTGTGGGAGAGACTGATAAATTTCATGTGAAAGTAGGATTGCACCAAGGCTCTGTGCTTAGTCCGTATTTATTCTCATTAGTTTTGGACCAGATAACAGCGAAACTACAGGGTAACATTCCATGGTGCTTAATGTATGCTGATGATGTCGTGTTAGTAGGATATAGTGAAAGAGACTTAGAACAAAAACTGGAACAGTGGAGACAAGCTCTGGAGGAAAAAGGTTTAAAACTTAGTAGGACAAAAACAGAGTATTTGGAATGTTCATTTAAAGATGGAGCTACTACAAATAAAATGGTATCTTTGGATGGTGAAATGATTGTGAAAAGCAATAGTTTTAAGTACCTAGGATCGGTATTACAGAGTAATGGAGAAATAGATGGAGATGCATGCAGTAGAATTAGGGCTGGATGGATGAAGTGGAAAGAAGCGAGTGGTGTGTTGTGTGACAGAAAAATTCCAATGAAGCTGAAGGGAAAATTCTATAAAACAGCCATAAGACCGGCTATGATGTACGGAACTGAATGTTGGGCAGTGAAAAAGAAAGAGGAACAACGAATGCATGTGGCGGAAATGAGAATGCTTAGATGGATGAGTGGAGTGACAAAGAAGGATAAAATTAGGAATGAGTATATTAGGGGAAGTCTAGGTGTGGCACCAATTGATGCCAAAATGAGAGAGCATAGGTTAAGATGGTTTGGTCATGTTCAACGTCGAGACGTTAATCACCCAATACGAAGAATAGCTGAAGTGCAGATTCCTGGAAGGAGTAGGAGAGGAAGACCAAAGAAGACCTGGGGGGAGGCGATAAGGCAGGATATGTTGGTAAAGGGGATTAACATTGATATGACCCAAGATAGAATTGTGTGGAGAAATGCAATTAGGGAAGCCGACCCCGCATAGGGATAACGCAAAGAGAATGATGATGAGACTAAAAATCTAAAAATTAAAGGAATAATGCAGAAAACACAAAAAATCGCCGATATACTTAATTAACCTATAAAATGACAGAGGTGCCAAAATTTCATAAATGTCACTAGTGTCAAATAATAACAGTGGAGTAAACTTGCCTGCAGTTGGACCAATTAGAAACAAGAATTACGGCGCGGTAAATTTGAATCACTCCTCTTGGTTAAAAAACAAACAATAGTGCAGGAATATTTAGTAGTGGTGGAAATTTAAATTCTTCTATTCCATTAGGAGAATATACCTTTGTAATTGTGGCAGAGATTTTTACAAACTTGCAATGTGCAAGAGAAAGTGACATGAGGGCTTTTGAGCTGAAGCGGATCAATATATTTTATGTACAGATAATTCCAAAACTGGTGGAAGTGACATACTGGTGTGGTTCCATAGGCGTAACCAGGGGGGTTTGGGGGTTATAACCCCCCAGTGGGATGAACTTTACGCTCTATACGCTTAACACTATACCCTAGACTCTTCAGTATAGTTGAGACCCCCCTTAGGATCATCCTGGTTACGCCGTTGTTGTGTTCCAGGCCACCGGAGAATACACGGCAATGAAAGAGTTGCCAAAAGAGAGAAAACCTACCCGGTCAAACAAATGGCAAAATGTATAGTTTACTGATATGTGCTATTAGGTTGTAGTACCGCGGAAAACAAACAGGAATCAGCTCAAAGTCATAACAGACTTCCTTACTGTACCAGTCAAGAGACACTTGTTGTTAGTTCATTGAGATTCAAGAGGCAGAATCTGTAGCAAAAATCCAGAAGCAGTCAACCATCTCGTATGACTGCGAGGTATTAGATCAAAGGCGACTAACACTTTTTGGGGATTACAAAGTGACTTCAAAAGCATAGGTACCCATCCACTAGATCTCTACAAGCTGTTGCAGGCTTCCAAAATTCCTGGAATGGGTTAATGAAGGAATGGAGGATATGCCATAAGCCAACTGACTTCAGTGCGACCGATTTACAACACACAACTTCCATGGAAAAAAGGATTACGACTTACACAAAATGTAGAAACCAAACCAAATACACTTCTCCAAAAAGCTTTTGTGTTTATATATTTAAGACATTTTGAAAAAATTATTATTATTAATTTCTAAGAAAGCGTTGAAAACTGTTTTACCAAGTGGGCATATATCAGTCCCCATTTTTTTCTTGTTATTAAAATATATCTCCATAATTTAAAGCAAACTGTTATAAAAAAACAATACAACATAATTTCGTAATGGATAGGTGTTTGTTATTTAGACCAAGGCTCGAGGGATTTAAATGCACTGATGAGTTAAGAATTATAATATTATAACCTCTGAAAGTAATACGATATACTTAGTAACACCAACGAGTATTAGTATTACGTTGATTAAATTTCTCATAAAGTTGAAACTGATAGTGCATTTTTAGAAGACATTATAGGTTCTTATACGTAGGTGTATACTAATCAATTATTACGTTTACTGAAACGTTTAGAATTTGTAAAGGATATTTACGAAGAAAATGCAGTTGCGTCACAACTGAAACATGACAATACTAACTGATTGTTGCATTGAACGGACAGTTGATTTATATTTTGTTTGTGTTTTCTAGAACTTAAAAATATATCCAATCCTGTTTCTCCGTGAAGGAGCGTAGGGCATCCACTAAGCTTCTCCATTGCCCTCTATTTCTGGCCATGGTTGCTATTTCTCCCCAGGTTTTCTTCATACTTTTGTAGTCTTCTTCATTGGTACTCCTCCATGTTTTGGTCGGGCGTCCCCTGCTTCTTCGTCCTAGTCCTACTGCACTACATTTGAGTGCTTGTTTTGTTATGTCTGCATTTTCTTTCCTCAGGGTGTGTCCCAGCCAGTTCCATCTTTTCCTCTTTATTGTTGTTCTGATGGGTTCTTGTTTGGTTTTCCTCCATAGTGCTACATTTTTTATGGTATTGGGCCAATTAGACCAGGGCGCATCTGTTAAAATATTAGTACATTTGGACGTTGAGAGGTGACTCAAATTTTTTTGCAGAAATTGCTTGAAAATAACTCAAATAATAATATTTGAGTTATCCTCCCTCTCAAAAAGGTCCAGAACATTGTTTAAATAATCAAAATGTCAAACAATGAAGGAAAAATTCGATTTCTTTCTTCGTTTTTTGATTATAACTTTAAAAGTACATATTCATTTCAGAGAAAAGTTGTACTAATATAAAAGTTGCGTAATTAAATTTCCTACAATATAGAATTGGATAAAAATTTAAAAAAATAGTCTTGTTGCAAAATAGCAATAATTGCGAAAAAAACATACAAAAACATTTATTCGCCTTTTACGTTTTTCAACCATTTATGCTACACTTAGGACCTTCATATTTCACCCAGAAAAACTTTATGATACAGTGAAACAATACTGTAAATTTCATTAAGATAGGTTCGATAGATTTTGCAAAATAAATTTTGCAATCCAGCTTTCGCAAAAAAAATTCATTTTTTTAAAATGTTACAGGACTGAAAATAAAGTAGATAACAATTTGAAATATTTTTTTGCATATAGAAGTGTACTGTACCTTTCATTTGAAATTTGCAAAATTAAAATCGATTAACTACCACGGTGTCAAGATTTTTTTTAAATTAACATTAATTATTGGTGCTACGCGCAGGACAGCGGATATTTTGTTCTGATTGGGCATTCCAATGACCTTTGATAATGATTGATATATTTTAATTTTTATTACATTTCGATATAAATAAATAAATTTGTTTATTGCAAAATAAAAACACATACTCTATCCTTTGAAATAACACTTTTTTAGGAAAAACTTTCTTTGTTCATAAATATTTTAACTTAGAGAATAAAAGTTTATTGTTTTTAAACATATGCAATTGTTTAAACAATAGTTCACAAACAATAATAAAATTAGTTTGATTTTTGTGGAATTAAAATATTAAAATACAACAAAATATAGAGTAAGAAAATAAGATATAAGATAAAGATTGGAAGAAATTTTGGTGGAAATCAACTTGTGTGAATCGAACACCGCTGTCCTGCGCGTAGCACCAAAAATTAATGTTTATTTAAAAAATTCCCTGACGTCATGGTAATTAATCGATTTTAATTTTGCAAATTGCAAATGAAAAGTACAGTACACTTCTATAAAAAAAACTTCTATAAGCCAAAAATATTCAACTTGCTATCTGCTTTATTTTCAGTACTGCAACATTTAAAAAAAAATAAATTTTTTTGCGAAAGCTGGATTGAAAAATTTATTTTGCAAAATCTGTAAACCGATCTTAATTAAATTTAAAGTGTTGTTTTACTAGATTATAAAGTATTTCTGGTTAAAATATGAAGGTCCTAAGTGTAGCATAAATGGTTGAAAAAGGTAAAATGCGAATACTTGTTTTTTTATGGTTTTTTTCGCAATTATTGCTATTTTGCAACAGGGGTGACTATTTTTTAAATTTTTAACCAATTCTGTATTATAGGAAATTTAATTACACAACTTTTATGCCAGTACAACTTTTCTCAGAAATGAATAGTTTTAAAGTTATAATCAAAAAACCAATAAAAAATCGAATTTTTTCATCATATTTGACATTTTGATTATTTAAACAATGTTCCGGCCGTTTTGAGTGGGAGGATAACACAAATATTATTATTTGAGTTATTTTCAAGCAATTTCTGCAAAAAAATTTGAGTCACCTCTCAACGTCCATCTCAAAACAGATGCGCCCTGGACTAAATATACCTTTAGAATTTTACGTAGACTATTCTATATCTATTTACAAAAACTTGGATTTTATTTACATTTCCGTCAGTTATTGACCATGTTTCACTCCCATAAAATAGCACAGTTTTCACGTTACTATTAAATAGCCTTATTTTAGTATTTTGGCTAATCTGTGTTGATCTCCATATATTTGCGAGGGTTCCAAAGGCATGTTGTGCTTTTCGTATTCTCTGTTTAATATCTGCTTGAGCTCCACCTTTTGCACTGATTATACTGCCTATTTAGCAAAATTCTTGAACCTGTTTTATTTCTTTTTGGTTGATGTATAGTTTGTAAAAGTTAGATACTCCTATTCTCAACTCTACTGTATTGCTCTGTTGATTTTAAGACCCACTTCTGCCGATTTTATCTCTAGCTTCCTTAACATGCTCTTCATATCATCTATTGTGTTCGCTACGAAACAGATATCATTTGCGTATTCCATATCTGCTAGTTTCTTGTTCTGAAGGTAGTTCCAAGGAATCCCGTTTTTTTCTTTCAATGGGTTTTTTCAGTATATGGTTAAGACATAATATTAAAGAGCAAAGGTGACAGTATGCAACCTTGTTTTAAACCTACTTCTATTGTTATTTTAGCTGTCATTTGCCCTTTATGCAGTACCTGACATGTTGTTTGCTGATACATCATTTTGATTATTCCAATGATCTTAGGAGGTAATTTATTTAGCTTTAGATTTTCCACAGGGCTGTATGTTTTATGCTGTCGAAGGCTTTAGCAAGGTCTATAAAGGCCATTATCAAGCCTGCGTTCTTCTCTATAGTTTCGTCTATGATGATTCTTGCAGTCGAAATTTGGTCCATACAGGATCTTCCCCTTCTGAAACCCGCTTGTTCTTTCTGAGAGTTGTGTCTATTATATTGTTGATTCTTTGATGAACAATAAATGCTAATATTTTATTTATGGAACATAATAGCGTTATTCCTCTCCCGTTTTCACATAGCTGTACGTCCCCTTTTTTTGGGAGCTTAATTATAATTCCATTATTCCATTCCGTAGGTAGGATTTCTTCAGCCCATATATCTGCTAGCAGTGGTGCTATAAGCTCCACGGTTCTCTCAGTGTCCGCTTTCCACAGTTCTGCTGGGATATCGTCCATTCCCGCTGTCTTGTTGTTCCTCAGGTGCCGGATAGCTTCAGTTATTTCTTTCTTCGTTGGAGTTTCCTCGTTTATCCTTAGGTAAATTTCAATTGGCTCTACGTCGGTCGTTACCCTCTTGGAACGGCGGCTCATTTTCTTCTTCTGTCATGAGTTATAGTACTCATGCCATCTTCGTGTTTGCTCTTCTGTTGTAGTAAGCAGTTGTCCTTGTTTGTCTTTTAGTGGTTTGTCACTGTTGAAGTTCTTATTTGCAAGACGTTTAGTGGTTCTGTATAGCTCTCTCTGATAAAAAACAGAAACAAAATTTAAACAAAACCAAAACTCTTTTTTCCATTAGGCGGACTACATTTCATCATCATCAGTGGCGTTACTAACCTTCAAGCGTGAGTCTTTGCCACGTTTACTCTTACCTTTCATGTTTGTCGATCCTATGCCACTATTTCCCATTGTCTCACTCCCATTTTCTACAGATCCTCTACAGATCTACAGATCTTCTACCATGGCATTTCTCAAAACACATTGTTTATAAGGCGATTGTCGTTACTACGTATACCATGTCCTGCCCATCTTAGTCTCTTGGCCTTTAAGTATATATCTCACGAAATTTTCCGTTCCAAAGAGAGACTCTAACTCTCTAACTCGATGTTGTATCTGCGCCTCCATTCCTTTGTCAAGAAATCTCCTCAAAGGCCGTATATCACTCGAAGGATTTTACGTTCCCATACCATCAATTTATTTACTTCTCTTTTTATTAGCGTCCATGTTTCGCTTCCTTACACTACTGCTGGTCGTATCATAGTCGTATACATATATCTAGATTTTTGCACATTGTGAGAGAAGTTTTGACTACATTAGGTGTTGCATTGCAAAGAAAGATCTGTTTCCCGTCATTATTCGTATTTCAACTTCTCTTTCTATTTTGTTGTCATTGGTGATTGTTGCTCTTATGTTCTTAGACATTTAAATTCTTTAACCACTTTGAAGTTATGATCGTTCATAGTAATATTTTGCCTTATTTGCTGTCGTTCTTGTTTTGAAACGACCATGTATTTTGTTTTATCTTCTTTTATTTTTAGACAGATATTTAATGCAGCTTCTTCAAAACTAGAGAAAATGTCTTTAATTTCTGATGTTGATTGTGCTACTGCATCTACTCAATCGGCAAAGGCGAGTACTATCTTTTCCTGGTTTGCTATATAATAGATTGGAAGGAAGTACCTATCTGAGAAATCAGATTTGACAGCTGTTAAATACCTATATCAAAAGAAACATCTTGTAAGAAGGGCACAGTATTTGACATATCCGGAATCATAAATTTCCTTATTGTTTATTTTTTGTCTTCAGTGAGTGGCACAAAGGTAATGATGTGAATGTTCCTATTACCCAGAATTCATTATCTTGTCGTTACACATTTAAACAATTTGTATTAGCTAAATGCTATAAACATAAACAATAACCGATTAAGTATATCCGATACTAATCACTTGAAAAGAGATTAGATTATCTAATTGAAAATGCACAGTTAGCAATTAGCTGGAGAATAAAAATAGAAAGAAAGCATCAGTCATGACAAGCTCTGGTATTCGATCTCTGTTGTAAACGTGACTGATAGAGATGAGAACTATAAACGTGACTAAAAAATAACAGTTTCAAAATACAATCTCAAAAAGGATGCAACCGTTGCAGAGACTTGAATATAAGACCTATATTAAGTATTATGTATGAAGTATCAAAAGTATCATGAAAATACGTTTATAGAGAACTAATTATATAGAAACTAAATATAGTTTATAGAGAATATAGAAACTAAAAACAACGTCCGAAAAACTGTAGCGACTATAGAATGATAAGCCTTATGAGCCACACCTTGAAAATCTTTCTACGTATCATCCACAGTAGAATCAGAGATAAATGTGAAGAAGACCAGGATGAAACACAATTTGGCTTCAGAAATGGACTGGGAACCCGGGACGCACTCTTTGCACTAAATGTGTTATTGCAGAAATGCCGAGATCAAAGGAAATACGTCTTTGCTGTATTTATTGACTATGAGAAGGCCTTTGATCGAGTACAACATCACAAATTAATTAAAATACTAAAGGATAAAGGAGTTGATAGTCAAGATGTACGAATCATAGAAAAATTATACTGGCGTCAAACAGCGACAGCTTGCATAAATGTAAAATCAACAGAAATATGCAAAATACAAAGAGGCGTCAGACAGGGTTGTATACTGTCCCCACTGTTGTTCAATTTGTATTCAGATAGAATATTTAAGGAAGCGCTGCATAATTTGGAATGGGGTGTGAAGGTTAATGGAATTCTGATAAATACAATCAGATATGCAGACGATACAGTTATTTTAAGTGATGATATGAATGGATTACAACACCTTTTAAATGCCATTGACAGGGTGGGAAGAGAGTTTGGCCTAAATATAAACTGTTCAAAAACAAAGTACATGGTATTTAGCCGTTTGGCCCATCAAGATTCACGGTTATATGTTGATGGTCATATGATTCAAAGAGTACCCAGTTTTAAATATCTTGGTTGCCATATTACTGAACAACTAGATCCAGATAAAGAGATAAAATGTAGAATCGAGATAGCCCGCACGACATTTTTAAAAATGAGGTCATTCTTCTGTAATGATACCTTGCAACTTCAACTTCGAAAGCGCATGATTAAATGCTACATTTGGTCAGTCCTCTTGTATGGTGTCGAAGCATGGACATTAAAAATATCCACCATTAACCGTTTGGAGGCCTTTGAAATGTGGCTGCACAGACGTATTCTAAAAATACCATGGACGGCTATGCTGACAAATGTGGCAGTCCTTAAGAGAGCAAATGCTACCCGTGAGCTGCTTGATAACATCAAATATAGAAAGATGGCCTATTTTGGACACGTAGTAAGGGGAGACCGGTATAATATTCTTTAACTTATTATGATGGGTAAAATCGAAGGACGCAGAGGAATTGGTAGAAAGCAGGCCTCTTGGTTGAAGAATATCCGGGAGTGGACAGGAATAAAGAAAGCAGAACACCTATTTAGAATAGCTCGAGACAGAGACAGTTTCGCCATGTTAATCGCCAACATCAAGGGGACTTGATAGGGCACGTTAAGAAGAAGAGAACTAATTATCGAAAAAGGAGTACGACCGTCAATTGAAACACAAAATTCACGAGGATACCTGTGGGAGTGTGGGAGGAAAAAGTGGAGAAGGAAACAAAGTATCTTGTTACTTCATCCTTGAATGAAAACGTTTAGTATACGAATTCATACACTACATCAGTCCATCTAAAAGTAAATCAATAAGCTTACAGAAAGAGTATTACTTTTATATAAAAAATTTCAAAGAATAAAAACTTATAATACTATATACACCAATTTGTAGCTATCAATTTGATGAAAGTTCAATGAAAGAGTTCAAATTTGGAACCATGGAGTTAAAAGTTCAATGTTTTTTTGAAGAAAAAATATAACTAAGTTCGTTTGTATAAGTAGGTAAAACAGAGAACGGAAGTGTGTACAAAACTATACAGTGCGCTGAAATAAGTGTTACCCCCCCCCCCCTTATTAACTTATTTATTTTTAGCACATAAGCAAAACGCTCAGACAGGTCGATTTTTAAAATAATCATAGTATGTTACAGCATCAATGTTTCGAACTTTACGCGATCCCTCTTCAGGTGACAGGCATAACTTTGATTTTTTTATATGTGAAAGCACATCATGTGATACCTCATTTAAAAACTTTTGAAGTACTGATTACAAAAATGTATAATATGTACTTGGGCAAAATTTTGGTCAAATGTTTTTTAAATGCATTTATTTTTTTCGAATCCTGAGAAAACTAATGAGTATTTTTGAAAAATTTAAACCCAGAATGAAAAATTACAATATTACAGAGGGCCTAAAGTCCCTTAGAATAAACAAAAAGTTTCTTTTGAATGACATATTTGAAATTAAAAATCATACTAAATTTTCTCTTCGTTTTCACCCCTGCAACTTATTAAAATAAAAGTTTTTACGGACTCTAGAGCCAAACTGCGAGTCAACGAGTCAGTAACATACCCACGATGATGTATGCCAGCGAAACGTGGATGAACCAGCAGGAAGAAAAGAAAGTAGAAAGATCTAGGGAAGAAGGGCGCTCAGAAAAATTTTAGGAGAAATACAAACCACACAGAATACACACACCGGCAAAATTAGCCGAACACGTTAAAAATGGGACATGTTTGATGTCTCGTATTTCATAAACCAGTGGTCCGATTTGAGTGATTCTTTTAGTATGTTATAGCCTTATTATTTAAGAATATCGTTGTAATAATATTGTTGCTAGACAGGTAAATACCATTTTATACCGAGTGTACCAATCATACTGTGTTTTTTCTTAAAGTTTGGAACACCCTGTGGAATATTCTAGCATATCGCACCTTTAATAAAAAAAAGAAATAACTCAAAAAACACAGTTTGTGGGAATTGGCAGTCAAAGTTTATAAGTTTTGCACAGTACAGGTTAAAAATTAATTTCACAAAAATCATACGGGTTAGAGGAATTCTAAAGGTTGCTGTGGAGAGTTTAATTAGTAAGCTCTTAGATTTTAGTAAATGCTAATCCTCTCGTCTATTGTTAAGGGTGCAAATGGGTTGTTCTTTTGATAGTTTGTAGTTATTTCACTTTATGATTAAACATATATTCTGCGCCGATGAAATAATTCTACATGATGCTCTTTTATTGCTAAATGAACTGTCATGTAAAATAAACAATTAGGTTTGTTGCAGTTTTGATGTAAAAACTTTGACTTGACACTGAATTAATCCTAGTTGTTTCTATATTTTCTTAAACACAAAATGAATTTTCGTTTTCTTTATAATAAAATACTGATTATTCGTTTATTTATCTTTATTAACAAAATTGCCTGATTACAAAAATAAACTAAAACATAAGTAACACTATAATAATACAATGAAAAGATATTTACATTTTAAAAATAAACCGAAAATATAAAATAGATTGTTTCAAGAAACTTGTGTGGCTACTCTCAAATATGGCACAACGTTTATCTTAGATGAATTTAAAAAACGATCATTTATCTTTCTTCATTTATCATCAGGAAAATCATTTATCTTTCTCATTTTCATCATTTTAACCTGGCTTTTAAATGGAACAGGTTCTTCTCGTCTAGTTATTTCACTTTATGATTAAATCTCGAAAACCATGAATTTTGAGTTATTTCGCTTTTTTATTAAAGGTGCGATATGTAAAATATTGGAATTAATACTCGATTGTAGACTTAGGTTTGCTTAACATTTTTCTTTTCGATTCATTTACTTATGTGAGTTAATAAAAAAGTTATGTGCGTTAACAGCTATCCATGTTTTTCGTCAATAAATCCTCATAGTAGGGGAGGAAAGTATACTAAATTTCAGTTACTCGAGCGGTATGGGGACCTATTGGATTGTGAAGAGTATGTGCTAAAATCAGAAAAAGGTTAAGTTAAGTTTTTCATAAAGTGGGGGACTTTTCATTTTTTAATTTAATTTTCCATTTGAAACAATCATTTTTCTCCGATTATAGCGCTATCTATCCATAATTCGAAAAAATATGTCGAATAAAAGTTGCTTATTTTTACGTAAAGAATCCAAATCTGTAATAAAAATTGGGGGCTCCTATTTAAAATTTTAAATTAAATCCCCCACCCCACCTCCGTGGGGGCTCGTGACACCCCACGGAGAGAGGTGGGGGGTAAATTAAAAATTATAAATACGAACCCTGCGATATTTTGCGAAATGAACATCAGATCGTAAAACTGCAAAATACACCTATTCAATATTTTTCAAAAATCTACCGAATGGCACCAAACACGACTCCCACGAAAATGGGGTGGGGGGTTACATTAAAATATTAAATAGGAGCCCCCAACTTTTATTGCAGATTTGGATCCTTGACGTAAAAATAAGCAAATTTTATTCGCAACATTTTTTCCTATTATGGATAAATGGCGCTATAATCGGAAAAACGATTGGTAGAAATGGAAAATTAAATTGAAAAATGGAGAGTCCCACACTTTATGGAAAACTTAACTTAACTTTTTTTGGTTGTAACACCCACTCTTCACAATCCACTCCAGGTCCCAAGAACGCTCGAGTAATTGCAAATTTAGCATACTTTTCTCCCCTACTATGAGGATTTATTGATAAAAAACATGGTTAGTTGTTAAAGCACATAACTTTTTTATTTTCCAACAAAACCAAATGAATCAAAAAAGAAAATGTTAAGAAAGCATAATTCTACAATCGAGTTTTAATTTTAATATTTTTTATATGCTGGAATATTCCACAGGGTGTTCCGAACTTTAAGAAAAAAGCACAGTATGCTTGTTACACCCGGTATAAAATGACATTTACCTGTCTAGCAACAATATTATTACACCGATATTCTTAAATAATAAGGCTATAACATACTAAAAGAATCACTCAAATCGGACCACTGGTTTATGAAATACGACACATCAAACATGTCCCATTTTTAACGTGTTCGGCTAATTTTGCCGGTGTGTGTATATGGAGAAGACGAAGAAATGAATACATAATGAGGATGTATCGAAAACCAATGGTTACACCAAAAATAGAGCCCAAAGAGCTAAATGACTTGGTCACATTATACAAATGCCAGATTACCAAAACCTAAAACAATATTTAAGGGAGTACGCAAAATTTTGGTCCAATGTTACTTAAATACATTCATTTTTTTTTGGAATCCTAAAGAACCTAATAAATATTTTTGAAAAATTTAAACGCAGAATGAAAGATTACATTATGACCGAAGGCCAAAAGTCCCTTAGAATAAACAAAAAGTTTCTTTTGAATAAAATAGTTGACATTACACTAAATTTTCCCTTTTTTTCGCCCCTGCAGCTTATTAAAATAAACATTATAGAAGTTTTCAGGGACTTCCGGCCCTCTGTAATAATGCAATTTTTCATTCTACGTTTAAATGTTTTAAAAATAAATTGAAGAGTCTCAGATGCAGATTCCACCAATTTAATAAAAATTAAAATGGTAAATAGTAATTTAAACCTGAGACTTTTCGTGTTGAAAGTTCTTACTGGTACATCCTTAATCTGCGACTTTTTCAATTAATAAGACAGCAGACGACGAATATAGAAAACGAAAGGGAAACGATCACATTCCGCCTTCATTCGTCTAGGAAAAAAGACAGCAGAGGAACTTTCAGTACTCAAACCGAGCAAAGGAAATAAAATAATAAATGATGGTTTTGCTTGTTTTCGATTCAGAGGGTTGCACACCCGCTAGACAGGCTGTTTCTACCATTTCAGGCGTCTTCAGTAGCGTTTGTTAGCGTTTGTTAGTTAACAAATGCTACTGAAGACGCCTGAAATGGTAGAAACAGCCTGTCTAGCGGGTGTGCAACCCTCTGAATCGAAAACAAGCAAAACCATCATTTATTATTTTGTTTCAAAAATACTTTATTATCAGAAATCGAAAAAAAATAAATGTATTTAAATAGCATTGGACCAAAATTTTGAGCCTACCCCCTTAAGGAGGGAGAAATGGGGAAAAAAGAAGAGGGCGTCCAAAGAGGAAATGGTTGAAAGCAGTAACGCAAGACCTGTCAAGAGATAAGTGTGAAAGATTGGGGAGAAAAACCAAGGGACTGGAAAAAGTGAAGGGAAATAACAAAGTTTTTGGAAACAATTCTTGGTGTATAAGAAAACATCCTTTATGTTCAGTTATTGTTTAGGATTATTTCTATATGAAATATATTCTACAAATTACAATTTAGTGACTTTTATTTAGTAATTAATAATACTAAAAAGTAAAAAATAACTTGTAACACATCCATCTCTACTACTCACTGATGATATTCGTTTCATTTGTGAACTTTCTCAAGGCCGTCCGTCTCGAAACATTAATTATATTATCGTAATTACCCATTGAGCAAGAGCAAGATGTAGATCAATTTTACATCAAATATGGGAGGCTTTTAGAAAAAAGCCTTCTTATATCGTCCCGAAATTATAAAAATCTTAATATTTATGCTTTCATTCAGAAATTCTTATTAGTAAACAATCAAGATAAATGAATGGACACACCTAAAGTAGGCTTACTTCCGACGATGGCTGAAATTAGTATCTGATGATGATTGATGAGTACCAATGGAACTGAATGGACTCCTGACCAGTCCTTAATTTCTTTCAAAAAATAAAAAACGAACAAGCAGAAGACGTAGAAGATCGGAAACTTACACGCAGGCACAAGAAGAAATATGGCGAAAAGAAGGCAACATAAGATAAAAGGGAACATAACAAAAATGGGCGCTGGTAGCGGAGTGCAAGGAGATGCAATTGAAGCGTTTATTTAAAAAACAACACTTGTCCAAAAATTTAAATTTTGGCAAATTAAGAAAAACTGCACAGCTTCAATTTATTTCAAATCTTACTTTTACTAAGATATTCATTGGAAGTAATGTGGACATGTGGATATCAAAATAATAGGTGTTTCATAGTTTTATTGATATTTTAAGCAAAAGTGGGTACAAACTTAGCAAAATATAATGGAAAATATAGAGGTATTGTGTTTCCGCAATGCTGAAGTATTTCTAATGCAAAAGAAACAAACATCACAAAAATCACTGTTACAAAAAGTAACAGTGTTACTTTTACAACATAATGGCCATTAATGCATGGACATATGGACATCTGTTGGTTTTCTTAAACCATCTGAATTTTATATGTAGTTTAATCCGGACAACTGCGATTTTTAAACAATTGAATGTGTGAGATGGACAAAGAAACTACTATTCTATGATAATAATGCATAAAGTCGAATTTGCGAAAAATGGGCATGTGTTGTTTGTCAAATAAACGCTTCAATTGCACCCCCTGTTCGGAAAGAAAGTACATAGCTATAAATATAGTATAGTTCTATATTTGATGTTGGTTAATAGTATGTATCGATGCAGATGCACCCCGTGTCAGATGCACCCCTTGAATAATATTCTGGCAGCGCCCATGATAAGAAATAATAATTTGCTGGTTTGTTCTATTCTCGATCTTATTTTCAGATTAGGATTTGAGACTGCTATCGATCCAAGATAAAATACTTCAATTTGCTGAACTGTTCTAAAATGTGCCCGACTATAGTGCAAGGTTGAGGTATGTACATTTTGGTTTTTTTTTTCGGATTGACATCACTTTGGTTTTCATACTAAATTGGTCACAGACTGAGTCCTGTCGATGAGTCATTGTAGATCCAAGATGCGGAATCCGCAATCAACACTGTAACATCGGCGTATCTGATAGTGATGCTGTTGATATTTACTATTTACGCCATTCAAATTGACTCCGTTCTTGAAATCGTCCAGTGCTTCTTTAATAAAAATTCGGAATAAATATTAAATAAAAGAGGTGACAAAATTGCATTCCTTTCTAACTTCTTTACTTAGTGCTACTTCTGTGGACGTGGAACCTTCGACCTTAACTATGGCGTTACGGTTTCAGCACAAGTTTTTTAGCAGTTTAATGTCCTTCCCATCTAAACCGACTTCTTGCAAAAGTTATAATAGTAGATAGTGTCTTAGTCTACCAAATGCTACATTTTCTATTAATTTTACTCCTATATGAGTACAGGGAACCAACATTCGTTTGAATTTTTACCCTGATGAATAGAGAGTTAATGGAATGCAATTTTAGATTTCCCCTCGTCTTCTTCTAATTCATCGTTCGTTTGGTTTACCCGTTTTAGAAAGTTTCAGAAAGCCCGAATTTGGGTTGTTTACCAGAACTTGGTTTCAGTAGAAGTATTTAGTTCTTCGGATCTAAAACTTTGAACTGTTTTAAGTAGATGTCGGTACAGTGTCTGTAAACGAATTATTTGTATAAATCGGCATTGGGAGACAGATTGTTTTCTTTTGGGTTCAGAGTATACCATATAGCCTCTCTCTGAAACGAATTTAAATATAAGCTGCCTTTCTAGCCCGATCAAAGAACAATCTGACCCCAAAAAAAATAAAGAAAAGATGAAAATTTGGGAATAGGTAGTTGAAATTGTCTATTATTATATAAGAAAAAGGTTACAATTCTACATCCCCTTTATTTTACAAAAGTTATTTGCGAGTGATTTGTGCAAAAAAAAACATCTTTTTGAACGGTTTTTCGGAGATAACTCAAAAAATAAGTATTTTATCGAAAAAAATATTCTTAGCAAAAATATAGCTTATGAAAAATTGAAAAAAATGGTGTACGCATAATGTCTGTAGACCCAGTAGAAGCAGAATTGTAGCTAATGAAAAGTAGGTTCTTCTTCGTCAAATTCCAAATCGAATATTTCATTGTGAAATAACCCAAACACGGAGCACTTTTCGGGGAAAATTCATTTCAACTTTTTTAAAGTGTTTAAAAAAGGTTTATTTTTGTTTTTTAAAAAAACTTCTAACATAAAAAGTAAGTGAGTTACGCTTAAAATATTGTTGGTCCCTTTTATTTTTTGGTAAAAATAATCGCGAAAATCACCCCCTAATTAGCATCACAAATAAATTGTATCATTACCACTTGACAAGTTACTTTGCTTATGTATTATTTATATGATCTGAAAGTTTCATGGGTTCAAAGTGCTTATTTTTGAAAAAGCTGTAGTTAAAATGGCTTGAACGAGTAACTAATCACGAGTTTAGGCAAATTTTGAACAGCCATAGCATAACCAATTTTTGTCTAACAAGAAAAAAAAATTAAAAAATATTCAGAAAAGCAAAACGAACATTTTATTACTCTGAGATTTTTGGTATTATGTATGTACTAATAATTTTTAAGTTAATTCCATAAAAAATTCCATTTTTTTCAAAATTAAAAAGAATGTTTTGTTTTAGACCCAATTTTTTTCAGAAATGAGCACTTTGAACCAATGAAACTTATATAATATAAACACTAACTAAGTACAGTAACTTGTGAAGCGGTAATGATTAATTTTATTTGGGAAGCTAATTAGGGGGCGATTTTCGCGATTTTTTTAGCAAAAAATTAAAAAAGACCAGCAATATTTTGAGCGTAACTCACTTACTTTTAATGTTAGAAGTTTTTTTAAAAAACAAAAATAAACCTTTTTCTAAACACTTTAAAAAAGTTGTAATGAATTTTCCTCGAAAAGAGCTCCGTCTTTGGGTTATTTCAAATTGAAATATTCGATTTGGAATTTGACGAAGAAGAACCTACTTTCATTAGCTGAAACTCTGCTTCTACTGAGTCTACAAACCTCATGCTAACACCATTTTTTTCAGTTTTTATAAGCTATATTTTTGCTAAGAATATTTTTTTCGCTAAAATACTTACTTTTTTAGTTATCTGCGAAAAACCGTCCAAAAACATGTTTTTTTTTTTGTTAAAAATGAACATATTCACTCGCAAATAACTCGAAAACTATTAACTTAGTGTAAAAACTCTATAGAACAAAAGTTACTTAGAATTAGTCATTTTATACAATTTCAGATTAATTTTGAACGTATATTTTTTCACCCCCGAGAAAATATTTTTCAAAATTTTTGTAAAATGGAGGGGATGTAGAATTGTAAACGTTTTCTTATTAAATAATAGACAATTTCAACTACCTATTCCCAAATTTTCATCCTTCCTTTATTTTTTTGGAGGTTTTGGAGGTTACATTTGTCGAAATCCCATAGTATTATACCTGTTCTTTCTATGTCGAAATCCCTTTCTACGCAATAGGAAACAAAAAATATTTAATATACAGGTACTAAAATAATCTTACTCGACAACGACACTCTACTATTCGTATTTATAAATTTATTACTATTTTTGCTTCCTTGAAATTTCACAAACGTTTATTTTTCAAATAATTTGTTCGTCATCCAACAATAAGCGTTAAATATTTCTAAATGTCCTTAATACAAAGTTTTTACAAATGTAACTACAATTTAATATTTATGCTTATGCTTATTTCGGTTCTATAATTACCTAACTCACTTTACGACCAAATAAAATGTCCATGCTTCTTTTCTCTCTAAAATTTTCTCTCCAATGATGTTTACTGATAATTTAATTACTACATCATAAAATCTCACAATAGATAATTTTTAGTAAAATGGGACATCATCTTAAAAGTTGAAAATAAACCATTACACAAGAGATTTTGTCATTTACTACGCAATTGTCTAAAGGTGAGTTTTTAATGGGGTGGACTATGGTTCCATTATTGGCTACTTATTAACATAAGAGTAAAACATAGACTTGAACATATTTCTTCTTTTCAAAGTGAATATTTCTCTCATAAATCTTATACCAGAAGCTATTTATCGATACCAGTTATTAATATGTATGCTGTATAAATATTTATGATGTAGTCATATGTGAATATCAAGGTTAATAAATTAATTAAATAATTATGAAACATTATATAGTTTTTATGCTACTGCAAAATGCAAATTTTTTCCATAGGTGTTTTGTTTTGGGCTGTTTTGTTTTGTTTGACAAGTTAAAAAATTAATAATGTTGCAATTCAACAGTCTTCCCAAGTATTTGCTAAATGCTTAATTTGTTATTACAATTAGTTTGTTTTTAGTTTAGAAGATTGCGTCACTTACTGTCGGTTTTGACAGCATTCTTCCAGAGTTCGTGATACACTGATGATAGATATACTTTTAAAAGTATTAAAAAAAGACACTGTTGAAACGATATTAAAAGACAGCAAAAATTAAATTGAATTATGTGCATGATTGTTAATTTTATTTTGAGAAAGCAATCCACAAAGAAACAGAAGAACATCGTTTTTCTTCGGGTCTTTCCCATTATGAGTTCACCGTTTTCGTCTTCCACAGCACTCTATTTTCTGTCACCTTCCCTGAGATCTCTATCTATCATAGCATTTCCTATGTAAGTTTCCCATCTCATAGCAGGTCTTCCTCTCAAACTTCTTCCCGGCGGGTTCCAGTCCAATATCCTTTTCCACCACTTGTGCTCTGGCATTACCTGTATCACTACAGGGCTCTGTTTTCCAACTTTTTTGTAATTGAGCATTCTACTTCCATTCTATCCCATATTTCTTTCTATTCTATCTTTGTCCTTACTCCATCCTCTCTGTCCAATTCAACTGTTCGTATTTTAAACTGCTCGTCAAAAGTTAGGGATATAGAAAATTTTGATCATTTTCATAGTTGATTTTTTCGTGAAGAGATTAACGGATTCTGTTAATTTTTTTAATGTTTTAGATTTTTCTTTAGTGTCTACACAGTTGTGAAAACGTTTACTCAAACTTCTTTTTTGTACTTATACCGGATGGAAGAAAAGAAAGGTTTTCTTATGTTAAGTTTGAGTCATCCTGTAGGGAGGACGAGGTGTAAATGTGAGTATACATCAGAATCGTATTATAGTCTTATGTTTTGTGAACATTTTATTTTTTGAATGACCCTGACTCCGATATGTTTAGGAACAAAGAAAATATACGGTTTTGTAATTTAACATGTGTTTTAACCGAAACAAAAGTTTGAGACACCTTGTAGTGGACCAAGAGCTAGCAACGTCGGGAAAACAGTGATTTTAAGACACTTGGTTTTTTAATATATTATTCCCTATGCTTCCTTGAACACCTTACCGCCCATCTGGCTGCTGAGACAGGTTGCGTTCATTACTGCGCAGCGCACCTGTATAGGTAAATATATCGAATTTAAAATTATTTTAAGACGAAAAATTTTTTTGCCATTACTTTTTAAACATTATTAGAAATATGAATTATAATTGCCAGGCATTTCTGTGGTTGCTAAATATGCGCCAGACGCTATTTTTTATAAATAATAATTGAAAAATTTAAGTCATTTTAGTATGTCTGAAATTTTAATATGATATTATTTACACATAAATAAATGCAAAATTAATTTGCCAGGCATTAATTCGGTTGCATTCATCAGCCAGATGGATTTAAAATCATAAAAATAATGTGTATTTTCAGCAAAACGATCGCTGCTTGGGTTAAGAAACTAGACAAACAAAAGATACGACAATTTCGGGGGTGAATGTTGTCCGCACATGTTATTAAGATGGTCAGTCACAGTCGCAATAAATTCACAGTTTGTTAACGATTCTTGCCGAGTTTCTATTTAGTGAAAAGTAATTGTGATACAATATAATGGCAAATAAAATACAATGTGTGTTTTGCAAGGAAAAAACGAGAATATAATAACTTTTGTGGATGAAAAAAAAGAAATTTTGAGTGCGCTTATGAAATACAATTTAAAATATAATAATGTACAGTTACCATTTAGCAACCACAGAAATGTCTGGCAATTATAATTCATGTTTCTAATAATGTTTGAGAAGTAATGACAAAAAAATTTTTTTTCTTAAACTAATTTCAAATATATTTACCTGCATCTTTTGTTTGTCTTATTTCTTAACACAGCCAGAGTACGTTTTGATGAAAATATATATCATTTTAAATGATTTTAAATCCATCTGGCTGATTACTGCAACCGAGTTAATGTCTGGCAAATTAATTTTGCATTTATTTATGTGTTAATAATATAATATTAAAATTACAGACATACTAAAATGATTTACATTTTTCTATTATTATTTATAATAAATAGCGTCTGGCGCGCATTTAGCAACCACAGAAATGTCTGGCAATTATAATTCATGTTTCTAATAATGTTTGAGAAGTAATGACAAAAAAATTTTTTGTCTTAAACTAATTTCAGATATATTTACCTGAATCTTTTGTTTGTCTTATTTCTTAACACAGCCAGCGTACGTTTTGATGAAAATATATATCATTTTAAATGATTTTAAATCCATCTGGCTGATTACTGCAACCGAGTTAATGTCTGACAAATTAATTTTGCATATATTTATGTGTTAATAATATAATATTAAAATTACAGACATACTAAAATGATTTACATTTTTCTATTATTATTTATAATAAATAGCGTCTGGCGCGCATTTAGCAACCACATAAATGTCTGGCAATTATAATTCATGTTTCTAATAATGTTTGAGAAGTAATGACAAAAAATTTTTTTGTCTTAAACTAATTTCAGATATATTTACCTGAATCTTTTGTTTGTCTTATTTCTTAACACAGCCAGCGTACGTTTTGATGAAAATATATATCATTTTAAATGATTTTAAATCCATCTGGCTGATTACTGCAACCGAGTTAATGTCTGACAAATTAATTTTGCATTTATTTATGTGTTAATAATATAATATTAAAATTACATACATACTAAAATGATTTACATTTTTCTATTATTATTTATAATAAATAGCGTCTGGCGCGCATTTAGCAACCACAGACATGTCTGGCAATTATAATTCATGTTTCTAATAATGTTTGAGAAGTAATGACAAAAAAATTTGTTGTCTTAAACTAATTTCAAATATATTTACCTGAATCTTTTGTTTGTCTTATTTCTTAACACAGCCAGCGTACGTTTTGATGAAAATATATATCATTTTAAATGATTTTAAATCCATCTGGCTGATTACTTCAACCGAGTTAATGTCTGGCAAATTAATTTTGCATTTATTTATGTGTAAATAACATAATATTAAAATTTCAGACATACTAAAATGATTTAAATTGTTCATTTATTATTTATAAAAAAATAGCGTCTGGCGCATATTTAGCAACAACAGAAATGCCTGGCAGTTATAATTTATATTTCTAATAATGTTTAAAAAGTAATGGCAAAAAAATTTTTCGTCTTACAATAATTTTAAATTCGATATATTTACCTGTACAGGTGCGCTGCGCAGTAATGAACGCAACCTGTCTCAGTAGCCAGATGGCCGGGAAGGTGTTCGAGGATTCATAGGGAATAATATATTAAAGAATCAGCTGTCTTAAAATACTTTCTCGAAAACGTTGAGAGCCAGCGTCTGGCACGTATTTAGCAACCACAGAAATGTCTGGCAATTATAATTAATATTTCTAATAATGTTTAAAAAGTAATGGCAAACAAATTTTTCGTCTTAAAATAATTTTAAATTCGATATATTTACCTGCACAGGTGCGCTGCGCAGTAATGAACGCAACCTGTCTCAGTAGCCAGATGGCCGGTAAGGTGTTCTAGGATGCATAGGGAATATTATATTAAAGAATCAGCCGTCTTAAAATAGTTGCTCGAAAACGTTGCTAGCTCTTAGACCATAGAGAGTAAAATTCATAAAAGTGGGTATACATCGATATTATATTGTAGTCTCATATTTTGCAAATACATATTTTATTTTTTTTTTATTTCTCTATCTTTAATAACGAAGAAACTAGACGGTTTTACTCGTTAATATGTGTTTTGACTGACGTCATGCCGACATGCGATACGTGAGGAGGCCATGTCTTGTCATACCACTAAGATGAAATTATTTCCTACATATAGTGCGAAAGGAAGAGAGTGTTTAAAGAAAAAAATCTGTGTAATGAACCTCTCGCTATTTAAAGAGCCACCAGGTAGATACCAAATCCGTCCTTATTCTCAAGGAAATCCACCCCAAAACATCACAGAACCTCCATTAAACAATCTGGTCTCTCTTATGTTGCGCTATGCATACCGCTTACCTGGTCGACAGATAACTTTTAGAGGTGTCGATAAGAACTGTTTACCTTATGTGCCTTTCTGTTTTTAAAGTTTTGTTAACTGTTACTTTTTTATTGTTAATTTAGTTTTGTTTCAGTTAAAACACATGTTAAAAAGTAAAACCACATTATATTTTCTTTGTTTCTAAAGATATCAGGTACATTCAAACAACAAAATGTTCACAAAACATAAGACTACAATGCGATTCCGATGTAAAGTAACATTTGTACCTCGTCCTCCTTACAGGGTATCGCAAACTTAACATGAGAAAAACATTTTTTTTCTTTTACCCGGTATAAGTACAAAAAAGAAATTTGAGTAAACATTTGCACAACTGTGTAAATATTAGAGAAAATCTAAAATAATAATAAAAAAATTGCGAAATCCATTAATCAGTTCACGAAAAAATCAACTATGAAAATGAGCATAATTTTCTATATCCCTAACTTTTGAAGAGCAGTTTATTTCGTATTGTTGTTTTCATTGGCCATACTTCTGGTCCATATAGGGTCCAAATTCCAAAGAAAAAAAGATACACAAAATGGACAAATGGAAAAATAATAACAAACTTCAAGAGAGGAGTGAGGCAAGAATGTATTCTGCCCTAAAACCAATTTTTATCACGTGTAATGTACCTGTAATTTGAGGAATTTATCATGTGTATTCGACTTTTTTTAACTTTTCTTGTTAGCACTTTTATTCTATTTGAAATAACTCTATGTACAAGTATGTCGATGTATTTCTTTGAGTTAATGATGGCCGATCTATATTTCGTTTTTCCTTGAAGAAATCGGTTTCCCACAAATTGCACAATGGTTATCCTTCTTCTTCTTCTTCTTCTTCTTCTTCTTCTTCAAATGTCCTGTCCGTTGCGAACGTTGGCTATTAACATGACAATTCTGATCTTGTTTACGGCACTTCTGAATGTAGTTCGATTGATGTGAGCTCGAAGCACTTCAGCAGATTTTGGAGCCACGAGTGTCTTCTACTGCCTGGCCCTCGCTTACTGTCTATTTTCCCTTGGACAATAAATTGCAATAGAGTGTATGACTTATCGTTTCTCAATATGTGGCCTAGATATTCAAGTTTTTTTTTGTTTAATTGTGCTCACGATTTCTTTCTTTTTTCCTATTCTGTGGATTACCTCTATGTTGGTGACATGTTCGGTCCAGAATATACGAAGAATGGGTCGGTACACCCACATTTAGAATGCTTCTAATTTCTTCATGAGCGTCTCTGTCAGAATCCAGGCATTCATGCCATATAGTAAGATCGGAAAAATGTAGCATTTAACTAGACGTAGTTTTAGGGGAAGTGAAAAATATTTCCTTATGAGGAGCTTTTTCATATTGTTAAATGCTGCTCTAGCTCGTTTTATCTTCGCATTAATTTCTGTGCCCTGTTCCCATTTTGCATTTATTTTGGTGCCAAGGTATACATAAGATTCTACTTGGTCAATTAGTATGTTGTTTATCCGTTACTGTCGAGCAGATTGTTGCTTTTTGCTTATCAGCATCCATTTTGTCTTCTTGAAGTTGAGGCTCAGGCCGTATCCATCATTAACTGAATTAACTCTTTACATTGCCTGTTGTTCACCCTGTCATCGACATATCTTATAGTGTTGGTTAACTCATCATATATTTTGTCTTCTTGCATAGCCTCCTTGACAAAAGGTAGACCTAGAAATAGCGCTATCGGGGGATGGCAGGAGACAGATTTAAATCAAAACTAAACCGTCTATTTTTGTATTTTTACTAATGCCATACTCTGTATAAGAGTACAAAGACTCGTTTCATATAGTTTCTCTGAACCGCATTTTTGGAATATTTCCCAGCGGTGCCTTTTGATATTTTGATATCTAGGTCAACAGAAAACTAGAATCGAGTCGCCATTTATTTCGCCATTTATTTCATTTATTTTTATGCCCTCATTTGCATCTTCCATACATTTTTAAAATATTTCCTAGGAATAACTATTGAATAGGAGTGGGTATCAGATACACCCCTGCCCGACACCTCTTTAATCTCCACACTTTCAGTACCTTCGTTGCCAATTTTTGCTCTTCCTGTTTGACCCCAGTATAGGTTTGCCACAATCCGAATATCCTTGTCGTCAATACCTGCCTTTCGCAGAATATCTATTAATTGTTCATGACTTACATTGTCAAATGCTTTTCAAAAATCCACAAAGCACAAATGCACTTCCTTATCAACGTCTATTTGCACCGCTGTATAAGCTAAGCGGTGTACATCCTCCATATTTTCTTTAATCCTTACTAAATTTATTTCTGGAGCTCTTCATGAATTTGATTGACTGTATTATAGCAACAACACCATCATATTTATAGTCCAGAGCGCATCTGTTTTGAGATGCACGTTGAGAGGTGACTCAAATTTTTTTGCAGAAATTGCTTGAAAATAAATCAAATAATAATATTTGAGTTATCCTCCCTCTCAAAAAGGTCCGGAACATTGTTTAAATAATCAAAATGTCAAAAAATTAAGGAAAAACTCGATTTTTTTCTTCGTTTTTTGATTATAACTTTAAAAGTATTCATTTCCGAGAAAAGTTGTACTGACATAAAAGTTGCGTAATTAAATTTCCTACAATGTAGAATTGGTTAAAAATTTAAAAAATAATCACCCTAGCTGCAAAATAGCAATAATTGCGAAAAAAACATACAAAAACAAGTATTCCCATTTTGTTTTTCAACCATTTATGCTATACTTAGGACCTTCATATTTCACCCAGAAAAACTTTATGATACAGTAAAAGAATATTGTAAATTTAATTAAGATCGGTTCAATAGATTTTGTAAAATAAATTTTGCAATCCAGCTTTCGCAAAAAAAAATTAATTTTTTCAAAATGTTACAGGACTGAAAATAAAGCAGATAGCAATTTGCAAAATGAAAATCAATTAATTACCACGGCGTCAGGAAATTTTTTAAATAAACAATAAATTTTGGTGCTACGCGCAGGACAGCGGTGTTCGATTCACACAAGTTGATTTCCACCAAAATTTCTTCCAATCTTTATCTAATATATTGTTTTCTTACTCTATATTTTGTTGTATTTTAATATTTTAATTCCACAAAAATCAAACTTATTTTATTATTGTTTGTGAAATATTGTTTAAACAATTGCATATGTTATAAAATAATAAACTTATATTTTTTAAGTTAAAATATATGAACAAAGAAAGTTTTTGCTAATAAAAGTGTTATTTCAAAGGATAGAGTATGTGTTTTTATTTTGCAATAAACAAATTTATTTATTTATATCGAAATTTAATAAAATTTAAAATGTATCAATCATTATCAAAGGTCATTGGAATGCCCAATCAGAGCAAACTATCCGCTGTCCTGCGCGTAGCACCAATAATTAAGGCTATGGGTACATAATTCGCAAATATTTTACGTGTATCCCTACTTTTTCTGTCTTTACACGGCAAATTACGTGTAGTAAAATTCACACTGGTGTGGATATGTAAACATTACTAGAATGTCATTCTACTTGAAAATGTCATAATTAATTTAAAGAGATGGCTTTTGAATGTTCTTGGATAACTGTTATTTTTATAATTGCAAATTATTAATTCAGTTAATAAATGTGATAATTTTTTCAATAACTATGTTTTCAGTGATTGTAATAATTTATTTGTACAACAAAAACTAATAATCAATCGAGAAAAGAGGAAAAGTGTTAAAGTGATTTTTTAATAATATGTTGTTATTTTGGAACGCTTACAATTTTGAACATCTCTAACAACAAAATACTTGGATCACAGGATATATCTGATGTATTCTCTGCTTGGATCTTTCACAAATAATACACAATAAATAACTTTTTATTAAGTTCACGTCTTAAATCAATTATTTATCAAATACACTATATATCAATAATATTTAATCAATTTCTCAAAATATTCCCGATGCAATGTCAAATATTTAAAATTGTCACTGATTGTCAGTGTCTGACTGACAATATATGCTGACAATATTATATTCGGTTGAGTGCGTTGTAAGACAAAGACAGATTTGGAAAATATTACCACGGCATTGTGTTCATTTTTTTCAAATCCTGAAAAAACCAATAAATATTTTTGAAAAATTTAAACGCAGAATGAAAGACTAAATTATTACCGAGGGCCGAAAGTCCCTTAGAATAAATAAAAAGTTTATTTTGAATGAGATATTTGAATTTAAAAATCACACTAAATTTTCTCTTAGTTTTTTCACCCCTGTAACTTATTAAAATAAACATTGTAGAAGTTTTCAGGGACTTTCGGCCCTCGCTAATAACGTAATCTTTCATTCTGCGTTTAAATTTTTCCAAAATACTTATTAGTTTTCTCAGGATTTGAAAAAAATGAATCCCCATTTGAATAGCATTGCAGCCGAAAATACGTTCCGATCCTCTTAATGTTTATTTAAAAAAATTTCTGACGCCGTGGTGTTAATCGATTTTAATTTAGCAAAATTGCAAATGAAAGATACAGTAGACTTCTATAAGCAAAAAAAATGTCAACTTGCTATCTGCTTTATTTTCAGTCCTGTAATATTTTGAAAAAATGAATTTTTTTTACGAAAGCAGGATTGCAAAATTTATTTTGCAAAATCTATTAAACCGATCTTAATTAAATTTACAGCATTGTTTTACTGTATCATAAGTTTTTCTGAGTGAAATATGAAGGTCCTAAGTGTAGCATAAATTGTTGACAAACGTAAAATGCGAATACTTGTTTTTGTATGTTTTTTTCGCAATTATTGCTATTTTGCAACAAGGGTGACTACTTTTTAAATTTTTAACCAATTCTATATTGTAGGAAATTTAATTACACAAGTTTTATGTTAGTACAACTTTTCTCGGAAATGAACACTTAAAGTTATAATCAAAAAATCAAGAAAAAAATCGAATTTTTCCTTAATTTTTTGACATTTTGAATATTTAAACAATGTTCCGGACCGTTTTGAGAGGGAGGATAACTCTATTATTATTACTTGATTTATTTTCAAGCAATTTCTGCAAAAAAATTTGAGTCACCTCTCAACGTCCAAATGTACTAATATTTTTACAGATGCTCCCTGGTCTATTACTACAGCTTTTTAGAACTTATGTATGTGTTACATAATTTCAGACAAAACTAAGATTTTTCTTATTTAAATTTTTTATTAAGCTATAATGGTAAATGTTAAATATTAAAAGCATTATGTATGTATGTTTCCTGTTTTGTTGTTTATTTAAGGTAATGGGGTAATTACAGAAGAGTTGCCTTTAATTATAGTAAAAAGTAATGTGTGTGTGCCGTGGGTAATGTTCACGGGTAACTTGTGGTGCATGTGAACTTGTCTCTATAAAGGCTGCTAATCACAATAAAGACAAATATACAGTTGCGTATAAAATGTAGATTTAATGATTATTTAAAATTTTTGTAAATTTTGGATTGTTCTTCTTCTTCTTGCGCCGTCTCCATATGAAATTAAGGTTAATGAATAAGGAATCAACTCCGAATAAACTTAAAGAAATAATAACAGACCTAAAAAATAACAAAAGGGCCGGAGAAAATGGTATCCTAGCTGAAATTTTTAAAGAAGGCGGAGAGAGACTAAAAGAATGTGTATTCCGCTTGAGATTAGTAGTTTGGCAAAAGGAAGAAAGGCCGAAACAATGGAATAGTGCTCTTATTTGACTCATCTACAAAAAAGCGACAAAAAAGAGTGCAAAAACTATAAAGGTATAGAATACTATTAGAAGTGGTTGTAGAATGGTTGTCCAAATATATGCACCTACTGCCAACAAAGATGAGGCCGAGATAGAAAGGTTCTACATGCAATTGAACGAATCATAAGATCCACAAAAAAAGGTGACATATTGTTGGTGATGGGAGATTTCAACGCCAAGATTGGAAAAGGAAAAGTGGATGGATGTGTGGGGGAATTTGGCTTGGGAAAAAGAAATGAAAGGGGGGACAGACTTGTCGAATTCTGCCAAAGCGAGGAGATGGTAGTAATGAATACCTTATTTAAATTACCTAAAAGAAGACTTTATACCTGGATATCACCGGCGGATTCGGAAGATCACATTGTAAGAAACCAGATAGATTACATTTTAATCAAATCCAGATATAAAAACACTATAAAGTCTGTGAGAACATACCCCGGAGCTGACATAAATTCAGATCATAATCCATTAGTAGGCGTAATGAAGATAAAACTGAAAAAGATCCAAAAACAAACAAATATACCACGATTTGATGTCTCAAATATAAAAGAAGAACCTGTACGTCAGAGGCTAAAAGCAGAAATAAATGATAGCTTAAAGAAAATCAAACAAGACGTGATAAAAACAACAGATGTAAATGACAAATGGAACGTGATACAAGAAACGTTAGTAGAGGCAGGAAAGAAGATATTACCCACAAAAATAATAAAAAAAACAGAGATGTTTGACTTCAGAAATCCTAGAGCTAATGGAGGAAAGAAGGAAACATAAAGGCAGGAGTAAGGCAAAATACAAGTAAATCCAGAGATTAATAAAGAAAAAAGGAAAGAAAATAAAAGAGGCCAAATCCACCTGGCTGGCAAATCAATGTACTGAAATAGAAGAATATTGTAAAAAGTATGATAGCTTTAAGATGCACAAAAAAATAAAGGAAATCACAAATACACAGCAAAAAAGAAAGATGGCCTTCTTAAAGACATGGAAAAATTATTATAGAAGTCAAAGAGAAATTAAAAAAGTGGAAGACATACATAACAGATCTGTTTGAGGATAATATACAAGAACCGGAAGAAATCGACAGCGAAACGGGACCAGAGATCATAATGGAGGAAATAGAACAAGCAATACGAAACGCAAAAAAAGGAAAAACTGTAGGTCCAGACGAAATACCTGCGAAATTACTGAAATGTCTAGACGATGAAACTCTACCTGCACTACTGGATATGTTTAATGAAGTATATAAAACCTTTGTAACAATACCAAAAACAATATACGCCAAAGATTGTTCCGACTATAGGACAATATCACTAATAAGCCATACCCTCAAAATATTTCTAAATGTGATTCAGGGAAGATTATACAGAAAGCTAGAATATGATATGGATGATACCCAATTTGGGTTCCGCAAAGGACTTGGAACAAGAGAGGCATTATTTGCGTTTAATGTCCTCTCTCAAAGATGCTTAGATATGAACCTGGATATTTATTCCTCTTTCATCGACTTCGAAAAAACGTTCGACAGGGTCTGACATTAAAAACTAATAGAATTATCGAAAAACAGAGATATAGACAGACGAGATTTACGAACTATCATCAATCTGTATTGGAATCAAAAGGCCAATATAAAGATAGAAGAACAAGAATCCGAGAATATTGATATAAAGAGAGGAGTAAGACAGGGTTGTGTTCTGTCGTCGCTACTGTTTAACCTGTACAGTGAAGCCATATTTCAGGAAGCGATACCGGACCTAAGTGATGAAATCTCTATAAACGGAAGAATAGTAAATAACATAAGATTCGCTGATGACACCGTTATAATAGCAGACACCCTGGAATCGCTACAAGAATTCCTAAATATAATTAACGATTATTGCATTCGATACGGACTAAAAATAAACAAAAAAAAAACTAAATTTATGATTGTCTCAAAAACAGAACATGGAAATGAAAGGTTAATGATAGAGCAAACCCAAATAGAAAAAGTTAAGACATACAAATATCTGCGAACCTGGGTTGATGACAAAAATAACCAAAGCAAAGAAATTAAAGTCCGAATTGAAACTGCAAGGCAAGCATTTATAAAAATGAAGACACTGCTTACAAACAAAGACCTTCAGTTGCCTCTCAGATTGAGGGCTCTAAGATGCTACATATTTTCTATATTGCTATACGGAATGGAAGCTTGGACATTGAAGAGACAACACATAAGAAGAATAGAAGCGTTCGAAATGTGATGTTACAGAAGAATATTGAAAATTCAGTGGGTTCAAAGGATTACCAATGTTGAAGTGCTACGACGTTTAAATAAGGAGTTAGAAATTATGAAAAGTATAAAAACTAGAAAACTGGAATATTTGGGTCACATTACCAGAGGAGAAAAATATGAGTTGCTGAGAATTATTATGCAAGGAAGGATCCAAGGAAGAAGAAGCATAGGAAGAAGACGCATCTCCTGGCTGAGGAACCTTAGAGAATGGTTTAACTGTAGTTCATTACAACTATTCAGAGCAGCAGCCAACAAAGTGACCATAGCCATTATGATATCCAACCTCCGATAGGAGAGGGAACTTTAAGAAGAAGAAGAAGAAGTGGTCTCAGCAATTATTAGGAAAATATTAATGAACTATGAAAACCAAGTTTTCGGAGAAAACCTGGGAGGGTTTAGGCCAGAATGAACATGTAGGGATAAAATGTGTTTGTTAAAATTAATTAAAAAAAATAGGTAAGAGCAAAACTTAGGATTACGTAAATATTTTATTTATCGCTTTTAAACAGGCATACGACACGACTCCATAAAACAAAGGATGCTAGATGAGACATGAGACCAACAGAAATAACAGAAAAGTTTATAAAGATAGTGGGAATGACGCATAACACGACAAATGAGTAATAATGGAAGAAAGCAATTCAAGGCATTTCACAGTGAATAGAGGTTTAAAACAAGTGGATCCGACATCAACGAATTTATTCAACCTAGTATTGGATAAAATCATAAGAAAACTAAATAATATGACCACAAACAAAACTATATTCAATAGCAAGGAACAGTGCATAGTATACGCTGATGATGTGGTGATACCTACTAGCAGGAACGAAAAAACATCTAGTGTTCCAGAAATTTGAAGAAGCAAAAAGATACGGATTAACAATAAACCAAACAAAAACGCAATATATGGAAATGAGAGGAGACATAATAAATGATAGCAACTATATCAAAATGAAAGGAGTAGAGACTGTCCATAGTTTTGAAAAAATGACAGAATTTGAATACTTACGAGAAACGATAACGAACACCAGAAAAGAAGGAAAGGAGGTAGACAAAAGATTACTGAAAAGGGGCAGAGTGGTAGGGTTAAGAACAGCTAAACTGGGAATCTACGAAACAGTAATCCAACCCACGGTCACGTACGCTATGGGAAAAGCGTGGATTATGGGAATGGGAAAGATCTGGGAAAGAAAGGTGCTTGGAAAAATTTTCGGAGGAATACAGACGGAAAACATTTAGAGAAGACGAACAAATAAAGAAATAATGAGGATGTATGGAAGGCCAATGTTAAAACAATAGTGAAGCAGGGAGATATAGGAAAAAATGTCTCATCAATTTTTTAACTCTGGATAATTCTAGTATCTTCATACTGATATTTTACCCTCTATTATGAGTCAAAGTCAAAAGAGTCTTTCTCCTTTCAACACATAACCCAAGTATTGCACTTTTCTCTCTTAATGGCGTTTAACAATTGTTTTAAGAAGAAGACCCCCAACAGACGTTGGGGACTGACGAGAAGACCCCGGAAGATGGACTGACGACCTCAAAAGAATTGTAACCAATTGGATAGCAGAGACGCATACCAGAAGAAGAAGGAAATATTTGGAGGAGACCTATGTTCAACAATGGACAAATCAGGGCTTATTGATGATGATGAACAACTTCTTTTATTGCCATTAGTTGCCTTCTTAGTTGCCATTAAGTCATTGGAGTGTAAACAACTCAATTTGCATCCCACGTGTTGGGAAACTCAATACCTTACCTAAGGGCATTATCCTTGTTGCCATGTATCCATCCTAAGGCATTTTATTTAAGTGTGCACCTTTAATGCATCCATATTATATTTAAAGGGTTTTTACCTGAATATTTCTTTGGTGGCTCAGCTGGCATCCAATCTGTCTAACACTGATGATGATTTTTTATAAAATCGAAAACGTTTTGTTGTGATGTAGCCCTTAAAGGGATTTTTAATAAAAATTTTATACCTTTTACAAAGGATTTTTTCCAATTTTTTTAACTTCATTTATATACTTATGTGCTGGACTATCTTGTCATTGGTGATCATTCTTCTATTCTTTTTCAGCTTCTATCTTTTTTTGGTATTTTCATTTATCTGGTACCCACTTGGACACAATATAGATGAAAGGGCTTGTGCAGGAATTTACGGCTCTCAGAATTCCTTGGTATTATTGCAATAGCTATCTTTTGAGGGCTTTATACATCAGCACTCAGATGTGACTAAGCGTAGATCAATAGGCCTGTTTTAGACTTAAATGGAAAATATTTTCAACAAATTTTATAGTTATTCGCTAATATAAAGAGCAATATGTGTTTTTTTAGATGCATGTTAAAACTTTAAACATTTTAAAGATTACAACCCACAATACACGGTTTCCGGCATTTGTATCTTTTTTTTTATTTGTCATCTGTGTTAAAAATAAGGTCAAGACTTTAAAAAATGCGAGAAGATATCAACACTAATAATAGCTGATCTCCAAGTTGACACATTCTACAAGATTTTACTATAATTTAAAGTTAAAGACCTAAAGAGATAAGAATTATCAAGCACGAATAGAATGCTCCAATTAGTACGAACAAAATGGTTTAGAATATAATAATATATTTAAATAAGCGACACAAAAACTATACAACAATCCATTGAAGTAGATAACAGTAATATCTTTAAATATTCGATTTTGGTTATTCAATATTTTATTTAGTACAGAAAAATAGCCATAATATACAAACTAAAGTAAAGAGAAATACACGAAAAATATCAACACGAAACAAATGAATCTATTTTAACTCGAATTTTATACACTTTTCGTACATATTCTACATCTACAGAAACGTTGTTTTTTTTTTAATGAATTTGATGGCCTTGGCCGAGCCAATTAGCCAGACATTTTGTTATTTTATAAACAAACAAATTTGATTTTTCAATCAGAGGAATTTTTTCTGTATTTCTAACTCTAAATACATAACAAACTAACATTATTATCTACAATTATTATCTAAATAATACTCTGTTTTGGTTGTTCATTTTTTTTTGTAAATTTTTATTTTTTTTGTATTTTTTTGTATTTATTTTGTATTTTTTTTGCATTTTTTTTATATTGTTAATTTGTTTTTTTTTATTATTTTTTTTTATTGGTATTTTTTATAAATTGTTTTTTTTTACTACGCTAAGACGTAAACCCGATTCATCCTCGCGGAGGTTTACATCTTCTTAGTTTTTTTTTTGCTTTTTTTTATTTTTTCTGTTTTTTTTTTCTTTTTTTTTCTTTTCTTTTTCTCTTTTTTTTGTTCTTTTCTTTTTTCAATTATAATATACAATAATTACTTAAATCTACAGGATTTAAAACAAAATAACAACAAAACAAATATGTTTGTTTTGTTTTAACAAACATGCCTGCTTTGTTTTAACAAAATTTCTTAAATACAGGGTAAATTTTATTGCTACAATCTATATTTACAATTTTTGATATGTTCGTAAATTGTTTTTAATATATTAATATCTTCAGAAAATATCAAATTGTTCAGGTAGACGGGAAGTGGAATTTTTAATATATTAAGATTATCATAAAATTTGTTTATATTTACTGATTGATGTGAACATTCGAGGAGAATATGTAGTAGATTACCTTCTTTTCCACACTCACAGTTAGGTGACTCTGTGAGACCCAGACTGTACAAGGGGGGTAAGAGCATGATTACATCCCAATCTATTTATAACTCTTATGAAATGGCGATTTGATACAGAATGAAACCATCTTTTAATGGGAATTTCAGGTCGCATTTGTTTGTAATTACTACCAGTTCTCGTATTTCGATAATACCTTTGCCAATTTTCTTTTTGGTGTCGTCTACTAATAATATCAATATCCGAAATGGGTAGTAAGTTCATGGGAAGTTCTTCGCCTATTTCTAGGGCGGATTTGGCTAGCCTGTCTACTATTTCGTTACCCCTAATGCCTGCGTGTCCCTTTATCCATGATATAATGATGTTTTTTCCTAAATTTGCAATTTTATTATAAAGAGTCATAATTTCCAGTTCTATATGATTGAGTTGTTGGTACTTATGTAAGTTAGTTAGTCTATCAACGACACTCTTACTGTCTGTAAATATTATGCAGCTATAGGGTTCGTTACTAAATATGTGTATAAGGCAATTTGAATAATTTTTTAAATCCACTTTGAATATTGATTATTGCACATCCTACTTTGTTTTGTACTTTGGATCCATCTGTATAGTAAAACTGATAATGTGGCAATTTATGAAGTATAAATGATTGAAAAACGGCTGGATTTAAATTAATATCCATAAAAAAAGTATTAATTTGTTTTGAGAAAATTTCTTCTAATACATGGGAATACATAGGTGAAACTTGATTTTCATAAGTATAGAAAGTACTTCGGTATTGAGATATTTTCAAGTAACTATCTACAAGAAGGGGACATTTTTTCTTTGTCCAATATTTATGAGTTAGATCTAAAATTGATAACTTATGTATATCCTGCAGATAGTTTGTATTTTTTCCTATGGTTCTAGTAATAAATTTATCACTTAAAAACTGTCGTCGAAATTCCGAACAGAAACGTTGTTCAAAATTAAAATTCCCTATCGAAATGTCACCGACTATATTCAAAAATAATTTTTTTTACAAAAATTTATTTAAAAAACGAAGCAAAAGAACGCAATTATTTTTGCCCCATAACTTCTTTCCACGGGAGTATAGGTGTAGGCATTGCTTCGCAGAAAACGCTTCTATCCTTCTTCTTTAAAATGACATTTAGTAGAAATCTTTAGGCTTCATAGTATCCGACATACGATTTTTCAAATTTCGCAACTCACACCATTTTTGGGTCATTCATTTTCCCTATTTTTTCGCAAACAATGTTCTATAACTTTTTTCTACGTAGTTTTACGTATTAGCCTGATCAAGGAACGCAAAATTTGACGAAAATCTCCAAAAAAATAAAGGAAGGATGAACATTTGGGAATGGGTAGTTGAAATTGTCTATTATTATATAAGAAAATCTACAGTTTGCAATTCTACATCCCCTCCATTTTACAAAAATTGGAAAATACGGGGTGAAAAATGTATTCTCGGGGGTGAAAAAATATACGTTCAAAATAAGTCCGGAATTGGATAAAATGACTAATTCTAGGTAACTTTTGTTCTATAGAGTTTTTTTACTAAGTCAATACTTTTCGAGTTATTTGCGAGGAAATGTGTTCATTTTTAACCAAAAAAAAAAAGTTTTTGGACGGTTTTTCGGAGATAACTCAAAAAGTAAGTGTTTTAGAGAAAAAAATATTCTTAGTAAAAATATAGCTAATAAAAAATTGAAAAAAATGGTGTATGCTTGAGGTCTGCAGACTCAGTAGAAGCAGAGTTGCAACTAATGAAATGTAGGTTCTTCGTCAAATTCCAAATCGAATATTTCAATGTGAAATAACCAAAAAACGGAGCACTTTTCGGGGAAAATTCATTACAACTTTTTTAAAGTGTTTAATAAAAGGTTTATTTTTGTTTTTTAAAAAAACTTCTAACATTAAAAGTAAGTGAGTTACGCTCAAAATATTGTTGGTCCTTTTTATTTTTTGGTAAAAAATGGCGAAAATCACCCCTCAATTAGCTTCAAATAAAATTAATCGTTACCGCTTTACAAGTTACTTTACTTATGTATTGTTTATATTATCTATAAGTTTCATTGGTTCAAAGGGCTCAGTTTTGAAACAAATTGGGTTTAAAATAAAACAATTTTTTAATTTTGAAAAAAATTGTAACTGTTTATGGAATTAACTTAAAAACAATTAGGAATACCAAAAATCTTAAAGAGTAATAAAATGTACGTTTTGCTTTTCTGAATATTTTTTATTTTTTGTTTTCTTGTTAGACAAAAATTGGTTATGCTATGGCTGTTCAAAATTTGTCTAAACTCGTGATTAGTTACTCGTTCAAGTCATTTTAACTATAGCTTTTTCAAAACAAAGCACTTTGAACCGATGAAACTTACAGATCATATAAATAATACATAGATAAAGTAACTTGTGAAGTGGTAATGTTAAAATGTGTATGCGATGCTAATTAGGGGCTGATTTTCGCGATTTATTTACCAAAAAATAAAAGGGACCAACAATATTTTAAGCGTAATTAACTTACTTTTAATATTACATGTTTTTTTAAAGAAGAAAAATAAACCTATTTTTAAACACTTTAAAAAAGTTAAAATGAATTTTCCCCTAAAAGTGCTCCGTTTTGGGTTATTTCACTTTGAAATATTCGATTTGGAATTTGACGAAGAAGAACCTACTTTTCATTAGCTGCAACTCTCCTTCTACTGGGTCTACAGACCTCACGTATACACCATTTTTTTTAGTTTTTTATGGGCTATATTTTTGCTGAGAATATTTTTTTCGCTAAAATACTTACTTTTTGAGTTATCTCAGAAAAACCGTCCAAAAACATGTTTTATTTTGTTAAACATGAACACATTCACTCGCAAATAACTCGAAAAGTATTGACTTAGTGAAAAAAACTCTATAGAAGAAAAGTTGTTTAGAATTAGTCATTTTATCCAATTCCGGTCTTATTTTGAATGTACTTTTTTCATCTTCGAGAGGGGGTGCAATACCTCCCGCTGGAAAGGAGGGGATGTAGAATTGTAAACTTTTTGTTATATAATAATAGACAATTTCAACTACCTATTCCCAAATTTTCATTCTTCCTTTATTTTTTTTGACGGCAGATTGTTCTTTGATCGGGCTATATGTATATGCAATCGTACATTAAAGAGAAATAAAAATTAATTTTTATTTAAACTGTTTTAATTAACTATTCTAATTGGGAAATAAGCCACAATTTAACTTGAAAAAATAATTTTATTAACGTTTCGACTTCCAATTCGGACGTCGTTGTCAAAATACAAAATATTGATATTAATTAAAATAAATAAATAGTATTAATACATAAATACAAAATATGTTGTATTTTGTCGAAACGTTAATAAAATTATTTTTTCAATTTAAATTGTGGCTTATTTCCCAATTAGAATAGTTAATTACAAAAATGCCACAAATAAATCGCTTCAGAACAATATTAAAATGTTTTGTTGTAGTTGTAGAAGGTTCTAGGACTAATTCTAAGAAAGTTTTAATTCTTTAATGTCTACTTTTAACGATTTTGGCTATTTATAGTTATTTTTTAAATTTCCCACTTTTAGAATCTCTTACAATAGACCATTTTAAAGTACAGAAAATAAGCCTTCTTTTTAATTTAGATTTATACACCTAAGGCAAGCCGCACACCAATGAAATATGAAACGAAAAACATGAAACATGAAACGTAAAATACGTTTCATGAAAATTAAACACGGCTAAACAAATCTTGAAGTCCTCCTACCAATGAAACGAGTGTGATTCATACTCATAACACATTTTTATTTTCGGAAAGTTTCATAAATGGCCGGACGTATATTTGTTTAGCAGTGTTTTATTTCCATGAAACGTGATTTACGTTTCATGTTTCTTTGATGTGCGGCCTGCCTTTGTGTACAAGAAACAAAGTTAACAATAAAAAAAGTTATGGGACAAAAAAGAAAATTCGCATTTTTTGTGTTTTTTACATCATTTTTAAATATATTTTTGTCAAAAAGAATTATTCTTGACTGTAGTCGGTGACATTTCGATAGGAAAATTTAATTTTTGAATAACTTTTCTGTAGGTGTACCTGTTCGAAAAGTGAGTAGAATTCGAGTTAAAAATAAAAAACTGAAAATGGACTCATTTACCCCTTTCTAAAAAACGCACTTCTTAAAATAGTAGCAGCACCCTGCGGTTTTTTCATCTTTGGGGGTTCATTGAATAAAACCCCTTTACGGTTGCAGTTCATTTTAGTCTTCTTTTTTGGACATAATCAATAGCCTGTTTATTACACTTCGTTTTATATTTAATATTATTGTAAACGAACGCCTCTGTTTAATTTGTCGTTTAACCTACATATTTCTTTTACAAATGAGTATTTATACTTTGTCAAATACATCGATTGGATAATGGATGGCATTATAAAATTAAAATTAGCATTGATCTTGTGATAAAGACCTGACAACTTAATCCAATTCAGTCTAAGCAACTAAATTAAATCTTTTAGAAACAAGTGAATTATTGATAAAGGTCACTTGATAATATTTAAATAAATCATGACTGAATTATGTTTACATAAAAGGTCAATCATTTAGGGCGTGCATTTTTGTTAAAATGTTATCTTGCAAAATTAACAAAGATTTAAGCTGGCTTTTAAATCAGAACCATTTTGTCATTCCATAATATTTAATGGTCCATCTAGGTAAAAAAATAGCATCAGTATAAATAGAATGATAAATAGGATGATAAATAGAAATAGCATTGGTCCATAAATACTTGGGGCATGGAATCCAAATTGCCAGGGACAATCAAACTGTCGAAAAGATATCTTCAGAAGCAACATGCCAAATTATCTGAAAAAAAGACATTCGACTAATGTGTGTTTGCAGTCATGACTTACGGCGACGAAACACTATCGTTAGAGCAGCCAAACTTAGAGTGGTCCAAAGAAGAATGGAATGGTCACTACTTGGACTGACTCTCAGATACAGGGTTATAAAAGAGGAAACCAGAAGGACAGGCGTCATAGATGCCATAGAGCGAGTAACATGGCTGAAAGGGAATTGGACGGGCCATGTAGCCAGAATGAAGTACGGGAGGTGGACCCAAAAAATTACAGTGTGGACACCACGAGCACACAGAAAAGGTAGAGGTAGACCACCTACACGATATCTCGAAGAAAAACAACAATTTTTCAAAAGCTGTGGATGACTTTTCTGCTAAATTAGCTACCAAATTTCTCCCATGTATTATAAATAAAGTTTTATCTACACTGGTATATAATCTTAAGGATCTAGACTAGATCCTTAAGGATCCTAAGGTTGAGCGATTACATCACATCGAAATTCAACTAGAAGAAATACACTACTACTGCATTCTTAGACGTTACTAAAGCATTTGACAACGCGTGGCACGAAGGGCTTATTCACAAAATGAGCCAACTTGGATAAAGCAAGGCAATATCATGCTTTATCCCTGATTACTCGGCCAATAGAAAATTCACGGTTCGTTTCTTATCTTAAAAAATACATTTGAAAATAATATATAGAGAAATAATTGTTCTTGTTCTTGTATGTTGCTACACCGTTCTAGTATTATTTTCAATTTGCCACAAGCGTTTGTGAAAATCTAGTAGTTATGCTCATGACTGCATAATAGCTTACCTTTAGCATAGGTTAATTTTTTTTAATTCAAGTAAACAAATACATTTTTAAAATTGTATGGTTCAGTTGAGCTTCCATCCAGTAGTTGTAAATAATGGTAGGGGAGCCCAAGCGGGGATTTTTGCAGTTACTCGAGCGCGTCAGATTATCATATGGGGAGAAACCTGGTACCCTGCAGATGTACCTCTACCATATATTGGCTCTTAACACAGGGGAGTTCGTTAAGGGGGGCCCGAAAATAAAAATCTATCGTTAAAAAAACTCGAAATTGTCAGATTAAGATAAGGTAAGTTAAGTACGTGCAAAAGAGTATATATTTCAAAAATCTGACGATTTGAGCCGGGCGTAAGGAAATGGGTGAGTCCCAAAATTTCACAACAAAAAAGCGAATATTTCGCGAAATAAATGACAGATCAACAAACTAAAAAATATGTGCTCAATATTTTTTAAAAATCTTTCGAATGATACCAAACACTACTTCCCACGGAGAGGGGTGGGGGTAAATTTAATATTTTAAATACGAATTCCGCGATATTTCGCGAAATGAACATCACATCGAAAAACTGTAAAATACACTTATTAAATATTTTTAAAAAATCTATCGAATGGCACCAAACGCGACCCCCCATGGAGGTGGGGTGGGGGGATTCTTTAAAATCTTAAATAGGAGCCCCCCATTTTTATTACAGATTTGGATTTCTTGCGTAAAAATATGTAACTTTTATTCGAGACATTTTTTCGAATTATGGATAGATGGCGATATAATCGGCAAAAACGATTGTTGGAAATAGAAAAATAAATTAAAAAATGGCAAGCGCCCACTAAAATGGAAAACTTTACTTAACTTTTTTTGGTTTTAGGACCTACTCTCCACAACCCAATCGGTCCCCATAACGCTCGAGTGACTGCACATTTAGCATACTTTGCTCCCCTACCATAACTGATAAGATAAATAATTGCTTTTTACCGCTTAGTAGATTACATGTAAGTCAAAACAATCAAATTAGCATTAGATAACATCCATCGTCTAGTTTAAAGTATATATTATTTTCTAATATGGCTGTAGTGTATAGTGTATCTCTTATTATAATACTCTTTGGACAAGTAATTTTATTTCAACTTAAGATTAAGAACATTTATAATAGTTTGTTTATTGTTTATTTGTTATACCTATACAAACAATAAACAAAAACCGCATCTGAAAGCGCCGAAATTATTCTTTCTTCCATAGGAGAAAAACCCAGCACCTTCTGCTCTATCACATATACAGCAAGACATCAACAAAATAGGCAAACACATAAAAAAGAAAGGAATAACACCAGCTTTCAGAACTAACAACAACTTAAGCAAATATATTAAGAACAATAAGAGCCAAAAGAAAAAACAATTTCAAAGTGGTGTATACAAATAGGACATTGGTGACTGTCCAAAAACTGGCAGAATATCGGTCAAACTGGCAGAACATTTAACAAACGTATAGCAGAACACAAAAGGGCTTTCAATAATAGAAAAACAGATTCTACGTACGCAATTCACCTACTAGATCATAATCATTCTTTTAATGAACAGTTTCAAATTCTTCATATTCAAAATAAATGCCTTATGCCATCTATGGAAATTAATAAATTAAAAAATACAGATTCAATTCTGAATGACCAAATTGTGACAAATAGTCTCCACTCTTCAACTGATTAAGTTAGAGACTATAAAATGAAGACACACAGTAAAATTCATCACATGAGAAAGGCACTCTGCCGAAACAGCTGTAGTCACATTCATTTGTAATAAATTTTGTGGAAGGATCGAAAACAAAAGTTTTCAGTGTTTTATTGTTATATAACATGAAATTCCATCAAGTAACGGTAGAATCCATCACTTATTAATAAAAGTAAGGTAAAATTGTAAAATTATCTTTATCAATGCTATAAAAGAATAGCTATTGTTATCTTGAGTTGAAGGATATGTCTTAGAAAACAAGATTATTACTCTGCTATAAAATAAAGCCCGATATCGATCTCGCGTATTACGTGAGAATACAAGCGATGTGCATTAAAGAAGGGGGAGCCTTACTAAGGGTGGTTGTCTACATGCAAAGCGCAAAGCCCTTTGTCCGTGAATCAGTATGTGCATGGTCAACGATGCATACTAATTGCTAAATATAGCACGGACATTATTAGTATATATTTCTTTTAATTATGACTATACGATTGCAATAATACCTACGTGAATATTCGTTATTTTTGAAAAAGGTTATGATGTTAGTATTCATTTTTCATTTACTTTCTTAATTTCATTTTGAGGCCTTATACCTCTATTGTCTTTATAATATTCTTTAATGTTTTAGCCAGGCAAAACAACCAACTATGTGGGAGAAACCGCAAGACTACTAAGTGTGACGATAAAGTAAGAATGAATCATATATTAAAACCAGAGACTTTCTCTAATAGGCAAACATGACCTGGGATAATCGGCATAGAGTGCAAAAAAACGTATTATTAGAAAAGGAAGACAGTAAAATTCCCTCATCTTCCTTAGTCTCAGCATCCGTTATGGCTTGCAAATTTTAGAAGCCTCGGAGGTGTAACCAGAGGAGGTTCCCATTGTTTTCAATCTGGTAGGATGTAGAGCAATATTTTTAGTGTTGTTTTATGTGCTATTAGATTGAAAACTTAGTCTTTTGCTAGCAGTTGCCGCTAGGGCATCTATGCCATTTCGTTCGTTGCAATCCGGGACTGCACGCCGGGGTTTGTTTTGGTTGGATCAGAGAGAGCAGCATATGTACCTCCTGATGAGAGACTAATAAGTTTCGAAACGGGTAGAGGTGCTTGCAGCACTCTCTGATTGAACTAGAATATGATGCGGCTGTAGTTTCGTGTTGCAACGAAATTGAAAATGGTTATTCATTTTTGAACATATTATTAAACATACGATGTAATCTGCAACTGGACACAGATTACACCGAAGTAAGATGTTGATTATACACATCACTGATACGACCGACAGTTACATATAGTTCAGTACTTTGGTGGAAAAAGATGGTTTTGCAATCTTGTGTAATCTTTCTCACCATGCTGCAAATACAAGTGCTTCTAAGTATGACAGAAGCCTTGAACAATACATGAACGGCATCCTTAGATGCTATTACAGATCTTCCCGCTGGAACGATATATTTCGGCGGTAGCCTTTATGATGACCATCCTCTTATTTAAAGCAAACAATACTTGGAGACAGAATTATATATTGAATAATCACACAAATACCTCTCTGGAATGATACTTGAGGAATACATCTTTCACAAGAACCCAGCTAATGATGACACCCGAACTAATTTTTACTGAGGAAAGATTGACAAAACTATATCATCTAGACAACAATTAGTCCCACACACTAACGGGGATTTAATCTGGTTCAATTATGGATCTAAAACTACACATTGTGTTGGACCAAGAATTTTCTAATCAAACATCTTATTAAAAAAAATCTCACATCTTCGGTAATAATATACAACTGTGTGCCAGGCTGATGTTTTGGCTTTGGTGGTCTGCATTTGATATAATTCTTAATGAAGACCCCAAAGTAACACCACCATCAAACCAAAACTGGTGAGGAACTGTCTATTGAACATCGCGGCAAAAGACAATAAAATATAGTTAAAATGGGTGCCTGGTCATGAAAGGGTGCATGGGAAAAGATTTGTTAACAAAATAAGGCCCAAGAAAAAAAAATTTGTAGGTCTAGAACCATTGTATTGCATAGACAAAGATGCTGCAAGAGACGAGATTCAAAAGTGGCTCATAAATCATCAAAAGAATTGGATAGCTACTCAAAGGCAAATCCTGACTAAGAAAATATTCAAAAGTATCGATAAACAACTCTCGGACAATTCTATGAACCTCGACAATCGAGAGATTAGAACAATCACCGAAATGTTGACTGGACATTGTCGATAATCTATAAAATGACAGTTGTACTTATTGACAGTACAAACCAGAAAGCAAAAAACATGAAATAAAACGCATAAACCCAATGAATCCAATAGCACTGGTCAGAGAACTGACAAAATTTCAACAAAAGTGTTTAACCAAGGGGCAAATGGACGATAGATAGAACAAACAAGTGCTGTACTAGAGACCCTGGAAATTCAAACGACTCAAAGGAAGACCACAAATGAGGTGGGCAGATGATTTAAAGGTGCCGGTTCAAGATGGATGAAAATCGCAATGGACAGAGAAAAATGGAAATTAGAGGGGAAATTTGGATATAAAACCGGCTTAAGATAGACAGATAGATAGATAGATTCTCTAATGATTTGAATCACTTATTCCTTGGTATTCCTTAATATTTTCTTGGAGACAACCTTTTATAAATTGAACAGTTTAACATTGTATTCTTTGTATCTGTATTGTATTGTATAAATCCTCGTCTTAATTTATTTATAGAGTCAATGGAGTGGAGACAATTACCATCACCAAAATATTCTATTAGTAAATTGATTACTGTGCAAGGCAATTATAAAAGTTTAGAGATCTACCTATTCATACATTTTTTTCATCATCAACCAGCTTATCAAAATATGATAATACATTATGAAATATATGGTGATAGAGTAAACACTACCGGTGTGTTTTGTAAAGGTAAAAATCCATGAACCCCACGGAATCCGGTAAGATAATAATATTAGAGCCATTATTTGAGCGATTAAGAAAAAATAAGTGCGAAGAAATAGTCAAACATTTCTATAAATAATAGGTAGATACGACTAGAAAAATAGAGATGATAAAAATGTAATTTAAGAAAATTTAAAACAAAAGAATTCTTTTTGTGTATATGTTACGTTACTGATTCATAGTTAATGTTGTTTCTGTGTTTAAATTGACACACTAACATATTCAATAGCTTATACATATATATAAAAAATTCAAGAGGTGTGACATAACTCTAGCCTTGGACTACATTAGAATAGTACTAAGTTAACAACCCTTACCGTCTAGCATAACATTCCTAGCATAATCCTCATCGGTGTATTCACACATCTTCCTAAATTCTGTCACTACATAAACACAAACAACGTAAACTATAGCATTTTGTCACCACCCGGTTATCACAGTACGTTTGAGCGAACGGCCTTCCCGAATATCAATATCTGGAACCGATTTATAAACAACCGGATATCACATCTCGTACCGCACAATGTTGTTTTGACAGTGTCGTCAGCTGATCGCTCGCACCTTACCCGCAATGCACTATCGACTAGCGATTTGTTTACGACAATCAATTAGCGAACTCGGACAGCTATGAAATTAGGGGACAGCTGATTTAAACGGCGCGGCAACGGATCGGTCGAGGTTCGGTGCTGGATTTTAAGATATCGCGACTTGTGCTGTAATTGAAGTATGCGTTTTTTCTGTCCGTGAACGCTGCTGCCGACATGCGCGGCTGCGTCACTAGCGTCGCGCCGTCCAGCGATCGATTGTTGTTGTGTGTTTCGATGTACAGGGTGTCATGTTTATGCCAGGATAATGGATGATTGATACTTCTTAAAAACTACAAAAATAAGTGGTGTTTATTTTTGTCATATTGTGTGTTCATAATATTCCTTTTAGATGTAAACCAGGACATCTATGTCTACTTCCTAGATTATAACAAGGCATTCGATACGGTGAAACATAATTCGTTAATAAAACTACTGAGAACAAAGAATATCGACACACGGGATATAAGAATAATAAATAATCTGTATTATGAACAAGAAGCTGTCATAAGAATAAATAATTTAAACACCAATAAAATAAAAATCAAAAGAGGCGTTAGACAGGGCTGCGTCTTGTCGCCATCACTGTGTAATGCATACCTACTCAGAAGAAATACTCAAAAAAGCATTAGAAGATGAAGTAGCAGGCATAAAAATAAATGGCCTACCCATTTGTGAAATTAGATACGCCGATGACACAATACTAATAGCAGAAACTATTACAGATCTACAAAGAATTTTAGATAAGGTTGTTGCAACGAGTGAACAATTTGGTCTGTCACTAAACATAAAGACAACAAAATTCATGGTTATATCAAAGAAAAATATTAGAAACATCAATCTACACGTAAATAATAAGACGATAGAACGAGTTCAGAATTATAATTATTTAGGGACAAACATTAGTGAAACAAACGATTATACCAAAGAAATACGAATTAGAATAGAAAAGGCTAGAAGTGCATTCACTAATATGAAATAAATATTATGTAGTAGAGACCTCAGCCTAAATCTTAGAAAGCGAGTACTAAAATGTTATGCATTTTCTGTTCTTTTGTATGGTGTGGAGACATGGACTCTTAATAAACAATGCCTCAATAGATTGGAAGCATTTGAGATGTCGACGTATCGAATAATGCTGAGAATCTCCTGGAGAGACAGAATAACCAATGAGGAAGTACTAAGCAGAATACAGAACAGCAGGGAGATACTGGATTCCGTCAAAATAAGAAAACTTCAATACTTGGGTCATATAACACGTGGTGACAGATATGAACTTCTAAAATTAATTATGCAGGGAAAGATTCAAGGAAGGCGCAGCATAGGTAGGAGAAAAATGTCCTGGCTGAGAAATCTGAGAGAATGGTTTGGATGCAGCTCAACTGAACTCTTTCGGGCTGTAGTGTCAAAAGTGAGAATAACAATGATGATTGCCAACCTTCGTCGCAGAGATGGCACGTAAAAAGAAGAATATTCCTTATCAATATTCCTTGTCAATTATGAAGACGGATATATTCCTGTATCATTGGTAAAATATACGAGCATCAGAAAGTACCACTATCCTAATCAAAAATTTTCATTTATTTCTTCTTCTTACGATGCCTCTCCGTTCCGAATGTTGGCGATCAGCATGGCTATCCTAGCTTTTGCTTACTGCTAGTCCGGTTGTAGGTGTGCTGAACCACTTTCTCAGATTTTGAAGCGAAAATATTGTTCTGCTCCTCTGTTTACAAATACCTTGCCCTGAAGAATGAGTTACAACAAGCCATATCTCTGTTCTTTCCTGATAATATGGCCAAGATGTTCTAGTTTGCGCTCTTTGATTGTGTTCATAATATCGCATTCTTTGCAACACCAAATGCCTCTGTAACACCACATCTCGAAAGCCTTGAGTTTTCTTAAAAAAGCTTCAGAAAGTGTTTATATCTCTACTCCGTATTAAGAACGTGGAAAATACATAGCATAAGATGATAGAGATTATGGTACCAAGTGGTAAATCGTGATTTCTAAAAAGGGACTTTATCGTTACGAATGCCGATCTTGCTCTTACTATGCGTTGTTTTATTTCAATAGAGTGGTGCTATGCTTGTTGGCCCTGTACCGTCTCTTTAGTGCACGTTCAGAGTGGAGCGAAGAAAGAGTGCGAGCAAATAGTAAAGAGCAAAGAGCGCGAGCATAGAGCAAAGAAGTGCTAAACCAGAGTGGGAGCTGGTAGTTACGCGAGACGAGAGTTTAGTTCTTTCCCACTCGGCAGTCATAGATATTTATTTTCTTATTTTTTGTTCGAAAACTCCTCATTGAAAACGTGGTACTTTCTGACTCGCGGAAAATGTTAGAGAATTCATCGTATTAATCAATCTCGCGGTAATCAAGGTGAATTTCGCCATTTATTCAAAGAGCTACAGGAGGACCCGTCATATTAAAAGCATATTTCAGGGTGAAGATGGAGACTTTTGACTACCTACTCGAAAAAATCCACAACAAATAATTAATAATTGGCCAAGACATGGAAGAATTTCAAAAAGAACCCCATCTTACCTGCTGAATGTCTTACTGTAACTTTAAGTTTGGTACGCCACATATTTAATGAATTCATTGTCATAATTAAGATATTTAATTTATCATAAGTTATCATTTGTTATACAGCGTGACAAAGCCAAATAGAATAAATTCATTTTTTCGTGAATCGGTAACTTTAAGAAAAAATCCCGAAAGAGGTCGATTTTTATTTTTAAATTATGACTTTTGGGCATATGTATCATACTAGTGACGTCATCAATCTAGGCCTGATGACGTAATCGATGATTTTTTAAATGAGAATAGGGGCCGTGTGCTAGCTCGTTTGAAAGGTTATCCTATTCTCTATTTAGTAATACAATAGACTCCCTCTATAACGAGAACTAAAGTGGCGGACTAATTACCTCGTTATACGCGGATCTCGTTAGATCAGACAATTTAAACCTTGGAGAAAAAACCAAAAATACACCCACCAAAATACAAAATTAAACGAAGACACACTGAAATGCATAAAAGAGAAGAAGGAACTCCATATAAAATACCTGAACACAAAACACTATGAGGACTTGGAACTCTACAGGGAAAAAAATAAAGAAGTAAAAAGAAAAATAGCAAAAGAAAAAAATGAAAGATGGGAAAAAACATGCACAGAAATAGAACAACACATAGGAGGAACGAGAAATTCAAAGTCATGGCGTATCTTAAAGTCACTCCAAAGAAATAAGACAGAAAATCGAGATCGGTCAAATCAAAGAAAACGAGTGGCAAGAATACTATAAAAAATTACTAACCGAAAATCGCCCCCAATTCAAAGAAGTAGAAAGAGACGGAATAGAAATCTATATACATGACGAAATCGAATTAAGCCTAGCTGAGGTAAAAAGAACGATCAAAATACTAAAGAACAAAAAAGCAGAAGGCCCCGGCGGAATACCAAATAAATTGATAAAGAACGAATCGAAAAAGCTATTCCGCATGATTCACAAAATGTTTGAGAGAGCACTGAATGGAGAAGACTTACCGGTAGAATGGACTCAAGCATATGTGACATCAATATAAGAAAGGAAATAGAAAAAACTGTGAAAACTATCGAGGAATCAGCATTGTATCATCTATAGGCAGACTGTATGGAAAGACCATAAAGGAAAAGTTAGAAATATATATATATATATATATATATATATATATATATATATATATATATATATATATATATATATATATATATATATATAGATTATAGTTTTGTTTTGGGGTTGCAGTCATTTATTTTTTAGGGGCAGGATAAGTAAAACTTTGTGTTATTACCTAGCTTTCGCAAAATATATTTGCTTCTTCAGGGTAAGCTGAAATGAGTATATTATAAATACAATGAAATTAAGTTAAAATACATTGTATAAAAAATAACAAAAAAGACTTACAACTTGAGGTTATTCCTAAACATTTTCACAAAACATAGTATATATATATATAATTCTTATTCTAATGTTATCCAAATAGCAATGTTTTAATTTTCAAAAATTCGATTTAATAATTTAGTTTTTAATTTTGATTAATGCCAGAAAGACACTCGAATAATGTCAAAAAGACACAAAAATCTGTTCATTTTATTTTAAGTTGAAAAGTTAGTATTAGATTATTTAATTAGTAATCAAAATATCAAAAACTACTACATATTTTAAATTATAGAGGATATAACTAGATATTTATATGCATTATATATACTTATCCTGCCCCTAAAAAATAAATGACTGCAACCCCAAAACAAAACTATAATCTACATAGTATCAGTCAATATTACCTAATTACTTTATATATATATATATATATATATATATATATATATATATATATATATATATATATATATATATATCTATCGAGTTATTAAAGTAGTCTAACTACATTTGATTAATGTCTTTTTGACATATTTCAAAATTAATTTACGTTTACAATTTATATTTTTTAGAAGGAATTTTTATGTTTTTTATAATTATGTTAGTTATTTTGTAAACCACGAGCAGTAAGTTTTTATTTTTCTAGTTTTCATCTAAATTTAAACATTTGTATTTTTAGATTGTCTTGATAAAGGAAATAAATTGTCCGAAAGCTCGACAAAAGTTCAAAGTGTTTCACTTCTAATCAGCCCAAAACACATTGACTGCATTCCCCAAAATTATTCTTTTTGTATTATTAACAGTCACTACATATTAATAATTATATATATATATATATATATATATATATATATATATATATATATATATATATATATATATATATATATATATATATATATATATATATAGGATAAAATCGGAGAAGACCAGGCAGGATTCACAGCTGGGAAAGCATTTACACGGTCGAACAACTAATAGAAAAACGAATGGCCAAAAATAGATCTGTCCATCTGGCATTTGTAGATCGTAAGAAGGCGTATGGCTCGATATCTAGAACCAAGCTATGGGAAGCAATGGAAGACATCGAAATCTCACGAAGATTAATAAAAGCAGTAAAAGCGCTCTACAAAAATAACACAGTAGCTATCAAAATGGGCAATCGAATATGCAGGCCATTTAAGACGACAAAGGGACTACTACCCTAATAACACAAAACATTCCAGGAATGTTCCTAGAAGGTACACACAGGACATTGAAAACATTCCTGGAATGTCCCCAAAAGCACACGAACGTCCCTGGAAAGTCCCAGGAAAGTGCTGTGTCAGCATTTTAAACATTCCTTGAATGTCTTGTTGGAACATTCCATGAATGTCTACGAATGTTCTTTGAACATTCACAGTATATTGTTTAGACTGAATGTCTTGTTGAAACATTCCATGAATGTTCTTAGGACATTCAAAGTATATTTTTTAGACATTCTCTGAAATATATTGTCAGTGATGTGACAATACCTCCTATGTTTTTTCATGAGTTTTGCAGGAGACGAAAAACATTTTTTACGGTCACCTCCTGTTTTCATACGTAAGTTTTGACTTGTTTTGTAGTAAATAGATAGTTGAATTTACTACAAAACAAATCAAAAAATATATGAAAACACGAGGTGGCCCAAACAAGTTTTTCATCTCCTACAAAATTCATGAAAAAGCAGATAGGAGGTATTGTCACATCACTGACGATATACCAGAAGTACAGTAGGAAAAATGAAAGAATACCCATGAACGAACATATAAAACACGCTGTATTTTCCTGTCACCGTGTCACACAAAAAACTGGTCAGCACAAGTACATGTAATAATTATTGTTACTTGCACTGGACAATTTTCTTTGTGACACGGTGACAGGAAAATACAGCATGTTTTATATGTTCATTCATGAGTATTCTTTCATTTTTCCGACTGTATATGTAGCCATACCAAATAATACATCCTTGATAAATATAAACATTTTTATTGCACAAAATCTTGTCATATATTTTTTTCCATAATCATCACTACGATGACGATTCATTGTATTGAATTGTTCATTAGAATTACAATCTGGTCATAACTAGACCAATGAGCAATTTTAATTTAACCTAAATTACTACTGTTCCTTAAAATGAAGAGCTTACCCATAGCGTCTCTTATCTAATCTAACAGGCACACAAGCACTATGCTCTGCTTTTCTAACCGCACTATTCTAACATACCCATGCACACAAGCATTATGCTCTGCTTTTCACTATCACTCATACTAGTTCAAAAGGCTTTGTCCTCTTCAATCTTCTAGTTTGCCCAGTAGTATCCAGGAGCTGGATTTTCTCAATATTCTTGTAGGTACTTACGAAGTTGTTGCTTGTGACTTCCAACTTTACTCCAACGTTAAAAACAAATCCAGCTGTAAAATATTTATGTGCCTGAAGGCTTTTGTATGCTTTCATCTACAATATCTATAATAGTAATTTGGTGGAATGCACTTTATGGTAAAATCCATTTCTGACTGAATTTGTATATGGATCTAAATCCCCAATTATTTTCAGCTTCAATAAATATCTAAAACAATAAAAGAAATAATGTTATTGCTTGCAAAATTCATCAATATTGATAAATATCAGAGAAAAATGAACATTGATAAAAATTGTTTGCCCTACCTTTCTCCAAACATCTGGTGTCTCCAATAATAATTTCCTTAAATAATCACTTTGCAGTGTGGTAAAGTTTATAAAGTTCACAAAATACAGCAAACGAAATCCAAATGAATCCAAAATATGACGATAAACAGTGAAATGATGAAATGAAAAATGAAATGATATTACAAACATAACCTCTGTAACCTGTATGCCATGCCAACCAGAACCAGAAGTCACGTGGTTTGGATTGCCTAAATACATATACACGCGCAGCAAATTTGAAAATGAATGCAAATTGAATAGTAAATGGCCTCTCTTAAAATATAGGACATTGGTAGTATGTTCATAGAATGTCTTGTGGTAACATTCCACGAATAACTTAATCAGATATTCACCGAATGTTCCTTGAATGTCCAGTACATTCAAACATTAATAGAACTTTGATAGTACATTCCTGGAATCTTTTGTGTTGTTAGGGTACAGGGCTGCTCCACATCCCTTACCCTGTTCAAAATATTCCTGGAAAAGACCCTGAAACCATGGAAAAGAAAGTGCGAAGGAATGGGTATACCAGTAAGGAATGAATATCTATAAACTCTAAGTTTTGCTGACGACCAAATAGTGATCGCACAAGACGAAGATGACCTCAGTTGTATCATGAGGAAACTGGAACAGGAATATACAAAGAATGGGATGGAAATAAACCTAAAGAAAACTGAATACCTAACAACGGAGAATACAGAAATAAAACAACTGGAAATAGACGAAGGTAAACAAATCAGAGGAACAGATAAGTACAAGTATTTAGGTTTTATAATATCAAAGAAAGGAACAACTGAGGAAGATATAAAAAATGGACTAGGACAAACAAGAGACTGCATACGAAAGTTGAACCCGATACTGTGGGATAAGAACATCAGCATAAAACAAAAAGAGGAATATATAATACCATGATAAGAAGTATCCTCACTTATGGGTGTGAAAATTGGACAATAAATAAGAAAACCAAAAATAAAATAAGAGCAACAGAGATGGAATTCCTAAGAATAAACAACATAGAGATTAAGAGAAGAATGGGAGTGAACTCAGACATAATAGACTACATCGAACAGAAGATATTAACCTGGTACGGACATGTCAGAAGAGCAGACCAACATCGGTGGATAAACCGAATAACAGAGTGGAGCCCGATAGGAAAAAGGAAGAGAGGCAGACCCCGAAGATCCTTCAGAGATGAAGTAGACGAAGCAATGGAGAAAAGAAATCTACAGGAAGGGGACTGGCAAGACAGAAAGAGCTGGAGAGAACGGTTGAGTGAAGGAATACACGGAAAACTGTGGAAATCCTTAGTAATATATAAATGCTATTCTGCGAAAATGGGTAAATACCAACCCAAACCATGTCATCTTTGTAGAGCACTCAAGTCTACGATTTCAATAATGCAGATTTTACTGAGCCACCCTGAAAGGTATTATATGTATCTCAAATGTATGTAAAGTGCTTCAGTATTAAATGAAACTTGTATTAACAACCTAAGATATTTAACAAAACCCGTTTATTTGCATAACCAAGAAGACAATATACTTTTTAAGAAATAATAATAATAAACGATTTTACAAGATGTTTTATCAACTATTGACAAGGTAAAGGCCATACAGTAGTATCAGAAACCTGTCGGTTTACATTTATTTTTATGAATGACGTTAAAAATACCAAAAATATTAAATCACAATCAGGTTGGTAGGAAAGTTCCTTTTTTTAATGTTCTTTGGAAACAATTTCCGAAGTGGAAATCGAAACGTTAAAATAAACGTATTTAAAGGAAACAAGGAGGAAGGAATAGTGATGACGATGGTGATAGAAGAATTCGGTATTATATATCTATTTTCATGCAGGAAATAGAACCTACTAGAAGTAGTAGTACAATAACTTCCTCAAAGATAAGAAGCTTACTAAAACGCTAAATTTAAAATTTACAGAGCAGCACTTCGGAAAATGAAGAAAGATTGAGGATGTTAGAGAAAAAAATAATTAGGGGAATAGCTTCTTCTTCTTCGTCTAGCCATTCACGTCCACATATGAAGATAAGCCTCTTCAAGTCTTCCTTTCCATTGTTCTTTGTTGTACGCTACTTTTAGCCAATTTTTCTTGGCAGTTCGTTTCAGATCATCTGTCCATCTCATAGGAGGTCTGCCTCTGGGTCTTTTGTGTTGGTATGGTCTCCAGGTTAGAATTGTTCTGTGCCATTTGTTTAGATCACTCCTAGTTACATGGCCAGCGTATTCCCATTTCAATTTTAATGATTTTTGTACCACATCGGTGACTGTGGTTTTCTGTCTTATCCATGTGTTTATTTTCCGGTCCTTAAGTGATATGCCAAGCATTGCTCTTTTCATCGCGTGTTGAGTGACTCTTAGTATGTTCATATTATTTTTTGTGATTGTCCATGTTTGTGTCCCATATGTTAATATCGGAATAATGCATGCATAAAAAACTTTAAATTTAAGATGTAGTTGAATTTGCTGATGTCTCAGTATATAGTTCAGTTTGTCGAATGCTGCCCATGCTAACTTTTTCTTCTTATTTTTATTTCTTCCGTTTGAAATTCTTTATTTAGTATTATTTTTTGTCCTAAGTATATATTATATTCTTCAACTTTTTCTATAACTTTGTCGTTTATTATTGTCACGGTTTCTTCGGAGTGCATGACTTTTGTTTTGTTTAAATTCATTTTCAGTCCTATTTTAGAAGATTATGCGTGTAGTTCTGAAAGCATGGTTTGCAGTTCTTGTAGGTCAGTTGCTATCAGGATTATGTCATCCGAAAATCGTAGATTACTGAGGTGGCGGCCGTTGATGTTTATTCCCTTATATTTCCAATTTAGATTTTTAAACACGTTCTCCAAAACTAAGGTGAACAGTTTGGGTGATAGAGTGTCTCCCTGTTTGACTCCCCTGTTTGATGGTACAGGGTTCGTGTATTCATTTTCATTTAGGTAGTATGTAGCTGTAGCTTGGTTCATAGTTTCTTTTATTAAGTTAATTAATATATCTGCTGTCTATTCTACAATTTTGCATTGCGTTTATTACGGCCGTGTGTTCTATAGTGTAGAAAGTTTTTTCGTAGTCTACAAATGCTATAAAAACTGGACACTTGTATTCGTTACATTTTTCTATTAATATTTTTGTGGTTGGTTAATAGGTGATCGGAAGTTGAATAGCCTTTTCTAAAACTTGCCTGTTCATATGGTTGGTATTCATCTAATTTCTTTGTTAGTCGGGTAGTTATGACTTTGGTGAGTATTTTAAACAGGTATGGCAGTAGACTGATGGGCCTGTAGTTTTCCAACTTTCGATTATCACCTTTCTTGTGTAATAAGATTACTTTAGAGTTGGTCCAGCTCTTAGGGAGAATAGCTTAATAACCACTAAATAGAATAGCTTAATAACCACTAAACTTGCGTAATAATGAATTTAGAAAACAAATGAACTACAGAGAAACTTTTGAAAGGAAGAGACATCCTCAGATTTATAAAGGGTCAGAAACGCAGGTGGATGGCGCATACAGAAAGAAGAAATCTAGAAGCCGTTATCAAGAAAATCACCAAATGGAGACCAGTTTCATGCAGACCACGAGGAATATACAAAACCAGATGGGTGAACCAGATACTTGAGGACATTAAGAAGATGGAAGTTAGAGAATGGATAACCATAAGCAACAAAAAAAACGAATGGAGAAATATTGTAGAAGATGCCAAGTCACACAACTAAAATTGTAAACCAAAATGTTAATGCGGACCCAGACAACAAAGTGGCGTCAAGAACGTCGAGGAAACGTCAGTTTTTGGTTGAATATATACACGTGTTTGAAGATTACGTCGTATAAACGTCTTTTGTAGGTGATTTTAAATACGTAAGATTAATGACGTTAAAATACGTCTAAAAACACGTTTTCATTTCAGACAGCCTAAGTCTAACGTCACAAAATTGGGAGGAGCTTAAAGACTTAATGCTTATGACTCCAAACAATTTTCATAAGAAGTTTTTCATTTATTGTTTACGTGCTCTGTGTGGTAAAATAAGACATTTCAATTAGATATTTAGTTGAAGAAACGTGTTACTTAAGAGATTTTCATTCGTTTTTCTCAAGTGAGTTAGTTTAATGCAATAATTTTTCTTGAAAACTTATGAGGTTTGAGGTTATGTTTTAATTTGTTTTGGTGTTTATTTTCTGTTAATGAACTAATTATGTGTTATCGAGTTTAATTAAATTAATTTGTTAATAAATTATTTATTAATATGTTGTTTCAATTTTGACACAGTGAGTATATATAAAAAGTGAAAATTCTATATAGGTATGTTGAATTGAGGGTATTCTAATTCGATACATTTTAGAGAGTTTTTCATTTGGTTTTACTTTTAGCCTATGGGCTAAATTTAAAACGGTTAAATGAAAAATTTCAATACCAACAATGCCCATACGAATAATTATTGTCTATCTTTAAAACCAAAAAGTGAAAAATAATCTGAAAAACGACATAAAAACTACTTTTTTGAAATCACGTATTTAAAACGTGATAAAAATGACGTAATTTATAATGGGGCAGATTCACGTGACTTTCGACGTCGCAAAAACGTGATATACTGACGTGGTTTGGTGATAACTATGACGTCCTTTCACCGTTTTGTAAACGTTATTTGGTTGCCGGGGGACTGAATTCCAGTGACAAACGAATCGGAAGAGCCCTAAGAGGATGGCAATCACTCCGCTAGGAGTGTAGATGCCATGATGATGATGATTATTTTCATAAGGCCTACCATTTACTCAATGCTGTCGTTCTTAGTTTAAAATAGTCCAAAATCGATTTAATATTATACAAATTATTCTTCTAAACTAAATACAGTCGAACCCGCTTATTGAAATAGCCTTCGTGTCAAGCAAAAGTATTCCCATAACCAGGATATTCTAATAACCGATCATTGGTGGCTAGTAGAAACGTTTCGGGACCTCAAATTTCTATTCCTTAAACCGGGATATTCCTATAACCGGTATTCTAATAAGCGGGTTTGACTGTAATTTAATTTTTTAAATTCACAGGGAAGAACTATTCAAAATAATATCTCTAATGTGGTAATAAATATTGTTGTCAAGAGGATTAATTACGAGATTTTCAGTTAAACCAAAACTAGGTTCTTTGAGAGCGTGAAGAAAGGTGAAAGCAATTTGAAGGTATTTATGAATTATTACCGATTTATGATGACAGGCGTAATATGTTTAGTCCCTATCAGCTCACGCTTTGAATCAAATGTATGGGTGATCTTTATTGTACATGTCTGCAGGCTAAACATTTTTAAATAAATTATTAAAAAGCCTATTTGTACTCTTTCTAATATTATAATTATAAAGTGATGAGCGCGCTAATAACCGTCAAAATAACGCAAAAGATGGAAAATATAATACGTTGTGAATTAAAAAGAGATGAAATTAATAGAGGTGTAAACAGGAACCTATAAATGTACATACCATTACATAGTTTCCCATCTTTAGACGTATCGGAAAAGTAATTGTTACTGTGACAGGAGAATTTTATAAAACTCTCCTGTCACAGACGTCTAAAGGTGGGGAACTACGTAATGTAACATAAATTTATAGGTTCCTATAGATAATTTACACCTCTACTAGTTTCATCTCTTTTAATTTCACCAACGTATTATGTTTTTCATCTCTTGCGTTATTTTGCCGGTTATTAGCGCGCTCATCACTGTATGATAGGGGTTATTCAAAATTTTTTGAGTTTATTTGAGGGGATAGGCGCAAACTTTAGGCTACAATGCTATTTAAATGGGATTAATTTTTTCGAAACCTGAGAAAACTAATAAGTATTTTGTGAAAGGTTACGTTATTAACGAGGGCCGAAAGTCCCTAAAAACTTCTATAATGTTTATTTTAAGAAGTTACAGGGGTGAAAAACTAAGAGTACATTTAGTGTGATTTTTAATTTCAAATATCTCATTCAAAAGAAACTTTTTATTTATTCTAAGGGACTTTCAGACCTCGGTAATAATTTAGTCTTTCATTTTGCGTCTAAATTTTTCAAAAATATTTATTAGTTTTTTCAGGATTAGAAAAAAAATATACCATGTGCGTGGTAATGTTTTCCAAATCGAACATTCGCTATCTTTGTCATACAATGCACTCAGTCGAACATAATGTGCTGACAAGACAGTGACAATTTAAGATATTTGACACGGCTTCAGGAATATTTTGAGTTGTTTTTTAAATAATATTGATAGTGTATTTGATAAATAATTGATTTAAGACGTGAAATCAATCAAAAGTTATTATTTATTGTTTATTATTAATTTATGGAAGATTCAAAGTAGAGAATACACCAGGATATATTCTTTGATCCAAGTATTTTGTTGTTCAAAATTGTTCAAAATTATCTATCTAAGTGTTCCATAGTATTTCTAACAATATATTATTAAAAAAATCACTATATCACTTTTCTTCTTTTTTCGATTAAGTATTAGTTTTATTGCGTAGTATACTCGTATACCAAAATTATTATAATCAGTGAAAACATATGTAGTTAGTGAAAAAATGATCATAATAATTAACTGCGATTATAATATATTAATATTTTAAGCGATTATACAAGTAACAGTTATTCAAGAACATTTAAAAGTCATTTCTAAGTTAATTGTGACAATGTCATTTTCAAGTAATGTTTATGTGCATATCCATACCAGTGAGAATTTTACTACACGTAATTTGCCGTGTAAAGAAAGAAAAAGTAGGAATACACGTAAAATATTTGCGTCTGCGCTCTTAAGATAAACAAATATTTTCAAATAGTCGAGGAAATGAAGCATTTTGGCTCGCAATTTTTTCGTCCAGCGTGGATTTACTTGAAATTTTCACAGAAGGTAGGAAATAGTCCAATAATCATTTTCTATATCATGCTGCTGTACGCTAAAACCTTGGGGGTAGTTGCCACCACATCTCGGGGGTGGGAATTTTTTATTACATTTTAACCATGTAAATCGATGTAAAAAGTAATTTTAAGAAAAAAATGTTTGTTACATTTTCTTCGTAAAACTAATATTTTGCGAGTTATTCATGGTTGAAAGTAACAGTTTTTCGACTTTTTAAGAGGGGTTTTTGAGAATAACTCGAAAAATATGCATTTAATCAAAAAAACTGTAGATATCAAAATTGTATCTTTTAGTAATACAAACGAAACTGTTTTTCTGTAATATTTTTTTTACCAATACAAACCGAGATACGGCATGTTAAAGGTTAGCTTTTTTCGTCAAATGCATAATTTGAAATAATCAAAGCCAAATAACGGGAAAACTTTGTATTTTCCAGGAAAACTTACATGATGTTTTTTCAGGCATACAATAAGATCTTTCAAAAAAATAATAAAAAGTTTCTAGCATAAAAATTGAGCAACTTATGATTAAAAAACAAGTCGGTACCTGTTTTTCTCTACGAAAAAAAAAAACAGTGAAAACAACCCCCTAACTACCCTTGTAACTAAAAATTGGTCCTCGCCTTTCTGTAATTCCTTTTATATTTATATTATCAATACACCCAAGAAGTTTGACCTATTTAAAAGGCCTAATTTTAGAAAAATTGGAGTTTAAAGAAAAATTGATTTTTTGCCATTTTGCATTTTTTTATCATCTTCTTCAAAATATCTCCGAAAATACTGAAGATACGAAGAAAATTATAAACCACTAAATTGTAGCTTTTTTATTAGCTAAAATTTCCATATGCATAGATTTTCATTACAGTGAACAGTTAGCGAGATATAGCTGTTTAAAACCTCTATTTACGAGCAAGCATCCCCTTATTCGAGTCCTTTAAATCCACCTCAATTAAATATTAAGGGATCTTACCGAACTTAATTTACACAGTCTTATTACTCTTCAAAAATCCTAAAAAACTGTTATTGAAAAAACTTTTTATCACCAAAAATGAAGGAGCAATGTTTATAAAACTAATTTTTTTGAAGTTATACTTCTTTACGAGCGTAATGACGGTGAAATTTTATATGGGAAAACCTAGCGACCGGGCGCATGCGCATTATAACTTTGTTCTGATTGGATGTTCAAATGACATGACAAAAATTATCCAATATGGCAGCTGTGGCACAGCTGTGGGACTGCGTTTGGTTATAATGTATGCTTGTTGCGTTTTAAAATTTGTAGGAAGAGAAACAACAAACAAAAAGTTAGTTAATGGTTATACTGCCTTTTTAAATAGTTTTCATATTATATTTTTGGACTTATTTACATAGAAGAGATGATTGTTTCATGCCAATGTGAAAGCTCATCAAACTGTGCCTAGTATGAGTGCCGCAGATCTCGCTTATTCAAAGCTAAAGAATCTTTCACTGGTAAGTGTTTTATAAATAGTTGATCAAATTTTGTTATGATATTTGAACATAGCCACTTTGCACGACGGAAGTGATTGCGAAATTTATTAGTCGTTATACGGGCTCCGATACCTACCTTGAACCTACCAAAATACATAAGTAGTATGTAATACTTTTATTTACATAATTTATATTTATATTTACATAATATATTGTCTTCTTACTCTATGTTTTGTTGTATTTTTTCAATTCTAAATCATTTCAATTCAAAATCAAAATAATTTAATTTACATAAGTTAAAAATGTCAAAAGGTTAATCTGTTTAGTTAGACGATCTTCGCACATAATGACAAGCTGTCTCTGTGGCGCAGTTTTAATGCGGGAGAATCCCAATACAACGCAAATACCAGCCGCGTGGTAAGTTGGTTCGAATCCCAATAGAAACTTTTATTTTTTTATTTTTTTTTATACATTTTATGATTGTAAGTATATTTATTAGGTATATAATTTTATTTTCAGAAAATACGTATTTAGTTAAAAATTTTTCCGAAAATTAATGTTCAGAAATCATTTGTGGCATTTTTGGGCCGGTTGTTCGAATGCTAATCAACAATGATCATTATCAAATAATTAATTACTGTCAATGTCAATTGTTAAAACATAATTAATTACAATTCTGAGACTATAATCAATTAATATAACAATAATTATTAACATAATTAATAATAAATCTCATAATTGTAATTAATTATGTTTTCAGCGACCCAAACAAAGTTGACATTGACAGTTTTGGTGACAGTAATTAAATATTTAATAATGATCATTGTTGATTAGCGTTCGAACAACCGGCACTTAGTGTGTTTGTGTGTGTTTTATTTTTTTATTATTTTAATTTTTGGCACTGTTTTAATAAAAATGTTTGAGAAGTAGTAAGTATAAATTAATTTAATATTTAAATAAAATATAAATAAAAAGTATATTAATTTCGTTTATAATCATATAATCATATTGGGACCGTGCAAGTTCGGCAAAGCGACCCCTATTTCTACGCTCTGTACTTTTATTCGCACTTTTAATTATACTGGCCAATTATATTAGTCCTGGTTACTGGATAATTGTCAAGGCCATAGTCCAAAAAAATAGTAAGAAGAAAAAATAAGATTCAGGTTATGTTATGAAAACGTGAACAATTGTATGTAGTAAATAAAATTAGTTATTAAAATGCAGTACTGCACTCAAAATATGAACTATTTAAGACAGTATTTTGACAATATGAATTATTTAAGATAGTTGCAATATTTCTCCGCGACTCGCGCACGATCGTTTCTCGTTTCCCTTCCAAGTACTTGCACACCGCGAATAATAGAAGTATAACTTCTTACGTGCGTACAAAGTACACACACATTCTTTTTTTTTCGAAAAATTCGAATAGTCCCCTTATAGAGCATTTTCAATGTACCTATATAATACCACAGAGCCGGTCCGTATACTGGATGAGTAAAAAACTATTTGTATGTGTATTTTTATATATTTGTAAATTCGTATTTTTGTGTAAATAAATGTTTTTGTAATTCTTTAATTCTACTTTTTTTCTGTATAGATCTATTAAATTGTCTAATTATAAAAATTGCAATGTTATTAAGGGTGGTTTTTAAGGGTTGAAATATTATGATATTATATCCTAATGCATAAAACAATCATTATTTAACCAGTCAAACCCAAATTTTACTTAATTAAAGTTTACAATGTTTTTATACAATTTTTGACAATAAGGGTAGTTTACACTACCAAAAATAATCAACGCCCTTGAGCATGATATAGAATATGAAGTACAGGGTAAGATGATCCTAACCCCAAATTTTAATGTAAATTGATGCAAGCCGAACTTATTCTTTTAGGATAAGTAAACTTTGCATATATAGCTCCAACAAGGGTGGTTTTAAGGGTTAAAATATGGTGATATTATATCTTAAAGCACAAAACAATCACTGTGTAACTAATAAGAAGCAAATGTTGACAATATTAAAGTTTAAAATGTTCTTTTATAATTTTTTACAATTAGTGGTGGTTTTCACCCTTAAAAAACCATAAGCGTACAACGGCTCAATATAGAAAATGAACTAGAGGGTGAAATGAGCCTAATCCCAAATTTTTGTACAAATCGACGCTGGACGAAAAAATTGCGAGGTTTTGCCATTTTTCCAGCTTCATTTCCTCGGCTAAAAAGTGAGACTAAAAAAATATTTTATTTTTATGCCTTTGTCCATGGGCGTAACCAGGGGGGTTTTGGGGGTTGTAACCCCCCCCCCCCGATTGGGATGTACTTTGAGCTCTATACGCTTAACATCATAGCCCTCAGAGACCTTCCAGTAGTTGTAACCCTCCCCCCTTAGGATCATCCTGGTTACGCCTATGCCTTTGTCACGTTCTAACATTCTACAATTACCAATTCATGTACTTTGCAATTATGAACTGCTTAGTTATATTTAAAAAACTTTACTATATTTAAGAAAAAAGCTATATTTGGCGAAAAAGATTCAACTTTGAACTTTGAACTAAACAAAATCTGAATATCATACATAACATTAATTAAAATAGGAAGGCTGCGTTAGATGGGACGTGTGGAAAAAATGGAAGAAAGCGAAATATTGAACAAAATAAACAAACAAGTGCCAGTAAGCAAAATCCTGGAACAGGCCAAGACCCAAAAGTATTGTCGAGCCATGATTACATAACAATGAAATAACTTATGACTACCAAGCAGTTCGAATAAACATGGAACCTCTAAGATATGGAGGTTTCTTGGAACATTTACATTGAGAATACTACATCTTCTCAATCAATGGTGTTGGAATCTCAAATATTTGAAACGCGTCAAACGGTACAAGCAAAAAAATGCGACGCAACAGTAGGGCTTTTCATTCACAGTCATTTGTTTCGAGCTTCTGTCAGATGTTGTATAATCCGTGTATATTAATATTATACACGGATTATACGACATTTGACAGAAGCTCGAAACAAATGACAATCGATGAAAAGCCCTATTAGTAATGGCGGTTGTTGACAAAATACAGGTTTTCGGTTATGCCGGTTTTTTTACTTACGTTTTAACCTAACGGTTATAACCGGTCAAAAAACCAGTTATTCCAAAAACCGGTGTTCGTTTTTTTAATCAATAGCCAATAGCCAATAGGTTACAATGTTACATTGGGTGCATTCAGCAGACACAATCGCTAACTAATCGATTAGTGATTTTCTGCTGAATGCCACATAAATTGTGACATTTAGCATGTAAATCACAAATCGATTACTAATCGATTAGTTAGCGATTGCGTCTGCTGAATGCACCCATTGACATTGCACTTTAGTTTGCGATACTCCATTCGAATCGATATCGATACTATCGAAAGATTATATCGATACCAAGATAATACATATTATATCGATATATAAACCGCGTCGGCTTGTCCTAATACTGCATGGGGAGAGGAAACTGGAAGTTGAAACTGAGATAGAAAATAGAAATCAGTCATCAGTGTTGTCAAATGGGTTTCGGTTTCGGTCAGCTTAAAATTTCTCCTCCACTCGCGCGGGGGCGGAAAATTTCTCCATTTTTTCTCTGAATTCATTTTTGTAGAGCAATTTATCCCGTTTTCACCGGTTATTACTTTAAAAAGAAAAAACCGGTTATAACCAGGACAAAAAAACGGAAAAACAGATTATTGCCGAGTAAAAAACCGGTTTTAAGTTATAACCGGTAGGTTTTTCCCACTCCTGCTAACAACTGAAAAATTATTGTATGTTTTTAAAAATATACCTTTTATCAATAATAAATATTTATTGTTTTTTGATTTTCTAAAACCTATCATTATCTTTATACTATGACTTTATCATAGTAAAAGTCCAGACTTGTCATTTACCAACTTCATAAATGATTTATCAAGTTAATAACACAGTGTGTCACGTGCCAAATAAAATTATGTAAACTCATCCACCTACATCTAAATAATACCGTCTATGAATACCACTTGTATTGTTAGTTACTACGAATACGAAGAGATACAGATAGCAATCCTCATTAATAGAAAGCACGATCTGCTCAGAGAAAGAACTATTCAGTAAAAATAGAAATAGAATAGAAGTTAATGAAAAGATGAACGAAGTTAAGGTCCCAGTGAAACTGATCACGTTTCAGTAAATTCGTGATCTTAATGTTACTTTCGTAATCTCTTTTAATATCATCGCCTTTGCCAACATAATTTTTATTGCTTGATGACACGTAATAGATTTTTAGAACTGTTTCCTTTGCTGGTTAAGATTTGTTTCGAATTCGAATTTTTAGATAGTTTAGTGTGAAGTAATATTTACAAGGTTATATAACTATCTCTGTAAAAATTTATCGTTTAAAAAATTAGAAGTTATTCTAAAAAGAAGGAAAGCACGGTTTGAGAAAAGACAATATTTTCAAGTTACCAAGGATTCTGAACTTCGACTTATAGAGAATTTTCTCTGTGTCCAGATAGATGTCGCTATCGAGTTCAGAACTCCAATTTTTTTTTGGAGTATTGAACTCCAAATTAATTTTTTTTGGAGTAATTGAGTATTTTGAGTATCTTTTGGAGAATTTTTGGAAAAATGAAGTAAAAAAGTAAAGATATTAAGTAACGTTTACACGTATCCAGTAACTGGCGCCAGTCTCACTGGAATGCGAGTGCTTGACTAAGACAGCGCTGGATAGGTTCGTTTACACGTATCCAGTAACTGGCGCCAATCTCACTGGCACTCTTAAAAAAATCATAATACTGCCACTGAAACCACAGGTACGACAGCGCCAGCGACTGGAACGCTGTGTTTACACGTGTCTACAACCACTGGCACGGGGTTAGAGGGGACGCGGACGAGGGCCACTGACATGAAAAATAGACCAGCCTTCTATTCGAGACAGCGCTGGCAGACAGCGCTGGACTGGAACAAAAAAGCGTTTACACGATGCCACTACCATGCCAGCACTGTCGTTCCAGTGCGACTGGCGCCAGTTACTGGATACGTGTAAACGCGCCATTATAGGCCAGCGGCAGCAACCCCTAAAATTACGTTATACCGACCACGAAAATCAACTTTAAGATGAATGACCAATTTTAGTCATTCTTTATATTTTCGAGGTTGCTGAATCCGAATATAAAGTTTATTTTTATGTAGAATTGGTGGAACATGTTCAAAAATCAAATTTTAGGCAAACATGCGAAAAATCAATTTTGATGACTTTTCAACTTTACCTTGCTGTACTTTTGGTCGCTGTAAATATTTCCTTTTGAAAACTTTACTGTGTCATCTCTTAAGTATTTAGATATCAATGAGATTTGTCCAAAATGTTTATAGAAATTAAAAGAGGAGTTGTTAATTTTTAAAAATTTTGTCGTCAGATTTCGTTAGTTTTATGTTTACTTAAAAAAGTTAAGGGACAAACTTTTTAGTTTATAATTTTAACCAACACAACAATAAAACATGGTTCATAAAAAAGTTTGATGGAAAATTTTAAGTCAAAATATGCATTAGAAAAAAGTTATGTGACTTTATAGACGAGCGGTACACGCCAAAAAACGCTTACTTCTCCAGATACTGGCCATGGTGTGGTGAATGGCTAATTTTGGTCATATTTTATATTTTTGATGGTGCTGAAAAAGGAAATTAGTTTTGTTTTAAACTTGACGTGGGGGAACATTGTCAAAATTACAATTTTACCCTAAAAATAAAAAAAATGAAATCACGTTTTTTTGAGTTAAGTCGCTACAATTCTGTTCCATTTTCATATATTTTTTTTTAATTTGCACCGTATATATTTTTCACCTTTCTGAAGACAATGGAGTCTGCTTCAATCTTTCTGTCGTATTACAATAAAAGTGATGAATTGTTTAAGGTTAAAGGTGCAGATTCCTGGAATGCAAAGTTTAATCGCGAAAGGTGATTAGCAAAATTTGAAATTTAGCTTTTTAATCAAGTTTATGTTAAATTATAGAGTACAAAGAACAAAATTTTTTATAGAAAAAAATTGTGAAACTTTAAATTTTAAGAAAAACGTGATTTAATTTTGTTTATTCTTAGGGTAAAATTACGATTTTGACAATGTTCCCCCACTTAAAATTCAAAATAAACCTCATTTTCGCCAGCCCCATTAAAAACATAAAGTAAGATCAAAATTAGCCATTCGCCACACCGTGGTCAGTATCTCGAGAAATAAGCGTTTTTGTGGGGGAGTGCCAATCGTCTATAAAGTCACATAACTTTTTTCCTATTGCATATTTTTAGTTGAAATTTTCCAGAAAACTTCTTCATGACTTATGTTTTAATGCTATATTGATTAAAATAATTATAAACTAAAAAATTTGTCACACAACTTTTTTAAGTAAACATGAAACTAACGAAATCTGACGACAAAATGTTTAAAAATTAACAACTTCTCTTTCAATTGGTTTAAACATCTTGGACAAATCTCATTGTTATCTAAATACTTTAGAGATGGCACAGTAAAATTTTCAAAAGGAAATATTTACAGCGACCAAAGATATAGCGAGGTAAAGTTGAAAAATCATCAAAATTGATTTTTAGTATGTTTGCCTAAAATTTGATTTTTGAACCTGTTCCATCAATTCCAGATAAAAACTAACTTCATATTCGGATTCAGCGACCTCGAAAACGTAAAGAATGACCAAAATTTGCCATTCACCTATCATGATCGCTTTTTCGATTTCTAAGCCTCAAATTAGGGGTGTGCCGCTCGCCTATTAAGTTTTGAGTTCAGAACTCCAAAAATAGAGGGTACCACCCTTTATAATTTGGTCCCTATAAAAATTCTAAAAATATGAAAAACACATCAAATTTATTTGTGAGGGGGACATTTTGTAGACCAGTTTTCAACTAGATTATATCAACCCTCTGGCGGGGACGGATACAACCCACAAAATCTTTAATGGAAAGGGGGGTTGAGTAATACCTCATTTTAAAGGTTGTTCAACCACCTTTTCAAAAATACCAGAGACATCATATTTCTTTTTAGTAAGCTTGGAAAAATCAAGTGAAACCGTAAGGATATTAAGTAGTATCGAGTTCAGAACTCCAAAATTTTTTTGGACATAATATGTATTGTTGTGTGCACCTTCTTTTAGATGTTAGAGTGATCATAACACACAAGGAGACTACAGTTGATGATTTATATTATACATAGGTAATAATATCAATGAAAACAAGTTCGTTATTAAGAGGAGTGTTTTCAACTGTTTTTAGTATTTAAATTAACAGAAAATTATCGAAAATATACAGCGCTTTCTGTAATTACACTCTCGCGATGTAGATGCATGTAACTAGATATCGTGACTGTTCTGTATATAATTTGTACCAAATAATAGGAATTAAACAACAGGAGCATTTAGTGGAAGTGGAAGGTGTCTTTTAAACTTTTTAACTTCTTTATTTCGTGACGTGATAGTTACCGACTAAAGTATACCCGGGAAGTCACCTCCGAGCAATTTGGTGAGGATTCAACCGTTGAAGAGGTAACAATTGCCACGCAAATACTGCCTAATTCGACACGTTGATTTGTCTAGTTGTTGTGTAAGTTCTTAGATAATCGAAAAGGAAAAAAAAGTTAAGGAACTTGTAATTATTTTGTTCATTTTTTTTTAATTATGTTTTTCTGTCAAGAATATACATTGACAACCTTTCTAAACCTAATAACTTTCTAATAAATACAACATAACAACAACATTAAAAACAATTAACACCACAGATCTATCCGGTCCAAAACCAAACCGAGCAACAAACAGGAAAGGTCAAAGAACTGCATCTACAAGTACCCTGTGAATAAAACAATTACTATATTAGTGGAGTCACTGAAGGTGGATATGAGCTATTACCTCCGATTTCGTTGAACCTCCATCTATTTGCATGAAAATTGGTGAGTGGTTAGAGGATATCTCAAGGAACAAAGGTGACATGGTGCCAACTTGCGCTTTTACCCTGGGGGTGGAATACACCCCTTCTCGGGGGTGAAAATTATTTTATTAAAAATAACCCCATAATTCGATAGAGGGACAAATTTCAAGCAAAATTTGTTATACAGAGAGAGTCTGTAAAGTGGAATAAATTCAATATCTCAAATACTAATTGTTTTTTTGGAAAATGCTCAGACCCGTCGATTAGTATTTCAAATTGTCCTTTTTGACATTCAATAATAATGTATACAGGGTGTCCCAATTTAGAGATATGACGTCATCGTCGATTTTCTTAAATGGCAACACTGTCATTTTGATAGCTAATTTGATAGGGTTTGTAAAGTTATACATAACTGCAAAATATCAAATTTTTATTCTCTACCATTTACAAGATAATAGAAAATAACAAAGTTATATCTGTAATTTGGAATATATTCAATAATTAAAATACTAACTGTTTTTTTGAAAAATGCTCAGACCCGTCGATTAGTATATCAAATTGTCCTTTTTGACATATAATAATAATGTATACAGGGTGTCCCAATTTAGAGATATGACGTCATCGTTGATTTTCTTAAATGGCAACACTGTCATTTTGATAGCTATTTTGATAGGGTGTGTAAAGTTATACACAACTGCAAAATTTCAAATTTGTATTCTCTACCATTTAGATGATAATAAAAAATAACAAAGTTATGAAAAAGAAGTAATCAACTAATAATTGAATTTAATTATTTCAATAAATTAAGCAAAAACTCATAATGTTGCCCTCAATTATTGTCAAATTGTCAATGGGCAACGTTATGAGCATTTGCTTAATTGAAATAAATAAATTCAATTATTATTTGATTACTTCTTGTTCTTCATAACTTTGTTATTTTTTATTATCTTCTAAATGGTAGGGAATAAAATTTTGAAATTTTTCAGATGTATATAACTTTACACACGCTATCAAAATAGCTATCAAAATGATAGTGTTGCCATTTAAGAAAATCAACGATGACGTCATATCTCTAAATTGGGACACCCTGTATACATTATTATTATATGTTAAAAATGACAATTTGATATACTAATCGACGGGTCTGAGCATTTTTCAAAAAAACAGTTAGTATTTTAATTATTGAATATATTCCAAATTACAGATATAACTTTGTTATTTTCTATTATCTTGTAAATGGTAGAGAATAAAAATTTGATATTTTGCAGTTATGTATAACTTTACAAACCCTATCAAATTAGCTATCAAAATGACAGTGTTGCCATTTAAGAAAATCGACGATGACGTCATATCTCTAAATTGGGACACCCTGTATAAATTTTTATTGAATGTCAAAAAGGACAATTTGAAATACTAATCGACGGGTCTGAGCATTTTCCAAAAAAACAATTAGTATTTGAGATATTGAATTTATTCCACTTTACAGACTCTCTCTCTATAAAGTTATTAAAATAAATCAAAACTTTTTGAGTTATTAAAGATAAAAGATTTTAATTTTCTTGAGAAAAATGCATGTTTTGAATCAATTTTTCATCAATAACACAAAAAGTGTAAGTTTTTACAAAAAAGTTATTATTATCAAAATTGAAGCTAATAAAAAATGAAATATACCCCTTACTACAAAAACCTTTTAATCTTAACTAAAAGTGGGTTATAGGTAATTGAATGTATATTTTTTTCGGCGAGTAAAAAACTGTAAGTATTCAAGCTAAAATAACGGGAAACTGATGCATTTTATAACATAAACTTATTAAACATTTGTCAAAGTACATAAAAATATCTATTAAATGAGCCTCCGAACATGTTGATAGCGTTAAAATTTATGCTCCAAAGCTTTTCAAAATTTATCTTTTAAAATTTTTTCCTAAAAATGTTATTGTTTTTTTTAATAACTCAGTTCTTGTTTACGATATCAGGTTTATCTAAAAACTGTTTGAAAGTTAATTCCAATTTATATTTAAACACGTTGAACCTAATCTTTTAAACCCCTTACTTTTTTAAAAATAAAAGGTTAAATGACCCCGGTTGCATGGTTCCCACAGCAAAATTTAAGATTTAAACGTTTCTATCTCGGTTATTTTTTACCCTATAGAAATAGTAAAACAGGTAAAATATTTGGCACAGAAAAAACTAAAATTGGATTATATATAATTTTTTACGTATATTGAGTATTTTTGCAGTTATTATCAAAAGAATATGAGAATTACAATAATTTTAAATGTTATGATTTTTTTAAATTATATCTTTTTTTCATAAATATGCATTCTAAACTGGTCAAAATTATCGAAAACATTACTTATGCTAATATAAAGAAGTTTTTGTAAGGATTACTATAAATTTTAATTTTTGTGGATATGGATGGCGTATGTTTTACTTTTCACTTTTTCCTAAAAAATTCGAAACGGTTCTTTTATTTTCATTATAACTTGCTTAATTTGATGCTATTACCTTGTTCTGGAGCTCATTTGATAGGTATTACGAAGTACTTTGGCAAATGTTTTGCAGGAATATTTTATACATTGCATCGTTTTCCCGTTATTTAAGCTTGAATACTTAGATTTGAGTACTTGTCGAAAAAAATACACATTCAATTGCCAATAACTTACTTTGAACTAACATTAGTTTAGTTCTTTATGTGAGGAATGTATTAAATTTTTTATTATCTTCAAGTTCAGTAATAATAACTTTTTTGTAAAAGCTTATAGTTTTTGATTTATACGTGAGAAACCGATTTAAAACATGCATTTTTTTACGAAAAAATAAAATCTTTGGTCTTTAATAACTCAAAAAGTGTTGATTTATTTTAATAACTTTATATAACAAATTTTGCTTATAATTTGTCCCTCTATCGACTTATGGTATTATTTTTAATAAAATAATTTTCACCCCCAGGATAAAAGCGCAAGTTGGCATCATGTCACCTTTGTTCCTTCAGGTATCCTCAAAGTACTCACCAATTTTCATGAAAATCGATGGAGGGTCAACGAAATCGGAGGTGAAAACCTTCAGTGACTGCACTATATGGGTGAAACCACAAGACCACTGAGTGTCAGGATAAACCATCACGAAGCATATATCAAAAACAGAGACTTCGACAAATCACAGATATGCAAACATAACTGGGACAATGAACACACATCACAGTGGAAAGATAAATCAATAATCATGAAAAGTCAAAGAAGCACTCCTAATGCTACTAAATGAAAAAAAAACTGTGTAGCAAATCCATCAGCAATGCAGGAGACTTTGGTTGCCAATACTTAAAGAAAAGGTGAATAACAAGAATATACCAACAATAGATAAGAAAATGTGAAACACATGTCTACACTATGCACAGGCAACACACAATATATACATAAAAAACAATTTACAATTTTTACCCAAAAACTCATTATGACGAACACAGAATCACCTTAGAATTAGGGAACCTCCATAAACTACGTCGTAAAAATTTGACTCCCCCTCATATTGACATCGTAATTGCGACTCATGACCCCCCTTTTTAGAGATTTTTTTAAAATTCAATGTTATTTCTGGATTTTTTAAAGTTAGCTTTCCAAGTTTATTTACGACTGTATCCAAATCAGTATTACTATGTAGCTCATTAATATCCGCTTACTTTTTTCTCTCAATTCACTGTACAACTAATAATTAATTAGCTTTATTGGGACAAAAGACAACACTTTTATCGGAGTTCCTATGCTTTCTTAACTGCATCATATAAATCTTAATATTTATTTTGTTTTGATTCCAATGCCATTTCTTTTATTAAGTATAAATAGATACAATGTACTAAGTAACTAAATAGAATAGAATATTTTATTTCTATTCATTCTTGTAGAATTGTTTCACACAGAGTATTCAGTAAATAAGTGAACGACGTCGGATGTGCACTCACGGCTCCCTCCCCCTTGTCGGACACCGTCGTCACAATTATTATTGCATCATCCATACGGTTGACTATAAGGACGATGTCATCGGCGAATCTCAAATGACTGAGCTTCTCTTGATTTATATATATTGATACCAGATTCGTTCAGATCTGCCTTCTCAAAAGTGTGTTCTAAAAGGGTTGTGAATAGCTTTGGTGAGATGGTGTCTCCTTGCCGCACTCCTCGCTGTATACAGAATTTATTTATTTGTTTTTCAGATAGTCTTAAGCTAGCCGTTGCCTTTTGGTGGATATATTTTATCATGTTAGTGTAGCGATGGTCTATTCGGCATGCTGTCAATGCTTTTAATATTTTCTGCTCGTTTATGGTATCGAATGCTTTTTCGTAGTCCACGAATATCAGTGCCAATGGTTTGTTGTATTCTGCAGACTTCTCTATCAGGTTTTTTTATTACCAGTAAGTGGTCGCCAGTGCTATACTTAAATCTAAATCCAGCTTGTTCTCTAGGCTACTAGAAGTCTAACTTAGCCTCCAGTCTTTTTTTGATAATTTTTGTAAAAAATTTATATATCGCACCCTCAGTAATATAAGGGCTCAACTCAAAATTTGTGTTAACTATGATTTTGAATGATATGGGCACAAAATGAAATTTTCTACCGGTTAGCGTTGACAGAGGAAGAAAAATAACATGAATGGTTCGGTAAATATATTTATGTCTCTCTCTCACTCCCCCCGGCCACCTCTGGTTTTATTGCTACAAGGGAGCAATCAGTAACATGTCTTTCTATGACGAAAATCCTGGTTAGATTGTGTTTTAACATTTTGTATTATATAGGATAGTTTTTAGTTGAGCCATTATATTATGCAAAATATAATAAATAAATGGGTCTAATTCATGATAGATCGCTATTTTGCATAAACAGTGACAGATCATTTATAATATAAGGGATCAAACTTAAACAGTTCCTTATTTCTGTTATGTTTTTTTGTACTAGATGGGACTAACTTGAAAGAATTTTTTTCAATTACATGTAACTAAGAGGGAGATATGGTTTGAAATATTTAATTTTTTTATTATTTCAAATAAAAGTGCATACTTTCAAGAATACTTTCTGAAAATTTCAAAATAATCGGAGCCAAATTACCAGAGATACAGCGTGTTGAATATCTCTACCTTCGACTCGCTTTGCCGCGACTTCGCGCCAGCACGCTTGAGCGTAGTGAGAAACGTTAAACAACTGTTCGCCTTCTCTTTTGTAGATTACTCCTCGATTCAAAAAACCAATTCCAAACCATATTCCAATGTGCATCACTTTACGATTTGGCAGACAAATAAGAAGATGAAGATGCAGTTGTCAAAACTTTAAACGCATTTTTCTCAAAACTGATTTTTCAAATGCGGTGGACATTGTAACTGAAAAACTACTCGGCCGATCTACCTGATATTTTGCACAGATTTTCTTGAGACATTTCATGAGGTAACAACGTCGAGATATTTTTCTTTTTTTGCTTATTTTTTGTTCAACAATAATAAATCTGTTGATTTTCACAAAATTTTTACCAAAAATTTCATTTTTTTTGATTTCTGAGTGATACCAAAAATTCAAAAATTAAAATAAAAAAATGTTGTTCTGAAGCTATTTTCTTGTGGAATTTTTACAATTTTAACTATTTATAATGGGAAATAAGCCAAAATATTATTAAAAAATGATTTTTATTAACGTTTCGACGCCCAAATCGGGTGCCGTTGTCAAAATACAAAATACTATTACCATAAACAAAAATGTTGTTGCTTAGTAAAATAAAAAAAAAATTAAACGTCGAAACGTTAATAAAAATCATTTTTTAATATTATTGTGGCTTATTTCCCATTATAAATAGTTAAAATAAAATAAAAAAAAAACTCGACGTTGTTACCTCGTGAAACTCATAAGCTAATTAAATCTTTTTGAATTTTTTGTTTCGTATGATCTAGTGACGAGTTCTGATGTCCACCAATCCATTTTTTTGTGAGCTGCCTGTCAAAATTTGTCACCAATGGCTTACTTTTCAATATTTTGGATTGAATTTTTTTCTAAATATTCTTTGAATTGTACTTAATATGTTTATTTAATTTAAAAATAAAATGATTCTACCATAGCTTCAAAAAAAATTCACAAAAATGTGCTTGATTTGTTGATTTCAAACCATACCACCCCCCCCCCTTAATGGAACTTATTTATATTAATTTTCTTTTCTCATTGCTATTTATAGTGCAATTATCAAATAACAAATCTGCCAAATTTCACATTTATAACTTAAGAGTAAACAGTAGCGATCAACAGGTAGCAATAAAATATAACTTCGGGAGATAGTATCATAAACTTTGGCAACATTGGTAATCTTTGACATTATGTAAGATTAATATTATTGACAATTTAACTCATAGGCGCGCTAAATGGAAGTAACCGAAAACAATTTTGTTATTAGTAAATAAATATTTATAAAAATAAACCCAAATGGGTGAAAATTTTATGTTAACATAGGTATTTGTACGAAAAAATAATAATAAATAATAATTACATTGTGAAGCGAAACGAGAGCAGTCTTATTTTATTTAGTTCATAGAGCGCCAAAGGCACTCTAGAACACCCTTTAACCCTTCTTAGGGTCCCATCAGAGGTGCATATTTCATTCTCTTTGAACTACTAAAATTCGGGCTACCGTTATCGGTTCACAACGAAATGATGGCATGAATGCCGTGGCGGTATCTGCTAAAGACGAACGAAAGTTTTACTTCTAATATTAACAATATCAAAAATAAAATAAAACTTAGAACTAGTCTTCTGGTTAAACCAATCGTGGCTTGTGGCTTCTAAAATTTGCAAGCCAACGAATTGCCGGAGCTAAGAAGGTCGAGGGAAATCTACCAGGTTAAGTCGTACTGCATGGAATGATTATTTATTATTTTGATTAGTTCTACTCGTAATCTGAGTATTCGGAACTAAGCTTTGTTGGAATTTTACCGTGCTGGACAGGCGGGAAGTGAGATGCAGCCTGATAGATCTTCCTCGGCATTGTTAGCTCCTGCACTTTTTATAAAAATACACTTTCTTCAATTTTTTTATCCGATGCCTAGATTTTGTGTCATTTTGGAACTACTAATGAAATAAAAATTTTTAGTAGTTCCAAAATTACACAAAATCTAGGCATCGGATAAAAAAGTTTATTTGAAGAAATTGTATTTTTTTGTTCTTCTTAATGGCGGTACAGGCTCGTTTTTTTAATATTGTATTTAATTACAGAGTAATTTCCACATATTAATATATTTTTCAAATTGGGCCCTGTACCGCCATTCTTTATTTTATTACGAATACGTGTGCCAAATATCTCGAAAAAATATTCAAAATTACAGCCGCAATCTTGGAACGCGTTTTTGCTACCTGTTGATCGCTACTGTATCACCTTTAGCAAAAATAAATTTTTTCGGGTTCAAAAATTGCAATTTTTCGATTTTATGTTCAACCGCGTTTATCTCGAAAACTATGCATCCTACGAAAAAACTTGTCAGAACAGTTTTTGCTTAGAATGACCCAAAAAATACAAAAAAAATGTTTTGTTTTGCGAGAAATCGCTGTTATGTAATTCCTCAAGTTCTTTGTTTATAACAATCTTATCGACATCCGGATCAACTGTTACCCAACAAATTCGTGTTCTACGGGTCAAGATACATAAAAAAATCTTGGGTAAGACCATCTGAATAAAGGAGGCCGTTGTACCCCCTTGGCGACAGGACTATGAATATCTACCTAAAAAAAATTGGCATTTGTACCGTAGTCAGGATTTCTGTACCTAAACATAGATTTATTACGAATTTCATTTTCATGGGAAACAACTTTTCACACTTTTTTTTTGTATGACAACAGTAGATTACTTCTCATAGGTACTTACATTGTTAAAATTTGTGGTGGCTCCAATTTCGATGTTCTCATAATTTTGGCACGGCTTTTAATGGACTTTTTCTTGGAATTATTCGCTTTATCTGTCGTTTGATTAACTTTTCCCATTTCGTTAAACTATTGATAATATGTTAAAAATAAAATATCCTCCTAAATCTTTATACTCGCATTAGAATTCGAAATGTTTTTACGTAAAATATACTTACCTACCTACATAGAACTGAACTAAAACACAATTAACAACAATCTATTATTTCAAACAGGCCAACAACTTATACAACAACAACAAAAATATAATAAATAACTATCAATAAACACTATTTTCCTATGAAACAACTATAACGAATTCTTAAATTAACACACTACTGCACTGGACTGATATCAATAAAGATGACAGAACAAATTAGAGAAAATCTGACGCAGGTTTGTCAAAATGACACTGATAATTTCTCTATGTTGCCTAATTAGTTATTTAGTTATAATATGTTCGATTTCTTGTTAGAAATAAAAAATTTTAGTAGTTCCAAGATTACACAAAATCTAGGCATGAGATAAAAAAGTTTATTTGAAGAAAGTTTTTTATTTTTTTCTTCTTAATGGCGGTACAGGCTCCCTTTTTCAATATTTTATTTAGTTATAGAGTAATTTCCACGTACTAACATATTTCTAAAATTGGGCTCTGTACCGCCATTCTTTATTATATTACGAATATGTGTGCCAAATATCTCGACAAAATATTCAAAACTAGAGCCGCAATATTGGAACGCGTTTGCTGCTACCTGTTGCTCGCTACTGTAGCCTCTTAAATAATAAGCATGTTATTTGAAAAAATAGCTGTAATTTTGGAAACCAGAATCTTTAAACGCGATTTCCCAAAAATCTACTTTTTTGAATTGTGCCTTTATACAGGGTGTCCCGAAAAGATTGGTCATAAATTATACCACAGATTCTGGGGTCAAAAATAGGTTGATTGAACCTCACTTACCTATACACAATAGTGCACACAAAAAAAGTTACAGCCCTTTGAAGTTACAAAATGAAAATCGATTTTTTTTCATATATCGAAAACTCCTAGAGGTTTTTTTATTGAAAATGGACATGAGGAATTTTTATCACAGCAACATCTTAAAAAAAAATTATAGTGAAATTTGTGCACCCCATAAAAATTTTATGGGGCTTTTGTTCCCTTAAATCCCCCCAAACTTTTATGTACGTTCCAATTAAATTATTATTGTGGCACCACTAGTTAAACACAATATTTTTAAAACTTTTTTGCCTCTTAGTACTTTTTTGATAAGCCAGTGTTTATCGAGATATTTTGAATATTTGTTGAATCCACCACCTATTTGTATATGGTTCAGTATGATTATAGACACCTGTTAATAATCTGAAAATTTATTTATAACTTAAATTTTTTGGTATATTTTTAAAAAGAAGCCACATCTCGATAAAAGTTGACTTATCAAAAAAAGACTAAGAGGCAAAAATGTTTTAAAAACACTGCGTTTAACTGATGGTACCACAATAATAGTTTAATTGGAACGTACACAAACATTTGGGGGGTTTAAAGGAACAAAACCCCCATAAATTTTTTATGTAAATGTAGTAAAAAAGAAGCCGCATCTCGATAAAAACTGGCTTATCGAAATAATACTAAGAGGCAAAAAAGTTTTAAAAATGTTGTGTTCAACTAATGTTACCACAATAATGAATTAATTGGAACGTACACAAAAGTTTGGGGGGGTTTAAGGGAACAAAATCCCCATAAATTTTTTATGGGGTGGACAAATTTCACTATAATTTTGTTTTAAGGTGGTCCTGCCATAAGAATGATACATGCCCGTTTTCAATAAAAAATCTCTGAGAGTTTTCGATATATTAAAAAAAATCGATTTTCATTTTGTAACTTCAAAGGGCTGTAACTTTTTTTATGAGCACATTTCTACTAAGGTAAGTTAGGTTCAACCGAACTATTTTTGACCCCAGAATGTGTGGTATAATTTATGACCATTCTTTTCGGGACACCCTGTATAACTGAGGGAACGATATGTGTGTTAGCAAAATGACAGGGCGAGTCATAACCTTTACTATTTTGACACACCTGTATCTTCGTACAGTGTAGACCAGTTTAATTTGAAAGAAAACCTTCAGAATTTGCAATTTACCCTGTATAAACCCGTAAAGTTACACAATACTAATATTCTTCCTGCAATGTAAATTTGAAATTTTCCACACCTCCACTTTTTCAATCAATCCAACATGATATAATGTTATGTTAGTTTCACCTTCGACAATGCTTTTACTTTTCTCGCTAATCAGGTTTTTATATCATGCTTGTTTGGCATTTGAGTTTTTCGTCAAGTTGATATTTCCTGTACAGTTTCTCTGCACTTGCACTTTCAAGAGACTGCAGGTATTATCATACAATGGGCGCTCTCTCGTACTTAGTTGAGTTGGTTTATGTGTCTGATGTCTTGGTGCTGTTAGTTATGACTGTTTTTATAAGTTTGATACTCACTGTATTCCAAAAAATCCAATTATTTGTTAAAAAGCGTGAGATCAATGAATAATTAGTAATATTTAACGTCGTTTCTTTACATACATTATAGTAAATTTTTATGGGAACTAAAGATTTTAAATAAACAAACACTTTCCAAAGATCAAAATGATATTAAATACATAAATTTTTTTTATTTGGGGATCAATACTCTGTTTTTTATTGACATTTGTGTAACAGAGGAAGATAAAAAGAAAGGAAAACTAAATCTACACAATCACTTAAAATAGTTATTTATGAAACAGTTCGTGAAGTATGCTTTTTGCGAACGCACGCGATGTTTAGAGCACGAGCGACAACGGAGCGAGTGCTATACATCGCGTAAGTTCACAAAAAGTACTTCAAGCACAGTTTCATACAATATTTTATCTATGATGAACAAATTAACAAATAAAAAAACTGTAACTCTTCGTCACTGGAATTTATTTCTATTCTACAATTTTTAGAACTTTGACATTTAAAAATTCTAACTTCTTTCAAACCACAAAACTGTCAAAACTTTTGTCGTAATTTATTGCTCATTATGTCATCACCATGACAACGCGAAAGTTAAGGATATTTGATAATATGAATGTTTGTCAAAAACAGTGCGAAAAAGTAAGTCCCATTTAAAATACATTGTTACTTCACGCACACTTTAAACACTTCACGCACTGCTATCTATAATGACAGTTTTCACAAACTAAAAACTTATACATAATATGAATATGACATAGAGTAGATAAAATACTTTTTACATTTTTATGAGTAGTCAGTGGTTTTGTCATCTGTCAGATTGCCTAGGTATTCGTTTATTAATTCATTTTTGAGTATATCTATGTCTCCTTTTGACTGTTGGGTGAGGTTGTTTAATACATTTTTATTTTCTGCAGTTCGATTGTTTGCCATATTTTCCTAGCTTTTATTTTTTATACCAATTTTCGAATGTGTTTTTGGGAACATTTTTACCTTTGGATGTTCTTATAATTTGCTTTATGTTTTTTCATGCTGCTTGTCGTATATTTATGTTTCTTTATAAGTTGCGTGAATATTACGGAACTGTCGTAACAATATATTGTAAAAATTTATGTTTCTACAAGTTGTTAATGGCTGTCCGAAAATCTAAATTTAACAAAATGGCCTTAAAAATACGTTCTTAAATTTCTTTATACAAACTGTTTTAATTTTAGAACAGAACTTTTTAATATTTAACTATGAAATCCCCTATACTGACAACACCATAATATAATAAGCAACAATATTCTAAGATCTCATTGGGAGGAAAACTACAGTAATGTATATACTAGCATCAAAAATGACAGAAATAATTTTTTGTGCTTATATTTATCTGTAGAAGGTGCATAATGCGCAAATGAGCCGAGAAATTTGTTAAAAAGTCCTACAACACAGACATTTTAATTCTTTGAGATTGGATTTCAGCCTACAGAACATAAAATTATTGTGTTCCCCAAAAAATTTAGTAATCGTTACGTATCTCATTCTTACAAGGTCCCTAAGAAAATAAAGAGTCTGAAAGTAATCAAAGAAGACTCCGAAAAAGGTATTTCCTGAGTAGGTCCATCATCATCTGATGAATTGGCTGTTATCTGGGAACAAATTAGCCAAGGAAATTCACGAAAATATTACTTACAGCTGGTAATGATTAAACATTTACATAAAAATAGAAAATTATTTATTTAATTTCTTTTTAAAATTGAAAAATTTCATAGAAGTCAACATAAACAATTACTGATTTACATGTACAAATTCAGGAAGAACAACAGGCAAGAGTTTGTAAAAATGTTTGCTAATCTTAAATGGTAAAAGATCGTAAGATCTTAAATAGAAAAAAAAACCAAATAAAACTTTGAAAATAAAACTTTAAAAATAATTTACATTTTTGGCGGATGCACCAGGATAGTGTTCACTGGTGAATGGTGAATACCTATTTTACGTTAAGACCGGTATAAATCGGTCATGCGGCAAAAAATTGGCTTATTGAACATTGTGTATGTTGATTAATTGACTTGTTACTAAGCAAAGTCCGCTTTATCGTCTTTACAAAGAATTGCTTCCTATATCCGAACGTCTGCGAAACCTCACGTAATAGTAGAGGATCCAGTATAAGGTCGATTTGCATCGATTTGTTTAATGGATAAAAATTATTGGATATGTAATTTAGCATGTTAACAATTACAAAAAACAAGGGTTGCCTGATCAAGTCTTGTTCTAACTATAATTAATTATTAATTAAAAAATTACATTTTTTTATGAATTAAAAAAAATTTCGACGCGGGCAGATATTATTTCAGATTTTTTGTATCATTATAAACAAAAAAGGTCTTTTGTAATTTTTCTCCAAAGTTGATCGTTTTCGAGTTATAAACAATTTAAAACTGAAAAAACAACGAAAGATGACAATTCTCAAGACTCAAAAACACAAGTAAAAAATATCATAAGTGTCAAACACAAGTACATAAATTCAAGTTCAAACCTTTTTCTATCAGGTCTCGATAAGAATTTTAGCCATGTTTTATTCTAAAACATATTTTTTTTAATGTTAATGAGGAAGGTTTCTTATGGGGAGACGGGCATTAACAACTAAAAAACAATGTTTCAGAATGAAATAAGTCCAAAAGACTTATCAAGAACTGATAGAATAAGGTTTAAACTTGAATTTAGGTACTTCGTAATTCCAAAAACGATATTTATACTTATGTTTTTGAGTCTGAAAATCGTTATCTTTCGTTCTTTTTTCAGTTTTAAATTGTTTATAACTAGAAAACGATCAACTTTAGAGAAAAATTACAAAAGACCTTTTTTGTTCAGAATGATCTAAAAAATCTGAAATAATATCTTCCCGGGTCGATTTTTTTTTAATTTATAAAAAAAATGTAATTTTTTAATTATTAATTAACTTTAGTTAAAACAAGATTAGATCGGGCAACCCTTGTTTTTGTAATTGCTAACATGCTAAATTACATATCCAATAATTTTTAACCATTAAGAGGAAACAGTAGCGATCAACAGGTAGCGAAAACGCGTTCCAAGATTGCGGCTGTAATTTTGAATATTTTTTCGAGATATGTGGCACACGTATTCGTAATATAATAAAGAATGGCGGTACAGAGCCCAATTTAAAAAATATATTAATATGTGGAAATTACTCTGTAATTAAATACAATATTAAAAAAACGAGCCTGTACCGCCACTGAGACGAACAAAAAAATACACTTTCTTCAAATAAACTTTTTTATCCGATGCCTAGATTTTGTGTCATTTTGGAACTACTAAAATTTTTTATTTCATTAGTAGTTCCAAAATGAGAGAAAATCTAGGCATCTGATAAAAAAGTTTATTTGAAGAAAGTGTATTTTTTTGTTCTTCTTAATGGCGGTACAGACTCGTTTTTTTAATATTGTATTTATTTACAGAGTAATTTCCACATATTAATATATTTTTCAAATTGGGCTCTGTACCGCCATTCTTTATTATATTACAAATACGTGTGCCAAATATCTCGAAAAAATATTTAGAATTACAGCCTCAATCTTGGAACGCGTTTTGGCTACCTGTTGATCGCTACTGTATCACCTTAAACAGATCGGTGCAAATCGACCTTATATCGTATCTTAGACTTACCGAACCGACAAAGAGACTTTGTTTTAATAATATACAAGATCCTGAGTTGTTATCTTCACAAGTCAACGCTCGTACCACTGCACCACTTGGGAACTAGTTAGGAATAGGTACCGGTTGTAACCAGTTAGCTTTTCACAAAACAATATTGGAACAAAAATGAATAAAACAAAAGTCACCGAAAAAAAAAAAAAAATTTTGTAAAACATTATATACTTAAACTAGATCTAAAAGAATTACTAAGATAACTAAAATATCACTAGAGCTAGTGTAGTCCAGAGTAATAAGGTTTTTCCCATGACACTCGAGCAGCCAGGGTACTGAAGTGTTTTTTCGACAGGTAATACCTATAAGAGCAAATTGTAACTATTTCCTGCGTAGGATCTGGCGGCCATTTTTATTTATAAACAATTAAGTGTCAAAAAATGGCATTTTTCCCTTTTTTTTTCAAATCAATAGAAAACAGTGAAACTTATGGTTTTTTCAGTACAAATATCTTTGAGATTATGGAAAAAGCTTTAAAATGACGTATTACAAAGTTTGATATACTCATTTATTGTTAATATAATTGCGAAAAAAGGTCGGAATTGCAAAAAAAAATTCATTTCGCAGTATCTATTGTAAAAATTAGTGTACAGCTTTGAAATTTTTGTCACCTAAGGATTCTTTAGTGCTTAATATGTGATAAAAATTTCAAAGCGATTCATTCAATTGGTTAAATTTTATTCAAATTGTTTATCCCAGAGAGCATTTTTTTTTTGCAATAACATAAGTCAGCAAAAAACGACGTTAGAACCATTCCACAGGTGTCAAATGAAAGAACATGAACTATATTTTCAAATTGGTTTAAAAAAGTGAATAAAAAATGCATTTATTAGTAATAAATAATTATGCAAAAGTACCGTAAAGCTTTCCTTATAAACTTTTTATTTTGTTATATAAGAAATTATATATATTTATTACAATTTTTTATCAATTATGATATAAATAACATTATTTGGTAGTTGTGCACTTAAAACAGGGTAAAAAAGTTAATTTTTTTGGAAAAAGTTATCCAAAAAGTTTATAAGGAAAGATTTACGATACTTTTGCATAATTATTTATTACTAATAAATGCATTTTTTCTTCGATTTTTTAAACCAAGTTGAAAACATAGCTCATGTTCTTCCATTTGACACCTCTGGAATGGTTCTAACGTCATTATTTTCTGACTTATGTTATTGCAAAAAAAATGCTCTCTGAGATAAACAATTCGAATAAAATTTAAACAATTCAATGAATCGCTTTGAAATTTTTATCACATATTAAGCACCAAAGAACCCTTATTTGACAAAAATTTCAAACCTGTACACTAATTTTTACTACAGTTATTGCGAAAATATTTTTTTTTGCAATTCCGACCTTTTTTCGCAATTATATTAACAATAAATGAGTATATCAAGCTTTGTAACATGTCATTTTAAAGTTTTTTCCATAATCTCAAAGATATTTGTACTAAAAAAATCATAAGTTTCACTGTTTTCTCATTGATTTGAAAAAAAGGGAGAAATGCCATTATTTGACAGTTAATTGTTTATAAATAAAAATGGCCGCCAGATCCTACGCAGGAAATAGTTACAATTTGCTTTTATAGGTATTACCTGTCGAAAAAACGCTTCAGTCCCCTAGCTGCTCGAGTGTCACGAACAGGGTATATTTTTGTCTTATTACCCTGGCCTAATGATATTGTGAGCTTTTATAACTTAATTTAAACAATTTATTCGACTTACTCAAAAATAGGTAGGTCTCTCTAAAACTCTAAAGACTTTAAAATAATACATGGGAAAAATTGTAAAGGAAAGAACGATAAAAAAGAAGGCCTGGATATTATAAATAAAAATCCAAACACTATAGAAGTGGTACCTATAATAAAAATTTGTCCTTTTGTGACACTTACAAAGTTGTCAGACAATAAATTAAGAACAACACAGAGGGCCATTGAACGAGCTGTTAAGAGTTTCTCTGAGATATCATATTATACAAAATGAGCACGTGTGAAGCAAAACGAAGGTGGAACACGTAATTGGAATAGAGCTGGGTAAGACACGTGGCACGTTTGATACATTGGGGACCACCCGAACACAGTCGTGGTAGAAGAAGATCACAAAAAGAGTAACTAGACGACATCATAGCAAAAGTGGGGAGAAACTGACATCAAATAGCACAAAACAAAGAAGAATGGAGAACTAATGGGGAGCCCTTTGATTAGGGGAGTGGATGTAAACAGATTGAATAAGTCCCGACATCTTTCTTTCCAGCTAACTTACCTAAGAAATCCGATCCAATAATTATCTTGCCCTTTGTTTTTATCCCCATGCGGAAACGACCAGTTTATAGTATTGGTATTTTAGAAATAACAAAGAAATTTATGTTATATAGATATATACTCAAAGATAAACAAATATACAAATAAATCGCATATAACCTTCTCGAAACAACTAACATTTCTTCTAATGAAAACGAGTCTACAATCGTCCAAGATACACGCAAGATATCAGTAAGTTTCACATGGCTCGGGGCTAAATCGCGGGGGAGACTCTGAAAAGTAAATTAGAGAAACTGAAGTACCTAACATATTCTTCTTATCTCGGCATGCATTTGTACGGAAAGGAGAGTGAAATTTTCACTTTTAACTTAAGGTCTGCAATGACACTTTTTAAAGAGACCCCAGCGAAAGTCCGTTATGCTATCAGATCGAACAAAAAGTAGAGATTGCCTTTTAAGGATCACACACATCCATATCAGGACTGCTAAAGAGGAATGCCGAGGCAATGGTACCGGTATATTTAGTGATTAATTGCAATTATAACAGTTGAATAGAGGAAACAGTTTATTTTAATCACGTAATTATATTGTAGACTTTAATTCAATATCAATTTATAATTAAATAATTAAATATAATAGGATGTGAACATTGGTACAAAAAGAAACCATGTTGCGCATTATAGTGCATTTGCTGGAGCACAAACATTTGTAGTATTTTGGTATCGTCATGTATAAAAAAATAAATAAAGTATAACTAAGAATAACAGATATTACAATTAGATAGGTAATAATACAATCGGCATATCAAACTTATCTAAATAGACCTGGATCCCACGTACCAAAAAAAGTTAATTAATAGCAAGATGAAAATTTGTTAATAACTTAACGGTGTCTAGTCGGACAAACTTTGATGTATGGGAACACTGGAACAGGGGAAGTTTTAATTGTGGGAGAGGTTAAAAATTTGGAACGTTAGACTACGAAAACGTTCCATATATTTTGTCGGGCAGAACTTCCAATTGATTTGTTACCATTTTATTAAACTCTCATGCAAAAATCAGACTGGTGTTTATCACCAACTAGGCATTTTAATGAGTGGAACACGAAGAACATAAATGACAGGAATCATGTTGGTTAGTAATATCAGTCTGATTTTTGCATGAGAGTTTAATGAATGGGTAACAAACCAATTGAATGTTCTGTCCGACAAAATACATGGGACGTTTTCGTAATCTGACGTTCCAAATTTTTAATCTGTTCCACAATTAAAACTTCCCCTGTTCCAGTGTACCCGTATATCAAAGTTTGTCCAACTAGACACCGTTAAACTATTAACAAATTTTCAGCTTGCTATCAATCAACTTTTTTTTGGTACGCGGGATCAAGGTCTAAAAGTTTTTACAAATTTTTAAAAAATTCCTCACAGGCCATTCGAAACCATTCAAAAGCGCACACTTCTGGCAGACAAGACATTTTAAATGGAATAAAAGTAGAAATATAAGAGAAACCATTAAAACTTAGCTACGAGCTATTTCAAAAAAATTACCAATTTATGTACTTTAAAAATTATATCCGTAAATTTCTACACTACTCCAAGAAATTAACGCACCACCTTAAAATGGGCCATATTTGATGTCTCGAATTTCATAAACCTTTAAGTACATATACTATATACACCGTTATTAGGCGTTAACGCCATTCGGTAGGGATCTATGGAGGAGTATCACCAAGCCGCAAGCCCTTATCCCTTGCCGTACCGCTTCTCCATAGGCCGATCAGACACCAGTTTATTCCAGACCAAGACGTAGATTCTATTGAATTTTATACTACGATGTTGGCCTTTTATTAATTTCAAATAACCTGGCTGAGGCTCGAATCTCGATCGCAAATCCACTAAACTTGTCGATCGACTGCGCCTCAACCAACTGAGACGTCATGACCGACATGACCTTTATTTAAGTGATTTTTTTAATATGTTATAGCCTTATTGTTTAACAATATCGTTGCTATAATATTGTTGCTAGACAGGCAAATTGTCATTGTATACCGAGTGTACCAATCAAACTGTGTTTTGTTCTCAAAGTTCACCACACCCTGTGGAATATTCTAGCATTTATAAAATACTGAAATCAAAACGAAACTATAGCCTCAGGTTTTCTTAACATTCTGTTCTTTGATTCATTGCCTTATGTTGGATAATAAAAAGTTAGGTACTTTAACAACTAGCCATGTTCTGCATCAATACAGGGTTTGCGACAAACATTAAAGGGGTAATTCTCCATGAAAAAGGAATAATAGTTTGTTTTATAAACTCTATCCACAAATGCTTCGTCTTCGAGATAGGGGGTGTTGAAATTTTTCTTACAAACTGACGATTTATTTATTGCTCTAAAACCGGTTGCGATATGCAAATGAAATTTGGTGGGTTTTAAGAGGTACTTATTGCGCATTTTTTGACATACAATTAAGAGGATAGGTACGTATTTTCGGCTGCAATGCTATTCAAATGGGGATTCATTTTTTTCGAATCCTGAGAAAACTAATAAGTATTTTTGAAAAATTTAAACGCAGAATGAAAGATTACGTTATTAGCGAGGGCAGAAAGTCCCTGAGAACTTGTATAATGGTTATTTTAATAAGTTACAGGGGTGAAAAACTAAGAGAAAATTTAGTGTGTTTCAAATATCTGATTCAAAATAAACTTTTTGTTTATTCTAAGGGACTTTTGACCCTCGGTAATAATTTAGTCTTTCATTCTGCGTTTAAATTTTTCAAAAATATTTATTGGTTTTTTCAGGATTCGAAAAAAATGAACACAATGTCCGTGGTAATATTTTCCAAATCTATCTTTGTCTTACAACGCCCTCAGTCGAATAGAATATTGTCAGCATATTGTCAGTCAGACACTGACAATCAGTGGCAATTTTAAATATTTGACATGGCATCGGGAATATTTTGAGTTGTTGATTAAATACTATTGATATATAGTGTATTTGATAAATAATTGATTTAAGACGTGAACTTAATAAAAAGTTATTTATTGTGTATTATTTGTGGAAGATCCAAGCAGAGCATACATCAGGATAATATATTCTGCGATCCAAGTATTTTGTTGGTAAAGATGTTCAAAATTGTAAGCGTTCCATAGTAACAATATATTATTAAAAAATCACTTTAACACTTTTCCTCTTTTCTCGATTGAGTATTAGTTTTTGTTGTACATATAAATTATTACAATCACTGAATACATAGTTAGTGAAAAAATTATCACGTTTATTAACTGAATTAATAATTTGTACTTATACAAATAACAGTTATCCAAGAACATTCAAAAGCCGTCTCTTTAAATTAATCAAGACATTTTCAAGTAGAATGACATTCTAGTAATTTTTATATATCCATACCAGTGTGAATTTTACTACACGTAATTTGCCGTGTAAAGACAGAAAAAGTAGGGATAGCCGTAAAATATTTGCGAATTATGTACCCATGGCATTAGGAATTTTATATTCACCATTGGCGTGCATACGAGTTATATGACCCAATTCTATTATTTTGGGAACGATTTCCGAAAGGAAATCAAAACGTCAAATAAATTCAATTACAACGTTAATTTGTGACTTCTTTCAACAAAATTACATTTTATAATTTTGTGACGTTTCAATTTCCACTCCGGAAACCATTTTTGAACGTTTTCAATCATTTTAAAACGATAAAAGATGTAAATAAATTCTTTCACCGAGACTTCAATCAATCAAAGTGTTCTCGCTTAAAAAAGTTAAGTTTTTTCTTGGGAGGCCCACAGATGTAAGAATTGGCAAAAAGTGTGCAACAATACAGCAATATATTAATCAAAAGATTTGATTGATTACAAGCTTGAAGGTTCCTTCAAGCCAATAATATACAACCATTGACTTATATCACACCAATCTATCGATGGAATTTTTATTTATGAACGTATAACAATAATCTTAGGGCAATATTTCAATAGATACATGTTCTAATAGATACAAACCTAGAAACCGCTGATACTTTTTAAATATATAAAACGATATAGAAAACTTTATAGATCGTAATCATCGGCACAGTTCACTACATTTACAAAGTACTTAGTGCAGACGTACTTATCTAATTATGTTATCGGAATAGAGATGTTCATCAATTGATCACTCGAATCGGTTTCAGAATTCACTGAATTGAGGATATGAAACTAAGCGAGTATACTGTCTCTTTTTGTCTCCCCATCTCTTGTGTATCTTCGTCTTCCTCCTTTTTATTAACAATTCTGCTTGTTCATTGGCGGATTGATACCTCAGGAAGGAGTGATGGAGGGTTGTCACTCCATCTTTTGCGCAGTAGTTCGATACTTTTTCTACCGATTGGTAATTTATCTCTTGCTATTTTGACCACACGGTTATCGCTCATTCTGCTTATGGGGTTATTCCATTCGTTTATACAGTGTACGTTACATTTTCTTCTAATGCCTGTTCCCCAATAGGAAGAGGATTAGTGAGAAAACCATGACAACGATGGAACGACTCCTTACTGGAGGCATATTTAAAAACAGACAGAGTAATGTCCACACAAAAAAAATGAAAGAGAAGACCTTTTTGTCTTTAGTTCGTCATTGTAGGATATTCCAAGTGCTACACGTGATTTCCTTATTTTTATCTTTCTCTCTCTCTCTGTCTTCAAAATTTTTATCTCTTCAAAAATACTCTTATCTCCCTTTGATTCAGTAGTTATAAGTGTAGACAAGGCGAAAACGGCAAGTTCGTTGGAAAAAATATTCCCATGAGATTTATTTGCATAATCACATTCGCGAGACAATCCAGAATAAAGTCGCCCACGTGAAAAGTGGTCCACGTGAAAAGTGGTCCACATGTTTTTTAACATTTTTGTTTATTGAAATTGCAAAAGTCGATATTTTTGGCCCTGACAAATTTTTGGCATTTTTTTAGATTTTCTGGGCCATTCCGGACAAAAAAGCTCTCTTATAATTTTTCCCTAAACTTGATCGTTTTCGAGTTATAAGCCATTTAAAATTGAAAAAAAAACGAAAAATGGTGATTTTCAAGGCTCTATAATAACTCGGTTAAAAGTTATTATTAAGAAAGTCAAAAGGTGACTAAATCAAAGTGTAAAGCTCCCCTACAAGATCCTGAAGAAATTTTTGTCATTATTTTATTACTAAGCTGTTATTTTTAAGTCATAATAATGAGCGCTATGCACGTATTAGGCGGCCGTCAATAGTGAGTGCGAGAGAGGTGCCATTCCGGCAGTCAATGGTGCATCTTACTCGCCTCACCCTTACAGCCGCGGAGCCGCGTCAATACGATCTTACCGCTCATTGTTAATAATTAAAAATAACAGCTTAGTAATAAATTAATGACACAAATTTCTTCAGGATCATGTAGGGAGGGCTTTAAACTTTGATTTAGTCACTTTCTAACTTTCATAATAATAACTTTTAACTGAGTTATTAAGCCTTGAAAATCGCCATTTTTCGTTTTTTTTTTTCAATTTTAAATTACTTATAACTTAACGAAAACGATCAACTTTAGAGAAAAATTATAAGATACCTTTTTTGTCCAGAATGGTCAAAAAAATCTAAAAAAAAATTTCTCGGACCGAAAATATTTATTTTTACAATTTGATTAAAAAAAATTGTTAAAAAAAATTTGGACCACTTTTCGCGTGGATGACTTCTTAAACCTGATTCTGGGATGTCTCACGAATGTGATTATGCAAAAAATTCTCATGGGAATATTTTTTTCAACGAACCCGCCGTTTTCGCCTTGTCTAGTGTGTACAAAACCATTTCAGTCTTTACAATTATTTAGTAATTTTAACATCAATCCAGTTAATTTAAATCTAAGTTACGACGGATACAATGAATCCAACATACCCACCTCTATATCGGATCGGTTTTACTACTACGTAGGATACAATAGTTCTATCTGATTGTATTGGCAGCTACAATTAGTAATTGACTAATTATTGAAATCAAATATTACTTACTTATCAGTGCACCTGCGAAGTAATCAGCATGACAGATAGAAACATATAACAATGAACTATAAACAGGGCAAAGCCTGAATAGAAACGAAACGGTTGCAGAAAAAATAGTAAAAGTGTTTAAGTTTAAATAAATAATAATAATAGTAAATCAGTACGTGGGAAAAGCTAAAAGGTTTCAGTTTTCGAAAAGAAAAGGAGATTCTTAATCTTTATCAGAATATCCGCTGTGAGCTCGTAGGTAGAGGGATGGGATACATAAAAGTTCGTGAGCGCCAGTAGTGTCAAATCAGTGAACTTCGGTTGGAAATTTGACATAAATGTCAAAATGATTAATTTAAAACATTGAAATTAAAAACATTAATAAGAATAGTTATTGTTATAAGTGTTAAAAGTACACGTTTAAGGCACGCATGTAAAAATTTGCAGAATGAGCGATAGCGAGTTCTGCAATTCACATGAGTGCCTTAAAAATGTACTTTTTAACACGCATATCATACAATATTTTATAATGTTACCAAAAAAATTAATTTATTAACGTTATTTAATAAATTCATTTTTTTGGTAAAATTGTGGCTTATTTCCCATTTAAAATAGTTCATTATAAAAATGCCACAAGGAAATAGCTTCAGAACAACATACAATATTTTTTCTACAAACGTAATTACAGGACAATATCTACAAAAACTTTTACTTGAACATTACTGACATTCCATTTTTATATTTTTTTGACATTACATCAAAATTGCCTATACGCTGTGAGCTCGTACGTAGAGGGGATATTTACAAATTCGCGAGCGCCAGTAGTGGCAAGTCTGTAAACGATTACCGGAAATTTGACATAAATGTCAAAGTGATTAATTTAAAATTAAAATTAAAAACATTAATTATAAAAAATATTAGTTGGTCAAAGCTGTGGTATATATTTTTACGTTAAATATACTTACGTTTTAAATACTGAATTTAAGTTTTTTTAATGTTCTATAATATTTAATTATAAATTAATATATTAATCTTACCGCCATCTACACGATAATTGTGAAAGTATCCGAAGTAAGAAATTCATATTTTATCAATAGAACGTCAAAATGATTAGCAAAATTAAAAAAAAAATCGACTACAATTTATTTACTTTTTTGCGTTGTAAATATTAAGCGATAGCAATTAAATAATAAATTTAAAAATTACCGGTGAAAGTTGAATTAGTAATCCGCTAGGAGCGCCACCAGCGAAGCTCGGAGCGTATACGGTCAATACGAATTGCAGTGACATAAAAATTTTAAAGCACTAGTGCCTTAAAGTAGCATTTTTAACGCTCGTATGGAGTGCTAAAAATTGCATTTTTAACACGGTTGTAGAAAAAAAATATTAATCGGCCAAAGCTGTGGCATACATTTTTACCTTAAATATACTTACGTTTTAAATAACGAAATTTGGTTTTTTAACATTTTATAAAATAACTAAAATATTAATCTAAGCGCCATCTACACGATAATTGGGAAATTATCGGAAGTAGGAAAGAAGGAAACTAGTATTAGTAGTCAATGTAATGTCAAAATATTAATCAAAATCTTAAAAAAATAATCATATTACTTCTTTGCGTTCTAAATATTAGATACACGATAAGAATTAAATAATAGGTTTGAAACAATTATTTTCTATTATTCACAATACTTTTCTCATTCAATTTCCAACCCAAGTTGCACTGGTAATCCGCTAGTTGGCGATACTAGCGAAGCTCACAGCGAATAGCAATTTTCCTAAAAAGTACGGCAATCACTAGTAAAATTGTTTTAAAAGTTTGTCCTATGTAAAATTGTTAACAATCTTCACAAGCTCTTATCTAATCTTCCCTGTGTATACACTTTCATGAAGTGTAAAGGCTTTGTATGTTACGTCGTCACAAGTATGTTATGTCTACCTTATACGTGGTTCTTTTATATACCTTTTGTCTTTTGGATTGTTCTATAAGCACAATTGATAACAATGATTTTATTTAGATGGAGAAAAATCGTAATTCTCAGTTACAATAATCACTACTCCTCTTTCACTGAGTAGTATAGTGAGGAATTTATTTGTATGAATTCCTGACTCTTCCATCTGATTTACTGCAGTACCAATATTTCAACTCCTTCTTTTCCAAGTTCTTCTGCCAAACTAATCTTAGATTCTGCCTTTAAAGTGATTCATACATTCCAGGTTTTAAATTTTAGTTCCGTGATCATATTGCTATATTAGCAACAATTTAAGTTTAACAAGGGAGGGTGGTAGCCTTATTGGAAGACCAAAACTGCCTACTTCGTCCTTCCTGACCCCACCCTCCACTGGGAGGTGGTTACACAATCTCCTGTGGTGTTGCTCAGGTTGACGGTTATATTACAAAAATGCAGGGAATACAATAAAAACGTATTCATATGTTATAATATATAGATTTCCAAAAAGCGTTTGACAGATTTTAACGTGGTAAACTCATACATGCATTGAAACACATACACCTAGATCCCAAGGATATTAATTCAATCAAAAATTTATACTATAATCAAACAGCGGTAGTACGGGTAGAAGATGGGATTGGGGTTTAGCAGATATACCACAAGATTGGCACACCAGTATCACAATACTGATGGACAAAGATCATGTCCGAACAATTACAGAGGAATAACTCTCTTAAATACGACAATGAAGTTATTTACAGGTATACTCAAGGATAAATTGGAATCACAGATAAAGAACAGAGAAGAACAGCAAGGATTCAGAAAAGACAGGTTGACGACGGACGCAATATTTGTCATGAAACAAGTGAAAGAGAAGTCGATAGAATATAACAAACCCGCATATATTTGCTTCGTAGACCTAACGAAAGCATTTGACAGAGTTATACTTAGCGACATATTACAGAAAATGAAACAAAAGAGGATACCGGCAAACATTGTTGAAGTCATAAAACAGCTGAACAATAACAACACGACAAAAATTAAAACAAACGACACCACTACGGCCAACATACCAACACCAGGGGGAATCAGGCAAGGAGACAGCCTCAGCCCATTTCTATTCAATATGCTAATGGATGAAATAATAGAAGATGTGGAATCGCTAAAACTAGGATACAGACTCGGTCACAGTAGAATCAGTCTAATAGTGTGTTATGCGCATGATGCAGCCCTGATTGCAGAGGATGGGGATGCCCTACAAAGACAACTTCGATTCTACCATGCATGTCGACGACTTAACATGAACATATCCACGCAGAAAACAAAATGCATTTCCATTGAGAAAGATCCAATTAGATGCAAGCTTGTGGTAAAGGGGAAACCCATAGAACAGCTAAACCAGTTCAAATATCTAAGTGTAAACTGATCAAGTTATCATGAAACAGCCAGAGACCTAAGAGGACAAATAAACAAGGCCGCAGTTATGCCCGGATGTTTGAGAGATGTGGTCTGGAATAACCCAAATATGAGCATGGACAGCAAATTTAGAATTTATAAAACTTGCATCAGACCTCTTATGACCTATCTATGGTATTAAATCAAGAGAAGACACCAATAAAACCAAATGCATGCTACGAACAGCCGAAATGAAGACAAGAAGGGGTAGAATACGAAACAACATCATCAGGGAACAATGTGGTGTGCAAGATGTGGTAAGATGGGGTAGGCAAAGACGAAGAGAATGGTTCACTCATGTAAAAAGAATGGAGGAGCACAGACTACCAAGAATTGCTCTAGAAGGAAAACCAGCAGGCAAGGGTCCACCGGGGAGACCACCAAAAAGATGGAGAGATAGCTGACAGTCTACCTCTCAAGAAATACTTCAACGTCGAAAAACAGATCGACAGATCTACAGCAAGTATAAGAAGAAGATCCTAAGTATCCTTAATATGGCAGCCCAAATATCATATTTTCTCCACTCTTTCAAACGGTGCATCGCTTATTGTAATTTGGGCGTTCGTTATTGGGCGTGAATTAATTTAAATATTGAAAGAATTTTTACCAATCGTTGGTGAATATTTGTGAAATCCATTGTATAGAATTATAGATCTAAAACGCCTCGATTGACTAAGCTGATTAAGCAAAGCGCCACAGGGATGATTACGAATATAGAATTGTATCGAAGGAGAAAGGTCTAAGCCTTCTCAGGATTTCGATGTATGTAAAAACTATGAGAGAGAAAGCAGTTTTATTAATTTTAAAAGTTCTGCGTCCGCCCACTGTTTAAAAAATGATTTAACGAGAGCAATCAACTGTAAAAAGTCGGAAGATGCTTGATGTGAATAATGCAACAGAAGTAACATTTTGCTAATTAAGCTGTATTTAGATAATTGCCTTAAGAAGTTGCGTGTTAGTTTTTTCTATCGGTAAAAAAACTCAATTAACAGTTTTCAATTAAATTGTATACTGGCAGATATACGAGGGGGACTGAAGTGTTTGAAAAGTGAAAACAAACAAAAATATTTACATAATTGATGGATTCGACCGTTACTTGATGGAAGTTCATTTTATCTCACAATAAAACACTGAAAACTTTTGTTTCCTATACTTCCACAAAATTTATTATTTACAACTATGTGACTACAGCTGTTTCGGCAGAGTGCCTTTCTCAAGTGATATAATTTACAATGTGTTTGCCTTTTTAAGTCTATAACTGAAGAGGTTGAGGAGTGGGGAGCTGTTTGTCTCGAGTTGGTCATTCAGAATTATATCTGTATTTTTCAGTTTATTAATTTCCATAGATTCTAAAAAAGATAGCTTAAGGCCTTTATTTTGGATATGGAGAATTTGAAACTCTTCATTGAAAGAATGATTATGATCTAGAAGGTGAAGTGCGTATGTAGAAGTGTCTGTTTTTCTATTGTTGAAAAACCGTTTGTCAAAAGTTCTGCCAGTTTGACCGATGTACTGTCCGAAAACGTACATCGGTCAAACTGGCAGAACTTTTCACAAACGGATAGCAGAACACAAAAGGGCTTTCAACAATAGAAAAACAGACACTTCTACATACGCACTTCACCTTCTAGATCATAATCATTCTTTCAATGAAGAGTTTCAAATTCTGCATACCCAAAATAAAGGCCTTAAGCTATCTTTTTTAGAATCTATGGAAATTAATAAACTGAAAAATACAGATATAATTCTGAATGACCAACTCGAGACAAACAGCTCCCCACTCCTCAACCTCTTCAGTTATAGACTTAAAAAGGCAAACACATTGTAAATTATATCACTTGAGAAAGGCACTCTGCCGAAACAGCTGTAGTCACATAGTTGTAAATAATAAATTTTGTGGAAGTATAGGAAACAAAAGTTTTCAGTGTTTTATTGTGAGAAAAAATATTTACCGTTGAAAAATTTTAATTGCCAACAGAGAGACCTAATATAGTACTGGAAAAAGAAAAAGATGTTTGTCGTAGTTCCTCTAAGATAGTTTGTCGTAGTAAAAAGATGTTTGTCGTAGTTTCCCCCTAGATTTTCTAAAAAATGGAGAAAATACCAGGCTGCGAATTACTGAGTACTACCTACTATAAATCGAAACGTGAATCCAATGAACCTCCTCTCACCCTAAGACGGCAATATCTTCTTCTTTCATATACTGCATCAACATCCGCAAATCCCTTTAATCCCGTCCATTCTCTAATTACCACATCCAATACCTCTTCTTCTACTAACAATGTTCAACATGTTACCATAAAACCTATACCTCAATTAATTACTCCACTACTTAAAAATATTGACCTCCAGTTGACTAGTTCATTTCCTATTCCTTCTCTTCCCCCCTAGACTAAACATCTTCCTTCAATAGACATCTCCCTCACCATCTTTAACAAACATGAATCACCCAACAGTCTTGTAAGGAAAGCATTTTTAGAAATCATACAAAAAAAATCATATGATTTAATTCTGTTTACCGATGCTTCTAAAACTACCACTGGTGTTGGCTGTGCTGTCACCACTAAACATGAACTTGTAAGATCTTCTCGGCTACCTTCAACATGTAGCGTTTACACAGGTGAACTATATAGTATTCTGTTGGCATTTCAATGCATCTCCCATCAAAACAGACATGTTGCCATTTGTACGGATTCCCTTTCATCTATCCATTCAATCAATACAATGTTTACTGACCATCCATTGGTTCAAAACATTCATGACATCTTCCAAAATCTCTCTGCTCAAGATGTAACAGTCTCTCTCATATGGCTACCTTCTCATACTGGAATTACTGGTAATGAAACAGCAGATCATTTTGCCAAAGAAGCTACCAACCTCAATACCGGAATAACTACAATTCAACTAGCTAGCGATCTCAAACTCGTTTTCAAAAAGTCAGTAAATGATGCCTGGCAAAACTTATGGCAACAAAGTAAAACAACTCTACACGAACTCCAACCATATATTGGTCATTTCTCCTTGGACTTTCTAACTAGAAGAGAAGCATCGATTATTAGAAGACTCCGAATTAACCACACCAAACTTACCCATGGTTTCTTGATGTCCTCAGAAACTCGTCCAACTTGCCTCCATTGCAATGTTTTCCTGACTGTGAAACACGTCCTCACCGAATGCAAATCTTTCACCAACCTGTATACATCACTTGATATGAAACCTACTGTTAAAGAAATGCTCAACAGCCCTACAGAGATCATGAAAACTATATCGTTTTTAAAAACTACTCAGCTATACAAGAAGATTTAATACCATAGTCATTAGTTAAAGTTATACAGGGTGTCCCGAAAAGAATGGTCATAAATTATACCACAGATTTTGGGGTCAAAAATATGTTGATTGAAACTCACTTACCTATATACAATAGTGCACACAAAAACAGTTACAGCCCTTTGAAGTTACAAAATGAAAATCGATTTTTTTTTTCATATATCGAAAACCCTTCGAGATTTTTCATTGAAAATGGACGTGTGGCATTCTTATGGCAGCAACATCTTAAAAAAAATTAAAGTGAAATTTGTGCACCCCTTAAAAATTTTAAGGGGGTTTTATTCCTTTAAACCCCCCCAAACTTTTGTGTACCTTCCAATTATATTATTATTGTGACACCATTAGTTAAACAAAATGTTTTTGAAACTTTTTTGCCTCTTAGTACTTTTTTGATAAGCCAGCGTTTATCGAGCTATTTTGAATATTTGTCGAATCCACCACATATTTGTATATGGATGGTTAAGTACGATTATAGAGACCTGTTAATCTGAAAATGTATTTATAATTTACATTTTTAGGTATATTTTGAAAAAGAAGTCATATCTCGATAAAAGGTGATTTGTCAAAAAAAGAGTAAGAGGCAAAAAAGTTTTAAAAACACTGTTTTTAACTAATGGTATCACAATAATAGTGTAATTGGAACGTACACAAATATTTGGGGGGTTTAAGGGGACAAAACCCCCATAAAATTTTTATGTAAATATATTAAAAAAGAAGCAGAATCTCGATAAAAACTTGCTTATTGAAAAAATACCAAGAGGCAAAAAAGTTTTAAAAACGTTGTGTTTAACTAATGATACCACAATAATGAATTAATTGGAACGTATACAAAAGTATGGGGGGGTTTAAGGGAACAAAACCCCCATAAAATTTGTATGGGGTAGACAAACTTCACTATAATTTTGTTTTAAGATGTTACTGCCATAAGAATGATACATGTCAATTTTCAATAAAAAATCTCTAATAGTTTTCGATATATTGAAAAAAATCGATTTTCATTTTGTAACTTCAAAGGGCTGTAACTTTTTTTATGAGCACATTTGTACTAAGGTAAGTTAGGTTCAATCGAACTATTTTTGACCGTAGAATGTGTGGTATAATTTATGACCATTCTTTTCGGGACACCCTGTATGTCGAGGTACTTTATGTAAATAAAAAAAAATCGAAACGCTAAATTCAGACACAACTGGCTACTGATTTTGTTCGTAATTTTATTGTTTTTTGCCCATTTTGCCAAAATTGGTAGAATTACTAACTATTTAGTAGTTATTAACTATTTACTAATTTTTTTTTTTACAATTTTACCAAATTGGCAAAATTACTTACTAAAATCACTAGCCAGTTGTCTGAGTTTAGCGAACCGACTATATAAAACATAGAAAACGCATCCCCTGTTACCACCTTCTCTGATCTTCAGCCTTAGCTCTTGTTTATTATGTAGCTGATTATTGCGCCTCAATATGGATCATTACGTGGATCAACAAAAGATGACCTGTACGGAGCAAAAAATGCAGTGCAGAATGTTTAAGGGATGGCATGACTGAATACCAAATAATCAAATAAGAGATAAAAAAACAGTCAAATCCTTTATAAAAGGTATATATTTAAAATCCCTAAAAAGGGATACATCACAATCACATAACTAGTTTTCGACTGGTTTACCAGTCATCATCAGTGCTTAACTAAAATGAATATAACCTGCTAAAATAATGCAAAGATTTTGAAATTTTGACTACGGTTAAGAAAAGTTGTAGGTTATACTCACGTGAAATTTACATGCTAACCACCAAGAAATAATTTAACAAAAATATGTGGGTCAAAGCCTTGTACAAGTAATCCCTCAAGGAAACATGGGTTGAAAATGCTAACTTAAGCATGGATGTTTAAAATATTTTACTGATATGCCCCAGGTAATATCCCCCTTGTTATACTCCCTTAGTCCTTTTGCAACCCTCCTGCCCAAAAAATTTTCTTCATAAAATTGATAGTATCTTGTCATTCTATGGATATGGCAGGTCTCAAAAATTCATCGCAATTTCACATTTTTTCCCTCGTGGAAAATCTAATTTTCCCATAACCCGTGGATTTTTCCATAAATTGTAAGTACCTTTTCTAACCTTCCAGTATTGCAAAGGGCAGGACTTAGAAAATCGTGGTTGAAGTTTTGTTAATATCTCCCTGTTTATATCTTGCACCCACTTGTAATAAGATTAAATTTGCGAAAAGAAAAATAATTAAACGAATCCTACGTTGATAATTGCTTCTTCTTCAACTATGGTCAACGATATTTAATAACGGGATCTTCTTCTTGTCGTGCTATCTCCTTTAGTGGAGGTTAGCGACTACACTGGCAAATGTGTCTCTGTCTGCTCTAAACAAAGATGTTGAATCAAGGCCAGTCCAGTCTCTGATATTTTTAAGCCATGAAATCTGGTGCCTACCGGAACCCCACATTTTTTCAATCTTCCTCTGGATGATCAGTTGCGCGAGGCAGTACTTTTCGTTTATAACTTTCGTTTATAACTTTTCTAACTTTGATAATCTTTAGTAGCTCCTTATCTCCACCTAATTTCCCCAGGACACTTTCGTTGGTGATGTGGGTTGTCCAAGGTATTTTCAAGGTCATTCTATAAAGCCAAAGTTCAAAGGCTTTTAACTTGTTCATCAGCGTTATGTTGAGCGTCCTGGGCTTGCTTGGGCAAAATAGCGTTTCCGAATTGGACTAAAAATATTAGAATTCTAAGGTCTTAACTGGATATTTTTCTATAAACTCTTTAAGGAATTATATAGAATAGACAAATCGTAGCGGCACTTCAGCGGTTTATTTAAAGGGATTAATTTGAATATTTGCAAACAAAAACCATGATGCTAAGTTAATCAAAAGAGATAAGTGGGTGGTCAAGACGTAAATCAGTGATTCCCAAAGTGGTGCAGGTGGACCCCCAGGGGTCCACGAGAGACTCAACGGGGGTCTACGTTGGCGTGAAATAAAAATGGGGGTTCACAAGTTGTAAGTGGGGGTCCACGAAAATTTCCTAGTGATTTGGTATTTATTTAAACAAATTTGCATTTTTTTATCGTAACAAGTTTTTGATCAAATTTTAGTGTAGAAAACGTTAAAACACCGTTTTTTACATTTTCCTCCAGTCCCAAAATACATGTCCTTCAATTTGACTGAAAAGTTGCCCACAGATAGCCAAAACACAGGATTTTAAGTGGTTAAAAGAATTTGATTAGTTTTACAATACAAAAAAAATACGTGGAATAATATCAGAGTCAAAAATATAGGTGTCATTCAATAATTACGCTCTAACTGTCCCTATTTCCCCCCATAACTCGGAAAATATCGACGGCACAAAAATATTTATAATAAAATAAATTATAGAAAATCATATTTTTAACAACTTCAGTCTTTTCACTTTTTGTCGAAAAGTTAAGAATAGCGGAGATATTGAGCAAAAACGGTTCTCCTTTAAAATCAAGATGGCGGCTAACGCAACGGCGGAATTCATTCGTGATTTTAAATTTACACTACTATTGACCCCCTAAAGATTTTGGGTAGCTCGGCATGCAAGATCAAATGCTAACCCGACTGGACTATAAAATTTTGACTCTGATATTATTGCATGTAACTTTTCTTGTATTGGAAGACTATACAAATTCTTTTAACCATTAAAGTCCTGTGTTTTGGCTATCTGTGGGCAAAAATTTTACCCCCTCCCCCCACCCATTGTTTTTCATTGGAAGTATGGTAAAAATGTAGCAGCAGGGGAGCAGGGGGTCCACCGAAACCAGTAAATTTTTTAAAGTGGTCTACGAGAAAAAATAGTTTGGGAACCTCTGACGTAAATTTTAGTAATTCTGCCAAAAATTATTTCTTGTGAACTTTTTACAAAAATACTATTAATTGATATTGATACTAAAAAAATAAAGTTATATACTGAGTGTTTTTATAAAATATAATAAAATAAACGAAAATTGGACAAAATATAACGATCAGCTTTTGGACACGTTACAATAAGCAGAAGAAACTTTTCTGCACCCTGTATAGCTTAATTAATAGTCACCTTCATCTTCTAAGTAACCATTTCCTTACTTTCGTTAACACTCAATAAAACTTTCCACTTACGTTAAAGTAAAGTTTAATATATTCTAATTTAAAAATAAAAAATTATAGATAGTAACTCGTTACTTTGATAATACATGCTACCTGTTTCTTGCACCCACTTGTATCTAATAAGATTAAATTTGCGATAAGAAAAATAATTAAACGAATCCTATGTTGGTAATTGCTTCTTCAACTATGGTCACCATTAATTATATTTCTTCAACTCATTGCACATAATACCCTGTGATTTTTAGCTTTTACTTTTTTTAAACAATAATCCACTTGTCTATGAGTCTGAGATAAGTATCGCCCTTTCACGTGAAAAAAGAAGGCGGAATATTATTTGCCGAAACAATTTGAGTGAATTTGAATACAGGGAAAGTGTTAAAAATTTGATATATGATACATGATACTGTTCACCTTTGTTCGTAGATTCTCACTGTTCAAAAATTGTTGTAGTACCTGAAACAAAAGAAATTGTTTTACTGGTTTTACTTTTGACAATGATATATTGATAAATGCAATGAAAATGAAAGGTCAAATTGAATTTTTTATCTAAAATACGCTTTATGGCCAAAAATTGTCAAATGTCAAAAATTTTGATAATTTTTGGACATTGATTTTTTTATAATAGTAGGGGAGCCCAAGCATGGATTTTTGCAGTAACTCGAGCGCGTCAGATTATCATATGGGGAGAACCCTGGTACCCTGTAGATGTACCTCTACCATATATTGGCTCTAAACACAGGGGAGTTCGTTAAGGGGGCCGAAAAAAAAATATATCCTTAGAAAAACTCGAAATCGTCAGATTAAGATAAGGTAAGTTAAGTACATGCAAAACAGTGCATATTTCAAAAATCTGACGATTTGGGCGGGGCGTAAGGAAATGGGTTAGTCACAAAGTTTCACAAGAAAAAAGCGAATTTTTCGCGAAATGAACGATAGATCCAAAAACTAAAAAATACCTGCTCAATATTTGTCAAAAATCTATCGAATGACACTAAACACGACTGCCCACGGAGAGGAATGGCACCAAACACAACCCCCCACGGATGTGGGGTGGGGGTTACTTTAAAATTTTAAATATGAGCCCCCCTTTTTTATTGCAGATTCGGATTCCTTACGTAAAAATAAGTAACTTTTATTTGAAACATTTTTTCGAATTATGGATAGATGGCGCTATAATCGGAAAAAACGATTGTTGGAAATGGAAAATTAAATTAAAAATGGAAAGTCCCCACTAAAATGGAAAACTTTACTTAACTTTTACTTACTCTTCACAACCCAATAGGTCCCCAAAGCGCTCGAGTGACTGCACATCTAGCATACTTTCCTCCCCTACTATAAGTACCTATAAAGATTAATTAATGATTAAATTTATGTACCGTTTTTTTCTCTTTTCCCTTTCTCTAGCAAGATCGGCTTTAATTTTTTTTACACTCCCTGACAAGGGCATATTGTCAGCGGTCGGTTCTAGTGCTAATGGCCAGTACATTAGCGTGGCCATGATTGTGCGGGAATGATTTAGTTGGGCGTCCACACGTTTGATGTACGGGAGGTTTTGAGCCCCACCGATGCACAGTACTTCGCAAGAAGATGCACCAGTCCCAGTACTATTGGTCTGAGTGTAGTTGCTGAGGAACCCCATGTGGTACGATGTTCTTTAAAGCTTAACATTCTATCGAGTGTCACACCTAGATATTTTGGGTAGGTACTTAGTAGGTATGACTAAGGAGTCTATCTTTAAATTGGATTTGTAATTGGCCAGTCTGTTGTATAAATAAAAGCGCGATACTTCCAATCCAACATATCCCAACTTCTTTGATATGGTTTCGGGCATATCTGCTATATAAGAGCTAAAGAGTAGAGAGGCCAACACCGATCCTTGCGAAGTATGTTCAGTTTCATTTGGGCATTAGTCTTATAATATGCCATAGCATATAGCCATGATGACTTAGAAACTTCTAACAGCAACCTCTTTCTCTAAGGAAACCATTAGAGAAAATATAGCAGACATGGGGATTATATTACCGGAACCTATATAACGATGATCAACGAATGAAGCTTGTTCACCAAATCCCAAACGAAATGGAAGAAGAACATAGTATAGTCGAGAATGAAATGACTGGAGATCATTAAACTCGAGTATAATAATGCATCAGGACCTGATATGATAGCAGCAGAAATACTCAAAGCCACAGAACGAACAGAATAAAACTGCTGCAATTGCTCTGTAACAAATATGGCATTCCAAGCAATGGTCTGATGACTGGACAAAACCTGCAATAAGAGCAATACATAAAAAAGTTATCTTCTATAAATGCGACAACTATAGAACCATCTACCTAGTGCCAGTGAAATAATAGAGCATAGCATAAATGACATCAGTGATCTTCCTGCATGGAATCACTCGCAGGTGTCCAGAAACTCTACCGACAAACGAAGACAGGAGATTTCTCAGATAATTTTAAGACATTTTAACCCAATTCATGTAGTCCGAAAATGCTTCCTAAGGGAGCTAGAGCTATTTGAAGATGCGTATTATAATTAGTTTTTATTAAATACCTCCAGAACGCTTCTATTTAGAAAAACGAAAATTGGTACGCATTGGAATTTCTAGTACCGGTCATAGGTGTCCGTTTTGGGTAGGGCAACGGTTATTTTATAGCATACCTTTTTTTTATATAATTTTTAAGCATTTTTGACTCTGAATTATTAATCTGTAAGGTATTCTAGTACTAAAAAGTACTCTTGCTTTAAGTCGATAGGATATACCGTTTTCTAGAAAAATCAATTTGAAAATTTTTCGTTTTGTAAATTTGAAAAAAAAAATTTTAAAAAAACTATTTAGAAAAACGAAAACTGATACGTGTATTTATATTCCAGAGATGAATCGATTTCTTTAATTGCGAATTTTTAATACCGGCCATATGCGCCTGTTTTGAGTAGGTCAACGGATATTTTATCGCATAATTTTTTGTCTTTATTTTTAAGCATTTTGGACACTAGATTATTAAATTATGAGGTATTGTAGTACTAAAAGTTACTATTGCTTTAAGTAGTTGATGCAATACACCGTTTTTTTTTGAAATTTTTTTTTTTCAATTTTTTTCAAATTTAAAAAACGAAAAATTTTCAATGCGATTTTTCTAGAAAACGGTGTGCCCTACCGACTTAAAGCAAGAGTATCTTTTAGTACTAAAATGCCTTAGAATTTAATAATCTAGAGTCAAAGATGCTTAAAAGTTAAAGACAAAAAAATTATGCGATACAATAACCATAGCCCTACCTAAAACGGAGGCCTAAGAACGGTACTAGAAATTCGCAATGAATGGAATCGATTTACCTCTGGAAGACAAATATGTGTACCAATTTTCGTTTTTCTAACTAGAACCGTTCTGGAGGCATTTAAGAAAAACTAATTACAAGACACCATCTTCAAAGAGCTCTAGCTCTCTTAGGAAGCATTTTCGGACTAGGTGAATTGGGTTAAATTGTCTTAAAATTGTTTACAGACGGTATCGTACGCTTCTGATGAATCAATGAAAACAATAGATATTTGTAGTTGTTTTTAAAAGACTGTTTCTATATAGTTGGTCAGTACTAGGACTTGGTCTGTGTAGCTGTGTTTTGGTCGAAATCCTGCTTTTCCATTGGTATATGTTAGAGTATTATTTGGCTAATTCTATTATATCTTTTCTATTCTATTATATGTATATTCTTTCAAAAAGTTGGTAACTTTTTGGTAAATGGTTAGCTTTCTCTCGCTTTAAAATGACGACACTTTTTTTTAGTTGATGAAGAACATTTCCCACCACGTCTGAGAAGAACTTTGTACGCCATTGCCTAGTTAATCTGCTACTGTGATTTCCGTGATTCCTTTGGAAATTGGAATATTCTGATTCAAGTAGATTTTAAATTCTTAAGGCCTTTTTTAAATTTAATTATATGTAAGCTTTTTTGGTATGCTCTTTAGGAAGACATAATGTTGAGCGCTACTTAATTTGGTGTTAGTAGATTGGTTGGACGGTCAGGTGGGGTACTGCCTTCTACTTTTCGAAGTACTGACCAGGCTTGTCTACTCAAGTTTTTGAAACCTAGATTTTCAACTATCTCCGTCCATTTCTAGCGCCTAGCAGTATTAAAGCTGTGTAGTAATTCGTTTGTAATTTCCTGCTTTTCGTCTTTACAGAATTTTTCATATAATTTTTGTTTTCACAGAGTATAAATGAGTCGACATTAAATGAAAAAAATGGAACATTCACATCATTAAAATGGGAACAAATCACCAAGTGGTAGAAAAAGTATCGGCCGACCACGCAACAGATGGACCAACAACCCGCCAATGAACAAGCAAAATTACTTAGATAAAGAAAGAAGAAGAAGATATTGAGTTTATAAATTTTTGATTTCATTTCAGTGTTAAAATGTTGACTTCGCCATATTTATAGCGTTAATTTTCTGTCACTTCTCTAACCAGTTCAATGCTTTACCAATTACTATTGTTTTAGTGTTATTCGTAAGTAGTTGTTCATCTACGAGTATTCTGATTTCCAAGTTGTTGTTTTGGTAGGTGTTTTCAATGGTTTTTATGATATCCAACTTTAGTTCAGGTTACCTGATAACATAAACAATATGTTATTTAATAACATATTGTTTATGTTATTAATATAATAACAATTGTTATTTAATAACATATTGTTTATGTTATGATAACATAAACAATATGTTTTTCTACAACCGTGTTAAAAATGCAATTTTTAGCACTCCATTCGAGCGTTAAAAATGCTACCTTAAGGCACTAGTGCTTTAAAATTTTTACGGCACTGCAGTTCGTATTGACCGTATAGGCAATGTTGATATAATGTCAAAAAAATATAAAAATGGAATGTCAGTCAAGTTCAAGTAAAAGTTTTTGTAGATATTGTCCTGTAATTACGTTTGTAGAAAAAATATTGTATGATATGCGTGTTAAAAAGTACATTTTTAAGGCACTTATGTGAATTGCAGAACTCGCTTCGCTCATTCTGCAAACTTTCACATGCGTGCCTTAAACGTGTACTTTTAACACTTATATCATAAATAACTATTACGGTACATTCCATGTCAAATCACTGAGGCAAAAACTTTTGGATCTCCGATTTTTCTGAAACTTGTTGTACAGCTTCTGCGGGACGTAAAAATAAAACTTTTAAGGTCAAAAAATCTTTTCTTTTTTTTCTAAAAATGTTAGATTATGCGATTTTATGGGGATTTGGTGTATATTCCAACAAATTTGCATTTTCTATCGTAAAGTATCAATGGAATAAATAAAATTTTAATAGAAGTGACTCAAAAATGTCATTATAACAAGTTATTATAGGTATTATAACAAGTTATTTTGATTCATTTTTGGTCAAATTTTTTATAGTGTAGAAAACGTTAAAATACCGTTTTTTACATTTTCCTCCATTCTCAAAATACATCATAATCGATTTGGCTGAAAATTTGCCCACAGATAGCCAAAACTTAGGACTTTAAGCGGTTAGAAGGACTTGAATTATATTAAAATACCAAAAAAGTTACATGCAATAATATCAGACTCAAAAGTATATTAGTCCGGTCGGGATAGCATTTGACCTTGCATGCCGAGCTGCCCAAAATTTTATTTTTCTAATCTTTAGGGGTGTCAATAGTAGCCTAAATTAAAAATCGCGAATGAATTCCTCCGTTACGTTAGTCGCCATCTTGATTTTAAAGGAGAACCGTTTGTGCTCAATATCTCCGCCATTTGTAACTTTTCGACAAAAATGGTAGGAACTGAAATTGTTCCAAATAAATCGTATTTACAATTATTTAAATTTTTGTGGTGAGGTCGATATTTTCCGAGTTAATTGTACTTACAGTAGACGCCTATATTTTTGTCTATGATATTGCATTTAACTTTTTTGGTATTGTAATATAATTCACTTAAATACTTCTAACCACTTAAAGTCCTATCACCTGGCTATCTGTGGGCAAATTTTCAGCCAAATCGATTATGATGTATTTTGGGAATGGAGGATAATTTAAAAACGCTGTGTATAGGTACACGCTAACGTGTACGCAAATAAAAAAGTTAGGTACACGCGAATTAAACTTCATCAAGCCAGTGACGTCATTATTTAGCGTGCACAGTGACTTTATATTTTGGTACACGCTATTTTGATAAGTTTGTTGTTTGTTTGATAGAAAATATTTTTATTAAGTGAAGGGGAAGGGGAAGGGAAGCAAAACTATTCAGATGTTTCAAATTTAATTGCAATAAAACAATATGTATATAAAAGTATATATTCAGGTTAACAAAATAAATATTAGTTAACATGATAAATATATACAAAATACTACTAAAATAATTTTTATACGTAAGTTAATTATAGCAGTTTATATTGGTGTTTATTTTTGCTGTGGTGTTTATTTTGATTTATACAGGGAGTTGAACTTGTTAAGATTTTCATAGAAAATTGGTTATAACTTTGTAAATACCCTATATAACATAATAAACCTTTATATTTTTGTGATATGGAAGTTAAGAAGATTTCGAACATAAAATAAAATCTAGGGTGTTCCATTTAAAAAACATAAGTGGTCTGCCACTATATTATCGAACGCCCTGTAACATTCTAACTAATTTTAGTAATTTTGTAATATGAAGCTCAAAGTTCGCTAAAATTTTTGTTAATAACTTTTATTGCTATCTATAACTATAGCGGATCTACTGAGCTTTATCACACTAATCAATCGCCCCATATATTTTATCTTATTACTTCTGCTACCCTTAATCACGAATTTTTGTCTCATATCTTTTTCATACTGTTTTAGAATGTTGTTAAACTCATTAAAAGAACTAAATAATTGTCCATACTCCATAGGTAGTTAATTTAAAAAAATACTAAACAAGTAAAAATAAGGAAACTCTTTACAAATCAATATTAAAGTGTAAACATAACGCGATTAGACAAATTCTAACCACACTCTGAAACTCGCGATACTTTTACAGATACTTAATACCACAGCATACACGCGGCTCAAATTAGCGTGTAGCAAAAAACCCAGTCATAGTACACGCTAAATAATGACGTCACTGACTTGGTCAAAAACTTGTTTTGAATCAAAATAACTTGTTATAATGCCATATAATGACATTTTTGTTTCCCGTCTGTTAAAATATTATGTTTTCCATTGATATTTTACGATGAAAAGTAAATTTTTTATGAAAATGAAAATTTGTTTAAATAAATCACTGTAAAACCGCTTAAAATAACATTTTGAGAAAAAAAAAAGAAGAAGAAGCAGAAGAAGACAATTCGACCTTAAATGTTTTATTTCTACATCCCGCAGATGCTATACACTAATTTTCAGACAAATCGGAGATCCAAAAGTTTCTTTGATCCAAAATTGAGTGAGTTGAAATGGAATCACCCATGCACACAAACAGAAGAAAAGAAACGACATTGAATAAAAAATGTATAAAAAACTTTAAGCTACACTCCCCATATATGATTTATGTCAAGTATGACCCTGTTAACGTAAATAAGGAAGCCTTTATTCATATTTTTATTAAAGTTGTAATGTGTTTATGCGTTTATTTCATTATAAATTATGGAATTCTTCAACGGCGACTGGTCTCCCACTTATTAATGTTGTTGTGCTTCCTAATGATGAAATATGAAATACTGGGTTGGATAATTTTACAGTCCACTTATTAAATAGTTTATGTTTGCACTGAATGCAGAATAAACCTATCCACGTAAAAAAATAAAATTCAACGTACCTATTTGATTTGAAAATAATTTTTTTATATTCTGTTGTTTACTGGCGCTTATGAATTTGAGTTTAGATATCACTTAGAGATAAACCGTTAATGATCAATATACATTCTTTATTTCGAGTATGTTTTGTTATTATTTGGATATGAATTAAACAAACAGCGGTATTTTTCTTATTTACTACAAGCAAAATCAGTTCCAGACAAGCGCTACAGTCCAACTCCTACCATTTCTTAATAGACACCATTTTCTATCGTGGATAAAAAGCTAGTTTGAGAAACCTCATAAAGAAATAAAACGAAGATGCAAGGTTGGTAAACAACAATACTATCACAATGTATGTAAAGAAACTGAGAGCCACAATCAAAACAATCAGTCCAGAAATCCATTTAGAAAATTTTTCTACATAATAAGAGACTTTAAAGCCAAAACTTAGACCGTTGAGACCAAACAGGAACCCTGAGAACCACCAGAGAAGATAGAGCAATGACATAGACATTATATTTCCGGAACCTATATAAAAGATAATCAACGACAGGAACTTGTTCACCAGACCAAACCCCAAAAGAAATGGAAGAAGAATATAATATAGTTGAGAATGAAATAACTGGCGATCAGTAAACTTAAGTATAACAAAGCACCAGGACCTGCCATGGTAGCATCAGAAATGCTCAAAGCCACAGAAGGAACCGGAATATAATTGCTGCACTTGCTCTGTAACAAAATATGGCATTCCAAGCAATGGCCTGACGACTGGACATTGCTGTTGTTATTACAGATAATATTACAGATAATATCTGTAATAACAACAATATACAAGAAAGGTAGATTCTATAAATTGCGACAACTATATAGAACCATCTTACTTGCCACCACCACTAACATGCCAGTAAAATAATGCTACATAATATAATCAATGACAGGTAGAAAGCTTTCCTATAAAGAAAAATACCCCAAGAGCAAAGTATATTTACCAAAGGTATAACTACTCGAGAACATCTTCTGAACAAGACAAATAATATAAAAATTTAGGTAATTCAATATCCCACTACACATTTCTTTTATAGATTATCGCAAAGCGTTCGACGGAGTCAAATGGCAACACTTATGGCGGATACCACAAGAGGTAGGCGTACCACAATACTTAATTTTGCTTATAACTGAACTATACCAACACACTACTGGAACAGTTAAAAGTGTTTGACATACTCTCAAACGAATTCCATTGTCTATCTCAGCTTCTCGTATGTAATACGGTTTTGTGGGGTGTAAAGGGACAATTTAAGCGCAATATAATAATATAATATTCTGTTGGTAACTCTAAGCCTCTCCTTCTCAATCTCTATCTTCATCTCCAAGTTGGTATACACCCGTAACGTGAGCAACACCACTGGAGATGTGGTAACCAACCACCAGTAGAAGGTGGGGCCAGGACTGATGAAGAAGAGAGTTTTGGTCTTACGATAAGTAGGAGGTTGAGCGTGAGCGAAATACTATCAACTCGCCCTTGTAAAACTTAAATTGTGGCACATACATTGGCTAATGAGACAACCGGACAGATTTTACTATTGCGAACTTGCCAAAGAAAAATGGTCATTATAATAATACCTATTCTCCCATTTTATAGCGCTAACGCGGCTTTTGGCATTATAGCAGGGTAGCCTGCTATATCTAGGGCCTACGGTATACAAGGAAGGTAACTGAGTCAGTGCTACGCTTCAATCGCCAATTATTACCCCTGGTTTTACCCAAGGTACTCATTTTTATTCAGGCTGAGTCGATCTGGATTATTTTGCTCGTGTGTTAAACCTTTAAACTAGTCTTTGAAGGCTATCTTCACTTTGGCTATCAATATTGCATCATCTGCGTAATAGAAAATTTTAATTTCGTTGTTCCTCATAATGTAGGCTCTTTTTTATTGACGCTCTTTATGATTTCATCCATGATTAGATTGAAAACCATAGGCTTAGGTCATAGTGAAATAATTATAAATAAACGTAAAATAAAAATAACTTATAAGTAAACCCAATATAAGACCAATACTTGAAGTATACATCGGAAACAATAGTCGACACAGTGAGAGATACTCCACAAAGGTGATTGAAAACGACGGAGATGAAAATACTGAGTGATCAAAATAGAAAAAGATAAAACATACAACTGTAAAAAAAATTCTTTTCTGCCATGCTAAAGCTTGAGTAATAACCTTCCATAGAGGTATCAACCCGCCAATGCATAATCAGAATTACTTATCATGAACAAAAACAAAACCCTTTCCTTTGTACATGCTAAAAAAATCAACTTTCATCTAATATAACAGCTTTATTAATTGACATAACTACAAAAATACCATAATTGAATGTTTATATCTAGTAAATTTCGTCTAGTAAGCTATAACGTATAATTAGTTGCATTTAACAGCTCACAGAAAAAATCGAACGTGTTAATTTTATAACAAAGTAGTATCACCGGGCTTTTTTCCTCCGGGCTCAGCACTGAAACACCAAATAAATAAATACTACAATTACAGTACAATCGATAATAGATCAGGACCACACCTAGACTTAAAGCTGCGGAGAAAGTGTTCGCTAATTAGCGGTATTTTATTTCCTCTTTAAATATTTGTATCCACGGATATAATAAAAATATTCTTGACAATTTATAGCAATATAAATAGTGTTGTTTATTTTAATACTCTCGAATGTTCAGATTGAATTGAAATTTACACATAAAGGAACACACGAGAGAATGGTAAAAGGTTCATATTAGTTCAGAGAAATAAGGAAAAACAAGAATGTGTGTGTACTTTGTACGCACGTAAGAAGTTATACTTCTACTACATAATATCTGATTTTTAAGACAATACCAAAAATTTAAAAAAATAAAAGAATAAAACGCACACAAACACATTGAAAAATGCCACAAAGAAAAAATGATTTCTGAACGATAATAATTGTTGGCAACAATTTTAAATACGCATTTTCTGAAAAAAAATTATATAACAAATATACTTACAATCATAACATGCATAAAAAAATAAAACTTGCATCGGGAATTGAACCCGTGAATTTCGTGGCGCTTTGATTCGTAATCGAAGCGTAGACTCACTCGTCCAATCCCACATTATTTATCATGTGGAAAAATACGGTAACTGAACGTTTTACTGTTTGACAGTTGTTTTGAAAATTAAATTATGTAGTTTAAATTTTGTGGAAGAAAATATAAAAATATAACAAAACAGTAAGAAAACAATATATTAGATGAAGATTGGTAGAACTTTTGTTGGTAATCAAATTAAGTATGTAAATCAAAGCATTACATACCTACTAGATAAATAAATCTACGCCAAAAAATCATAATTTAAAAATAAAAATCGAACCTAATTTGGGATTTCTCTCTAAAATCCGCATTCTTGAGAAAATAAATATATGTATTTCAACCTAATCCAAATGTATAATTACAATATGATTATAATAAAAACTACTTACCAAATTAGAATGAGTTTTCCTTGTCCAAAATAGTCCAAAAATATAGGTATATGAACACTATTTAAAAAGGCAGTATAACTATTAACTAACTTTTGTTTGTTGTTTCTTTTCACACAAATTTTAAAACGCAACAACCATAAATAATCTAACTACAGCTGTGCCACAGCCACCATATTGAATAATTTTTGACATGTCATTTGAACATCCAATCAGAACAAAGTTATAATGTGCATGCGCCCGGTCGCTAGGTTTTACCATATAAAAATTCACCCTCTATCGCCGGTAAAGAAGTATAACTTCAAAAATATCCTGTTGGTGACACAACCTCCTCCAGGCCGAAACCAAATTTTTTGAGTAGTATGGACATCTGTATTAATAACCTATATGTTTCCTGTAGCCGATTTTGATTATATGCATACATAGTTATTAACAAATGAAAATCAAAAAACGGTAAATTTTCGCTTTTTTCGTCTATTACCAAAAAGTTAAGTATTTTAAACAAATTTGAGAGTGAGAAACTCATAAATCGTCTAAAAAATTTCAATATGGCGTTCACTGAGTATGTCTATCCGTATTAGTTGCTTAGACAATGACAAAATAAATCATACATTTTGAGTTTTTATAAATATTCATAACTTATGTAAAAATTAACTTAGAATGTTCTTATTACACGGAATGCTGAGACTTCTGGTGCTTAAATCATACCCTAAATTTCAAAGTAATTGGTCAAATAGTTTAAAAGGTATTTAATTTGTTTATCATAAATTAATCTTATTTGCAACGCTATAAGTCAGAAAATAATGAAGTTATAGTAATACTTTGGATAGTTTATGAAAGAAGAAGATTTATACTATTAATTTAAGTAAAAAAAATAACAAAAAATAATTCTAAATACTGCAAAGTATTTTGCAAAAATATGTGAATTAAAAAAGGGGGCTAACTTCGTCCCTAATTGTCCTAGGACAATTGTTTTTCTTTCTAAATGTGTATAAAAATTCAGTCTTTCCAAATATGCAAAAATAATTTTTCTACGGGTAACGGTTAAAAAGTTATTCTAATTGTTTATAAGTAAGCAAAAAATCGAAGTGTTTTTGCAAAATAATTTTACAATGTTTAAACTTACTTTTTGTCATTTTTTTTTAATTAAGTCAATAGTATAAATGTTCTTCTTCCATAAACTGTCAGAAGTCTTACTGTGACCTCATAATTTTCTGACTTATTGTTGCAAAAAAAAATGAATTTAGGATAAACAAATTAAATAACTTTTAAACTATTTGAATAATTGCTTTGAAATTTAAAATATTTAAGCACCAGAAGTCGCAGCAATTCGTGTAATAAGAAGGTTCTAAGTTAATTTTTACATAAGTTATGAATATTTATAAAAACTCAAAATTTATTATTTATTTTGCAATTTTCTAAGCAACCAATAAGGATAGACCTAGTCAGCGAACGCCATATTGAAATTTTTTAGACGATTTATGAGTTTCTTACTCTCAAAATGCTTAACTTTTTGGTTATAGACGAAAAAGCGAAAATTTACCGTTTTTTGATCTTCATTTGTTTATAACTATGTATATCAACTCGAAAAACTTGGTTACGGCCTGGAGGGGGATGTGTCACGAGAAAAATCTTATTTCTCTGGACTATATGTAAAAGTACCTATTTTTCATAGCAGTTTATATGTATACTTGATTTGGAAATGCAAGATAGCACATTATGGCAGAAGATTACAACGTGCTGTTTAAAAGACTGTTCAAATCCGAAAAATTATAAATACATCGAAAGAGGAAATGAAAACCTTTATAAAAAGAGAACTTGAACTAGATGTTTAGGTCGATACAGAAAATAAAACATCTTGTTCTTCTTCTTCTTATATTAGGCCTCTTGACTTGTTATTAACCGATTTTGAGCTTGTATTCGTAGCTGTGATGTTGACTGCCAGTTATCTCGCTATTTTTTAAACGGCCTTCCTATTGACCTCTTGCCTATTGGCTTTGAATCTCTGGCTATACGCTATGGGTGTGAGTCCTGGGTACTAAATAAGCAATAGCAAAGTAAGGTACAAGCGGCAGAGATAAAATATGGACGAAAGGTACAAGTAGTAACTAGAAGATATCGGGTAAGAAACGATGTTATAAGAGAGGAATTAAAAATACAGTCTATGGCAGAGTATAGTCGAAGTTGATGGGATCATCTTCAGTGACTAAAAATTGAAATACCGATCAAAAGATATGGGAAACTAAAGCACAAGGAAAAACAAGAGCAGATAACCACTTGGAACAATGTAATAGCAGAACAACTTAACGAAGAAGTAGTTACATGGGAAGAAGCAAGAATGATGGCACAAAATAGGTCGATCTAGAAAAGATTCGTGCACAGTTGAAATGACAGAGAATTTCATCCCTACATCTTGTGAGTAGAATGTGATTACATATACAGGGTGAGTCACCACTAACGGGACGGAAGATTACAGCGAAATGGTAAAAGATTTGAGAAAAATTTAAATTGAATAGTTTGTAAGTTGATAAAATCTACATTTTAAAATTATTTTGGAATATACAGGGTGCGCCAATAAATGGCGGCGTATCAAAGTTATATTTTTTCTTATGGAACACCCTATATTTTATTGCATTTTTTAATTATCCGCAAAAAATAAGGTATAGTTTCATAAGGTTTCCCTATACCTATGTACAGAGTGTTCTGAGTTATGTTGACTTTTCTTAAAATGTGAAGTTTAAAAAGAAGGCTTATTATCAAGTTATTTAAGAAATTATCAAAACATTACTTTTACATATAAATAGTTGGATAATGGTTGAATGTATTCCATGATTAATTATTATACATTTGTGTACAGGGTGTTCAAAATTTACAGTTTCATTATTGGAGTATTCAATGTGTCATATGATTCTTATTTTAAATGGAACACCATGTATATTAATAAATAATTATACTAAACAAATTTACCTCTTTCGAATGGTATATTGATGTCCTATACCTAGGTGTCATAGTTTTTGCGTAATTTACAATTATTTAAATTCTTAATCTGTAAATCGATTTTAAAACAAAAGATGTAGTTAATTAATGTCATTGTATGACATTGTCAGTTTATGACAGTACGGTCTGGTAATTATCAAAACTATAAACATCCGTGTATGAAAATCATTTTTTTTTTACTTAAAAATGGCTTTGGCAGGGCCAATTACATTCAAATTTAATTGTTCCTAAAAATGAATAATCACGCTATCTATGAAAGAGTAGACATGCTACTTTGCATTGGGGAATATTTTTAAAATTGTCTCTTAGCTTCTAAAGTTTACGCTTAAAAGTATCCTGATAGAAGACACACAAAAAGGACGTTTTTAAGAGATTTCTCGATAGATTCTGTGCTAATGGTAATGTTGCATAGATACGAAAAGTAAATAAAAATAAACCATTTATTTTTGATGACGTTAACGAACTTGATGTACTGCTTTCTGTTACGGAAAACCCAAATACTAGTACGAGAAAAATTTCGGGTCAATTGGAAATCAGTCAAACGAGTGTATGTACAATATATAAGAAAAACCACTATCATCCGTATAAAACTCAACTACAACAGCATTAGACAGAACAGGAACGTTTAACTTTTCGTTTATAGACTTTAGAATTAGGAGAAGATCCTGATTTTTTTAAGAATTTATTGTGTACAGACGAATCTACCTACTTTTCATAATAATCGTCTAGTTAATAGACATAGCTTTCACTTTATTATGATACAGGAAACAAACATTTTACTGTTGATCGCCAACACCGATGAAGTGTTAATATTTGGGGCAGTATTCTGAGCGAGTACGTTATCGACCCATATTTTGTTGACGAAAATCTGAATGGAGCAACTTTTTTAAATTTCTTAAAACAAGTTTTTTGGATCCTTCTTAAAACCTTCCACTTAGCGTGCCAACAAACATGTCGCTCCAATTGGACGGAGCTGCTGCTTATTTCTGACGTTATGTTAAGAACAACCCTAACATGAAATTTAGAAATAAATGGATAGATAGATTCGGTCCATATATTTGGCCACCTAGGTCACCAGGATTGACCAAGATGAATTTTTTTAAATGGGGTTATATTAAAAATATTGTAAATGCTACACTTCCTACCCTACTACCTCAGATGGTATTTTTATGAAATTAAGAATTTCGAACGTTTTTGCTTCTATAGCACTAGCTATGTAAATAATGTAAACAAATCATTTAAAATCGCTTGTTGTGTAAACATTTTGAATGTGTACCTATTACATAAGCGATTAATATCCATGGTGTTCTGTAACTGTAAATTTTGAACACCCTGTAAATAAATGTGTAATAATCAATCATGGGATGCATTAATTATAAGATTATTACCAGACCGTTTTGTCATAAAATGACAATGTCATACAATGACATTAATTAACTTCATCTTTTGTTTTAAAATCGATTTACAGATAAAGAATTTAAATATTTGTAAATTACGCAAAAACTATGACACTTAGGTATAGGACATCCATATACCATTCGAAAGAGGTAAATTTGTTTAGTATAATTGTTTATTAATATACATGGTGTTCTATTTAAAATAAGCATCATATGACACATTGAATAGTCCAATAATGGAACTGTAAATTTTGAACACCCTGTAGACAAATGTGTAATAATTAATCATGGAATACATTTAACCAATATCAAACTATTTAGATGTAAAAGTAGTATTTTTATAATTTCTTAAATAACTTTAGAATAAGCCTTCTTTTAAAACTTTACATTTTAAGAAAAGTCAGCATAACTCAGAACACTCTGTACATAGGTATAGGGAAGCCTTATGGAACTATACCTTATTTTTTGCGGACAATTAAAAAATGAAATAAAATACAGGGTGTTCCATAAGAAAAAATATAACTTTGATACGCCGTCATTTATTGGGACACCCTGTATATTTCAAAATAATTTTAAAATGTAGCTTTTATCAACTTACAAACTATTAATTTAAAAAATTTTTCAAATCTTTTACAATTTCGCTGTAATCTTCGGTCCCGTTAGTGGTGACTCACCCTGTATATAGTTCTTTAAAAAACTTATATTCTTTAACGTATATATGTTTAAATATTTTCAGATATCTTCAAATAGAAATCTCTGCATCTTTGTTCTAAAAAATAGAGTAAATGCTTTCTATTTCCTATTTTAGACTATTTTCTCTGTTAATTACAATCTATTTGATATATTATTGATTCTATTAGAACATTTTTCTTTCAAACCATAAATTGATAACCTAGTTTCCCTTTTGAAAACTCACTCTCTAGTGTTAGTTGTTGAGAAGCTATAGTTGAACTAAGTGCAGCATCCGGTAAATTATTAATATTATAATTAAATCGGCAGATTCAACAAATGCACATTTTAGTGTTCAGAAAAGGAGCATTTACACGCTTCATGGTCTGTGATTGCAAATTTTACCTATTACCATGCACTTAATATTAACTTAATAACGACAATTGTAACACGATTGCCGTGAATTAAATTAGAATCATCTAAATATGTCAAATGTTAAACTGGTATTTACCCTCGTTTAATTTTAACACGCTTAATTGACATTTCTGCTTTTCTTCATGCCTTCAGTGAAGGGATTAAACGGTGATTTTGATCGTAGATCAAAATTATAGCTGGACGGCCGTTTTTAGATTATGAAAGCTTATAATGATGAGAGATACAAGAAATAACTCAATTACGAACATTCTTAAAAACGATAAGAAAATCGTATATTAGGTATCAAATTTATAGACCTGGATCCCGAGTACCAAAAAAAGTTGATTAATAGCAAGCAGAAAATTTGTTAATAGCTTAACGATGTCTAGTCGGACAAACTTTGATGCACGGGAACACTGGAACAGGGGAAGTTTTAATTGTGAAACAGTTTAAAAATTTGGATCGTCAGATTACGAAAACGCCCCATGTATTTTGTCGGACATAACATCCAATTGATTTGTTACCCTTACCCTTTCATTAAACTGTCATGCAAAAATCAGACTGCTATTAGTAACCAACATGATTCCTGTCATTTGACATGTTCTTCGTGTTCCACTCATTAAAATGTCCAGTTGGTGATAAACACCAGTCTGATTTTTGCATGAGAGTTTAATGAAATAGTAACAAATCAATTTTAAGTTCTGTCCGACAAAATACATGGAACGTTTTCGTAATCGGACGTTCCAAATTTTTAAACTGTTCCACAATTAAAACTTCCGCTGTTCCAGTGTTCCTATACATCAAAGTTTGTCCGACTAGACACCGTTAAGCTATTGACAAATTTTCAGCTTGCTATTAATCAACATTTTTTTGGTACGCGGGATCCAGGTCTATTAGAACGACTAGGAACAAAAATTAAAATCACAAAATGGGAAAACAGGATTAGGGCAGTCAATGAGAACAAGAACAGGTTATTACCTCCGAATTCTATCCTACCGCATGGATTTGAATGAAATTTTAGGAATAGCCTGAAAATATCTTCTTATTCAAAGTCTACCCTATGCCGATGTGTGCTTTTGTCTTGGGGGCGGTTCCCACCCCTTCACGGGGTTGGAAAATATTTTTTGGTTAAACAACTACGGAAGTTACTAGAGAACCCAATTCTAAGCAAAAACTGTTCTATAATTTTTTTTCGAAAACTCAATACTTTTTGAGTTATTCGTGGTTGAAAATTGGTCATTTTCATTGAAATATAACATTTTTTCAAAGGGTTTTTTTGCGAATACCTTAAAAAAATGCATCTAACTAAAAAAGATATATAAAACATTTTTGTAGCTCATAAAAAAAACAAAGAGATTCGTTCCTTCTTTAATCTTTTAGTTATAACACAAAAATAGATATGGTAGGTAAACGAGTTTGTTTTTTTGGTGCATGCTCAAAGAAGTGTATTCAACTTGAAATAACAGAGAAACGGTCGATTTTATGTATATAATGCTACCAATACCTTTTATTGTGCTTGAAAAGTCCTTTCAAATAAGCAATATTAAATTTCGACTACATTCAAACTAAGCGAGATATGCTGCAAAAAATTGATGACTAACGAATTTTAAGAAAAAAATTGAGAAGTATATTTAACCCCTCACAGTCTCATTTTTATGTTCAAAAAGTTGAACGGGTTTAAGATGAATGGTTTTTGAAAAAAATAAGATCAAATTATGAAGCGCATATTTAAATTTTCTTAAAAATCTTCTTTTTCTCCATGTAACTTGAAAATGATAAGAGATACTGTTATAAAAAATAAAATCAAAATGTTTATCTAGAAGAAACCTTCATTTTTGTATGGCATCTTTTTTTTTGGCATCTCTTATCATTTTCAAGTTACATGGAGAAAAAGGAAGATTTTTAAGAAAATTTAAAAATGCGCTCAAAAATTTGATCTTATTTTTTTCAAAAATTATTCATTTTAAACCCGCCCAACTTTTTGAACATAAAAATAACACTATAGTAAAATGTATTGTAGAAGGAAAACGATGCATTTAAATTCTTGTGGAGGAGGGGTTAAATATACTTCTCATTTATTTCTTAAAATACGTTAGTCATCAAATTTTTTACAGTTTACCTCGCATAGTTTGAATGTAATCGACATTTAATATTGCTTATTTTAAAGGTCTTTTCAAGCACAACAAAAGTTATTGGTAGCATTATACACCTAAAATCGACTTCTCTGTTATTTCAAGTTAAATACACTGATTTGAGCATGCACCAAGAAAACAAGTTTTTTTCACTTACCATATCTCTTTTTGTGTTATAACTAAAAGATTCATAAAGAAAAGAATTTTTTTGTTATTTTATGAGCTACAAAAATGTTTTATATAGTTGTTTTAGTTAGATGCATAGTTTTTAAGGTATTCGCAAAAAACCGTTTAAAAAGGTGTTATGTTTCAATGAAAATGGCCAATTTTCAACCAGGAATAACTCAAAAAGTATTGAGTTTTCGAAAAAAAAATATAGAACAGTTTTTGCTTAGTATTAGGTTTTCTAGAAATTTCCGTAGTTATTTAAGCAAAAAAATTTCCACCCCCGAGAAGGGGTGGGAACCGCCCCCAAGACAAAAGCACACATCGGCATAGGGTAGACTTTGTTTCTTGGGCTATTCCCTACTTACTGTGAAAATATCACGTAAATCGATATTGTAGGATATAATTCGGAGCCACCTACCCTCATTGACTGCCTTAGATAGAGAACGGGTAGAAATTAGAGATAAATTAGGAATATGAAAAATGAGAAGAAGTAGGGGAAACGAGGCAGAACTGGTTGAGGAAATGATAGACCAAAAAAATAAAAATGAATAACTGAAACAAAGTTAAAAGGAAAAAGTTTAAAGAAAATACACAAAGGACAGGTACTGGCTATTGTGGTCAGGAGTAGACACAAAGGAGAGGACAAACAAAGGAGTGGGACTAATAATTGCACCAAATAGAATGAAAGATATTGTAGAAGAAAATTATTTCAACGAGAGAATCCTAAGAGTGAAATTAAAATTAATGAAAGAAAAGGACTTAATCGACGAAAAGGGCGAAGAAATAACAGAAGACAAAGACTAATTTTTGAAGAGCTACAATTTACATTAATAACATGGAAGACAATATATTAATTATAATGGACGACTTAAGGGGATCGGTACAAAGTTTCGGCTCCGATGCTATTTAAATGATCAATAATGTAACGTCAATTATCTTTTCCCTTTCACCAAAACTACAAAAATGGTCGCTTTAAGATAATCAATAAACGCCAATAAAAATCACCTCCAATGTAAGTTTCCTTGGTTTAAATCACCTGCCTCGAAGTAGTGCTAGATTGATTGGATACAGTGTAGTAAAAAGCCAATAAAAGTAAATACAGACAGTTATGCAATATGATTTTAATTATGTAGGACACAAGCCGCCGCCGCATGTAAAAAGTGGAGACTTCAATGCGCGATGAGGCAAGAAAATAAAGAATATGCTGCTAGTCATAGTCTGTGAGTCAGAAGTGTATAAGTTTCAATATTGATATTAAAATGATCCGAAGCCTGAGAGAGCTAAAAGATATGAGAAGAAGGTATTAAAATGCGATTATTAATACCTATATTGTTACATTTCTTTATATTCTTTTTATTAAAAATAGCAGACGATATTACAATAATAGTGTAGGAAACAGAGGTTGAACCTTGCAAAATGGACACAAGTCCGGTTTAATTTTTTTTCTGGTGTATTAAGGGGTGCTTATTATAGGACTAACTTTTTCTGAAAAAAATTTCGCCCCGGAATCCCCCTTTTCACCCCTTTAAAGGGGGTAATTTGTGGTTTTTGCGGAACGTAGCCCTTCCTGTACCTTTTACAAAAAATTTCTTTTATAGAAATATAAAGAGGACTATATTTTCTACGATTTGTTTTCAACAGCATATGTCTATCATCCACCGTTTAGCGGGGGTAGCGCCCCAAATTTGACAAGTTTTTAAAAAAGATGTTTTAAAAAAAATATATTTTTCCCTAACTGTAACGGAAATTAAGAAGAAATCTAACCGCAATTATCCGCAATTATTCGCAAATAATTGATTGATTTTTTGGTATAGGTTTCACTTAAGGGTAATTGCCCCTTTTTTAATTACAGGGTGTTATATTTTAAAAAACCCCTTTCAACGATTACCCATGTACTGGTGCTATTTACAAATTTGTATAATGCACCCCCATTTTTTCCCCGGAACCACCCCAAAAAAAGAAGAATTAATAAATAAAGTGATTTTCTTGGAATCCTTCGCACACAATGCCCTTTATTAATATGCTTCATATATCATTTTGTGCACGTTATTATTACCCATGCATGGACACCAAAAGCGATTTGCTACTGCAACCCCTGCAGCAAAAAAAAAATAAATAAAATTGGGGGTTGAATTTTTTTTTTGTTTTTTGCTTTTTGATCCATATGGGCATATGCTTCATCAATAGTGCTTTTCAAAAATATATATGGTTATTGCAACATCCCTGCGGAAACCACCCCTATCCTTGAAAATATACTGCAAGAACTACCCCTATCCCTTGGCGAGGATGTTTTTACGATTTTCTCATTACCTATGCATTCCTTTTAAACAAAAGTTTTACAATAATAAAGACCACTATTTACTCTAAAAATTAGGTCCTATTCATTTTTTTCGTATAAGCAACCGTTACGGCACAGTGGCGCCGTAAACCTCATATATGCTTTGGCAGGCTCCAGTTTTTGTTTTCTTTTTCGTCATCTGTTTGTTTTATTGATAAAGTACTTATGTAAAATAAAGCAACACAGTGTAACCTACAAATTATGACCTATGCACATTTTACGGTCTTTGCGCCCCAAAGCCACAGTGGTGGCCCAAAATCAATTTTTGCATATTTTTGCCACCTACACGTATTTTATTGCATTAATGCTACCTTAATAGCACAATATTCACCCTTAAGTGGTCGCTAAGTACTGGAGTATCCAGAAAGGGGTGATGGGGGTGACCACCCCCCCCCTCTCAAACCAAGTGATATTATATTTAAAGATTATAAAAATATTCATTTATTTTTATAGAAATACTTATATTATTATTTTTATAAAAATGGCGTACTTTTTATTCTTAAGCGACAGTGGCGGATCCAGCATCGTTAAGAGGGGGTGCCAGTTGGTTAAATTTCTATAAAAATAAATGAATATTTTTATAATCTTTAAATATAATATCACTTGGTTTGAGAGGCTAGGGGGTGATCACCCCCAGCTTCCCTCCCTGGATCCGCCACTGCTTAGCGACCACTTAGGGGTGAATATTGTGCTATTAAGGTAGCATTAATGCAATAAAATGTGTGTAGGTTGCGAAAATATGCAAAAATTGATTTTGGGCCACCACTGTGGCTTTGGGGCGCAAAGATTGTAAAATGTGGATAAGTCATAATTTGTAGGTTACACTGTGTTGTTTTATTTTACATAAGTACTTTTTCAATAAAACGAACAGATGACGAAAAAAAAAACAAAAACTGGAGCCCGCCAAAGCATATATGAGGTTTACGGCGTCACTGTGCCGTAACGGTTGCTTATACGAAAAAAATGAATAGGACCTAATTTTTAGAGTAAATAGTGGTCTTTAACATTGTATAAGTTTTGTTTAAAAATAATGCATAGGTAATGAGAAAATCGTAAAAACATGCTCGCCAAGGGATAGGGGTAGTTTCTGCAGTATATTTTCAAGGATAGGGGTGGTTTCCGCAGGGAGGTTGCAATAACCATATATATTTTTGAAAAGCACTATTGATGAAGCATATGGCCATATGGATCAAAAGGCAAAAAACAAAAAAAAAATTCAACCCCCCACTTTATTTTTTTTTTTTTGGCTACAGGGGTTGCACTAGGAAATCGCTTTTGGTGTCCGTGTATGGGTAATAATAACGTGCACAAAATGGTGTATGAAGCATATTAATAAAGGGCATTGTATGATTCCAAGAAAATCACTTTATTTATTAATTTTTCTTTTTTTTTGGGTGGTTCCGGGGAAAAATGGGGGTGCATTATACAAATTTGTAAATAGCACCAGTACATGGGTAATCGCTGAAAATCTTTTTACTCTAGCATAAACAGTTCAGATGGTATAAAGAGGGGTTTTTTAAAATGTAACACCCTGTAATTAAAAAATCAGCAATTACCCTTAAGTGAAACCTATACCAAAAAATCAATCAATTATTTGTGAATAATTGCGGTAGGATTTCTTCTTAATTTCCGTTACAGTTAGGGAAGAATATATATTTTTTTAAAACATCTTTTTTTAAAACTTGTCAACTTTGGGGCGCCACCCTTGCGAAACGGTGGATGATAGACATATGCTGTTGGAAATAAATCGTAGAAAATATAGTCTTCTTCATATTTCTATAAAAGAAATTTTTTGTAAAAGGTACAGGAAGGGCTACGTTCCGCAAAAACCACAAATTACCCCCTTTAAAGGGGTGAAAAGCGGGGTTCCGGGGCGAAATTTTTTAAGAAAAAGTTAGTCTTATAATAAGCACCCCTTGATATACCAGAAAAAAAATAAAACCGTACTTGTGTCCATTTTGCAAGGTTCAACCTTTGTTTCCTACACCATAAGTAGTATATATTGATAATAGACCAGGACGGATCTGTAAAAAAACGTCTATTTTTGGATGTGCGCGGTGGCATTCGGATTTTTACAGATAAAGTTAGGTGACAACTTTAACAATAATAATTGACTTATACTATTTCTCAAATATGACAGGAACATTAATAAAAAAATTAAAATATTTAAAAATTTCGAAAAACTTCGATTTTTTTCTATTTTCTTTGCTTATAACTTTAAAACGATTCATTTTGGAATAAAGTCGTAAATAAATAAAATAAATATAATTGAATTTTGTATGATAAACCACTGGGTAAAAAGTCTTAAATTATTACCCTTTCTGCAAAATATCAATAAATACAAAATAATGGGGCAAAATAAGCCTGCTTTTATTCAAAGTTTTTCAACCACTTTGGTTGCACTTAGAACTTTCGTAATTCGCTTAGAAAATTCTTATAACATACTTAAATCGATCACCAAATTTCATTAAAATCAACCTGATAGATTTTGCAGAATAATTTTGCAATCTAAATTTTTTTAAAAAAGTTTAAATTTTTTAAAAACTTTCTGAAGAAAAAGTAGACCATTTAGAAGTTTGGTAATTTTTTTTGCATATAAAGAGGTTCTCTACCTATCTAATACACTTTACAGAAATAAAATCGGATTATTTAAGCGGATTCAGCACTGTTTTAAAGTTATAAACAATTTTTTGGCTTATAATGGTAGGGGAGCCCAAGCGGGGATTTTTGCAGTTACTCGAGCGCGTCAGATTAGCATATGGGAGAAACCTGGTACCCTGCAGATGAACCTCTACCATATATTGGCTCTTAACACAGGGGAGTTCGTTAAGGGGGGCCCGAAAAAAAAATCTATCCTTAAAAATACTCGAAATTGTCAGATTAAGATAAGGTAAGTTAAGTACATGCAAAAGAGTGTATATTTCAAAAATCTGACGATTTGAGCAGGGGGTAAGGAAATGGGTGAGTCCCAAAGTTTCACAAGAAATAAGCGAATATGTCGCGAAATAAATGACAGATCGAAAAACTAAAAAATATGTGCTCAATATATTTTAAAAATCTATCGAATGATACCAAACACGACTTCTCACGGAGAGGGGTGGGGGGTAAATTTAATATTTTAAATACGAATCCCGCGATATTTCGCGAAATGAACATCAGATCGAAAAACAGTAAAATACACTTATTCGATACTTTTAAAAAATCTATCGAATGGCACCAAACACGACTCCCCAAGGAGATGGGGTGGGGGGTTACTTTAAAATCTTAAATAGAAGCCCCCATTTTTTATTGCAGATTTGGATTCCTTAAGTAAAAATAAGTAACTTTTATTCGAAACATTTTTTCGAATTATGGATAGATGGCGTTATAATCGGAAAAAACGATTATTGGAAATGGAAAATTAAATTAAAAAATGGCAAGCGCCCACTAAAATGGAAAATTTTACTTAACTTTTTTTGGTTTTAGGACCTACTCTTCACAACCCAATAGGTCCCCATAACGCTCGAGTGACTGCACATTTAGCATACTTTGCTCCCCTACCATAAACAAGTACAGTAAGGACGTTTGAGTTCGCATAAATTCATTTTCTCGAGAATAGGCGTCTCTGGAGATAACTCCCGAAACAGGTCGATTTTTATTTTTAAATTCTAAATTTTTGGTATACGAAAATAGTGCGTTCTTTTAAGGTATGGACAAAATACACAATTTAGAATAAAAAAGTCCTATAACATTTTTTTCTAAAGTTAACAGTTTCCAAGAAAAAAATTACATTGTTCTCCATATAAGTGAATTTTTGTTTTCATGAATTTAAATGACATGGCAACGTAGCCTAGAAGAACTTGCTGTGACTGTGGAAATTTAACCTAATCAAACCCCTGCTTATTTACTATTAGGTGTTATTTTTGGGGTTGTTGACATGGCACCTATCTGCAAAATAGTTATTTCTTGCTTTAAGCGAACGGCTCCACGGGAGAGAAATTGACGCTAGCAGTAGCCGTAAAACGAACTTAAGGTTCCACGGAACGGAATAGGAATAGCCGAACTGAAACGACTACGCACAAGTCCTGTAGTCGGTGCAGTTCGGCTATTCCTATTCCGTTCCACGAAACCTTAAGTTCGTTTTACGGCTACTGCTAGCGTCAATAGCGTAATGTGACTAGACGCCAGATGTGGATATCGGTTTGGTTGATATTTTCATTATTTTACCTACCGGATACAACTAACCTACAAACCTACTATTTTTAATTGTACGTTGTTGTCAGACTTCAATTTGCATATCAAAATGTATTTTCGTTTTTTGATCAAACGGCTCAATTTAGAAAAATATGTTAAAAGACATTTTTGCTCTACATTGTGCCTTCTATTTATAATCTATACCTTTAAGGAACGCACTATTTTCGGGGACACCCTGTATATATCATAATAGTGACGTCATCCATCTGGGCATGATGACGTAATCGAGGATTTTTTTAAATGAGAATAGGTGCCGTGTGATAGCTCAATCGAAAGGCTATTTAATTTTATATTCACTAATATTCACATTAACATAATTATTTACACATGATTTGAATTAAACAATTTTTTTAATTAAATTAATTACAATATTTAGACTACGTCGTCACACCCAGATGGATGACGTCACTAGTATGATATTTATGCCAAAAAATTATAATTTAAAAATAAAAATCGATCTGTTTCGGGATTTATCTCCCATTCTCAAGAAAATGAATTTATTCCAATTCAAACGTCCTCACTCTATTTTTTTATAAGCCAAAACATTGTTTATAACTTTAAAACAGTGCTGAGGCCTAGTAAAGTGTATTAGATAGGTAGAGAACCTCTTTATATGTAAAAAAATTAGCAAACTTCTAAATGGTCTACTTTCTGTGCAGAAAGTTTTTAAAAAATTTGAATTTTTTTAAAAAAATTTATATTGCAAAATTATTATGCAAAATCTATTAGGTCGATTATATTGAAATTTGGTGGACGGATGTTGTAAGAATTTTCTAAACGAATTATGAAGGTTCTAAGTGCAACCAAAGGGGTTAAAAAATATTGAATAAAAACAGTATTTTTTGCCCCCTTATTTTCCATTTATTGCTATTTTGCAGAAAGGTTAATAATTTAAGACATTTTAAACCTGTCGTATATTATCCAAAATTCAATTATCTTGATTTTCTTTCCTTACGACTTTGTTTCAAAATGAATCGTTTTAAAGTTATAAGCAATGAAAGTAGAAAAAAATCGATATTTTTTGAAATTTTTAAAATGTGCAAAAATCCGAATGCCACTTCACACATCCACCTCAAAGCAGATCGCCTATAGGTCTGGAGCCCGCGTATGAAAAAAATGTTGATTAATAGCAAGCTGAAAATTTGTTAATAGCTTAAGGGTGTCTAGTCGATTAAACTTTGATATATGGGAACACTGGAACAGGGGCAGTTTTAATTGTGGAACAGGTTAAAAATTTGGAACGGCCATACCACAAAAACGGCACATTTATTTTGTCCGACAGAATAGACTTAAACTCTCCGAACAGAGATTAAACTCTCATGCAAAAATCAGACTGCTATTTATCACCTGTCATAATTCCTGTCATTTGACATATTCTACATGTTCCACTCATTAAAACGCCTATTTGGTGATAAATAGCAGTCTGATTTTTGCATGAGAGTTTAATCTCTGTTCGGAGAGTTTAAGTCTGTTCTGTCGGACAAAATAAATGTGCCGTTTTCGTGGTCTGCCCGTTCCAAATTTTTAACCTGTTCCACAATTAAAACTTCCCCTGTTCCAGTGTTCCCATATATCAAAGTTTGTCCAACTAGACACCCTTAAGCTATTAACAAATTTTCAGCTTGCTATTAATCAACTTTTTTTTCATACGCGGGATCCAGACCTACTATAACAACAAAACTCAATTATTACTAGTCCTACTTCAACTGTCAACTCCCTGTTTATTTATTTTCGTGTTTATTTAGAGATTTTTCGATGACGTCCAGAGTCCAGAAAATTATGGATTTTTAATACTTCTTCTGTTTTATCAACGGACGGATGGTGACAGTCAGGTTGCTACTAGTTATTTATTAAAACATTACTTGCAATCTTAAACCAACTGTAGAGCCATAACTAATCAACTTATAATAATTTTTAAAGCTACCTAGTTGTGTGAAGAAATGTAGACCTTTAACCTACGGGTATATTTACTGATATACTCCTTAGCACTGATGTATCATCATGGTATCTACACTTCTAGCGGAAAGATTGCCGCCCTCTTTGGGCTTTTTCAATTCATTTGACGCAGGGAATAAGTCCGCATTAACAGTTTCGTTTTACAATTGGTTGTGAGACTTGGAGTCTTCTACAATATTTCTTCATTCTATCCTGTTTTGAGTATGTTTATTCAATTATCTAATTCCCATCTTCTTAAGGTCCGCAATTATCTGGTTTTTCCATCTTGTTTTCGGTCTTCCTCATGGTCTTCCTGATACTGGTCTCCATTTGGTGATTTTCTTGATAACTGCTTCTTTGATAAATCTAAAGATGTCTTCTCCTTTCAAAAGTTATCTTACTTCGTAGTTCATCAGTCTTCTAAATTCATTATTACCAAAATTAGTGTGACTGCTATCTACCGAATGATTTTTCAATCTATAATTCTGAATGTTTCTTTACCTTTCTGTATCAAGCACATTACTTCATCAGAACCATAATATGTGATTACTTGTCTAATTACTGCTCTATATATTTTCAGTTGATTAAGAAACTTGTTGTATTTCCAGTAGCTTGTTTCCTGTCAGAATTCTTGCGTTGATCACTATGCTTCTATCACTAGATCCATTAAGTGAGACACCATATTTAAAGTCACTTTTTTTTAGAATAGGAAATATCCACCCTGTATATTTTTCATTACAGTTCTTCTCCGGCTCGTTTTATTAGCTCGTTTGGGATTTCTTATAGGTTTGCTGCTTTGTAATACTTCTTTTTCGTCGGGGGCCTTTTTCAAAGAATAAAAATTTTAATTTAAACGGGTGAATATCTCATCCATACTAAATGAGACTGCATAGCTAGGCCCCCGACTATCAACATTGCTACTAAATCATGGGGTCAACGTTCCCAAAAGGTTCATCCTCAGTATCAAGAAGAATGTCAATACGAACCTGCTCAAGATCATTTGCATACTAAGAAAGAGCAGCCCATTTATGTAATACATAATCTGAAGAATATTTCATATAAATGATGAACATTTCAAATAATTTATTTTAATGGTTTTACATAACAGTTGGCAAAACTGTTTAATATAAAACAGTTAGTTTTACGCGAATTATTAAAAAATTGCAAGGATTTCTTCGGTTATGGATCTCTTTGGGCTCTTCCGATTCATTTGTAGCGAGGAATCAGTCCTCATTAACATTTTGGTTTTACAATTATGTGACTTGGTGTCTTCTACAATATTTTTCCATTCGTTCCTGTTTCTGCTTAAGTTATCGTTTATTCAACTCACATCTTTTAAGTTCCGCAATTATCTGGTTCTCCCACCTCGTTTTCGGTCTTCCTCTTCTTATTCTTCTTCTTCTTTTTTTAATAGGACTATGTCATGTTTCTTCTGTTACAGTCTCTGCTGCGATCCGGAGCTCCAGCTCTTGTACCATCGTTTTTGGGTCTTCCTATGGGCCGCTTGGTGTTGGGCTTCTGTGTCTTTGCCCATTTCTGCATACGTTCAGAGAGTCAAATCGTTACTTTGATTACTCTGATTACTTCGTTACTTCGTACTAATCGTATCAGAGCGAGTAACGACTATTGTATCTACTTTGGTTACTTTGTACTAATCGTATCATAGCGAGTAACGACTAATGTATCTACAACCAGTAAACTTGATTACTTTCTACCAATCGTATCCCAGCGAGTAACGGACGGAACCGGTATTTTACGAGTGTTATCGAATATCGTTATCAGTATGAAGCGTTTTAAGGGTGTGAGGGCGAGGACTGAGAAATACGATCCTCGATATGATTACCGGTACTCAAATACAAAAGTAACAAAAGTAATCACAGTAGTCAAATCATTTTTATCCCTTAAACAGATCTGTGAAGGTCGTTGTTATATCGGAATACCTCTATACAAAATGCCTACCTACTGAGAAATACGATTCTCGATATGATTACCGGTACTCAAATACAAAAGTAACAAAGGTAATCATAGTAATCAAAGTAACGAATACTATAAATGATTACTTTATACAAAAGTAACGATTTGTAACGAATACTCGAAAGTAACTATAATCAACATCACTACTCCACATGCGTCGTCGAACTCTTGTCCATCTCACTACGTCTTGAACACTTAGCTCTCCTAGGTCTTCCTCGTGATCTGCATTTGGTGATTTTCTTGATAACTGCTTCTGGACTTCTCCTTTTCGTATGTTCCATCCATCTAAGTCTCTGTGCCTTGATATATCTGACGATGTCTTCTCCTTTTAAAAGTTCTCTTACGGACGATTTCATAATAAAGTTAAAGGACTTTAATCTAACTTCCCTTTCTAAATCCCTGTTGGTAGTCTCCTAAGTCTTTGTCTGATTAATGATATCAATATTTTGTAGTAGCAATTTAAAAATGTTACTCCTCTATAGTTGTCGCATTGTGTGGTGTCACCTTTCTTTAGAATAGGAAATATCCATGTGTTTTCCATTCCTCCAGCATTCTTTCTTCTTCCCAAATCCTTATTATTATGTCGCATATTTTCCTTTGCAGTTTTTCTTCACCTAGTTTTGTTAGCTCGTTTGGGATTTCTTCTGGGCCTACTCTTTCTTTTGCTTTAGATTTCTTATCACACGTAAAAAATCCTCATATGACGGATTTTCATTTCGTTTTATCATTAAGGTATGCTTCTCGGATTTCGTAAGTGCTTTCTTTGGCCTTAAATAACTCTTCTTAATGATTCTCCAATCCAACATTTTAGCATCAATCTTAACTGTTGGTTTTTTCTTATTTTGTGATTTTCTATACATAGTTTAGTAATATAGCTTTTCATTATTCTTGCTATTTACTTCCAACTCTTCTATAAGTTCTTTATTCCAATTTTTTTTGTACAGCTATTGTTTGAATCTTTCTTTCTTCTCTTAATACTCCATACTATATAATATTATAATATTCTCCATAATATTTCATATGAATGATGAACTTTTCAAATATTTTATTTAAATGATTGTACATAACAGTTGGCAAAACTGTTTATAGCAAAACAGTTAGTTTTACGCAAATTATTAAGAAAATTGCAAGGAGTTATGTATTTTTATTAAGTTTATACATATTTTATATGCATGTTTCGACTGCATATTTTTAAACAAATTATTATGATGGATGTAAACTAACGGTTGAAACTAATAACGGTTCGCTCTTTGCTTTTTATTTTTTATCATAACAACCTTATCCCTTTCTCATTTGTGGATGCAGTTTTTAATTATTATATTTATCCTTAGGGTTATATGCAGCATCATATGCAGATAAAGGAATGATACAATACACGGGCGCCCATATAAAAATTTTTAGGGGGGGGGTAGACGTGAAGATGTTGCACATTATATTTTGTATATTTTGGATAACCATATATAATTGAAAGCACCCGAAAAGCCAGGGGCAGGCCCCCCTGCCCATACGATACAAGAGAACACTTGAGGTAACGGAAATGGATTTCTGAAAACGTTCAGCAGGAAAATCGGGATTGAGTTACTAACAGTAGAATAGGATAAATGAAAGTAAATCATATAATAGTACAAGATACTGGTATCCTACATTAACTAAGATTATTGTTGTTCTGAAGCTATTTTCTTGTGGCATTTTTGCAATTAACTAGTTTTGATGGGAAATAAGCCACAATTTTACTAAAAAATTATTTTATTAACGTTTCGACGCCCAAGTCGGGTCGTTGTCAAAATACAAAATACTTTGTATTTTGACAACGACACCCTATTTGGGCGTCGAAATGATAATAAAATCAGTTTTTTAGTAAAATTGTGGCTTATTTTCCATCAAAACTAGTTAATAACTAAGATTATATGGACATATCCCAAGAATACCATCCCATTATCCTTAAAAATCTAGTTATCTATATAGTTTCTCTCAGTAAGAAATTGAGAGCAAAGCATGGCCTGCGTGGATAGGTTCGTTTTACTGAAGTAGAACTATTATTATCTACTGGGGTCTTAGAAAAGTGTCTACCTGTCTATACTTTGATGTTAGTTATGTGTGCTGTAGCGATAGATGGTAGGAACTCCATTAGGATAATCTCATCAGGAGAAGTGAATCAATCCCTGCCGTACGCAGTTTCCAGATGTTTCCTGACCTGGAAAGCCCTATCACCTGCTAAGGATCCCTTGTCCAAGGTCACAGATGAAGTCCAGGACGACATCCACGGCGAAGATGAAAGCCATTACAATGATGCGGGGGATGGAGGTGGCAGCCTCCTAGTTTTAGGTATAAGCAATCACCAACTTATTGACCAACGGCTTCAGGTCGACGAGTAAGTAAGAAGCACATAATTCTTTTGTATTAAGATTAAGAAATTGACACCTAATGCATAATAATCTTCTAGGAATCGTTTAAGGGGAGGTTTAAAACGTTTTTCTATGTCCTCTGATACCCAATCATCATTTTTCTCGGCCCGTCCATAGTTTTTCCTCTTTTTCTCTATCTCTAATTTTTCGATTTATGGCTTCTCTCCAATTAAAGGGAGATCTTTTCTGTTTTCCTTCTACCATAAGGTTGCCATGTTAGGATTTTTTTTGGAAGTCTATCCTCAGGCATTCTTGGGATATGTCCATATAATTTTAGTTAATAACTAGTTTTGATGGGAGATAAGCCACAATTTTACTAAAAAACTGATTTTATTAACATTTCGACGCCCAAATCGGGTGTCGTTGTCAAAATACATGCAGTCAATTGTCATGTCGTTGTCAAAATACAAATGCTGCCCTTGAATGGTAGCAGCGACCACCAGTATCAGCTCAAAGAGCAGAGAAAATGGTCTTGGATCAGTTTGAAACTGGACTACCACAAGCCTGACTAAAGCAGTTTGAATGGTTGTGGTACCCTACTCACACTCTGTGCCATCTCCGTTACTTGCCTTTATGTGCACAAAAAAAAGTTACAACCATTTGAAGTTACAAAATAAAAATCGATTTTTTTCAATATATCGAAAACTATTAGAGATTTTTTGTTGAAAATGGACATGTGACATTCTTATAGCAGGAACATCTTTAAAAAAAATAACAGTAAAACTTGTGCACCCCATAAATATTTTATGAGGGTTTTGTTCCCTTAAACCCCAGATATTTATGTACGTTTTAATTAAATTGTTATTGTGGTACTATTAGTTAAACACAATGTTTTTAAATCTTTTTGCCTCTTAGTACTTTTTCGATAAGTCAGTTTTTATCGAGATTTGTAAGATCTGTAACATTTGTAACATGTGAACATGTAACATGTGAACATTTGTAAAATCCACCACATATTTTCAATGGTTTAAGGTTATAGAGACCTAATAATAATATTATGAAAATATTAGTCTATAATCTTACTTAAACCATTGACAAATATGTGTTGTTTTTTACAAATGTTCAAAATATCTCGATAAAAAGGGGCGTATCAAAAAATACTAAGAGGCAAAAAAATTTAAAAACATTGTGTTTAACTAATAGTACCACAATAAAAATTTAATTGGAACGTACATAAATATTTGGGGTTTAAGGGAACAAAACCTCCATAAATTTTTTATGGGGTGCACAAATTTCACTGTTATTTTTTTTAACATGTTCCTGCCATAAGACTGCCAAATGGTCCATTTTCAATAAAAAATCTCTAATAGTTTTCGATACATTGAAAAAATCGATTTTCATTTTCTAACTTGAAAGGGCTGTAACTTTCTTTATGTGCACATTTGTACTAAGGTAAGTTGGGTTCAATCAAACTATTTTTGGTTCCAGAATATGTGATTTAATTTATTACCTGCCTTTTTGTTACACCCTGTATATTGCAGCTCTAGATATAATACTAGTTTTCGTACTTCCGGGCCTAAAGTGACAACTTCACTCCCTTGTGACAGGTACTAAAGTGTCACATTTAATCCCTCCGGGATTAAATATTGACGAAACTCCCGGAACGATTAAATCACAAACAAACGAATTTAAGGGATATTTTATTGAAAAATATAATTAATTAGAATGGTAATTAACGTTAATATTCAAATTAATATTGTGACAGTTATACTTATATCAATATCTTCTCTAATGTTAATAACCGATTTCAGCATTGAGTAATGTGCCCAGAGAGTTGAGGCACAAACCGCTTTTGATTTATCATCGAAGTAGACTAACAGCGCATTTTCAGTAGGTTGTCTCACATTTTTTAAGCGGCACCACTTTTTAAAAGCATCGTACTGCTGCTCGTATAGTTTTCTAGATTTCGGTGGTAACAATTCTTCACCTACTTCGGCTGCTCTTTTATCAATATCAGATACACCTTCTTCACTCATGATACCAATAATTATCAATAACAATGTTTCTTTACAATGACACTAGTAATGACAATGTTTCTAAATTATAACTGTCACAACGCAATGTTACTATGGTAACTTATTTTAAAGACAGTTTATTAAATGAGTTGAAGAGAGAAAAAACTGATTGAAATTATTGAAATAATTAATAAAATCATACCGGAAGTACGAAAAGTATCGTATATACCTTGCGACTGAAGTACATTTAATCCTTCAGGTAAATTATGGCCCTCCCTGCGGTCGGGCCATAAACTTTACCTTCAGGATTAAATGTACTACTTCAGTCCCGCGGTATATAATGTACTATTTAATCAAAATGAAGTAAATAATAAATTTCTTAAATTTAAAACGATATAATCAATGCAACAATTTTTATTTTCCATGCTTTTCGACACCAAACCAATACATATATTCCAGAAAAATATAATGTAATGTAATGTGTTATATTATTATTATGTACCATACGCTGAAATATTTGCATCACCCCTTGCTTCACGAAGACACGATTCTTTACCATATTCACTACCATCCGAATTGTCTCCATCCAGTGTTGCTTCTGAGTCTCGATAATTGATATCACCTTTACCGCTTACCTTATCACTTTTATCGTCCTCGGTAACATTAAAGCTTACAATATGAGCAGTGGTCTTCAAAGGCTTGTTGTTCAAGGAATTCGTGATCAAACTGTGTAAACTGTTATCACCAAACTCCGGAAACTTACAGGGCTTGGTATCACCAACAATTTGGTTCTCGAAGTTTTCCTTGATGTGATTGATGCTCTTCCTTAATGCTTCTCCAGATAGATTGTGCAAGTCAGCATGCTCGTTGCTCAAAGCCTTTTCCAACAACGTCGTTAACGACTCTATGCAAGATTTAAGTCCAGCTTCTCTGTTCTTGCGTTCTTTGTCTTTTCTAACATATTCGCTAGGTGTAATAGAAAGAAGCTGGTCTATTCTGTCGGTGTAAGTATGCCGGAACATAGATGAATCCTTTCGAGGTATTACCCATCCAAAGTTAGATCTGTTACTCATCTTCCTCGACAATTTTCTACATGGTTGTGCAAAAAAAGACTTACGCATTGTGGTTGCTTCTATTTTCTGGGGGAAAACTTGCAGCCTGGATATAGTTTGGTACGAACAACTGTCCGAATCTCTTAGATGGGGATGCTTTAGTCTTAATTTTGAAAGGGCCTTAGCGTTTGTCGCTTGAAAGATGTCGTTAACTTCATATATTAAAAGGATGTGGACTACGCATAAAATCAACGAAAGAAACACTTCGATTGAGAAACTTGGGAATGAATATATATGGACCATCACTGTTTTTGATATTATTTTTCCGAAATGATTTATAATATCTTCCATTTTTAGACGATGATTTTTACCAAAATTTAACTGTCACATTATGTCAACATAGACAACTCAATAAAGTATTTTATGACAAGGAAAAAGCAACAGCTTAAGCAGTATTTACACAAATAAAGTCCAGAAATACAATTGCGTCACAACTGAAAAATAGACAATGTTGTCGGGTTATTAGGCGGTTTATCAAAATATTTTTATATTAGGCTTTATTAGGCTTTATTAGGCATATAATCAAACACGTTTCTACGATATAATGGGATGTAAAGTTTAATTTACTTCTTAACTAATTTTTTTAAAGGAGAAAATATCCCCGATGATTGGAATGTTCATCAGCTCAATATACAAGAAAGGGGATAAACACATATGCTCTAATTATAGGGGAATAACGGTACCAGCTCAGTGGGGAGGTTGTACGGTCGAATGATAAAAGAAAGAATAGAATCACAATACGAAGACATGGAAGAACAAAGTGCATTTGGTGCAGGAAGATCGTGCACTGATAATATTCGTTCTGCAGCAGGTAATAGAAAAACGAAAGGCAAGGAATCTACCTACCCACCTATTGTTTTAAGATTTAGAGAAGGCATACGATACGGTACCTTTGAAAAAACTGTTTCAAACATGGACGAAAGTAGGCCTTAGTAGATAGTATGTTGGTGCTATCGCATTTTTATACAAAAATGCAAGAAGTGTCGTTAAAAAAGGTAACTTTATATCTGAATCATTTCCAATAACAAATGGGCTTAAACAAAAATGTTGTCTATCTCCGACCTTATTTTTAAAATATATATTCAACCATCGCTAGAGCAGTGGAGGAAACAAATATCCGGAATGGGAATAAACATAGGCGGGGGTAAATGTCTACGAACTTTGTTTTTCGCAGATGATCAGGTAGTCGTACCGAATGATGAGGAAGACATGGACTATATGTTTAGAAAACTAAAGAAAGAATATGAAAAATGGGGCCTCAATATGAATATGTCAAAGACAGAGTATCTTAAAATAGGGGATTATGAAGAAGATCCAGAGATAGAAATTAGAACCACAAAAGCACGTAAAGAATATAAATATCTCGAATCTATAATATCTAATAATAAAAAATATCTAATAATAATATAAAGGCACTACCAAAAGAGATATCGAAAACAGAACGCAGCAGGGAAAAAAGCGGTAAATATTCTAAGCTATCTACTATGGTCTAAAGATATAAGACAAAAAACGAAATTGTCAATCTATCGTACCTTGGTAGAGCCTATTATCTATTATGACTTATGCGGCAGAAGTTTGGCAGATCACGAATAAAGATAGAAAAAGAATAGAAGTAGTAGAAACGGATTATCTAAAGAGAGCGTGTGGTATATCCAAAAAAGATCACATCAGGAATTAAGATATTAGAAGGAGGATAAATACTGTATATTCCAGTGTAGATAGAAATCAAATGAGTCAACTAGTGTGGTGTGGTCACGTCAAACGAATGAATGAAGATAGATGGCCAAAGCCTTTAAATTACATACCACAACAAAGAAGAAGAAGGGTAAGGCCTTCAGTTGCCTGCGAAGAAAATGTACGGCACATAATGAGAGATAGAGCCATAAAAGACGAATGGATGGACAGAAAACGATGGCGGTCGAAATACGAGAAGCGGCAGAGGCTGTAGGAACCTCGCTTATAGATAGAACTAATTTCTTACATCTTTGCGGTTTCGTGTCTCGTATTTGCGTCTATCATGTGCATTGCGTCTCCTCTTCTCCCCAATATATTTCCCATTACTTTATCCCAAGTCTGTATTGGTCTTTTTTTGTTTTTTTCACTATGTTATGTTTCATTTTTTAGCTTGTACGTGTTTATCGTCTCTTTTTTAATTGGTTCTTCCTTTTCTGTACTTGGCTTTTCCTTCTTTTTCATTTCTTCTTCGATTTTTTTCTTCGTTTTTTGATTTTAACTTCCAAAGTATTCACTTCTGAGAAAAGTTACACCGACATAAAAGTTGGGTAACTAAATTTCCTACAATATAGGATTGGTTAAAAATTTTAAAAAGTTTCATCCTTGTTGCAATACAGCAATAATTGCGAAAAAAACATAAAAAATAAGTATTCGCATTTTACGTTTTTCAACCATTTATGCTAACACTTACGACCTTCATATTTTAACCAGAAAACCTTTATGATATAATAAAACAATACTGTAAATTTCATTAAGATCGATTCAAAGCATTTTGCAAAATAAATTTTGCAATCTAGCTTTTGCAAAAAAAAAATTAATTTTTTCAAAATGTTGCAGTACTGACAATAAAGCAGATAGCAAGTTGAATTTTTTTACATATAGAACAAATGTACAGTATTCTTCTATACGTAAAAATAAATTCAACTTGCTGTCTGCTTTATTTTCAGTTCTGCAACATTTTGAAAAAATGAATTTTTTTGCGAAAGCTGCATTGCAAAATTTATCTTGCAAAATCTATTGAACTGATCTTAATGAAATTCACAGTATTTTTTTATTATATGATATAGTTTTTCTGGGTAAAATTATGAAGGTCTTAAGTGTAGCATAAGTTGCTTAAAATCAGTCAATTTATCCATTTCCGGTCTTATCTTGAACGTATGTTTTTTCACCCCCGAGAAGGGGTGACTGTCACCCCGCAAGTAAAAGCAACCAACGGCACAGTTTCAACTTTGAAGTAGAGGGTAAGTAGAACCTAAGTCCAAATTTTCATGCAATTCGGAGTTGCCCCTGAAAATTACACGGTATCGCCGGATTTCCCGTTCATTTACTGGGCTAATTGTAGAAATAAATAATTTTCATGTGCCTACACTTCCCAAATGGAGTAAGAATTTTATTTTAATAATAGTTAATAATCCAATAATAACGATATTATACGCAAAAGTTGGTTTTCAAAATAACTCTAGAATTATTAATCTATAGAACCTCAAAAAACAGAAAACAAATTTTAAGCAAAGGCTTAAACCAACTCCCGCACGAGCTTAAAATTATTTGGTTTAAGCCTATGCTTAAGCCTTAAATTGAAGTGGAAATACAGGCATCTAAGCTTAAGCTCAGGCTTAAAGTAAGCTTTGGCTTAAGTGCGGTTGGAAATACCGTCCCTAAGTATTTATAACATACTCCTATCCTTCTAGTCTAGTCCTTCTGCATATGATTTTGTTTTTTATTTTTTTCCTTGTTGAGAGACATGCCATAACATTTTACCTATTCGTATGTCTGCAGCTGATCATATATTCCCTATTCCCCTTGGTAATTATTTTTAGATTTTTCGTTTGAAGTATGATTCTTTTCCTACACTTAAGTACTTATAAAGAACTCTTTAAGTTGACAGAAAGTAATCATTGGTACGCTCGTAAATATTTACAAAGAACTCTTCTAGAGGCCATTGGTTTCTTCTGTAATTATCTTGATAATTGAAAGCGTATTTAACGATAATGCATAAATACAGGTGTGGTTCATTATGCAAATTAATTGGAGTGACCAAACTTGTCAATTTATTGATGTAATCAGGTAATATGCAATGGAGGAAAGTGAATGTACCCGATGATATCTTTAGATCTATGTATTATCGAAAATAGAAAAGTAAAACTTACGTTTTCTTCTTAAGATAATTTTTATTTAAGTAAATATGATGACGATTACTTAATGTTAAACGACTGTATATTAGATGTTGACTCGTTGAGTGAAATGGATGAAATACCAATATGTATTACCAATAGAGATAGCCTCATTAAAGTGCGGAAATCACTATAGGAGCAAGACTAGCATTGGCAAGATTTGGAAAACTCAGTTGGATATTTAAACACCGCAGAATACACAGTCTAATCCCACGCAGTTGGATAATTTCGATATAATTTTGTAAGATTCTTGAAATTGCTAGAATTATGCACTTGAAACATTATGAAAATAACTAATATTTTTTATAAACCCAAATAAATCCCCATATATAGGTACTAGAGAAGCCAACAGTCAAAATGAGAAATCCATAATTGACTATATACTAGTTGAAAGCAATGGAAGAAAAGTAATGGAGGATCCATATACAAAACATACCTATACAAAATAAAAACAAAACATTATATACAAAAGTACAGAGATGGCCCGAAAGAGGCAGCGATCATTACATGGTATTAACTAAGATCCGAGAACTAAGGATCTTCGATAACGAAGATCCTTAATTCAAAGTGAATACTTTGGAAGTTAAAATCAAAAAACGAAGAAAAAAATCGAAGTTTTTCTTAATTTTTTGACATTTTGATTATTTAAACAATGTTCCGGACCTTTTTGAGCGGAAGGATAATTCAATTATTATTTACAAGAAATTTTCAAAATATCTATTACACAAGTTCATTAAAAATTATCCATCATTCTTTATTCAAATAAAATAAGAAAATGGATTAACAGTTTTATATGCTGATCTAAATATTTTGGGAAGGTGGGATAAGTTACAAAATATGTTTAATTTTATATACTGCAATTCATTAGGTACAACAAACTGTTCCCGAATTTAATAAATTATTGTGCTCAAATGTGGGCAAATTCTGCCTCAAATGAACGGGATTTCTCTTGTCTCAAAAAAGTCAAAACGTATCGTCGAAACACCATGAAACAAGAGAGAATGTCAAACTTGTCTCAAATGTCAATAGAAAAAAACTTTTAAAACCTCTCCAAAACAATAATCAATTTTACAATGACGTTATAACCCATTTTGCTACTTCGAAACAACATAGACTAGAGTTAATTTATAAACAGGTTTACAAAAAAAAAACAAAAAAAAAATAAAAAAAAATAAAAAAAAACAAAAACCAAAAACCTTCTATGAAATTGAAGCCTTTTAATTAGATGGCATACCTATCTGAGGAGAAAAAACCTTGCCGACCCTGTCCCTAAAGCCACGAGCCGCCACTGTAAATCGGCGTTTATTAGTGTCCAATTTCAATACGATACGAAACAAAACTTCAACCAAAACTCGAATTCAAAAAATTCGTGCTTTTATCGTAGTCTTAGAAAAACCACCGGTAGAGACGTTTTGTGCTACAATTAACATTAGAATTCGTTTTGTCGTATTAATTAATTAAACGCTTTTCTTTAGTTCAATCGTTTGGGTCAAATCTTTGGACGTTAATTTGACTGCCTTTTCTTCAATGCAAATGATTAAAAATTTGCAGACATATGCACTCGCGGGAACAATACACGAATAGTCAATAAAAAATTTTTTTGTTTATTAATTGTTTAAATAAAAAAAAAACGATTTTAACAGAAAATGCTTAAATTCTCTTGTTTTTTACAATGAAGACACTTGAAACTTTTACAGATTGTGGCCAATTATATCAACTATTATACATAATTTCACTTTTTACCTTAATTGTTTACGTTATGCTTCATAAATAAACAAAAAAGTTTCAAATTTTTTGGCGATTCCGACTACTTTTCATGTTAGTACATCATATGTTTTATACATATTTTAATAAACATGACGATATATTTTATTGTTTGAAAAGTGTAAGACTAAAAAGTAAAAAATAAAAAAATATGAAAAAAATATTTTTAAGAAACGAGTGACTAAAATTAAACATATTATAAAAAATCAACTTAAAAGCAAAAAATAAAAAAAAAATTGAAAAATCTAACACATTCGTTAAAGAAAAGCGCGGTGCGAAAACCGTTTATTTGATAAAGACGCGCCACGCTTTTCTTTGACGAATGTGTTAGATTTTTCAATTTTTTTTATTTTTTGCTTTTTAGTTGATTTTTTTATATGTTTAATTTTAGTCACTCGTACCTAACTAAAGAAAAGCGTTTCTTAAAAATATTTTTTTCATATTTTTTTATTATTTATTATCACTTTTGAGCGTATTGAATGGGTAGTGTTTCTATTGGAATTATTTCATTTCAATGCAATTATCATCCATCCCCTTTTCTTTTGTGATCTTTACCTTTTGTTATTCTGAGCAACAACAGATAAAATGAAGACCAACCAATTACTTGTCGACATTTTAGGAGGAGAAAACAGTTAAAGAATTTGTGGTTGCCCAAGTGAAAAATAGTCTATTTATTGTTACACAATAATGGATGGGTTTTTACATGTAATTTCTACTTTCGTTTTGCATTATTTCTGCAACCATTTAGTGTACTATTACCAAAATCTCATTCAAACTTTTACCAAAAATGTATTTGTTGAAAATATTGGCCCTAATTTGATTCTCTCTTTCCTGTATGTGAGAAAAACTTTCCATTTTACACAAATTACATTTTACTGCCTTCTGGTGTAACATCTCATTTCCTAGCCTATAAACGTTAAACAGTTAAGCCTTCCACTTTTCGCTTTTATAGAGTATAATTACGTGAGAATTATAGAATTAACATAACTTTAAAAAACTAAATTGCAGCCATCGGATCGTTTAATTATAAATATGGGAAAACTTTGATATTTAAGAAATGAACAATGCATTTTGTGAAAATTACTGTTGTCATTAGCACCTCATTTCGCGTAGCACTTCATCATTCAGTCTCTAGTTACCTAACACATGATCAAGTAGAATAGTGTGTAGTACATAACTGTGAGTCGGAGGTAAACTACACTATGTCATAAAATGTAGTTTTGAGAAAAGGCGGTTTATAGTACGCCGTAGCTCTAAAATAATAATTATTATTAAGGCTTTTTTAATTATCAACACTAAATTACAATTTAAAAGACAAATAGAATAATTACCTACTTTTGCATGTATTTTTGCAGTTAAACTTAATTTAGGAAGGGATGAAAAAAATTTTTTAATTAACATAGTGTTGTATACCTCTAATCGTTTACATGAGTTCATGACATAATGTTAATAGTTCCTAATATTATTGTAATGTTTTATGGTAATTAAACATTTTTTGAAGGGTTTCCGGTTTTGAAATAAAAAAAATAAGTCATCGTATCATTTATTAGTCATTAATTGGCAATTCTGGAAAATCAGAAGCATTCTCTGCTTTAGGCAGAGACTTATAATAAGCATGACATTCACTGGAAAAAAACGGCAGTAATGATATTAAATCATTGTATTTTGCTAAAGATATTGAATTTTGTTGTGTTCGACTTATGGCAAGAGATTGAGGAAATATAGCGTTTCTTTTTTTAAGATAAGGTGTTTAATTCGGAAATCGAAAATTTTGTGTACACCAACGGTATTTGTTCTTGTTTAAAATTTGCATTACTGCCTGTGGATTTTTTATACAGATCAGTAAATTTTTTAAAGTCATTTAATTCCATGTTATGAATTAATATTTTTGTTGAACATCCACTTATAAACTGTTGCCAATCCCAAGGGGTTTGGATAGTCATATTATTCGTTTTCTTTCGCTTTCTCTCAATCAAATCGTGTATAGTATCAGCCTCCATATGCGTATGGCCTTTAAGCAAACATTTTTGATTAATAATCTTAATTTGTGGCCATTTATGCAAAATCCAAAATAAACAGGCTATTAGCATAATGTTTTTATTTTGCCCGTAGCAATTGTCTGACCACAACGTTATTTCTTCGACATCAGCATTGGGAATTACCCATTCAGCCCATTTGAGAAGCTATCTTGTCACCACCACGGCCAGCTTTTCATTCGTCCCTTATCATAACAATGAGCTGTTCCTTCTGAAGCTTCATGAATGGTAAAATCAAATTTCCATAATTTCCGTTTGTAGAAATTTAATCCACATGTCAACATTGGAGTAGGCAAACATTTTTGCAGATCTGCAGTCAATACTTTATGTTTATTATATGTTTGGAAATATCCTTATCAGAATTTTTTAAAACATATCCGTGCTTTGCATCGGCTAGGTGAGCATCGTATCTTTTCTGTAGGTTTTCTTGGTCGGTTGAACTTAAAAGGGGGTTTTTCAATTGCAGTACATATCACAAGTATCACATGTGTCATTTTCTACAACTTTGAATCTCAACTTAAATTGTGTATTAAAAACATGTGTATAAACCCATTTTTTAGCAATTTCAGACGTAGGTATATTGGTGTCTTCACAGTATTTTAGGTAAGGTTGATACATTTTCTTGATATTTAACTCTGGAGACAAAAATTTACTTTCAGTTTGTTCTCTAGAGCAGTGTTTCCCAAAGTGTGGGTCGCGACCCCCTGGGGGGTCGCAATGAGGTACTAGGGGGGTCGCCGGAAATTTCCAAAATAAGACAAAAACGCTACTTTGTTAAATCATGTATTTTTATTTTAATAAAGCCGTAAATAAAAATGAACAATTAATTATCAAACGAAACATAAAACTAAATATTAAAAGTCCTTAAAAGTAAAAGAAAAAAATAAAGTCAAATATTACAATGTTAATGAGACCCATGCGCCTGTTTTTTGAAACTAGTCTTTCAAATTTAGGCTGTGTATTTGAGACACACACAATTATATCGTTTTTAAGTACGAGACGATTTCTCACTTTTGTTTTAATGGCAGTCATAGACGAGAAACTTAACTCACATAAATATGATGTTACAAATGGAACCAAACATTTTACAGCTTCATTCGCCAACTGAGGGTATTCCTGCATCTTTTTGGTCCAAAATTCGTCCGGGTTCTGGGAAAAAAATTGGAGCTTCAACATTCCATCAGTTGATATTTCAATAAGTTGTTCTTTCATGTTTATTGGTATTTCAGCATGTTGAAAGGAATCGGCTAAAAACGGATTCAGTATCCATCTGCAACTGTCGTAACTGTTTTGAATTTCTTCGGGGAAATAATCACAGAGCTGTTGTTTTAAATTAAGCAAAGTAACTTGCATGCCTGCATAAACTTGTTCAAAATTTGTAGCACTGTAACATACATTTTCTATAATTTCCTGAACGCACTGGAATGAATCGAGCTGCTTTTTGCCAAGTGAAGTTGACCATAAATCGATTTTTCTTATAAACCCCTTAATTTTATCTGTGGCTGTAATTATATTAATGTCGCGACCTTGCAAATTACTGTTCAAAATATTTAATTGTTCGAATATATCAGCAAGGAAACCTAGTTTCAAAAGTCAAATAGGATCGGAAAATTGATTTTCATATGGGGACTTCTCATCTTTCAAATACATTAAAAGCTCTGCTCTTAAGTCAAATACTCTTTTTAAGACGTTGCCCCTTGAAAGCCACCTTACTTCGGTGTGATAAAGAAGATTTTGAAATATAGCACACATGTCTTCGCAGATTTTTCGAAAAATACGGGTCTGTAAAGCTTTTCCTTTAATGGAATTTACAACTTTAATGATGGATTTCATAACACAGTCCATTTCAGGGGGTAAAGCTTTAGACGCCAGAGCTTCTCGATGTAAAAAACAATGTCTCCATGTGGCATTAGGCATTATTTCTTGTAATCTGACGACAAGACCAGATTGATGTCCTGTCATAGCTTTAGCGCCATCTGTGCATATAGCAATACATTTTCCCCAGTCAATAACATATTTACTTGTGCGTTTCACAAAACTGTCGAATAAACATTTTCCAGTGGTATTGGTCTCCAATGGGGAACAAAATAAAATATCTTCTTGAATGCCATTATTTGTATCATATCTTACAAACGTAATAAATTGGGCACAGTTAGATATATCCGACGGATTCCTCCATTTGAAGAGAGAAGTACGTGCATTTATTAAGATTTTCCACAACTTGCGCTTGAATATCTTCTGCCATATCACTAATTCTTCTTTGGATAGTATTATTTGACAGAGGTATTGTTTTTAACTTTGCAGACTCTTTTTTACCAATCATTATATGTACCATTTCAACAGCTGCTGGCAAAATCAGATTTTCAGAAATTGTGTGCGGATTACTAGTTTTGGCAACGCGATAAGCAACTTTATAACTTGCTAATAATGCTTTTTCGTTAGTAGTGTTTGCCAATTGAAAAGTATCTTGCTGTTTGTGAAGGACGTTCAGCTTTCTTTCAAAGAATTCTACGGGTTTGTCTTTTTTATCTGGATGTTTGCTATTTAAATGTCGAAGTAACTTTGATGGCTTCATGCTTTCGTTTGACAATACTTCTCCACAAATAACACATTGTGGTTTATTGGAAATAATGGTAAAACCATATTTAAGATATTCATCACTGTAAAGTCTGTTTTTCTTTTTATTCTTCTTTTTAAAAACTTATCCATAATTTGTAATTTATCGTAGATGTAAATACGTAAACGGGAATACGTAAGTCGCAAAATATTTACTCATTATTTAATACCGCTGCATTCGCCACAACGTGCTGTTTCGAACTGAGGTCTCATTGCACATCGCCGCTTATATAAAGCCAAAACGAGGCTACGAGAACGTTCCAGAGTGCCATCTAGTAGCGAAGTAAGGAGTAGAGCCTTCGCGAATATCATGGAAAAGTATTGCGATGTAGACACAAAGATGTCGCGGTGTACAATGTGCAGTCGACTTTTTATTATTTATTTTTATTGTAAATGCTAGTCTGGCAGAAGTACTACTAGTGTACTAGTGGGACAGATCGCAATTATTAAAATAATTGTTGAATTTTAAATGTATTTAGTTTGAATTTAAACAGTAAAGTAAAATAAAATTTGAGAAACCATCAGTTGTAAATTAGGCACGCTATTTTTGTCGCTATTTTGGTTTGGGTGAAGAGTAGGGGGTCGTGAACAATTTTTTTAACAAAAAGAGGTCGCGCTTTAGATAAGTTTGGGAAACACTGCTCTAGAGTAATGACTCTTATATGAAGGAAACGACAGTGTATGTTGAGTAACGTTCTGGATAACAACTTCGGATGTTTTGTTACTAGGAACTTGTCGTCCCTTTTGGTCTGATTCAATTATTCCGCCAGGTTGTCTTGTTTTTAAAGCAGTTATAACAACCGAATTTGAAATTGCAAGCGTATTTAAAAACATAGTTTTACATACTTTAATGGCTACACTGTTAACGAAAAACTTATAAATCAGCGTACTTTGTTTTGGTTTTGTGACGTTCCGTCTCATTGTTGCTGTGGCTTTACTTTCCACGCAAGAAACAATAAATTGACGCTTGGTATTATAATCAGCCGTAGAGCTCCAATAGTGATTAAAAATAGTGAGCCTATCAGTATGCGTAAATTTTTCAAAGCATTTCATTCTACAAGAACACACGGCTTTCATTTCTCTTGCAGAAACCGTCTTTCCTACTCATATGTGTCCTATTTTGGACACATATGTTTCTCTAGCTGCGTAACTTAGTTTTCGTTTATTATACTTCCACTTATTAACGTGTACGACTTTCTTTTTGCCCACTTGTTGAAGTTCCGTTTTGTTTTTGACTTTTCTTTTTTTTCTTTTCTTTTTTCTTTTCTCGAACTTGAATACCGGTATTAAATACCATGACAAGCTTGCCATAGTTGCCACTTACACCGACCATATTTATCTAAACACAACGAATCTCATGTTATATACCTAGAGGAAGACTACACTATGTTTAGATAGTGCAAAGAAAATGTGACAATCTTAATAGGAAAACAACACCAAGTACTGTTAGTGATATATACCTCTATAGAAATTAATAAATAGTGTAATATACACTCCAGAATAATGCTTTTATATTAGAGCTAGGACATAGTGGATTATACCTTTAGAAAGAGAATTTAAAATTGCGTAACACTATGTCAAGCTCTCAATATTACACTAAGTTGACATAGTGTAGTTTACCTCCGACACACAGAATTATTTAATGATATGAATTGAACCAAAACTGCTACAAACAATAAAAAAACCTTAAAGGAAAAGAGGACTAAAACGGGACTTTAGCACTTCAACGGACTGAAGACATGGAAAGATAGAAAGTTTACAGTGAGTGAAAACATAATTTAGACGAGGAAATCATAATATAATTCTAAAAGCATCCTGAAATTTAAAAGCATCCATTCAGGAATAAAGAGATCTGGGGATTTAAAGTAGTAGATATTTTCATATACCTGTGATCATTTATCACAAACGAAGGAGGATGTGACAGAAATATGAGCTGCTCAGAGGAGAAGTGGTATAATTCACAAACGTTTTTTGGTGAAATGGTATTTTTCTAATTAGAAAAGAACAACGAAATTCAATCATTGCAATTCGGCATCCCATATAAATTTCAACAAATACTTGTCAAGAATCCGTCACAACTAGCTCAGTAAGTATTACTGAGATTGTTTAGTTCATTAACATGCAAAATCTTTCAAAAAGTTAAGTTATATGCAGTTATACCACTTTTCCTCTGAGCGGCACATATGATGAAGCCTATAACAATTTTAAAAAAATCAACCCTAACAAAATTAAAACTGGTAGGAGCACTCATTTTCCACATAGCTACGTATGCATCTGTACCGTGGACCCTAAAGAAATCAGCTAAGAACAAAATAGAGGCTTTTGAGATGTGGGTATACCGCCACATGTTGAGAATATCCTGGATTGAACATCGAACAAGTATATCCATAATAGAAAAACTTCAATATAAAAGATAAGTTGCTTAACCAAATACAACAGAGAAACATACAATATTTTTGACACATTGCCAGAAGAAGAGGCACGATGCAAAACTTATCATCAAGGGCAAAGTTGAAGGAAAAAGACCCTAGGGGAAGATCTTCAAACCGTTGGGTGGATCAAACCAAAACACTGGTCAACCGAGGAATTCAAGAGGCCAAAACTAGCCCAGAACAGAGATCGATAAAAAGAAATGAAATTTCTCCGTGTACTCATTATCTGACATCCTAGCAATGTGTCCAGCCCATCTGGTCTATTATTGGTCTCTCGTTGTTTTGCCAATGTACCTGGAATACCATCTAGCTCTCTGTCTCTGTCTCTCTCTCCTATGGCGCTACAGCCCGGTCGGGCCCCGACCTCCCCCAGCATCCACCTCCAAGTATATCTGCCTTTGGCTGCTCTCCTCCAGTTGTCCACCCTCAACCCTCAGTATCTCTTTAGCATCGATTCTCACTTCGTCTATCCACCTCTTCCTTTATCTTCCTACTGGCCGACGTCCCACCATAGTTCCGCTAAGCTTTCTACTACGTGTTCTTTCGTTCTCCATTCTTATAAGGTGACCTGCCCAGCGCAATCTTTGTATTTTTGCAACCATCTAGCTCAACTGTTTTAATTTTCTTTATTTTGGTCACCAATGCTCTTTTACCATTTTCCCTTAATTCAACTGATTTTATCTAGAACTCCAAGCGATTTGGCAACTATGAATAAAGAGCATGGTCAATTTGTGTTTATTACTTACATCGTCCTACACCAATTCCTACCGACTCTCTTTAATTTTTTATTTGCATTTTTCACGGCCACAACATTTTTTACGTAACATACCTTACAAATGTCTACGTGGGATAGGTTGTTCTTGTTCTTTCTATAATTACTCGGTATACAGCGTGAGAAAACACCGCAAAAATAAAATAAAAGAGACATGAATGAATTGTGTTACTACTAGAATTTAATCCATCCGGATGAAATTCAAGAAGAGGTTTGAAGTTATTCTTTTATTTTTCAAGAGACCTGAGGATATCGCTGTCTTTTGTTGTAAGACTAGGAAAAGATTATGAGATAATAAATACAATCGGGACTAACAAAATAATATATAAAATTTAAATTAAGACTGATGAAAAAAATTTAATGAATATAACAAAAATATCCATCAGCTATTCTAAAAAATACTGAAATTCTGTAGAAACGAAAAATACTACCTGAAAACCAAATCATAATACATAATATGTATTATATTATACACATGGAAAGAATACTTTGTGGCATTATGAACACCTGAACAAACTCCAAATTGTGATGAATGTGTAAACAAGGAAGAACAAGAAGAAAAACACTACTTGGGTTACTATATTCCTAATATGCTGCTTAAATGACAATACTCAAATTCGTCACCACACTTTTCTCTTCTAGGCTTTTCCGTTCAATACTGTATGAGAATCGAACGGGATTATTATTAACAAAAAAAAAGGTAATCTTACCTACTACATTTATCTACAGAGAGGGACAAAATTATGGAATAAATTAATTTTCTTTAAACTGGATGATTTTCGAGAAAAATCTCGAAACAGGTCGATTTTTATTTTTAAATTACAATTTTTTTGGCATATATTTCATACTAGTGACGTCATCCATCTGGGCGTGATGACGTAATCTAATCACACGACTAGGGTTCGTGTGGTAACTTATTTGAAAGGTTCTTCAATTCTCTATTCGGTAATATAAACATTAACAGCATTATTTTTTATACAGGGTAAATTTTTTTTAAATTAAATGAATTGCAGCAAAAACAAGAATCTATGTAATTTATTTAAGTCAAAATAAATTGTACTGCTGCCACAAGATAGAAAAAAATGTTTACTTCACAAATAAACATTTATTTTTGCTTAAATTAAATCTCAAACAGCCTCCCACCTATCTCTTAGCAATTTGGACATTTTTTTAAGCGAAAAGCAATTGCTAAATAAACATTGTTTTCTCTTTTCTGACAGCAATAAATATCTTATATCAATAAATTCTTCTTTTTGTCTAAATTAATTTAATAAAAAAATGTTTTTTGTACGCCCTGTTAAATAATTATGTTAATGCTTATATTAGAGGAAAGGTGCCAATTATGGAATACCATTGTGTTTTGGGGACATAAAAAAATAACTATATAGAAATGAAAACAGTTTAATGTTATGACAAATCAGTCAAACATTTACATATCGTAATTAAAAGAATTCTATGAAATATCTTCATTAACAAAAAAAATAAGCAAAAAAACAAAATCACATTTTAGTATCCAAATATGGAATAGGTACCCATACATGGAATACAAGCATAAATCAACATTATATCAATAACAAAAACAAACATAACATATATGAGATCAAATAAATTTAAATAAAAACGTTGTGAAAAATAAAGGAATACTTAATTCACTTGCAAAAATCACAGATCCATGTATCAAACTCTGGACCAGCACAATCATAATGAGCCCACTTACACTGAATCCGTTATTCCATAATTAGGCACCAACGACTGTCCATATTTGGATTTGTACATTAGTTCAAACTAGTATCAACATGTTTTCAAGTCGTAATGTTTTAATTACAGAAGGTCATAAAATATCAAAATAAAGGTACTATTGATATACGCAATAGCATAACAAGTCTGTATTCATGCATAATAACCAATAATACTCGTTGAATATATTTACCTTTGAAATTTTCTGCGAGACGAGAAAACAAAACGCGCCTGTCAGACACGTATCGTTAGCGCATCTGACACAGAGGTGTGAATACGATAATAAAGAGAGCGACTGAAATAGAGGATGGTCTTGTAGTGCGCTTCCAACTTATATTTTCGGAGAAATCAAGGAATTCCATATTAGGGCACTATTCCATATTTGGTTACTTTCCTCTACTGAATAGAGAATTGAACACCTTTTCAAATGGACTACCACACGACCCCTAGTCTCATGTAAAAAAATCATTGATTACGTCATCATGCCCAGATGGATGACGTCACTAGTATGAAATATATGCCAAAAAATTGTAATTTAAAAATAAAAATCGACTTCTTTCGGGATTTTTCTCCAAAATCGTCCATTTTAGAGAAAATTAACTTATTCCATACCTTTGCACCTCTCTCTATATTCAGACTCAGTAGGTTCTGTTCCCATCAATTTGAGAGATTATCTAAATGTCCCTGTAAATGCTCTGCATCTTCAATTCTTTCAGCCGCATTAAAGATGTTAGTTAACATCAAAAAGATGAGCTTGTTATTATTTCAGCAATATCAGCTAAAAAAGGATGAACAAGAAAGGAGCTACATGTGACCCCTAAAGGACGCCCGAAGATACCAATATAGAAGTTATACTGAGCCTGCATATCTAATATATTGAACCATCTTTTCTAGGTAACTGGTGAATCACCTAAATGCATCAAATCTTAGTACATAACATACATACATACATCTTGTTTATGATCTACTACTCCAAAAATCCGAGAGCTTTAAACCATAAGATCCAGAAGAATCAATTACCTTTTACAGAGACATCAAATTAGCAGATCGGTTAATATTGTTTTTGAAGCAATTGGAAGAAGTTTTTTTGTTCTGTAGCCAATTAGCAAAAGTTATTTAGAAGACAACAATCTACCTTTGAACACCCCTCCCTTAATAGATAATTCAAGCGTTTGCCCAACAGACTTGAAGGATTATGTCTAACCTAAGATTGACTTCATAAAAACAACAATGGACTCGTCAACAGCAACTGTCATAATACAAAATGAGCTCATTGAGAACTTTTTAATAGTCAAAGGATTAAAGCAAGGGGATGGGTTGTCACGGACACTATGTATTCTCTGGAATATGGGATAAGACAGTTGAATATACGAGGAGCTACTCTCCTAACAAATAAATCAATATAGATTGCCGTCTAAGCCGATGACATCAGCGTTATGTCTCGCAAAATGGAAATAGCGGCAGAAGTTTATTCACAATTAAATACAGGGGCAAAGGAGACCCGACTAGAAATAAATATTCAAAAGACAAAAAGCTAATACAGGCACAAACTAGGGGAAACAGACGCAAAGTGAAATTTATGGACGATATTGAAACAGTAGGAAGTGCCACATACCTAGGAGTTGCATCGAACACATATGGAACAGAAGAATCAGAAATTCAAGGAATAGTAAAAAATAAACGTTATTTTTCACTCGCCCATGTGTTTCGCTCCAAAAACACACACTGGAGATCCCCTCAAATCTTCTTCTTCTGGTTCCTATCCGTTTCGAATATTGGAAATCATATTGGCAATCATAACCTTGCTCGCTACCACTCGAAACAGTTCCGTTGAGGTTTTCCTAAACCATGTTCTTAAATTCCGCAGCCATGATATTCTCCTTCTACCGGGTCCTCGCTTACCTTTGACTTTACCTTCCAATATGGACTGCAGCAGGGAGTGACGGTGCTGATTTCTTATAACGTGTCCCAGATACTGCAATTGTATGCGTTTGATGGTAAACACAATCTCCGGTTCCTTCTTCATTCTTCTTAGAACTTCCTTGTTCGTGATCCTTGTTGTCCATGATATTCTCAGCATTATTCTATAAAGCCACATCTCAAATGCTTCAGGGTTTTTAATAGTGGTGTCTGTAAGCGTCCATCCCTCCGCTCCGTACAACAATACAAAGAAAACATAACATCTCAAATGTCTCACTTTTGTATCTAGGGATATGTTGTGGCTTTTGAAGATAGCGCTCATTTTGTTAAAGGCCGTTCTTGCCTTCCTTATGCAGCAGTTTATTTCCTGTACATTGCTCCACTACTCATTTATAATAGTTCCTAGGTATCAATACTGTTTTACGCGTTCTATCTACGTTCCATTAATGTATAGATGAGCCCCGTTTATATTCTCCCTCCCTCCCTTATATACCCTTTTGGAACCTTCAAAACCCTGTATAAGATTTTTGAAGTTATACTTCTTTACGGGCGTAATGACGGTGAAATTTTATATGGGAAAACCTAGCGACCGGGCGCATGCGCATTATAACTTTGTTCTGATTGGATGTTCAAATGACATGACAAAAATTATCCAATATGGCAGCTGTGGCACAGCTGTGGGACTGTGGTTTGGTTATAATCTATGCTTCTTGCGTTTTAAAATTTGTTGGAAGAGAAACAAACAAACAAAAAGTTAGTTAATGGTTATACTGCCTTTTTAAATAGTTTTCATATTATATTTTTGGACTTATTTACATAGAAGAGATGATTGTTGCATGCCAATGTGAAAGCTCATCAAACTGTGACTAGTATGAGTGCCGCAGATCTCGCTTATTCAAAGCTAAAGAATCTTTCACTGGTAAGTGTTTTATAAATAGTTGATCAAATTTTGTTATGATATTTGAACATAGCCACTTTGCACGACGCAAGTGATTGCGAAATTTATTAGTCGTTATACGGGCTCCGATACCTACCTTGAACCTACCAAAATACATAAGTAGTATGTAATACTTTTATTTAAATAATATTCACCTAATATATTGTTTTCTTACTCTATGTTTTGTTGTATTTTTTCAATTCTAAATCATTTCAATTCAAAATCAAAATAATTTGATTTACATAAGTTAAAAATGTCAAAAGGTTAATCTGTTTAGTTAGACGATCTTCGCACATAATGACAAGCTGTCTCTGTGGCGAAGTTTTAATGCGGGTGACTCCCAATACAACGCAAATACCAGCCGCTTGGTAAGTTGGTTCGAATCCCAATAGAAACTTTTATTTTTTTATTTTTTTTATACATTTTATGATTGTAAGTATATTTATTATATAATTTTATTTTCAGAAAATACGTATTTAGTTAAAAAATTTTCCGAGAATTAATGTTCAGAAATCATTTGTGGCATTTTTAATGTACTTGTGTGTGTTTTATTTTTTTATTATTTTAATTTTTGGCACTGTTTTAATAAAAATGTTTGAGAAGTAGTAAGTATAAATTAATTTAATATTTAAATAAAATATAAATAAAAAGTATATTAATTGCGTTTATAATCATATAATCATATAATAGAAGTATAACTTCTTACGTGCGTACAAAGTACACACACATTCTTTTTTTTGGACACGCGCCAACTCGCAACTTTTATTGACATACATTTTCAAATCAAAATGTACACCGGCCAATTCGTAACTTTTTCTATTACCTGACCCTGCCAACTCGAAACTTCCTACAGGTGAATTCCAAACCATCTAATATCTCACTCAAGTAGTTAGGTAAAAGGTAAGAAATAAATTTGAACAGTAACGGAACAGTACTATAAATGTTTTCCACTTTTTAGCACTTTCTTAAAGTGAAATTTAAAATTATTTAACACCAATAACTTACATCCATGTTCACTCATTACGAAATATGTTAAAAGAATTTCAGCCATTTTAACAAAATTTATTTGGACTTTTTCTAGTAACTCTTCCAAGAGACAATACCTAAACGATGAATACCTTTTACACCACCTTCAAAGAGGGTAATTTATACAGTTACATACCTTGATAATCCAATACATATTAGATTATATTATCAACATTGTTAAGGACTACTTAAAAAATGAAAGTTACAAATTCACCGGTAGATACTTGATGAGTTATCGAAAACTTAACTGAGGGCCAGAGTTGCCAGTTGGCCTGTAATTAGGATGGGGGATTAAAATAGTTACGAATTCACCGGGATCCGATTTTTCCTTTAAACCCTGTTTTTTTCTTTACTGGCCTAAATGTACATTTTAAAAAATGCATAGTTTTTGCATTTAAAACGAAATAATCCTACAATCAAACCTGTCGTTCACCTCTAAAAATCCCACACCTCTACTTAGCCTCTCTTCATCTTTTCATTGATCAAACCGATAGTGAATCTAATGCCAGTGAGTACCTCATTCAGCCCCCCGTAATTACGTACAAGTGCTCCAGATAATCTTGAAAAGTAAAAGTATACTGAAGAATGAACTTGGCATTACTTTTAAATCGAAAAAGTGTAGGCAGTCCATTCTCATAAGTTGGCAGTATACAAGGCGAGTCAACTCAATTCTCACATTATTTGTCTTTAGAAAGTAACGGTACATTATCTCTGCGATAAGGAAATGTTAATGTTTGTTAAATAAATTAATTAGTAATGGGACAAGATTAAGTACTATGTGGAATTAAAAAGAGAGCGGTTGACAATTTATTGTGCCCTTCAATTAAGAGAAGCAGCGCTGAAAGAAGTAAAACTGTTTGAGTTATATATTCAATGTATATGTTATAGTCAAAGCCCGAATTTAAGGCACTCCTAGGTTTGACTAGGCAATCCTCAGGTCTGACTGACGGTCTTAGTCAAAGCCCGAAATAAATTACAGTTTCGGCCTTTGACTAGTCAAACCTAGGAGAGACTATGTTGGTCAGGCAAAGGTCGAAATTTAATTTTAGAAAAATCGGGGTTTGACTAGTCAAACCCCGATCAGCTATTAAAATGTCGTAATTTGTTATATCAGGTTTAATAAAACGTAATTTTTTAAATTTAACGTTTATTATTTTTATATTTTCGTAATTAAACTAAAAAAATTAGTATTTATTCTCACATGTTCAGGCATTATGGCATTTAGAGGTACACAATAGGTTAGACCTTTTACACTTGCATAATTTTGAAGAGCATTTCTTATTGTAGTAGCATTTTATAAAGCCTTGTCCTCCAAATTTACAATCCTTTGTACTAATTTCTCTTAGAGACAGCTTAATGTCTGGAAAATCTTCGAAATTAAGAAAATTCTCTTTGCATTCTCTTATTTGATTTCTTGGAAAAAGTGTGTTTATTGTTCCGTATTTCGTACCAACTCTATATAAACCGTCAATTGTTTTATCTTGTATGATACCCAAAATATTTCGAGCATCTTCTTTGGCTCTATCAAAGCTGGGGATACGTATTGTTACAGTTTTTCCGATCGAAATTGGAGGACATTTTTTTCACCTAATTGTTTCATAGCGTTAGCCTGGGCATGAAGACTTTAAATTGCCTTTCCTTTATTTATTTTAATCTTTTCTGTCTGTGCACAACGCATGCATGTAACTTTAACAACGCATGCATGCGTATAACAGCGCACACAACATGTACCACCTGATTTAAAATTATGCACGTATGTGCGTCAGAGTTCTCTTTTTGGCAAATACAACAAACCAAATTTAAAGAAGTAATCTAAATTGTTTGTAAAAGCTGTCTCTAAGAGAAATTAGTACAAAAGATTATAAATTTGGAGGACAAGGCTTTATAAAATGCCACTACAAAAAGAAATGCATAATAAACATTAAAATTAATAAATGACGTTTTAATAAACCTAATCTAACAAATTACGATATTTTAATAGCTGATCGGGGTTTGACTAGTCAAACCCTGATTTCATAAAATTAAATTTCGACCTTTGCCTGACCAACTTAGTCTCTCCTAGGTTTGACTAGTCAAAGGCCGAAACTGTAATTTATTTCGGGCTTTAACTAAGACCGTCAGTCATACCTGAGGATTGCCTAGTCAAACCTAGGAGTGCCTGAAATTCGGGCTTTGACAATATCATATATGTTACAGTTCGATGGTGGTAGAAATAGAAGCAACTCTTACTATTTTGAGTTGACTATTCCTGGATCGATTCAGTAAATGTAGATTATACGAGTATAATCTCACGTGCTTTTTTGATGAATGTCCGTCTCTTTCTTTTGACAGTTTCATCTAATTATCACGATTTGAACATATATCCAGTAACATTTAATTTCTAGAATCGGTTGTTTGTGTGAATCAACTCTTACTAAATGGCATTGGAAAGAGTATAGTTTTTCTAGTTGGAGTCTACTTTTACTGGTAAATGTTGAATAAAAATCTTCATTTTATATTTATAATCAACTTTTAGTAAAACCAGCCGTTTGAGTTGACTCGAACTAGGAATAGTCAATTTCAACTGGATAATCAACCTGAACTGTAACATATATATTGAACAGAATTGGTGCTAAAACACTTCTGGTGCTACACCTACTTACTTGGTCCTCCAACCAGTGCCGGATTTACCACTAGGCCGACTAGACCGCGGCCTAGGGCCGCAAGCAGAGGGGGGCCGCAGCGTTTTGTAAAAAAAAACTTTTTTGGTAAAAAATTTTACTAATTGAATTGAAATCAGTAAACAATTTTTCAAATAAGAGAGTGGCTATTCTACTGAACGGTACGGTATTTTACAACGTTTTGACAAGAGTAGCAAAACATTAACTGCTAGAGACTTGAATGTGACTTGCAACATATACAGAGAGAGTCTGTAAAGTGGAATAAATTCAATATCTCAAATACTAATTGTTTTTTTGGAAAATGCTCAGACCCGTCGATTAGTATTTCAAATTGTCCTTTTTGACATTCAATAAAAATGTATACAGGGTGTCCCAATTTAGAGATATGACGTCATCGTCGATTTTCTTAAATGGCAACACTGTCATTTTGATAGCTAATTTGATAGGGTTTGTAAAGTTATACATAACTGCAAAATATCAAATTTTTATTCTCTACCATTTACAAGATAAGAGAAAATAACAAAGATATATCTGTAATTTGGAATATATTCAATAATTAAAATACTAACTGTTTTTTTGAAAAATGCTCAGACCCGTCGATTAGTATATCAAATTGTCATTTTTGACATATAATAATAATGTATACAGGGTGTCCCAATTTAGAGATATGACGTCATCGTTGATTTTCTTAAATGGCAACACTATCATTTTGATAGCTATTTTGATAGCGTGTGTAAAGTTATACACATCTGAAAAATTTCAAATTTTTATTCCCTACCATTTACAAGATAATAAAAAATAACAAAGTTATGAAGAACAAAAAGTAATCAAATAATAATTGAATTTATTTATTTCAATTAAGAAAATGCTCATAACGTTGCCCATTGACAATTTGACAATAATTGAGGGCAACATTATGAGTTTTTGCTTAATTTATTGAAATAATTAAATTCAATTATTAGTTGATTACTTCTTTTTCATAACTTTGTTATTTTTTATTATCATCTAAATGGTAGAGAATACAAATTTGAAATTTTGCAGTTGTGTATAACTTTACACACCCTATCAAAATAGCTATCAAAATGACAGTGTTGCCATTTAAGAAAATCAACGATGACGTCATATCTCTAAATTGGGACACCCTGTATACATTATTATTATATGTCAAAAAGGACAATTTGATATACTAATCGACGGGTCTGAGAATTTTTCAAAAAAACAGTTAGTATTTTAATTATTGAATATATTCCAAATTACAGATATAACTTTGTTATTTTCTATTATCTTGTAAATGGTAGAGAATAAAAATTTGATATTTTGCAGTTATGTATAACTTTACAAACCCTATCAAATTAGCTATCAAAATGACAGTGTTGCCATTTAAGAAAATCGACGATGACGTCATATCTCTAAATTGGGACACCCTGTATACATTATTATTGAATGTCAAAAAGGACAATTTGAAATACTAATCGATGGGTCTGAGCATTTTCCAAAAAAACGATTAGTATTTGAGATATTGAATTTATTCCACTTTACAGACTCTCTCTGTATACAAATGTCTAAAGGAGTATGCATTGAGTCTGGGAGACAACTTTGATTCCTATGAAAAAAGAGGAAAAGAGTTGTCTAAAAATGAAACCTATATTCTTGAAATAAAAAGACGCCCGAAAAGAAAAGCCCTCCCTGTCTAAAAAAAAAAGAAGATATATAAACTGTGAACTCCACTTTAATGCAAAAAAACTTAAAGATTCAATGTTGTAATTGACACGCTTTATTCAGAATTGAATGAAAGTTCCGAAGTTTATTTCAGTCTTAATGAAGAATTTGGATTTAAAACAACTTATCATCAATTTCCAATGAAGAAATCGGGGTAAACGTTTCTATTATGACTAAAAAGTATCGAATCGACATAGATGGCGACTTTGGAGAAGAGTGTGTACAGTTCAAAGCCTTTGTTGAAGGTATATTTGATGAAGAAAGAGAACCTCATGACAACAAGATTACCAAGCCTCCGAGAAATACACTTTTGGAGTGTCTGAAAATCATTCATGAAAAACAGTTAACAACATTATTTCCGAATATGGACACGGCTTTGCGCATTCTACTATGCATGATGACATCTAATGCATCTGGAGAAAGATCATTCAGAGTGTTGAAAAGAATCAAAAACTACTTGGGTAACTCGATTTCTGACGAAGATTCTAGATTGTCTAGTTCTGCCAGCTTTGTTTCAAATGCTGAGCTTTTTCAAGCCTTAGACCTTAAAAATTTGATTAAAGATTTTGCAGCCAAAAAAGCTAGAAAAATGAATTTTTAGAGTTTAGATATGATATTTATTATACGAGAATAATAGATAATGAATTGAACGATTCAAAGACTGCAGGCTAGAAAGATTTAAAACTGAATTAAAAGAGTTACTTCTTACTAACTACTACAACAGATAGCTTTAATTGAATAAAATTCTATAACAATTTAATAATAAATAATAATTTAATCATTTACTTTAATACAATTTCTTTAATGAATCTATATAGGAAAACTTAACCTTCAGTGTAAAGTAGTCTAAAAAGTTTTATGTTATGTAATCTGTTACCATTATATTTATGTTTATTATGTTACCACAAAGCCAGCATAGCTACGGCTCTTGGTTTTTTTAATGTATTTTTTTTTTGTATATTGTTATTACGTATTTTAATAAATGGAATAAAAAAAAAAAAAAACGATCTAGAAGTTTATTTGTTCTTATGCCTGGTTGCAACAACAGATCTTAAGTTTAAGGCGTGCATTAACGAACCATATGCGTTGCACCATTGAGTCTTAGATAAATTTTCAGCTTGCCACAATGGATTGTCATGTGGATTGCATTGATAATAATTGAAAATTATGGTGCAACGTATGTGACACTTAAATCGGCCCTATCTATAAGCTGAGCTGGATTAAGCTGGAGCGTAAGATTTGTTGGTGCAACCAGGCATTAATATTTTTATTTTTCAGTACCGTAGCCTATTACTAATACTGCCGTGCTAAGCCCAAAGGCGGTAACTGATTTTTTTATCGAAAATGAGATTGTTGTATTTCTACGTAGATTATAGGTATTTAGAATATTTTTACCAAGTCCTTAGAGTTGTAGAACTATTATAATGGGTATCTAGAATATATTTACAAAGTCTTTGGAGTTGTAGAAGCATTATAATATAATGAAACCTACCTAGAAATACAAAAATGTCATTTTCGATAAAAAAAAAATCAGTTACCGCCTTTGGGCTTAGCACGGCAGAATACAGTTCATATTATTTTGCTTATTCTTTTACTTATAATGTCGTTTCAACTCGGCTTTTTTAGTTTTTTGTTGTCATCTGTACTTTTCCCTCCGAATGAAACAAATGGTATTTAATTTTAACAATTAACTAGAATACTAATTATTTATAATATAATCATTTTAGCAATACTAATAATTTTACAAATAACTGCTGTTTGCTAACATTTTGAATTATATATATGTTCTACCTTCTTCTTAAGGTGCCTTCTCCATTACTGAAGGTTGGCTATAACTACAGCAAATTGTTCTCTATCTTGAACGGTTGTTAGTATCGAATGTGTGTCCATGCCTGTCCAGTCTCTCACGTTCTTCAGCCAGAAGCATTTTCTTCTTCCTGAACCTCTTCTTCCTTCCACTTTCCCTTCCATTATGAGTCGTAAGAAGTTGTATCTTTCTCCTATGTAAATTATTTCCTAGACAATTCGTTTTTTTTTTTTGTTTTTTACAATATTTAGGAATTCTCTCTCAGTTGTCATTCTTCTCAGCACCTCGTTGTTGGTCACGTGATCTGTCCAAGAGATCTTCAGCATCCTTCGAAAAACCAACATCTCCAAGGCTTCTATAAATATAGAATTTTTTCTATAAATTTTCTTTTTCGAAATTTCTATAAATATATAAATTGTTAGAGCTGTTTTGGGGTTTTAGCCAAATTTGCAAACCAAGATTATTTAATTAGTAAATACATTTCAACCTATTTACATTTACATATGCCCGTATTCAAATAAAACATTAGAGGCATTTCTATTCATTTATGCTATACTTTGTATTACGAATTTTAAAAAGTAAAATTAAAATAAACGTTTTAATTATTATTAATATTATTATGCTATTAATATTAAGTTTTTATGCTTTAATTACATAATCGTGAAGTTATCGGGGGCCGCTCGGGGTAATTTGGCCTAGGGCCGCAAATACCCTAAATCCGCCACTGCCTCCAACATTACGAAAAAACACCTTTTTTGCAGTAAGGAATATACGACCTTACGTAGATGGTGGTCATTGACAGTGTCGTACAATTTGTGGAACAATGTCCTTACTATGTCATAAGCTGCTTTTAAATCTACGAAAGCAGCCCCTGTTATGAGTTTTTCTTCGAAGCTTTCTTCAATGTGGTCTGTTAGTGCGAGGACTTGACCGGTGCAAGATTTGCCGGATCTGAATTCTCCTTATTGTTGGATGTTGTTTCATACAGAATGCCCTTTCAATTTTTAAATCAGGAGCCAAGACAGAAGATTATCATGATTTCAGAAAATTACGAAAAAATTATGAAAGAACATTTGATCTCCAATTTGCCTGTAGGATCGGTTGTTACTGATAGTGTATACCTACATGATACCATAATGTACAAATGAATAAAGCACCCACCAGTAATTCTTAAAAAATGAATATTATCTTCGTTGACAGAAAAAAAAATAACCTTTTGTAATGTGTAAGTGTTAAAACCGCAATTGTATGAAATCATCACATGACACAAACAAGATCATATTCAATATAAATTTGACAAAAAATTCTGCAAGAAATTTTGCAAGAATATGGACATGTTTCTTTAAAACCTCCTGTATATCATCCAGACTTGAACCCTATAGAAATGGTATACTTAGTACGTTTTTGAGTGTTCTAAACGATGTAGGATTATTTTACAAGAACTCATGAACAGAGTCAGGCAAATATGCAATAGTGCATATGCATATGCATTTGCATATTTTTGTAGTTTCTTTTGAATTTTGCATATACTGGTATATTTAAAAATAAAGTGCATATAATAGGTTTTCAAAGCGAATTTATTTGTTTATTCATAGTTTAAATACCTTCGTACCTGATATTTCTGTGTGGATCAAGGCATCCAGAATTAGTCATTGATATGGGAAAAATATTATACTCAGCATGCAGTAAGTAAATACAAAGTAAACCTAAATATTTTAAATTGCATAAAAATAATCAGAAAACCAAAAAATATACATTTTTTATTTAAAATGCTTTAAATAACCCTCGATCTAAAAATTATTTAGTCTACTGTAGGATTTTTTTGCAGATTCCATGCGAAAAAAAGTTCCAAATAGTCCAGCATTGCAAAACTGCTTTACACACCGGTAAAAAAAAGAAATTAGAATCGAGAGAGAAAAAGCAAGATTCGATATCTAGGTGCTTAAAATCAACTAATCGGAAATCAAGTTAGCTAGAGACATTTAACCATGATTTGTTCGAAGCATTGTTAAGCTAAAATATATCTTTGTCCAAATTATCAAACGAAAATTTGCGAATGTTTCTTGGAAAATACTGCAAATGGAATATTCCAAGTGAAAGAAGCTTAAGAAGAAACGAGGTCGATTGTGTAGGTATATTCTGCGGTACTGAGTAAAATAATTAGAGACAATTATTTTTATGTATGTGAGGATGAAACAATTGATTTTTCTGGACGTTACATTGCACATTTATTAATCGGATCTCTTAAAAATAAGCAAGCTTGTAAATCGCATTTAATTGCTTCCAAGCAGTTGAATAAGACCAACGCACTAGGTAACAGTTTTAAGGTTACAACAAGACAGTTTAGCAATTTTGTTTCTTCCTTTAGCTGTTCCCAACAAAAAATTTTTCTTTTTCTTTCAGATGCTGCACCTTACATGATTAAAGTAGAGAACAATTTGAAAATTTTTTATGTACGTTTACTACCTACAACTTGCCTAGCACATGGTTTAAATAGGGTCGCAGAAGAAATTAGAAATAAATTTCCTCTTGTTAATAATTTTATTTCAAATATGAACAAAATATTTCTTAAGGCACCTAATATATCAGTTGTATAAAGAACATTTGCCGAATCTTCCTCTTCCACCAAAACCGATTGTTACTAGATGAGAACTTATTAGAGGCTGCAATGTTTTATGCAGAAATTTTTGCTGAATTGAAGCCAGTAGATTCTTCCTAACCACTTATACTTTTCAAAGAATTGGTGAAAAATAAAATAGTACCACAGCAACCTTCATACTTAAAATATTATGTAGGTACATACATGTATATTTGACACAAACAATACATGCGTATACATGCATATTTGACATAATTAAATGCATATATATATATATATATATATATATATATATATATATATATGCATATTTGACACAAATAATATGCATATATATGCGCATATATCTTCCTTTTCAGCCTGCAATTTGCCTGACTTTGCTCATGAAACATATTTATTATTTAGCACGTTTAACACTGCTTTTTCGACAATCAAAATTTTAAACCGGTTTGACATCAGCGGTAATTTTTAGAATTAAGTGTTACATGATGCGTAATGAATTTAAATTAGTGAATAATCTTCAATCGGCAAACAAATCGGTGTCCTGCATTATAACTAAAATTAACGTTGAATCATCTGTTGAATTTGTACATAATATAAACAATTTTTTAATCGGTTTGTCATACTTGTAAAACCACTTATAACTCTAAAATTAATTCAAAAAATTGTGTAATCACAACCTGTAATTTAGATAAACGATGAGCACGATATTGTGTTATTATGTTAGATTTTGTACATAGTACCACTGTTTATATAGTAAAAGACCCAGAAAAGATAAAGAAGAACTACTAACTACCCGAAATAAAAGAAATTATAAAAAACTTGAAAATAACACAAGTGTAGGGGATAACGAAATAATAAATGAATTAATTAAATATTGGTCCAGCTCTACTAGATACACTTGATAAGCTGGTGAAGAAGATTTGGAAAGAAGAATCAATGTCAACAAAATGGTCTGAAGCAATATTAATACTAATCTTAAAGAAAGGAGATAGACAAATGGCAATATCTTCCGATGAATTGCTTTCCTCGATGTGGTATTGATTAAGGATGAAGGAGACTTTCGTCAGGTTCGAGAAGGAAGCAGAGAAGATTGGGCTCCTAATCAATGAAAGTAAAACGAAATATATGTATATAAGCCGCAATAACCAAAACAGAGACAGGATCGGTCAGAACATCACCATCGATGACTTTAACTTTGAGCGAATTAAAGAATTTAAGTATGTTGAAACAACAATAACTGAAGACAATAATGGATCACAACAACAATAGGATACAAGCCGGCAACAGATGTCTTTATTCCCTTTAAAACTGTATAAAATCGAAACAACTGACAAAAACTCGAAATTTTTACAGAATGGATCGATTTGCTTGAAAATTTGAGAATAAGTAGTGGATAGTCCAAGGATCAAAATCTATATGACGCCGAAAGGCGCCACCCCATCTCGGGGTGGAAATTTTATTATATTTTACCGCAAAAGTTGATAAAAACATTCATTTTAAGCAAAAAAAAGTTCTATACATTTTTTTTGATAAAATTAATTTTTTCGAGTTATTCGCTTTCGAAAGTGTTAGTTTTATATCGAAAAAATCAATGTTTTAAATCATTTTTCTGCTAATAACTCAAAAAGTGTACGTTTTATCCAAACAACTTTGCTTGACAAAAATGTACCTACCTTTTGAAAAAATAAACAAAACCGTTTTTTAATTTTCTTAAGACCAATAGTAATCGAGCTATAAGTACTTTATTATAATATTATCTTCGTCAAATGTTAAATATTGTAGTTTCAAAGTCAAAAGCCGGGAAACTATGCATTTCTCGAGAATAACTTCTTCAAACTAATTTAAAATATTTGAAATTATCTATCTTCAGAAATAAAAAAAAATAGTCTCTAGCTCAAAAATTAAGTGACTTATAATAAAATGAATGCCAGTCCCTATTCTTTTCAGCGAAAAAGTGATCGGAAACTTTCCCCCACTTACCACCCTAATTAAAATTAGTCATTAACCTTATTTGGTCTTCTTTATTTATGTATTATTAATAGGTTCTAGAGCTTTGACCGGCTTAGAATGATTAGGTTTTAAAAAACTGGAGTTAAAAGTGAATAACGAATTTTTGCAGTTTGGTAAAAAATGCCCTCTTCTTCAGAATAGAAAGATTAGCATCAGAGATACGAAAAAATATTTAAATATAAAATTGTAGGTAATTTAATTTAGTCCTGTCGCCAGGGCGGGTACAACGGCCTCCTTTATTCAGATGGACTTACCCAAATTTTTTTTATGTATTTTGACCCGTAGAACACGAATTTTTTGGGTAACAGTTGATCCGGATGTCGATTAGATTATTATAAGCAAAGAACTTGAGGAATTACGTAACAGCGATTTCTCGCAAAACAAAACATTTTTTGTATTTTTTGGGTAATTTTAAGCAAAAAATGTTCTTACAAGTTTTTTCGTAGGATGCATAATTTTCGGGATAAACGCGGTTGAACTTTCAAAAAATCGGAAAATTGCAATCCTTGAACCCGAATAACTTTTGATTAAAAAATAAAATAGCAATTCTGCTTACCGCATTTGAAAATTCAAGTCAAATTTTATCGGTTTTGATTATTTGCATTGGTAAAAATTTATTTTTTTATTGTTAAACAAAGCTTTAAACACATAGTGTTTCCCGTACCCAATACATGCGTTTTAATGCATTCTACGTAGAAATAGCCTCACTTGCACTTGTATCTACTCTACCTACTCGTTCTATTTTAAATGGGAGATCATTGAAAACATCACTCAAGCACTATGCGTTTATAGCTTTGTTTAACAATAAAAAAATGAATTTTTACTAATGCAAATAATCAAAACCGATAAAATTTTACTTGAACTTTCAAATGCGGTAAGCAGAATTGCTATTTTATTTTTTAATCAAAAGTTATTCGGGTTCAAAATTGCAATTTTCCGATTTTTTGAAAGTTCAACCGCGTTTATCTCGAAAACTGTGCATCCTACGAAAAAACTTGTAGAAACATTTTTTGCTTGGAATGATCCAAAAAATACAAAAACATGTTTTTTTTGGCCAAAAATCGCTGTTATGTGATTCCTCAAGTTCTTTGTTTATAACAACCTTATCGACATCCGAATCAACTGTTACCCAAAAAATTCGTGTTCTACGGGTCAAAATACATAAAAAAAACTTGGGTAAGTCCATCTTAATTAAAGAGGCCGTTGTACCCCCACTGGCGACAGGACTAATTCCCAAGAACTTAGTTTGTAAAAATATTTTCTACCGTAAAAAATTAAGTGAGCTATTGACATTTAAAGCTTGTAATAACATGCAAAAAACACCTTTACCAACCCTTTCAAAGTCACCTCTTTTTGCAGCTTAGGATTTTAAAAGGATTTAATATTAATAGACTTATAGATCTTGTAAAAACCCACAAAATTATTTTTTAATAAACTTTCTAGGATAGAAAATAAAAAGTTACGGTTAAAAAATTAATATATTTTTGAAAAGAAAAAGGAGAAATCCAATTGGAATAATTTGGTAGCGGTATTTTTAGTCATTGGCCTTACTCATTCTTCTTTATTTATGTATTATTAATAGATTCCAGAAGTTTGAGTGGCTTAGAATGATTAGTTTTTAAAAAACTGGAGTTAAAAGCGAATAACGAATTTTTGTAATTTGGTAAAAAATGCCATTTTCTTCAGAATAGAAAGATTAGCATCAGAGATACGAAAAAATGTTTCAATACGAAATTTTAGGTTATTTAATACCCAAGACGTTGGTTTAAAAAAAATTTCTACGGCAAAAATTGAGTCAATCGTAAATGAGTATAATAATAATCGAAAAACATTGATTATTTCTAAATAAAACGGGATAATTCCCGAAGGTTGGCTGTATAGTGTATACCATCTAGTTAAAAAAATTTAACGTGAAGTAAAACACTCCTTGGCGTAGTTGGTATATTTTTAAAAAAATTTAAAATTTTTAAAAATCCAAACGGATTACGTTCAAAACGTTTTCGGACATATCAGCCCATCATCAGTGAACTCCCTGTCCTTGCAAAATAGCCACAATGCCAAACACTGGTTAAGTTATATGTTCCAACTACATAGTAAAAAGTATAAAAGAGTTTGGCTTAAAGTGGATGCCAATGGATTACTTCCAGCAACACTGCTTTACGTTAAAATATTTTTTGTTAATAATAAAAAATATTTTAACGTAAAGCAGTAATACACATTATATACACTCACGTGCAAAAAAATCGATCCACTTAAAAATTTGGTCAATTTGATGTCACGAATTTCCTAAACCCATTGTCCGATTTAAGTGATATTTTTACCATGTTGTAAACTTATTCATTAACAATATCGCTGTAAGATTATTGTTGTTAGACAGGTAAACTGTCATTGTATACTGGGTGTACGAATCAAACTGTGTTTTTTCTCAAAGTTCGCATCACTCTGTGGACTATTCTACCATTTATAAAATACTGAAATTAAAACCCAATTATAGCCTCAGGTCTTCTTAACATTCTGTTTTTAGATTCATTCGCTTATGTTGGATAATAAAAAAGTTAGGCTCTTTAACAACTGGTCATATTCGTCATCAGTACAGGGTGTTTCTAAATAAGTGTGACAAACTTTAAGGGGTAATTTTATATGAAAAAATAAGGACAGTTTGCTTTATAACTATATGTCCGCAAATGCTTCGTTTCCGAGATACGGGATGTTCAATTCAATTTTTTTTACAAACTGACGATTTATTTATTGCTTTAAAGCCAGTTGAGATATGTAAATCAAATTTGGTGGGCTTTAAGACGTAGTTATTGCACATTTTTTGACATACAATTAAGAATTTAATATTCACCATTGGCGCGCAAACGGGTATTATGACAGATCATATTATAGAACTCGAAGAGCTCGAAGAACTATACCCAGACACTAACAAAATAAAAGAAATAAAGTCCAGAAAACTCCAATGGGCAGGGCACGTCAGAAGACATTGTGACGAAAGAACAGGGCTGGTATGGGAAGAAGTCCTAACTGGAAGAAAACCACCTAAACGCACTCGACTCCGTTAGCGAGATAATGTAGCGAGAGACCTGAAACTCGAATATTTAGGTCACCTGATGAGAGGACATAAATACGCATTACTTCAAAATATAATGCAAGGAAAAATAGAAGGAAAACGGAATTCAAGCCGTAGAAGAATGTCATGGTTGCTGAATTTGAGAGAGTGGTTTGGCTGCACCACTAATAAAGTCTTTAGGTCAGCTGTAAACAAGGTCAGGATAGCCTTGATGATTTACAATCTCCGATAGGAGTGGCACAAAAAGAAGAAGAAGACCTGAAATCTATGGGCGTGGAGAACCGGATGAAGATTGCTCAAGACAGAGAGGAAATGAGGCATGTTGTCGAGTCGGCTAAAGCACACGAAGGGTTGTAACTCCACGGAGTAAGTAAGTATGAATAGATTCAATAAACTTCACGTAAGACTAAAAGACTAAAAAGAAAGGTAAATTATATTGACTTACGCTCTCACTGTTTTCATCATCATCAATGGTGCTACAGCCCTATGAAAGAGCCTCGACCTTCCCAAGTCTATTACGCCAGTCAGTTCCATCCATTGCCAACCGTTGCCAGTTTGCTGCGCCTATTTTTCTCCCATCCTCATCTACACCATCCTTCCATCTAAGTTTTGGCCTACCACTATTTCTACTTCCCACAGGTCGTGACATAAGGATTCTTCTAGGAGGGTTGTTATGCTGTGATCTTGCTAGATGTCCTGCCCATCTTAGTCTTCCTATTCTTATAAGAGATACTACGTCTTTACCACCAAATATATGTTTATATCTGTGGTATACCTCGTAGTTGTACCTCCTCCTCCAAATACCATTTTCACGGATGCCACCGAATATTCTTCTCAGGATCCTTGGTTCAAATATAAGCAGAAGGTTTTCATCTGTCTTGGAGATGGTCCATGTCTCCGATCCATATATCAAGACTGGTTGTATAAGGGTTTTGTATATGGTTATTTTTGTTTTTTGGCTTAAGTTTCTGCTTCTCATGTGTCTACTCAGTCCAAAATAGCATTTGTTCGCTAGGATTATCCTTCGCTCTCACTGTTTTACTAATATTTAAACATATTTTGTTAATGTGCATTCATGATACGCGATTACGATTTTTCTGAATGATTTGATCGTAAAATTAAGTCTGCAGTTTTTTTAGCCTGATACCTTCATAATGTATAAGTAATACTGATTAATATGCCACTGTTATAAAGTACCTATCTATTAAAAACTCTATACCGGTAAAATATAACTGAGATACAAAAGCTGTAAGTAGTGCATGTTTTATTGCAGCCATCAAATAACGTAAATTAAACTTTAACTAGACACACAATTGCTTTACTTACTTTTCGCGTGGAATACGTAAATATAGTAATAAAAATTTGCATAATAATTACATTGCAATTATTCGTCTCATATATTATGTTTTTTAAACAAAAATAAATATCTAAAGGGCAGAAGTACTGCACATTTCTTCGGTCGGAAAGCAAAATTTTGGTTACTACCCTTAATCTGAACCTTCTACAATTTGCAAGGCCTTCAGACCGATAAATAATAGACAAGGGAGAAGCATTATGCATTGTATACCAGTCTACTCATCTAGGCAAAAATCCAATAAAATTTTGCTTACTAGATAGTAAGTACTCAAAATGTGCGTAAAACTAAAGTAACGAGAGACAGCTTAAGATTTAATTTGTTTCAGGTGCTACCACCATCAGTTGGCAGTCTTTCCTTTTGAAGTCCTCAGAACTGTATGTGGCGTACCCTGTGTGTAACCTGTGGTGTAGTACACCATAGACAATTCTGAGGACTTCTAAAGTAAAAAAACATAAATATGTCAACTGAGGGTGGTAGATCCTGAAACAAATTAAATCTTAACCTGTCTCTCCACGATGTTATCTTTTTCTTACTTGTTTAGTTCCTGATGTTTCTAATATGTATATATTGGCAGCCTAGGGTTTTTTTCCCACCAAGATTCTTTATTAAGTGCCATAAATTCCAATTTCTACCTATTAGATACTATCTCTAAATGCTCTCAGCCATTATTTCCTGTCTTTTCCTCTTCTTCTGGACCCCGTCATTTCTATTCTCGTTTGATACATTCTCTCTACATGGTCCAGCTACCTTTTTCTTTGGGATCTAATTTGAGGCGTTATGATAGAATTGTTATACATTGCCGTTTTATCACTTGTTTATTTTTCTTCACCACTTTCAGTCGGTCTTGTTCCTTATATGTATCCTGCATAGCATTTGTCTCATATTTGACTCTTCCATTCTGAATCCTTGTTCAGGTTTCGTCAGTTAGCATCCATATAATATGACTTCGGTATAGTCTCCCTTTGATTTTCCTTGAAACATCTTTGGATTTTAATATGTTGTTTGGCGCTCCTGAACTTCTACTGTGTTTGTTGATACAGCTCTGTATTTCTCTCTATTCGTCGTTTAATTAAGCATTTTGTACCCTTTTTTCAAAAAAAAACTTGTTCCTTTTTTTCAAAAAAATATAATATGGTCATATCAGCAGAAAAACCAAATATATGACATCATCTAAATACCCACTACGATGTAAAATCGGAATTGATGGGAAAATAATAAAGCAGGAAGCAAGGTTTAGATATATGGGAGTAGATATAACCAGTTACAGAAATGTTAAAGGGGAAGTACGATAACAAAGCTTAAAGCAAGTAAAGCGGCGGGATCTCTTAATGACACAATCTGGAAGAACAAACACCTAAGACAAGACACAAAAGCAAAAATCTATAAAGCAGCAATTAAGTAGACCTATATTGACGTAGACGGCGGAGACAAGACCTGACACATTTAAGAGAAAATGAGTTAGTTTATCTAGGTAAAAGAGCACTTTGGAAAAACAATTAGCAAAATCGTGGATACCTCAGTCTAAGATACCTATCGGAATCCCAGATATATAAATACTATGGGACCTACCGAGATATTCCTGAGGAAGTATGGAGAGCATTGGGAGAGACAGGGACAAGTTGGCTAACAGGTTTGTTTGATAAAGTTGTGGAAGTGATGGAGCTCATAAGAGTAGAAGAGAAAGGACAAAGAAGACTTGGTGGAGGACTCTTAAAAGGGATATAAAAGGGATATAATTTCTTATGACCCAAGATAGAAACTTATGGAGAAATGTCATGGAAATGTGAATAGTGCCGGCGCTAGGGTATATGGCGCCCGCCTGCAAAACTAGCTAAGGCGCCCTTCGGTTTAATTAGGTACCTATATTTAGATATTTTATCTTCTGGCAATGGTACAAAATGTAATAAAATGTAAATATCTTTAAAAAATTATTTTCCTTATTTAAATTTCTACAAAATTATACATAGGATTTTGAAAATGAGTGTTCGCCACTCACTACGCTTACTGGAGCCGTGAATAAATTAATTCTATTGCATTGGAAAATTTGAAGAAGATAATGGATTTGAGATTATAAATTTTAAAATGTTTAATGAATTTACTGGTATTGTCGTATTTGCACTTGTACTAAAAATATCTGTATATCAATATTTCCTCCAAAAATTTTATGGAGTTAACACCTTTGTTGTCACCGTATGTCAAACTTACTTGTAAATTGTCAGTGTTTTCTTAAATCTTTGTTATTTATCTCAAACAGATTATATAACAACCTAAAGCTACGTATTAAAGTGATTTTCAAACAAGTCAGAAAGTTTGTTTAATGACCATAAAGGAGTATCGATAAGGGTATAAAAAACAAAAAACTATGGTATAAAAACCCTCTCTTCCGCCGTTTTAGGTTGTTCATCTGGTTGTTCATAAATAAATTGACGCTTCTTTTTTAACTGTCAAACTTTTAATATAGATATGAATTATGTTTCTCCATATACCAACATTTTGACTTAATTGTTTTGCAGCCTCCAAAATTTTGTTATAATTTTTATCGTGTTGATATTCAGAAACATAATTTAAATTCTCGATAGATTTCATAAGTAACGAAATATTTATATTTTCCTCTTGAATAGCTTTACTATTGGATTAATTCTATTGAGTAAATGTTACCAAATTATTAAACTGCAAATAAATTTAAAATATGAAACTTTAAGACATACACTACTTTCCCAGCGCGTATCTGACGATTACTTTAGATATCTTTAGATATTACTTTAGATTAAATTTGATATAACTTGTAATAAAATATTCCAAGGTTTTGGGGACGATGAAAAAAGTTATGTATATATTTCTTGAACTGTTTGCAGCGTCATTTATTATTAAATTGAATGTGTGCGCAGTACATGGAACAAAGTCAGAGGATTTTGTATTAAAATTAAATTTTGTAGCCCATTTTTCCTCCTCATATTCGCTCCAATCTCATATCTTTGACCACGCATATCGTCAATGGAAATATTCCATTTCTCCAATATTTCTGATATTTTTTCGTATCAACCGCAGCCATTGAATCGTCAATTTCAATAAATCCTAAGAAATTTTTGTTGATCTTCACAATGCCATCAGTGTAAGAAACAAAGCGTGTTATATCATTATTATTCTGTTTTACTGGCATCTCATGTAGAATGCAACAAACTTAAGTTTGAGAATATGATTCATAACTCGACGATGCGCAGTGGTTCTTGTTTACTAGTGTTACCATGGAAACGGTCAGTTTGGTAATTATTCACTTTAATTGAATATACGTATTAAAAATTATTTTAAATATCCTTCCGCCACTGGTAGAAACCGGTCCACCCACGCGAAACACTAAGTCACACTCCCAAACTTATGTTTGTTATGTAAAAATAACAAACACAGATTAGCGAATTATGACTGGAATTTAAACCATATTAAAAAAATTAATTTTTCTATGATTTTTTGTAACACCAGCAGAAAAAGACACTCATTTTGGCGCCCCCCAAACAGGGGCGCCCGCCTGCATTGCATCCCTTGCAGGCCCGTTATCGCCGGCCCTGAATAGAATCATGATGGAAGGAGATAATTAAAAGTAAGACCAATGCCTTTGACTCTCTTGAAAGAAGGTAGGTAGGTATATGGTATTTCGAGAAAAGAGAAGATAAATTAGATGCTTTGTTTTAAACTAACAGCAGAAATCACTACATCTCTACCAATACTACTATGAAATATTACTACTGTTAACGGTAATTATATTATAATACTTTTAAATAACTGCATTTGTCACATTGATTATGTGACTTTGAAACCATTTTGTGTAAGGTTATCGTTATGCAAATGTCTTAGAGCATATAACTGTTTAATAGTCTATAAAGCAATAATAATAATAAAAAATTAAGGTTATTTTCATAAAAACAAAACATAAAATGCATACTAAATAGGCAAACTAGTTGCTTTTTAATATGCAAAATGTGCACAAATGTGTAAAAGTTGATTTATAAATTTATATATACCAAACACAAAATAAACAAAAAATACGACACAAATTGACCAAATTTTTAAAAATTTCTCAAAAATCTACCAATTTGTTTTTCCGTGACATTAGTATCTTTCTAGGATTTCTTGTAGAAACTACACCTAACCACTAGAGTGGCTAGAGAAATGACTGAACACGTATTTTGACAATTTTTGAAAAGTCTGTCATGAATATTTGCTGTAATATGGTATGAAAACCAAATTTATTATGGTATTAAATACACAAGATAATTATGCAACCCTGATAATTAACGGTAAGAAAATAGAGCAAAGAAGTTGTAGCCTTATTAATATAGCAACGATACCAAAACCAAATCATAGAGTGCCAATACGTATAAAAAAAATTATAACAAGAATGGAGAAAATAGACTTAGGTCTTCCTTCTCCATCTGAGTCTATGGCCCAGAAAATAACAAGCCTCAAACAACAAGGAAAACATTTTATAACGAATTACAACAAGTAGAAGCCAAAGGGAAGATGATTAATTAGTCCATTCTTTCATGATTTTTGCTCTAAATTTTAAAGAACCGCTTGGATTGACATGAAATTTGGCATATGCATAGCTTACATGTCAAAGAAAAAAAGTGATATTGTGCCGATGTGTGCTTTTGCCCTGGGGGTGACTTTCACCCCCTATTGGAGGTGAAAAAATATAAGTCCAAAATAAGTCTGGAAATGGATAAACTGACTAATTTTAAGTAACTTTTGTTCTATAGAGCTTTTTCGCCAAGTCAACACTTTTCGAGTTATTTGCGAGTGAATATGTTCATTTTTCAACAAAATAACTACATTTTTAAACGGTTTTTCGCAAATAACTCAAAAAGTAAGTATTTTGTCGAAAAAATAGTTTTTTACAAAAATATAGCCTGTAAAAAGGTAAAAAAAATGGTGTACGCGTTAGGTCTCTGGACCTCGTAAAACCAGAGTTATAGCCAATGAAAAATAGATTCATATTCACCAAATTTCAAATAGAATACTTCGAAGTGAAATATCCAAAATATTAGGCACTTTTTGACAAAATTCCATTATAACTTTTTTAAAGCGTTTAAAAAAAGCTTTATTTCTGTTTTCATAAAAAGTTTCTAGCATTAAATTTAAGCAAGTTACGCTCAAAATAAAGTTGGTCTCTTTTGTTTTGGCAAAATAAATCGGGAAGACCACCCCCTAATTAACAACTTAAATGAAATTAATCGTTACCGCTCCACAAATTATTTTACTTATGTTGTGTTTATATGATCTGTTAGTTTCATCGATTCAAAGTGCTTATTTTGGAAAAAATTTGATTTTAATGTAAAATTTTTAAAAATTTTAATTTTGAAAAATATGCTTTTATTCAAAATAACTTAAAAAATGTTAGAGATACCAAAAATCTCGAAAAACAGAAAAGTCAGCATTGCTTTCTAAATATCATGTATTTTTTTGTTTTTCTATTAGACAAAAATTGATTAAGATTTGGTGTTTCTAAATTTGCATACATTTGTGATCAGTGACTCGTTCAACCCCTTTTAACTGCAGTCCTTTCAAAAATAAGGACTTTGAAACGATGAAATTTACAGATCATATAAACAATACATACATGAGTCAAGAAACTTGTGAAGTCGTAACGATTAAGTTCATTTGAGATACTAATTAGGGGGTGAATTTCCCGATTTTTTTTACCAAAAAAAAAGGGACTAATAAATGCTACAAATTTCGACAAAACGCCTCGGAATGCGGACGGATCAAAACAAAGACGACTAATGCAACGGAAAAGGAAAATGATATTGGCTACATGGAATGTGCAAGGACTTAAAACCAAACAAGCAGAAGTATTCAAAGAATTAGCGGAAAGAAAAATAGATGTATGTGTTCTTACCGAAACCAAGAAAAAGGGAAAAGGAAATGAAGAGATAGGAGAGTATATACATATCTTCAGTGGAGTGAGCAAAGATAACAGAGCTAAGAGAGGAGTCTCTATTGCTATTCGAAAAAATCTTAAAAATAATATTAAATCGTGGACTGAAGTAAATGAACAACTGCTGATGCTGGAAATGACAAAGAATGGGCACAATATCGTAATTGTCGGAGTGTATGCCCCAAATGAAGATGCAGATCCAGAAAGTAAAGACGATTTCTACGACAAGATGAATGAAATAATCTCTCAAGTTAAAGATAACTGTGAAATCTATGTACTAGGAGATTTAAACGGCAGAGTAGGTAGAGAAGAAAATAATAGAGTCGTAGGAAGATATGGGGAACAAATAACCAATGACAACGGAATGCGTCTTAGAGATTTTTGTGAAACAATGTCTCTCAAGATTATGAATGGATTTTTTCAACATAGAGACATCCACAAATTTACATGGATACAACCTACTAGGAATCTGCGCTCGATAATCGACTATGTAATTCAACGTCAAACTTCCCAGCTGAAAACCACTGACGTAAGGGTATACCGTGGATCAGAATGTGGATCCGATCATCGTTTACTTATGGCCAACGTGATAGTTAACTATCGCAAAAACAATAATACTCAGGTACAGAATATAGAAAAGGGACAAGAAGTAAGATCTCATAAATATAACCTAGAAAGCTTGAAAGAAGACTCAACGAAATTTCTATATAAATTACGACTGGCCACAAAATTACAAAATGTGGGACGAGAAAATATAACAGCGGAAGAATTATACCAGCAAATTAAAAAATACATTCATGAGGCTGCAAGTGAAGCTTTGGGGTATAAATACAAACATGAAATAAAAAATACAGAATGGTGGTCGGAGAATATGCAAACGTTAGTAAACAAGAAGAAAACTGCTTATCAGAAATGGATGTCAACAAGAAAGGAGGAAGATCACAAGAGATATGCAGCATTAAATCGAGATGTAAAAAGAGAAGTAGTGAAAAGTAAAAATGAGATGTGGGACCGAAAATGCGCAGAAGTGGATAGGTATATGGGTGGAACAAGAGTTGGGCAAGCGTGGAAGGTAATAAAGTCTCTCCAGAGGGAAGGAAAGGAAAAATCTAACATAAAGTTAATAGATCTTAAACAGTGGAAACACCATTATGAGATTTTACTGACAGAAGATAGATGTAAATTCCAAGAGATCGAAATGGAAGATTTAGTCGAACATACACAAATAGTTGAGATAACAACCGGAGAGTTAAGCGAAGCCCTCAAAAGATCTAAAAACGGTAAAGCAGCAGGACCTGGAGACATCCCAATTGAGTTGGTAAAGTACGGACCAAACATATTACATGAGATGTTGGTTCAATTATTTAATAAATGCTTAAAAGGACAAAATATCCCTGATGATTGGAATGTTGGATACATCAGCTCAGTATTCAAGAAAGGGGATAAACGCATATGCTCTAATTATAGAGGAATAACTGTTACCAGCTCAGTAGGGAGGTTGTACGGTCGAATAATAAAGAAAAGAATAGAATCAGAATACGAAGACATGGAAGAACAAAGTGGATTTCGTGCAGGAAGATCGTGCACTGATAATATATTCGTTCTGCAGCAGGTAATAGAAAAACGGAAGGCAAGGAATCTATCTACCCACCTATTGTTTGTAGATTTGGAGAAGGCATACGATACGGTACCTTTGAAAAAACTGTTTCAAACATTGACGAAGGTAGGTCTCAGTAGAGAGTATGTGGATGCTATCGCAAATATATACAAAAATGCAAGAAGTGTCGTTAAAGAAGGAAACTTTATATCTGACTCATTCCCTATATCAAAGGGACTTAAACAAGGATGTTGTCTGTCTCCGACTTTATTTAAAATATATATTCAATCATCGCTAGAGCAGTGGAGGAAACAAGTATCCGGAATGGGAATAGACATAGGCGGTGGTAAATGTCTAACAACTTTGTTTTTTGCAGATGATCAGGTAGTCGTAGCGAATGATGAGGAAGACATGGACTACATGTTTAGAAAACTAAAGAAAGAATATGAAAAATGGGGCCTCAATATGAATATGTCAAAGACAGAGTATCTTAAAATAGGGGATGATGAAGAAGATCCAGAGTTAGAAATTAGAACCACGAAAAGATGTAATGAATATAAATATCTCGGATCTATAATATCTAAAGAAGGCACTACCAAAAGAGACATCGAAAAGAGAACGCAGCAGGGCAAAAAAGCGGTAAACATTCTGAGCTCTCTACTGTGGTCTAAAGATATAAGGCAAGAAACGAAATTGACAATCTATCGTACCTTGGTAGAGCCTATTATGACTTATGGGGCAGAAGTTTGGCAGATGACAAAAAAAGATAGGAAAAGAATAGAAGTAGTAGAAATGGATTATCTAAGGAGAGCGTGTGGTATATCTAAAAAAGATCACATCAGGAATGAAGATATTAGAAGGAGGACACATACTGTATATTCCAGTGTAGATAAAATTGAAACTAGACAACTAGTGTGGTATGGTCACGTGAAACGAATGAATGAAGATAGATGGCCAAAGAAAGCTTTAAATTACATACCACACCAAAGAAGAAGAAGGGGAAGACCTTCAGTTGCCTGGGAAGAAAATGTACGGCACATCATGAAAGATAGAGCCATCAAAGAAGACGAATGGATGGACAGAAAACGATGGCGGTCGAAATGCGAGAAGCGGCAGAGGCTGTAGGAACCTCGCTGATAGAGAGATAGAGAAAAAAAGGGACTAACTTTATTTTGAGCGTAACATTTTTACTTTTGATGCTAGAAATTTTTTTTATAAAACAAAAATGAAGCTTTTTTTAAACACTTTATAAGTTGAAATGAGTTTTCCCCGAAATGTGCTTCATTTTTGGTTATTTCACGTTAAAATATTCCATTTGGAATTTGACGAATATGAACCTATTTTTGATTAGCTATAACTCTGCTTCTACTAGGTATAGAAACGTGATATGTACACCATTTTTTTAAATTTTTTACAGGCTATATTTTTACTATGAATGTTTTTTCGACAAAATACTTACTATTTGAGTTATCTGCAAAAAACCGTCTAAAAGCGTGGTTATTTTGTTGAAAAATGAACATATTCACTGGCAAATAACTCGAAAAGTATTGACTTAATGAAAAAACTCTATAGAACACAAGTTACTTAAAATTAGTCAGTTTATCAATTTCCGGACTTACTTTGGACGAATACTTTTTCACCCCCAAGAGGTGGTGAAAAGCACCCCCGGGGCAAAAGCACATATCGGCACAATATCACTTTTTTTCTTTGACTTATTAGCTATGTGTTTGCCAAATTTCAAGTCAATCCAAGCGGTTCTTTAAAATTTAAAGGTTTTACAATATTTTACCGTTAAAGAACGGACTAGATATTAGAGAGTTATTGCCACCGGCAAATAAAGGATCCTTTATTACAGGATACTTTAATAAAGGACAAATACAGGACGGGTCTAAAAGAGTGGTATTGCAAACGCAGTTAAGGAATCTTTTATTTTGACAAATGACATGAAATATTTTTGTAAATATAAAAATAACCTATAAAATTCCATTTGTTGATAAAAATTAAAATAAGATAATTGAAACGAGTAAAACGTTAAATTTAATTATTTTGTCATTTAAAGATGTTTAGACAACAATATCCCATAATACTTATCGTTCAATAATATGGAAGTGCAATTGGAAATACTATTTTAGGAGTTTTTAAATACTTTTGCTTTATGGGCTATGGGTATATAAAATGGGGAATTTCTGCAGAATATAGAATATATTATTAGGGAATAGTGGATATCCAGTCCTCAACTACAACTACATAATGACACCATTGCAGAATATTCAGACAGAAGTTGTGTTTTATAATCAATCACAAATCCCTTCAAGAATTGTTATTGAAAGAACATTTGGTATTTTGAAGAGATTTCCCATTTTAACATATTATGTAATGAGATGCAAGTTACCTTTTGTTCAAAGAATAATATCAGCTTGTTCAGTTTTACATAATAATGCAGTAGATAGTAGAGAAAACGTTGAAATACTGGCAAATGAGTGTGCTGTTGATATTGATATAGAAGCTATGGCAGTACATTTTCAACCAGGAGCTAATTTAATGCAACTAAATTGTGTGTGTGTTTGTATAAAAATATTGTTCGACATTTAAAGATAGTTTAAACTAATTTTATTTTTATTGGACCACAGTTTGTTAATAAATTTATAAATAAATATAAATATTATATTGGTGACTGATTTTGAGTATTTTATGATCATTAGCAGGTTTTAAATAATAAATTTATAAATATATACATGCTATTGGTGTTTGATCTTTTACCGTTTAAAATATGTTCATTACGATCCGTTATGGCTCTCTCTTTTCACCTCTGGATAACTAGTTATCAGGAAGTCTATCTAACAGATTAGATACTAATAGATACCTGACAGAGAAAAACTTCCCGTTAACTAGTTATCCGGAGCTGAAAAGACAGATACTAAGTATACTGTTATATAAACTTCCCAATAATTAGTTATCTGGAAATGAAAAGACCTCTAATATCTAATCTGTCAGATAAACTTCCCGATAGACAAAAATATAATAGAAGAATTATTAAGCTTTATGGTGGTTTTTTATTAATTTTTTTGGCTGTGTTTAAATAAACAAATACCGATGGTATGAAATGGATCACGAACAAGGAGGTTCTAGGAGGAATGAAGAAAGAATTGGAGATTGTGTTTACCATTAAACATAAAATTGCAGTATCTAAGACACATATGAGAAATCAGCACCATTACTCCCTGCTGCAGTACATATTGCAAGGTACAGTCAAAGGTAAGCGAAGACCCAGTAGAGGGAGAATATCAATGGAACTGTTTCGAATCACAGCTAGCAAGGTTATGATTGCTAATATGATTTCCAACATTCGAAACGGATAGGAACCAAAAGAAGAAGGTGGCATGAAAATGAAAGTGTTAATACTTTGGATTAAAAACTTTATAGATTCTAATCAATAAAAGATTAAATTTTCAAAAATAAATACTTGAACCCTTGTTTTATTTTGTTAACCTGTTGTTATATATCTGTTGAATTGAACTCTATTTTGAATCTAGAATTTTAACAAATCCTAACCTTCATTAAAATTTATTGAAATTACCCATTATATCTACAATATTTATTTCTATACAAAAATGTAAAATATATTGAATTTAAATGAGTTAATGATATTCTATGTCTGATCATTGTAATTAGTAACACTTTAAAATCATTTACATAATATTCCTTTTTACAACTTTTTGTAATCACTCAAGATTCAATAAAATGTTCTTTTTTATATTCCTTTGGGTCAAAACATCAATAATCTATATCTCAGAATATTACTTAAGGTTCTTTTTAATAAATAAAACCCAACATACAACTTTAATGATGAAAGTTTAATTGGTTTAATCAAATATCAATCCTACAATACATAAATTATCAATCCAAAATCCAAAGAAGCGACGAGATAAATTCAAAATACACGTGAAGTTAGACTTTTCTTCACATTTTTGACAGGTTATGTCAAAATAAAGGAACTTTTATTAAAATAAAGGTGTCCTCTAATTTTCCTTAAATACAGGCGGCCTGTATTTTATTAAAAGACAAAAATAAAAGACGCAATACTGCGCATGCTTATATGTCAAAATAAAGGATCTTTTATTACAGGCGGACTGAAAAGACGTTGGCAATAACTCTCTATTATCGGGAGATTTTAACGCTGGAGTAGACAGGCAACTAAGTAATGCATAAAATTAAGCAAAAACATAACGAGAATGTTAAAAACGAAAATGGAGAAAAAAACTATAGAACAAAACACAACACCACAAGAAAAGAGATTAAGTAAACCTCTATCAAAAAAGGGAGACAAATCGGACCAGGAGGTATTAGTTTATTAAACACAAAAAAAGTTAACAAAGTGATAACAAATAAATCATAACACTATAAATGCAATTATAACATTAGCAGAAGAAAAACAAGGTTTTAAGTCGAGAAGATCATGCACCTACGCTATATTTATCATGGGGCAAGTACTATATTTATCATGGGTCACTCGATAATTATACACGTTTGATGTCTCGAATTTCATAAACCTGTTGTCCGATTTGAGTGATTTTTTTAGTATATTATAGCCTTATTATTTAAGAATATCAATGTAATAATCTTGTTGCTAGACAGGTACTAGATAAATTATTAGAGTACAAGATAAATTATTAGAATATGTACCGGGTGTCCCAATAAGAATAGCTCTTGGCCATGTCTCAGAAACCGTTTATAGTACAGCTTTCAGAAAAAAATATTTATAACAAAAGTTGCCTCGGGAAAAGCCTGGAAATTATTTTCATAATTGTAGGTTCACCGCTAGAGGGCGAGTATCAAAAATTAAAAAATCAAAATTTTACCAAATTTGTCTAATAAAAGGGCAATGGAAATCCGATCATCGTATAACTTATAAAATTCTGCGCATATTTGATTTCACAAGTTTAAATCTACCTTTGCAAATAAGAGGTGGGGGTGAGTGGGAACCTTGTTATGAAATAATGGCTGTAAGTCCGGTTCTGCTAAATCGAATTTTGCAAACTTGGTCTTGTTGAAAACAGCTCTTTTTCGTCAATGTAAAAGGTATAATTTCGAAACAGCCTATTAAGTAATGTGCCAGCTAGGAGGCGTTATTTAGTTATTTTCAGAAATCTAGTTTTCTTTGGAAAATATTAAATACAAGTATGCATTTTTAATCCTGTATTACAAAATTAGATTAAATTAGCAACAGAATAGTAAAAACCGCATGTCGATACCTTTTTTCTGTCTCGAGATATCTTAACAAACGTGTAAATTTTAAAAATAACTGTTACTGTCACCGGTAAACGAAGTTAAAGAAAAGTAGTGTGCTGTGGAAAAAACAAAGAAACATTTTTTTGATGTCAACGTATATTAACTAAAACAACAATAGGACAAACAACACTATATAATATAAGAAAGAAATGAAAACAACTACTTAGTGACCACTTAAATGTTCAAATTGTGGCCCATAATTTTCGGTGCAAGTATTTACTCTTTAAGAGTATATTGAACAGCAGTCTCAATTTCTGCTCTCGCAATGCTTTGCATGACGTTTCTTACTCTCTGGATCATGTTTTCTCGAGTAGCGGCAAAAACAAGGTCTTTAATCCGCCCCCATAAAGAAAAGTCTAAAACAGTTAAATCTATCCATCTATCAGCGAATGACTCATCTAAAAAATCGCTTACCACTCTGGAAAAATTCGTGGAAAAATGGAAAAACCATCGTGCTGAAACAACATGGACCTACGAACTGCTAGCGGTACATCTTCCAAAAGAAGAGGCAATTCATTCCTTAAAAAAATTAGATAGCCTTCACCAATAATAGCATTATCGAAAATAAAGGGTCTAATTATCTGACTATCACCAGATTTAACTGTTTGGTGTGGGGACGGTTTGGTATTTCACTTTTATTTAGGTATGCGGACGGATTAAAGACCTTGTTTTTGCAGCTAGGGCTACTCGAGAAAAAATGATCCAGAGAATACGAAACCCCATTCAAAGTTTAATCTACTCTTAAAAGAGTAAATGCTTGAATCAAAAATGATGGGCAAAAACTTCAACATTTAAGTCGTCACTAAGTAGTTGTTTTTATTTCTTTGTTATATTTTATAGTGTTGTTTGTCACGTTTCTTAAGATATCTCGAGATAGAATAAAGGTATCATCATGCGGTTTTCGCTATTCTGTTGTTAGTTTGATCTAATTTTGCAAAACAGGATTAAAAATGCATACTTGTATTTAATATTTTCCAAAGAAAACTAGATTTCTGAAAATAATTAAATAACGCCTCCTAGCTGGCATATTACTTAATAGGCTGTTTCGAAATTATAACTCTTACATTGACGAAAAAGAGCTGTTTTCAACAAGATCAAGTTTGCAAAAATCTATTTAGCAGAACCGGACTTACAGCCATTTTTTCATAACAAGGTTCCCACTCACCCCCACCTCGTATTTGCAAAGGTAGACTTGAACTTGTGAAATCAAATATGCGCAGAATTTTATGAAGAATACGACAATCGGATCTCCAGTGCCCTTTCGTTAGGCAAATTTTGTAAAATTTTGATTTTTAAATTTTTGATATTCAATTACGCCCTCTAGCAGTGAACCTACAATTATGAAAATAATTTCCAGGCTTTTCCCGAGGTAACTTTTGTAAATATTTTTTTCTGAAAGCTGTCCTATAAACGGTTCCTGAGATATGGCCGAGAGCCATTCTTATTGGGACACCCGGTACAACAAACCGGCGTATTTATGTTTCGTAGACCTTAAGAAGACATTTGACAGGGTCTGACATTGTCATTGTCATTTGTCAGAAATGACATATCATTTCATTACAATACTAAAATATAGGGTGTTCCATTTAAGAAAACTCAGAAAATACTCATTCCCAGTTTCTACCAACCCTGTATACTAAAATTAAAAATTTAGCTATACTAATGATTCTTAACAATAGTAGACTATATTAAAAATCATTTGAAAGTAAGTAGAGTTTTAGATGTAAAACTACTACAGTTCTACACGGTGTGAATGTTGCTACGAAATTAATAAAAAAAACGTAATTATCTTTTAAAATACCCTGTATAACATTACAAAACCTCATATTTTAAAAAAGAAGACATCGAAGAGAATCCAAAAATTTAAAAATATACAGGGTGTCCCATTTAAAAAACGAAGTTACAAGCAACTTCCGGTATTGGGACCGTGCAAGTTCGCACTTTTAATTATATTGGCCAATTATATTAGTCCTGGTTACTGGATAATTGTCAAGGCCATAGTCCAAAAAAATAATAAGAAGAAAAAATAAGATTCAGGTTATGTTATGCAAACGTCAACAATTGTATGTAGTAAATAAAATTAGTTATTAAAATGCAGTACTGCAAGCAAAATAAAATTAATTAAATTTACCTTTATATAATAATTGCATATCATATCAATATTGTGGAGCAATATATAATTTTTCTGCTTCATTGACAGAAGGTATGAAATATACGTCAATTTGACAATTTCAATTGACAATATGAATTATTTAAGATAGTTGCAATATTTCTCCGCGACTCGCGCAGGGTCGTTTCTCGTTTCCCCTTCCAAGTACTTGCACACCGCCAATAACCGGAAGTAGCAAATAGGTGAAAATATTTTCATTAAACAGATGACTCTTCAAAACCCCTTAATTCAAATTTTCGTGGTTCTGTTGCCTTTAGTTCTCGAGATATTTCTAATAGGCCAGGCCCTTTATTTGCCTCACCCTGTATATGTATGCTAAATTGTTGTAACAATTTCTTTCACGAGAATTTGATATAGTTAATCGATATGACAGAGAAGCCATCCATATAGTGATAGATGATTCCCTTTTTAAAATACAGGGTATAACAAAAAGGCAGGTCATAAATTAAATCACATATTCTGGGAGCAAAAATAGGTCGATTGAATCTAACTTACCTTAGTACAAATGTGCACATAAAAATGTTACAGCCCTTTGAAGTTACAAAATGAAAATAGATTTTGTCCAATAGATCGAAAACTAGTAGAGATTTTGTTTTTACCCAATTTTGAAAAAAATGTGAAAAATTTGAATAATTCACGTCCGTCTGTCTGTGAACACAACTCCTCTGTCATTATACCAGGTAGAATGACAAATGAGGTGTGAAATGAAAGCTTATAATCCAAGGATGGTACTAAAGGTAATAAATTTGACCTAGGATGTCTGTCCATCTGTCCGTCCGACCGCGAATATAACTTCTCCGTCACTACACCAGGTAGAATGACAAATGAGGTGTCGAATGAAAGCTTATAACCGAAGGATGGTATTAAACATGAGAAATTTGACATCGTCTGTCTGTCCGTCCGACCGCGAATATGATCCTCCGTCATTATACCTGGTAGAATGACAAATGAGGTGTCAAATGAAAGCTTATAATACAAGGATAATATTAAATCTGTCTGTCAGTCCGACCGCGAATATAACTCCTCCGTCACTATAGAATGATAAGAATGATAGTGAGGTGTCGAATGAAAGCTTATAACCCAAGGATAATATTAAAGATGAGAAATTTGGCATCGGACTTCCGGTTTTAGAGTTGCAACAATGACTCAAAATTAGTAACATCTTATATCGATCGACGCAAAGTTACACGAAGCATTCAAATATCGACTTCCAGTTCTACTTTCGATTACTTTGGATGAAAACCTAGGACTTACGAAGTCCAATTACTTGTTTCTTATAATCACCTAAAGAAAATAACACTGATATTTTTGCACCCCATAAAAATTGGGTTTTGTCCGCCCCCCCTCCAAATTTTTGTGTAGGTTCCAATTAAATTATTATTGTGTTAGGTACCATTAGTACACACAAAACTAAATTAAACTAAAAAAAATTAAACTTTTTTGCCACATGTCCATTTTCAATAAAAAATATATTTTTTCGATATATTGGAAAAAATCGATTTTCACTTTGTAACTTCGAAGGCCTTAACTTTTTTTATGTGCACATTTTTGTAAGTTCAATCGAACTAATTTTGGTCCCAGAAAATGAAAATTTATGAGCTGCCTTTTTGTTACACACTGTATATTTGTTGTACTTTAAATACCAATTCCAAAAACTCTTGGTTTTCTGTGTTTCATATTGTATTTTTTGTTGATTTTCTGTCCCTCTTTTAAATTAATATATCCAGAAATTATATTGAGTTACTGATTTTGTTTTCTTTGAAAAACTAAAATATATCCTGACACTGCCTTCAAGTGTATAAACTGCAATTTTGAATGAAAACTTCGTTTAAAAAGAGGCACGTAAAGAAGTGCGAATCGTTTAGAACTATTTTAAAAAGTTGACAATTAGATATTTAGATATTATAGAAACAAAAACTAGACTAAGTACCGTTTTTTCATAAACGATATACTATTAATTCCACGAAATAGCCCCAATCCAATCCAATATCGCAACTCTTAAGCAATGAATAATTAAATCACATTTTGCCAATACTTTACATAACAATTTTGTGTATGTAGCGTTATGTATAAAATTAGATTGCGCAATAATTCTAAAAGAAACCAATCAAACTGACCTGAAATCGTCCAATTTTCCTCTTTTTCCAATGCCACCCACTCCATTTCTAAGTCTTTGAAAGTGGCCATCCTTCACAACTTTAGAACGATCCCAGTTCATCCCGTGCACTAATTTTACCCATTTCGTAACACAAACAAGCACTTATTCAATAAACTAAATCGTTATTAAATGCACAACACAAACAATTATCGGTATCGTATAAATTCGAGCGTTTTTTGAGCAACGGTTATCTGTTTACCTCTTGAAAAAGCGATTTTGACAAGTGAGAAAGATGATACTGAAGCACATGTCGCCACGAGCGTGCAGAGTAGGCTGCGGATTCAAAATATTTAAAATCAGCGCACGCTCACACGCGAAAGTCTACTGTTTGGGATCCACTGTTTGGCCGGTCCGTAGGTGCGATGGCCATTCAACAGGTCGGTCGGACTTGTTTGTTTTTTTATTTTTTTCTTGTTATCTTGATATCTCTTGTACTTGAAGAAGTACTTTAAATACCTTTATATAGTGGGTATTAAAACTGTTATAAATTTAATCGATGAGCGAAATAAAAATTAATGATAAAATGATTGTATTTGATTGTGTGAAGTATCTTTTTGAAATCAAGTAGGTATAGTATATTTACTACAAAAACGTTATTACGTAGGTCAAAATTTTTGACGTAAGAGAACTGTCAAAACATTAGAATGTGACTTTTCATTATTGGCATGTTTATAATAAACATGGCGATAATGAAAAGTCACATTCTAATGTTTTGACAGTTCTCTTACGTCAAAAATTTTGACCTACGTAATAACGTTTTTGTAGTAAAAATACTATATGAAAAGATAATTGTTTATTAATTTTTCGACTATTTTTTTATTTATTTTGCTTCACATTAGACATAGCTATATACCCTACACTCCTGGTCAAAAAATTCGGACACTTACATTCTGTCTTTTAAATTCTGTAGGTGTCAAGTGGTTTAAATGGGGAGTAAATAAACATTAATAATAGAAATCGTTTATTTAAAACACTAAAAAACTAATAATAAAAAAAATAAGTAACCTAAAAGAAAGTAATCTTTAAGAAACGCAAACAATTAACTTTGTTCGAAAAATTAAACAAAAAAAAAAAAATAAAATTTTAATTGCCATCAATTGACCAGGACGAAGAAGAATATCCTGGCTTGCTATCCTGAGAGCATGGTATAGAAAGACCTCAACTATTCAACGCAACCAACAAAATCATCATAGCCAGTATGATCACCAATGTTCGGAACAGACAGGCATTAGTCGGAGAGATAGAAGCGGATTTTGTGCGTGATAAGTAATATGGAAAAACTATACGGGGATATGTTGAATTAGTTGTGTACATGACTTTCACCAACGGCCGGAAACCAGAGTGGGGGCCGAGGGTAGTTAGAAGGGGTCAAAGTCGCGGTTTTTATTATTTTTGAAGATATTCTTCTTTAGCGGCGAATCGATTGAGGGTAAAATTTGATTGATCCGCGCGCATGCGCACACCGACAGTATGGTATTAGTTGTTATACGGGCTCTGATTGGGTGTTGAAATTTTGAAATATTCTGTCAATAATTGCTCAATATGGAGGTTATCGGTAAACAAAAATATTGTATAATATTAGTTTTATTGATGTGTGGACAGAAATAAAATTTATAATTATAGTGACTTTTTAAATAGTTTTGAAAAGCCGCAGGTACGTAATTCTAAATGTTTCAGTTGGAAATACCTAATAGTTTCAATACCTATCTATATGGAAAATGTAAACAAAATAATGTAGTTACCTATTAGTAGGCAATGCTTTAATTTACATAATCTGATTACGAACAAACTTTCTACAAATCTTCATCTCATATATCGTTTTCTTACTCTTTCTTACATATTTTGTTGTATTTTATTTCGACAAAAATCAAACTAATAATTTTATTAAATTCATATAAATTTATGGTGTACACGTTTAGTTTGTGTATATTCCCACATGACGTATACGAGAGTTTGGTGCAGTTTGAAATGGCGTCAACTTTCGTACGGCGCGGTAGACGTGAAGAGGGTTCAAGCCCCAAGCAAGTTATAATTTTTTAATTTTTTTTTATAGGTTTAATGATTGTAACTATATTATTATATAATTTTTGAAGATATTCTTCTTTTTTGAAAGTGGTAGATAAGAAAGTTAGTTTGATTTTTAAATAAAATAAGTACAAATAACCTTTTAAGTATATTTACTTCGTTTAAATTACCTATTATATAATAGAAGAATATCTTCTTACGTGCGTACAAAGTACACACACATTCTTTTTTTTTTGTAACGTTCATGATCGAGATGCACGTGTGCACCAAAATTTGGGAATAAGTAGGTCATGACGTAACTAAGTAAAATCTCCAGGGGTGGCACGCTGCGTGGCCGACAAAAGGATGGAGCAGGGGTGAATACAAAAAATATAAAGGGTTTTTTGCGACGTTTGTGATTGAGAAAGTGCACCAAAATTTGGGAATAAGTAGACCATGACATAACTGAGTAAAATCCTCAGAGCCGGAAACCCGAGGTGGGGGACGAGGGTAGTTATAAGGGGTCAAAGTCGCCTTTTTTATTATCATTTTATTATTTTTTTTTGACGCTCATGATCGAGTGCACCAAAATTTGGGAATAAGTAGGTCATGAGGTAACTAAGTATAATCTCCAGGGGTGGAACGCTGCGTGGCCGATAAAGGGTTGGGGTAGGTGTGAATATATAAAATATAAGGGGTTTTTTGCGACGTTCTAGATTGAGATAGTGCACCAAAATTTGGGAATAAGTAGACCATGACTTAGCTAAGTAAAATCTCCAGAGCTGGAAACCAGAGTTGGGGATGAGGGTAGTTTTAAGGGGTCAAAGTTGCAGTGTGTATTATTTTTTTGTGACCTGGCACAACATTTGTGTCCCACGCAGCGTTCCACTCCTAGAGATTTTACTTAGTAATGTCATGATCTATTTATTGCCAAATTTCGGTGCACTATCTCGATCACGAACGGCAAAAAAACCCCCATATATTTTTATACTCACCCCTGCCTACCACCCCTTTGTAGCCCAAGCAGCGTTCGGCCCCTGGAGATTTTACTTAGTTACGTCATGAACTACTCACTCACAAATTTTGGGGCACTATCTCCATCATGAGCGCCACAAAAAAATATAATAAAAAACGGGACTTTGACCCCTTATAACTACCTTCCTCCCCCACTCTGGTTTCCGGCTCTAGGGATTTTACTTACTTATGTCATGGTCTACTTATACCCAAATTTTGGTGCACTATCTCAATCACGAACGTCGCAAAAAACCCCTTACATTTTTTTTAATTCCCCACTGCCCCACCTCTGTGTCGGCCACGCAGCGTTGCGCCCCTAGAGATTTTACTTAGGTACGTCATGACCTACTTATTCCCAAATTTTGGTGCACTATCTCGATCATGAGCGTCATAAAAAAATAATAAAAACCGCGACTTTGACCCCTTATAACTACCCTCGGCCCCCACTCTGGTTTCCGGCCGTTGGTGAAAGTCATGTACACAACTAATTCAACATATCCACGTATAGTTTTTACATATTACTTATCACGCACAAAATCCGCTCCCAGCTCTTAGACTACATCCTAAGAAGAAAAAGATGATTTCTGCAAATTTATCTCTACCCAGTGCTTTTCTTATTAAGATTGAACGATGTACTCATAAGCATCATGCTCTGTTCTTAGTGGAATTGAAGTAGTCTGTGGCCTCTTTCATTCCGTATTTCCAGTCCAATTTCACCAAAGATGTTTTTGACTTTACCTTTTACTTTTTTACCCACTTTTGCATTAAGATGTCCCATTATTATCATTATTTCATGTTTTTTCGGGCGCTGCATTAAAACTTGTAGATCTCTATAGAACTGTTCTCTCTCAGTATCAGGTTTATCGATTGTTGGAACATAGACTTGTATAATATTTATGTTGATTGGGTTTCCTTGCAGTTGCAGAAGTAGTAGTAGTGTAGAAGTAAAAGTAGGATTGCGGAGCTGTTATTGGTTATTACCTAAGTATGTATATATTACCTTTTTGCCATCTCATCTCGCTTATTCTGAGGATGTCAATATTTAACCTGTTCATTTCTTGGATGGTGTTGTGAATTTTGCTTGCCTCAAACATGCTTCTAATATTCCAGCTGGCGGCCTGAATGGAATTCAGAAGTGGAATTATAACTATTAGTATCACTTTCAAGGTGCTAATTGTATGCAGGCTGGGGACATTAAGAAATGTAATAAGTATGCAGCAATTCCCTCCATGCAGACGGAAAAAACCCTTTAGGGAAAAAATACACACATGCGAAAGATAAGAAGACCAATAGTAAAGAAATCAATCCAATTAGAGGATATAAATACCTGATATAAAAGTTAAAAAATATCTTTTGTAGACTTTACCTTAGAAAACCCTTAAACTCTACATATGAAATGATGAAGACATTTATCTTGAGCATATGATAGATAGATTCACTGAAGTGGTTTTTAACCCATTTTCGACCTTTTCAGATCTCTTGTAGTCCTCCAGTCCTATATTACATTCTCTAGCTTGACTCTTTTAAAAGATCTAATAGCTTCGAGACTGAGCCTTCCATGCAGCTCATTGCCGGTGGCTTTTCTTCTGTCACACTGACATAAAATGTGCTCTGTTGTTTCTTCCTCTGGGTGATAGAATCTGAATAGGAAATACCTAGGTTGTGCTGCAAAATGTTTCACGATAGTCTCAAGGTATGTATCCATTACGTTGGTGCTCCGTGTGGATACGGCATGCGCTCTTCTACATATAAACCGCCACCGATTCAAGCAATTGGATCGGTGAGGGTAAGCGCCGCTCCGGACTTTCTCGATCCTCGGCGATCCAATCGGTGGCGGTTTATATGTAGAGGAGCGCATGCCGTATCCATTCGAGCAGTTACACGGAGCACGGAGCACCAACGTAATGGATACGTACCTTTAGTTTCAAATAAGAAGAGCAAGAAAAAGAAGTAATCATTGCCGTGAATATGCTTGATTTCAAAAATTGGATTTTTGGTAGATGAAGTAGTATTTTTGGTATTTGATTTTTGGTATTTTCAAAACTTGGATTAAAAATTTAATCTTTCATGAATGGAACTAGATTTTTTAATTCTCGTATAAACGATTTTTCTTAAAATGAAGGTGAACAATGGCCACAATTTGGTAAATAATTTAACCGAAATGTCACACCTTGTGTACAAAACAAATTTTCACCTACAACTACCAACATATCAACGGTATCAGCACAGCTTGTACATAGCATTAGTATTTGATTTGACGTCTTTATACAGTGTGAAGGCAAACATGTAACGTTTTTAATTGTACAACAAATAATAATCTCTATAATGAAATAATCCACGGTGTACTTTCGATACTAGTTTATGTAAAAGTGTTATACAACGTTCGGTGCAGGTAAACGTGAATGAGTAAGATTGCATTCCATTTAGCAGGTCAGTACACGCTGACGCCGTTTCTTCGAATACCTCTCCATTCGTCACAAATGTGGTTTTAGATATAACTATGTCGTTTATGGTTCGATAGACACTGTTTGTCGTTAAATACAAGTCACTTCTACTTTACAGTATCTTTTTATAGATAACTACAAGATGCTTAAAATGGTTTTAATGCTTCCTTTTGTTTTTAAACGTGCAGTGGTCAAAGTCCAAGACGAATCAAAGTTAAGTTCAAATTGTAGAGAAAGACAGGAAAATATGGTTGCCAAAAAAAAACAAAGAAAAATGATCGCAATACTGTTGCGGACCAGATGCGATGTGCCCTTCATTACATAGAGAATTGGTGTCTGAAAGAGTACCTCTCTGTGAACCCTTCCAAAACCAAGTTAGCAGCCTTCACAAAGCCCCCGGCGCAAATTGATCCTAAGCGAGACACAACCTGAACCGGCGAACTGCGTAGGCAGTTTTGCGCATCCTACTATCAGTGCATGCGTTCGCAGGTCTCGCTTGGGAACGTTTGTCATCGGCGTACAGTTTTCTTGGGCCGTGGGACGCGTGACTCACCGCCAGATGTTTATTTTTACTTGTTTTTGTTTGCGAGATGGACGTATCTGAAACGAATACGGATGGTACCTAAGTACAATTTATTATGATAAATAAAAATATTAGCATAATCAAGACCCCGACTGAAAACTGCGTTGTCTTTGTCATTAAATTCTGATAACTTTTGGTAGACTAAATAAGCGGCGATACGAAATGAATAATCAAAGTTATGCCTTTACAAAAACACATTATTAGAAAAATAAGGTGAAAAATAATTCATGTTACTTAAAACCGTGATCGATAAAAATATCGTATTACCCTCAAATTCAACTTGTCGGCATATTACATTTTTATTTATTACATATTACATTTTTGTTTATGCTTAAAAATTAAAAACGAAATATGCAGATAGTGTTATTTTTTATGACTGATCAGTAGCGGAGGGATTATGAATTATGACCTGCAGTAATTGTAAATGATTGCGATCCTGCAGTAATTGTAAATGATTGTGACCCGAGCAGTAAATTGAGGAATATGAGTTATGACCGAGCAGTAGGGGAGAAATTATTTTAAAAATGTAGGTATTATGTGCAGAAATAAAATACTCAGTGTAAGATATCTTTTTATGCACCCGCTTATGATCAAATTCGATGTTTTCGAAAGTCATACCGCTACGAATACTAGGGGCGTGTAAGGTATTTTTAAAACAACGTTACTAATTACAAGTACGGAAATACCGATTTTAAGTTGCCTACTCAATTCAGTACAAGGATCAGATACATCAGTATTTCGTAATCAGTATTTGTACTCAGTACCACTGAGAACCGGTATCAAAAGTAACCGTTACATGTCCGCACTGGTTTTGCCCGTCTCTATTCGCCACATGGACAGCCAATGGTTGGGTTGGATTGTGTTCAATATGCGGCACGCTAGAAAAATAAATGCACGGGTCACCCGTCCCGCCGCGCGGCGCAGGTTGTGTCTCGCTTAGGTTCAATTTGCGCCTGGCCTAATAAGAGGGAGCTTGCCGGACTAAGTGAACTGAAATAATTTGGAGTGGAACTAGAAAGAACGAACGAGGTCAAGTAGCTAGGGGAACCTAACATAACCAACAGGGCTATGCGACTCTTCTGGAACTGTAGACTACTTGTAGGTAAAATCTGGGCGTTGAAACCAGAAGTAGGTACTTTGTTTGTTATACACAATTAGTAATACGACCGACAGTTATATATAGTCCATTACTTTGGTGGAAAAAGACGACTTCGTCAGCGAATCTGAGGTGGTTTAGCTTGTTGCCATTAACGTTGTAACGTTACAAACGTCACATCTTTGCTATTTTATTTTTAAATAATTATTTTAACTTATTTTCTTTAATATTTCATTAATAATTATATCTTCTATTCGTTTTAACTTGCTTTTTCGTTAAAAACTTGTTTGGCGCCCTCTTTTATTATCCTCTATTTCCCATCTCTCTTTTCATCTAAAATTTAAATCATCAACTGAATATACTGAACGTACTCCGTATATCCTTACTCTCTAGATATCTGTCTTTTAATACGGAACATGCCTGCCACCTCCTAGTGTCATGACAGTGACACTTCGTCTCTCAATTCTCAAAATGGTGGTGGAAAATTAATTTTGGTCTAAAAGCCAATTACAGGGCTGATAATAGCTATCTATTTCCAGACTTTAATATTCTCTTGGGGTGAGTTTTTATTCTTATCATATTGATCACAATCATTATAATCCTACATGCATACCTAGCTTTTTATAATAATTTTTTATAGTCATTTTTTCCTATACCTAACCTCGACCCTCCACGTGTCTTGATATCTTAATTTTGAATATTTCATTTCATTTATTGAAATGCTTTCAGTAATCAGATAATTTAACTATTCTCCTCATCTTAATTCTATTTAATTTACCCCTTGCCACGTGCTACTTTTTTAATACTTTCTGGCGAGGTACCTTTGTTCTTGATGTCAAAACTTATACACGTTTTGTATTCTAGTTTTTGGGAATAAATCACTTTTCTCCTTTCGGGAGCCACCTACCTTCATCACCGGTGACACTACTCATCAGATAAGACAACAAGATGCATCAAACAGACAGCAGCACCCGACATCTCTAGTTGCAGCGACCCAGGGCCACAACACCTGCCCAGGTCTATAAGTCTACAGCTGTACCATCCGACATCAAGAAGATTTACCATCAAATACCACAAGTCATGCATAAGTATAATCTACAAATTGTTAGTTTTTGGCAAGAATTTGAAAATACATTTAATAAGTCGCATTTTTATTATATCTTTATTGAACAATAAACATGATTAGTTAAAAATACTGTTTTGTTTGCTTCTAATCTCTATCATAAATACAGTTGCATTTATGTTAGTGAATGCACCAGGGTGCAGAAAACAAGCAAAATGGAAGTATGTAGAGACTGTCATGCACATCCTAAGCCATTGCAATGTGCTACTGGTAGGTACACACAAGATAACCTTTGATAACCTCTTTTTACTTCATTTGAGCATGCTTGAGGTGCTCACTAGAGAATTGTCAATCATATTCCCAAGTTTTTAATCTTCTATAAAGGATGATAAAGAGAAGGAATACCAAATAAGAGAGAGAGAGATCTTTGTAAAATACAGAAATTTGTACGATGGAGAAGACTAAGAAGGCGGAAATGGTAAACATCTGATGAAATATATGAGACAAATTCGAATAGCAAGGGTTTTAAACCAACAAAGACAAGATCACCAGATAGACCTTTTAAAACATAGCCAGATAGCAAGAACAGGCCTAAACCCTAATATCAACGGCAGAAGAGAAATGGGCCTATCACTAAACAGTTTAAGTTGGTCCATATATTAGTAGGTATATTCGCTACAGCTAGGAGATTATTATTAATGACAACTATAGAAGACCAGTGGTTTCTTAAAAATACTGTTAAAATTCGCGAATTCATTTACCGTTTTATATTTTTATGATTTATTTTAAATGACTAATAAACATTTACCTATTAAACTACTTTTAAAAAAAAATTTAATTATTGGCACTTAAATTTATCCATCGTAGAAAAAATTTACTAGCATTAGCAAGAAACAGGCCACTATATCTATATACCATGATCACTTTAATTCGAGCTGCTTCTAAGTATTTTGTGAAATGATGCATTCGCTCGATTATCATTATTCTGGTCTAGATTCATAATTACTGATTTGCTTCTTAAATTAATACATACATCTGCATATCTTAGTGCACTAGTACCACTTTTATAGGTTTCTCCGACACACTTTTTTCTTCTCTGTATCCGAAATCACATTATTGTTATCTTTTAATAACGTTTATTAACGTTGAGCGGGAAAGCACAATTATTTGATTATAGGCTTGCGTCTCCGTGATTTTTAGCTACTCAGTCGGTAAAATGTGTTACTAGTCTACTGGATCCTTTATTTGTTTAATAGATTTAGAATTTTATTAAAGAAATAAATTATTTTTGAAAAATTTCTACTTTACCTTATACTCGGTGCATGAAAGTTATAGGCTATTGAGTATATTCAAAATAAGATAGCTAAAAGGAACTACAACGTTAACGGGGTTTTATTATTTCATATGGTCAATGGACATCTATATATGAAAAAACCGCGGAGTGCTACCATTTAAAGGGGTGCGTTTTTGAGAAATGGGTGAATTAGTCCCTGGGCACAGGTTACATTAGGGTGAGTTCTATGCACTTTTGGTATAAACATACCTACATAAAAATTGTTCCTGGTTAAATTTCCTATCTAAATATCGCTTTTTAAAGTCAATGATACTTTTTTTTACAAAAATATATTCAAAAGAAAAAGCACAAAGAAACCCAAAAGAAAGAAATTTTGTTTTTTGTCCCATAACTTTTGTCCACGAAGATATAGGTATAGACATTGCTTTACAGAAAAAAAACCTACATATTTCTTCTTTAAAATGTTGTGTAGTAGAGGTAATTAGGATTTATAGTTTTCGAAATATGATTTTTCAAAGTTCGACACTCACAGCAATTTTGGGCAATTTTCCTTGTAATTTCGCAAATATTGTTCTGTAACTTTTTTCCACGTAACTTTAGGTATATGAAATGGTATTAGGTAATAGAAATAGAAATCAATTAGCTTTAAAATGGTCTACTGTCTAACGTTGTACGACTTTTTTTTTTAAGAGATTATGGTTTTTCAAAGTTTTATACTTTTAACGATTTTTTATAATATAATATAAAAATAAAGTTATATTATTATATGATATATTGTATATTATATTATATTATATTATATTATATGTACTATATATAATATAATATTATATTATATAATATATAATACCTAATATAAAAAAATATTATTTTTTACATTTTTTACGATTATTTTTGAAATTTCTCATTATAACTTTTTTCTTCTACATTTAGGTATATATTATATTATATAATAAAAAAAGCTTATTTTGTTTACTTTAAAATTTTGTATTACAAAAAATTCGAGGATTATTTTTGAATAAGATATTATTTTTCAAAATGTAATAAGTACTTGCAACGCTTTTTGATTTTAGGATTATTTTTTAAATTTCTCATTATAACTTTTTTTTTCTTGTACATGAATATACTATATATTGCTAAATAAAGAGGGCTTACTTTCTGTTCTTTAAAATGGTGTATCATCTATATTTAAATAATGGAAACCGAGTGATTCTTTGATATTTTTTTACCTGTATTATTTAAAATTATTTCTTTTACAAAAATTACATAAACATTAGTCTTAGAAAACATCACTTTAGTTAAAATTATTTAAACGTTGACATTTAAAAAATTTCAAAATCAAAGTCCATCTCTTCGTTAGCATTAGCTTCAATATCTTCCTCTGACACCTCAGTTATCTTAGAGTCCCACAATTAGTACCCATGCACATGCACCCTTTGCAGAATATTGAAAAACTAATTCCTATCTTCCTACAACCGCAGTTTTTTGTACATCCTTTGTTACGTTTACATGCTATTTTTTCAAGCAAAGCTTGTGGTGCAGGAGCTTTGACAGTAAATATTGGAATTAATCCATATTTTGAAGTTTGCCCGCCCGAGTCAAGTGGATCCAAAGTATTACCTATAAAAAATAAGATTCAATCATAACACACAATCACATAAAAAAGTTATAAAGAGTTTAAAAAATAATCCTAAAATCAAAAATCGTTGCAAGTACTTATTACATTTTGAAAAAGCATATCTTATTCAAAAATAATCCTAGAATTTTTTTATAATACACCATTTTAAAATAAACAGAATAAGCTTTCTTTTTTATTATATAATATATACCTAAATGTAGAAGAAAAAAAGTTATAATGGGAAATTTAAAAAATAATCGTAAAAAATATAAAAACTCGTTAAAAGTATAAAATCTTGAAAAAGATAACCTCTTTAAAAGAAGTCGTAAAAGTCGTTAAAGGACCGCTTGGGTTGACATAGAATTTTGCATACACATCACCATCACAGCTAACAAGTCAAAGAAAAAAGAGATGTCCCGATGTGTGCTTTTGTCCTGAATATTAGTTTCACCCCTTCTCGAGGGAGAAAAAATATACGTTTAAAAAAGTCCGGAATTGGATAAAATGAGAAATTTGAAGCTACTTTTGTTCTATAGAGTTTTTTCACTAAGTCAATACTTTTCGAGTTATCTGAGAATGAATATGTTCCTTTTCAACAAAAAAAAAACAGGTTTTACACATGGTGTAAAAAGAAATGTAGGTTCTTATTCTTCAAATTTCAAATCGAGTATTTCAACGTGAAATAACCAAAAAATCAAACACTTATCGGGGAAAACTCATTGTAACTTTTTTAAAATGTTTAAAAGAAGCTTTATTCTTGTTTCTCTAAGTTTCTAACAACAAAAGTAAGTAAGTTACGCTCAAAATAATGTTGCTCCCTTTTTGTTAAAAAATAATCGTGAAGAACATAGCATCTCAAATGAAATTAATCGTACCGCTTCATTACAATTTACTTTACTTATGTTTTGTTTAATCTGAAGTTTCATGGGTTTAAAGTGTGTATTTTTGAAAAGGTTGTAGTTAAAAGGGCTTGAACAAGTCACTAATTACCAGTGTATGCAAATTTTGAATAGCCATATCTTACCCAATTTTTGTCTTAAAGGAAACCAAAAAGTCCAACATATTCATAAAAGCAAAACCTACATTTTTTACGTCTTGAGATTTTTGGTAGCACTAATGATTTTTAAGTTTAAAAAGTTGATTTTTTTTTTCAAAATAAAAAAATACTTTAAAACCAAGCTTTTTTCAAAAATGAGCACTTTTAACCGATGAAACGTAAAGATCATCGTAATTTCATTTGGGATGCTAATTAAGTGATGATTTTTACGATTTTTTTTTTTACCAAAACGAACTTTATTTTGAGTTTAACTTACTTTTGATGCTAGGCACTTTAAAAAAAAATAAAAAAACAATTTTTTTTAAACACTTTAAAGAAGTTGTAATGAATTTTCGCCGAAAATTGCTTCATTTTTTGGTTATTTCACGTAGAAAAATTCGATTTGGAACTTGAAGAATGAGAACCTACTTTTCATTAGCTACAACTCTGCTTCTACAGGGTTTACATACTTCATATATAAAACATTTTTTTCGCTTTTTTGTAACCTATATTTTTGCTAAGAACATTTTTTTCAATAAAATACTTATTTTTTGAGTTATATGCTAACCGTCTAAAAACGGGGTTTTTGTTGAAAAATAAACATATTCACTCGAAAATAACTCGAGAAGTTTTAAATTGGTGAGAAACTGAATAGATGTTTGGTGAATCAACCAAAGTTGCTTCGAATTAGTCATTTTATCCAATTCCGGATTTTCTTGAACGTATGTTTTTTAAAATGAAAATGTAGTATGTAGTATGTTTTTTACCCCCAAGAAGGGGTGAAACTCACTCCCAGAACAAAAGAATTTCCGGGAAAATATCACTTTTTTTCTATGACATGTTAGGTAAGTGTTTGCCAAATTTCATGTCAATACAAGCGGTTCTTTAAAATGCACAGCAAAAACCGTGTGTAAATGGACTATATTATTTGTAGACTGAAATATCAAAACGAAACAAACAGAATAAAATTCTCATTCTCAAAAAACATGTCAATAATTCTTCTATTGTGGTTCCACATCATTGTCTAATATTACGCAACCATGAAAGTTTCTTTCGACCAATCCATCTCATTCCTCCACTTTTCCTTGTATTATAATGCAAAGTAGATGGTATTTAGATCTTCTAATTATATTGCCAAAGTATTCTGTTTTTCTCCTCTTTTTCTCGTATTTATACCTAGCCTATTTATATTTCTCAACTTTTATTTTAAAATTAATTCTTAGTTTTTTTGTAATTTTTGACCCCGGGTTTTGGCACCCCTAAAGGATGGCGCCCGTGTGCATTGCACACGTTGCACATATGGTAGCGGGGGCCCTGTTTGGTATGAAATTTCCAAAACAGTTCTGGTCTGTGGTGAGACATAGGTAAACATCACATTTAATGTATCTAACATGGGTTCCGCCTTTACAACCTGACCTGCAAAATATTGCTGTAGTTAAGTGGTCAATATTTGGCCAATGTTCGTACACACATAACCTTTTATCTTCAGCTGGTTGTGCAGCTCGATTATTTTGTGGCCTGATTTATATTTCGTCTTGTGTTTCTTCTTCCTGTTCGACCTATTCTTCCTTCTTCCACTTCTTGATCTGATCTTTTTCTTTTAGGTGACTCTCACCGACTTCCATTCTAAATGTAAGAAGATCTCGTATTTTCGATTTCGGCATATTATTTGCCCTACAATCTTCTGGTATTTCTTCCAAGCATTTACTACGGTTAAATCTAAAAAATCAATAATGACTTTTAATGTCAATTAAACTTTAACCTCAATGTCATTTGGGGAAGATGTGTTTTTGTTGTGAATTAGGGAATTTTCACGAGTATCTTCTCCTTCTTGGTCAAAATCCGAAAAATAGTGTCAGAGGCTTTTGCTAAGGCTATTTGGCTCCTTATTCCACGTCATATCAGGATCTGAGTCATCACTAAAGCCTTCTAGTTCTAAATTTTCATTAATAGTGTTCAGTACCTCCTCGATATCTTCTGGTTTGTTAAAGTCAAAATCTGCAAACGGAGAGAACGACAATAACGATCCTCCAACCCACACAATTGTGTTGGTAGTGATGTAATTGGATATTTGAAAATTATTAATATCATTTTTGAAAATATCTATGTATAGGTGCTTTAAATAAAGATGTGTTAGTTATCTACAGGCATTTACATTTTATTATTAACATTTTTTAATAACAAAAATCTATTTACAGTTCTTACCGAATTGACGACCCCCTTAGTTGCAAGACAAGTTGTGACTGTCGAAACAAAATAAATTCAACAATCGCGTGAAGTAGTGCAAAGCAAAACACTGAACCTACACAACTATCGTCGTTCGTACTGAACGCTAGATTTTACTATTCAGCAGTTTTACATCAGTTCAAAACAAACTCACACAATTGTGTGGGTACGTGCAGAAACGCCTAAAAAGAATAACTTCAAATGATTCAGTGAATTTGTACTCTACGCGCTCCCTAGTGGGAAAGTTTTGGGGTAGTTCTGATTTATTTCATTATACATGGATTTTGGGCTGCTGAATCCGAATCTGAGGTTTGCGGACAAAATTTCGTGACGGAACATTGAAAAAATCACGAAAAAAGCTAAAAATTCCTGCTTTTTCCCGCTTTTTTGCTTAAATCTCGGAAACTATTAACTTTTAGTAAATGGTGTGTTAACAAAAATTAAAGTACATAAAATTCTCTACAAACATCAGTATTTACTTTTTTTTCAGATGAAACGTTCGGTCTAAAGTGCAAGTTGAAAATTGCTAATTTTCAACGGTCTCTGTAAAACCCACTTTTTACATTCCAAAACTTTATTTTTTATTAGAATGCTGTCATTTGATCCATTTCTGCTAGTTTTCTGCACAAGTAATTAAAAAGAAAAAAATAGTCGAAATTGTTCAAATTCAGTATCACAACAGGCCAGACAGGGGGGAACGTTCTGCCAACAGTTGAAGCTTGGATTTAAATTCTTCTGGCACATATTTTACAATATTTTTTACATCATTAGAAAGAATCACTGTTCTGTCTAAGTTGAACAAGATCTCCTCTAATTGATCCACCATTGTTGATGGTAGGGCCATTGACTTTATCACTATTTTGGCCAGAGTTCTCTGAGCCAACATATGAGCTCGTACTGCCCTTGTGTAAGAGTGACCAGACATAATTTTTTTGGTTGATTTGGCCGCATATATGGTATTGAAAAGTTCAGCCAATTCACCACCTTGCATAATGTAACCAATTGCCCCCATGAAGGACATCAACAGTGAAATCCACCGAGCCTTATAACAACATTTGACAGATCAGGATCATCGGGACGACTAGCAAGGATGTCTCTTGCCTTGAGGTAGAGGGGTTGGTCAAATGTCACCAGACATTGCTTCAAGGATTTAGTTTTCTCTACTCCGTTCAACAATTCTGTAAATATTGTATCATAATCACTTGGAGGGACGTTGATAAATAGCTGGTAAACATTAAATGTTAGTTCATATGGCATGTTTCTTGTGACAGCTTCCATGAATCCATTCCATCCTAAGAGGCCGGGAATATCTCTACTTTTCCCATAGAGCCGCAGAAGATCAGGCACAGATAGAGTCACAATTTCAGTTGGTGTGAACATTCCCTTCGGATCTATTATCTTGATTTCTGATAAACCTTGAGGTTTTGTCCTTTCAAAATGAATTAGTTGAACAGCTCCCTGGCTTGCATAAATCTCAGGCGTGCGAGTTTTGTTTTTAACCGAGGAATGGATTAGTTAGGTGCTACTGCATGTTTTGGTGCAATACAAGAAATGCCACCCATGACGTGAAAAGTGTTGTATCCGTCGATTGTATGTACTTTAAAATCAGCGTTATCGTACACCTGCTGTGTAAAGCACGGCTGGTAAATTTTCTGCGGATCGCCTGCGATTGCTGATTTTTTTAGACAAATAGCTTCTTTATAGGATGAACAAAACCCCAAAGAGGAAACTACATCAACCAATTTTCTTGATCCGTACTTTTTGTAAAGCAACACGGCCAACCCTACAAGGACTGGTGAGACGAATGATCTGGGCTTTACCGCCGCTACAAGAGCAAGCGCGTTGCTTTTCTTCTTCCAGTTATCATACTCCCCATGTTTTTTATGAAGTACAACTTTTTCCATAAATGTACGTAGTGTTTCAGGAATTAGTTCTTCATTTACTTCTAAAAACTTATCCGGTGGGGGTATTCCTGTGTTCATAAACCTGGCTCCGGACATCCTCAACAATAATGGCAACAGCCGTCTGAACAATCCGTAGTCTTTCCTCTTTTTCATTTTTTAACGCTTGTTGGTACCAAGCGTCGTTCAAGATTTTTTAACCTGTGTCTTTGAAACAATCGACCGACTTCTTGTTTCGGGACATGGTAATAATTATATCGCTTCCGTATTTTTTGGGTAGATGAGCTTTGCCTGCCTTTTTGTCAGGACGATATTTACCCTTGATTTGGTCGATCAACTCATCAAGCAAAATTGGCACTCCCCATCCCTATTCTCTAAATAATTGTAAACATCTTGCATTGCTCTTTCAACATCATCGGCAAATGGACCCGATTTTTTAATCTTTTTTTGAGTGATTGGGCGATTGTACAGTTTCCTCATGCATAAACTATGATACCGGCAATCAGAGTCTACTAAGTCTGAGACAGGCAAAAGGCGTTTGATTATGGCTTTGCCATACTAATCATCACGTTCTTTTGCTCATTTTATAACAGTTTCTTTAAATTTTAAAACTCGAACCTGATACACCATATTTTGCGGTGGGTTGTCTTTTTACTTTGCTGTTCTATAAACTCAAGTGTTATGACGAGACCACATATTTATAAAACATTGAGTTTTGAAATTAAAAGGTGGTGCAGTAGAACGTCTTTGAACTTGCTCCCTATCCTCCTCAACATTCTTCAAGTAAGCGTTAATCATTTTTACATCATTGTAATTTTTACAACCTCACGCTATTAACAGCTTAATTAATCTTACTCTGTCATTAAAAAAAGAAGAAATATACATGTATTATGTATTTATAAGAATCTAGGAGAAATTTATCAAATGACAGCATTCTGATAAAAAATAAAGTGGGTTTTGCAGAGACCATTCAAAATTCGCAATTTTCAACTTGCACTTTAGACCGAACGGTTCGTCTGAAAAGAAAAGTAAATAGTGATATTTGTAGAGAATTTTAAGTACTTTAATTTATGCTAAAAGATCATTTACTAAAAGTTAATAGTTTTCGAGATTTAAGCAAAAAAGCGAGAAAGAGCAGAAATTTTTCGCTTTTTTCGCGATTTTTTCAATGTTCCGTCACGAAATTTTGTCCGCAAACCTCATATTCGGATTCAGCAGCCCAAAATCTATATATAATGAAAGAAATCAAAACTACCCCAAAACTTTCCTAGTCAAAACACAATTTTATTGAATCAAAAAACTTTTTATTTATGTTACGTCGGTAGGTATTCTCGCGGCCCATATAAAAATTTTATTTATGGTTCAATTTTGATCATTTCGTTTTTGCTTATCTTGGTGGAATTTATCTATCAGGCTTGAGTGCCAGACGTAGTCGAAAGGCATCCAGGACGATATAGATTGTGTGTGTGTCTGTGGTGTTCATTGATGACTTTGGATGTGAAAGTTCAATAACGTGGAATTCGTCTAGGAATTCTACGAGTCTATCCTTAAGAATCCTCTTGTACATCTTGCCTAGAATGTTATGAAGAGAGATTGGACCATAAAATTGTGATACGTTTTTCGTGAGGGATCATTCCACTTTTTTTGTTTTATTATTCTCCGCCGTCTTCCTTCACAGGTTGTCGTGTGATTTCGCCCCTTTGATGATCAACCTCCATTTCTTTCTACTTTTTTTCTAGAGGTAGGTATCTTTATTTTGCTAATATCTTCTTTGACACGATCTTCCCATCCCCATCTGCACTTTGGTCTCCCACTATATCTTCTACTTGTAGGTTTTCACCTTAATATTTTATTTATTATTTTATCTTCTTCTCGTCTTAGTACATGTCTAAGCCATTTTAACAATTTGTGCCTCTAAGTATACCTATAACTGATTATAAATCTTCTCCATTTATCTGCTTATTCTTAGCTTCTCTTCATCTCTATTAGTCAGGCATATTGTCTGCCGACTAGGTTGGTCTGTCTTTTGGTAGTTTTTGCTATTTCCAATATGCTCTATTTTCTCCTCTTTAACTCTTTCAGTTATCTTTGTCATTTTAGCTGTCTAGTGTTGCACCTAGATACTTAAATATCTACTTTTTGGAATATTCATGGATTCAGGAGAGACAGGAAAAATTTGGCTGACAAATTTATTTAATAGATTTATAAAGAGAGACAAACGCCAAACAAATGGAGAAGCTGTATATATTCCTACTCCTAGAATGAAGAAGATATTACAGAAATCGTAAAATAAATTGTTAACCGAGACCTCCACTTCTAAAGTCTTCTAGAATTAGGTATTGAAATACTTTTATTATTTTTCCCAGGACACATTCACTAAGTAAATAAATAATAAAACCAGGAATTAACAAATCAGAACAGGATTTTACTAGCATATATAATATTTTGTAAAATTCATCAAAATTTTATAACTTTTTGCTGAATAAACATTATTTATATTAAACTATAATTCCATCCTTGGCGAGTTCTTCTCTGTGTTCATTGATATATTTATTTTCGGGGTCGTATTTGGCTGCCACTTCGTCAAACGTTGGCTTCTTGTTTTTAACCAAAAATTTTATAACCTTCTTAGACCCATTATTCTGTTTTTCGCTGCACTTTGAGCAGTTAGTTTTCAAAGCATCAGCCAAGTTATCTAAAAAAAAATAAAAACGTATATTAAAAGTATGCTATATTTGCAGTTACTCGAGCGTTATGGGGAGCTATTGCGTTGTGAAGATTGGGTCCTAAAACCAAAAAAAGTTAAGTAAAGTTTTCCATTTAAGTAGGGACTTTCCATTTTTTAATTTAATTTTCCATTTTCAACAATCGTTTTTTCCGATTACATCGCCATCTATCCATAATTCGAAAAAATATCTCGAATAAAAGTTACTTATTTTTACGTAAGGCATCCAAATCTACAATAAAAAATGGGGGTTCTTATTTAAGATTTTAAAGTATCCCCACCCCACTTCCGCGGGGGGTCGTGTTTGATGTCATTCGATAAATTTTTCTTTAAAAATTGAATACGTGTATTTTGCAGATTTCCGATCTGATGTTTATTTCACGAAATATCCCGGGGTTCCTATTTAAAATTTTTAAGTTACCCCCACCCCTTTCTGTGAGGGGTCGTCTTTGGTATCATTCGATAGATTTTTGAAAAATATTGAAATCGTATTTTTTTAGTTTTTCCATCTAACGTTTATTTCTCGAACTATTCGTTTTTATTTGTGAAACTTTGTGACTCACCTATTTCCTTACGCCCCGCTCAAACCGTCAGATTTTTTAAATATACACTGCTTTGCATGAACTTACCTTATCTTAATCTGGCGATTTCGAGTTTTTCTAAGGATAGATTTTTTTCGAACCCCCCTTAACGAAATCCCCTGTATGAAGATCCAATATATGGTAGGGGTACATTTACAGTGTACAAGGTTTCTCCCCATGTGATTTTCTGACGCGCTCGGGTAACTGCAAAAATCCCCGCTTAGGCTCCCCTACCACTATATTTAATGGGAATTAACTATAGTTATAATTGAAAATTAGCGCTATAATGTAAGTAAGGCCAGCCTAACTAAGAAATACCAAAGACCCGGGCCCAGATGGCACTCACGCAGAACTGGTTAAGAATGGTTTCTCTCAGGGCTGTTAGAAGTTAAGGGACAGGGAAGTAGAGGAACACCGAGGAAAGATGGAAAGACTGTGTGGTAAAGGACTTGAGGTAGAAAGGTTTAAATTAAGAAAACACTATGGGCAAAAGTGATAAAGAAGATTAAGAAAGGGCGACCGATGAAAAGGGAAAAGCGAGAAAGAAGAAGGTCCTAATAGGATACTTAAAAGATCTGTAACAAATAATTGAGATTAACAAATAAAAAAATAACAGATTATGGTGATCACAAAACCTCAGCAACATCAAGAAAGCTAAAAAATATACGGACAGCAGATAAAGAATGTCCAAAAGTGGAAATACCTATAAAAATATCTTGAGTAATTGGCACATAAAGGAAAAGGCAGATAACATTAGCAGAAGAATAACAAGGTTTTTCTCATCACACTATCTAGCTACAGAAATCTCGAAACAGAAGTGGAAAATCAAGTGAATAGAGCAAATATAGTCGCAGATTGCTTGAATGAAACAATGGAGCAATAAAAATATCGGAAAAAAATAAAAGGCAGAATTTACAAAACAGTCATCAGAACAATAATGACATACGAGACAGAAACGCGAACTAATACAGAGAGGACAAAAACAATGCTAGGAAACAGCAGAGATGAAAACCCTTCGAAAAATCGATGGGGAGACACTATAGGTCAGAGTTAGAAGTTAGGGATGGGAAAACCTACCGGTTATAACCTAAAACCGGTTTTTTTACTTCGCAATAACCGGTTTTGTCGGTTGTTTTTTTGTCCCGGTTATTACCGGTTTTTCTTTTTAAAGGAACAACCGGTAAAAAACCGGTAGAGTTAACTCTGAAAAAATATTCGTTTTTTTTTTCGGAGAAAAAATATTATTTGCTTAAATTCATCAATAACTCTCGCTTTGTTTAATGTTTATATTCGTTAATCAGATACGTCAAAATAATTGTCAAAGTTAATTTAAATTTGGAAATCTCTCCGAAAAATATTAATTTTTGGCGGATTATTTGATTTATACCGTTCTAATTTAGTTTGTTTAGTTTTGTTAAACTTTTCCTTATTTAGTTTACATTTTGAAAGTGTTCATAAGTTAAACGTTACTTGAAAACTCCTCTATGGAGTCATCTAGTGGAGGCGAACCGCCTGATATTGAGAATTCGATGGATAGTAGCTGTGATTTACAAGATTTAAATGGATTTCTACCCAACCAGCCTCAAAATAAGATAAGTAGTAGTATTAATCTTAACAATATTAATGAAAAACAAAATACTTTAGTAAACTCAGATCAACCAGAAAAAACCAGGCCTGTTTATTTATACGAAAAAATTGATTTAGGACCTTTTTACATTTTCATTGAAAACTCCAGTTTAAATTTTACAGGAAAATTAAACGCTGTTAAAATAGGCGAGATCCTATTTACGTTACATCCAGAAATTGACAATTATATAAAAAAAATTGACTCAATCGGACGCAACCGAGTTAGGGTCTCATTTAAAAATTATAGTAGCGCAAATGCTTTAGTTACTTCCAAATTCCTTATTCAAAAAAATCTGACCGCATACATTCCAAAATTTCAATTGTTTAAACTAGGTGTAGTAAGGGATATAGATTCAGATATATCGGAAGAATATCTTAAAAATAGAATAAAGGAATTTGATCACCATTGCAAATTCTCGGTTGAGTATGTGAAACGAATAACAAGAAAAATAGTAGCAGATGACAAAGTAATATTTAATCCAACAAAATCAGTTATTGTGTCTTTTAAATGCCAGAATATACCAAAGTATGTAGTAATTAATCATGTCTTACACACTGTTGAAAAATACCAGCAAAAGGTAATTATCTGTTACCACTGCTATAGGTATGGGCACATGAGTAAGCAGTGTAAAAGTAATCCTCGCTGTTTTAAGTGTCATGAATCTCACCTTTCCGATTCTTGTTCTTTATCATCGTTTAACAAAAAATGTCTATCCTGTGAAGGTGAACACTTCACTAATGAATGGGAGATATGCCCAGAATTTGATCGCCAAAAGAAAATAAAACATTATATGTCTGAAAACAGCTTATCTTTTAAGGAAACAATTAAACTCTTTCCTAAGATAACTTATGCATCTATAGCAGCCAATAATTCCTCAATAAATTCTCATCAAACTCCAAATATGAATGCACCATCCTCTTCATATTCCTTTACTCAATTGTCCACGTCTCAAACATCTTCCAATCAGTTCGCTCTACCTTCAGTTTCAAATAGATATACAATAATAAAACCACCAAAATACAAACGACCTATCTCTTCCTCACCAGACCAAGTAACAATGGAACATCAAAAAATAATAAAGTTAAACCCCATGTCCAACAGACCTGGTGGTATTATCACCTCTTCTTCGTATCAATCTACATTTAATCCAGAACAAGGATCTAAAATACATGAACCATCAAAAGAATTAACAGAATTAATATCAAATATAGTTACAAGTATTATCTCTAATATAAATCACAAAAATTTTGAAATTCCAGAAAAATCAGTTCTAGTAAATTCAATTCAATCAGTTTTAAGTTCTCTCTTATATAATAATGAATAGATTGGTAATTTGTCAATGGAATTGTAGATCGGCTAACTCTAATAGAGAAAACCTTATCCACCTATTAGAAGACCAGAAAGTTGATATCGCATTATTATCAGAAACTAGATTTAAACCAGAAAAGTATTATAACTTTCACGGGTACAATATTGTCAGAGACGACCGCTTTTCAGTAACTGTTGGCGGTGGCTCAGCAATTTTAATAAATTCAAACCTATATTACGAGGAAGTCACCATGAAAGTAGATTTAATAAACGTCAATAAAGTAGCAATAAAAATAAAGTTTAAGTCATATACTGTCACATTTATATCTATGTATGTTCCCCCAGGAACCAAGTTATTGTTACAACAATGGAACAATTTCATAACATCTATAGAAAGACCATTTATAATAGGAGGTGACCTTAATGCTCACCACATTGCCTGGGGCCTAGACAACCAAACAGATATGAAAGGTAAAATCTTGATGGACTGTATAGACGATAATAATTTAATATTCAAAAATGATGGCTCTCCTACTTTCTTTAGGAACTTCTCGAAATCGGCAATAGACCTGACCATTTGTACTCCTGACTTAAACCACCTGATCACTTGGAAAACACTTCAAGACCTATTTGGTTCAGACCATACACCTATAAGAGTAGAGTTAGAGGATCAACCAACTCATACATATAATCCATATTCACAAAAGTGGAATTTAAAGAATGCCGACTGGAAATTATATGAACAGTATTCGGAAGATGTATTCTCTCAATTTAAAGATATAAATTCTTATGAACAAATTTTGCACAATATAAATACAACTGCATCCTACTGCATCCCCAAATTTAAAATAAAAAAACCGACTTCCAGAGGAAAATACTGGTGGGATTTAGAATGTGAAGAAGCAGTCAGAAGAAGACAGGAAAGTTTTTGTATATTCAAAGAAAATCCAAACCATGAAAACCTACTTAAGTATAAAAAAGACGATGCACATGTCAAGAAGATCACTAAACAAACTAAAAGAAATAGCTGGAGAGATTATGTCGGATCCCTAAATAGGTCAGTCCCTATTAAAGATGTATGGTCAAAAGTTAACCGAATAAAAAATAGAAAAACAAAGAACAAAGTCCCTGTTATTCTGTCGGAAGCTTCGTGGATAGAAGAGTTCCATCAAAATATCACACCGCCGTCTGCAGAATTAGTAATTCCTGATTTACAACTAAATGCTCTGTACGACTATCCAGAACCAATCCGTTTCCTAGTCAAACCATTTTCTGCCACTGAACTAAACTTTGCGTTGAAGAAAAACTCAAATTCAGCACCAGGTGCCGATAATATCCATTACTCGATGCTATCAAATCTTTCAAGAATTGGTAAGGCTGCACTACTAAATATATATAATGAAATTTGGATGCGCCGCATAAAGATTCCTGACGATTGGCACGTTTACACTATTATCCCGGTTTTAAAGCCAGGAAAATCATCAAAGAATTGGGATTCTTACCGTCCAATCGGTCTGGCTTCCTGTATACTAAAAACATATGAGAGACTTATTAAAAACCGTCTGGAATTTTGGCTAGAAAAGAACGACCTATTACCAAGAAGTCAGTTTGGTTTTAGAAAAGGTAAATCCACACAAGATAGCCTCTGCCACTTTTTAATAGACATTTATAGTTCCTTTACTTATAAGAAAGCAGTTAGTGCTTTGTTCTTAGATATAAAAGGGGCTTACGACAACGTTAATCTTCACATACTATACGCGAAAATGTTGGAAATAGGAATACCCGAGATAATAACATGGAACATCATTAACTTATACATTAATCGAGCAGTTCACGTTAGATTAAATGGAGATCAATCTAACTCCCGATACACATCTTTGGGACTACCTCAGGGTAGCATCCTAAGTCCTATATTATATATACTGTATACTGCTGACTTAGAAACTAAACTTCCTCAACACATAAAAATCCTACAGTACGCTGATGATGTTGCGATATATGCAGAAAATAAGTCAATAGATAGATGTAATAACTACCTTAAATCGACATTGAATATTATAAAAAAATGGGCTACCGATAATAACTTAACAATATCAGAGAGTAAATCAACCATTGTTACCTTTACTAAAAAACGATATGTTCCTCAAAGCCATCTACAATTTGATAATACTAGTATTCCTTATAAAACTTCAATAAAATTTCTTGGCGTATTTTTAGACTCCAAATTAAATTGGAAAGAACACACAAATTACATATTACGAAGAATGGAAAATGCAATGAATATCATGAAGACTGTAAGTGTCAGTAACTGGGGAGCTGATCCAAACATATCAATATTACTATACAGAAATTTGATAAGATCAATCTTAGACTATGGATCTATTTTTTATGGCTCAGCATCAAACTCTGTACTCCAAAAAATCGAGAGGATCAAAAATAAGGCACTTAGGTTATGCACTGGTTATCTTCGTAGCACACCTATATTGGTCATGGAATGTGAGCTTAATGAACCTCCACTTTCATTACGCAGGGAATACCTAAGTGAGAAATTTATAGTTAAAACAGCGGTTAACGATAAACTGCTATTAAATAAAATTGTTCATTTAACCACCTCATACCTAACTCATTATTACTGGGAAAAAAAGAAACTGCTTTTAGTTGTGGAAAGCTTCCTCAACGTTTCTAATTCCATTGGCGACATACACCAAATTGAACAAAGCTCGTCTCGAAAGCTAAATTATGAAGATTATTTATCTCCAGTTAACTGTCATTTAAGTAATATTCGTGCGACAGACTTCCTTACTAAAATAGACCACCTTCAGTGTGTACAAAAAAACTGGGGGAGTTATCAGAAATTATATACGGATGGTTCAAAAATGGAAGGAAAAGTTGGATATGCTATATATTACCCACAAAAAAGTATAAAAATAAACAACAGATTACCTGATAAAATGACAATTTTCACAGCTGAACTCATTGCAATCAAAGAAGCATACAAAATATGTATTAATCAAAAAGAACTCAATTATGTTATATTTACAGACTGCCAAAGCATTGTAAAGACATTGAAATATAATGTACATAATTTTGCAGAAAATTATATCATCAGTGACATCATAGCAATGAACAGTGAAGCTTTGAAATCGGGCAAAAATATAATATTGTGTTGGATAAAAGCACACATTGGTATAAAAAACAACGAAATAGTAGATGATCTGGCTAAAAAAGCAACAACGAAGGAATCCACTCTGCATACTTATCAACTTCCTATGGGAGACATAATTTCTATTATGAGATCTATCAAACGGACGAAATGGCAGGAACAATACAATAATTCAGACAAAGGAAATTATTACAAAAAAATCCAGCCTACACTTCCCATCAAGACATGGTTTAATCAAGTTTCCAACAAAGGCTTTATCAAAACTATTTGTCGAATAAGAAGTAATCACTGTCTGACTCCAGTCTACAAAAGAGAAATAGGACTTGTAGATAATGATGAATGTTTATGTGGAGAGCTAGCTGATCTACAACATATGCTGTTAGAATGTCCTTTACATTTTATTGAAATATCAAACTTTTTTGCCAATCTAGTCCAAGTTAATGTACAATTTCCTTTTAATCTTATATACCTTTTACAATCAAACAATCTAGATGTTTATAAAATTTTGTACAACCATGTTAATTGTTTAAAATTAAAGCTCTGAGAAAAAAAAAGAAAAAAAAAAGAAAAAAAAAAGAAAAAAAAAAAAAAAAGTTACTAAGATCTAAACCTCCGCGAGGTTGAATCGGGTTTAGGTCTTAGCGCGATAAAAAAAAATACAAAAAAAAAAAAACTAAAAAAAAAAAAATAAAAAATGTAATAAAAAAAAAATGTTAAAAAAAATATAATAAAAAAAATAATAAAAAAAAACAGAGTAAAAAAAACAGTAGTACTAATAGTTTTAAATTTAGATACTAAGCATATATTTTGTAAAAGAGAGAATTCAAAACACATTGACTGGCCAGTTGGTTGCTTAAACCAGTGCCAATAAAACATAAACACACATATTCGTTAATGACTCTCATACTCACTGAAATATGTTTAAGGCTATGGGTACATAATTCGCAAATATTTTACGTGTATCCCTACTTTTTCTGTCTTTACACGGCAAATTACGTGTAGTAAAATTCACACTGGTGTGGATATGTAAACATTACTAGAATGTCATTCTACTTGAAAATGTCATCATTAATTTAAAGAGATGGGTTTTGAATGTTCTTGGATAACTGTTATTTTTATAATTGCAAATTCTTAATTCAGTTAATAAATGAGATAATTTTTTCACTAACTATGTATTCAGTGATTGTAATAATTTATTTGTACAACAAAGACTAATACTCAATCGAGAAAAGAGGAAAAGTGTTAAAGTGATTTTTTAATAATATATTGTTATGGAACGCTTACAATTTTGAACATCTTTAACAACAAAATACTTGGATCACAGAATATATTACTATCCTGATGTATTCTCTGCTTGGATCTTCCACAAATAATACACAATAAATAACTTTTTATTAAGTTCACGTCTTAAATCAATTATTTATCAAATACACTATATATCAATAATATTTAATCAATAACTCAATATATTCCCGATGCAATGTCAAATATTTAAAATTGTCACTGATTGCCAGTGTCTGACTGACAATATATGCTGACAATATTATATTCGGCTGAGTGCGTTGTAAGACAAAGATAGATTTGGAAAATATTACCACGGCATTGTGTTCATTTTTTTCGAATCCTGAAAAAACCAATAAATATTTTTGAAAAATTTAAACGCAGAATGAAAGACTAAATTATTACCGAGGGCCGAAAGTCCCTTAGAATAAATAAAAAGTTTATTTTGAATGATATATTTGAAATTAAAAATCACACTAAATTTTCTCTTAGTTTTTCACCCCTGTAACTTATTAAAATAAACATTACAGAAGTTCTCACGGACTTTCGGCCCTCGCTAATAACGTAATCTTTCATTCTGCGTTTAAATTTTTCAAAAATACTTATTAGTTTTCTCAGGATTCGAAAAAAATGAATCCCCATTTGAATTGCATTGCAGCCGAAAATACGTATCGATCCTCTTAACCTGAATTGGCTATTTTGATGAACTCGAGAATAATTTACGGCCACACGGGCGATAATTTACGGCGCCGTAAGAGCAGTAAACCTGAGGAGGCATTGGTTGACTAACTCCCTATTTCATCTATAATTGGTTAGTCAAATGCCTAACTCCCTATTTCATCTACAATTGGTTAGTCAACCAATGCCTTGTCAGGTTTACTGCTCTTACGGCGCCGTAAATTATCGCCCGTGTGGCCTTTCGCTAAGCACGTCTTGTTTGTTGAACTGGGGAATCTTAGTAAAAATAGATACATATTAGTATATAATATATCAACCATCTAATATATGCACTCATAGTTGTATTATTATAATAATTGTATAGATGCTGTACTACACAAACGAGAATAAACTTATATTTTATCATTAATAAATCCAGGAGAAAAAATCATTCCTGTGAAATCACTAAAAAAAATGAAAAAAAAATAGTTTTGTATATGTTGTGTAAAAAGGAGTTTTTTTTCAGAAATACAAGTTACGTATTTTACGTAATTTACTTCATATTACGTATATTATATTCTAAAAATAGGTATCTAATTTTACTACCTTTTGCATATTGCAATTATTTGGTATTAAATATTTAGACCCGAAATTTTCATTGCGATAGGTAGGTCATAAATTAAATCACTTATTCTTGGACCAAAATAGATCCATTGAACCTAACTTACCTTAGTACAAATGTGCACTTAAAAAATGACAGCCCTTCGAATTTACCAAATGAAAATATATTTTTTCCAATATATCGAAAACTGGGATTTTCTATGGAAAATGGACATGTGGAGTATCACAAACTAAAGTGCAATGTAAATGTAACGTTGTAACCTATTGGGTATTGAATACCTATTGGTTCAAAAACCGGAAACCGGTTTTTGAAACAACCGGTTTTTTGACCGGTTATAACCGCCAGGTTAAACCGTAATTGAAAAAACCAGTTTAACCGAAAACCGGTGTTTTGTCAACAACCGCCATCCCTATTAGAAGTACATACGACAGAGATGCAAGCTGAAGAATATTAATAACTAGTAAGAAACAGAAGAGTAGAAAGGAATGACCACATCAGCCGAATAACAACAAATAGAGTAGTCAGGACGGCGAGAGACGGTTTCCCAAAAGGAAGACGATCAGTGGGAAGAACACGAAAACAATGGAACTACAAATTACTGGAGGTATATTAAAAAACAGCCCTAGTCACGTCTAGACAGAAAAAGAAGAAATGTTTTAAATATACATATTTGACTCGACATCCAGGCTCATGTTAGAATCAAAATGTGACTGAAACAGCACTTAGCTGATATTGTAATAGATAGAAAAACCTAAATCTTGTTCTAAAGCAGTGTTTGCCAACGTGGGGCCCACGCCCAACAGGGAGGCAATTTGATTGTTAAGGGGGGCATTTCGAATATGGACTCGACACTTTAACTCTTTCCTTCCGGGCCATTTAATTGCAATGCTAGATTTAGGTGAAAAATATTAAAGTCTCTTGACAAACAACTTGTTGAAAAGCTGAAAACAAAAAATTTCTCAGTGCAAATGACTGAATCAACTTTGAGAGACATTCAGACAGTATTGATAAATTACATCTTGTGCTGCTGATGGATTGATGGGCAAGAAAAATGCCTGCTTAAAGTCCATGAAAGATGCGAATCCAGGAATGATTCTTGTGCATTGTGTTATTTATAAGGAAATCTTGGTAACTCAAAACATCTTACCTCTTAAAAAATGTATTCATTACACTTCGTGATAAAGTAAGTTAATGATATTAAATCTAATGCCAAACGTGAGCATCTCTTCAAGCTATTGTGTGAAGAAGAAAATAAAGAAGTGAGACTTTTACTTCATACTGAAGTAAGATGGCTATCTCAAGGGAACTACTATTTATGGACCTGTTTGCTTCTGTTAACGATTTTTTAAATGACAAACCTAAAATAAAATATCTGTTCACAATCGATGGTTAAACATTTGTGAATTATTTAGTTGAAATCTTTAAAACCAAATGTATTAAATACGCAACTTCGAGAAACAAATAAAACTCTTGTCGATGCAAAGCGAATATATTTGGTTTCAGTACCCATATTGAGTTATGTCAGAAACATACTAACAACAAAATCTTTGAACAGTTTCATTGGCTCCAAAAATGTGAAGCAACTGATGCCTCTTTACTACTTGTTATTGTCAATCATCAGAATCTTCTATTTGCTGATTTAAAATAAAGATTTTTTGATATAAAACAAATTGATTTTCCAATATGGATGATGCAGTCAATGTTCATGGATTTGTCTGATATATCAAATATGCAGTATTTAGAAGTACTAGCAGAATTGCAAAATGATGAGTCAGTTTTTAATTTTATAAAAACTGACTCATTTACTGGTAAAGGAAAATTGGTTGGACATAACAAAACATGGAGACTTGAGACTGATGTTAACCAAATTCGAACCTAATATAAAATCTCTGTCCAGCAAGCACAAGAATCAAGCGCAAGGATCTCACTAAATTAAAGTAGGAAAATCTTTATTAAAATTATCTGGAATTTGAATTTAAGTTTTTTATTATGTTTTGAAAATTTAACTGTGTTTTGTAACAATTTACTGGTGATTTCTTCCTAAAGCTTATCATTAAGTTTCGTAAGTGAACAATTAAATTTTTTATATTAAAAATTATTGTTACATAGGGGGTATAAGAAATTTAGAAAGGCAAAGGTGGGGCATGGTACAAAAAAGGTTGGGAAATACTGTTCTAAAGCATCCTTGGTATCTAAGTAATGGAAGACTTACCTTTAAGTTCTTTTCCATCGGCTGTACACGTTCCTTTATCCATAATACAATTAATATAATTATTCAACAATCTGTCGCTTTTTAAAATCTCGTCAAGGTCTATGTTATCATATTTTGTTGAGTACTTTTCGCAAAACGAAACTCCAACTAACACAAAAAGAAAGAAAATTGAAATTTGCATGATGTCTAGGATTCAATACTAATAATGCTAAATATTCTTGACTAAACGATGTTAATATTTTCACTCAATATATATTTTTACGGAGAAATTAAAGGCAATCAACATTAAAAAATAATAATAAAATATATCCCATAGGCGCGGATAAATGCGGAAAATTTTATTTTAAAACATGCAGGTTTATGCCCAACATAATTATCATGATAAATTTGATGTTCTTCTTCTTTTTAACTCTTTCAGCTCCGGGCCAATATCAGATATTTGTCTCATAATAATATTATGCCCATTTATACAGTCATTGGAAAATTGTTGAAACGTACATACGGTAGCCGTGTCGGTAGCACCTGATTGATAACAGTGTGAACACGGGAGCCGTGTCGGCGGACTTAATGAGCACCTCCATTGAGCCCTCCCTTCAATCCGCAATGGAGATGTTCAACTACAATTACAAACTCTTCTTTGTCTTCAGCTGTTCTTATTAGCTATGGAACTATTCGATAAAGCATTTCCTTTGCAATCGGTGGATACTAGACGATTTTCTAAACAGTCTAAAAATAAGGGCTGGTTGACTTCTAATTTAATAAATGAGGGAGATTTTATTAAAGACATTTTCAGATCTATAAAATATTCAGAAAGTCATGAGCTCAGAATACGGTATAACATTCTAAAAAAAAAAATCATGAATACAAAGTTAAGTTAGCCAAGCAAACTTATTTTAATAATAAAATGATAAATGCGCAGAATAGTACGGCTGAGGCTTGGCGCATCATAAATCGGAACACTGTCGGAGGTAAAAATCGAAACTCTTCTAAATACCCAAGTAAATTTAAAAATAATTTGGGAATTTCTGTGGATGACCCTCATGACATAGCAGAATCTTTCAGTCAACATTTTTCGAATTCCGTAAAAAATTTAATTAGTCAAACTTCACCTGACTATATCCTAAGAATCTTTCTTCGCCTATACACTCCCTTTTCCTTTATCCTGTTAGTGATGAAGAAATAAAAAGTATAATTAAAGATATCTCCAAAAAATCCTCGGCTGGACTGGATGAGATCCCGTATTCTATGTTAACACATATATCTCATAACATATATAAACATTTAACATTTCTAGTAAACCTTTCATTTCAGGAAGGGGTTTTTCCTCAAATTCTAAATACTGCTTTAGTTGTGCCCATACATAAAAAGGTGACAAATCAAAATTTGATAACTATCGAGGCCTATCAATTTTATCTGTGTTTTCAAAAATATATAATAAAGCATTTCATACACGTCTCCTATCGTATATTAACAAGCACAACATTATAGAAAAGTCTCAATTTGGTTTCCGTAAAGGTATAAGTGTGCAAGATGCACTACTAGCGCTGTGCAATCATGTTTTATCGAATTTTGATAAGGGTAATAAAGTTATCTGTTTGCTTTTTGACTTAGCACGAGCTTTTGAAACTGTAAATCATCCAATACTGCTGGAAAAACTTTATCATAGTGATGTTAGAGGAACTGCGTTAAAGTGGATCCACACCTTTTTATGGAAAAGGTTTCAAAAAATTAAGATCAATGTAAATGGGAATATAATATTTTCTTCACAAGAAAGTGTCCTCCCCGGAGTTCCACAGGGAAGTATCATTGGCCCTCTTTTATTTTTGATTTTTGTCAATGATTTAAATCAACTGATAAACGATAGCTCAACATGTTTGGTTCGGAATCCATTAGATAATTTTTCTGATGCAATAAGCGTTTGAGTAGAAAACGTGGAACAGCAATCAGACTGTTATGTCACTCAATTTGCTGACGATACCACAGTTGCACTAAATTCCATTTTTCATGTAGTACAAAAAGCAAACTGTCTTGTAAAAAGTATGACTCATTACTGTTTAAATAATGCCCTAATCTTAAATGGATCAAAGACCAATATGGTAACCTTTTCACCTTTTACTATGCAGATGAGTCCATTAGTAAAACTTGACAATGGGTCAGTGGTAAATAGCCACTCCACTAAGTTGTTAGGTGTTTACCTGGATTCTAATTTGTCTTGGAGTTCTCACGTTGATTATGTAGTGCATGATTGTCTGTGCACTGTTATGTTCTATGGCAACTTAGGAATTCTGTCTCCCTAGATATCTTAAAACTTTACTATTTTGCTCATGTACAGTCAATTTTGCAATATTGCTTAGTTTGTTGGGGAAATTGCTCGCGAATTAATGAGGTGCTTGTTCTTCAAAAAAAAAATTATTCGTACCATGACGTTTAGAAGGCGCTTGGATTCCTGTAGACCAGTTTTTAAACAATTAAATATTTTAACTGTAATTTCGCTGTATATTTTCAGTTGTGTTGTTTATGTAAAGTCACGTAGATGCAATTTTATTTGCAGAAATGATATTTCCTTAATGAGTGGCTACAACCGCTCGCCACTTGACCGTTGTGGGCAACATGCCTTCGTTTGATTCAAATATTTATGTATTTAAGAGAACAGTTAAGGACTTATAACCCGGTCTATATAGACTTTTCAAATAACAAAAATTGCCGGAGAGCCAAATTTTGGTGGAGAGCTAGGGTATACCATAACAAATAAAGTTTAAAAAGTCCCCATCGATCCCATGTGTGCGTCAAAAGTTATTCGGGGTCAAAGGTCAAAATTTGAGATTTTTTGGATTTTTCTCGAAAACGGTAAGTTTTATCAAAAAAAAAACCTTAAACCAAAGTTATAGATCTTAAAATTCTCTACAAAAATAATCCTTACTATTGTTTTCCTAAGAGTTGCCATTCCTGAGATATCGCGATTCAAAGAGTCAGATTATACATGATATGCACACGTTTCCACACCACCTGTGAGGTAGTGTACTCGGCGCGTTTTTTTTACCGTGGTGTCCCCTGTAGGCCTACTCCACTAACTGTTTTGACAATTTTAGGATAATTTAAGGAAACAATACCGGTCAAGTTCTAGATATTACCTTATTATTGATATTGATTATTGATATTGCTATTGATTATTAGGTTAACTATTGTTTTGATTTCTTTAGATATTTTAATCAGATTCATATTCTTGAAAGTCTACTTCAACAGTCAAGTCTTCTTCGATTTCATCTTCTTCCTCTTCCTCTTGCTGGATGTTCAAAAATTGTTCAAATGTGACTGAGTCATTGGCCTCTGCATTAAAATCACAGGAGTCTTCCTCTGTTGTCCTAAACTGGACATTTGAGCAAGACTGAACTTGGCAGTTGGTACACACTAGAGAACACAGCAACCCTACTTTTTTACATCCACATTTGGCACTACAACCTTTTTTGCAATTGCAAAAAATAGGGTTAAGGAGTTTTTCTGGAGCAGGTGGGAGTAAGGTTTTAATCGGTTCCAGAGTATTATCTATTAATTTCCAACCCAGTCTTCTGGATCCAGTTCATTTCCTAACCATGTTTAAACTTGATAATATACTCGATACAAATGTTTAAAAGCGACGATCTTTAGCTAATTTCAACAGGGATTCTTTGAATTTTAGTGTAGTCACGTTACGAATTATTTTTCGAAGATGCTGTGCTTTCTTTTTCTCAGATTCTTCATTGGCTTCATTGCCACAAAATAAACAGTATTTTTTAAAACAAAAATGTGATTTACTTAATCGCGTTCTAGTATGAGGTGAACTTACTTTTGAAGTACTAGCCTGTTCCTCCTCACGTTGTCTTTTCACTGCAGCGATTGAAGTTTTCCGAATGTATGATTTTCTGCAATTCACGTGTATTGTAACGGATTTTTGAGTTCTTAAATACTCAATAAACTCATCACCTCTCTCGACACTAGCCTCGATTAAATTTGGCATTCCACGATTAACCACAACTGTTTTAGTTTCACTTAAAAGTTTATTGCAAATAAAGCAAAACTGAGACATTTTTAAAACTATAAAATTGTACAAATAACGGTAACGGTACTAAATGGTAGACGCTTGTAATAAGTACTTATATTCACTTGAACTGAACCTTTAGCAATAAAAGAAACAGATAATATTATGAACCAGACCTACGGACAATACTGTAGCCATTGCCTATAATAGACAATCTGTTCTTTTTTAAACAATGGTATAGCCAAATGTTTTTCAAGGCCACGTGGATAGAGGAAATTCAGTTTGGGACTGATGACCTTTTGAAGAAATATTTTCAGAATAGTATAATATACTATATAAAAGAGACACAAATAGGCATTTATACTTGTCTTAAGGGCCACATATGTATATACGTGGCTTATATGTGCATATAATGTATAAAGTAACTTTTAAAATCGCGATATCTCAGGAATGGTAACTCTTAGGAAAAAAATAGTAAGGACAATTTTTGTAGAGAATCTTAAGATCTACAACTTTGGTTTGAGGTGTTTTTTTGATAAAACTTACCGTTTTCGAAAAAAATCCAAACAATCTCAAATTTTGACCTTTGACCCCGAATAACTTTTGACGCACACATGGGATCGATGGGGACTTTTTAAACTTTCTTTGTTATGGTATACCTTAGCTCTCCACCAAAATTTGGCTCTCCGGCAATTTTTGTTATTTGCCAAGCATTTTGATGTCTAAGTTGACCGGATTATTACTTCTGGTAAACACTTTCTATTCGTTAGAGGAATACTTGCAGGCATCTTTTTTTTACTGATTGTATTGTATTTGACGCATTTCAATCGTCAGATGAAATAAAGAAAATTGATTGATTGATTGATTGATTGATTGATTGATTGAGCTTTTCAAAATTTAACCCTGTCCCCATTTCCGGATGTTTCTTATCTAGGCACGATAGTCTTTTCCTTCCTAGTCCTCTCTTTCCCTCGATATTTCCTTTCACTATTAGTTGAGCATTTTGGTACTTATTATTTCTCATATTTCAGTTCAGTTCAGAAGAACTCCAATTTGTTTACGGTTGATATTTTAACGGTCCACGTTTTAACTGCATAAAAAAGAGTCGACCAGGCGTAAAATTTTGAAAAAGACAGTCCAATTTCGAGTTTTATTCGACAATCACATAACAGTCATTTGATTTTTTCGAAGGCTTTCTGGCATGTTCTATTTTCGATCTTATTTCTAGATCAGAATTTAGACTTCTTCTTCTTCTTCAGGTGCCATCTCCACTACGGAGGTTGTTAATCATCATAGCTATTTTAATTTTTGAGGAAGTAGCTCTAAATAGTTGGTTTGAGCTGCATCCAAACCATTCTCTCAGGTTCTTCAGCCACGAAATTCGTCTTCTTCCGATGCTTCTTCTGCCATCTATCTTTCCTTGCATTATGAGTCGCAGGATGCCATACTTCTCGCCCCGCATCACATGTCCGAGATACTATAGTTTTTTTCTTTAATTGTAAGTTCAACTTCCTTCTCTTTACCTATTCTTCTCAGTACTTCGTTGTTCGTAACTCTATCTACCCAGGAAACCCCCATAATTGTTCTAGAGGTCCACATTTCAAAGGCGTTAAGTCGTCTCATTGTCTCTACATGTAACGTCCATGATTTCACTCCATAGTATAGTACACTGTATACATAACATTTTGTTAGGCGTACTTTAAGAGATAATGTTAAATCTTTGCTACATAGGACCTTTTTCATTTTCATAAAATTAGAACGTGCTTTTTCGATTCTGACTTTGATTTCTGCAGTGTAGTCATTACTTTCTGTTATAAGTGTTCCTAGGTAAGTGTACTTTTTTACTCTTTCGATCTGCTGGCCCTCTACTATCAAGATTTCGTTATTATTATGGTTGTTTTTACTAATTTTCATAAACTTCGTCTTTTTGATATTGAGAGAGAGTCCATACTCCCTACTACACCTTACTATTTTACTCATGAGTCTTTGCAGGTCTTGTAAACTATCGGCTATTATTACTGTATCATCTACATATTTGATGTTGTTAACTAAGACTCCATTTACTCTTATGCCGACTGTTTCATCTTCCAGAGATTCTCGCATTACCTCTTCAGAATAAGCGTTAAATAATAGAGGTGATAGTATGCAGCCTTGCCTGACTCCTCTCTTTATTTCCATTTCTTCAGATGTTTCTTTTTCAATTCTTACTATTGCTCGCTGATTGTAATATAGGTGTGTTATTAGTCTTAAATCTCTTTCATCTAGGTTTTTAGTTTTCAGAATTTCCATGAGTCGATCATGTTTGACTTTATCGAACGCTTTATTGTAGTCTAGAAAACAGACGTAAAGAGGACGGTTAATATCCTAACATCTCTGTGTCAGCACGTTGAAGGAGAATAATGCCTCTCTGCTATCCATACCATTGCGGAACCCATATTGAGTGTCACTAATATCCAGCTCCAGTTTAGAGTGTATTCTGGCGTGGATAATTTTCAGCAGAAGTTTCAAGGTATGTGACATTAAGCTTATGGTTCGGTATATATTCACTGCATTCTTTGGCATTCACTTTCTTTGGCAAACACACAAATGCTGATGTCAACATTTCTCTAGTGATGATTCCCGTAGTATAGATAGCGTTGAACAGTTCTACTATTATATCCAAGTTTTTCTAGTTGACCAACTTTATCAGCTCGCTAGGTAAATCATCTGGGCCAGCAGATTTATTGGTTTTCATAGAGTCTATTGCCTGACTAACCTCTGATTTGGTTATCTCTGGGCCCACATCTCCGATTTGGCTATCTACGGATGCACTATCTTCTCTCTGGTCATGAAGAAGACTTCTATCGAACCAATATCTCCGGAATTTGAACTTGTTGTCCTGTTCTAAAATATGCCCGTCTACTGTGCACAGTTGAGGTACATTTTGATTTTTTTGGATTGACATCCCTTTGGTTTTCTCTACGTGTATTTTTAAACCAAATTGCTCATATACCTAGTTGGTTCTGTCAATGAATCGTTGTAGACCCAAGTCGGAACCCGCAATCAACACCGTACTATCGACGTATCTGATAATGTTGATATTTACTCCATTCACCTTGACTCCGTCATTAGACTCCTCCACTGCCTCTTTAAATAGAAACTGCGAATAAAGATTAAAGACCAGGGGTGACAAAACACATCCTTGTCTAACTAATCTCCTAATTTTTAGTTCTGTGGACGTGGAACCTTTGATCTTAACTCTGTCGTTTTGATTCCAGTACAGGTTCCTAATATAATTATTCTTAATTTTAGCCTTTTATGTCAATCCACTCATCCATCTAAGCATCCTCTAATTTTTGCCACATGCATTTGCTGTTGCCCTTTCTTTGTAACTGTTCAACATTCAGTTCCCTTCAATAGTATTCGATATGATAATGGGAAAAATTTTATTTTGCTAGCCAGTTTTTTAGTATGACCACTTCTCGGTTTTGGTGTAACTCATCATTCGTTTTAGAATATATTTGATAGTATTGAGATTTTAGTGTCCGTTGTGTCTGCATCTCGTTTCGCAGACTCCTATTACAGAGATGTCGAGTCTATCCATTTCCTGTAGAAGGTTTCGTGTTGTAGGCTTAGTACAAGGTTTTTGAATTCATTTACAACCATATACCTTTTTTAAAAAAAAGTTTGAGTTTATTTCCTTGTATCTAATCAAATGATGTTAACTTTTCGGACCCCAAACATCATCTACGACTTTACCTAGAGACGATTATACTTATAAAAATTATAAAAAATACCGAAAAAACAAAGTCAGGGTTTCATTAATATTGCATTTACATATTATTTAAAGGTTACCTACGTATGTTATTAGCTTACCAGTATACTGGACACCAGTATAAAAGTAGATTTAACTACGCCGCTGATATGTTATTTTCAGTAAAGAGCAATTTTTCTGAAAAAAGTTAAGGTCGCTAAAAACACGTATTGAGCAAATTAAAGTAATTAATAATTGTAAATCGGTAAACACAAAAAAAAGAGTTTAACCAATCAAGAGCAATTAAAATTGTCATAATAATCAAAACATCGGTTAACTGCAAAAACTATCACTATCCTAAAGCATGTGTAAACTAATGGAGAATAAATTAAAATTTTAACTTTATTAACACTGGAAAGAGTAAAGAAAATTAAATCTAGAGAGTTATTAAACTAAATAAAAATAAAAATAAAAAAGGTCATTCACTATTAACCAACTAACGTATAGTCCGTCCGCTATAACTTTTCCCATGCTATGCGGTACGATTCATTTTCAATCAAATTAAGTCAAAACAGAAAGTGAAACGTACGCCGATGTGTATAGTATATAGTATACAGTATACAAAATGTATTGTTGTAGAATTGTTTTTTAATTCAAAAAAATTATAGTTCATATAGTTCATCATTTAAAAAGAAAATTAAATTTATATCAAAGACCATTAGATCATAGATTCTCATCACAATCTAATTTAGCTATTAAACAGTGTTTCGGGAAAGTGAAAACGATTAGTGATAATGATTCGACGAAGTGAATGGGTACACTAGCAAACAATTCGGGATTAGAAAGTGGACATATCGTTTGGCGAGAACAATAATGTTTTTAAAATGTTTCCGGGAAGGTTAAATGATGGTAAACACTTTGTTTTAGTTTGTACAAGTAAAAATAGTATGTAGGAAAAAACTAAGTATGATATTTCTTAAAATTTGACAAATTGGAAAGTTATATAGAAAAATATTTGGTTCTTGAGAAATGGGTATGAAAGATTTTGAGAGAGGCGTGTTTTTTGACTGGGTGGAAAAGATCGGTAGAAGGGATAAGAAAGTTGGAGTCTGAATTTGCGAGAGAAAAGAGGGTCACTGTATAATGGATATCTGAAGAGAGCAGTCGAGTTTTCAAAAGTGAGAAATCAGTGTAAAGTGGTGTGATCGGCCTTTGCGAGCAGAATCAAGTTGAAATCAAATTGTCGACGGGTTGAAAAATTAATTTTCCTGGTCCGAGGGAGATTCTTTTGTTTTGTCTAGAACGAGTAGCTGATCGATATCTATTTGCACAATATATCGAGCAAGGAGAAAATTGAGTAAGAGAATTCGAGCAAGTCCTGTGTGTTGTTTTTGGAAGCAGTTTGGACGAGAGGGACCTTTTAGCAACATCCAGAGAATACGTTGGGACAATCGAGGACCACGCAATCCGGAAAAAGAGGAAGTGAAGAAACAAAAAGGTTAGTCAAATCATTTGTCAGAATGCCGAATGGAGAGAATTTGTTTATATCAGAACCATATATTTGCTTATTTGTTTATTGAACATTACTATAACGCAGTTAGTCATTTCAAATTTAAGAATTCAATTCAAATGAATAAAAGTAAATTTTATTAAATTTGTTGCAACAAAGTTAAATTTAGTATTTTTTAAATCATATGTACACGGATTATTTGGTAAATAAATAATATATTACATTTATATGATATTGAGTGTTTTTAATTTCCCTGTTCCATCCTAAATAATAACCTAAAACCCAGATAGGAAATATTTGCACACCTTTTTATTCGCCGTACGAGTCTATAACTTAAATAATATGAACATACGCATGAGCACTATGCCGTCAATTTCCAGTGGCACATGAGTCGACGATGGAAAATCAAATTTCTACTTAAGTACCGGATAAAAATAAACTAAATGTTACGCCCCGTTAAGATGGGCAAAATGCCATCACTCCGAGAATTCATTTTTTTACATTCTATGTGATAAAAAAATAATAGTCGCGTTTTAACCCACTACCCCTTCCCCTTCTCCCTCTCCAAAAAACGGTCATTCTTCGTTTATACATTTTGAATATTTTTTTAGGTGCGATCAATCAATTCTGGTGTTGTGTTTGTGGTTCCAACGTCACTTTTTGTTCCTCTGTATATAACATCTTCAGACAGTCAATCAGCTCTTTGATCTCTGGGACTAAGCTATACCACTACAAGCAGAATTGGATAATCAAGATCAAGAACGTTAAGGGCTTGCACAATATGGATTTTGTATGGATGATACTGGAGATCTTTGCTCGTAGTGGTATAGCTTAATCCCATATTTAAGCTTCGTTGTCGCAGGGATCTTCGAAGGCTCGGGTGTAATGAATTTCGTCCCCCTTCAATATTTTATGGTGTGCGAGCAGTTCTGACACTGCCACCTCTTTTTTGTGATGTTGAATTACTACTTTCAAAGTTCCTAACCCAAGTCTTAATAGCCATGTTAGACGGATCTGCAGCGCGGGGTGGTAAATCTTAGTGTAAACGAAACGGTCGTTGTACACGCATAAGACTTTCACCATTTTTGTAATAAGCTTTCACAGCAAATGCCGACCACTTCTCCATGATAAATAAACTTCCCACTCTCTAGATTCACAACGTTTACGTCGCAAGCCCGCGGCTCCTCTATTTTATCATCAGCAGCGTTTGCCAAATCGTACCGTTTTACTGAATCACCTTGTATATGTAAAGTCACAATTTTCTCAATTATTTTATAGGTCATAGTATTGTTCATTACACTCCTACCTGTAGTTATTCCTTAAATTGCTGTTGCTGGCTAACTTTACGAACCATGGAATATTGCTAGCGGTATTTGCAATTAATTAAGAGTGCGCTACAAGTAATGATCTACCAGGAACTATCCATGTATGAAATGATTATTATTAAAGGGAATAAATTATTTCTGTGCTGTTGCTCACTTTTCTAGTTCATTGTTAATGCCGTATTCGCAGGTAGCAATTAAGCGTTTATTATCGTATTATTAGGGTGAGATAATTATTCAGTTTATCTATAATTTAATAATGTCTTTTTCGAAATATAGATTAGTCTTGAATTTGCCTTTATAGTGCAGGCGTAATCTGTTTTGAGTTGGACAGATAATTGAACTAATTTCATATCATTATGCCAACACTGTATTTTAAATAATAAGAACGTAAATTGATAAAAATAAATCTAAAATCAAATGAGAATCTACGTTTCATAAAGAGAGAACAAGATTTTGTAATTTGCTTACCCCATAAATCTTTCCGAGGGATTAAGGCAGAGGCTTACTCTTATCTTATCTTTTTTTATTATTGATAATAAAGTAGGTATAATTTGGTCAGTCGTACTTCCTCTAATCGGCTTAAGCTCACCATGGGTAGTGTTCAATTTTCACATGTAAAAAATATTATTATATTTTTGAAGTTATACTTCTTTACCGGCGATAGAGGGTGAATTTTTATATGGTAAAACCTAGCGACCGGGCGCATGCGCATTATAACTTTGTTCTGATTGGATGTTCAAATGACATGTCAAAAATTATTCAATATGGCGGCTGTGGCACAGCTGTAGTTAGATTATTTATGGTTGTTGCGTTTTAAAATTTGTGTGAAAAGAAACAACAAACAAAAGTTAGTTAATAGTTATGTTGCCTTTTTAAATAGTTTTCATATACCTATATTTTTGGACTTTTGGACAAGGAAAACTCATTCTAATTTGGTAAGTAGTTTTTATTATAATCATATTGTAATTATACATTTGGATTAGGTTGAAATACATACATTTATTTTCTCAAGAATGCGGATTTTAGAGAGAAATCCCAAATTAGGTTCGATTTTTATTTTTAAATTATGATTTTTTGGCGTAGATTTATTTATCTAGTAGGTATGTAATGCTTTGATTTACATACTTAATTTGATTACCAACAAAAGTTCTACCAATCTTCATCTAATATATTGTTTTCTTACTGTTTTGTTATATTTTTGTATTTTCTTCCACAAAATTTAAACTACATAATCTAATTTTCAAAACAACTGTCAAACAGTAAAACGTTCAGTTACCGTATTTTTCAACATGATAAATAATGTGGGATTGGACGAGTAAGTCTACGCTTCGATTACGAATCAAAGCGCCACGAAATTCACGGGTTCAATTCCCGATGCAAGTTTTATTTTTTTATTTTTTTATGCATGTTATGATTGTAAGTATATTTGTTATATAATTTTTTTTTCAGAAAATGCGTATTTAAAATTTTTGCCAACAATTATTATCGTTCAGAAATCATTATTTCTTTGTGGCATTTTTCAATGTGTTTGTGTGCGTTTTATTCTTTAATTTTTTTAAATTTTTGGTATTGTCTTAAAAATCAGATAATATGTAGTAGAAGTATAACTTCTTACGTGCGTACAAAGTACACACACATTCTTGTTTCACTGTGTTAAACCCTTAACTTAAATAAATCTCAAGCCAGCCCTGTTCAATAGTACCATTTATTTCATCCCTCCTATTTCTTACCCTCTCTCCTCACTCTTACAGATATTAGACAATATTTGGACAATTTGCGATTGAGAATTTTGCTCTTGACCTACACCCGTCGAAGTGTCGAAGGGTGAGCTTCTCTCTCATACATCTCGCCACGCGCGAAGGTGCAACCTTTTTTCTCTACGACATTTTTCTAAGGGTCAACTTGGGTACCACTCATTGCTTGACGGTACAGCCTTTCTTTTGGGCTGAAACGAACAATCAAAAGTCGGGCACGAACAGTTAATTCGGGCACAGTATAAAGAGGGACAGTAAACTATGTCGGCACTTTGATCTCAAGAAGTAGTACCGGAAGTACGCAATTGGTAATTCACCAGTGGTGGATGCGGGTTTTCCCTGTTAAAATCCGTACGTTTCTACGCGACTAGCATTAGAGCATTAGAGCACCAAGAGTGGTGGTCTAGCGACTGGGAACCTTGCGCGGTTGCCATGCGCGTTGAAAGATTTTACTTCCAATTTTTCAGAGTAGTTCTACTGTCCCTCTTTATACTGTGATTCGGGAGTGATGCCATACACGATTTCGCAGCAGTAAAAACGCGAAGCACGTGGAACGAGGACAGTCAACACGTGTGTGTGACCGGCTCTAGTGGTCAACAAGACTTCACAACTTGGTAAGACTCTTTATCTACATATCAATATTGTCTGTATAAAACCTTTATAGTCCCACTTGAAACAGTAAACTAGCAATCCTCATACAGTCCAATCCTAAGATTGTATTCACAATCTCACCTATGTACAATTTATCGTACAGGTAGGCTTTTTTCAATAGAGCTTTTCATCGATCGTCATCGTCATTTGACGATGACGCTTTTCGTTCAATATTTTATATTAATATTATACACAGATTATACAACATATGACAAAAGCTCGAAACAAATGACTGTGAATAAAAAGCCCTATACGCTGTGAGCTCGTACGTAGAGGGGATACCTATTTATAAATTCGCGAGCGCCAGTAGTGACAAGTCTGTAAACGTTTACTGGAAATTTGACATAAATGTCAAAGTGATTAATTTAAAATTAAAATTAAAATTAAAAACATTAATTATAAAAAATATTAGTTGGTCAAAGCTGTGGTATATATTTTTACCTTAAATATACTTACGTTTTAAATACTGAATTTACGTTTTTTTTAATGTTCCGTAATATGAACCTAATTATAAATTAATCTATTAATCTTAGCGCCATCTACTTACGCCATATACTTACGTTTTAAATACTGAATTTACGTTTTTTTAATGTTCCGTAATATGTAATTATAAATTAATCTATTAATCTTAGCGCCATCTACACGATAATTGTGAAAGTATCCGAAGTAAGAAATTAATATTTCATCAATAGAACGTCAAAATGATTAGCAAAATCTTAAAAAAATCTATTACAATTTAATTACTTTTTAGCATTGTAAATATTAAGCGATAACAATTAAATAATAAATTTAAAAATTTCCGGTGAAAGTTGAATAGTAATCCGCTAGGAGCAACACCAGCGAAGCTCAGAACGTATAGCCGCTAGACTAATATTATTTATGAATGACAGTTTTATGGACTTCAAAAATGCGATTTCGATAAAGAATAATAACGCTTGAGGTCAATGGTATATATTTTATATTGAGAGCCTTTGACCCGAGGGATATACGTTGACCGAAAGTGTTATTATCTATAATACCTGTGACCCGTGGTGCCTTCAACGTTTAATGTCCGACTAAATTATTCTTTATATGCAAAAAATTTGAATGAATTTTTAATTAATTAGTTTTCAAATACCTAAGTATATTTACCAGCAATATTCGTAACGTAATTGTGGTAACCATAGTTTAACTTAGGTTGTTATTGGTCAACTTGACAGTATTTAATTAGTTATTTAAATTTAATACCCTAGGGCGTTATTATTATTTTACCCTATTATTTTTCAAAATAACGCCCTAGGGCATTACATCATACTTAACTGACTTCGAAATCATGTCATTATTTGTCAAATAATATACCAGTCGGACATTAATTACAATTAACGCCCTAATTAAGCAAAATTCAGAGTTGGCGCACTGATACAAAATGACTGAAATTTCGAGACCAATCAATTCATGTAAATTTTATTTCATTTGAGTGACATTATATTTTCCATAAGATGTGTGCGGTGTCCTTTGACAATTTCCTAGTGATTTAGCTTCTTAAGCTATGGCTTTGACATTCTCCTCAATAGGGCTTTTCATCGATTGTCATTTGTTTCGAGTTCTGTCATGTGTCACATAATATTAATATATCTACGTCATACGTCTTTGGTTTGTACGTATGTACCTTAGAATATAAAAAAAGAATGTGTGTGTACTTTGTACGCACGTAAGAAGTTATACTTCTATTATATGATTTAAACAAAATTAATATACTTTTTATTTATATTTTGTTTAAATATTAAACTAATTTATACTTACTACTTCTCAAACATTGTTATTAGAACAGTGCCAAAAATTAAAATAATAAAAGAATAAAACACACACAAACACATTAAACAAGCCACAAATGATGTCTGAACATTAATTGTCGAAAATTTTTTTAACTAAATACGTATTTTCTTAAAATACATATAATAAATATACTTACAATCATAAAATGTATTAAAAAAAACAAAAAAGAAAGTTTCTATTGGGACTCGAACCAGCGCTGATAAGAGCGGCTGGTATTGGAATTCATTTGCCTTCTCCGCTTAGCCACGGACACTATGTGTCATTATTTACGAAGATCGACTAACTAAACGGATTAAACTTGTGATATTTTGATATTTTGAAAATTGATCAAATTATTTTAATTTTGAATTGAAATGATTTAGAATTGAAAAAATACAACAAAACATATAGTAAAAAACAATATATTAGGTGAATATTGATAGAAATTTTGATGGTAATCAAATTATATAAATAAAAGTATTACATACTATGTATTTTGGCAGATCAAATAGGTAGGTTTATCCCCATGATACATTAACAATAATTATTACGTACCTGTTGCTTTTAAAAACTATTTAAAAGTCACTACAATATTATAAACTTTTTTGTTTCTGTCCTCACAACAATAAAACTAATATATTATACATTTGTTTACCTTTACCTTTACCTCCAAACCACAGCTGCCATATCGGATAATTTTTGACATGTCATTTGAACATCCAATCAGAACAAAGTTATAATGCGCATGCGCCGGGCTGATAGGTTTTAACATATAAAAAAATCACCCTCTATCGCCGGTAAAGAAGTATAACTTCAATAACTTCAATAAATTTTTTTCTAAGGTATGTACCAATAACGTACGACGTAGATATATTAACATTAGGTGCGTTCGCGGGTACAGTTGACAAATTGTCGCCGACAATTTCTAACCTCACTTAATATAAATAATACCGTTAATAGATAAATATACAAGGTACAGCCGGTTCCTAAAAAAACTGATACGACTCTTAGTAAGATTTCATCATGTTGAGCAGTGTATTTGATTGATCTGACATTATATTTATTATGACAGACAAATAATAAAATAAACAAACAACAAACAACTGATTCATGAAAAAACTAATAAGTATTTTAGAAAAATTGAAACGCAGGATGAAAGATTACATTATTACCGAGGGCGGAAAGCCCCTTAGAATAAACAAGCGGTTTCTATTGAATGAAATATTTGAAATTAAATATCACACTTTTTTTTTATTTTCAGCCCTGTAACTTATTAAAATAAATATTATAGAAGTTTTCAGGGACTTTCACCCCTTGGTAATAATGTAGTCTTTCATTCTGAGTTTAAATTTTTCAAAAATATTTATTAGCTTTCTCAGGATTCGAAAAAAAAATGAATACAATTAAAATACATTGAGAATTTTGACATGCGTCACAATTTTGCATTAACTCAATGTAAAATTCTAAACTGTTGAATTCCAGCTTCCCTAATTATTTGACATCAAAAGACATTAGAAACTATTTGTAGATGATTCAAATCTGTATTGAAAACAACTGTTAAAATTGGTCTACGTAATTAAACATATTCCAAAATTTTGTAAAAATGTAATACATTTCAGTTTTTAGCCCAAACTTAGGCCACACACAATGCAATAATGTTCACATTTTTGAACTGTCAATATTTTTATTTTATCATCTATTGTTTAAAAACAATCCAGTTGATAAGATACCCTCAGTTGCGGAGAAAGTATTAATAATAAAGATTAATAATAAAGTCTAATAACCGTGGAACAGAATAAGCTATCTGACAAATTTTAAATTTGGCAGTGACATTGACAGTATGTAAATATTAAGTATTTATCCTTCAAAATACACTGCTCAATTTTCTACAAAATACGCGTCAAGAGTCGTATCAGTTTTTTTTGGAACCAGGTGTATATTTACTTTTAGTTAATATTAATAACTAATTATTAAATTATACTAGGTAAATATACCTTGTATATTTAATTATTAACGATATTATTTATATCATTTTAAAGTGCGCATGCGTTTTGCTGCTAATTTGTCGCCGACTAGTCGCCGACAGGCACCCGCGAACGCACTTATTATGTGACACATGAGAGAAGCTCGAAACAAATGACTGTGAATGAAAAGCCCTATGGGAGGTGGTTTGTCGGCTCTTAGTCTATTTGTATCTAACCTAAAGGTAAAAACTTAAATTAAAAAAAAAATTATAGGTATAATTATTGTCTTGTTGGATGCTCAAATAAAATAAAGAAAAATCCTCTTGTACGAGTTATCTATTGATAAAAATCAAATGCGCCACTACATTTAAACAATTTTCATTAAATTGTTTTGTAATATGGAATTTCAAGAAAATGGATCATTTTTTAAGTATTATGTAGTAGAAATCTATATTACACCGATGCATATAGTTTAGCGATGTCTCTGTAGATGGCGCTACTAACGTATTACTCAGGAGATCGTTACTTTTGTTGGTAGGGACCTCGGCGCGCCAAATTTGAATTAAGATCATACTTCACAGGATCATTTCTGTAGTATATCTTCACATACTCTCTACTCAACTGTAGAGTTATCGTAACCATGATGAGGAGACATAGCTTCGTACTCTGAGCGTGAGGCAGACATGTCGAAAATCTTACGATTTTTAACATTGTCAACGATGATCGTTCACTTATCAATTCCATTTGATAAGCAATGGGTATGAGGCAGTCTGAGTGGTTGCGAATTTTTAACAAATTTAAACATAACTCAGTTTTCAGTTTCGTTTCGTAGGGTTTATTGAGTGATTTTTTTGTTTTCCTTTCTAAATTCAAACATTTTTATGAGAAGGGAATTAATTATGCGGAAGCCACCGTAACGCCGTGCCTAACTTTAACCTTTTTTCAACAAATGAAGGTAACTTTGTACATTGAGGATATCAAGGTTGATGAGCAAACATTTATTGATAATAATAGTACCTAAATTTTACTTTTTACTTCTTTTTTGTGATTATCTTATTAAGTATGTACTTTCTTTTTCTAATTTAAATCATGCCATGTCATGTGATGGGTTCATCATGAGTCAGTTCTCGTTTTTTCTGCGCCATGCGCCTGACAAAATTTGCAGTATTTTCACCAAAAACCACAATAGTTGTGTTTTATTTTTATTAGCCTTTTAGATCATGTGGTTGTAGTGTAACACAAACCTTGAAATAACACAACGTGACGTGACAGCTATATAGTGCAGTCAATGAAGGTATTTGGCTATCCGAATTCCATCCTACTGCATCAATTTAATACCTACTTGTATTTTCGTTTCATAGTAAGTAGGGAATAGCTCAATCAAAGAATACTCCATCCAACAAGAAGCGAAACATCGACTATTTCACGATCCAAATTTCTTTGCGCATGTACGATCCGCCATGTTTCATGTATTATTTCTTATTTCTCAACCTAACCCCTAACAGCTGTTTGTTGTAAAATTATTGTGTTGTTTGATCTTTTCTAATTGTAGAAAAAAGGATAATACTATTAAACATATCTATTGTTAAAATAAACTCTCATTGTGATGGCTCCACGCAAAGGTGGATTTTCTTGTATAGTTCGTACTGGGACGCCCCACTAGATCTTGAACAATCTTGAACAAATAATTCTCTTTTCAGTACCGAGAAATCGTAGCAGGTAAACGATCGTAGGGGTAGGGCAATAAGAGAAATTTCTTTTTAAACATTTATGTGATTATCATTTTCATTCATTTTCAAACATTTATGTGATTTCATATACGTACCTATCTATTAAAATTATTTATTCCCAGATTTTTAATAAAGCTTTTTAATAAAAAAAAAACAATTTAAACATAGCTATTTAATGTGTTTAATTTAATTTGCAATAGTATAAATTTAGTGTACGGTTCTAGAAACAAAGGTCATTTTGAATTTATGCAAGGCAGGTCCACAACATCAATTTTTATTTTATGACAGCTGAGGGAAAAACTTATGAGTGGAAGAGAAAGACTTGCACATAGTGTTTATTAATCTTGGGAAGGCATATACCAAAGTTACCAGAAACCTAATGGTACTAAGTAGGAAAGGAGTGCCGGCTGAATATGTGAGAGTGGTATAAGAGATGTATCAGAAGGTAACAATTAGAGAGAGCGAATGCAGCTGAAACTGGAAAACTTTGTGTGAAAGCAGAACTTCATTAGGGTTAGGTTAAGTTCCGTATTGAATCCGCAGTTATTAATAACTAGAACTAGCGAATAACTAGAAAAGATAATGTTAGGAATCAGTATATACGAAAAAATTGGGTGTGGATCCTATTGGAAACAAAATAAGAAACAGGTTAAGGTGGCTAGATGCTAGATCTGATGTCTTCTTTCTTTTATGTAGGCAGTACTGCCTGTTTTTCTTCAACGGTGCATTTCATTCTGTCCCTAAATTGTCATTACAGCTTTTCCTTGGGCGTCCTATACTTCTTCTGCCAAACGGTGACTTGTCCCTTACTATCCTTGATTCAAACATCCTGCTTATATGTTTAATCCACTCTTCTTTACCCAGGTATTTATATTGTCCATCCCACATATGCGGCTGATTTCCTCACTTCTTACCCTGTCCGGTAGTCCTTTTCCAGCAATTCTTCTTAAGATCTTCATTTGGTTGGTCTCCAGATGTTTTTGTGTTTTGCTTGTATCTGGTCTTGTTTCGGCCTTATAAGTCATAACTGGCCTAATAACTGACATATATTTGGGCCTTTGTTTGCACTCTTACGTGCTTGTTTTTCCAAATTGTGCCGTTTAGGCATCGGCCGTTCTACTGGCTTTAATTATTTGTTCTTTTACCTCTTCTTCGATATTGTTGTCAGCTGATAGATTAATTCCCAAGTATTAGATGCTAGATGTGATGAGATAATTGTTATATAGGGTGTCCCAAAAGTAGTGGAACGGTCGAATATTTCGCGAACTAAACATCGGATCGAAAAACTGAAAAATACTTGTCCAATAATTTTCAAAAATCTATCCAATGACACCAAACACCAACCCCCGTTACACCCCCTGGAGGTGGGGTGGGGGGTAACTTTAAAATCTCAAATGGAAACCCCTAGTTTTTCTTGCAGATTTGAATTCGTTACGTAAAAGTAAGTAACTTTTATTCAAGACATTTTTTCGAACTGTGGATAGATGGCGCTATAATTGGAAAAAACGATTTATCCTGATACCATAGGTAAATTATAGAAACTGTCTAATATCTAGAGAAATACACTTCCAAATGAGAAACTAAAATAGAGGTTTTTAATATTTTTCGAAAACCTATCGATAAACGCCACCATGGCCCTCCAAGCCACCCCCTGGAGGTGGGGTGGGGGTAAATTTAAAATCTTAAATAGCAACAACCCCCACTTTTTATTGCAGATTCGATTTCGTCATGAAAAATTAAGCAACATTTATTCGAAACATTTTTTAAAATTGCTGATAGATGGCGCTAATAAATCGTATTTTGCCAATTAAAGCGCCATCTATCAAAAATTCTAAAAAATGTTTCGAATAAATGTTGCTTAATTTTTCATGACCAATCCGAATCTGTAATAAAAAGTGGGGGTTGCTATTTAAGATTTTAAAGTTACCCCCAACCCCACCTCCAGTGGGTGGGTTGGAGGGTCATGTTTGGTGTTTATCGATAGGTTTTCAAAAAATATTAAAAACCTCTTTTTTAGTTTCTCATTTGGAAGTGTATTTCTAGAGATATTAGACCGTTTCTATAATTTACCTATGGTATCAGGATAAATCGTTTTTCCCAATTATAGCGCCATCTATCCACAGTCTGAAAAAATGTCTTAATAAAAGTTGCTTACTTTTACGTAACGAATCCCACTCTGCAAGAAAAACTAGGGGTTTCCATTTGAGATTTTAAAGTTACCCCCCACCCCACCTCCAGGGGGTGTAGTGGGGGTTGGTGTTTAATGTCATTGGATAGATTTTTGAAAATGATTAAACATGTATTTTTCAGTTTTCCGATCCGATGTTTATATCGCGAAATATTCGACCGTTCCACTACTTTTGGGACACTCTGTATATCAAGGCGAGTTGAATTTGGTACAGTACAACCAGAGTTTCCAGAAACCTCAGATGTACAGAAAGAAATCGAAGGTGAATAAAGACATTCTAGCCTCCGCCGCAGAGTTTCCTCGTGCAGCGAGAATATGGTGGTGTTGGAGGTCAATAGATATTCAAAGAAATTTCTCAAAAGGAAACAAAAAAAAATGATCAATCTAAGACAAAGTTAATAGAAAATTTAAAAGTATAATTCTGTACTAAGTAAAAAGGTCTTGGGTCAAAAATATCTATTTTTCAAGTTTTTAGTATTAAAAAAAGTAATATAAATCGATAGAAATTTTAATCTCTATTTTGAAATTAACTATTAAATTAAACTAAGCATCAAAAATCCATCACGTTTACATAAGTTTACAAAACTTAGTCAAAATCGATATTTTTAACTTAAAACCTTTTTACTTATCAGTACAAAATTGATATATGGGTTATATTAAATTTTACAGAAAAAAATACAATTCATATTAATAGATCAACTTAAAAACACTATAGTTTTAATTATTACTTTGTTTCTCAGTGTAACTCAAATTTCCTACAGTTTTGAACGAATTCCTCATTACTTTTCTTAGTGTAGTGTGAAGTATTACCCCTACCATTCTCCGACCGATATTTCTGTCCCCTGAATATCAAAGGAGCCGACAGCTGCTTTCGCTTCTTGTTGGATGGAGTGTTGGATGGAGTATTCTTTGGCTCAATGAACAAAGTCTACCCTATATCCTATGCCGCTTTTATCTTGGAGTCTCTAACAAGTTGGACGGGTTTAAAATGCATAGTTTTTGAAAAAAATCAAATTATAGTATAATTATATATTTTTTTAATTTTCTTAAAAATCTTCCTTTTTCTCCATGAAACTGGAAAATGATAAAGAGATACAGTAATGAAAGAAAAAACAAAATTGTTATCTGAAAAAAATCCTACATTTTTGTACCTACCAAATGTGTTTCCGAGTTTATTATGCCATGTTTTTGTACTATCTTTTTTCGTATCGCATTGCTTGCACTATTTCAAGTTTTTTCTCATAGATGGCGCTAGTGTGTGCTTACCGATGTACGAGTAGCAATTGTTGGGGTATACTGTTGGCTGAAATTTGACCGGTATCGCTTCTCGGCCTCTGGCTAAGATCAAAGTGTAGTATCTGTTCTTATCAGCTTAATATCTGATACGCCCCGCATGCGGGGCCAGTATATTAAACTGATTTTTGGAAATAGATGGAAGGTTAAGGGGCTTGCTCCACTTCTATCACGGGTTGGCCCGGTATTGCAGTACCGCCGGGATCGGCCCACAACAAATAATCAAAACAAAAATTATCAAATCAAGAAATGTACAAAGTACAAATTTTTGTACATACATGATTAAGGCCAGAGTAAAATGCAAAATTTTGACGCATGTCTAAATTTTCGTGTTTTAAATATATTTTTATTTTTGTCAAATCCTGAGAAACTAATAAAATTTTTTTGAAAAAATTTAAACGCAGAACGACATTTTTACCGAGGGCCGAAAGTCCCTGAAAACATCATCAGTAGTAATTGCACAAGAGCTCTGACATTATTGAATTTTTCCCGAGTGACACTTTGACACTCGCCTTCGGCTCGTGAAATTATGTCAAAGTGTCACGAGAGCAAAAATTCTATATTAATTTCAGAGGTCGAGTGCAATTTGTTGCGATTATTTCAAAAACTGTTCAAAACCAAAATTTTATTGTAATTTATTTATGTAAGTACCATTAAACACACAGTTTTTATAAATATTTGAGGATTGAAAGTCATCACTTTTATAATTTTAAAAACATTAATTGTCATTAATGTCACGCTGAATGTATTTTTTCGTAGCAACGAAGGGCATCTGACGTAATATACTTAACGACGGGAGATTATCAAAAATTATCGATTTAATTCAGATTTCTGTAGCTTTCTATTGGTCAGAATCTCCTATGAATGAAATAATCAGTAGTAATTGCACAAGAGCTCTAAAATTATTGAATGTTTCCCGAGTGTCACTTTGGCAGTTTTAATTTTGCAGAAATTATGTCAAAGTGTCACGAGGGCAAAAATTCTATATTAATTTTAGAGTTCGAGTGCAATTTGTTGCGATTATTTCATGAATAAAACTGTTCAAAACCAAAATTTTATTGTAATTTATATATGTAAGTACCAATTAGTGAAATTAAACACACAGTTGTTATAAATATGTATTTGACGGTTGAAAGTCATCACTTTTATAATTTTTAAAACATTTGTCATTAATGTCACTGAATGTATTTTTTCGTAGCAACGAAGGGCATCAGACGTAATATACTTAACGACGGGAGATTATCAAAAATTATCGATTTAATTCAGATTTCTGTAGCTTTCTATTGGTCACAATCTCCTATGAATGAAATAATCTATATTAATATTGTTGTTTATTTTAATAATTTACTTACAGGGGTGAAGAAAATAAAAGAGAAAATTTAGTGTGATGATTTGTAATTTCAAATATTTCATTCAAAAGAAACTATTTAATTTATTCTAAGGGACTTTCGGCCCTCGGTAATAAAGTAGTCTTTCATTCTGCGTTTAAATTTCGCAAAAATACTTAATGTAGTTTTCTTAGGATTAGAAAAAAATTAATACATTTAAAACACATTGAAAATTTTGATGTGCGTGTGAAACGCAGGTCACTGCCATAGAATAGGGCTTTTCATCGATTGTCATTTGTTTCGAGCTTCTGTCATGTGTCACATAATATTAATATATCTACGTCATACGTCTTTGGTTTGTATTATTGGTATATGCCAATAGCGTATGACGTAGATATATTAATATTATGTGACACATGACAGAAGCTCGAAACAAATGACTGTGAATGAAAAGCCCTATAGACAAAAGTAAAAATACACTATGGTCTCCACCAGGGCCGTCTCAACCCGGGGGTGCAAGGGGTGCGAGGCACCCGGGCGCCAAGTCCAAGGGGCGCAAGCCAAACACTTGCTAAGGTCAAAATTGCGCTTTTTGTCCTTAAAAAACCTACAAATAACAAAAACATACAAGTGCACTTTCGGTATTTTTTAAAAAGTCTATTAATGCTTACCTACACCTACGATATCCAAATGTAATATGAAACCCATTTTATTTATTTAGTTTATTCCGACAATATTTTCAAAAAGGTGACTCGTAAATAAATACACTATTTTGAGCAATATTGAATGTCGAGTAACAATGAATCACCACCTTGTAAAGATTATCAGTGTATCCGATTCTGCTGATAAAAGTATAATAATTGCCGATGGGAATGTATGTATCCCACTTTTAGCGACGCCTTTTATAATAGGAAAATATAAATGCTGATTTTCAAAAACCTAATTTTCTTTTCTTCATTACGTTTGCGACAAGAAAGACGTTTATTACGTTTTTAGAAAGACAGGAGAGAAGGGTAGCCACTTAATTTCTGTAAAAAAATATGTAGATCTAAAAAAAGACTTACTAGAAAGTCATACAGTAGACTCTGTCAATCAAGTAGCAGTTGAACGCGAAAGAAAAAGGTAGACGGCGGTTTTAGAAAGAATTATCGAAATAATATCTAACATTTTTAGCACGACAAAATTTACCATGGTTGCATGAATAGGATAACCGTAACTTTTTAAAATTAATAGAATGTATTTCCAATTTTGATAATACGCTACCAAAACACATTACACGAATTGTTGTCAAATCTTCCTTTTTTCTGGAAATCTAATGAACTTTCTTGTTTTAAATGGAACACCCTGTATAGTTTGTGCGTTTTAAAGTCCTTAAGAAATACGAATTATTTTTTTTTGAAAGACTAAGTGGTATACATTTTTATTTTTATTTTTATTTTTTTTTATATTCCTTATACCTAAATGCCATAATTTCGAAGTTATTGCGACATTTATTAAAAAAGAATTTAAAGAAATTATAGAAATCAATTTTTTCGGCCCGGTTAGTCATTTTTTAGGTTCTTTGGATCATTGGGAATAACAAAAAGTTTTTAGTAATTTTTCTCTAAAGTTAGTCGTTTCCGAGTTATAAACAATTTAAAACTGAAAAAAATTGAAAAATGACGATTTTAAAGGTTCAAAAACACAAGTAAAAAAAAATAATTTTTAAAATTACGAAGTACCAAAATTCAAGCTCAAACCTTCTTCTATCAGCATCCTATAAGAATTGTTGGCACGTTTTATTATAAAACATTGTTTTTTTTTTATTGTTTATTGAAGCTCATATGAGAGGACGGGCGATAGGGCTGTATTAACAACTAAAAAACAATATTTTAGAATGAAATAAGACAAAATCAGTTATCGGTAGCTGATACAATAAGGTTTGAGTTTGAATTTAGGCACTTTGTAGTTTCAAAAATAATATTTTTTCTTGTGTTTTTAAACCTAGAAAATCGTCTATTTTCGATTTTTTTCAGTTTTAAATTGTTTATAACTCGAAAACGATTAGCTTTAGAGAAAAATTATAAAAGACCTTTTATATTCCCAATGATCCAAATATCCTAAAAGAATGGCTAACCGGGCAGAAAAAATTGGTTTTTATATTTTCTTTAAAATTGTTTCAATAAATGTCATAATAGCTCCGTAATTATGGCATTTATGTATAGGGAACATAACATGAAAATAATCAGTATTTCTACGGACTTAAAAACGCAAAAAAAAATATAGAGTGTTCTATTTAAAATAAGAAAGTTCATTAGATTTCCAGAGAAACTGAAGATTTGTTAACAATGTAATTACCACTATAATATCGGCCGCATTAAAAGACCCTGACTCACTAAAATCTATAAAAATCGTTCTAGCGGTTTCCGAAAAAATACCGTGTTTCCACACTTTCTCGCTACCCTGTATAATCTTCTGACAAAAGGGGGCGCAAAGATGAGTCTTGCACCCCAGCGCCGTGTATGCTTAAGACGGCCCTGGTCTCCACCAAAGCAACATACTGCGACTTGCTGCATAACTTCAATGATACTCTCTGAAAATTTGAGATTTATTAGAGTAAAATTACAGCATGTTGAATATACAGGAGGTGTAGTGAGAAATGCTCAACAGCTGTTCCCCTTCTTTTTATAGTAGGGGATCCGAATCTAGGTCAACCTTTACCCATCTGTTTTCGGGATGAAACATTTTTTATTAAATTTCATACATAGATAAATATTACTTGGATGGGTTTTCTATCAAAATCTTGTCATAATAACTATCCTTAAGGGGGTGGGCATAGGGTTTCGACATTTCAAGCACATGATTGTGAATATTTTTTTAAAGTATATTAAAATTATTTTATTTTTGAATTAAATAATCATATTACTATATGAAAAAATAATTATTATTGATTCAGCCTTCGTTTTGTAATTACTTATTTTTTGCCAATCCAATTATATATAATTAATACCCTAAAACATAAGTAAGGCTAGAGTATTATAAATAATCTTTCTACATTTAATTGAAGGTATTTACATTTTTTTAATAAAAACGTAGCGTTTTATAGTAGAACATGTTTTTCAGGTATCATCATTATTAAAAACCTAGACAATTTCCCCTTGTATTGAATTTCGTATCACTTAACATGTTCGGTGCATATGACGCCCAAATAGCTTCACGAAAATTTTATCAAAGGTATCAATGACACAAGTGCCGTCGTAGTACTGTGTTACTAAAAAAAGAATGCGTGTGTACTTTGTACGCATGTAAGAAGCTATACTTCTATTATATGATTTCTAAAAAATAAATAAATATACTTTAAACAGTTTGTTTTAATTTTTTTTAAACACTGGATTCGAACTCAAGACCTCTCGATCTCTGGCCGAATGCTATACCAAATACGCTACGAGGACTGTGTCTGTATCGGTTCGAACGTACCCAATGACAATTCACGGTAACAAGCAGACAAGGTGATGTATAATATACAATAAAATGTTTTAATAATACTCATCTTACTCCTGAGGAAGACAAATCCAAAGACACAAAAATTATAATAAATATATTTACTAAAAACACTAATATATTCTACTCATAGAATTATTTTCTCTCAAACCACTTTGCTATGTTATGATAATTTATGTTATATAATTGTATAATTATTTATTTATTTATTTATTTATTATTCATTTACGGACCGAAGTCCATTAGTACATGATACAATTAAAATTTTTTACAATTAAAATGTCACACAAATTAGAAAAATAAGATCTAGTAGATACAAAATTGGTAAATACATAACAAACAATAATAAAGAATAAACTTACTTGCTCTCATTCAACAATTGAGAGCTAGAACATTTTGAAATTGACAAATACAACTTATCCTAGAACAAAGACAATAACAGTAGTTGACAAATCAGTCTTGAAATTAGAACATTAAGTTAAGTATAAATATAATTGTGTGGAAAACGCAGTAAAGTCGTTCACAAAGAAATCAATTTGCGGAGATAATGTGTTTGCTAATTTAAGAGTTTTAGAGAGATAGGAACTTGAACTATAATTTGTGCGGTTAATGACCTCGTGGAAGGTGGTCACAGAACGGGTGGTTCTTGAAGGTACATGTAGACCAATTTTATTTAAAAGTGGGATACAGAATTTATGACCATGAATTAAGTTATATAAGAAGCAAAGATCTTTATGTTGACGACGACTCTGTAATGAGTCAAGTCGAATAATTTGCAGTAAAGACTCATAACTTTGACCAGTGAGATGCATCTTATAAGCATAATAACGTAAGAATTTACGCTGAACTTGTTCGATTTTATTAATATGACAGTTATATTGAGGTGACCAAACACATGATGCATAATCTAAATGTGGTCTAACCAAAGAACAATAAAGAAATTTTAAAGAACGACCAGTCGTAAAGTCATAGCTGCATCTTTTAACAAAGCCAAGCATCTTTAATGACTTAGAAACCATGCTATTAATGTGTAGGTTGAAATTTAAGTTAGTATCAAGAATAACACCCAGATCTATAACTGAGTCAACTAATTGTAACCTAGTGTCCCGTATAAAGTAAGAATTATTCTCAAAGTGTCTTAGTCGAGTAAAAGTTATAGCATGGCATTTGTTTGCATTTAAGTCCATACCATTAAGTGAGCACCATTCCACAAGACCATTAAGATCTGATTGCAAATTGTAGTGATCCAAATCAGAGGTAATTATGTGAAATAATTTAAGATCATCAGCAAATAGAAGAAATTGAGCAAAATTGAAGCTTTTATTTATGTCATTTATAAATAAATTAAAAAGGATAGGTCCTAAGTGGGAGCCTTGAGGTACACCCGATGTAACTATAATTTCATTAGAGAAATAATTCTTAATACGAACTATCTGCCTTCTATCTAATAGATAATTTCGAATCCAACTAAGCAGAGGATCAGAGAAACCCAACTGTTCGATCTTATGTAACAATAACGTATGGTTGACTCTATCGAATGCCTTGGAAAAATCTGTATAAATCGCATCTACCTGTTGTTTACTTTCCAATGCTTCATTTAAGAAGGAGGTATAATTTAACAAGTTCATTTCAGTTGATCTCCCCATAACAAAACCATACTGTTGTTCAATGATTACATTTTGTATAGTAGGCTTAATTTTGTCAAATATTAAACTCTCGAATAGTTTAGGTATAGTATTAAGGATACTAATAGGTCTGTAGCTCTGTACCCCGCTTCTATCTCCATTCTTGAATATCGGTGATATAAAACTAACTTTCCAAACGGGAGGGAATTCACTCGTTTGTAATGATTTTTGAAAAATAAAGAATAAGGGACGAGCAAGATTAAAACTACAGTATTTCAGTAACTTGGGTGGGATTCCATCAGGCCCTGGACCCTTATGTATGTTTAGCTGGGATAATTTGGTATATACCTCTGAAATAGATAAGTCACAACCAGTAATGTTGAAACTAGTGTTAGCCCTTGCACTATTTGGAATAGGACATTCGTCCTCACTATATACTGCAGCAAAGTACTGAGCAAACATCTTGGCTATGGTAGGACCATCGGAACTGGTTTGGCCATTATGGTTTAAAGTGTTCGGAATGCTATTATTGTTCCTTTTAGAATTTACGAACCTCCAGAAGCTTTTAATGTTACTAGGAAGTGTATGTTCAACGTTTGCTACAAACTGATTGTATGCTTGACCTGATAAGGACTTGCATATCGACCTCAATCTAGAAAATTCATTATAGTCTTGAGGTAACCTGGTCACTTTAAATTTCTTATGAGCTTTCTTTTTAGCAATGATGCAGTTTCTTAACTCTCGGGTATACCATTTAGGAAAATTGCCGGTATAAAACTTTTTCATTGGTACATAAACATCGATAGCGCCATATAAGACATCATAAAGTATATTGACCATATCATCTAAACTTTTGTCTCTGAAAATTTCATCCCAGTATATTGTGTCTAAGTAATCAGAAATACCTTGAAAATTTGCTGATTTAAAGTCGTAGAAAAAGCCTTCAGCTTTCATTTCATCAGTTAAAACATCTCCGCGGTTTAAATTAAAGCATAAAGGAGGGTGGAAACTATCGGGGTCAACTAATCCCTCATCAGCTTCTGCGACAATGCAATTTTCATCATGAACCAAAACTAGATCAAGTAATGAGTTTACATTATTATAGATGTTATTGCGTTGGAAAAGATTTTGATAGGAACATATATGATTCATAATATTTATAGCATCTTCTTCGATTAAAGGAATGTCTGGAGCAGAAATTGCCGTAGAACAAAAATTATCATGAGACCAAGTACAGTGTAGGTTGAAGTCCCCTGCAATACAGAAATGAGAGGTGGGAAATGTATTTGAAAGATTATCGATGCTGTTATTGAAAGAGATATATTTTTCTAAAGCAGACTTAGGAGGAAAATAAAGCGCTCCCACAATAAGCGGACAATTAGTTATATGTGTATATTATGTTATATAATTTAGAACACTGTAACATTTATATCTGAATAGGGCTTGCCCGTGAATAAATAAATAAATATATTCTTTTCACACCTTTTCTTGCACTGATATATTTATACATAACTAGAAAGATTTAGCAACTAAACGCCATACTCTCTGTGTGCGCATGCACACAGTATTATGAAATTTTACTCTCAATCGCGCCAAGAAGTATAACTTCAATAAACGATTAAGTATATGGTACCAGCCAAGTGGCGCTTGTTCAAGATGGGCACCGAATGTGTTAATAGATCTATATCATTAAGTGTTTTTATTTGTTTTATTAACTTTTGGTAATCAGCAACCTCTTTTCCATAGATAATGGTGTTTTCGCTATTTTTGGTAAAAGTATTTATGAATAATTTTATGTCTTAGAAACTAAGGTCTCAAATTACTAAGAGCTAAAATAAAATCATTGATGTTTAAAGGAGATAAATTATATTAAAAAAGTATATATTATAATATATTATAGTCTCCCGTTTTATACCGCTGACACAGCTTTGGGATTATAGCAGGGTAGTCTGCTATCTCTAAAAAAAGTATATACCAAATTTAACACATTTACGACACGACTGCATATACAGAAACTTATAAAGGGACATGACCTCAAAAATACCTAGAAAAATTAAATTGATTGTTTAAAAAACACTAATAAGACCAGTGCTAGCATATGGTTCAGAAACTTTTCAATTCAGTTTATTGATGTCAATATACAAAGTATTTACATAAGTCAAAGTCTGTTAAAATGCATCATTGAAATACATTGGCAAGCTAACACTTAATAAGTAAAATCTATAAAATTTTATCACCTAGTCTAAATACTTAACACAAAGTTAGAATATTAGCATAAAAACACAAGAGCACACAGAACATTTAAGAGAGCTGTAGGACTATCACAACAGGGTAGCCCCGAGATATTCCTCCTGAGAATAGTAAGCACCCACCAAAAGAAGTTCTTTGATTTTTATTTTGTATGTATCTAAGGGCAGTTCTCGAATTATTAGGTGTAATTTATTAAAGAAATGTATAGCCAGACACGATGGGCCATCTCTGCACCTCTCCAGCCTACGAAACTTTGGGGCAAGGTTCCCTCTAAAACGTGTGTTAATATTATGAATCTGTTCATGAGTCTGGAATTTATGCATATTGCATTTTACATATATAAGATTATCATATATATACTGGCAAGGTAATGTTAATATTTTCCAATCTATAAAAACTTGTCTGCAATCGGCTCTATATGGCAAGCCTGCGACAATGCGAATGGCCCTTCTCTGCAGTCTGAATACATCCTTCGCTCCTGCACTATGGCCCCATGCGAGAATAGCATAGGAGATATGTGAGTGACACAAAGAAAAATATGCCTGCTTTAGTATGGAAGCGGAAACACAGGATGAAAGTCCACGAAGCAAAAATGTATTTGATGATAGCTTTGCCACTAAAGAGGTGGTATGAGCATCCCATATCAGACCAGGGTCCAGCAAAACACCAAGAAATTTAGCACAGGATGCATTGTCCAGTTCATCAGGAATATTTCTAGTTGAAAAAAGTAAGGACTGTGTTTTGGTTGTATTGAGAAACAGCCTATTAGAATGGAACCATTGTTCTGCCTCCGACACTGAACCCCACGAACTCCCCACTGCTGTTACCAAATCCTTACTGCAGGATGAGATTGTTGTGTCATCTGCAAAGAGAGTGAAATGCGCAGTTTGACATGAAAGTGGTAAATCATTGATGTATATCAAGAATAATAAGGGACCCAACACAGAGCCCTGAGGAACTCCTATGCGCAAGCATCCTCTCTCCGATTCAACACCTGCAAATCTCACCCTCTGGCAGCGGTCCGTCAAATAATTTTTTATCAATGATATACTGGAGATTGAGAAGTTATATTTACTCAATTTAGCAGTAAGAATTTCGTGGGACACACAATTGAAGGCTTTACTTAGGTTGCAAAAGTTGGAAGACACATAGTTACCTTGTTTAAAAGCATCTTGGATGTATGTTACAAGATTCAAAATACCCTGAACAGTCCTCAAACCCTTTCTGAAGCCAAATTGAGATTCAACGAAGAGCCCGTTAGACTCAAAGAAACTTGCTATTTTTCCAGCAAGACATTTTTCAAATATCTTCGAGAATATAGGTAACAGAGAGATAGGTCTGTAATTAGACATTTGATCTGTCTCTCCCTTTTTAAAGACCGGAATGACCACCGCAGTTTTTAAAACTTCAGGAAAAACCCCCTCAGCTATACATAAGTTTATGAGCTTGGTCAGAGGACATATTATTAGATTATTTATCCCTTTGATTAAGCTGACAGTTAAATTAAATGGGTCCTTACTTTTTTTATTTTTGAGAGAGTTCACAATATCTCTTACCTCATTAAAAGAGACTGGTTGGAATTCAAACATCTGTTCAGCATAAGGTGGTGCGTAGTTGAGTGGGTCATTGTGGGGTACAGGAGTACGGCTATGCAGCTCGGAGGCAATGTTTAAAAAATAATGATTAAATTGATCAGGTGTTATATTAGAATTAGTTTCAGTTTTTGTGATGCCTCTATACTCATTAATGATATTCCACATTGTTTTAATACTTGTCACTTACACAGAATGACCAAGAACTGCTCAAATGTTTTGAGCGAAAAATCCTAAGAAGAATATATGGAGGGATAAAAGAACAAGTTTTGTGGCAGAGGCATTACAACTTTGAGTTGTATAGAAGTTTTGGAGAATCTGATGTTGTAAAATTCATTAAGATAGCACGCCCTAGATGGATAGGGCATGTAATCAGGTGAGAGAAAGATGCCATAGTCAGAAATATGCCATAGTTTTTGACCGAAGAGGGCCGATAGGACAACGAGCAAGAGGAAGACTGAGACTTAGAGATACCAAGACAACTTAAAGGATGATTTAAAATCTATTGGAATTAGAGCATGGAGAAGAGTTGCAAGAGATAGAACCTTCATAATGCCTCCATGGTGAATGGAGGATTGTTCTGAAGAAGGCTTTGGCTCATAAAGAGCGTAACGCCACTGATGATGATGACTGTGTAAAGATGAAGATGTGTCCCTACTTACATAGACAATAATTAGAATATCAACACAGTAAGTAAGGACTTCAATACCTCATTTCATACTACTACTACTCTCACCTTGGACAGGGAAACATAAAATGTCTATAAAGAAAAGATCTTTTATTTGTAGCTAGAGCTTATAAAAGTCTTCAATTTATACATATTTACAATTATACACCTCTTCAATTCATTGAATCGAAAATAGCATACAAATAACAGATAACCTACTAAAAACTTGAAATTTCATAACCCATTGTTCGAATTCACTACACTTCTAATCAGAAACTCTAGTCTGTAAATGCAATCCGTGTATTTTACTAATTTCTTCTTTTAAAGCATCGTAGACAACCTTATGCTGTTTAGGTATGGATAATCCTTTGAACTCTGATGTTTCTATTGCAACATTGAACATAGCACCACAACCCCCTGAAGTATCTTCAACATGAATGGAGGAGGCATTTGGAAATCTACCTCTAAGTTTTTCTAATATTTTCTGTTCGTTTACAGGCTCTTGGGCTGTACTAAAACTGGAGTTTGCCTGAAACATCAAAAATCGGTTTTGGCACTAATATTCAAAAACGTAACTGTTTTGTTACCTGAACGCAATTAATGCGCTGCATTGGCAAAATTTGTCGATATCTAGTAAAAGACTGAATGAGTTTTAACATTTTGTTAAATAAATGTAATTTTTGGGCTAAAGAAAAATTCAAAATTTAAATGTAACCTAAAATTTAATATTGACATTCTTCTTTTTCCAGTTGGCCTGGTCTCTTTTAAAGGCGAGAACAGCTAAAATAGTTGAACCAATTTTTGCCGTCTGTGCTTATTTTTCAATGAATTCGTGAGTTTTATACTGTAATTTTTTAAGATTAGTCAAATTTATCAGAATTTGGGTAAATGGTATCTTTCTATCTTTAATTCTAAATTTTTATCTTAAAGTCGGATTTATAGTTTGACGTAGCGTAGACGTAGACGTAACGGAGACGCAGTGGAAAAGATCAACACTGAATTTTGTGTACTCGTGTTTATAAATGAACGCAAGCGCCTGACGGAACATAAGAGAAACGTAACGTAACGGAAGAGATGACCAACTTTCATCTTTTACAGTGCGTTTCTTACGTCTGGCCAATCAAAATTAAGAATTTTGTTCTGTCACCCAAAGTGGACACTCCCTCATCAATTTTGTAATAGCCACTTTACACGATGCAAGTAATTGCGCAATTAATTGCACAATTTCTTGCGCAAGAACTTGTGCAATAAGTTGCAACTAACTTTCTGCAATAAAGTGATTACACGGTGCAAACAATTGCATAAACTGACATGAAATAGACAGAAACTTTGAATAGCATAAATTTTAGGTTATGTTTGTTTTTACAAATTAAATGTAATTTTTTGAGTAGAATGATCAGATATTAGATTAAAGATGTTAGATTATAATTTGAGAAAATTATAATATTATGTATTAAGTATAACAAAATCAATTAATACCTAATCCAAGTATGTAATACATATTATTCATTTACAAAAGGAAACAAGTTGTAAGAAATAAAATAGTTTTTTTTTAATCCCTATGTTGCATAATTAAAGTTATTCACCTGAATAAAATTATCTGTGAAGCGTGAAATTGGTAAAAAGTTCCTCTAGTTTTGTTAATAAATTGTTTGGTTTGAAATTTAAGATGACAGAAGTTCAATGTCATCAAAATCTTTTATTTGTTGACAGCAGAAAAGTAAAAACAAACACTGTAGCCTTAAAAGTTACTAAAAATATAACCAAATTGCAGAAAAAATTGCATGAAAAATAGGACATGTTCTATTTAGCTGCAACTTATTCTTGCAGCAAGGAGTTGCAGGTTTTCTGTGCAATTCGCGTATGACACCATGCAATTTCTATTGCTGCAAGAAATTGTGCAATTAATTGCGCAATTAGTTGCATCGTGTAAAGTGGCTATAAAGATAAAGTTGTTTATCAACATATTCGAATTTTGTTAATTATTTGAATACAATGGATGTTAAAGTTGGATTTATAGTTTGACGTAGCGTAGACGTAGACGCAACGGAGACGTAAGAAACGGACTGGAAACGTAAGAAAATACCATGTCAATTTATAGTTCGACGTAGCGGAATTTTTGCGCATGAGTAGAAAGAGTAAACAATGACTTAATTCTAATTCAACAACATAGCATATAAATTATGCGAACAGTAATAAACAAACTTTGTGTTTATTTATTTATACTTATACTACTATTTGTACAGAAGGACGCAGAGGAATTGGTAGAAAGCAGGCCTCTTGGTTGAAGAATATCCGGGAGTGGACAGGAATAAAGAAAGCAGAACACCTATTTAGAATAGCTCGAGACAGAGACAGTTTCGCCATGTTAATCGCCAACGTCAAGGGGACTTGATAGGGCACGTTAAGAAGAAGACTACTATTTATTATAATATTTATCTGTTTTGTGTGTTACATGGATTAGGAAATAAACGAAGATATGCTCCTTGGTGCCGCATGCCGTGGGATTTCCAACTAGTTTGTTTCATTTCTGGTCTTTAAAATGTTTATTGGATTTACCTATCGTATAATATGTGTATATAACCCCGAATTAGGCTAATAAACAACTCATATTTATCTGAAATATTGAAATGACTATGATATATTTTTATTAAATTAATAACTTAACATCCATTGTATTCAAATAATTAAATTCGAATATGTTGATAAACAACTTTAGGGAGTTTTTGTGCACACAAATACGTAAACGTAACCCATCTTTTTGACATATACGCTTGCGCATTAATGGTTGAACTTGGTTGAACTCCCGTATCTCGATGCGTATTACCTAAAGTAGCGCTCTGATACGTACGTGAGAACGCATCCCTATCGAGACGAAAGTCACCGAATGCACACGAGGATCTTGCCCGATTGGCGATTACCTACCAATGGCTACCAAATGAACATTTCATCAGCGTACTACCCGTTTATAAATATTTAAGGTTATATTGGTTATTGGTTTAGTCTAATTGAGTAAAATTATTCTGTGTTTGTAATTGGAAATTGGAACTTCATAATATATTTAAAATTTTATTGTTTTCAAGTTGTCTATTAATAAAGCAAAACAAACAAATCTTGTATTAATTTAAGAAATACTGTGATCACCACAATTAATAACTTGATAAACAAATGACCTAATTTCTGTAAAATTTTCAAATAAATATGAACAAACTATTTACATTATACTGGAATTCTGATGTAGGTACAATAATTTACAACTAAAAAGTAGGTATAAACAAAAATAAAAAAATTTTAACCTAAGGAAAAATAATATTTTTATATTTAAATAGAAGCAATAAAAACCATACAATTTCATCATTCATTTATCTTTTTTTACATTTGTATATTAATTGTATATTGTGTGAACATTGTTTTATTTTTTTAATGTCAACGGAATTTAAAAATTACTTTACGATTTGCTTTACGTTACGTTAAAGCAGTCACAAAAACTACCTATTTTAACGTTCATCCTCTACGACACGTTAGTGGCTTTACGTATACGGAGATGCGTACGTTACGTAGCAACAAAAACTCCCTTTTATCTTTACAAAATTGATGAGGGAGTGTCCACTTTGGGTGACAGAACAAAATTCTTAATTTTGATTGGCCAGACGTAAGAAACGCACTGTAAAAGATGAAAGTTGGTCATCTCTTCCGTTACGCTACGTTTCTCTTATGTTCCGTCAGGCGCTTGCGTTCATTTATAAACACGAGTACACAAAATTCAGTGTTGATCTTTTCCACTGCGTCTCCGTTACGTCTACGTCTACGCTACGTCAAACTATAAATCCGACTTAAGTTATTAATTTAATAAAAATATATCATAGAGTCATTTCAATATTTCAGATAAATATGAGTTGTTTATTAGCCTAATTCGGGGTTATATACACATATTATACGATAGGTAAATCCAATAAACATTTTAAAGACCAGAAATGAAACAAAATAGTTGGAAATCCCACGGCATGCGGCACCAAGGAGCATATCTTCGTTTATTTCCTAATCCATGTAACACACAAAACAGATAAATATTATAATAAATAGTAGTATAAGTATAAATAAATAAACACAAAGTTTGTTTATTACTGTTCGCATAATTTATAGGCTATGTTGTTGAATTAGAATTAAGTCATTGTTTACTCTTTCTACTCATGCGCAAAAATTCCGCTACGTCGAACTATAAATTGACATAATATTTTCTTACGTTTCCAGTCCGTTTCTTACGTCTCCGTTGCGTCTACGTCTACGCTACGTCAAAATATAAATCCAACTTAATTTTTGCCACTTTGAACCAGCTGATTGGTTGCGATGTGACAGTGACAAGTGACAGTGACAGCCATTCTTGACGTGGTGGAAAGTTGAATGGTGGATAGGTGTGAAAAGTATTCATTTTCAAAAATGAATTTATTCTTGATATTATTTTCCGCTATAGTTGTATGTAATGCCCAAGGTCCAACTTTAGTGTTACTCGACAATCAAGTTATTAAGGAAACCCATTCAATATTCTTCAGATCATTACAAGGTTTGTATGGATACTGGTCTGGTATAATAGGACACCAAAAATATAATATTTAAACCCAAAAAATTGATTCGTGAATTCAATAAATAACTTTTATTTTACAGAAAGAGGCTACACTCTCACCTTTAAAATAGCTGATGATTCCTCCTTACTCTTATCAAAGTATGGAGAATACTTGTACAAGAATTTAATCATATTTGCCCCTTCAGTAGAGGAATTCGGTGGCAATTTAAATGTAGAAACAATTACTCAATTTGTTGATGATGGGGGTAATGTTCTGGTAACAGGAAGTAGCACAACTGGTGATGTCTTGAGGGAACTGGCCTCTGAGTTTGGATTTGAGGTATGTTTACATTAGTTTCTATGTATAAGGTCTATTCGCGCAGCATATCCTTATGCAGAGGGAAGACACTTTCGCATGATAAAATTGGGCATTCAATAAGGTCGAATTTTTCCCCTGAACAGCTAATGTGCAGGCGTTCTCCCTCTGGGTAATCTCTCTAGATCTTTCAGTTCAGTATTAACTGCCATATCCAGTATCTGCTACCTCTCACTATATGCCATAGATATTCAAGTTTTCTCCTTTTTATCATCTTCGTCAAATCACTTTTGTCTTGATCTATTCTGTTTAAGACTCCTAAGTTTGAAATACATTGAACCCATTATATTTTGAGCATTCCACAATATACCCACATCTCAAAGGCTTCTGATTAGTTCAGGTTAACATTCATGATCTAGGTTTTACATCCCTATAGTAATATAGAATACACATACAATTTTATGAACTTGATTCTTAGTTGTAAGTTCAGTTGAGAATTGCACATTATAGATCTTTTTCTTCTTACGGTGCCTATCTGCTCCGGATGTTGGCGATCAGCATGGCTATCCTAACTTTGCCTTCTGCTATTCTGAATAGTCTGTTTGTCGATGTATTAAACCACTTTCTTAAACCTAAATATTCTTGTTTTCCCTGGTCCTCTCTTTCCAAAAGAATGAATGAATGAACTTTATTCAAAAAAAAAATTACAGCTTTGTATACATATATAAATAAAATATTTGAATAAAGTAGTACATATACCGATAAGTGTCTACACACTTGTTTCGGTTACATAATAATATAAATAGGTATAATTTATAATCTATAAAACTATGTATAAAAATTTGAAATTAAAATAATATAGATTATTTAATTCGAGGGAAATATAAATTCAACAATATGTACAATATAAAATTTATAAAAATCAATTTAAGTTAAAAATATTAATGTCTAATAATATAATAAAACGTAACAAAAACATTTAAATCTAACAATTCAATCTACCAATGGATTATTATAATATATCAAAGTAGTTGTGTATAATTGATCTGTCTGTATTCAAAAGAAATATTTTCAATTGGTGTTTAAAACTATATAAATTAACAATGTACCTAATATAGTCCGGAATAGTATTATATAGTTTGGGAGCCATGTAGGTATACGATTTTTGTGTACTAGTTTTATTCATAAGAGGAACAATAAAATGGTCTCTTTGACGAGTATTATATTGGTGTGTTGGTAGAATGAGCTGCAACAAGCCATAACTTTGGTCATTCCTCGTAACATGGCCAAGGTATTCTAGTTTGCGCTCTTTGATGGTGTTTATAATCTCATATTCCTTGCCTATTCTATGCAGGACCTCAACATTAGTCACACAATCCATCCACGAAAGTCTTGATCTAAGTTTATAGTTTATATGCTCTATATAGGGTCAATCGGGGCTAATGCGAAACACACAAAACATTGGGGCTAATCTGAAACATGTAAATAACTTTAAAGTTTTAGTAGATGAAGATGTGGAGTATATTTCATTTTGTAGCTAGTACATTAATTAATTAAACCCCATATCAAACATAGTCAAAATCCACCTAACTGTGTATAGAAAAATATAAAAATCATAGACTTGCAATTTTAAGGAAAAAAACTTTTAATCGGAATGCCAAAACTTTTTCTCAGGCATTAAAAAATACATTTAAAAACACAATCATTTAATTACAATGCATTCTATTAGAGTGAATGAGCATTTTTAGCTATAAATGTTTGTCCTAACTCTGACCAAACCTAAAATATTATCCACCAAAGTCGAGGGGCTAATATGAAACAGTGTTTGGGGCTAATGTGAAACACTCTCCAGTATTATTTCAAAACACACTCTAAGCAAAAATATTCTACATTATAAAATTTGTATCCGCCTACCACATTTAAAAACAAAATAGTTATGTCTTTTTGTTTTTCTTTTTGTTTTATTCATGCAGCTTCTTCCTTTTTTACTCTGTGTCAAAGGTAGGCATTTTTTCAGCTGGAAGTTTTCAGTCAGCTGTATGACGGAATTTGTATATATAAGGAAGGTGACATCTTCAATATAGATTTCATGGAAATAGTTGCGGTTCTACCTTATCCAGTAACCACTTTTAAGTCCAGAAAAATTACATATGTATTCCCTGGAAGTGTCAATGCGTATGAACAATGACTGAAGTTAGCAAAGGCTTAGGCCTATACACAAATTTGTTCATATTTCAGCTATTCATTTTTCCAGTTCTGTATTGTAGCTTATGTTGCTTATTTTGAATTATAAAAACCTTCCAAATGTAAACTGTTATTGTTATTACTAATTTCCATGGAGATTAATCCTACCTAAATCCATATTTAACTATCTTATTGTTGTTGTTTTAATGTATCAGTTAATTGGCCAATATAGTTGCAAAGTGATAAAATGCAAAAAAATGTAGGTATAAAAATTAAGTTATAAGGTAGTAGGTTAGTAGGTACTGAAAGTTTACATACACAGCTAAATGCTGATATGTTTTTTGATTAATTTAATGGTTGTAATAAGGCAATTAAGTATATGTTTCACAATAGCCCCATTGCTGTTTCATAATAGCCCCTTTTCATGGGGCTAAAGTGAAACGCAGTTTTATTTTTTTTGTGCTTTTATTTTATGACAAAAAACATTTTTGAAACCACCAACTTGTAAAGGACACAAAGATACATAGGTACTAACGAATTTTTGTTTGTGTCTTGGGGCAAATAGATCATAAGTTATATTGCAAAGTTTACATTTTTGTTTCATATTAGCCCCGATTGACCCTAAGTTTTAATTTCTTTATCAGGATTTAGTAGTGTCTCGTTTATCCAAGTTCCTCAGTATTTAAAATGGTTAATTTTTGTATTCGGCTCATTGTTTACAATTGTGGATATGGCCAACATCTTATTTACTAACCACAAACAACTTTGTCTTTGATGTATTTATGCCAAGTCCGTTATTGGAGCATTCTCTAGTGACTCGATCTATAAGGAATTGAAGATCTTTGATACTCTCAGCGATGATCACTGTGTCATCTATATATCTGATTTTGTCAAAATTCTCCCCCAATTAGAACTCCACATTGTCCTTCCAAGGCCTCGTTAAATATCATTTCTCAAAAATTAGGAATAACACACAACCTTGTCTGACATTTCTTTAAATGAAAAATTTGTCTGTTTCTTTGCTGTCTATGAGAATAGAAGCTTCCCGATTCCAATATAGATGTAAAAGTCTCAGATTTATAGTACAGTTTTTCTTTAAAATCTTCTCTAGCTTTTACACACAACTTCATTTTCTTGTTTTTTGAAGTTATACTTCTTTAGGCGCGATTGAGAGTAAAATTTCATAACACTGCGCGCATGCGCACACAGACAGTATGGCGTTTAGTTGCTAAATCTTTCTAGTTATGTATAAATATATAATATATCAGTGCAAGAAAAGGTGTGAAAAAAATATATTAGTGTTTTTAGTAAATATATTTATTATAATTTTTGTATCTTTGGATTTGTCTTACTCAGGAGTAAGATGAGTATTATTAAAACATTTTATTGTATTATTATACATCACCTTGTCTGTTTGTTACCGTGAATTGTCATTAGGTACGTTTGAACCAATACAGACACAGTCGTCGTAGCGTATTTGGTATAGCATTCAGCCAGAGATCGAGAGGTCTTGAGTTCGATTCCAGTGCAATCCTATACTTTTTTTTATTTTTTTGAAAGCGGTAAGCACAAAGTTTGTTTGGTGTTTAAAAAAAATTAAAACAAACTGTTTAAAGTATATTTATTTTTAAGAAATCATATAATAGAAGTATAACTTCTTACGTGCGTACAAAGTACACACAAATTCATTTTTTTCTATCTGTTAAAACTATGTATCAATTTCAAACAATTTTATTTTCATTTTGTGGTAACTATTGTAATTTTCAGTGTAGTGTATCGAGCTCTTTATTATTATTATCATCCAAAATAGGTATCTCTGGTTGTTTTGATATCATATACAGTCTGTTCCATGAATATACAACTGCTTGGATTATAGCAACAACATATATTTTACTGTGCAACATAAGAAGTACAAAAATAAATTGCGGTAATAATTATTCCAATAAAAAGGATCAGAAGAATAAGGTCGTAAGAATATAACTTGTTATTAATTAATAATAGGAATATAACCTAACTCAGCGGTGCTCAAAGGGTTGATCGCCTAAGTTTTTAAAGTTGATTGCGATTTTGGATCAACGTACATGTGCGACTCTGCATTTTCCCAAATGAAGGTAGTGAAATCAAAGTATCGTAATCGGCTAACTGACGAACATCTCTCATTCTGCTTGCATTTGGCCCTCAGTAATTACATACCATCATAATATGAAAAACTTGTGGATCATATGCAGTGACATGCATCAACATCCAAATAAAATTAAGATGAAAAACATGACTTTAATTACAACTGTCTGTAGTTAAAACTTTTTATCAAATAGAAATGTGCAATAAAGTTTTTTAATTTCAAAATTGATTTTTTTACTAGCAGTCGATCGCTGGACGCTTGTGGTAGATCCCACACACTATAAATCTGAGCACCGCTGACCTAATTCAAAACAGTCATAATATTCATGGAATCATCATCATCATCAATGGTGCTACATCCCTATGAAAGAGCCTCAACCTTCCCAAGTCTATTAAGCCAGTCAGTCCTATCCATTGTCGGTCCAGTTAGCTGAAGCTCAGTTGATCGACAAGTTTAGTGGATTTGCGATTTGCGGTCGCTGGTTCGAGCCTCAGCTAGGTCATGAAATTTATAAAAGGCCAACGCCGTAGTATAAAACTCAATAGAGTCTACGGCTTGGTCTGGAATAAACTGGCGTCTGATCGACCTATGGAGGAGCGGTACGGGAAGGGATAAGGGCTTCCGGCTTGGTGATACTCCTCCATAGATCCCTACCGAAGGGCGTTGACGCCTAAGAACGGTGTATACATACAAGTCCTATCCATTGCCAACCATTGCCAGTTTGCTGCTCCTATTTTTCTCATCCTCATCTACACCATCCTTCCATCTGAGTTTTGGCCTACCCCTATTTCTACTTCCCACAGGTTGTGACATAAGGATTCTTCATGGAATAGGCTGTAATTATATTAGTACTTCTTCTAATACCTGCGTATCACATCCATATTTACAAATTTTTTATCAGGACAGTTTAGTCCATTTTTGATTATTTAACTCGTCCCTCTCATGTTAATTCTCTACAAGTTTTATTATTTATAGTAATGTGTGATAAATTATAGGTTGATGAAGATGGAGCATTTGTAATCGATCACCTAAACTATGATGTTACCGATGAAGGTCAGCATACCAAACTAGTCGTCTCATCTGAAAATCTCATAGATGCCCCAGTAATAGTTGGACCAAAAAGAGGAGTAGCTCCTTTATTATATCAGGGTACAGGAATTCTAGTTGACTCGGAAAATCCTCTGGTTTTGCCTTTGTTGACAGCTGATAGCACAGCTTACAGTTTTAATCCAAACCAACAGATCAAAGAGGTAAGCTATCTTTTACAAATTGTAGATACAAAAGTAAACAATTCGCTGCAACCTACGAAAAGTATAACTCCGAAAAATGCCATTAAGAGTATAACTTTCAATGAACACCGCGAGAAATATTATTTTCGATTATATGATCGTGAAAATTATAATCCCTAACAAAGTGTTAGCGAAAAAAATTATTTTTTGAGGAGTATCAGCAAAAAACATTTCTGTTTGTGCGTCCACGAAAATTATAATTACTAAAAAGTTCTCATCGAAAATAATTATTCTTCGATCAATAACAGTGAAAAAAGTTATTTCTAATTCTGTATTCATGAAGATTATAACTCCGAATAATGCGCGGTGAATAGTATGATCAAGAATGAATGACAGCGAAAAATATTTTTTCTGTTCTATACTTTTGAAGATCATAACTTCTAATACGGTGCAGTGATAAGAAAAAGTTCACAATAATTAGCTGTAAAAAGAATTATTTCTGATTATGTTTCCACGAAAATTAATATAACTAAAAATTTCTCGGCCAAAATAATTATTCTTTGATGAATGAAAGCAAAAAAAAACAATTTATATTTCTATGTTTGCGAAGATTATGAATCCTAATAATGCATGGCGAACAGAATAATCTTAAATAAGCGACGGCAAATTTTGTTTTTGTAGCTACCCTACTGTAAAATAATTTTTGTTTAATGTAAATCTTCGAGGAGTTATTTTTTCTGCAAGAACAGAAACGTAAATAATTATATTCGTCGTCATCTATTAAGAACTAGATGTTTTCTGGATAAATACTTTGGAAATTATGATCCAAGTCTGTGAAGATGCTTGGCTTTATAAAGAGAACCACCAGAGACTTAACTAACATCTCAGCTATTAAATCCCTTTATTTCTCCCTGGTTAGATCTCATTTTGATTACTGTTCCACAATTTGGTCCCCCTATTACTTTGCTCATAAACTAAAACTTGAGGCTGTCCAACACAATTTTCTGAGATATACTGCCACTAAGATGCATGTATACTATGACTATTCTGCATTAGAGCACATACTGAACTTACCTCTTCTTGAGGTACGCAGAAAACAAAGAGACTTAATACTTTTATTTAAAATTATCAATGGGCTGTGTAACTGCCCCGAGCTTCTCTCCAAAATATCTCTATTTGTCCCCAGTCGTTCGACTAGGCTGGTGCAAACCTTTTATGTTTCTTTTCATAGATTCAATTATTCTTACAACACATTTATTCCTAGAAAATAATTATTTTCGTCACAAATCTTTTTAACTTTATAATCTTCTTGGGCACGTAAATAACAATAATTTTTTTCGCCGATATCTGTAGAGAAATAATTGTTTTCCCCACAACCTTTTGAAAATTATAGTATTCGCCGGTACATTAACAAAATTATTTTTTTTTGTGTTCACTTATTGAAAAATGATTTATTTGCTGTAAATCTTCCAGGAATTATTTTTTTCGCGAGAACAGAAAGGGGAATAATTGTTTTTGTCGGCATCTATTAAGAACTAAATCTTTTCGTCATAAATATTTTGGAAGTTATAATCTTCGCGGACACGCATATAAAAAAATTGTATCCTACACTTATTGAGGAGTTATTATTTTCACTGAAAATGTATTACTAATCACATTAATCATAGATACCAGCGAATTATTCTATTTTGCTTTGAAGCTGTTACCAGTTTTGGTAACAGGTTCTGATCGGAAATTTAAAATCACCTAATAAAGAAATTTTTGATCGAATCATGATTTACAATGTATACATTTTGTAAATCATGATTTGGGTTTCAAAACAGTCAAGTGTCTTGGTTTGTTTATTTCTAGTACATCTTTATTGTGATTTATTACCAAGGAGAAACAATAAGAGCATGTTTTGGACAATGATAAGACTTCAAACTTCTTTATTCAGATGTTTGTGATCAATATAATCATTAATATACTCGTAATTAACTTTTTTTAGTATCCTCATGCGGTAGGCAGAGATGCAGTTCTTATTGCTGGTCTACAAGCAAGAAACAATGCCAGAGTAGTGTTCTGCGGTTCTCTGGCTTTCTTTTCTGATGAATTTTTCACCTCTTCTCCTAGTAAGGCTCAGGTAAGTTCAGTGAATTAAACAACATAAATGAGGTACATTATTATCAGGGTTTTATGGCTCTTTCCTGAATTTTTTCCCCTTCAGGTTTTGTTTGTGACTGCGACAAACATAATCAAAGGCTATGTAGGTGGGGACATTGACATGAACTCTTATCATACTCTTACCACCATAAAATATATTGTCTTCCTTATATGTTCTTACCTTCATATTATTATTTTACTGGCAAAAGATTCTTGTTATGACAAATGTTCTTGAAGTCAATGTAAGTGAAGTTCGAATCAACATAGGATGCTCATCTTTTAACTCACTATATAATTTTTTTTTCAATAAAACAAGAAGAACTAAAAATTACAATCTGCCATTGTTAAGTCATTTCCAAAACTTCTTAATGCATGCATATATTATTGCATACTTACATAATAATATGAAGGGTACAGGGGAAGAATGTCAATAGTCCATAATTTGGATTTTTTTCGAGCAAGTTGAAAGTTAAGATTTAATAACTTATTATAAAGTCAAATTTAAAGAATAATAATAAAATAATAATTACTTAAACTTTATATCAAATTATGTTGACTTTACAATAAGTTCGACACCCCCATCGAACAAGGTTGTAACTCATTTTTAGCGATTTTACAGGGGAGGCAAAAAACGAAAATATGAATTTTTAAAAATTTGTAGCGAAATGATTGGACTCTTTTACACTAATGTGATATGATGATATTTATAACATAATAAAGGATTACTGTGAGACGTATGTTTTGTAATTTTATTAACTATTGAAAATCTTGAGTTTGAGTGAGATACAACCTTGTGCTTAAACATGAGTATTCGTAGAAAAAGGTTGTAACTCGCCTAACAATCATTTTACACTCTCCGTGTTAATTATTTTTCTCGTTTAACTATTAAAAGGTTGTATGTTTTGAGTTATTTGCAATAGAGTTACAAGAAAATTAGTTTTTATGGAATATTTAAACAAAATATCAACTCACAGTTTACACAATTTTAATTGGAAATTATAAATTTTACAATAACAATAATATTCTATCACTATTAAAAAACATGGAATAAAATATCTCAAATTTTTCGCATTTTTATTGCGTATCTGTAAATATTTAATTTTAAACCATTTTACTTTATGCCTTCACTCTATTACTATTAATATTTACTTCAAAATTAACATGTGTGTCCTTAAATAGGTTAAAATTTAGAATTTGCTTCTGATTTATTTCAGTTACGGATTTAGGCTTGCCTGAGGCTTTGGCATATCCTATCATGGTTATCCATTGGCAGGGCCCCCGTAAGGGTTACTGGCGCCTGTGTGCAAAAAAGGATTTTGGTGCCCCTTAAGGCTTTTTGGATCATTTTTCTATTTATTTTTTTGAAGATCTTGGAATAAAGCAAAAAACTGAACTTTAGAACTCATATTTATAGTCCAATCATTTATGGTAAAATATTACAAAACCTCCGAATTTTAAAGAACCGCTTGGATTGACATGAAATTTGGCATACACACAGCTAACATATCAAATAAAAAAGTGATATTGTGCCGATGTGTGCTTCTGCCCTGGATGTGAGTTTCACCCCTTCTCAGGGGCAAAAAAAAATCATACGTTCAAAAAAGGAATTGGATAAAATGACTAATTCCAGGCAACGTTAGTTCTATAGAGTTTTTTCAGTAAGTCAATACTTTTTGAGTTATTTGCGAGCAAATATATTCATTTTTCAACAAGGTAAAACATTTTTCGAAAATAACTCTAAAATTAAGTATTTTATCGAAAAAAATATTCTTAGCAAAAATATAGCTTATATGAAAAAGTAAAAGTGTTTAAAAGAAGCTTTATTTTTTTTTGTTTTTTAAGTTTTTAACATCAAAAATAAGTAAGTTACGCTCAAAATAATGATGGTCCCTTTTTTTAAGTAAAAAAAATCGTGAAAATCACCCCCAATTGGCATCCCAAATGAAATAAATCGTTACCGCTTCATCACAAGTTATTTTACTTATGTATTGTTTATGTTTATACGATCTGAAGTTTTATCGGTTCAAAGTGCTTATTTTTGAAAAAGCTGTAGTTAAAAGGGCTTAAACGAGTCAATAATCACGAGTGTGTACAAATTTTGAACAACCATAATCTTAACTAATTCTTGTCTTATAGGAAAACAAAAAATCCAAAATATTCCGAAAAGAAAAACCTACATTTTTATACTGCTTGAGATTTTTGGTATCACTAATAATTTTTAAGCTTTGTATTTTGAAAAAAAAAAGGAATTTTTTTCAAGATAAAAAAATATTTTAAAACCAAATCTTTTAAAAAATGAGCACTTTGAACCGATGAAACTTCAGATTATACAGGGTGTCCCAGACTAATTTAGCCACGCTATATCTCTTAAACCAATAAAGGTTTTGGAATGGGACAAAAAGTGATATATTCTACTTGTAATACACTTTAATATGGCGTACAAAAAAATCATCCCCTAAATATTCATCCCTTAGTTACAACCCCTAACTTTAATTTTTTTAATAGCACCCTGTATATTTTTTTTATATTTTTGGATGTGGTCTTTTATCGTCTATTCAACACATTTTTTGAAAATAAAATCGGTTCGTAAATAACCAAGAAACTAACAGTTTATTTTTGTGTGTCCCAGACCAATTTATCCAGGCTATATTTCTTAAACGAATAGAGATTTTCGAATGGGACAAAAACTTATCTATTCCATTTGTAATACACTTTCATATCGCGTAGAAAAAATTCATCCCTAACTTACAGGGTGCTATTTAAAAAAAAATAAAGTTAGGGGTTGTAACTAAGGGATGAATATTTAGGGGATAATTTTTTTCTACGCCATATTAATGTGCATTACAAATGTAACAGATCAGTTTTTGTCCCATTCGAAAATCCCTATTCGTTCAAGAAGTATAGCCTGATAAATTAGTCTGGGACACATAATTAACAAAACTAAACTGATATTTTCTTCGTTATTTACGAACCGATGTTATTTTCAAAAAATGTGTTGAATAGACGATAGAAGACCACATCCAAAACTATAAAAAATATACAGGGTGCTATTAAAATAATTAAAGTTGGGGGTTATAACTAAGGGATGACTATTTAGGGGATGATTTTTTTTACGCCATATTAAAGTGTATTACAAGTAGAATAGAACACTTTTTGTCCCATTCGAAAATCTCTATTCGTTTAAGAGATATAGCGCGACTAAATTAGTCTGGGACACCCTGTATAGGTAAACAATACATCTTTTTACTTAAGCCGTCCTCTTGTACTTTACGGTGTCGAGGATAAACAATACATATATAAACTAAATGGTAAAGTGGTAACGATTCATTTAATTTGTGATACTAATTAGGGGGTGATTTTTCGATTTATTTTGCCAAAAAAAAAAGAGACCAACTTTATTTTGAGCGTAACTTACTTTTGGTGCTAAAAACTTTTTGAAAAAACAAAAATAAAGCTTTTTTAAACACTTTAAAGAAGTTGTGATGAGTTTTTCCCGGAAAGTGCTTCATTTTTTTATTATTTCACGTTAAAATATTACAATTTGGAATTTGACGAATAAAAACCTTCTTTTCATTAGCTACAACTCTACTTCTACTGGATTTACTGATTTCATAATTATATCAACTTACTTTTTAAGTCATTTGCGAAAAACCATCTAAAAACGGGGTTTTTGGTTCGTGAACATTCGAGTTCCTGAACCATTTCTCTATCGGCTGCTGCGCGAAATAATTTTTCTACTGTGGTTCCACACCATTGTCTAATATTTCGCAACCATGAAAGTTCATTTCGACGAATTCATTCCTTCCACTTTTCCTTGTATTATAAGGCGAAGTAGATGGTATTTAGGCCCTCTAATTATATGGCCGAAGTATTCTGTTTTTCTCCTATTTATACCTAATCCTATTTAATTTATCAACTTTTATTTTAAAATTCATTTTTGTTTTTTTTTGTTTGTTTTTTTGCAATTTTTGATCCTGGGTTTTGGAGCCCCTAAAGGATGGCGCCCGTGTGCATTGCATACTTTGCACATATGGTAACGGGGGCCCTGTTCATTGGTGTGGAGCATATACGACTTCATGTTTTTCCGTTTTTCTATAAGGACATGCATTGAATCACCCCCGTTTTGTGAATGTGCTATTTCAAAAAATACATGTGTAATGTTAATATTAAACTTTTTCACTGCATAGAAGTACGTAGCAAACACTATTCTATACTTATATTGTCCACCGCAACTATAAAAAGGGAAAAAAAGTCCGTAAATCCTTTTTTACTTTTATTTCGATAAATTGACTTGTGAGTTGCACCATATTTTTGAACACTTCATAAATTAAACATACGTGCAACAGAGTTGTAACTCATTTAAAATCCTTGTTAATCGTCAAGTATAAAGAAAGTATATACTTAACATAGGGAGTATCTAGTGTTGCTGCCTTTTTCACGCTAAAATGGCACACGTAAGTTAAAATACAACTTTTTTCAATGGAGTATTAGCCAAACTATTGAAAATTAAACTATATTGGCGTGTGCGCAATTTTTTGCCGAATTCGCCTGTGTTGAAATCTGAAAAAAGGTCTAACTTGAGTTACAACCTTGTTCGATGGGGGTGTCGAGTTAATAAATCGTTAATTTTCAGTGTTCTCAAGATAAATCCAAATGGATATTGCCGTTATTCCCCTGTACCCTTCATATATATTTAGAGTAAGCCTACAATATATGATTTGTTCTTTTAGGTGCAAGAATCATCTCCCAAATCTGGTAATGAAGATGTAGCAACTGCAGTAAGTCAGTGGGTATTTAAAGAACACGGCCAGCTAAGAGTGAGATCCGTCAAACACCACAAAGCCGGTCAAAAGGAAGCTCCTCAAGACTATACTATCATGGACAACGTTGTAAGTATTTTTTACATCAATTTTTTTACCCCCACCTCAAAGTTACTTTGGTGCATTCCGCCAGCTTCTTGAGGGATTGTTTACCTTGCCAAACCAACTTTGACTCACAAGTAAATGGCTGTACAGCCTTGAAGGCGCCTTGGCTGTCTGATAAAACAAAAACTTTTGCCCTACGAGTGTCTCGGGTGAGACATTCTTGGGCACTAATGTCTGTAACATGTATTTCTGCCTGACAGATAGTTGGGGTGTTTCTAAGAGATTTGGGCCCAGTAACTCCCTTTCCTGCCTTTCTTAGATCTTAGATCCTTATACCATATATGAGTGAATCTTCTACCAGTTTCGGTTCGACTTCTTCACTCATTTGGTGGTTTTTTATGAGCACTTCTAAGGATGTTTCGAAATCGAAATTTGATTGGCATGGCATCAAAATTTTTAGGTGACCAACTAGATCTCCAGGTTTTATTATTTGTGACTGTGGTAGTTTTAAGGTGGTGTGTACAGGATTTATATTAGCATTCAGAAAATAAGAGTAATCCATATCGATTTAATTTTTAAAAGTCTCAAACAAATATTATTTACATGCATTGTTTTGATTTTGTAAATTAGGTGACATTGCTTCTGCAATGTAGGCCACTCGCTTTGAAAAACAACGGAGTCGGCAATAATGTTACTATTAGTATTTAATGGTCACATTCAAGTATGCACTCATAACAAAACAATTACGATTTGTAAAGGGACAAGTAAAGGGAGAGATCATTCATTATTCATCATTCATTATTTAGACATCAATGTAGTCAGAATATAGACTTTGTCCACCAACTCGTTACTAGCGTATATAGTGATTAAATAAACATAGTGTGAGTATTTAGTGTATTCTTGATAGCCAACCCCTAGCAGGGGGACGTTCATCCCCTTACAAAAACCTATTTTATTATAGGTGGTCTCCTTATGCAGAAATACTTTCTAAGAAATAATAAAGATATAAACCCTTGAATGCTTATTAAATCCTTTATTTTGTAGGTTTACACCATCGAAATCGACATTCTCGAAAAAGGACAATGGAAACCGTTCACCGCTAACGACATCCAACTCGAATTCGTCCGCATCGACCCTTTCGTCCGCACCACTCTCGAAAGAAAACCCTCCGGCCAATACGAAGCCAGATTTAGGATTCCGGACGTATATGGCGTGTATCAGTTCAAAGTCGATTACGATAGGGTTGGATACACTCGCTTGTTTAGTACCACTCAAGTGTCCGTTCGTCCTCTGCAGCACACTCAGTACGAGAGGTTCATCACCAGCGCTTATCCTTACTACACTGGCGCGTTTTCGATGATGGTGGGAGTTTTTGTTTTCTCGTTTGTGTTCTTGCATTTAAAAGACGATGAGAAGAAGTCGAAGAGTGAGTGAAACTCTTTAATATTTTGTTTTTTACAAGACTTAATTATTTAGTAAATATTATGATACGATTTGTTGTTTTCTTTGTGTATTAATCCTTTCGCCATTGAATTCATTCTAAAATGCCGGATTCAGACACGTGTAATGTGTAATGTAAGATTACGTGTAATGTAACATAAATTCTGCGTTTGAACGGCACTACGAGCATTACATGTAACATTCGCGCTGGAGCTCGCTAGGATCCATCAGCTGTCGGTTTTTTGCGTGAACACAAAGGTGCTCATAGTACTCGTTTGGAGTTCTATAATCTTTATGCTTCTATAATCGCTTCACAAACTTCTGGTACAATGCGAGATATGATACTGTTTTGAAATTCTGAAAGGGTATTGAAGGCTAGTGTTTGAATCTCCTGTTGCCAAAAATCTTAATGTTCATGCGAGTCTATCTTTTTAAATGTCCTACAAAACAAACATCACGTTAAAAGCTATTTGTTTTTAAATAATTGAGGTGACACCGATTACTTAACACAAGTGCACCCGTTTTCAATAACGCTTCGTCAGCGGTTCAATATTATTCTTAATTTTCGGTCAAGCTGAAGTCAGCATTAAAAACATCAACAATTTCCGAGTTTATTTATAGTGACATCAAAGCATTGTGGATCATTCTATTTCATTAGTTTATCAATTATCATTCGTGATTCAGATACATAATTAGACAGCTAGACTTCAAACGCACCAACTAGTTACTGTGGTATTTAGAGTTGGTAAATAAATAAGTATTCAGTAAAAGTGTTTACTTCACCAACCCCTATCATAGGGGGTAACTACCCCAATTAACCTAGGATGTTCCTGAGAGTGGAGTACCACCATACTTGTCTTGATGTTTTAAGTGCAATCTTTTTAATGAATATTCAAAATCAGTAGGCGACATCCGGGTAAAGTGTTTATATTGGCCACTTATTTGCTGAGATTTTAGTTCCACAAGTAAAGTATATCTTTTCTGATACCAATCAATTTTCCACCATCGACGCATCGAACGTTTTTTCCGGTCCTCAGTTAGTGAATACATATAAATAAAAGCAGCACCTGCTATCACGACCTCCCTATTCGGCATGTTCGTAGCAACTGAGTGGAAACCAAGATTCGTGTGGACGTTCGTGTAACGCCCATACTGTTGATGCTAAATTACACGTGTCTGGACCCGGCTTAAACATGTTAGGCAAAGCTAGATTTAGGATTCCAGACGTGTATGGCATGCATCAGTTCAAAGTTGACTACGATAGGGTTGGATACACTCGCTTATTTAGTACCACTCAGGTGTCCGTCCGTCCTCTGCAGCACACTCAGTACGAGAGGTTCATCACGAGCGCTTATCCGTACTACACTGGTGCGTTTTCTATGATGGTGGGAGTTTTTGTTTTCTCATTTGTGTTCTTGCATTTAAAGGACGATGAGAAGAAGTCGAAGAGTGAGTGAAGCTGTTTAATATTTTGTTTTTTACAAGACTTAATTATTTAATAGATATTATGATATGATTTGTTGTTTTCATTGTGCTATAACCCCTTTTTCCACTAATGACACCGATTTCGCAATATGTTAGGGACTGAAACTATTCGCTTTTATGATTAACACGTTGACGGACAGTGCGTCAAATTTAGAAGCAAGTGTTGTCTCACTATATGTATTTTGCAAAGTAGAATAGGGGAAATGCAACGTCTATACACGTTTTGTCACATTACATCAATGGAAATTGGACGTCTATAGACGTTCTGTCCGTCAACATGTTAATAATGGATTTAGACACATTATGTATAATATGTAATAAGTCATAACATTCTCCATTCTAGGGAGGTGGGAACTTTTGGCCACAACAGTAGCTTTGGCTGGGATTATAATGTCCCGTTAGTAATAAAAGAAGTATTCAACATAAATTCATATTAAAAGATAAGGTATAATTACAAAAAAGAATGTGTGTGTGTACTTTGTACTATTCCTATTGTATGATTTCAACGAAATAAATATACTTTCGAACAGTTTATTTAAAGATTAAACTAATTTTTACTTAGTACTTTCCAAAAATTTTTATTAAAACAATACAAAAAATTAAAAAAAAAATAGAAAACACCCGGATTTGAAACGGGGAGCTCTTGATCTTAATTCGAACGCTCTACCACTGAGCTATAAATACTCCTTTTGTTTGTGCGGGTGCGGACTACAAGATTTCTCAGACATAGTGTCAAATAGACCAAGTGAAGTATAAAAATACTTTAAATATTACTTATTATCTTATTCCCAAGGTAGACAAATCTAAAGATACAAAAATTATAATAAATATATTTTTCTACAACCGTGTTAAAAATGCAATTTTAAAGCACTAGTGCTTTAAAAAAATTTTTAAGGCACTGCAGTTCGTATTGACCGTATAGCAATTTTGATGTAATGTCAAAAAAATATAAAAATGGAATGTCAGTCAAGTTCAAGTAAAAGTTTTTGTAGATATTGTCCTGTAATTACGGTTGTAGAAAAAATATTGTATGATATGCGTGTTAAAAAGTACACTTTTAAGGCACTCACGTGAATTGCAGAACTCGCTATCGCTCATTCTGCAAACTTTCACATGCGTGCCTTAAACGTGTATTAACACATATCATAAATAACTATTATTAAAAACACTAATACATATATTCTTTCCACACCTTTTTTGGACTAATACATACATAACTTTAAACATTTAGCAACGAACTCCATACTGTATGTGTGCGCATGCGCGCAGAATAATAAAAATTCACTCCCAATAGCGCCTAAAGAAGTATAACTTCAATAATTGCATTTTGGAATTGAATGTTAAAAACACTTTTTGCATACAGGTATATTACATCCAACACAAAGTTTTTATACAACTCTTTTTCTTTTGGGAACAATAATTATTGGACATCTTTTGTTGTAAGGACTTCAGGTCAATTCAAAGTACATTTTTCACCTGTTCTTTCAATATGTGATATAATACATGAAGTGGCAGCTTGATAAAAATAGGACTAGAAATGCCAGTACTTAAATGAATCGGATTCATTTCTAAATAGTTTCTGATCAATAAAGTGGAGTGTATTCTTTCTTCTTGTATGTACCAACGCATGGAAACTCAAAATTATTCCAAGATATCCTCTCACCATGTGCCCCATCTAGTGGAATGATTTCTTTCCTATTCTTCTGGCTTGTTCTACTCTGCTCTTTATTTCAGTCTCAGGGTCACAACTCTCGTTTAGCAGACAACGCAAGTATTTAAACTCCATGACTTATTCGATTTCTTTGAAGGCTTTTCTACATATAACCTACACAACATTGGAGAAAGTATACAACCTTGCCTTACGCCCTTTTTAATTGAGAAGTCTTCAGTTTCGTTGAAATTTTAAAGGCGTACTGTTGCTGTCTAGTTCCAATACAGATTGGCGGTAATTCTTATAACCTTGGCACCAAATTCCAACTCTTGTAGATATTTTATCATTACTTCGTGTTTTACATTATCGAATGCTTTCTCATAATCGATATAAAAACTTTCATCCTTTCTTTGATATAATATGATGATTTCTTTACCGGAGTAGTTTTTGAGGTAGTAATTATGTAACCAGTCATGGAATCGTATCGTTGCCATAATTTGATACCCCTCTTGATTGGTTTGTTAGATACGTATTGTTTAAAAGATGGCCATATAAAACAATATTTATGAAAAAATAGTTTTTCATACTAGACATTATTTGTCAACAAGATATTTCGACACATGATAAAAATATTTATTGCGATTATTCTGCGGAAAATTTTGTTCGTTATGTGGTTCTTAAGTAAAATGCATGATATAATAAGGTCACAGATGGTGCATAGATAAATAACTATTTCTGACTTGTAATTAAATTGCTTAACGATCCAGGTTTTTATTGTATGGCCCAAAAAGCTTATGGTAGGGGAGCCCAAGCGGGAATTTTTGCAGTAACTCAAGCGCGTCAGATTATTACATGGGGAGAAACCTTGTACCCTGAAAATGTACCTCTACCATATGTTGGCTCTTAATGCAGGGGAGTTCGTTAAGGAGGGGTTTCACAAAAAAAAGCGAATATTTCGCGAAATGAATGACAGATCGAAAAACTAAAAAATACTTACTTAAGCCGTCCTCTTGTACCTTACGGTGTCGAGGTAAGTGGAGAAATCAGACGTCTCCATGCCTTTCGGTCAGTAGCTAGTCTTTCTGATTCTCTCCACCCAATATTCCTTTTTACGCAAGCTTTTCCAATATCTGCGTTCCACGTTCTTGCTGGCCTGCCTCTTCTTCGTTTGTTGTCGGATGCCGCTTTCCATACCCTCTTTACAGTTCTACCTTCACCCATTCTCGTCATATATGTCCGAACCACGATAACTGTTTCGTTTCAAGTCTGTCTAAAGGTCCTTCCATTACAGCACCTTTCACGTATGTCTTCATTTCTTATACGATCACGTCTGATCACCCCGGATACTGCGCGTATAAATATCGCATTTCGCATGCTTGAATTTTACTACGGATGTTGTCATTCATTGTCCACGTTTCACTACCGTAGAGTAGCACCGGCTCGTATACAGTTTGGAACACTTTCATTTTTGTTTTCAGGCTTACTTCTTTCTTCCTAATAAAACTTTTATTTAGCGCATAGTACAATTTTGTTGCACTCATTACCCTGCTGTTTATTTTTGGTTCTATATTTCCTTGTCCATTCATTGTTGATCCTAAATACTTGAAGTCCTCTACTTGTGTAATGGTCTCATTATTCAGCTTTACATTTATATTTTCTTGAGTTTTCGATATTACTAAAGCTTCTGTTTTTTCAATATTTATTTTCATCCCAAATTTCTTAAAGGCTTCATTCCAAACATTTACATTCACAAGTCTTTTTCTGATTTTGCCACAATTACCAGGTCATCGGCATATATCAACTCTGACACGTGAACTTGTTGAAGTTTATACACCCCTACCCTAGTTCTTTTTACCTTACCCCTGCATTATTTTGCAATTTCGTCCATTAGAGTGATGAATAACAAAGGACTCAGAACACCACCTTGTCTTACACCTGTCCTTGTGTAGAATTCTAGAGATGAGCGATTTTTCGTTCTTACATTATTACGTGTACATTTATATATACTCTTTATTGCTTTGGATTAACTTCGGTTTCACATTTCTACGGTTTAATATTTCCCAGATCTTGTTACGTGGCGCCCGATCAAATGCTTTTTCCAAGTCCACAAAACATAGAAACAACTTAATGTTATGTTGTAGGGCTTTTTCTGATAACTGTCTCACCGTGAATATGAGATCGGTTGTACCTCGCCCTGGCCGAAAGCCGCATTGGCTGTCATCCAGTGTGGCCTCTTTCGTAGATTTTACTAGCAACTACCAACAATGATATTCCCCTGTAGTTAGAACACTTATGTTTATCACCTTTTTTGTGTAATGGTAGAATAGTGGCAAGAGTCCAGTCTCCAGGTATGCATCCGGTATGCCAGCAGCTCCTTATGATTTTCCATAGTAACTGTAATCCTTCTCCTTCCATATATTTAATTAGCTCAGCCTTAATATTATCGTGTCCTGCAGCCTTGCCATTTTTTAATTTTAAAATTGCTTCCCTATATTCTTCGTATGTTATGTCATCATTATCTTGTTGTTCATTTAAATTGTACTCCTCCCTGTCATTTTCTATTTCGTTGTTGTCTCCCATTAATAATTCCATAAAATGTTCTCGCCATCTTTCGGTAATTCTTCATTTTTTAATAATATGTTACCATATTTGTCCTCTAAACCTGTTACTCCGTTTGATTTCTTTTGTCTTAGGTTTTTTAGGGTCCTATAGAGCAACTTCGCGTTACCCTTACTATCACTTTCCATTTTATTTCCAAATTCTTACCATTGACGATTCTTAGCTTCTTTAATTTTATTTTTAACCATTATTCTCTGTTCCTTATATTCTTGATAATTACCTTCACTTTTATTACTTATATATACTTTTTCCACAATTTTTTCTTCTTCGAAACTTCCAATTTTATGTCATTATTCCACCAAGTTGTACCTTTCAGATATCTTCTTTTCGTTACACCATATACTTTACTCCCAGTTGCATACACCAGCTCCTTAAAAATATTCCATAATATTTCTATATCCTCCTCATTTTTCCAATTTGTTTTTCGTATTTCTTCATTTAATTTACGACAGTATTATTTTCCAATATTTTCAGACTGAAGTTTGTATACTTTAATACTTGGTTGTTCATAGCGATTTTCTTCATTTTTAATATTAAATGTCTGTTCTCTCCTTGTCTTTATTTTAGCTTCAACGAGAAAATGATCTGAACTGATCTCATAACCTCTTTTAACACGAACGTCCGCTATTTCATTTTTATATCTGTTCTGTACTAATACTAAAATACGTACTCAATATTTTTCAAAAATCTATCGAATGATACCAAATACGACTTCCACGGAGAGGGGTGGGGGGTAAATTTAATATTTTAAATACGAAACCCGTGATATTTCGCAAAATGAATATCATATCGAAAAACTGAAAAATACACTTATTCAATATTTCTGAAAAATCTATCGAATGGCACCAAACACGACCCCCCACAGATGTGGGGTGGGGGGTTACTTTAAAATCTTAAATGGGAGCCCCAGTTTTTTTATTGCAGATTTGGATTCCTTACGTAAAAATAAGTAGCTTTTATTCGAGACATTTTTTCGAATTATGGATAGATGTTGCTATAATCTAAAAAAATGATGTTGGAAATGGAAAATTAAATTAAAAATGGACAAGTCCGCACTAAAATGGAAAACTTTACTTAACCTTTTTTTTGGTTTTAGGAACTATTCTTCACAACCCAATAGGTCCCTAAAGCACTCGAGTGACTGCACATTTAGCATATTTTGCTTCCTTACCATTACCTGTTTCTTTCTTGTTACTTGAGACTGACACAAGTTAACTTAGGACTAAATACAGGAATTTTATGGACATTTGAGATAGATAGACTGGTCTGTACCAACAAAATAAATTTTCTTTATTTACAATTTACAAACAACTTTACAATTAAAGTTAATATACACTTATCCTATTTTTCTGGATCTAAGTTTGGAACATGATCGATGCCATTGGTCGAAATAGTCTTTAAAAAGTTGATGTAATCTATTGGCAGGCCTGTTTCTTGGGCTCCTTTGATTATGACATCCATGTAAGCTGGACTAGGTCGTCTTTCTGTCGGTAAGTTCGTCAAATCAAACCGTTCGAATTGTTTTACATTCTGATATGCTATAGCATTTAGTTTTTGGCCTTCTGGGGTTTCTATTTGTACTATTATTCGTTTATAAACATTCTTATGTACGCTTTCTTGCCTAAAAATGGAAAAGAGTAAAAGAAAAATTAGTGAGTCTTTGGAACAAGGGCGGATCCAGGGAGGGGGCCATGGGGGCCTCCGAGAATTTAAAAAATATAAATTTAAATATTTGCTGATAAAATTTTTATAGTTTCAAACACATAGATATATAGGTACAAAACGTAAATATAATTACGTCTTCTGGACTAGAATTGAAGAAAAGCAGTAACGGAATCTTCAAGAATGACATAGGATGTTTGGTAAATCAAAATGTTGATAATTTTACAAAGTGACCATTGTTAGAATGACCTTGGCAGCCATCAAAATCGTATCAATTTTTATATCCTGTATAAATAAAGAAATAAAAATGAAGCGTTACTTAGGTCACCAGCACTTAGAACAAAGGAGTTGGTTGGTACTTTCGCACATTCAAAAGGGATTGTTCTGCAAGTATTGCGTTTTATTTTTCTAATGAACAATATGGTCACAATAAAGGGATGACAACCCAAAGCATTGTCATGAAACCTTTAACATCTTTCGCCAAACTCATGAGCAAAGACGGAGCTATACAAACCCATGAAAACATCATACCACAAGGAGTGAGTTCAGGTTGGGCTGGATTTTCTACAAAGTTATCGCAACTCGCAAAAGTCAGTCATTAACCAGATAGATTCTCAAAGGTCTAAACAGATATAAGAAAATAGAGAAAGACTACGACCAATAGTAGAGTCTATAGTGTTCTTAGGTCTACAAAATATTCCTCTAAGAGGCTATCGTGATGATGGCCTTCTGCTTCTGGAGACAAATGCTGGACCTAGCAATGAGGGGAATTGTTAAGGTTTAAAATCGCATCAGGGGATAAGACTCTTAAACAACATCTATCCACAGCATCTTCCCGAGCAGCATACATTAGTCGCACCAGTCAAAATCAATTGATAACATGTTGTGGTGAAGAAATAATTGAACAAATAATGAATCAGATTCCAATTGCAAGTTATGACTCTATCATATTTGACAAAACCACCGCCAATAAGTTTTGAATGTCTTTTTGGGACTCAAAAGTGTGTGAAAAGTGCCTTAAAAGAACAAATTTGTAACCTTAATTTTTAAAAATTACCCCGGTACCACTCCCCAAAAAAGTTCATGGCCCCTCCCGAAAATCGGTCCTGGATCCGCCCTTGCTTTGGAAGCTATAAAATGTGGACGCAAAAAAACATGAGTTAAAAGTTTATTAATTGTGGTTGCATTGTAAAGCCAATATTCATTGTTGGGTAAAGGTCTCATTTAATAGCTATTTGTATAACAAGGGAGGAAAGTGCTACTTTTCCTCCCGAGAATGAAGTTTACTGCCCGACGCGTAGCGGAGGGCAGTAATCATTCAAGGGAGGAAAAGGCACTTTACTCCCATGTTATACATATGGTTTTTCCACCTTCCTCAAATAACAAGTCATTTTTTCATTTTTACTTAATTTATTTATGTAACTAACCAACAAAATTTGTTAGAACTAAAACTAATAAGTAGGTACAATATAACTGTCAACTGTCAATAATATAAGTCAAATTATTAATGTAAACATTGTTAAATCAGAATAACAATTTACTGTTTTTTACCATTCTGCAAAATACAGAGTGTTTTTAAATAAACGTTAAAATGTATAGATACTTACGTAATAGAAAATAGATATTGTACAGGGCGTCAATAAGTTATATTTCATGAATGAAATACCATGACGTCACTTTTACTTTTCCTCCCTAGGGAGGAAAAATATTTTCCTCCCTAGGGAGGAAAAGTACAACTTTGCTCCCTACAATCAGGTCCGGAAAAGTATACTTTCGGTAGAGGTAGGTGGAAAAAGATTTTTCCAAACCATAAACCATGTTTAACCCGATCAATGAACACAAAACTTTTCGAAAATCTCCGGAAAAGTAAAGAAAGCATGAAAATCTGGGAATAAGTAGCTGAAATTGTTTATTATTGTTTAAGAAAAGAATGTGTGTGTACTTTATACGCACGTAAGAAGTTATACTTCTATTATACAGTGCTAGTCAAAAGTCCGTACCCCCCCTCGTATCTTTTGAACGATTATACCTATAATAGTGAAATTTGGAGGGAGTAAATAAACGGACGTAAGCTTCTTAACTAGTTATGACAGGTGACGTACCTAATAGTGACAGATGATGTTATAGGGCCACTGTGACCGATAATTTTAAATAGAACCTTATGGCAAGTGATACCTCGTTTGAAAGGTAATTAAAATACCTATTCAGTCATACTAATTTTTTTGGGTTTAGGTTGATTTTTATTTTGGTGAATAAATTAAATAAATATAATATTGTAGTTTCGAATTTAATTAATAAAAATTCAAATGTCCGCCTATGGATTTTTTGTCAAAAAATTTGACGTTTATTAATTCTCTAGTAGTTTTTACGTCAACGTCAACCTGTTTGACAAATAATCATAGGCGGAATTTTGAATTTTTATTAATTAAATGCGAAACTACAATTTTATATTTATTTCATTTATTCATCAAAATTAGCTTAAACTCAAACAAAGTTAGTATGACTGAATAGGTATTTTCAATACCTTTCAAGCGAGGTATCACTTGCCATAAGGTCCCATTTAAAATTATCGGTCACAGTGGCTCTGTAACGTCATCTGTCACTATTACGTCACCTGTCATTACTAGTTAAGAAGCTTACGTCCGTTTATTTCCTCCTTTCAAATTTCACTATTATAGGAATAATCGTTCAAAAGATACGAGGGGGGGTACGGACTTTTGACTAGCACTGTATGATTTCAACGAAATAAAGATACTTAAAAGTTTATTTGTATTTTATTTAATTAATAAACTAATTTTGATATTACCACTTTCAAATTTTTTTTATTAAAACAACATCAAAAATTAAAAAAAAGATAACAATCGTCCGTGTCAGGATTTGAACCCGGGACCGGGACCTTCGCGTTATGTAGTCGAATGCTCTACCAATAACCCATCAGGGTTTTGTTTTTACGGCTTCTGGTACGTAATTACAAACGACGGTGACAAATAGATCAAATGAAGTATTAAATATAAAAATGTTTAAACTACTTATTATCTTATCCCCAAGGAAGACAAATCCAAAGACACAAAAATTATAATAAATATATTTACTAAAAACAAAACACTAATATATTATTTTCAAACCTTAGTTGCACTGATACATACATAACTTGGATGATTTAGCAACTAACAACATACTGTCGGTGTGCGCATGCGCCAGGGAATGTAAAAATTCACCCTCGTGCCTAAAGAAGTATAACTTCAAAAAGTTTACAATTCTACATCCCCTCCATTTTACAAAAATTGGGAAATACGGGGTGATAAATATTTTCTCGGGGATGAAAAAACATATGTTCAAAATAAGTACGGAATTGAATAAAATGACTAATTCTAAGCAACTTTTGTTCTATAGAGTTTTTTCACAAGTCAATACTTTTCGAGTTATTTGCGAGTGAGTATGTTCATTTTTAACAAAAATAAAACATGTTTTTGGACGGTTCTTCGCAGATAACTCAAAAAATAAGAATTTTACCAAAAAAAATATTCTTAGTAAAAATAAGGCTTATCAAAACAAGAAAAAATGGTGTATGCATGAAGAGTCTAGACTCAGTAGAAGCAGAGCTGTAGCTAATGAAAATTAGGTTCTTATTCGTCAAATTCCAAATCGAATATTTCAACGTGAAATAACCAAAAAACTGAGCACTTTTCGGGGAAAACTCATTACAACTTTTTTAAAGTCTGTAAAAAAGGTTTATCCTTGTTTTTTCAAAAAACTTCTAACATTAAAAGTAAGTGAGTTACGCTCAAAATGTTGTTGGTCACTTTTATTTCTTGGTAAAAAAATCGCGAAAATCACCCCCTAATTAGCTTCCCAAAAAAGATTAATCGTTACCGCTTTACAAGTTACTTTACTTATGTTACCCCAGGCCGTGGGTGAAAAAACGTGATATAATTCAGGAATTTTTGAAACCTATCAAGTGTTGTAAAGGACGATGCCAGGAATAACTTCTACTAAAATGTAACCAAAAATATTGTGTGCGCTTTTTTTTATTGCGATTTTCATTTGTTTTTTTTAATGATTATTAGACAATCTGTTATAACATATAACAATAGGCACATTTTATCTGAGAAATAATGACATGAAGAGATTGTGACCAACGCCACACATCTCTATAGAGATAATATTAAATTACTGTATTACATATATTAACTTAGCTACTGTAACAATATTAATGTCTGTGCGGTAAATCTAATGGTGTCTGTCTCTTTAACCGTTTTGTTTCCTGACTGTTGTCTAACAAATTAATTGCAAGCACATTCGCGTGGCTTTCAAGACGTACGATGTATTTTGCACTTAACTCCACTATCACTTCACTGACGGTTTTGGTTTCCAGATCATTGTAAATATCCCAGTTAGTAACAAACCACGGAGCATCGATTATTGAACGTAACACCTTGGACTGGAATCTCTCAATTATGGATACATTCGACTTGGATGCTGTTCCCCAGAGCTGCAGACCATATGCCCAGACTGATTTGAATATTGTGTTGTAGACTAGCAGTTTATTTCTTATCGTGAGCTTAGACTTACGCCCTAGAAGCCAATAATGCTTACTAAATTTTATGCCCAGTTGTTTCCGTTTGTTCCATATATGGGTTCTCCAGGTTAATCCCCTGGCCAAGTGCATGCCCAGATATTTTACAGAGGTAACTGAGGGAATTACCTTATTATTTATTGTTACTGTAGGTGATTCACCGTGACATTTTGTAAAAACAATACGGTTTGATTTTTGTTCATTCAATTTAATTCTCCAATTTTGTGCCCATGTATTTATTTGATTTAATACTCTCTGGAGTTCTGCAGCAGCTTCGACGGGATTTTTGTGTACTGCTAGGATTGCAGTATCGTCTGCAAAGATGGTGGTCGTTATATCACGATTTGTGGGTAAGTCGGCTGTGTAAATCAGATACAGTTGTGGTCCCAGAACACTTCCTTGCGGTACCCCTGATCTGATGGGATATAGTTTTGTATAGGCTGACTCAAACTTCACTCGAAAGTATCTTTCTGATAAATATGACTTAAGGAGTGTATATAGTTCCTCTGGTAAGTTCTTTTTCAGTTTATACAACAGTCCTTGATGCCAAACTTTATCAAAAGCTTGGCTAACATCGAGGAATGCTGCTGAACAGTAACTTTTTTCTTCAAATGTTTTATTTATAACATTGACCACTCTGTGAACTTGTTCAACGGTGCCATGCTCTTATTTTCATTTGTTAAATTTGCAATTTTTAATGATTTTTAATTTTGTAGCTTAGGATATTGATTTTAGAGAAAAACTTTTTAATAGAAAGTTGTAGTAAATTAAAAAACCAACAATTTGAGCTATGGTAAGTTTAATTTCGTTAATTGGTTATTGCAAAACAGCCTGCGAAAGGTCCAAAATGGCCGTTTTTTACAATTGCAATATTTATTGTACAAATAATTTTTTTATTTTTTAAAGCGTTAAAATGAAGATCTTTCAATTCCAAATATAAAAAAAATTGTAAAGCCAGATTAACCAATTTGTTGCTTAGATATTATAAATTGTTTATCCCAAGAGGTCAAATGTCGAAGGCTATAACTTTTAAAAAAAAAATCGTAGAGAGTTGGTGAAACATCCAATCCCCGTCTAAAGAGTTATGTTTTCATATTCTGATGTAAATAAATGCGTAAAACATTTTTAAACCTCTAATTTTTGGGTTTGAAAATAAGGGGGCAAATTTCGTTATAAACATTTAGAGCTGAAGCGGCCCTGTACATCCTATGAGTTTTTAACTTACAGATTATTGTTGCTGAAGACGAAACGAAGATTTATAAAAAAATTAAAAATTTCTACGACCAACTGAAGCCGAGATAATTTTTGGGTTTGAAAATAAGGAGGCAAATTTCGTTATAAACATTTAGAGCTGAAGCAGCCCTGTATATCCTATGAGCTTCTAAGTTACAGATTATTGTTGCTGAAGACAAAACGAAGATTTATAAAAAAATTAAAATTTTCTACAACCAACTGAAGCCGAGATAATTGTTTTTTTTTTCTTAAATCGTAGTGCCTTTATTTATAACAATTAACAAATTATTTTACAGTCATTGACTAAAGAAAGACTTATATTATCTTAAAATAAAAATTGTTATAAAATATTACTACATTTAATTATTAAAAATTATTTTTGAAATCGGTGCTTTTGCAAGCGGCCGAATTTTGCAAATAGCCCGGCTCGCTTCAAATCCGCGCGCTCGGAAAATTTTTACGTAACTTGTATTAAATTTTGACAGAAAACAGTTTAATAATATTACCATTATAATATACATTTTATTTACCACTGTATTTGTTTTTCTTGATAAACTTTTATATGTGAAATCCAAAAAGAATAGTCACTACAAGAAGAAAAAGTTTTATATTGTATATTATAGTAAGAAGTAACATTATTATTATATTTATATAACAATGAAAATATTAAAAATATAGTTACATATTTCATATATAAATATGTATCATTTTTGTAATATTATTTCTTCAGAAATGAAATTTCACATATAAAAGTTTATCAAGAAAAACAAATAGAGTGGTAAATAGACTGTATATTATAATGGTAATATTATTAAATTGTTTTCTGTCAAAATTTAATACAAGTTACGTAAAAATTTTCCGACCGCGCGGATTTGAATCGAGTCGGGCGATTTGCAAAATTCGGCCGCTCGCAAAAGCACCGATTTATAATTTTATATAATTTTATATAATTTTATGAACTGATAGCTTCATCTGAATGTTACTCGTATGAACTTCTAATTTCTTTCTTTGTGTGTGGTGAAACAGATTAGGGAACAAATAATGTAACAAAGTATAATGTACAATTTTTGAGTTTTCTTGTTCTGGAAGTAAATCTTTCAGATTTCTGCCGATTTTTATTGATGTAAGTAAATATATCAACTTCTTCAGCAGTTGTATGCCACTAATGGCCTCTCATCTTAAGATGCTACTTCTCCCAAAAATGATAGCTTTCACAACCTTCCATGAGTAAATATAGATATAAAATATATAAATAAATATAAATCACATCGATACATCAAATTCGCTCAGCTTACCGGTCTAAATTCACAAAATCTTCATCCTTCAACTGCCATAGAGCTCCCCAGACCTTGTCTCCAGGCGATTGGACTATATTTGCACCACAGCCTTTCCAAAAGTGCCCATATGTGCCCATGTCTAATGTGTAATCCTAAAATAATTATAGCTGTGGTCACTGAATAGTTTACAACTTCATTTTTACATTGTAATACTGTAAAATTGTGTCGTACGGGATTTGATAAATGAAGTGCTTGTCAAAACTTTCGCGCGTATTGAAAAATAAAATAAAAAGTTATTAAACGCGTCAAAAATGCCTAGAATGTATTTGACGCGCAAAAAATCAAAGCAATTGCCAAACTCGAAGAAGGTTGGTCACTAGGCAAGTTGCTTCAGGTTTGAACGTGAGCCATATGTGCATATAGAAAATCAAACAAAAATGGGATCATTTTCATTCCATAGCACGGTTGGATGGTTCAAGAGGGCAGAAGAAAGTAGTCCCAGACTACTAGTAGTTTTTCTGGACACTAGTCCAGAAAGCCACTGCGCATCCGCTAGGAAAAATATTCTGATTCGGATTTTTTGCACACACTTACTCAAAAAGGACCCCTTTTAACAAATTTGCATGTTGCCAGGTGCAAAAGCGAGTCAAAAATTTTTTAAACGTTTTTTTTTATTTTTCCTAAAATTATTTTTTTTGCATCAAAGTTTTTTTAGGTCTTTTGGATCATTCCAAACAGAAAAGGTCTTTAGTGACTTTTCTCTAAAGTTGATAGTTTTTGACATATTATAAGCGATTAAAAAAAAACTATGTAAACAACTGAAAATTTGAATGTTGCCAAGGTAAGTAGATATTTTTTAAACATCGATTGATGAAATCGCGGAGAGCTTTTTGTAATACAATATCGAAAACCCCTTTGTTTTTTAATTGCTAATCAAGCGGGCGCGACTTTATTTTCAACCGTTGCATGTACTTATGGTAGGGGAGCCCAAGCGGGGATTTTTGCAGTTACTCGAGCGCGTCAGATTAGCATATGGGAGAAACCTGGTACCCTGCAGATGTACCTCTAACATATATTGGCTCTTAACACAGGGGAGTTCGTTAAGGGGGGCCGAAAAAAAAAATCTATCCTTAAAAAAACTCGAAATTGTCAGATTAAGATAAGGTAAGTTAAGTACATGCAAAAGAGTGTATATTTCAAAAATCTGACGATTTGACCCTGGCGTAAGGAAATGGGTGAGTCCCAAAGTTTCACAAGAAAAAAGCGAGTATTTAGCGAAATGAATGACAGATCGAAAAACTAAAAAATATGTGCCCAATATTTTTTAAAAATCTATCGAATGATACCAAACACGTCTTCCCGCGGAGAGGGGTGGGGGGTAAATTTAATATTTTAAATACGAATCCCGCGATATTTCGCGAAATGAACATCAGATCGAAAAACTGTAAAATACACTTATTCAATATTTTTGAAAAATCTATCGAATGGTACCAAACACGACCCCCCATGGATGTGGGGTGGGGGGTTACTTTAAAATCTTAAATAGGAGCCCTCATTTTTTTTGCAGATTTGGATTCCTTACGTAAAAATAAGTAACTTTTATTCGAAACATTTTTTTGAATTATGGACAGATGGCGTTATAATCGGAAAAAACGATTGTTGGAAATGGAAAATTAAATTAAAAAATGGCAAGCGCCCACTAAAATGGAAAACTTTACTTAACTTTTTTTGGTTTTAGGACCTACTCTTCACAACCCAATAGGTCCCCAAAGCGCTCGAGTGACTGCACATTTAGCATACTTTGCTCCCCTACCATTATGTCATATGCGTAAATATACAGGGTGTTAGTAAATAAGTATGAAAAATTTTAAGGGATAATTCTACATGAAAAATTAATGCCAATTTGCTCTATAAACATATGTCCGCAAATGCTTAGTTTCGGAGATACGGGGTGTTGAAATTTTTATTTCAAACTGCCAATTTATTTATTGCTCTAAGACCAGTTGAGCTATGAAAATGAAATTTGGTGAGTTTTAGGAGGTAGTTATTACGAATTTTTTGACATACAATTTAGACTTTTGTATTCATCATTGGCGCGCCTACAGGCAATGGTCTGAATTTTTTTAAAGAAAAAAATAGTAAGCCACTGAGATATTTCGAATTAAAAATTATTTTTAAATTTCACGTAATTTATGATAAAAAACCTTTCTTGCCTTTTTTTCATATGATGCACCGTTTTTATGCAGAAAAATAAAACATCTTGGCGCGTATTTTTCATTTCTTAATACATTATCAAGAACTATCCAATATAATAATACTAAACTAGAACAATAACAGAAAATATTACTAATAAGATTTCAACTAGGTGCAAAGCTGCAAGAAATGTTTAAAATGATCTCCTTTACAGATAACAGAAGAATTTTATATTCATCATTGGCGCGCGTACGGGTAATGGTCTGAATTTTTTGAAGAAAAAAATAGTACGCCACTGAGATATGTCAAACTAAAAATCAGTTTTGAATTCCTCGTTCAATTTACGACAAAAAATCTTTCTTTCCTTTTTTTCATATGAGACGCCGTTTTTATACAAAAAAATAAAACATCTTAACGCTTACCAAGTATTTGAGGTAGTTTCCATGGTACCCCGTCAAAATAGCCCCGTCAAAAAAGCTCCGACAAAATAGCCCCGACATAATATCCCGTACACAAAATAGCTCCGACAAAATAGCCGCGGAATAATAGCCCGCCGACAAAATAGCCCCGACAAAATAGCCCCGACAAAAAAGCTCCCTTCAGAATTCATCATGAAATCATTCCTTAAAAATACATTTTTTCGGAAATGGTAATTATCCTCAATTCAGATGTTTATCTTAACCACATTAAATAAAAATGGTCTTTTCAGAGAACTCGAGTCCTGTCTTCCCTGCCTCTTGGAAGTTTGAACATTTAAGTTAAACGAAAAATCAATGTTTATTTATGATATAAACATTTTTTTCTGTTTTCGGGAAACACTAAAATGCATTTTAAATTAAATAAATTAAATAAATTAAATACATTCTTCCTTTTTGTCAAATAATTTAAATGAAAAAAAAAGTTTTTGGACACCTTGTATAAATAATTATGTAATTGTTTATAAGAGGCTGTTTTAGCCGGGGCTATTTTATCCGGGGCTGTTTTGACTGGGGCTATTTTGTGTGCGATCTCTTTTGTCGGGGCTATTTTGTTTGCGGGCTATATTGTCGAGGCTATTTTGTGTTCGGGCTATTTTGACGGGGCTTTTTTGACGGGGCTGTTTTGACCGGGCTATTTTGACGGGTCACGAGTTTCCATATGCATAGAAACTTAGTTCAAATACTTTGTAAACGTTAAGATGTTTAATTTTTTTGCATAAAAACGGCGCCGCAAATGAAAAAAGGGCAGGAAAGATTTTTTGTCGTCAATTGAACGAGGAATTTAAAAATGATTTTTAGTTTGACATTTCTCAGTGGCGTACTATTTTTTTCTTCAAAAAATTCAGACCATTACCGCTACGCGCGCCAATGATGAATATAAAATTCTTCTGTTACCTGTAAAGGAGATCATTTTAAACATTTCTTGCAGCTTTGCACCTAGTTGAAATGGTATTAGTAATATTTTCTGTTGTTGTTCTAGTTTAGTATTATTATATTGGATAGTTCTTGATGATGTATTAAGAAATGAAAAATATGCGCCAAGATGTTTTATTTTTTATCATAAATTAGACGTGGAATTTAAAAATAATTTCTAATTCGAAATATCTCAGTGGCGTACTATTTTTTTCTTTAAAATAATTTAGACCATTGCCCGTAGGCGCGCCAATGATGAATACAAAATTCTTAATTGTATGTCATAAAACTCGTAATAACTACCTCCTAAAACTCACCAAATTTCATTTTCATAGCTCAACTGGTCTTAGAGCAATAAATAAATTGGCAGTTTGAAATAAAAATTTCAACACCCCGTATCTCCGAAACTAAGCATTTGCGGACATATGTTTATAGAGTAAACCGGCATTAATTTTTCATGTAGAATTAGCCCTTAAAATTTTTCATACTTATTTACTAACACCCTGTATATGCGGAAAATATTCTGATTCAATTTTTTCTCATCATCTTGCTTGAAAAGGTCTCCTTTTAACAAATTTTCATGTTACCAGGATCAAAAGGCAGTCAAAAAATTTTTTAAACGTTTTTTTTTAAATTTATCCTAAAACTAATTTTTTGCCTCGGACAATTTTTTTAGGTTTTTTGGGTCATTTCAAATAGAAAAGATCTCAAGTGACTTTTCTCTAAATTTGATAGTTTTCGAGATATAAGCGATTGAAAATTTAAAAATTGCAAAATCGGCCATTTAACCCTCTAAAACTATGTGAAAAACCGAAAATTTTAATGTTACCAAAATACGTAGATATTCTATGAGTATCGATTGATGAAATCCCGAAGAGCTTTCTGCAATACAATATCGAAAACCTATTTGTTTTTTAATTGCTAATAAAGCGGGCGCGACACTATTTTCAACCGTTGCATAGATGTAATCGGAAAAGGTTTAAGTTTAAAAAAATTGTTTAAAAAATTTTAGACTCTGGCAACATGCAAATTGGTTAATAGGGAACCTTTTCAAGCAAGATGGTGAAAAAAAATTGAATCAGAATATTTTTCAGCACATATATTTACTATTTACGCATATTACATATACATGCAATTGTTGAAAATAGTGTCGCGCCCGCTTAATTAGCAATTAAAAAACAAAGGGGTTTTCGATATTGTATTGCAAAAAACTCTTCGGGATTTCATCAATCGATGTTTAAATAATATCCACCTACCTTGGCAACATTGAAATTTTCAGTTTTTCACATAGTTTATGAGGGTTAAAAATGGCCGATTTCGCAATTTTTAAAATTTTAATCGCTTATATCTCAAAAACTATCAACTGAGAAAAGTCACTTGAGACCTTTTCTGTTTGGAATGATCCAAAAAACCTAAAAACTTTGTTCGTTGTAAAAAAAATAAATTTAGGAAAAAAACAAAAAAAAAACGTTTAAAAAATTTTTGACCCACTTTTGGAACTGGCAACATGCAAATTTATTAAAAGGGGTCCTTTTTGAATAAGATTATGCAAAAAATCCAAATCAAAATATCTTTCCTAACTGATGCGCAGTGGATTTCTGAACTGCAGAGGAATAAAATAAGGTGTTAGTAGATTATTTGAAAGATTCTCCTTTTGCCACAGCTCGAAAGCTAGCGAAGAGACAGCGTTTTCGAGCAGCATTCTTACTTCAGGAAGCTGCAAGGAGGTTTAAAGCAAGTGAATTGATAAATTGTGCAGCTGCAAGGAAACCTTTTTTGACAAAAGTAGACGAGTTGCATTTTGTAATAAATTCATAAAGCGTGAACACAACTTTTGACCTAACGTTGCATTTGGTGATGAAAAAGTATGTTACTCTTAGGAATAATAGTTTATATGCCGAGAAATCATAGTGTTGTTCTGAAGCTATTTTCTTGTGACATTTTTGCAATTAACTAGTTTTGATGGGAAATAAGCCACAATTTTACTAAAAAAATGATTTTATCAACGTTTCGACGCCCAAATCGGGTGTCGTTGTCAAAATACAAAAAATATGAATGAATTAAACAAAAATGTTGCTTAGTAAAAAAAATTCGCGCTAGAGATTCCACAGTAAATCACGAGGGAAAACCAGGAAAAAACCTCGTGATACTATCCCGAGGTTTAAATATAATTTAAAATAACATACATATAATAACATATTTAAAATAACATATAATTTAAAATGTACATACAGTCGGAAAAACGAAAGAATACCCATGATCAGATCAATCCAAGAACGATCAGATCAATCACATATTTTGTATTTGCTGTTTTTTTCTTCATAAATAACAAACGAGAGAGATAGATTATTAATAATCTGAATAATATGTGATTGCTGTGATCGTTAATGGGTATTCTTTCATTTTTCCGACTGTAATTAAGGTCAGAATTTGGTATTAGTTTTGAGAGGGAACTAAAATAAGAACCTAATACTTACGATGTCGGGATATTATCAAGAGGTTTTTTCCTTGTTTTTCCTCGTGATTTACTATGGAATCTCTAGCGCGATAATTTAACTGTCACCATTGCATGTGGTTGTCTTTTTAAAGACAGATCACATATTATGATTTTTTTTGTGACGAATATTCTTGAGTTGGGGTTGATTTCATGTAATCGAATGAACTATCTTTCAATAAAGTCGTCTAAGGAACGCAACCCATAAATATTGGCTTCATTTTAAAGTCTTCTACTTTATAAAATGTATAATATATAGGTATCTGAATTGCCGATATAAATAAGTCAGATTAAATAAATTATTAGAATATTTTTTTTTTACTAAGCAACAACATTTTTGTTTAATTCATTAATATTTTTTTTATTATTTGACAACGACACCCGATTTAGGGGTCGAAACGTTGATAAAATCATTTTTTTAGTAAAATTGTGGCTTATTTCCCATCAAAACAAGTTAATTGAGAAATCATAGGTTTGATGAACGCTATACTCATCATTTAATAGTGGAGAATTCTCGTTCAACGTATGGGGATGGATAAGGGCTGAAGACCCGGGCGTTTGTTCTCATAACATAACAGGATTATATTACAAACATATTATTAAGAACATAACGTTGCCATCACTGATCTAGACTCCCCAACAACAACTTTATCTTCCAACATAATAAATGTCCGATTCATACGAGTAGAATGGTTGGAAGAAACTAATGTTAATTTTCATCCGCAGCCTTCTCGGAGTCCAGACCTTAACCCCATCGAAAATGTGTAGGCAGAGTTGATAAAGAAATTAAATGAAAGAAACCGTAGGTCACGGAATAGGATTAAACTATGGACAATAGGCATGGGAAGAGCTTGTTGAATTTAACATGAGAAGATTGGTGCTATCTGTGAATAGCAGATTGCAAGTTGTATTAACAATAATGGGGTTTCCATACATATTAATTGTGTTACTGTTTATCAACATTTAATATAAAATAGATTTAAAATAAAATGGATGTTTTGAACCCAGTCTTACTTATTTTCGTTATTAAAAACATAATCCATTTTATTAAAAAAAACTTCTTGTATGTTTAAAGTAGGTAAAAATTCACAAAATCCTCTAAGTACTAGATATGTAAGGGTGTAAACTATTCAATGGCCGCAGCTGTACATCTCATCAATTATAGAATTTTGATTACACCCGACACCAGAACCACCCTGAAGAATTTGGTATATTATCCAACCCTGAAGATTTATCGACCAATGTCGCACTGTAAACTCACCTTGTACTAGGTCTGGATCCCGCATAAGAAAAAAAAGTTGATTAATAGCAAGCTGAAAATTTGTTAACGGTGTCTAGTCGGACAAACTTTGATGTACGGGAACACTGGAACAGGGGAAGTTTTAATTGTGGAACAGTTTAAAAATTCGGAACGTCAGATTACGAAAACGTCTTATGTATTTTGTCGGACAGAACATCCAACTGATTTGTTGCCCTTTCATTAAACTCTCATGCAAAAATCAGACTGGTGTTTATCACCAACTGCGCATTTTAATGAGTGGAACACGAAGAACATGTCAAATGTCAGGAATCATGTTGGTTAGTAATAGCAGTCTGATTTTTGCATGTAGGGGAGTGCAATTAGAACGAAAATATGCATTGTTTCGGAAAAATTGAAACAAGATTATATTTTTCTAAAAACTTTTTTTGTTAGTTTATATACATGTTAAAGTAAAAAGTTCTACTCGCAGATTTTATTACAATTATGATAACTATTTTATTATCACTTTTAAGAAAAAAAGTTATTCTTCATAAAATGCTCTCCCTGATCTAAAATCTAAGATACAACCATCAGATATCAAACTTTTTTAATTTTATACGAGGTATGTAAAAAATATGAATTTTTCTTAAAAGTTAAGTGCCTTTATTATTCACAATATTTTAATTAGGAGGATGTAATTGAACACTAAAACAAATTTTTTAATCCCAAACAACTTTTTTTAATAACAATTTTCGATATTGTGAAATGTAACGGTACTTTACTCTTGAGTGAAATTCATATTTTTTGACATTATGTACCTCGAATAAAATTAATTAAATTTAATATTTGATGATTACATCTTAGATTATATACGATGCAGAGTATTTTATAAAGAATAACTTTTTTTCGTAAAATTGATAATAAAAAAGTTATCAATAGGTTCGAAGTTACGCAGACATACAAGAGCCAAAAAATTTTTTTTGCTGAACATTTGTTATTGTTGAAGCTTATTATTAAATGTATTTTAGGTAAGTTTTACAGTTTTTAATCACTTTGTATAAACATTTGTTTAGCTGGTAATTTTCGGTTTTTGTATTACAGTTTTGTTGTCTTTTTTAATTTTCTCAAAAAGAAATAGACTATTTCATTTCTAAAGTAAAATAATTAGTGCATTTTAAAGATTATATCCTAAGTTTTAAAACAGTACCTACTTATAAAACTGTAATAGATCTGTTCAAACTTGAGTAATACCGTCTTAAACTGGTGGTAATTCTATAAAACTATGAAGATTTTAAAAATTAAATTTTTTGAGATGTCATATCATTTGAATTAAATTTTTGAGATTTTTTTTGAATGAAACATCATGTAGTAAGATGCTTGAAAGGTAAGTTGTGCAAAATTGAGGGTTTTATAAGAAAAATTGTATTAGTTACACATTTTTAAATCATTTTTAAACAAAATTTATGTAAGGCTCACTTTCCGCCCCCACCGTACTTATGCCCATAAATTTTATTTCTTTTTATTATAACCATAATATAGCTTAACTATTCTATGTATTAGTTAAAGAATTACATTAAAATAACTCAACCGTGCACTTCGCCGTACGCTAGTTTACAGTACGCCAATGTTTGTGAGAAGGGTGACTTAGCGTTTTAAATAAAAAGAAAATTAGAAAATTATTTATATAAGGTTTTTTTTTGTAAAATTTTCTGAATTTTTCAATGGTCGTCAGTTTTTTTCTAAAATTGAGTAATTTAAAAAAACATCTAATTTGGTAGTTCATTTTGTTTAATAAAAAATGAAGCACCCACTTCTCGAGTAGAACTTTTTGATATTTTGTTTATTAAACATTTCTTAATAAAATTACAAAAAGTTCTATCTTGTTTGATTTTTCCGAAGTGAAAATTTATATGCACTCCCCTAATGAGAGTTTAATGAAAGGGTAACAAATCAATTGGAAGTTCTGTCCGACAAAATACATCTGACGATTTCATAGTCTGACGTTCCAAATTTTTAGCCTGTTCTACCATTAAAACTTACCCTGTTACATTGTTCCCATATATCAAAGATTGTCCGACTAGACGCCGTTAAGCTATTAACAAACTTTCAGCTTGCTATTAATCAACTTTTTTTCTTATGCGGGATCCAGACCTATACGTCATATACATGGTGTTAGTAAATAAGTATGAAAAATTTTAAGGGCTAATTCCACATGAAAAAATAATGCCGGTTTACTCGATACTGGGTGTTGAAATTTTTATTTCAAACTGCCAATTTATTTATTGCTCTAAGACCAGTTGAGCTATAAAAATAAAATTTGGTAAGTTTTAAGAGGTAGTTATTGCGCATTTTAATAGTCTGAATTTTTTAAAGAAAAAAATAGTACGCCATTGAGATATGTCAAACTAAAAATCATTTTTGAATTCCTCGTTCAATTTGTGACAAAAAATCTTTTTTGTCTTTTTTTCATACGAGGCGCCGTTTTTATGCAGAAAAATAATACATCTTGGCGCGTATTTTTCATTTGTTAATACATCATCAAGAACTATCCAATATAATAATACTAAACTACAACAATAACAGAAAATATTACTAATAAGATTTCAACTAGGTGCAAAGCTGCAAAAAATGTTTAAAATGATCTCCTTTACAGGTAACAGAAGAATTTTATATGCATCATTGGCGCGCGTACGGGTAATGGTCTGAATTTTTTAAGAAAAATATAGTACGCCACTGAGATATGTCAAACTAAAAATCATTTTTGAATTCCTCGTTCAATTTGTGACAAAAAATCTTTTTTGTTTTTTTTCATACGAGGCGCCGTTTTTATAAAAAAAATAAAACATCTTAACGCATAGAACTTAGTTCAAATACTTGGTAAACTTAAAGATGTTTTTTTTGCATAAAAATTCAATTTGCAATTCAAAAATGATTTTTAATTTGACATATCTCAGTGGCGTACTATTTTTCTCTTAAATAAATTCAGACCATTACCCGTACGCGCGCCAATGATGAATATAAAATTCTTATATAACCTCTACAGGAGGTCATTTTTCACATTTGTTGTAGCTCTGCACCTAGTAAAACCTTATTAATAATATTTTCTGTTATTGTTCCACTTTAGTATTATTATATTGGATATTTCTTGATAATACATATTAAAAAAATGCAAAATACGCGTCAAGATGTTTTATTTTTCTGCATAAAAACGGTGCACCATATGAAAAAAGGCAAGAAAGGTTTTTTATCATAAATTAGACGTGGAATTTAAAAATTATTTTTAATTCGAAATATCTGTGGCGTACTATTTTTTCTTTAACAAAATTCAGACCATTACCCGTAGGCGCGCCAATGATGAATACAAAATTCTTATTTGTATGTCAAAAAATGCGTAATAACTACCTCCTAAAACTCACCAAATTTAATTTTCATAGCTCAACTGGTCTTAGAGCAATAAATAAATTGGCAGTTTGAAATAAAAATTTCAACACCCCGTATCTCGGAAACTAAGCATTTGCGAACATATGTTGATAGAGCAAACCGGCATTAATTTTTTATGTAGAATTAGCTCTTAAAATTTTTCATACTTATTTACTAACACCCTGTATAACTTTTAAGAACAAAATTGAAATTATTGCTTACCTTCAATACACCTTTTCCATATCTAACAGCATTAGGATTAGACCGGTGCATTCGTCTTTCCAGCAAATTGCTTCCATATCCAAAGTAAAGGCTTTTATTTGTCGCCATTAGACTACCAATACTGGAAGTAAGAATCATATAAAAACATATTGGAATAGTTCCACCTTTCATGATCGGTTTTTAGGATCTTGTTTGTTTGAAACACTTTAAAGCTTAACCAAAAAAGTATAAATCCAGAAATGAATGTTTTTAGTGATAATGGTTTATCAACAAATGACACACTATCTATTGCTTTTGACAGGATTTCTTAATTGACATTTGACCTATGAAAACGATTTTACATAAATTAAGAACCAACTCTTAACGCTACACTTCATCAATTTGCAATGGTATTAAAATCCAGTTTATTTCTTTACACTTTAATGCGTTATACGTGGGCTATCCAGAAAGTACGTTTCGTTTTGGAATAGAAAGAAAAACAAGTAGAAGAAAAATATTTTATTATATGAAAAAAGAGACACTCAAATACTATTTCTCTACATAATCTCTTAATAATTTCTCTTTAACTTATCATACCGGTTAACTATCTTTGAAATACCATTGTCATAAAAATCTGCCGTCTGAGACTTCAACCAGGTGTTCAACTCCGTCCCGTGCAAAGCGCTGCGTTGCAAGCCAGGTCTTCATTGCTTGAAGCAGGTGGTAGTCGCTAGGTGCAAGATCCGGACTATATAGCGGATGAGGAAACACCTCCCACTTAAATTTTTTAAAGACTTCTCCAATACGATTTGCAGCTTTCCTCTGAGCTTGTTTTTTAGCGCTCTTCGTAACTTTTCCAATGTTCACTGAGCAGTGAGAGCTCAGTTATTGTGAATCGCCGGTTTCCTTGAATTTGCATGTCGACTTTAGAGATAAGTTCAACAGTCACAATGCTTGGTCGTCCACTTCGTTCTTCATCATGCACACTGGTTCGGCCATTTTTCAATTTAATGCTCCATTGACCCGTGATCACATTGTTCCCATATAAACAGCACAAATTTCACGATCAATTTCAATTGGTTTGTTGTTTTTAGCCAACAAGGACCATATTACCGATCGCACATAAACAAACCAAGTCACGTTAACTGTTACAAGAAGCACTCCCGAATCATGATTTACAATGTATATACATTGTAAATCCCAAATAATGATTTAAAAAGTTTATACATTGTAAATCATGATTCGGGACTTCGGGAGTGCTAATTGTACCAGTTAACGTGTCTTGGTGTGTTTATTTCTAGTACATCTTGATTGCGGTTGTTGTATAACTTTACTAATAAAGTACTTACCTTCGTGGAATAACGAGATATTCTTTGTAGAACTACTTAATGATCTACTTAATGAATTGCTGCTACTTGTCGATTCGCAGCGGTGATGTTTTCTGGGATTAACGACATTAATTATTTACAAAATATTTATATCAATAGCAAATAATAAAATTCATAAAATTCTCATTTACCAAAAACATTATCAAAATCAGAATTATTGTTTAGTATTAACAACCTTATTATCTGACGATCCAGCAACAGCACTATTACGTATTTTCTAATGCTAACTTGAATATTGTGAGATAATATAATTTTTCTGGAAAAAGTGCACAGCAACAAATAATCAAAACAAAAATATCCAGTTTATCATCAACACTGGTTCTTCTTATGATATTACCTATGAAAAAGAATATTTTTACAACAATAACGTGATATCAATGATAAGACTACTTCACATGTTACTAAATTTTTTCTGGATTAACGGGTCAAATAACTTTGTTAGGGGAAACCCGGGCAAAATGGGGTACTTAAGGTTTAAATTAGGATTTAAAACACATCTGTAACTTTTAAGGTCTGGAAATAAGCCAAATACCATTGTTATAGTAGTAACTATTGATTAATATAACTTAAAGTTAAAAAAAGTAAAAGATTTTCTTATCATATAAAAAAACAAAAAATAATGTAAAGTACCCCATTATGCCCGTCATATAGGGTAAAATGGGGGTACCAAATTAAAACCAAGAAAAAGTTATTGACAAAATTCGCATACAAGTACTGCTTCGTCATCCTCATCTTCTACACCTGCACATTAATTTTTAGCCCATTTAAGGCAACTGAATCAGCTTATCCATCCTTCTGTGGAACTTAAATAAAAGTTTCCGCAAAACCAGTCAGTGTCACTATCTTCGCCTTCTGAATCTGACTCTACTTTTTTAGTTTTATTCAATTGCGATTTCTTACTCGTCTGTGATTTGGTTTGATCATCGGCTATCTTACTTGGTATGGTAAAAAGGGTAAAGACTACCAATAGGTATGGTAAAAAGGGTTTACCATTTTACCCTACCTATTGGTACCCCGTTTTGCCCAAAGAGCAGATTTTGAGATAATGACCTGTTTAAATTATTACAAGTTTTTATTTTTTAATATAATGACAAACGAATACCCTAGAACACATTCACTGTTAATTGGAAGTAATAATATTAAATAATAAATTGTTTTAGTAATAATAACGATGGATTATTTTTCGGCCGATATTATAACTTGGTTAACTAAAAACGCACATGTACTGTTTACAACAATCGACTAACAGTTATTTATATCTGCTATATGACAGAAGGCGTAAACAGGCGTCTATAATATAATTTCATTAACGTCGTATATATCGAGCGAGTGATATTGAAAAAAAGGGGGTACCCCGTTTTAGGCAGCTACCCCGTTTTGCCCGCATTTCCCCTACATTTTAGAAATAAAATTAAACATTTGATTGTATTCTTGTTCTCATGATCATTTTTCAGTGCGTCATTAATTATGACGTCATATACTGTATTGGGTGTGTCGAGACTTATTTCATGTAATTATTGACGAATCTGACAGATGCCAGAATCGTACTTAGCCATAGGTGAAAAGCTTGTGGAATTAAACTAATTAGTAATTTAGTAGTTTTGATTTTTACACAATATGTTAACATGTAGGTATTTTTTATAAAGGGGAATAAAATAAAAAAGTAAACAATATTGTTAATTAAATTTATAAATATGGAAATATTAAAAAATGACTCAAAACTATCCATAAACTATGTTTTTATCTTCTTCTCTAGGTGCTGTCTCCGCTTCAAAAGTTGGCAATCATCAGAGAGATCTTTATTTCTGAAACCGCGGCTCTAAATAATTCATTGTTATTACATCCAAACCAGTTCCTAAGGTTCTTCAGCCATGAGTTACGTCTCCTTACTATGGATCTTTTTCTTGCATAATGATCTGGAGTATTAGATATACATCTCTCATCACATGTCCCATATATCTCAGTTTTCTTCTTATTTGTTAGTTTTTCTCGTTCCTTATGCGTAAGTCTCATTACCTCCACGTTGGCTATTCTATCTACTCATGAGATATTTAGCACTCTTCGGTACATCTTGAATGTCTCTAGCCTCCTCACGCCAATGACTAACTTTTAACGAACTAAATTCTAAACCAAAACACAAAATAATGCACAAAAACGTTGTGAAACGCAAGGGAAGTCGAATTCGAAATTTCAAAATGACACGTACACAAAATAATGACCTGAATAATAACCGTCACTTGACTCTTTGACACTTCTAAAAAATGGCCAAAATGGACGAAGTTTTCGTCAAATGTTCGTACCTAATACGTGTATTTGATTGGCTAGAAAAAACGCGCATTCTAAATATCAACGAATCAAACGTAGGTTAGGAATAGACATCTTATGTATATGTATAACCATTATAATGCTGCATTATTTTTGTGTTTAATCACGGAGCTACCGCTTTTTCCGTCTCATCTAACTTAATGCATTAGAGAGAAATCGAAAAACTGTGACGCACTGAAAAATGATCATGAGAACAAGAATAGCTTACCTTTGCAATAACAGGGTGGTATGGTCGTGATGTCACGTTGTTTGTGAAAACAGAGAGCACTTTACCCTACGCCAAACAGATCACAACTAATATGTCACACTATCGAAAATAACGAGGTGTCCAAAAGAAACAACGCTACAAGATGGGTTGTCACATCATTTCTGTCTCTGTCCCTCCAAAGCTCAGTTTACTTTAATGGTAAAGATACCACGTTTTTTCAGTATATAGAATGAAATACGGCGGATTTATTCAACGAATAATACAAAAATCAGATATTTTGAAATGTCACGTTGTTCTGGTAAATGAGCGAAATATAATATGAAATTTACCTGGAAAATATCAACATATAGCAGATTTATTGTCACGATACTTTATTAAAGATAAGCATAATGATATGATTAATGATAACATAATTATGATAATAAAGTACCTAAACAAAAGATATCGTCTCGAAAAGGCAACTCAAGAATATGTTTGGGAATATCACTATTCACATTGCTCTTGTGGGATATCTTACGAGACGGTATTTCAGATAATTCTAAAATCCTTTTAAACACGAAATAATTTATTACAGATGACCGTGGATGAGACGGTTTTTCTCTCGACTGGGCAGCCGAGCTGCCTTCGAGAATAATCTAGCGTCGATGATAATCTGTCTCAATCTACGGGTAATACATCTGTAATTATGACAAAAGGATGAGTGGTTATTGATAAATTCTTTATGGTGATAATTGTGTTAGCTTCGACAAATTGCTATCTTATTTTCAATCATATTATGGTTTATTCTATTATTTATTTCTTAGTTAATTAACCAGCCAATTTCAATTGAAATTTGACTTTTTAAAAGTCAAAGTTTTTCTATGGTCCTTCGGGCCTGATACCTAAAAATAATTTTTGCCTTATATAATAATTTTTTCATTTTAATTTAATATTTGAATCAATTCAGTCGGCCCTTCGAGAAATATATCTTTAACTTTTTTAACTCGACTCAATTTACACATTTAACTTTAGTCATATTTCATAATAGTATTATTATCCAGAAATTCGGATCTCTTAACGCGCTCGATGCCCATACCGTAAACAGATTTCAACTGAGATCAGTGCGGTTCTAGCCTGGGGCAGGGGGCAGCCCCCCCCCCAATTTTTTCAGGACTTTTGTACTATAATCTTCGTTAAAAAGGCACGTTATCTTGTTTATTCACCGGTTGTGTTCACTTGCCCCCAGTCTTTTTGGTCTAGAACCGCCACTGACTGAGATGCTCAGGCTCAGCCCAAGCTTGTAATGATTTATTTAGTAACGCAATACCACTGCCGATACTCGTTCGTCGTCGGCACCATTGATAAAAACCTCGTGCCGACCACTGTCGACGTGGGCGCTGAACGAGTTAAACAATGTTTGATACAGAAATAAACACAGAAATCTTATACATTTGGAGATTCGATGAGGATAGTTGAAAACCAATAATATTTGCCTGATATGTTAACAAAAATATATTTATATTTTATACAATAACTTTAAAATCGAGAATAATAAACATGTATATTATTCCGGATCCAAATTTGGATAATAATCGATTCCATTCGTAGAAACAGTTCCCAAAAACTTCGTATAATCTATCGGCAGACCTGTCTCTTGAGATCCTTTAATTATGACATCCATGTAAGCTGGACTGGGTCGTCGATCAAATGGTAAATTGGCCAAATCCACTTTTTCAAAATTATTCACCATCTGGTATGCTATACAGTTAAGTTTTTGGCCCTCTGGAGTTTCAATTTCAACTAATATTCGTTTGTAAACATTTAAATGGACGTATTCCTGCCTAAAAATGAAAAAAGTAAATAAAAGGATTAAAAATCATTAATGAAGAAATATATTTTACTAAATTTCCTTCCAGATGTAAAAACTACTGCACATTGTTACTAATAACACATGCCAGTAAAATCATAAACCTCTTAGAAACACTTAGACCTCCCATGGCGGGTCTATTGTATCACCACTATGATACGGACTAGGCCCATACGGACCTGGTCTTTGGAGTTTCTGAGGCTCAGGCTGTTCTGGGCTCTCATATCTGCTAAAATCAGCAGGGTCTCCAAATCTGATCCAAGTCTAATCTTTTAGTAACCTTGTGGCCACTAGGACTGGGTAAGAAAGAGAAGAGCAGAATAAAACGATCATATAAGCCAAATGACAACAAATAGAGTAGAGAGCTTACCTGTCTAAATTAATAAAATCTTCATCTTTTAATTCCCACAGAGCTCCAAAGACCTTTTCTCCAGATGCTTCAGTTATATTTGCACCACAGCCTCTCCAAAATTTGCAATAAGTTCCCATGTCGAATCGATAGTCCTAAAAACAATTTATAATTAACGAAAGTACATAAAAAAAAATGTGGTTGAATTGTACGCCAGTCAATGGGAGCAAGAATAGGATATTACCTCCGAATTCTATCCTACTGCATGGATTTTAATGAAACTTTGGGCCTAGCCTCTACTTATCTATTAATTCAAAGTCTAAAATTACTTCCCATTTTTTCTTAAAATACATTAGTTATCAATTTTGTTTGCAGCATATCTCGCTTACTTTTAATGTAATGGACCTTCAATGGCTCATTTTAAAGCTATTTTCAAGCACTACAAAAGGTATTAGTAGCATTATACACCTAAAATCGACCGTTTCTCTGTTATTTCAAGTTAAATACACCAATTTGAGCATGTACCAAAAAACAAAAAATTTAAAATTGTGCTCTATAATTTGATCTTATTTTTTTCAAGAACCATTCATTTTAATCCAGTCCAACTCTTTGAACATAGAAATAACACTATAATAAAAAGTATTGTAGAAAGAAAACGATGTATTTAAATAGGAAACTTGCATATTTTTTTTATTACATAATAATGTTCAGTGGTGTATAAAAATGAGATTTCCAAAATGTCACGCTTCAAAACTTATAATAACTTAGAAGTACAAATTTAAAGTCTTCTGTATCTTAAAATAGTTCAAACGACCCGTGACGTCACAGAGTTTAACTACAGTTGAGTCCGGGAGTCTTTACCCGTGCGTCATTAATACCTGGCGAGATAAAACACATATTTTTATCTAGCATCATTCTCTTCCACGCATGAATCTAATGACAAACCAGCTGCCGCATGTTATTAAGTAAAAACACATGTTATTTTTATGAACGATTTAAACTTAGTGCATTGAAAAGAGATAGATGCAAAGAAAGACGACTGGGGATGTTTTCACTTTTTTTAAGTACAATTTCTGACGTTTTGGTTTGTTTACTTTTGTGGCTGTCAGTTTGTTGAATTTTTGCTGTTAATTTGTCGAATTTTGCATTTTGAAGTTTTTTATAATATACAAACAGTGGTTTTCACAACTAATTTTCATTGGAGTTAGAAATTTAATTAATAATAATAAAATAATTTATTAAGCTACTTCGAATGTAGCTGTAATTATGCACCAAAATTTTAAAGCACAACTTAAATTTGACATTCAATTTATTTGATAACGTCAAATTTTATACTATAACCCGTGATCGGAATAATTCCCACTTTCTGTCACTTGATATTGCGTTTAGTAAATTTCCGACTTATTTCGTATGCTTTAAATGATGACGCACGGGTAAAGACTCGCGGACTCAACTGTATGTCGTTCCATTTATGGTTATATTTACGTATATTCTTCTTCTTTAGTTTATTGGCCTCCACCTACTTGGGTATTTGGCCAGCTCGTCGTCGGGGAATAAAGGAAAAATATTTATATTCTAATGACATTTATCGTATGTCATTGTAATAATATATACCAGTTTGTTGATCTTGGAGTTTGATACAGTTTTTGAAGGAAAGGAAAGAAGGTTTACTATTGAAAATAAAACCATTTTGTAAAAGTACAAATTTTCTATGATAGTTCAAACGATCAAAAACACTTGTAACGTCACATGACTGTATTTTCTACTGACGTTTATATTGTCTAATTTAAAATTATATATGCAATTGGCGTAGAATGTAAACATATAACCCCGTGACATCACGACGCGTTTTGGGGTGGCTGGTATAAGTTAAATTGTTAGTCGTCTTTAGGGGCCAAACGAAAGACAAACAAAACTTTTTTATCTCGTATTCGCAAAAATCCGTCCGAAAAGATGTCATTTTTCAATGAAAATGGCCAATTTTCAACCACGAATAACTCAAAAAATATTAAGTTTTCAAAAAATAATTATAGAACAGTTTTTGCTGAAAATTAGGGTCTCTAGCCTCTTCCGTGGCTATTTTAACCAAAACATTTTTAACCCCCGAGAAGGGGTGGGAACCACCCCCAAGATAAAAGCGCACATCGGCATAGGGTAGACTTTGTTTCTTGAGCTATTATCTACTTACTGTGAAAATATCAAGTAAATCTATGTAGTAGGATGGAATTGGGAGCCAAATACCCTCATTGACTGCCCTATTGATCGAAAGAATCTTTTGTGCCTGCGTAATATTAGGTAATGATGTAGTTCCACAGAAACTAAAGACTCACAGAAACTGCAGCAGCTAATAATATGTTAATAAAATCAACTATGTTTCCGCATAAAGACACTCATAAGCAAACCTGGATCTCAAACGACCATATTACGCGAAACCAAATTGACCACATCATTGTAGATGCCCGACATGGGAACAATATCAAAGACGTAAGAAGACTCAGACGAATAGACGGAGACACAGATCATTACTTCTTAGTCAGAGCAAAAGTCAAATCCATAATATCTAGCCACAAATACAAGAAAACAACAATGAACCCACCAAAAATATACAGGGTGAGGCAAATAAAGGGCCCATTAGAAATATCTCGAGAACTAAAGGCAACAGAATCACCAAAATTTGAATAAAGGGGTTTTGAAGAGTCATCTGTTTAATGAAAATATTTTCATCTGTTTGCTACTTCCGGTTATTGGGACCGTGCAAGTTCGGCAAAGCGACCTCTATTTCTACTTTTATTCGCACTTTTAATTATATTGGCCAATTATATTAGTCCTGGTTGCTGGATAATTCTCAAGACCATAGTCCAAAAAAATAATAAGAAGAAAAAATAAGATGCAGGTTATGTTTAGCAAACGTAAACAATTGTATGTAGTAAATAAAATCAGTTATTAAAATGCAGTACTGCAAGCAAAATACAATTAATTAAATTTACCTTTATATAATAATTGATATCATATCAATATTGTGGAGCAATATATAATTTTTTTGCGTCAATGACAGAAGGTATGAAATATACGTCAATTTGACAATTTCAATTGACAATATGAATTATTTAAGATAGTTGCAATATTTCTCCGCGACTCGCGCACGGTCGTTTCTCGTTTCCCTTTCCAAGTACTTGCACACCGCGAATACCGGAAGTTGCTTATAACTTCGTTTTTTTTTAATGGGACACCCTGTATATTTTTACATTTTTGAATTCTTTTCGATGTCTTCTTTCTTAAAATATCAGGTTTTGTAATGTTATACAGGGTATTTTAAAAGATAATTACGTTTTTTTATTAATTTCGTAGCAACTTTCACACCCTGTAGAATTGTAGTAGTTTGACATCTAAAACTCTACTTACGTTCAAATGATTTTTAATATAGTCTACTATTGTTAAGAATCATTAGTATAGCTAAATTTTTAATTTTAGTATACAGGGTTGGTCGAAACTCGGAATGAGTATTTTCTGAGTTTTCTTAAATGGAACACCCTGTATTTTAGTATTGTACTGAAATTATATTTTATGGTACTTTTTTATTTCTTAAGCATTCCCTATACCTAACTGCTTTAATTTGTGCTTAATTATTAATCGCACCAGCAATCTTAACTACGTAGGTGTTTTGATGGCTAAACCATTATTGGTAATTTTAACGATCAGTCTGGATTAATATGCATTTATTTCTAAAAAATTATTTGTGATTGAATATTTTCACGGCCAACCTAATAAAAGTTTACGTATTTTTTGTTGCAATTAATATTTAGCTTGAATCACCAATAACCCACAAATTACAGCAGTTAGGTATAGGGAATACTTATAAAATAAAAAAGTATCATGATATATCATTTCATTACAATACTAAAATACAGGGTGTTCCATTTAAGAAAACTCAGAAAATATTCATTCTGAGTTTCGACCAAACCTGTATACTAAAATTTCAAAATTAGCTATACTAATAATTCTTAACAATAATATACTATATTAAAAATCACTTGAAAGTAAGCAAAGTTTTTAATGTCAAACTATTACAATTCTACAGGGTGTGAATGTTAATACGAACTTAATAAAAAAAACGTAAATATCTCTTAAAATACCCTGTATAATATTACAAAACCTCATATTTTAAGAGAGAAGATATTGAGGAGAATCCAAAAATTTAAAAATATACAGGGTGTCCCATTAAAAAAAACGAACTTATAAGTAACTTCCGGTATAACCGGAAGTTACAAAGAGATGAAAATATTTTCATTTAATAGATCATCCTTCAAAACCCCTTTATTCCAATTTTCATGATTCTGTTGCCTTTAGTTCTCGAGATATGTCTAATAGGCCAGTTATCTGCCTCACCCTATATAGAACAACTTGAACAAACCTTGAACTCTGAAACAGTTTACAATGATATAGAAAAGCTGTGGGTAACGACTGCCGAAATAATAACCAAGACAGCTGACAAGATCTTTGGAAGGAGTAGGCAGAAGAGGGCAAAAACATGGTATGACGATGAATGTCGGAAACAGCTGGAAAAAAGACAAACAGTAAGGAAGACATGGATACAACTACAAACAGACAAAAGTAAAAAGGAATACAACGACTGCCGAAAAGAAACAATAAAAATGATACGCACAATGAAAAGAAACTACGAACAACAAAAATATGCAGCTATGGAGAGATACCGACCCAAACCAGGCTCCAGAGAATTCTATAAAGCAATCTCCACTGAGAAAAGAGGACATAGAACCAATTTTATCCATACACTGAGAGACAATCAAGGCCATATGATAATCGACGATAAAGAACTAACAGAAGAATGGAAAGGGTATTTCAGGGAACTTCTAAACATCATACAGGAAGAACAGCACAAAGAAGAGATCTATGTAACATCAGACATGCCCGTAGAAAATTTCTCTTTTGAAGAAACCCGAAAGGCCGTAGGCTAAGGCTCCACGGGCGACAAATTTACGCTAGCAGTAGCCGTAAAACGAACTTACGGTTCCGCGGAACGGAATAGGAATAGCCGAACTGAACCGACTACGCACAAGTCCTGTAGTCGGTTCAGTTCGGCTATTCCTATTCCGTTCCGCGGAACCTTAAGTTCGTTTTACGGCTACTGCTAGCGTAAATTTCTCGCCCGTGGAGCCTTAGCCTTAAATAAGCTGAAAAATCACAAAGCGCCGGGTACGGACGAGATATCAGCAGAATTTCGGAAGTATGGTGGAGAAACACTACATCGTTAAATTCACCAATTAATAACACAGATATGGTTAGAATAAAGGATACCAGCAAAATGGAAGGAAAACATCATAGTGCCCATCCACAAAAAAGGGGACAAAACAAAATGCGCAAATTACAGAGGAATTTCACTCTTAAACACGGCATATAAAATCCTCTCAAACATCATAGTAGACTAACCCCTTATACTGAAAATGTCCTAGGAGAATATCAAGCCGGTTTTAGGGCAAACAGATCCACAATAGATCAACTATTCACGCTGAGACAGCTTCTAGAAAAGGGATGGGAGTATAACAGACCCATACACAATCTCTTCATAGACTTTCGACGGGTATATGACAGCGTAGAAAGAAGCCAAGTATGGCATGCCATGGCGGAGTTCTCAATACCACAGAAACTCATTCGGATGACTAAAGTCTGTATGGAGGGTGGAATATCAAAAGTACGTGTAAATAATAAACTGTCTGACAGCTTCGAAATCAACAGTGGACTCAAACAGGGTGATGCGTTATCTCCACTACTTTTTAACCTTGTATTAGAGAAAGCCATGAGGTCGGCCGAAATAAAAACAGAACTGCTATCGGTTCAAGGTCCCAAGTTATTACTAGCATACGCAGATGACATTGATCTCGTTGGAGACTCCATCCTATCCACAAAAGCCATTTTAAACAAGGTGGAAGGAGCAACAAGCGAAGTAGGGCTGAGGATTGATGAAGAGAAGACGAAATATATGTGTATAAATAGAACGGCAAGAAGAGACAGGATAGGACAAAATGTGACGGCCAACACCTTCAATTTCGAAAGAGTACAACGTTTTAAGTATCTGGGGGCCGTAATCACAGCTGACAACGATGTTACTGAAGAAATAAAAGACAGAATCCAATCAGAAAATCGCTGTCTATTAGCACTGGATAAGCTTATAAAATCAAACAATTTTACAAGAAGTTCCAAGATCAAAATCTATAAATCCATCGTTAGACCTGTACTAACATATGGTTGCGAAGCGTGGACCATGACCAAATCAAACGAAGAAAAGCTCAGACATTTTGAACGAAAAATACTTAGAAAAATTTTCAGACCTCACCACATTAACACAAACCAGTATAGGATCAGAACCAACTTCGAATTAAAAGAACTCTAACTCTACAATGACACCGATATTATCCAAGAAATTAATCGAACAGATTGGAAGAAAGTTGTACAGTCGGCCAAGATCCACCCAGGGTTGTAGCGCTACGTGATGATGATGATGATGTAGTTCCACGGTAGAAGAATTATTTCGTACAGCAGCAGATAGAGAAATGTTTCAGGAAATTGTAAAAACATGATGACAGCCAACGTCTGAATATGGACACGGCTCCTAAAGAAGATGGATAACAGAGGCTCAGAACAGATATAGATGGAAATATTTAGCTAGAGGCATATGTTCAACAATGGAGAATTCAGGGCTAACTGATGATGATGGTGATGATGATATGTTATCAGACCCTAAGTGTTTACCTTCAATACGCCTTTGCCACATCGAACTGCATTCGGATTGGATCGGTGCATTCGTCTTTCCAGCAAATTGCTTCCATATGCAAAATAAATACTTTTCTTTCCCGTCATAACACTATTAACACTGAAAATAAGAATCGAGTAAAAAGTATAGGGAAATATTTTCACTGCTCATAAAATTTTTGATGGCATTTTTATTAGAAACACCTTAAATGATACCCAAACAGGTTACCAATTCGAAATAAAACGTTTAATATCAACAATTGACACGTGATTTACTATTTTTGACGGAGTTACTGAATTGACATTTAAGGGCATGGGCACGCATGGGCGCAAATATTTTACGGCTATCACTACTTTTTCTGCCTTTACACGGCAAATTACGTGTAGTAAAATTCTCACTGGTATGGATATGTAAACACTACTTGAAAATTGACAAATGTCATCATTAACTTTAAAGAGATGGCTTTTGAATGTTCTTGGATAACTGTTACTTGTATAATTGCATCATTAATTGAGTTAATTAATATGATAATTATTTCACTAACTATGTATTAAGTGATTGTAATTATTTATATACTGTACAACAAAAACTAATACTCAATCGAGAAAAGTGATTAAGTGATTTTTTAATAGTATATTGTTACTATGGAACGCTTACAATTTTGAACATCTTTAACAACAAAATACTTGGATCACAGAATATATCCTGCTGTATTATCTGCTTGGATCTTTCATAAATAATAAACAATAAATAACTTTTTATTAAGTTCACGTCAATTATCTATCAAATACACTAGTAATATTATTTAATCAACAACTCAAAATATTCCCGATGCCATGTCAAATATTTAAAATTGTCACTGTTCTATCACCATATTCTATTCGACTCAGTGCGTTGTATGACAAAGGTAGCAAATAGATTTGAAAATTATCACCACGGACATGGTGTCCATTTTTTTCGAATCCTGAAAAAACTAATAAATATTTAAAAAAAATTTAAACGCCGAATGAAAGACTAAATTATTATCGAGGGCCGAAAGTCCCTTAGAATAAATAAAAATTTTCTTTTTAATGTTTTCATTCTGCGTTTAAAATTTCCAAAAATATTTATTAGTTTTCTCAGGATTCGAAAAAAATGAATCCCATTTAAATAGCATTGGAGCCGAAACTACGTACCCAATACCCATTCCCTTAACGTATATAGAGTACAAACAAGATTTTCTTATAGTAAATTTTAGAATTTTCATGTATAGGTAGGTAGGGAGCTTTAATACTAAAAATGTAAAATATGTACCAATCAATCTGCACTCACCGGCACAAAATTCCGCCACTAAAAATGTTTGATTAAGGTGATACAGTAGCGATCAACAGGTAGCCAAAACGCGTTCCAAGATTGCGGCTGTAATTTTGAATATTTTTTCGAGATATTTGGCACACGTATTCGTAATATAATAATGAATGGCGGTACAGAGCCCAATTTGAAAAATATATTAATATGTGGAAATTACTCTGTAATTAAATACTATATTAAAAAAACGAGCCTGTACCGCCATTAAGAAGAACAAAAAAATACACTTTCTTCAAATAAACTTTTTTATCCGATGCCTAGATTTTGTGTCATTTTGGAACTACTAATGAAATAAAAAATTTTAGTAGTTCCAAAATGACACAAAATCTAGGCATCGGATAAAAAAGTTTATTTGAAGAAAGTGTATTTTTTTGTTCTTCTTAATGGCGGTACAGGCTCGTTTTTTTAATATTGTATTTAATTACAGAGTAATTTCCACATATTAATATATTTTTCAAATTGGGCTCTGTACCGCCATTCTTTATTATATTACGAATACGTGTGCCAAATATCTCGAAAAAATATTCAAAATTACAGCCGCAATCTTGGAACGCGTTTTCGCTACCTGTTGATCGCTACTGTTTCCTCTTAAGTTTGACAATTTATAACTTTATTATTTGTACTCCGATTTTCAAGATTCATGTATCAGTTTGTAGGTACATGTATTGATATTAGTCCATTAAAATGTTACATTTTTTTAGGCCGTACCTTGCATTTCTTAGAGGAGTCAATTTTATTTCTTTAATGTGTAGGGGGGATCAGTAGAAGCTTAAGTTCAAGTTTTTGGGGTCGCCATCCTTGTCCCCCGGTCGCCATCTTGGAAATGGGGTGCAAAGGGGTTTCGCGCTATATCTCGTAAACTACCAACCCTACGGAAAATCTATTTAAACATAAAATGTAGCAAATTAAATTTTCCACAATTTTGTTTCTCTTACTTTTTATCGTCAAGTGACCAACAAAAAAGATATAACCAAAAATATGTAAATTTTTTTTAACAAGTTTCCTTTTGGATGTCTAACTTTTTTTCAGTTCATTTTAAAATAAAATAACATTATAGCAATTTGACCAGATTCTCGAATGCTCATAGGGATGCAATAAAAACAAAAGTTAGGCTTACTTTTCTATCTATATATATTTTTTATTCATACAATTTATTATGATTTTAACATTCCTATGCTATTATTAATCTGTTTTTGACCTTTCTTTCCACTATAAAACTTATAACACTAAGCATATATAGAAAAGGCCAAGAAGTTGTTTGAGGACAAATTCGCCGCTTCAGAAGAAGAATGACGCAACCGCAAAATGCAAAATTCTTAAGCAGAGTAAAAAAACGATTTTTGATATCAAAATCATAAAGTATGATAAAAATTAGCCATTCACCATACCGTGGTCAATATCTCGAGATATAAGCGTTTTTTGGGGTGTGCCGCTTGTATATGAAGTAATATAACTTTTTTCCTATTATATATTTTGACTTAAAATTTTCCAAAAAACTTCTTCATGAACTATATTTTATTGTTGTGTTGGTTAAAATTATAAACTAAAAAGTTTGTCACTCAACTTTTTTAAGTAAACATGAAACTAACGAAATATGATGACAAAAAGTTAATAAATTAACAACAACTTTTTTAATGTGTTTAAACATTTTGGACAAATTTCATTGTTATCTACATACTTCAAAGATGACACAGTAAAATTTTTAAAAGGAAATATTTACAGCGACCAAAGATACAGCGAGGTAAATTTGAAAAATCATCAAAATTGATTTTTGGCATTTTTGTATAAAATTTATTTTTTTAACATGTTCCACCAACTCTAGATAAAAATAAACTTCATATTCGGATTCAGCGACCTCGAAAACATAACAATAGACCAAAATTGATCATTCACCTTAATTTTGATTTTCGTGGTCGGCATAACGGTTAATGCCGCTCGTCTAATATATAGATAGAAAAGCATTCTTTTTCTACGAGAATTCGAGAATCTGGTCAGGTTTGGAGAGCTGTAAAACCTAGATAATAAATAAAATTAAACAACTTTATAGTGAAAATTGTTTATTGAAAAATCCTCTACAAAATCGCTATGATGTTATTTTATTGTGAAATGAATGTAAAAAAAGTTATAACCTCCAAAAGGAAATTTCTTACAAAATTTTCTCTTATTTTTGTTTATAACTTTTTTGTTGGTCACTTTACTATAAAAAGTAATAGATATAAAATTGTAGAAAATTTAATTTGCTTCACTCTATGTGAAATTAAATTTTCTGTAGGGTAGCTAGTTTACGAGATACAGCGCGAAAGCCGTTTGCACCTCTTTTTCCAAGATGGCGGCCGGGGGACAAGGGCCTCAACCCCAAAAACTTAAACTTAAGCTTCTACTGAAACCCCCTACACATTAAAAAAATAAAATTGACTTCTCTAAGAAATGCACACTAAATGTAACATTTCAATGGACTATATCGTTTGTTATTATTCCGGTATTAACAAAAAAATTGCTTAGATGTCATTATACGGGCATGAATGGAAGCATTGTATTTTCTCCTAAAAATTCTGTGGAAAAATTGAAGAGATGATTTTGTTTCATAGTCCTTTCATATTATCCCGGAGGCGCCACTAAGATTTTGTTTTTGGAATTATTCGAATATATTTTTTCTTGTAAGAGCTGCACAATTTTTTGTAAATAAAAACACCGATTGACTCAAGAGCATCAGATCTCAATCCTATCGAGCATTTAAGGGATGAATTAAAAATAGATATTCGCCGTCATCCTAGGCCTCCAGAAAATTTGGTACAGTTATGGCCCTATAGAGATGTGTCAGTGGCGGCTCGTGACCTCAGTATGCGGGTAGGCTACACATATACTTCGGGTAGGCGACAAAAAATATCCTACAATTTGTAATACATTTTGAGCCGTCTTGCAATACTAAATGTAATCTATGAGCGCAACAATGTGTAAAAATTGCTTTTGGAGCATCTACTTTAATTTTTGATTGTAATCCGTTTAAAGAGCCAGCCATTACACTTGCACCATCGTAAAATTGAGCAATTAATTTATTTTTGTAATCATATGGCTCAAGCACGTTTGAAATTAAACTATATAGAGCGTCTGCAGATCTATTCTCGCTAACATCAAAAAACCCTAAAAATCTTTCTGTTACCTGACCAACTTTGTTAACAAAACGGATTGTTAAAGTACACTGTGATTTTTCGGTTATATCAGTAGTATCGTCCGCTAGTATATAAAAAAATTGACTTTCATTAATTTCTGTTGAAATTTCATTTTTTACGTAATCGGCAAGGCAATCTATTAAATCATTTTGTATTGTTTTTGACAAACCCGTGAACACCCCTTCTATTTTTTAACATGATCCTGGATTTCCTGATCGCGTTTAACTACTAAATTAAAAATTTCTTTAAAATTACCCATGTTTGAAGAATTATGGCTCTCATCACGACCGCGAAATGCAAGTTCTTGTTTTACTAACAGAATTGTAACATCAATTTCTTCAACTTCTTCAATCTTTTTCAACTTCTTCATTATATATCTTATTAGATAGATATCCATCTAATGTCCAGCTAAAGCACTGTCAATAGTTTGTTTATTTTTTTCTAGCCGTTTTAAACCTAAGCAATTGTTTAAATGTTCTTTCGAAGATTCATGTTTTTTTACACTAGCTGATAAATTTTTCAAATCTGAATATCCCTGACTCACCCAAACATTTTGCTTCAAATTTGAGAGCAACAGACAAGGCCAACAGAAAAGTGAATTTTTAAAATAACTTCCGCTTAGCCATTTATGATTTTCATACCATATTGCTTTAAACGATCTCGAAAATGGTCGATTGTCTTTTGTCTTATCTGTGGATAAAATTGTTAAATTTGGTAAAGGCCGGCCCATTGAAATAATTTCTGATCATTCTTGATTTTGGCGCCTTGAAAAAGGCGTCTCGATCAAACTGCATATTACATCGTTTAAAATATTCATATTCGATGACTAAAGTTTTTCCACCAATAAAACTAACACACCTACGTTTCAACAACGTCAAATATTACTTATTTTATTTATGTATCAAATAATAATTTACTCTTCAAATAAATTGTTAACACGAGGTTAACAATTAACCTCGCTTTAAATTTTTAATTATCTATATAATCTAATAACACAATTCGTCAGTTTAACTTTAAATTATCCAAATTGTATTGAAACACAATAAAAATATAATGGACGACTGACAAATAACTATTCACAGATTTATTTGTCGTTAGTGAATTATTACTAAATTAATATAAAATTAAAATGCCCTTCAATAGACCGATCTCAAATTTACCTGTTTATTATTCAGTTTTCATAAACAAATTTAAATTGTCCTACCTAGCTTTATTCAATACTTAACCTTTAACTACACGCGCTGGCGTATTTTGTACGCCAGATATAAGAATTCTACTGCAAATATATTTAAAAATTTAATTTTTGACCTTGTTTATGTCTCTAACCTATCACTGGAATGTGCTTTACAATTTGGTTTTAGTTTCGTTATAATCGGTGTTCTGGGAAGATCGTAATTTACAGTTTATTATTTGTTGTTTCCGGTGGTGCACAATATGCGCCACGATTATATTAATATAAGTAGTAATGTAAGTACATATTTCAATTGTTTTTTAGTCATTATGGCACAAAATATATTTTTCTTTATAATCAATACTTTTTCTCCCGTAAAAAATCACATTTCAAAAAATTTTTTATTAGCAATTTTATTTATCATGGAATCCAGTTATTCCGTAATTCCAGTTATAAATCCCAATTGGCTTACTGAGAAGGAACTCCCAAGTATTTACTGATGCCAAATAAGGTTTATAACAAACAACTAAGTGTATTTTTTCAAAAAAAAAATAAACAAATCCGCTGTTATTGTGTATTTTCTTGTGGCGTATAAAGTACGCCACGCGTGTAGTTATGTCATAACTTGATGCGCGGGTAGTTAAAGGTTAACCTACTAATAACAGCCAAAATCAAAAATCAATTATTTAAAACAGTTTCACAAGACACAAGAGAAGCAACTGATAAAATTTTGTAGGTCCGGCTATAAGACTCTGTGCCTATCCGCCCTTTCAAAATCGTAGAATACGGTCGCTACCAGCAGACCTGCAGCAGGCCTGCTCGCGTAAACAGAGAGAGATCGCACGCCAATTCGGTGTTGGCGTCGTTCTATTTCAGGCTACGTTTTCAAGTGCCTGACCAAGGAAGAATATAGAATCTTATACAGTACTACTGATACTACAAGGAGCGTACAATAATTATAACTACGGAGAAAATTTTTTGAATATTTTTACAAATAATTTGGATAATTTTTGCTATTTTATTGTAGGTATTGTGTCAAAATTTATAAATTACAATTTTAAAATAAGTAATTTATATTAATAATTTATATTATTGTACTACATTTGAAGAGGGTAGGCGGCGCCTACCTTGCCTACCCCGAATGGCCGCCCCAGAGGTGTGTATAATAAGTTATAAATTGTCAAAATTAATCAAAAATTTTTAACAACAAAATTTAAATATTCGTTATGGTAGGGGAGCCCAAGCGGGGATTTTTGCAGTTACTCGAGCGCGTCAGATTATCATATGGGGAGAAACGTGGTACCCTGCAGATGTACCTCTACCATATATTAGCTCTTAACACAGGGGAGTTCGTTCAGGGGGCTCGAAAAAAAAATCTATCCTTAAAAATACTCGAAATTGTCAGATTAAGATAAGGTAAGTTAAGTACATGCAAAAGAGTGTATATTTCAAAAATCTGACGATTTGAGCGGGGCGTACGGAAATGGGCGAGTCAAAAAGTTTCACAAAAAAAAGCGAATAGTTCGCGAAATGAACGTCAGATCGAAAAACTAAAAACTACGAGTTCAATATTTTTCAAAAATCTATCGAAAGATACCAAACATGACCCCCACGGAGAGGGGTGGGGGGTAAATTTAAAATTTTTAATACAAATCCCGCGATATTTCGCAAAATAAAGATCAGATCAAAAAACTGCAAAAAACACTTATTCAATATTTTAAAAAAATCTATCGAATGGTAACAAACACGACCCCCACGGAGATGGGGTGGGGGGTTACTTCAATGGGAGCCCCCATTTTTTATTGCAGTTTTGCATTCTTTTCGTAAAAATAAGCAACTTTTATTCGAAAAATTTTTTCGAATTATAAATAGATGGCGCTATAATCGGAAAAAACGATTGTCGAAAATGGAAAATTAAATTAAAAAATGGCAAGCGCCCACTAAAATGGAAAATTTTACTTAACTTTTTTTGGTTTTAGGACCTAATAATCACAACCCAATAGGTCCCCAAAGCGCTCGAGTGACTGCACATTTAGCATATTTTGCTCCCCTGCTATTAGGATCCGTTCAATTTTCAGCTATTAATGTTAAAAAACAATGGAAATATTAGGTACGTACCTAAGATATCTTTTGGCCGCTTGTCTTAATTTTGTTAGTCGTTTCAACACAATAAAACACCCTCCCATTGTTGATATCTTGGATTAAAGCGCTCAAGAAAAGTATTAAAAGAAATAATTAAAAAATTCCCGTCATAACTTTCATTCTCTTTTGTGTCAATTACATAAAACACACTGTTTTATACGCAACTATCTCATTAATATCTATGTTGAAAATATATTATTTATGGATAATGATTTTTTAATAATAATCAATATTTAAAATAACTCGTTTAAGTGGTAAACAGTCTCGTTATCAAAAATATAATACAACATTCCATAACTTACAAACAATATTATATTTTTTAAATGAAGTTTTATATAGAGCAAAACAAAACAGTAAAACTTATAATTTTGAAAGGTTTAAATGTGGGATGCTATAATTTGTATGTTAAGTACATTCACAACAGTGCCTTAACTTATACATAACTTTGGGAACTGGTAAACCAAGCAATAATGCTCTAGCACAGTGGCGGATCCAGAAATTTGGGGGGAGGGGGGTCATGGATCTTGACGGTGATTTATTTAATTACTTTTCTCTGATGCAAGGACCACCCCTAGAATAAGTGGGTTTTCAATTATTTTTTGGATGGGCCTAAATTTTTTTTGTTTGACGGCTCTCCGTTTTTCTTTTTTTCTTCTTCTTCTTCTTCAGGTGGCATCTTCGCTACGGAGGTTGGCAATCATCAAAAAAACAGTAAAAAAGACAAAACATATTACAAAAGGATGTCCACAAGGATCAGTATGTGGACCTATGTTCTGGGATGTAATGCTAGAGGAACTGTTGGAACAATTGACTATAGATCCTGAAGTGCTTGGAAGCATAGCATATGCAGATGATTTGTTGTTGATCATAGATGCAAACTCAAGAAAAGAATTAGAAAATAAATCAAATGAAGTATTAATAAGAGTAAATGATTGGATGAATAAAGTAAAATTAACAATATCAGATTCAAAAACAACATATAGTTTAATAAAAGGAAATTTAGAAAGATATCCAATTATAAAAATTAGAGGGAAAACAATAAAAAGAAAAATGGAAACAAGATATTTAGGTATTATAATAGACGAACAAAAATTATTTACAAAACACATGAGTTGTGTCTCTGAAAAGGCAACAAAGATCATGCATAGCATTGCTAGTCTAGCACAGAAAGAATATAGAATTTCGTTCCGACAGATGAGAATATACCTAAGTACAATACTTGCATCAATTGTAGGGTACGGTTCAAGTGTATGGGCACATAGATTAATAAATAAAAAAAATGCAGAAAAATTAAATAGAGCTCAGAGAGGATTTCTTGTAAGAATGACGGGAGCATTTGGAACAACTGCAACACAGGCACTCACAGTTTTAACTGGAGTAATGCCAATGCATTTAGAAACACAAAAAAGAGCATGTAATGATTGGCTAAAAAAAGAAAAATATGAAAGAGTAATACAGATAATAGGATTAGATATAAGAAATAAAAGAGAATTAAAAGAAATAATAAATAGAAAAAGACAAAATGAATGAGAAAATTCAACAAAATCTAGACGTTTATACAATTTTATACCAATATTAGAAAACATTCCAAATTATTTTAATCCAAAACAAGGTTTAGTACACTTTTTAACAGGACATGGACCGTACCCAACATATTTGGAAAGATTTAACTTAAAAGATGATGCATATTGTGAATGTGGAGAACTAGGTACACCAGAACATATAGTGTTACATTGTGAAAATACTATAGAAAATGAAGAACATAGAGAAATGAGAAGAAGATTAGAAAGAATTGAAATAAGAGATATATTACAAAATGAAGAATATTTTTTAGAAGAATATTAAACAATCTAACAGAAATAATATCTAAAAAACAACAAGAAATCTATAATAATAGAAGAAGGCAACAAATAATCCAACCCTAATGAAGTTGAGTAAAATAAACTTAAAATAAATAAAATAAAATATAAATTCAAAAATAGATATTTACAATTATAATAATAATAATTCAATATAAAATAAATAAATAAAAATAATAAATCGATAAATAATTCATTAAATTAAAAAAAAAGACTACCAACTCTCTTCTGAAAATAGAGGGACTGTCTTTATAACTTAGAAGGGAGTTGATGGTACCAAAAATATTTTATGTTTACTTAAATTTGTTAAATGTATTTGTTTGTAAATGTTTGTAACGTAATTAATAGATTATGGCAAATTAATTAATAAATTGTAAAAATAGATTTAGTAGCTTAGTAAAAAATGTAAAAATATAAAAAAATATCTGTAATCCCATCAGGAAAAAACGACCTGGATTAGTCACTAGAGGCCAGGTCATATGTAAAAACAATAAATAATAAAAAAAATAATAAAAAATCATCAAAGCCATTTTAATTTTTGAGACAGTAGCAGCTCTAAATAGTTGATTTGAGCTATATCCAAACCATTCTCTCAGGTTCTTCAGCCAATAAATTCGTCTTCTTCCGTTGCTTCTTCTGCCACCTATCTTTCCTTGCATTCTATGAGTCGCAGGATGCATCACTTCTCGCCCTGCATCACATGTCCGAGATACTGGAGCTTTCTTTCTTTAATTGTAAGTTCAACTTCCTTCTCTTTACCTATTCTTCTCAGTATTTCATTGTTCGTAGCTCTATCTACCCAGGAAACCCTCACAATTCTTCTATCGGTCCACATTTCAAAGCCGTTAAGTCGTCTCATTGTCTCTAGATTTAACGTCCATGATTCCACTCCATAGTATAGTACACTGTACACGTAACATTTTGTTAGGGGTACTTTAAGAGCTAAGGTTAAATCTTTACTACATAGAACCTTTTTCATTTTCATAAAATTAGAACGTGCTTTTCTTTTCTTTTTTAGGATTATTGAATTGATATTTATTTTCGTCTGGGGGGGGGGGGCTGACACCCCTCTTGGATCCGCCACTGTCAAGGTAGTAAATTGATGTTCACTTTAAATTGATTGCATTGCAAGAAGATATCGGATAGGAAATCAAGGCTTGAAAGAATACAAAATGACCAAATCAGAAATATAATGGGAGTCAAGTCAATCATCATATACGAAATTCAAAGGAGACAACTGATCTGGTATGGTCATGTAGAAAGAATGGTCAACGGCAGACTGAAAAAACAAATTCTAAAATAGACGCCAAGGGAAAGAAGGAAGAGAGGAAGGCCGAAACAATTTTGGCTAGGCGGCATTCAAAAGGCAGCATTCATTGTCTAAAAGATATCTTCGCCCTGGCGAATGGAACGACTGACGAAGCTGGAAACTACGAACGGGAAGGCGAAGAACGCTATAAATAACCGAGATAGATTATGAAATTGGGCGTTAGTTTAGTAGTGCATTATTTATGGCAGTGACCGATAAACGAAAGGCAATTCTTCCATATGGCTATGGCGATTCAACACCTACAATTTCTTGCGTCTTGCGTTTATCGGCCACTGCACCTTCACAATATCCACATCCGCATAAAATATTTCTGTTTGGATTTTTTGTACTTCACTCTCACCTCTCACACTTCATAATGTATGATGTATATATAGGGTGTCCCAAAAGTAGTGGAACGGTCTAATATTTCGCGAAATAAACATCGGATCGAAAAACTGAAAAATACGTGTTCAATAATTTTCAAAAATCTATCCAATGACACTAAACACCAACCCCCACTACATCCCCTGCAGGTGGGGTGGGGGGTAACTTTAAAATCTCAAATGGAAACGCATAGTTTTTCTTGCAGATTTGGATTTGTTACGTAAAAGTAAGCAACTTTTATTGAAGACATTTTTTTCGAACTGTGGATATATGGCGCTATAATTGGGAAAAAAGATTTATCCTGATACCATAGGTAAATTATAGAGACGGTCTAATATCTCGAGAAATACACTTCCAAATGAGAAACCAAAAAACAGGTTTTTAATATTTTTCGAAAACCTATCGATAAACACCAAAAATGACCCTCCAACCAACCCCCACTTTTTATTGCAGATTCAAATTCGTCATGAAGAATTAAGCAACATTTATTCGAAACATTTTTTAAAATTGCTGATAGATAGGGCTAATAAATCGTATTTTTCCAATTAAAGCGCCATCTATCAATAATTCTAAAAAATGTTTCGAATAAATGTTGCTTAATTTTTCATGACGAATCCGAATCTGTAATAAAAAGTGGGGGTTGCTATTTAAGATTTTAAAGTTACCCCCCCACCTCCAGGGGGTGGGTTGGAGGGTCGTGTTTAGTGTTATTCGATAGGTTTTCGAAAAGTATTAAAAACCTTATTTGGTTTCTCATTTGGAAGTGTATTTCTCGAGATATTAGACCGCTTCTACAATTTACCTAGGGTATCAGGATAAATCGTTTTTCTCAATTATAGCGTCATCTATCCACAGTTCGAAAAAATGTCTTGGATAAAAGTTGCTTACTTTTACATAACGAATTCAAATCTGCAAGAAAAACTAGGGGTTTCCATTTGAGATTTTAAAATTACACTCCACCCCACCTCCAGGGGGTGTAGTGGGGGTTGGTGTTTGGTGTCATTGGATAGATTTTTGGAAATGATTGAACACGTATTTTTCAGTTTTTCGATCCGATGTTTAGTTCGCGAAATATTCGACCGTTCCACTACTTTTGGGACACCCTGTATAATCACAGAACAGTATAATGGTAGGGGAGCAAAGTATGCTAAATTTGCAGTCACTCGAGCGTTATGGGGACCTATTTTTGTTGTGATTATTAGGTCCTAAAACCAAAAAAAGTTTTACCAAAAAAAGTAAAATTTTCCGAGGACTTTTCCATTTTTAATTTAATTTTCCATTTCCAACAATCGTTTTTCCGATTATAGCGCCATCTATTCATAATTCGAAAAAATGTCTCGAATAAAAGTTGCTTATTTTTACGTCCAAATCTTCAATAAAAATTTGGGGCTTCCATTTAAGATTTTAAAGTCCCCACCCCACCTCCGTGGGGGGTCGTGTTTGGTACAATTCGATAGATTTTTCAAAAACATTTTGAAAGTGTATTTTGCAGTTTTTCGATCTGATGTTCATTTTGTGAAATATCGCGGGGTTTGTATTTAAAATTTTAAATTTACCCCCCAGCCCTCACCGTGGGGTGTCATTTTTAGTACCATTCGATAGATTTTTGAAAAATATTGAAGACGTATTTTTTAGTTTTTCGATTTGACGTTCATTTCGCGAAATATTCGCTTTTTTTGTGAAACTTTTTGACTCGCCCATTTCCTTACGCCCGCTCCCGCTCAAATCGTAAGAATAAGAATTTTGAAATATACACTCTTTTGCATGTACGTAATTACCTTATCCTTTCTGACAATTTCGAAATTCGAGTATTTTTAAGGATAGATTTTTCTACGGACCCCCCTTAACGAACTTCCCTGTGCCCTGTGTTAAGAGCCAATATAATGGTAGGTCTACTGGTGTACATCTACAGGGTACGTGGTTTTTCCCCATATGATAATCTGACGTAACTGCAAAAATTCCCGCTTGGGCTCCCCTACCTACAATATTATATATGTATATGTAATGTAGTAAAGTAAGTAATGTACTACATTTTTGTACTATCATTTCATAATTTTTGTTTTGATTATTTTTTGTGGGCCGATCCCGGCGGTACTGCAATACCGGGCCAACCCGTGATAGAAGTGGAGCAAGCCCCTTAACCTTCCATCTATTTCCAAAAATCAGTTTAATATACTGGCCCCGCATGCGGGGCGTATCAGATATTAAGCTGATAAGAACAGATACTACACTTTGATCTTAGCCAGAGGCCGAGAAGCGATACCAGATAATTTTCTGCCAACAGTATACCCCAACAATTGCTACTCGTACATCGGTAAGCGCGCGCTAGCGCCATCTATGAGAAAAAAACTTGATAAAAAAACATACAGTACAAAAATGTAGGGTTTTTTTAGATAACAATTTTATTTTTTCTTTCATTAACTGTAAACTGTAACTGTATCTATTTATCATTTTTGAGTTACATGGAGAAAAAGGAAGATTGTAACGCTTTAGACACACGGGCGATTTTTTACGGCGCCCATTGGTTTGACTACCTCCTCCACCAATTTTAGATGAAATCAAAGGAGGTAGTCAAACCAATGGGCGCCGTAAAAAATCGCCCGTGTGGCCAAAGCCTAAGGCTACGGCTCCACGGGCGGGAAATTGACGCTAGCAGTAGCAGTAAAACGAACTTAAGGTTCCGCAGAACGGAATAGGAATAGCCGAACTGTACCGACTACGCACAAGTCCTGTAGTCGGTACAGTTCGGCTATTCCTATTCCGTTCTGTGGAACCTTAAGTTCGTTTTGCGGCTACTGCTAGCGTCAATTTCCAGCCCGTGGAGCCGTAGCCTAAGGCTACGGCTCCACGGGCGGGAAATTGACGCTAGCAGTAGCAGTAAAATTAATTTAAGGTTCCGCGGAACGGAATAGGGATAGCCGAACTGTACCGACTACAGGACTTGTGCGTATTCGGTTCAGTTCGGCTATTCCCATTCCGTTCCGCGGAACCTTAAGCCGTAAAACGAACTTAGGGTTCCGCGGAACGGAATAGTCGAACTGTACCGACTACAGGACTTGTGCGTAGGCGGTTCAGTTCGGCTATTCCTATTCCGTTCCGCGGAACCTTAAGTTCGTTTTACGGCTACTGCTAGCGTCAATTTGTCGCCCGTGGAGCCTTAGCCTTAAGAAAATCTAAAAATGCGCTCTATAATTTGATCTTATTTTTTCAAAAACCATGCATTTTAAACCCGTCCAACTTGTTGAGTCCAAACTCCAAGACAAAAGTGGCATAGATAATAATATATTATGTTGTTTCTCGAGCTATTCCCTACTCACTGTGACAATATCAAGGAAATTAATGCAGTAGGATATGTACACTACAACCGTTCGTACAACCACATGATCTAAAAATAATCTAATAAAAATAAAACACCGCGATGTGTTTTTTTTGTGCAAATACCCACTGCAAAATTTTTTCTGGCGCACAAAAAAAACGAGAAGAGAAACCGATAACGTTCATCGCTTGTTTTAAATAATAATTAGAAACAGAAACCAGAAACGAAAGTATCTAATTTATGACAATTGACAATCAATCAAACATCAAATCAACAATTACAAGGAAAAGGAAAGTATAAAGATAAAGTATAAGTTCAGCTTTTATTGTTTGCCCTTGCCATATCGATACTTATTAGGTGAATATCGAACATCCCTACCCTTGCCCCATAAACCTTAAATTAAATGTAAATTGTAAAATAATAATCATTATATAATAAATATACCAATTTACATAGAAGTGGTTTTACTTCTTGTTAGAGTTTTTTAACTATATGGTATACAGCCAACCTAGGGAACTTCCCTTTTAGTTTAATAATCATTTTTATTCAATTCAAATGTACTGGTACTTTTTATAACAATATTTTTTTTCTACAACCGTGTTAAAAAGCAATTTTTAGCACTCCATACGAGCGTTAAAAATGCTACTTTAAGGCACTAGTTCTTTAAAATTTTTAAGGCACTGCAGTTCGTATTGACCGTATAGGCAATTTTGATGTAATGTCAAAAAAATATAAAAATGCAATGTCAGTCAAGTTCAAGTAAAAGTTTTGTATTTGTAGATATTGTCCTGTAATTACGTTTGTAGAAAAAATATTGTATGTATGATATGCGTGTTAAAAAGTACATTTTTAAGGCACTTAACACTTATTTATGCAACTATTTAAATATAAATTAGAAAGAAAATTATTTTCATCCTAATCTCATATTATTTAACGACGTTCTACACCTTCGGCAAAGAATTAAAGATTTGCATGAAATTTTAGTATGTTATAGTTTACTTCAAAAAACTAAGACTTGATTTTAAAAAAATTGTTTTACCGTGCCGTTTAATTATTATTAAGGGTCCAAGTTAAATTTTAACATGGGCTCTTAGGGAGCGTTCAACTATTACGTAATTTTTGAAGATTTTTAACCCCCCCCCCCCTTCGTAACGCACTCTTATGAGAGTTTAACTATTGCGTAACGCAATTTTTGAAGATTTTTTACCCCCCCCCCCCTCCCAACAGGCGTTACGTAATACTTGAACGGTCCCTTATGGGAATTCTTAAAAAGTTAATTTGACAATTTATGATTTTTAATTATTTGTGCTTAAATTAAAGGTTTTCTTGTAAGGAATAACATATTAAAAAATGAGGATTGTTTACCTTTACCATACAATGTACAATTTATTTTTAATTTATTTATTATTATTAATTCCGTAATTTATTATAATTTATTTTTTATAAAGTATTCAATATTGATGATTTGAGTATTCTGCTATATAAAGCATTGTTTCCAACTTTCGCTTGCATATAAGTTTGCCCCCTTTCCTCTGAGAGGCATACCCTGCAACGAAGGTGTAGAACGTCGTTAATTCAATCAATCCTTTCCAAACTAAATTATGTTTAAATTCTTTAAAAATTCGCAACCACTCAGACTGCCACATACCCATTGCTTATCAACAGAATTGATAAGTGAACGATCATCGTTGACAATGTTAAAGATCGTAAGATTTTCGACATGTCTGCCTCACGCTCAGAGTACGAAGCTATGTCTCCTCATCATGGTTGCGATAACTCTACAGTTGAGTAGAGAGTATGTGAAGATATACTACAGAAATGATCCTGTGAAGTATGATCTTGATTCAAATTTGGCGCGCCGAGGTAGCTACCAACAAAAGTAACGATTTACTGAATACTACGTTAGTAGCGCCATCTACAAAGACCTCGATGAACTATATGCATCGGTCTAATATAGATTTCTACTAATACTTAAAAAAATAATCCATTTTCTTGAAATTCAATATTACAAAACAATTGAAAAATGCTGAAATGTAGTATGTACTTTTCTTTATTTTATTTGAGCATTTTAACAAGACAGTAATAGGTAATTGTAATTATTGTTTTCAATTTAAATCTAAAAAAACCGTTCTAAAACTGTTTAGGTTAGGTAGTAGATTTTTCAGCATGAAGGTCAAGTACGAATTTTAGATGTTACCTTTTATAATAATATTCGTAAAGATGATTAGTTAGTAGACAGTAGATTATGATAATGGTTAGTAGAGAAAACCCATTCGGTTAACTGAGACCAGATGATATTTGATACTTTTCAGACACAAATTTTTCAGAAGCTTTGTCTTTGAAAAAAAAACACGAATTTACTTTTATAATCGCCGGTTTTAAAGGGGAAGCGTGGACAGTATGAGGAGAGGCAAGAACAAGTTAGCTAACAGGTTTATTTTATTATGCAGGGCCCCCGTAAGGGCTATTGACGCCTGTGTGCAAAAAAGGATTTTGGCGCCCCTTATGGCATTTTGGATCATGTTTTTTTATTTATTTTATTGAAGGTAGGTAGGTAGGTAGGTGCTTGAAATAAAGCAAAAAACTGAACTTTAGAAGTGATAATATTAATTTATTTGTAGACTAAACTAAAATATCAACAAAATGAAACAAATAGAATAAAATCATAACAAAGTACATAAATTCAAATAAATTTCGGTTTCACATCCATTTTAAAGCATTTACTTTTATCTAATGGGTTAGAGACACGTTGTTTATAAAATTTTAAATAATATCCCAAAACTAAAAAGTTTACATATTTTATATACATTTATTTATATATATTTATTTATATATTTATATATATTTATTTATATATATTTATTTATTTATTTATTTATCATTGGGCAAGCCCACTTACAATGAATGTTAAACTATAAATTCATATTTACCAGTATCTACATCTCTGGTTACAATACAAGAAGTTATCGACATAATATAATATTACTCAAGACAAGAGTAGACAAAACCTGAGGTAGGAATGAGTCGAAGGTTGCAAAGAAATTTATGTTATCATATTGATATGAAGTTGTTAAATCCATAGTTAGTGCGATGTATAGGGTCAGGCCCGTTCCGTTCCGACCCGGGGGTGCAAGGTGTGCGAAGCACTCGGCGGCAAATCATGGGGGCGACGCGATCCGCCCTATATATTGAGAACAACTAATTATAAAAATTATAAAAACATAAATATATGATTATAGTTGTACTAATTAGTAACAGAAAGGTTGAATTTAAGAAAATAAATTGTAATTGTACATTTAAATTTCAATTTTTATATAGGTATACAACTTCAGTTCACAACCTGTAGGATCATCATTAAACTTAACCCAGGAACATTTTTTCTCAGAACATCCCACCTTTTTGTGGATGACGAAAAAAAATTATATAGCTATTGCACAAGATTAAACAAATGTATTGTAGCATATGACACCTTAGAAGCGTCGTTTACTGTTAGGTTCAAAGTATGAGCAGCACAAGGTACAAAAAGTGCTCTCGGATTCTCATCAAGAATGCGTTTTTGAAGCCCAACATGCTTTCCTTTCATGTTTGCCCCATTATCATAACCTTGTCCCGTAATATATTTTATATCTAAATTTAATTTTTTCAAAATTTCAGTCACAAATGTATATATCCCTTCCCTGGTAGAGTCTAGTATTGGATTAAACGCAATAAAGCTTTCCTTAACTTCAACCTTTTTTGAAGTGGTGTTAAGGACCACATACCTCAGAACTAGTGTACAATCTAATATTATTAAAAAATATTTTGAACTGCGAACCATTTCTAAAATATTATTTCTTACTTTAGACGACAATAATTCAATTATTTCATTCTGTATTTGCATGCCTAAATAATGAGTCATTTTAACAGATTGTTTTTGGGAGTTACACACACGGCTACCGTGCTGTCTCATAACTGAATCAAAAGAGGCAATCATCTCAACAGCTTTTAGAAAATTTCCATTGTCATGTTCAAAAAGTAATTTAGAAGAACCTTGAAATGCTAGGCATTGTGTAGATAAATACTTAACAATCGCAATAATTCTTTCCAACACGTCGGGCCAATATTTTTTTTCATTTCTAAAATCCGCAGGTGATGAGCATTAACAGTAATAGATGTCTCCATCATTTTTTTTAAATTAACCCAAGTGTTCATGTAACTGTTGTGTAAAATTGACATTTCGTGTCTCTTCATTAGCAAAGACAAGTGTTGCCAATCCGATAATCCATTTGCATCACAAAAAGTGTTACGAGTTTTAGAAAACAACTTACAGAAAACAACAGAAACAAAATACAGACTCTTTAGAAATAGAGTAAATAAGCCAAGTTCTATCGACTTTTTCTCTATTTGCTAGATTTCTTACAAAGTAATCGCATGAAAACTTTCTCTTGTCTTTATTATTAGGAAAGCTACAATTAGTGTCAATCAAGGGCGGACCACGTTTAACCAATATTCTTGCTATCTCATTGGTGATTCTTTCGGGCCACAAACCAGGGTCGGACGGAATTATATCGACACCAGTCTCATTAAAGCCTTCATCGAAAGTGTCACTTGTAGCAGGTATTTCTATTTCGGTACTTGAAGTGGATTATTAAGTTGTGTAGACGAGGATGGTGTCATCGCTTCATCGGGCTCTGAATCACTAGAAGCCGTTTTGCTGATACAACCGCCGCCACTTATTGCAGGACCTGATGTTACTGTGGTCGTCTCTATTGAAATTTCAGATGGTCCACTCACAGTTGCTGATATTAGGGATTCAAAATCTTGAGATTCGGCCGCATCGAGAGTCTCCGTGCCCTCCGTGGAATCTTAATTGTTTTGCAAGAAGTGCTTTAAAGATCCAGCCATTTTTTCCCTTTCTTGTAGTCTCAGTTTCTTTTGCTTGCAAAACGTCGCGCCTGAAGGTCTTTTTCTGTCATTCTGAGACAAAAAACTCTGAGGTACTCATGGGAATTAGGAATTAATTTCTAAAGTAGCACAATAATAAGCACCAAGTTTGCATATTTGAGTAGAAAGCAATTTATTCGAGCCCTTTCAGCTTTAAACCCTTTCAAAAACGAAGGCAGAAAAACTACTAAACTAATTTGGGTAATCTTGCATTTTAGGTAGCCGTAAGGTGACAAGAAAAAATGTTTGAATAAAACATGTGTAAGTAAGATTAACAATAAAGTTCTTAACAACTTACTTACTTAAGCCGTCCTTAAGTAAGGTACAAATAAAGACTATTATAAATCCAAATCCAGAACTTTTACCCATACACAAATGTGATTTAAGTTTATATTTATTTTTTTTATTGAGCACGAAAATTGATTGTAAAATTTAAATTTGGCATACACATAGGTACACATAGCTAACATGTCAAAGAAAAAAAGTGATATTTACGGATGCGTGCATTTGTCCTGCCTGGGGATGAGTTTCAGCGGATATGAAGAAATATTCGTTCAAAATAAGTCCGGAAGTGAATAAACCGACTAATTCTAAGCAACTTTTGTTATATAGAGATTTTTCACATAGTCAATAAAAACTTTTAGAGTTATTTGCAAGTGAATATGTTCATTTTTTAATAAAAAAAAAACACGTTTTTATACGATTTTTCGCAAATAACTTAAACTATAAGTATTTTATCGAAGAAACTATTCTTAGATAATAATATAGCTTATAAAAAAGTGAAAAAAAATGGTGTACCTACATAAAATATGAGCTCTGTGGACCCAATAGATGCACAATTATTGTAGCAAATGAAAAATAGGTTATATTCGTCAAATTCCAAATCAAATATTTCAACGTGAAATAACCAAAAAATTGAGCACTTTTCGGGGAAAACTCGTAACAATCTTTTTAAAGTGTTCAAAAAAGCTTTATTCTTGTTTTTTAAAAAAGTTTCTAGCATCCGAAATCAGTAAGTTATTACGCTCAAAATAAAGTTGGTCCCTTTTTTTTGGTAAAAAAGTATCGTGAAAATCTCCTAATTAGCATCCCAAATGAAATTAACAGTTACCGCTTCACAAGTTACTGTACTTATGTATTGTTTCTATATGACCTGTACGATTTGTCGTGAAAGTGCTTATTTTTGAAAGGGCTGTAGTTGAAAGGGATTAAGCGATTGAAGGGATCGAAAGATCATGGACTATGCCGTACTTGCGTGAATCACCCTGTATATTTAGATTTATGTTTGTAAAGTACCCATTTGGATTTAAAAGTTGACGTGTCCCAGTATTTTTTATAATTTTCTAAAATAAGGACTCAAACAATTTTATTCCATAAGCGATTTCGTTACTTCATATTTTCAAAATTTCACCCTGTATTATGCATAATACACCCTACATGATAGTTCGTTGAAATCAGGTTGTTACGCAGCTTTTAAAAATATAAAAATATATAGCGTGCTCCATTAAAAATAAAGCTTATGGACTCTGCCGGACTTGCGTGAATCACCCTGTACACTTAAATTTATGTTTAAAAAGTGTACATTTTTATTTAGAAATCGACATGTCTCAGAGTTTTTTATAATTTTTTGAAACAGGGGCATAAATAATTTTATTCCATGAGTGCCTTGCACACTGTATATTATGAACTAACAAAAAGAGTTTTAGAAAAATATATAAGCTTGTTTGAATTTTTCCGAAACAATGCAAATTTTCATCCTATATTAACTCCTCTATAATTGAAGAGATATTTGGGTAAAAACCATAATTATAAGCACTGTCCTATAAATAAAGGGTTAATGTTTTAAAGTTAAAGAGTTTTAAAAAATATAAGCTTGTTTGAATTTTTCTGAAACAATGCAAGTTTTCGTCCTCTATTGATTCCCCCATAAGTAATGAAAAGATATTTGGGTAAAAAAATAGTTATAATAGCACCATCCTATAAATAAAGGGTAAATGTTGATAGTATAAAATAAGGAACACTTAACATTTTATAAAAAATCAAACCGTTGAAATTGCAGTCAGCACGTATTCAGCACTTATTTTGTTAGAAAAAAAGTAGTAAACAAAATATTAAACAAAATACAAATAACTTTAGATGTAAAAATTAATAGCATTATAGTAATAACTTGTTAGCTACCCTGACATAAGTGAAACCAGAGATTTCTCAAATCTTGTTGATTCGTTATTTGATAGGCGGTTTTAAAATATTGTCGATTTGTCATTTTAGCGCAACACAATCTGAGACAATAAAATTACCGCCTACACACTATATTATTGCTCATCCAATGTATGTTTATATTTTTCCCATGAAATCAGCAGATCAGCACAAAGCTACAATTTATTTTGCATTAGGTATTTTTCTTATCTTACAGTTTTGTCTACGGTGTAGGGAGTGGGTGTCTGTTATTTTTATGGGATTTTTTTATTTTATATATAACAAGAATTTAAAGATTAATAATGTCATCCCATACAAAACTGAACTATTTAATTTCTCAGCTTTTATTTTAAAATTAATTTTTGGTTTTTGTTTTTTTTTACAAATTTTTGCAATTTTTGATCTTGGATTTTTGCGCCCCTAAAGGATGGCGCCCGTGTGCATTTCACACTTTGCACATATGGTAGCGGGGGCCCTGTTATTATGTATAATTATGGAGCATGGGAAGCATATGCATCGGAACAATATGGGAAGCATGCAAGAAGAAGAAGCAGTGACTCACGAAGAACAAGAGGAAGACCAAACGAAACATGGGATGATGCGATAACAAAAATATTAAAGAATCGTGATAAGGCTTGGAAAGAAGCCAAGATTTTAGCTAGCAACAAAAAAGAATGGAGCAGATTTTAAGGAGTTGTTTGTTATCTCTACACCTTTTACGGTGGCAGGGATTATGATTATATATAATTTTGGAAGTGGGACAAATGCCAGACAAATGAAGAATAACAAGCAGTATATTATTATATTAGTAGGTACCCGTTTATAAAAACAAAAGAGATATACAATGGACAAAATACAGGACCATAAAACTAGTAAGTCACACCATGAGAATATGGGACAGATGAGTAACTATACAGTGAGCACGTAAAGGTTGGAATAAATTCATTTTCTTGAGAATGGATGATTTTGGAAAAAAATCCCGAAACAGGTCAATTTTTATTTTTAAATTGCGACTTTTTGGCATATATATCATACTAGTGACGTCACCCATCTGGGCGTGATGACGTCATCGATGCTTTTTTTAAATAGGAATAGGGGTAGTGTGATAGCTCACTTGAAAGGTAATTTAATTCTCTATTCAGTAATATAACCATTAACATAATTATTTATACAGGGTGTCCAAAAAAATTGTTTTAGATTAAATTTACTGACATAAAAAGAAGAATACAAGTAATTTATTTAATTCAAATACATTTTACTGCTCTCAGAAAACAGATAAAAATGTTTATTTGAAAAATAATCATTGCTTTTCGCTTAAATTAAATGTTCAAACTGTCAAGAGGAAGGTGGGTGGCTGCTTTAATACTGAATTTAAGCAAAAGACAATATTTATTTGTCAAATAAACATTATTTCCTGTTTTCTGATAGGAGTAAAATGTATTTTAAATTAAATAAATTACACACATTCTTCTTTTTATGTCAATAAATTTAATCCAAAAAAATTTTTTTGGTGCACCCTGTATAAACAATTATGTTAATGTTTATATTACTGAATAGAGAATTGAATTACCTTTCAAATGAGCTATCACAACACCCCTATTCTCATTTAAAAAAATCGTAGATGACGCCATCACGCCCAGATGGGTGACGTCACTAGTATGATATATATGCCAAAAGTCGCAATTTAAAAATAAAAATTGACCTGTTTCGGGATTTTTTTCCAAAATCGTCCATTCTCGAGAAAATTAATTTATTCCAACCTTTACGTGCTCACTGTATAGACGAATGCGTGACGAAACCGAAATACATAGCCAATAATCGGTTTGGCTTTATGCAAAAATAGATCAACAACAGATGCAATTTTCATTATAAGGCAGTTGATGGAAAAATACCCACACGAATAAAGAGACAAACGCCCATAAGGTATTTATTGATTTTAAGAAAGCGTATGATAGAGTTCCTCGGAAGATTCTATGGTGGGCGCTCAATAAGAAATGAGTTCCCGGTGAATAGATTAAGATTGCCAGAGATATGTATGAGGGAGTTACAACTAGTGTTAAGGCTGTATGACACTATGCATTTTCTTGTATCATTTCTTGTACGTACATTTGTGCCCTGTATGACACTATGCAAGTTCTTGTATCGAAAAATGTATGAAATTCGGCACGTGATTGGTCGAAATTTTGTTTGTCACCCTGTGTCACGTTACATTGGTATGGTAGTACTGCGTCTACAGCTGATTTTAAGGATTTTATAACATTTATAAACTTGTTAATAACTTATAAATTTAACATTTTAATGTTAACCAGAATTTTACATTGACTGTTTGAGGATGATTATTTGTGTTTTTATTTTCTTTTGATATTTGTGCTAAAATATTTGCATTAGAATTATCTTCAGTTTGATCCAAATTAAGAACTATTGTATTTTCCTCTATTAAAAAAATTATACAACATGAAACCCAAAGTTATAGCACAGTGTTATAGTTTGAACTTTACTAGGAGCTAAATATATGGTTATTAGTAGAACAGTAGTCCATACCAAACGGTATATTAAGTATCAATAAAAGATTTATAAAATATAATATCTACAAAAACACAAATAAATTCATCAAGATATATTATGATCACATTTTCATTTCAGCCGCCATTGCCATTATGACATTTTAGATGTTTTACCAGCAGGTTTTACGTTTTTGCTCTTGGCAAAAACGTAATTTGTCGAGCAGAAATTTCGCTAATTTCTGCGCAGAAATTGGCGCAGTTCTTGTACAAGAATCTGTGTCCGACTCAAATTCTTGTATCTGTGTATGATACTATGCATTTTTTTGACATATCAGAAACGATACAAGAAAATGCATAGTTAGGACAGGTGTGGGAGATTGATAAATTTCATGTGAAAGTAGGATTGCCCCGAGGCTCAGTGTGTTTAGTCATTATTTATTCTTATTAGTTTAAATCAGATATAACAGCGAAACTATACAGGATAACATTCGCCCTGGTGCTTATTTTAGGCTGATGCTGTAGTATTAGTATAGAACAGTGAACAAAAACTGGAAAAGTGAAGACAAGCTATTTGAGGTAACGATGTATAACTTAATAGAATAAAAACATAATACATTAGACATGTTCCTTTAAAGACCGAGTTACATACTACAAATAAAATGACAACTCTGGATGGTGAAATGATTGTGGCAAGTAACAGTTTTAAGTACCTAGGATCCGTCCTACAGGAGTAATGGTGAAATAGATGGGGATACACGCTGTAGGGTTGGATGGATAAAGTAGAAGGAAGCGAGGGTGTGTTGTGTGACAGGAAAATTCCAATAAAGCTGAAGGGACAACAATTCTACAAAACTTGTCTAAAATGTTGCAGTAGTAGTATAAACTAATCACGTGCAGATGAACGGAATTGAAGAGACCTTTAAAAGGAATTGAAATTGGATCCAAAGACTTTCTACATCTTTAGCGATCTTACAATACATTCTGGTCTCGAAAGGACTTCTCATCGGACTGATGGGTACCTTATACCCTAGGGTTCCTGAGCTAAGGGAAAACCTTGCTTAGAACCAAATTTTGACAGATTTTTTACACCTTCATCAGTGCATTTCTCAGTGCGATCAGTGCAGATCCGTAACCGCTTTGAGAATATGACGCAATGAGTCGCAGTCTTCATTGAAGTGCATATCTTTTCGTTGGGCCGACAAATATTCTGTAGGCCACGCTTATGAAGTACGAAATACCGAAATGCCAAACGCTAATTAAACGTTATGATAAAAACTGTTTATGTTTTGGTTCCCTCAAGCAGCAAATATTGAATAAACCAAAGCGAATAATTACACAAAACTATGAAAATATATTTATTTAAAATAAACATTGTTGGTCTCTGTATTAACTCCCTGCCCTGGCTTAAATTTTAGCACCTTCTTTCTCTTCTATGGAAGAAATATCACTTCCGAACTATTATATAGTTTAATCTCGGCCCCAATAATGAGTATCAACAGGTTTATCGATTCTGTAGATTTCTTCGCCAACGTTGAAATATCCCAAGTATTCTACAGTGTCTGGTGTTGTATCATAGTGGTAATGACCAGCCTCGTTGTGATGACTAAAACTGTGGAAATGTTGTACACGCAAGTCAAGGTCCTAAAACGATAATAAAGAAGGATTAACGAAATCTTGAAATTGTTGTTTATGAATAAAAGCAGACATTACCCCACCATCGCTATTCACCAAAGTACCAACGGCAATAAGGGGGGCTGACATATTATAGAATTTGAGCCATTGGTTTAGCATCTCTTCGTTTTCTATGGGGGTCTTTGAGAAGTCGCGCATTACGTGCTGTTTCGCTTTGCCTTCTTTAAGCAGGAACACTCCACCAAGACCTGAAATAATAATAAAAAATACCTATATATTAAATTGCATTGATAGTAAAAGAACTGTAAGATAAACAAGTAAGAGTATGTGGTGGGCACGAGAAAAAGTAAACATATACATAGGTACATTAAAAAATTATTCTTACTCGAATGAAGACATGTTATTTAAACCACGTTTGGGCTTAAGCCTCTTTAAGGTGAAGTATCTCCCTTCTTGTGGGAGCGTAAGGCAAGCCGCACATCAACGAAACATGAAACGTAAAATACGTTTCATAAAAATTAAATACGGCTAAACAAATCTTGAAGTCCGCCTACCAATGAAACGAGTGTGATTCATGCTCATAACACATTTTTATTTTCGGAAAGTTTCATAAATGGCCGGACCTCTATTTGTTTAGCAGTGTTTTATTTCAATGAAACGTGATTTACGTTTCATGTTTCTTTGATGTGCGGCCTGCCTAAGAGGGGGACTTGCAAGAGTTATGCATGGTGGAGAAACAAATACAGCTAGTGGAATGGGGGACTTAGAAGGTGGTTAGATTTAGCTTAGCAGCTAGGAGAGAGGAGTCTAAAGTGAAGAATCCTGCTCAAACCAACCAAGCGATGAATATGCAAGCGATGTTACTTTGGAAATGGCTCTAGGTCAGTGTTTGTGGGATGCAGCTTATATTATCTGCGATATCTAAGGGGAGAGAGGAAAGTAACGAATACCAATATATCAAAAAATAAAACCCCATGGTTTCGAGAGGAAGTGAAGATAAAATGTGAAGAAAAGAAGAAAGCCTTTTTACAATACAGAACACAACAGACACAACAGGCATACAACAACTATAAAAGAATTAGAAACGAAACAAACACTTTAGTCAGACAAATAAAAAGAGAACACTGGGAGAGTTTCTCAAAACAGATGGAACACGACTTCTACGGAACACAAAAGGAAATATGGAGAATGATCAGAGGACAAAGGAAAGAGATCAACGAACTAATAAAAACGAAACACATTCAGAAGGAAACTTGGGCAGACTATTTTCGATCTCTGTTTGCTAAAGATAACGATAACGAACCACCAACACCTGAAGTGACAACAAACGAAGAAATAAATATTGAAGAAGCAGAGGTAACGGAAGCATTAAGGAAATTAAAAAATATAAAATCACCAGGAGAGGACAGAATATCGAATGAACTCCTAAAGTATGGAGGACAAGACCTGACCAAACAATTATTAAAACTAATCCAAAAAACAATAGAACAAAACAGAATACCACAAGAATGGAGATCAAGCATCCTAATACCTCTCTTCAAAAAGGGAGAAAAATCGGACCCGGAGAATTACAGAGGAATTAATTTATTAAACACAACACTAAACTTAACGACCAAAGTGATAACAAACAAACTGAATAAAATTATAACGTTAGCAGAAGAACAACAAGGTTTTAGGTCGGGAAGATCATGCACCGCCGCTATATTTATAATGAGGCAGGTTCAAGAAAAATCGTTAGAGTACAACAAACCGGCATACTTATGTTTCGTGGACCTTCAGAAGGCATTTGACAGGGTCAAATTAAAGGACGTTATCCATTTATTGTACACAAGAGAGGTACCTCTAGGAATAATTAAAACGATCGAAAATATCTACCAGAACAACACAATAAAAGTAAAAGTAGATGAAGAACTAACTGACCCAATTGAAGCTGGCAATGGGATAAGACAGGGAGATTCCCTGAGTCCTCTGTTGCAGTGCCGGTTTAACCTAACTTCGGGCCCTGGGCGCTGAATATTTAGGGGCCCCCTTACTTGCTATTCGTTGTCAGATTTTTTTACAAGAAAACACATTCATGTATTTATACCCCTAAAATCCATACACAATTTTTAGCAAACAAGAAGAATAGCAAACGTAAAAATATTCCAAAAAATACATTTAAAAATGTATAAGAAAAAACAGAAAGTTGCACAAAACAACACATGGCAAACAAAAAAATATATTCTAAAAAATACATATCACAAAAATTAGATCACTTTTTTGCTTGATTAGGCATTTTAGCAATCTGTCAGATGATACTATCACAATTCAGTTGCTCCAGGTCTTCATTTTCTATAATACAATAGTGATATGCGTCTATGATTTTCTTGACCCAAATTTGGCGTTAAATATATTTTTATTCTTTTTAAAGCCGAAAAAGCCGCTCGTCTGATGCATTAAAAGTTGGTATCGTGAAATTAATTTGCAGTAAAGGTAAAATATTGGGAAATGTTACCTTTAGGTACAATATTTACATCCTGGATGATACCAAATTTTATAAATGTTTATTTAACTTCTGGCATAATGTTATAGAATGGGTAATTTCATTATGCAAGTTCTCTTTGGTTTCATCATCATATTTTTTTATATTTCACATATAAAGTATTAATTGACGTCTTGACTGCTTCTTTATCTAGCGTAGAAAATCATCTAACAGCTGATGTAACATCTTTGTAGCATATATCCTAGTCTTCGCAAAAAAAATATTTTTGGATTCTAGTTCAATTTCGCTTGACATATTTCTTACGTCTCTAACAAATCTCAAAATAGATGCCATTATTTCTACTCCAATGGACACGTTTAAGTCCACAGTTTCTTCACGTTCACGTATTGCTTTTGCATTAACTCGTTCCAAAGTTTTTGTCCAAATCAGTGTCAATAGAGCTGTCTCAAAGATTTTATTCTGCATTGTCTTGGCTTCATTTTTAATTGCTAATTTTTCGTCTCTGTTATTGCTTAACTGGAAAATATAAGTTTGATGGATCCCTAGTTTTTAACTAAAGCATTTACAGTGTCAAAAGTTTCTACAAGCTTTGATTTCATTACTTTAAAAAATTAATTGCAAAGGACATCGCACACATCTTATGGAAAATATAATGTCACTCAAATTCAATAAAATTTATACCAATAGATTCGTTTTAAATTAACGATCAAATCTTATCATTGCGCCAACTCTGTATTTTCAAAAATAAGAGCAGAAATTGATATAAATAAATCTGAAATCAAATGGGTAGGTACATAAGTTAGAGAGAGAAAAAATATTTTAAAATACCCAGATTTTCGGTACTCCATAAATCAGCGGATTAGTTTCACTAATCCGCTTAGGCCCAGCGGGATTTAAGCTGTTATGAATAGCACTCAGAGCAATAATGATTGTAAACTAACATTGACTCCAAAAATGTGATTTCGATAAACTTGAGACAGATAGCTAACTGAACCTTTTCAGTTATTCGCATTCCGTTATAAATGCTCAGCTAAGAAGTAGTCAAATTTAGCCAAGTATACAAGACAACTGTAATTTCCTTTATGACGACTCGTTTAATCCTCATTGCATCAATGGAAAGCTAGTCCTTGAGAAGCAAGTCATTTAGTAGTGACAACAACTCTTCTTAGGACGTTTATCCAATAGTTAGCTTCGCATTTTACTTGCTCTTCCAGGACAGCGTCTATAACTCCAATCAATGATGATCTTGTTATTAAATGTAACCATAGAGTTCAGATGAAATTTACTTTCTTCGTGAGATTTTAGCAAAATATTCAAATGTTTCCAGTGGGTCCATCCAAACTCAGTTAAACTATTTTTTCAATTGAAAATAATTTGCACGGGTAACAATAAACAGCTTTAACACTTGCGCCGTATATTAGCTAATCTCTCTTTTCTTTGCCTCCATTGGGCTTTCCTCTATAAAAGTTGCTTTTATTTAATCTTCTATAATAAGCTTTTTCTCCATCTTCAAACATGTTTTTATAAGGTTCTAAGAAATCACAACTGCTAGAAAATTTAACATGTTAATTTCCCCAAAAAAGACTAAATGCATGGTTATAACAGCAGATCTAATAAGGTGTAAATTAGAGCTGGAGGGTCAAATAATAGAACAAGTCATGGTGTTTAAATATCTAGACATCACACTATGCAGCTACGGAAAGCTCGAAACAGAAGTGGAAGATCAGGTGAATAAAGCAAACAGAGCCTCAGGTTGCCTGAATGAAACAATATGGAGAAATAAACAACATCGGAAAAGAAGTGAAAGGCAAAATTTACAAAACAGTCATCAGACCAATGACATACCCGGCGGAAACACGACCTGATACAGAAAAGACAAAAAGAATGCTAGAAACAGCAGAGATGAAAACATTGCGAAAAATCGATGGTAAGACGCTGTGGGATAGAGCTAGAAGTGCAGATATACGAAGGAGATGCAAGGTGGACAACATTAATAACTGGGTGAAAAGCAGAAGAGTATAATGGAACGGCCACATAAGCCGAATGACAACAAATAGAGTAGTAAGGGCGGCGAGAGACGGTTCCCCAATAGGAAGACGATCAGTGGGAAGACCATGAAAAAGATGGAATGACAACTTACTGGAGGCACATTGAAAAACAGACAGAGTAATGTCTATATAAAAAGAAGAAGAAGAAGAAAGAAGATATCTAAGGGGGATTTTTCTAGGATATCGTAATACTCATCAGGAAGTTCGCTTCTGGCCAAATACGTAGAAGATTGGCTGGAGGGAATGGAACTTCGTTTCTAGGAGGCCTGGTGAGTATGTAACCTAATCGGTGGCATGGTGTTTTAAAGATCTCTTTTTAGCTCTAGTGTTACGGTTACGATAGAGCTACCTACCATACGTAGTATGTATTTGTTGCTGAGAGAATGAATTCTTTCCTGTACTGTGTGAAGTTTAGCAAGTGGATATACCAATGCTGACGGGTACCACCACTCCTTTTACTGGCAAAATTGATACTCACCCACTAATTCCTTATATTCTTCCACTATGGCTTTCCTTATCGATGTAATGAAGTTATCTTCACCTGTGCGCTTTTTCACGTGCACTTTAAGAACCTGTGGAATAAAATACATTGTGATTAGTAAATAAATGGTTCTATTATATCATAGAAAATTGTCTTAAAAACTCTAGTACTCTAGTACATTTCGTGGAAAAGTTTACATACCTTTCCAGGTTTTCCTTCCGATACAAAGAAATTTGCAAGTAAAGCTACTCGAGTCTCTTCTTTTGGGATGGATTTTTGTTCGGACTTATCGTCATTTGCGTCAACTTTGGATATTTTAGTCTCTTGCCTAATTACAGTTCCACTTTTAATCAAAATGTCATAGATACCCTAAAAAAAATTGAGTATATAGCCTAGTTCCCAGACAACCAAACGACGTTTTTATAACGTAGATAACACGTTATAAAAATGACCAATTGACGTGTTTCTATGACGTAGTACTGACGTTGAAAATCACGTGTATTTGTCTCATCGATTTGACGTCATAATTGTGACGATTTTTAAACGTCATAGTACCTACGTTTTTTTCATGTCCAGATTATGACGATTTTCAAACGTCAAAAAGATGACGATTTTTACACGTCGCCGTCAGTAAAATCAAGTCTTTAATATTTTCAAAAAGTGACCTCTGCCGGATGTTTCAAAATAGTATGAAAAATAGGTAACATGAAAATGTAGGCTAATTAAATTCGATAACACATAATTAGTTCATGAACAGAAAATATACATCAAAAACAAATAAACATAACCTCAAATAGTTGACAAGAAGAATTACTGCATTAAACTAACTCACTGAGCAAAAACGAATAAAAATCTCTCAATTAACACGTTTCTTCAACTAAATATCTAAATGAAAACACGTAAACACAAGACACAAAACACGTAAACAATAAATGAGAAATTTCTTATGAACAACGTTATAAACGAAATTGTTTTGAGTCAATACAAACAAGCTTTTTAAGCTCCTCCCAATTTTGTGACGTCAGATGTGGCTGTCTAAAATGAAAACGTTTTTTAAATGTATTTTAATGTCATTAATCTTAGGTATTTAAAATCACCTACAAAAGACGTACAAAGCTGACGTTTCCTCGACGTTATATGACGTCACTTGATTGCCTGGGTTGTAAGAGGCCCCAAAAAATATGCAAAAAGGTTTGCTACTCCTATCTCCGGACTTCTTCCTAAAACTTCCCCTCGTATGGGGTAAAAGCAGAAAACATCGATTTACTTAGAATCTGTACGCCGCGAGGTAAATAATAATGTTTTAGAACAAGAAATATGGCTAAGTAAATTTTGAACAAAAATATTTATTAGCACTTTTTGTGCAGAATGAACAACGAATGAACTACCAGAAACAACGCTTAAAGCGACCGGCGATTTTTAATCTTACTTATGCTGGAGAAATCAAATTTTTTAAATAAAATTTGTGTCAAGTCGACGGTAAAAATTCGATATCTTTTGATCAGGATGTCCTATCCACAAAATACTTTCCAAACCTGCACTCTTCACCTTTAATACGCATTTTGGTTTGTGTCGATAGGACACTCATGATCAAAGGATACCGAATTTTTACGCAAAAATTCTACATACTTCATTCTACAGGAAAAGTGCTAATAAACATTTTTGTTAAAATTATCTCAGCTACCTTTTTTTGCTTGAAACATTTTTTCTACAGGATTCATGATAAATCAATGTTTTCCGTTGCCCACGGAAATCTCTTACGGCTAGACTAATTTGATTTTTGCCTAGAAGTTATGATGGGTACCTTTGGAACATAAAACTAAATATCAAATATTTACCTCACAGTTGCCACCAATGTAGGGATGAGGTCCAGCTCCAGGCCCAATGAGAAATGCAGGATCAGCTTTAGCAAGCTTGACAATATCTTTTACATCATATACTTTATCTCTTTTCACACTAGGCAATAGGTAAGGATTGCCACCTAATTCTATTAATTTGGGGTTTCCACCAAGACCTGAAAACAAAAAGTGTGAACGATTAATTTCAGGATTAGTAATAAACATAAATTAATTTCAGTTATGAGGAATAAAACTAAACAGCAAACAAAAATATATAGAATCATCGATTCGTACATTTCAGCAATTTTGAGTAGATATGTCAGTATATGGAGAACACTTAAAATCCTGTGGACTGACTGGGTCACAAATGAGGAGGTCCCCAGAAGACTGAAGAAGTACCAAAGAGCACTAATACCACCATCAAATCTCAAAAGTTATTACCTCAAAAATATTTGGAAAGTGAGGTCCAGGAAGGAAGTGAGAACTGATGCTAATGGACAATTGGAGGAGAGCAGCCACAGACAGAGATACTTGGAGGCAGCTGCTGCAGGAGGCCAGGGCCTGACTTGGGCTGTAGAGCCATAAGAGAGAGAGAGAGAGAGGTCCAGGAAGAAGAACATCTCAGAACCTGTTTCAACACAAAATCTGTGCAACTTTCCTGCGCTGCTGCAGATAAGATGACGATGATTTGCCATGACGATCACCCACATTTGTGACGGATAGGCACATATCAAGAAGAATATCATTGTTGAAGAACAAAAATGACACAAAACCAATTAAAAAACTGATGTTCCTACTGGGAAATTGAGGCGTTCTTTGCAAAAACCCCATTTGTCATTATATTTACAACATTGAAGATATTTTAAAAAAAGTTATTTAATTGAACCGTATATTATTTTGATGATTACACACAGTTTACAATATAAATAACATTATTTTTTCCTTTGGTTTTTTTATGAAGGACATTTCGCACCCTCAGTGCAAGACTGCAGTAACTCAAAATTTTTATGAAAATGAAGTAATCATGGAATTCGATTGTAAACATCCATAGCTATATCTACCCCCTGTAAAACTTTAGGAACTTTCAAATGCTTAACTGCTAAATATTACAATAACAACAGTTTAACTATTTTGCGTTTTTGAACATAGTTCCGTGCAAAACTGTTGTAACTCTATTGTAACAGAATTACAACAGTTTTGCACGGAACATTGCAATGGCTTCGATAACAAGCAATGAAAGGCACAAAAAAGTAAGATATTTGTTATTTTAATATTTATATCGATCTATGGTGTTTAATTTTAATATACAGCGTGTCTACGTAATTCATTAACGGCCGAGACAATAAACAAAGCTTTACGAGACCAATATATTCATGTAAATTGTATGTCTTTTGTGTGACATCATATTTTCCATAAGATGTGTGCGATGTCGTTTGACCATTTACTTACCAGATTGGATTAAAAACACATAAATTTAAGACTAATTATTTAAAACCAAAAAGTATTTTTTCTCGTGAAAGAAAAAACAATTATCTTAAAACTTGTGTACATATTAACAATACAGACAGGTCAAAAATATCTATTCTCAGAAAACTTGTCATATAAAAACTAAATCCCAAAATTGTATGAAATCATGTTTCAATCAATGTTTCGCCTTTCTGTTGAGAAACAACTATAAAATTGATCAAAATAAAGAAAATGTGAAGTGGACAGATATAAAAATTCTGCAATGTAGAAAAGATATTCCGAACACAATTTTTAAGTATAACTATGATGACGAACTATGAAATTCTTTTAATATAAAAAAATCATCACGGACTACACATAATATACGGGAAGTGCTACTTAAACCTGCCTACAAAGCACAGCCAAAAATTTAAATGGCCAAAAAGAAAGATTTGGTATATTTATGCCATTCGGGTATGATACCAGAAGCCCACCATAGTTATTATAAAAATAATTTGGCATAATATGATGTATGAGAAGAGGACAACAACTAATAGTAAATGTGTCTACACTTTTTACAATGTTCTCCGTGCAAAAGTGTTGTAACTTTGAAATTCTAATACTAAATGTGTACCTATAGTGATTAACAATTTGCTCCGTGCAAAAGTGTTGTAACTTTGAAATTCCTAATTTTTTTTTGCATTAATATTATTTTATTTAAATTTCTATTTTTGGTTAATGTAATATATAGGCTGAAAAGCATGCAAAATCATAATTAAATGTTAATTCTTCTTAAAACTTGGGTCTTATACGAAAATAAACAAAATCATCTTTATCTCGAAACTTACTTAGTATTTTGACTCATTGCAGTCTTGCACTGAGGGTGCGATTTATTCATTTGACATATGGGGTTTTTGCAGTAAATTTTCATTAATTTATAGGAAAAACGATATTTATAGTAATAAACCAAAATAAAAAATGAACGAAAAATACTGACAGCCAAGTGATAAAGTTTCCCGCAAAGACACCAATAGTCATTAATAACTGTGGTTTTGAAGGAAATTGCGCTTGACATATGGGGTTTATGCGGAATCGCCTATATTTTTGTCGCTTATATCTTGGACTACTGTGGTTTTAATGGAATTTTCTTACGCAAGGAATGTAGGTAATTAGTCCTTCAATCCATAGATAGCGCAAGTCCATTTCCGAAAAAAACTGACATAGGTATGGGGTTTTTGCAAAGAACGCCTCAATTGGACAAAAAAGAACCATGGGTATGGATCAAAGGTAGATATACAGTAATGATATCTCTCTATGGAGTGAGGCAAAGTCTTGAGTACTGTGGTTTTGAGAGTACCTACTGCGATGGGTCATAGGTTTGTTTTTGACAACATATATATAAAACAATGAAAAAAAAAATACACTTACCACTTTCTGCTAATGTAAAGGGTTCTTTAGTTAAATCTGGACAGTCCACTACTTCCACAGATACTTCAGCAAAGTTGGTTTGTAAAGATTTTTTAACAACTAAAAGTGAGAATGTCAATAATAAATCAAAATATATATTAATTACTTACATACCTTCAGCAAGTTCTGCTAATGGTGGCACAAACAGTTTTTTGGATTCAACGGGCAAAGTCTGTGCATTTAATGCCATGGTTCTGTAACAAATTTGTTGATAATTTTGGTTAAGATTTAATGAAAAGAGGTATAAACAAGGCAGGGAACTACAATCTTTATTATTATTACTAGTACTGGTGCCTATTATAGATAAACGGAATATTTTTACGACTTGGTTCAAAAGTAAGCAGAATATCAAAGATTTTTTATAGAAAACTCTATATACCTTCCTACATAACTACTTCCTACAGACTTTACAGATCTGATTAACCGAAGTAGCAACATAACAAGGATATATTAAATCTACTCTTTTAACTGTTTTTTTACAGATTTAATGAAACAACTTATTTAAAGTGTACATTTCGATTTAAAAATTTACCTTGCTGATAAAATATAGCTCTATAAACAATAAAAAATCCACGAGTTCCCTACCTTTTAACAGTTAGATAACACAAGATAAGTAAAAGAGATCTCATTTTATTTGAATGTTAAGTGAAAGTATCAAATACACACTGGCTGACCACAAGGATATCAAAATCAAAAGCAGAGAAGTTAGAGATAAATCTAAAAGAAACCAGTTTTGACATTGAAAAAAAAAATTAATGGGCAGAGGGCAGAGTCACTTACCTTCTTTCTAGTCTAGATGATTAAGCACTTCACTGATATCACAACTCAACTAAATTATAATTATTAATGACTTTACTAGTGTAAGGTCAAAGATAAGTAAATTATCTTATGAATAATTTTTAAACCATATTTAAACAGAGTATTTAGAAAAATAGAAGAGTGGTTATAATAAACAACTAAAAGAGAGTAATTAAAAGAGAATAACTTACATATTTAAGAACAGATGAATAGTTCCAGCACTACAATTCTTGCAGGTGACATTGAAAAAGATAAAACATTACTTTAAATATGCATAAATGTACCGTACTTAAAAATAGGCTTTATCTAACATTTTTACACTTAATAGACTATAATTATAACAACTGATAAACCGACTCATTTTAAACTACATATTATATTTTATTTTATGACTCTCCGTAAATATTATTTCTTAAATTTAAAATACGCGGTGTATACAGCTGACATCTGTCATATTATCTGTCATTGCATAACCATTATCACCAACACTTTATTTGTTTCACTCAGGTAAATCCCTCGTATAATAATTTGCGTAAAACAAACTCAAACTGAGTAGCAGACTGATTTACCATAATTTTATAACCTTTTTTAAATGTGTGTGTAATTTATTTTCACTCATGTATTGTAATTTCTTCAAAATTCTCCAGAAAAACTGAAGTGTCAATACCTGTTTGTGAATTTTATTTTTGCAGGTTGCAGAACTGTAGAACCAAGCTGCAAGAAGGAAGGAAGAAGACAAGCCGGAAACCGAAACCGGTCGAAGTAGAGCGGGATAAAGAACTAGAAAGAGCGTCCATATTGTTTTTAAATTGTATAATAAATTTAAATAACTTCTAATATTTTGTGAAAGGTTTTCAGCCTCTTCGCGGGGCTTAATTTTATTGTAGTGCTAAAGAGGTAAGTTATAAAGTTTCAACGGGATTTCAACTATGACACAAATAAAACAATACCGGTTGAAATGAGCCAAAATCAATAGCATTCTTGCTGTTTCCCCCTAGGTACCTCATCAAGATGTCTCGATATTCAGACTGTAAAGTATATGTTGGAGATTTAGGAAATAGTGCCTCTAAACAGGAAATCGAAGATGCTTTTAAATATTATGGACCGCTACGAAACGTTTGGGTAGCCAGGAATCCACCCGGCTTTGCTTTTGTAGAGTTCGAAGACGCCAGAGACGCAGAAGATGCTATTCGAGGATTAGGTAACACCGATGTTGTTCTAAACTGTTTTTTGTTGATCCCCGAGTTTTTAGTTTTTCTTGGTGTTTCTTGTTCATTAATTTTTTTGTTTGTTTTTAGATGTTTATACCAATTATTGTTTATTTAATAATCAACTGCATCTTTCTCTGCCCTAGAACTTCTGATTCAGGTTTTATTACAGTATTTTATTATTAAAACACTGTAATTTACCAGTTTAGGTATATTTTTTTTATTTTTTACTTGTCAATTTATTTTTTTGTGCTGGACAGTTAGGTGCCATATCTGCCACTGATGGAGAAAAAAATGTATTTTGAATTCTATAACAGGAATATATAAAACATACTACACTATACAAATGTAAATGTAAATTAATGCTTGACTTTACAAACGACAATATAGAAGCAAGGGGGTTAAATTAAATGTTTCCAGTGGACTATTGTTTTTGTCTTTATTTCTATTTTTAGAATAATCTAACTTTAGCACCCACGAAAGTATGAAAAACCATTTTTGACTATGACAAAAAACTAAAAAGCTTCCATCTTACTAAATCATGTCTTTGGCAGCTTGTTCTCATCTTTGATACCTTGTCAGGGCATGATAAGACTTAATATTAGGTTCGTTCCAAGATGACACATTTGTACGATCCCTTGAACTGTCACGAAATCGAATGGACTGTTTTAATGCGCAGAATCGCCCTTGAATGGTTTTCTTTTGATCCCAAACCGATTACTGGTACGTAACACTCGTGGAACGTAGTGTGTACCATTTCAAATTCGAGTTGCGCTGGAACCATTTTCAGTACGAGTACCAATAGTAGTTTGCTAGATAGTTAGAAATTGTCATTTCTTTATGAAATTTATCATTTCAACTTAAAAATCTTCCTCAAGACTCGATATTTGACGTGACATCGCTGTCTTCTATGAAAAAAAAAATAAATTATCCACATTTTTTATTATGGCCAAGATCTACCTAGGTGATTAATAATTTATTTCTTTACTTTCAGATTTAGTTTTGTAAAATTTTTGATGTATTGGTACCTATGAATTACTAATATTTCATTTAATTTTTTTGTGCAATATTTTGTCCTGTAAATGGATTCTGTTGGACAATAAACGCTATTATTATTATTAAACTGTATTATTATAAATTATCCAACGAAAATCAAGATTCACAAGTATTAATAGCGTGGATTGTGGATGCCATTATCGAATCATCAGCTGATCAATAGCAGTGCCACGAAGTGCCCAGTAAAAATGAAAACAATCCTAACTGCGCAAGTCATTGCAAATAGTTTCTGCTTGAAGGCATGCATCAAAAGGACCGTTCAATTACCTATTTCGAAACGGTACATGGATCGCTTGGAACAACACAGTGTATGATACGAATCATCGTTCATGTTCGCTTGGAACGCATTTTTAATAATGCGCATGATGAGGGCAGTACGAAGAATGGTTTTCATGTCACTTGGAACGTGCCTATTGTTAGCTTGCTGTCTCCATTAGTTACAATACCAGATGGACGAGTTCATGTACAGTTTTTGCCACCAGAGTCTTTTTTTGGTCTGCCCATCGTGTTTGAGATCTTTATTTTGGTCTTTGGCGTTCTACATTTCCTTCTAATATCAACAGTTCCATTGTCTCTGATCTGGCAGTGTGACGAAAGTAGTTTAGGGATGATCGCTTTACTCTTTTTAATAGCCCGTCTTTTATATGAATATCTTCCGGGATTGATAAGTTGGTTCTATGTTCTGTCCAGGATATGCGTAGAATAAATTGTTCTATACTTTATTTCACGTTAGGAATAGAACATTGCGAAGATAGCCCCATGCATTTCTTATGAACGACGATAGAAGCGCGCTGATGCCACACTGTACTGATTAAAATGAATCATATATCGGCAGTCGAATAGCCACCTGTGTCCGAGAGGTTTGTCAACACTGATCTCCATAAGCGTAACATTCCATTCTTAACATGAAATAAAGTATAGAGACCCACATTTTGAAGGCTTTGATCTTCTAGTGATTTTTTTGAGAGTCCTTGTTTCAGCTGCATGTGTAGAAATAGGAAAAAATAGGAATATATTTTCTAAAAGCTTTAAATATTTGCCCTTATAAAATTCAACTTTTGCACCCCTCTAGATGACATACTGCCCCGATCATGATGAACCCAGGAAATTTGACTTTTCTCTTGAGACATTCAGTTTGAAAAGCTTCATTCTTCTTGTGAATAACGCTACTTCTACTGTCTCCAACACACACTTCAAATCTGGACTTATCACTTCATTGTATTACATCCCATCATTAATGTGTCCCAATTTTAAAGCTCTTTTGGGCATTTTAACCTATTTTTCTTTTGTTGTAATGTTAAAAGTGGATTTTCTTCAGCCAGAGATAAAATGGAATTTTTCAAAATCAATTTGTACTGATTTTTTCAACTATATAACTTTGTAAGTAGCAAATCCTAATTTGTGGGCCAGTTGGCGACATGTTGATCTAGAAACGTGTCTTCTAATGTTACTCCACAAAACACTTAAATCTAGATAAGCTAAACGTCATTTTCCCCTTATAATAAATCTTAATGCCCTTCAATCTGCTTTGGTTATTTTACTTTTTCTAATATTTTTAGGTTTTGTGATCAAACCCGAGGTTTTTTTTTTATCTTATAACAACTATATTTCTTACACTATACTGTGACAACTGCAACATCATGATTTTTGAATTATATTTTGGGGCTGTCCATTAATCACGTGAGGCTCAAAAGGTGGCGAGGGGTCCATAAAGAAATCATGAAATGTCACAATATGCATGATGTAGATGGTTTTAAACCTCATTGTGTGTCACCAAGGGGGAGGGTTTAAAAAATGCCAAAAAACATCACGTGATTAATGGAGGACCCCTTTCCAGAAATAAAAAATTAATGTTGAATAAATTTTCTCACTTTATATCCCCCATTTTACTACTCACAAATGTCAATAGGTTTTATAATATGAAAACATACATTTGACATTAACTGACAATTATTGTTTTGATGTCATTTTTCACAGCTAGCTCTAGTTTTAAGATAATTACGAAAAAATCAATGTATGTTGATGTAAGTGAATGAAAAGCCACAATTTAGCAAATTTTTAATAAAAAACGATAATGTTAATGTTTCTAATAAATATTGATAAAAAATAACATAATAATTTAATATGGGAACTTACAGAAGCATGTAGATTATGATTTGTTTATGGTAATTGTCATAAACTGAAAATTCCAAAGGTGGGCCAACTGAAATGAGAAGGGGCTCATAGTTAATCCATCTTTATAATTAATGAATTCCAACTAAGCAATTTTACTGCTCTTGTAATGAACACCATGAATATACAGTAAGCGCCATGCTACTATATACATAGGTAGGTGCCTAATTGCTATGCTTAATATTCTAATCCGGTCCATTCTCAGATGCGACTTTCATCCCTGTCATGTTACTGTCAAGAAACTATTCAGAATAGTTTTTTTACACAAAAAAATACATAAATTAATACCATTGTTACTCTGCTTTAAGATAACTTTATTCAAACACCAAGAATATTACAAAACTTTAAAACTTTTACAACTTTAACAAAGTGACAACTTTAAACATAAATACAGTTGATTTATTATTTGTCAACTTTCTATGTTAATATTCAGTTTCTTTACATTTTCTGACATTATACACGTCACTATAAATAAAAATAAACATTGCAACAAGTGAAGGGTCCAGGACTATTGACAACAAGAGCTCAATGTTCCTATGTATCTAGTAGGGTAGCGGTTACTGTATAAATCAAAATTGGATAGAAATTATAGATATAACTTTTTCTGAAAACTTATGTCCCATACATTATTACTGAATATCTACAATATGTATAATAAGTAATATCAAATGTATGCAAAATATATATCGAGGTTCTTCAAAAAACAGTCCACTTTAATAAATAATAATAAATTTTTAGTATACTCTATTAACTAAATTTTCTCATCTTCATTTATCAGATGGTCATAGAATCGGCAGTCACAGAGTGCGAGTAGAAAAATGTATGCTTGCCACTACTTTGAACCAACTTACACACTAATTATTTGTCTCCCTACAGATGGCCGGACGATATGTGGGCGAAGAGCTAGAGTCGAGATGTCCAATGGGAAGAGCGGTAATGGACGTTACCGCGGCCCCCCTCCCCGATCTCGTGGAAAACCATTTCACCCGGATGACAGGTGCTATGATTGCGGAGATAGAGGACACTATGCTAGAGACTGCAACAGATACAGATCGTCGAGGAGGCATAGGTACTTTTTAACCTTCTTTTCTTCTTTTAAACTTGGATTTGATTATGATAGTTAGCTTTTTTGTTGAGTAATATTTTTCAGGACTCACAACTTTGTAAATCGTTTGAGTTTACAATAATTGTAAAGTAAAATGACGAAATTGACTTCAATAAAGGGTATTGCCCAATTATACAAGAACATTTCTTTGTTTTTGAATTAATTTAATGATTTTCCTATCATACACCATTGAAACTTTTTAGCAGTAAAAAGTAAATAAAGCTTTTTTAGCAGTAGAAATCTTGAGCGATTTATACATAATTTAACAGATTATCAAAATAGAAGCTTACTCAATGTTTTAAAATACTGAAAATTTAAACTAAGAATCTACAGAGATTCTTCTTCTTTTTGAAAATTGAAATTATTAATCTACAGAGATTACACAGTGGGTTTACAAACTTTCGGTGTTTTTTGCTTTTGGACTTTTAGATCATATTTTTAGGGAATAAACAGGTCATGTATGATTAAAAATTCTTTGAAAATAATTTAATATAGATCATGTTATTATAAAATTAGTGTTTTTTTGTTATTCTTTTTGCCTTATACTTCTAGACCCATGTAATTTCAGTATTTTGTGATCAATTATTCATCTTTACTGGTAAATTAATAATATGAGACTTTGTGTACAATTATCTCAGACTCTGAACAAAAAATTCATAACTTTTCAGGGAATGTCCATAAAAAATCTTTAATGTCTTTTTTTAATTTTGAGATATTTTTGTTAGACAATAACAAAATTATTAATGAATTATCAGAAACGAACTGTCTAAACCACTTTTTCGTGGGGAAATGTTTCCAGACAAATTTAAAAAATGGATTATCTAAAAAAATTTGCTTGAAGAGGATAATAACACAGGAAAAAATAAGAAATATACAGCATTAAAGATAAAAATGAAGAATTAATATTAGATACAAAAGACAGTAAAAAGATGGAAAGAACACTTTGAAGAATTATTAATGGATGAAAACCAAGATGAAATTAATGAAGAGCAAAATAATATAGTGGAAGATAATAGAAAAAACTCAATAAACGAGGAAGAACTAGAAGAAACAATACAAATGCTTAAGTATGGAAAAGTACATACTTGGACTGGATAGAATAACAGCAGGAATATTAAAAACATGGGAAAAAAGAACAAATATGTGACTAAAAATAATGAATAAAATATGGAAATATGAAGATATACCTGAAGATTGAAAAGTATCACTAATAGTACCACTTAAAACGTAATGAAGATAAATAATACAACAAAAGTTATGCAGATAGGAAATAAATAGAACTTAATAAGAAATTAAAGGAACAAAAACATAACCAGTGAAAATTTTTACGTACTTAGGAGTAATAATAGAAGAAACAGGATCTCAAGAAGCAGAACTCAATAGCAGAGCAGAAAATGCTACAACTGTATACTGCATATAATTTTATAGAGCTTTAATTTCATTTGTAATCCTTTCACTAGTATGGAGGTAAATATTACTCAACAAAGAGCTGTCACATATCTGTGTAAATAAATGTTGAATACTGAGTATAACTAGAAGTATTTAACTTACGAATATCTCAAAGGAAAAAAATAATTTGTGAATATCTTTTTATATAAATATATTCTTTTCCGTTATAAAAATGTACATTCTAATTATGCTCAGTTAGTGTAGGTAAGAAAGTTTTAAACAGCAGAATTTCACAGTACTCATAGTTTAGTTGTTTTTGTTGCCAGAATGGCAACAACCCATAGCAACTATCATGTATGTTAACACCACCACTTTTAGAACATTAAAGAGTCCAGTTCTGGAATACTTATGTAGACTACTTTATTTTAATAAACACCCAAATGCGTTTTAGTTTTGTTTTGTGGTAAGGTCTCTTTTACACTTATTTACACAATTTAAAACCAAGTAGAGAGTTATTACAAAGGTCTCTTGTTTAAACCTTTTTCTTCTTGTATGACATTTGTTTTCGTATTCATTCAACAAACTAGCCGCAACAGAAAGAGCAATGTTGGGTATACAACTGTCAGGTACAAAGGCAAATGACTGGGTAAGAACAAAAACAAAAGTTGAAGATATCACAACAAGAGTTACCAAACTCAATTGGTGCTTTGTAGGCTACACTTCTAGACAAAAAGACTAACGTTGGAATGCCACAATAGAACATTGGAGACCTCACAAAGGTACAAGACCAAGATGAAGAACACTGATGAGATGGGTAGATGACATCACAGAATAACCAGAACAAATTGGAAGTACAGTAAAACCTGTCATATCCGGATCAATGTGGCGACAGACCGATCTAGATATGAAAAAATCCGGATATCAAGACCACTTCTTTTATAGTCTTTAAAACGTTTTCTCCTTCTACATTCCAGTGATCAACGCCGTCAATAACTTTCATCGACAGACACCTTTTATAGATTCTATAATACCTTGATCCATATGCTGACAGAGGGATGTCACATTTGGGGGGCAAAAAAGACACTTTATTTCGCCATCTTTTAGTTCTTTTAGGTTGGGATGAGAGGGTGCGTTGTCCAACAGCAGGACTGCCTTTCTCTGTAGATTTCGGTAGATGCGGACGGCAGAACCGTCCGGATATGGCAGGTTGTACTGTATGTTGCTCAGGATATAAATTGATTGAAGGAGTTAAGCAAGGCCTCTATGTTCAAAAATGGATCATAGAAGGCTAGAGTTATGAAATGCTAGTACAAAAGTACCACATCCTTTTGGCTGTAATACAAGGTAATTTAAAAAGAGTCCAATGACCTGCACATAGCAAATATTGTGGCTGAACACTATATAGGACAGTTAAGTTGGTAAGATATACTCTAAACATGTACTCTTAGTATGACTATGACTTGGAGTTTTACAGTATTTTCCTCTTAGTTTCATTAAAATCTTACTATCACACAATACATCACTTGCTTTCTTCCGCTTATACAACTTTGCTGCATAATCATCCATGTATTGCTTCATATCATCTCGTGAATTGACCCACATATTAAAATCGCCTATTATAACAAATACCATTTCTTATCTCGTAAAATATTGCACATTTTTAAATATAATTTAGACAACATATTTTTATATTTATTTTATATATTTTTTGCGTAGATTTATTTTTTATGTTATGTTTTTCAATTCTGGAACTGAATTCTAATATAAATGGTTTTTGTGGACAATATTATCAAAAGTTTATCTAAAATTGCAATTTGGTTAGTTTAGCTGTTTTTTTTTAAATAAGACATTTTAAACTGAACTTTTTATGTAAAGCTTTAATGAAGCTTGAAATTTACATCAGTTAGATGAAAATTTCTTTTATCTTATGCCTAATTGTTTGATTTTGCATTCTATTTTACTGCGTTTTTACTTTGTTCCACAGTTTTTTCCTTTTCTATCAATTTTCCTCACCATGGTTTTAAAATGGTCTTACGTTTATTAAACATTTTTGAATTACTGTACTCAGTATAGTATGCACATTCTATTCATTAATCAATTATTAATTTAAGTTTCTACTTTTATTAAATTTTGATAGTTATTTTCCACACAAAAACCATTTAAAAAAAGTGTGGTGATTTCATGACACTAAAAGGTGAAAAATTGGCTTGACCTTACTGCCATGTTTATAGGTTAAGAGTCTGTGGACAGTAGACAGGTAAATCACAATCACTCGTCTAGTACGCCTAGTTGTTGTCTCCCACTGACTTCGTAGACTTCCACGTAGAATTTCATCGTTCTCTACTACGACCTGCACACAATGCAAAATGTATCAGTATGATCAAAATGAGAAAAAACTACTGTGAGCCAGTGAGAGATAGCCGATTCAATATTTGGGCATGACCCTCTAAGCTCCTAGCTCCTACAAATACTCTACAATTGAGATTGATAACTCTTCTATCTACAATGTTTACGTCACGACTACTAGTGCTTATGAGCCCTGTCACAATAAAAAATGGTAAAATTTTTAATGAATTTACAACTAATAGGGTATATAATTAACAAATTTTCTATGGTGGTTTGATTGCTACTTGGAAATTGTGGTAGTGATGAATTGACAATTGACATCTCGTTTATTTTTAACCCATTTAATATTTAGGCTAATAATTTTTATACACATATTATTAAATAATAAACAAATACTTTCTAAGAGTATTAAAAATGTGATATCCATCAAAATAATCCCACAATTTCCATTCATCTCATTTAACTTGGTATTCATTTATTATCAACTTTACATTATGTTACTAATAACACTTTCGTGATAATTGTATGAAATAACAGTATTGAGTTAAAATATTAAGTGCCAGAAAAGTATCAGTAACTGTTTATCGCCTAGAAAAAAAGGTTGTAAAAGATTTCAACTTTTCATGCAACATTTATAAGCTTTGTATCATATATTTTTCAATAATCTTGCAGTTTATTTATTTGATATTGTAAATATTTATTAAAATATTTGTTAGGTGTTTTTATGTGTATATGTTACGGTTCAAGTTGATTCTCAGTTAGAGTTGACTTTTCCTAGTTCGAGTCAACTCCAACTGAAACGAGCAGTAAAAGTTGATTTGAAAAATTTAAATCAACTTTTACTAGTTGAAGTTGACTCTTCCTAACTCTTGTTAGTAAAAGTAGATTAAACAATTTATACGAGTATAATCTCACGTGCATTTTTGATGAGTGTGAGTCTCTTGGTTTGGACCGTTTCAACTACTTATTAGTCCAGGCTATAACGTCGCCCCCGTTAGGTAAATTATTATGATTCGATTTTTTTGCACAAACTTACTCAAACAAATACATTCTTATAACAAATACACAGTAGGCTGTACCGTGGTCGAAAAATTGTTTAACCAATTTTTGTTAACCAAATTCACAAAAATAATTCTTATCTACTCTACCTCATATTATGTACAAGTTTTTATTGTGTGAAAATTGTAAATATATATAGCAGTACATGAAGGGTTTAAAGTGTGCCTGAAGATATAATGTATTTTAAATGGAATTTATTTTTCGCACTGTTTTTTAGCACACTTTCATATAATCAAGTATCCTTAACTTTCGCCTTGTCATGGTGATGACATGTGAACAATAAATTACAAAAAAAGTTTTGGAAGTTTTGTGGTTTGACAGAAGTTTGAATTCTTAAATGTCAAAGTTCTAAAAAATTGTAAAATAGGAATGTATTCCAGTGACGAAGAGTTGCAGTTTTTTTATTTGTTTTTTGGTAGATAAAATATTGTATGAAACTGTGTGTGAAGTACTTTTTGCGCACTTAGGCGATGTATAGCACTCGGGCCGCTCGTGCTCTAAACAACGCAAAAAGCATACTTCACGAACTGTTTTATAAATAACTAAGTATTTCACTCCGGACAAATTTTTTTAGATTATTTTGGTCATTCGGAGCAAAAAACGTCTCTTGTGATTTTTCTCTAAAATTGATAGTTTTCGAGTTATACGCGATTTAAAATTTGAAAAATGCGAAATGATCATTTTTTAAGGCTTAATAACTCAATTAAAAACTATTATTATGAAAGTCAGAAAGTCACCTAATCAAAGTTTAAACCCCCCCCCCCCCTACAAGATCCTGAAGAAACTTTTGTCATTATTTTATTACTAAGCTGTTATTTTTAATTATCAACAATGAGCGCTAAAAGCGTATTGAGGCAACCGTCAATGTGAGTGCGAGTAAGATCCTCCATTCCGACCGTCCAATGGTGCATCTCAGTCGCACTCACATTGACGGCCGCCTCAATACGCTCCTAGCGCTCATTGTTAATAATTAAAAATAACAGCTTAGTAATAAAATAATGACAAATATTTCTTCAGTAGCTTGTAGGGGGTAGTTAAAATTTGATTTGGTGACTTTCTGACTTTCATAATAATAATTTTTAACTGAGTTATTAAGCCTTGAAAATGGTCATTTTCGCATTTTTCAAAATTTAAATCGCGTATAACTTGAGAACAATAAATTTTACAGAAAAATCACAAAAGACCTCTTTTGCTCCGAATGACCCAAATTAATGATGTAAAAAAATGTCCGAAGGGAATTTTTTTCGTGAATTTGTTTAAAAAAATTGTTTAAACAATTTTTCGATTACGGTACCACCTGACACCATGTGGATTCGTTATACGGACCTCTTTTTGAGTAAGTTAGTGCAAAAAAATCGAACTGGGATAATTTACCTAACGGGGGCGACGATACAGCCTGGACTATAAATATCACGATTTGAACATAATATACAGTAACATTTAATTTCTAGAATCGGTTGTTTGTGTGAATCAATTTTTACTAAATGGCATTAGGAAGAGTATACTTTAACTAGTTGGAGTCTACTTTGACTAGTAAATGGTGAATAAAAATCTTCATTTTATATTTGTAATCAACTTTTACTAAAACCAGCAGTTTGAGTCGACTCGAACTAGGAAAAGTCAACTCCAACTGGATAATCAACTTGAACTGTAACATATACATTTCTTCTTCTAGCCAACATTCTGCCTAACTTTCGTTCTGCCTAACTTTGGATACTTCCCTCTTTAAAACCCTTTTGATACAAGAGACCTCTGAATAAAAGAATCCTTCGAACTTATACAGTACTCTTCCTCAGAGGCGTCAGTATCATCAAAACCACTTTACTGAAAGTAGACCTAAGCTAAATATCTGGTTGGTGGACTTTTGGACCACTGTCTTAAATAGTAACTTTGATAAAGAGGGTGAAACCAATTCCAGTGTGACAGCTGGAGATCATCCACAAGCAATAACCACGGAGGATGAGCCAACTGGACGACATAAGAGGAAAATCATCAGCTGGAGTAGACTTGATGGCACGTGAGTGTTTGTTTGACTGGCCTCTTCAGATCTAGGCGCTGACAGGTGGTGTTCAAGTCTGCAATGACAAATGACCATGCCCGTCATGAGGGAAAATCTCCTACAATTAAGCAGCTGTAAAACCCTGTTAATTGCTGACATTTCTTTGTCATAATTTGACCATTGAACCGCATGATCAACCAGTTAACTGACCAATAACGGCATCAATAACCGTCAACTAAGATTTTAATAACAGGCCAAACTTGTGTCAATTTCAATTTTTTTTTTCGCATAATTTTCACCTTGAAGTAGCTTTCATTCCACCACATTGTACCAAAAGAAGGAAGGGTAAATTTTATAGGGGTGAGCATATTTAAAAGGTTTCTGAATGTGTGAGTTATTTTAAATGTATTTTGGAACAGATTAAAAATTTTATTTTTTTTTAAGTTCCGTAAATAAAAATATGTGATATGGCAATACAGTGACATACAATATTCTTTAAAAAGTTACTTCATAAATAATCAGCGTAAAAATGAGTCATCATTTCGATGTTTTGAGAGCAGAAAAGATCACTTTCTAGAAACTGTTTAGATTTTAGATGATGCTGGATGATATGGCATTTTTACCCTCTCTTATTGCAGTATTCTTTCACTTCCCATTTTGCCTTTGTCTTTCATTAAAATGACTAAAAGTATTGAATTTTAAATTTTTGTAACATTATAAATGTTGGGTAAATTAAAAAAAAGCGAATAAATAAAAGTGGATCTCAAACTAAATAATTAAATATTCTAAAGCAATTAAATCAGAAAATACATTTAAAATAATTTATACCTTTATGACCAATTCCTTGTTGAAAAATTGGACTTTAAATTTTGCGCACAATTAAAAAAATAAATACGATGTAGAGTAGCTAAGTTTTATTCACTTGGTACCATACATTAAGGTTGTTGGTCAATTTTCAGATGAAAAATAACTCGATTTGGTAAAATTCAAGTAGTCTGAACTATTTTTCTGCCGAATGAAGTAAATACCATGTCTGTAGGAATTTTTTATAAGATTTGCAAAATATATATTTTAATTGAAGAACTTAGATGCGCATGGCCTATGGACAGAGAAGATTAACATACATGATTTGTGAATAAGATAGTACCAAATTAAAGATGAAACTTTATTTATGTACAACACTCTACCCAGGAAACTTAAAAATCTACTGATCGATGAAGTCTTACTGTCTTACGGCCGGTTTCACAAAGTAAAGTTAACTTGTGGTTAAGAAATAACCTCAAAATTACCCCAAAATATGCGTTTCAGTTTCATAATTGTTACCCTTCTGGGTATACCCATAAGGGTAACCCTCTCCAACCTCTGGTTAAAAATTCCATAGATTTATAATACTCTAGATTGCGCCTTACGATCTTAAAATGGGTGACGGTTGCGACAGAGATAAATGAGCCTATTTGGTCGGTAGTCTCTTTTTAATTTAAGGGGAATATTGACGACGTGACTATCCCACTTTATCGAGTATTATGTATTGACAGTTCGAGCGGGTGGTGACGAGAAATGGTCTTTGGTCTTCGGACATGGATAATCGTGGTTCGAATCCCATACCAACTTTACCTTTTTTATTTTTATTTAATCAATATTGCGTTTATTAGATATTTTTACATCTGAAAAATGGACCTAAGTTAAATCTAGCAGATAATAAATGTATGTATAGTAAGTTAATATTGGAATACATAATTATTTGTAAAATAAGTCATTCGTTATTAATATAAATTCGGCCTTATTCGAATGACGTGAATAATGTTTGTATTGCTTCTACCTTTTTAAAAAATTGTAATAGTTTCATAAATAAAAATAATGTCTAATTACTTATAATTGAATCAGTCATTTCAAAAACAGCAAAGTCCACAATTTTCAGAAACTAACTTTTTGAGAGGAATAGACTCCTTTAAGATAAACATTGTGTGCAAAAACGACACCAGTCCAGTAAAAACATTAGGAACAAAACTACAATATAACTCTGAATTTTGATGTCATCCATTTCATCCATCTTTCGACTATATAGGTAGTTTTCTTTGCTCTTCTGTAAAATTAGGAATATGTGACTCGTGTCTCGTGTTGTTTTTGAAATGACCGATTCAATTAATAAATCGATGATGGTACATTATGTTGATATTAATTATTGGTAATTTGTACGAATATTTTTAACAATTACTTTATACTATTGTACCATTAACTTATTAAAAAAATAACATTGGCTTTTATATTTTTAAAAATCTATAGGTACCTACACAGTTTTTCTTATTTGTTATATATTTCTTTGCTTAGATTTATTTTAGAGATATAATAATATCTAATAAACGCAATATTGATTAAATAAAAAATAAAAAAAGTAAAGATTGGTATGGGATTCGAACCAGGATTATCCACGTCCGAAGACAAACGACCAGTTCTCGTCGCCATCCGCTCGAACTGTCAAATCATCTAAAATACTCGTCGATAGAGTAGGATAGTGACGTCGTCGATACTCCCCTTGAATTAGAAAGAGACTACCGACCAAATAGGCTCATTTATCTCTGTCGCAACCGTCACCCATTTTAAGATCGTAAGGCGCAATCTAGAGTATAATATATCTATGAAAAATTCTGTGAGTTAACCATACTTCGCCGTTGACCTGAAACTAAAACGCATATTTTGGGGTAACCTCTGGTTATCTCTTAACCACAAGTTAACTTTACTTTGTGAAACCGGCCGTTACTGGTATGAATGTTAAACGGATAATGCTTCTGAGACTACATGTTGTCTCCAGAAGGTGTTTCTAATGAATGTTCTCTCTTGGTGGCAATATGAATTGGGTCATGGCCCACGCGTCTAACAAAGGTTTTTATTTAGTCATCAAAATTATTGTGCCATAGCCAAAAATATTGTGCCATAGCCAAAAATATTGTTTATGATTTGCAATAATTAAACTAAATTAGCAGGTCGCACCTGTAATTATGCAATAACAAATTGCGTTAATGTGATATACGGGGTGATAAAAAGATTGTTTAATAACGGATATGAAAATTGAATATTTGAGATTAAACAATTTGAATGTTTAACATATGAAGATTGGAATCAGAAGGCTATATCTATAATAATAATAGAGAAATTCAGTGAAAACTCTCTGAAAACCCAGCACAAGGTGAAAAATGTTCAGTATTTGGTAAAAAATGTTCAACTGCATATCAATCTTCTTTATTCTGTTTTGATTATCATATAACTTTTAACATCAGTTTTAGGCTCTATTGATGTTGCACTACATTTTTTTTCTTGTGCGTCCTTGTGTTCTTACATATTGAGATGGGTCTATTACTATTCTCACTAATTTGTTTTCTGACATTCTTTATGTTAATCTCAATATATTTTCCTGTCTTTTGTCCACTAGTATACGTTTCTGACAGTTTTGCCCCATCTCGTTATAATTTTTATTTAATTTAAAAAATAAACTACATAACCAAAACCTGTCCGATGGACATATATATGTAATAAAATTCAAGTAAATTGGGTAAACAGTCCAATCTATTTCAAATTGGAAAAGACTGCAAGACTTGTACACACTTCTAAATAGGTCAAAACGGCAAACAGGTGTATGTTTCAAAAAACTTTTGATAGTGTGTAAAAAATATATTTTATATCAGCTAAGTACTTTCAACACATAACGTGCCATCATCAGAGCTTCCCAAAAGGACATATTTAAGATAAGATTTTTTTCATATAAAAAATGAGTGAAAAACTTACGTCCTCTTAAAATACCTTCATAGAAGAGCAATTGCTTAACAACACAACAAAAAACATGAATACTGGGCAAAAGCCACAGATATAGGGTAATAACCCTTTACAGTGAATATAATCACATCTAAATTCTTTTATTAATTTATAAAGACAACATGGCTGAGTCAGACCATTTTGAGCCCACGTGAACAGCAGATCAGCTGAGGAAGACTGTCATTTATTAAAATGGTAAAGAAGGAACTACAATCTTATGCGACCTCTATATTCATAAATATTAATTAAAAAATTGAAAATGGCTAAAAAGCCATGTATAGGTTAAATGAATTTAAAGTTAAGATACTAAATTTTAAAGTTAAATTTTCAAAAGATTACTATTAAGTATTACTATTGAAGTGAAATGTTAACGTGTATATTATAAGTTATCAAAATTCTCCCAAAAACAAAACTGTTATAGTTCGACCAAGTGTAGAAGAAGTTAGATGAAATCAAACCTAGGAGAAATATCATTTGACAAGCTCAGAGTTCGAAAGCTGTTATTTAAAAATTTTTTTTTAAAAAATCGTATTGATTAATTCAGACAAATAACAAATATTTATTTGTTTAAAAATATGTAAAAAATGAATGAAAACTCAAGAATACCTAAAAGTAATGTTCAAAAAACTTTCATAAATTGTTGGGTATACTGTATACTAAACCAAAATTATTAAAGAAATTTCTTAAAAATAGGATCAAATTTACAATTTAATTGAATCTGGGTGTTAACACAGTTTTGAGGGTTTCTTTTCATTTCTCTACTTATTTCTAGATCTTCTAGTAGATTCATTTTGGTATAGTTATTATTAGGTATGCTGTGTAAGATCCTACTATCTCTTTGTGGACTAAAGCTATGTTTCGATGCATGTAAATGATGACCAAAGCTAGATTTATCGATCTTTGATCGTCAAATTTAAGAGCATCTGTCAGAGAGAGGTCGCATAAGATTGTAGTTCCTTCTTTACCATTTTAATAAATGACAGTCTTCCTCAGCTGATCTGCTGTTCACGTGGGCTCAAAATGGTCTGACTCAGCCATGTTGTCTTTATAAATTAATAAAAGAATTTAGATGTGATTCTATTCACTGTAAAGGGTTATTACCCTATATCTGTGGCCTTTGCCCAGTATTCATGTTTTTTGTTGTGTTGTTAAGCAATTGCTCTTCTATGAAGGTATTTTAAGAGGACGTAAGTTTTTCACTCATTTTTTATATGAAAAAAATCTTATCTTAAATATGTCCTTTTGGGAAGCTCTGATGATGGCACGTTATGTGTTGAAAGTACTTAGCTGATATAAAATATATTTTTTACACACTATCAAAAGTTTTTTGAAAACATACACCTGTTTGCCGTTTTGACCAATCTATTTCAAGCACCTGACTTCCTTGGGCCGTCTTCTTCCTTCAGCCTCACAATCATTAGCCCAGTTAACTTCCTCCCAAATTAACTTGGCAAGGTGATTATTAGGGAGCCTATGGACATGACCAGCATATTCTTAGTCTTAGTGGTAGGCCAGTTTATTGGCCTAAAAGATCTTTTCTTGTGGCTTATGATTTATATGCATTTATATGCATCCATACAATATCTTTCAGTAGAGAAACCCCAGATGTTGTTTTTCTTGAAGAGTGCTCTGATTATTATTATTGTCTGACTTATTGCTTTTCTTGAAGAACATTCATAAAAGTCATATAAGTGATTGTACTATACTTTAGCATGAGAGAAACGAGACCAAAAGTTCAAAACAAATTTGCGATATCTAGACCAACAGCTTGTGTCTGTGGTTCCAATTTTTGATTATTTTCATTGCACATTATAAAAGTTTTACTAAAAATGAGTTAAAAGATAATTTAAGCAACAAAACTTAGTAACTCTACATCATTCTCATTATGGCTGTAAATATATAATAATAATCTGATGACTGTTGACGTGAATTAACAAAAGTACTTTAATAAAACTACACGTATATTCAGTATAAAGATTCTAGTCAAATGGAGCTATATTATACAAAAAAGGTTTTAAGTTGTCCCTTTGAAAATTTTCAATGTCTTAACAGCCTTGAAGCATATTATAAGTTATTTGAAGTATAAGTGAAGGAAGTGCATATATTGATTTTTATAATACATTACAATTTTTACAATTATAAACCAAAATTTTCTGCAATTATATTAGATTGATTTGGTTAGATTTTGCCTGTGATAGTAAAGCATTTTTGCGTCAGGCACCTTTTGTTGTCCCAAAGTTTGCAAGATGTACGGATGAACACTTTAATAGTGACAGTAATTATTACTGAAAATCCATTAAATAAATGAAAGTTACACTGTACCATGAAAATATAGAGTAAAATCTCCTGAAATTCTCATATTGACGTATTTCATACCTACTGTCATTGAAGAAAATGTGATTTCGCAAGTGCTGTGTTATAAACGGTAAAAATACAACAAAAAATTGTCCGTTTAAGTTCTATTCGTTTCCGACTTCTACGCACAAATTAATCCAAAGAGAAAAGTGCATTTCCATGCAATGTTTACCTTTTAATAATATAACCCCAATCTTACTTTTTCTTCTTTTTTCTTTTTTGGGCCATGGCCTTGACAATTATCCAGCAACCAGGACTACTATAATTGGCCAATATAATAATTAAAAGTGTTACAAATGTTGCTGAGCTATGAAACCAGGTGTCGCTCTTCCGAACTTGCACGGTCCAAATAGAAGAAATCGCTAAGAGAAATGATTTACCATAATGCATTAATTTGTTTGTTACTTGCATTACAATTACCCAAAAAGTTCATATGTGAAGAAGCAGATTCATATTGGGAACAAACCTCGCAACAACAATATATACTTTGTCATTATATTTTATACACTTTATAGAACATTTTCTAGATACAAATGTAATGTATTCAAAAACTTTATTGGACTTCCTGTGCTTTCTTATAAATAACGTTTATATCATACTTATATGCCTTCTTGCATTATCAGATCCAGATCTCGTTCTAGAAGCCGTTCCAGAGACCGTCGTTCGAGAAGCAGGAGCAACACCCGTTCCAGGAGCCGCTCCAGGAACCGTTCCAGATCCGATTCTAGGAAGAGAAGCCACAGTCGCTCGCGCAGCAACGAAAAACGCTCAAGATCTAGATCAGCTCGCTCTAGATCTAGATCGCATAGCAGATCTGTCAAAGAAAACGGCAACGCGAAAGATTAGTGTAACAAAAGGGGATTTCGAACATCCCCGAAATTCTACTGAATGTTTCTCAATGTCGTAGACATCCTCCGCAAGATTTCGATGAGGACGGTGTTTGGATTTGTTCCACTTCTGTTTGATTAACAGATATGGTTGTTAATATACGTTTTGCGCACCTGTTGTTGGATGTTATATGTAACAAAAATCGTCCTCAGTGTTCCTAAATTCTTGATAGACTGGACATCAATAACAAGCCAAGTGGCACATAGTCAAACTTTTATTTTGGAGAAAAATTTTAATTTATTCAATTTAAATTCACTTTAAAGTCCCATCTTCCCAGATAGCCAGTGTTTTGACATGAAATATTGACATAAAAACCTTAAACTGATTCTTCTTCGCTGATATATTTACCAAAGAATATAGACGTTAATAGAAGGCTACTGCCCTGTAACGTTTCAGCATAGGATTTTGTGTTCCTACTGAGTAGGTGCATGTGGCCTGACAACGACTACAGTATTTTCAAGAGACAACTAAATGTGACCATCTGTTCCATTCAAACTTTTCTTCTAGGAGAGTATATTATATTCTTTGTATTTATTTCCAATGTAAATATCAATTTGTGGTTACTACATTGTAACCTATTTTTAATTGCTGATTATACCTATTAAACTGACGTCACAATGTTTTGCACTAGCACCAAATCAATTTCGAAGTATTGTTGGTCCTTCCAGCAACAAAATATGATTGTTTTGTGTGTCTCTAGATGACTATTTGTGTGTTTTTGTTAATCCTTATATAATAGGACGATCACGCTTCTTAATCTAGTGGATGTCGGCTCCATATATTCCTAGCTAGTCTAAATAGAATGTTCGTCAACAGGTTCAACGTATTTTTAATGTTCTATGAAAATACATGACATCGCGCTGAGTTCAGTTTCGACTCAGCATACTTTTTAAGTCAATTTCTTCTATTTTGTGGCAATTTGTTATTGATGTCCAGTTTTTATATATTTGACTCACCATGAAAGGCATCAGCCATTGACATTATGACTTTGATTCACCTAATGCGCAGTAAAAGAATACAGTAGATCGTATGTTGTTGTTTTCAGTACAATTTGAATACTCTTGATGGAATCTCAAAATAACTTACTCTATGAAGTAACGATGATGAATTTTATCTGTAGATATTCTCAAATTGACTCACATACTTGTGGTGACTTTCAAACAAATTCGTAACACCGTAACATATTAGATCTACATCAGCTAAATATTGGAAATGGGAAAAATAGTTTTGTCACTTGTATTACTGTAGTAAAAGTCATCTAAAGTGTAAAGCAAATGTCAACGCATGTAGTAATATTCTGTTTTGTGGTTTTTGTGTTATAACCGTTAAAATGTGCTCACGTTGCCGTTTCTCACGGCAAAAAGCCGTTTCTCACGTTGCGTTGTCCAGTATTTAGTTCAAGTATAGGTTTGAATTTTTATGAATTGAAGCTTTTTATCCTACAAATCATGTCACGCCAAAGCCGCCATCTGTTGGCTAGTTTTTGTACTTGTAATAACATCTCACATATCTTAACACTAGTTTAAACATGAGAAATGTAACGTTTTTCTCAAGTATTGCTAAAAATCTTCAAAATTGGCCATTTTTGATAATGATTTGATAGGATAATACGTCAACAATTATGAGCAGTCTAAAAATTCATAAGTGATCTTAATTTCAAGGTTGTTGAGTATCTGTGAATTGTAAAAAAGGGAAATTTTGATTGCATTGGAAAAATGGATAAAGTAAGCTCTGATGGAAAAATCTCAATATTATTGCCAAGTGGTGTCAATGTCAGAAACACTTGGTTTCTGACATTGATTAGAGCCTCCTCGAAACTAATCAATATATCGACTCTAGTTCCAGTAATTTATTCTTTTATGGGCAAAGGCTGCAAAACATTCATTTTTTTTTTGTTTCAACTTTCATAAAAAATATTGATATTGTCTATTTGTGATTACCCACTCTCTATAATCCCATCGAAAGAAGGTATCTTTTTCTTAACACATTGCGTGCCACGTCGCTCATATATGAGAGACACAGATATTTTGCCAGGGGCCACGTCGCATTTTGATATACGCGTATGTGTATACTTTATGACCGTGGATATCAATGGCCCCTGAGACTATTCTCCCGAGTAAAGCGTGGCACGCAATGTTTTAAATCATGAAAGGATTCCTTTTGATTTTTTACATGTGCTTCAGGACGGCTCTTCCAATCGGTTATTGGTATTAATACCAGTAACTGCATAAACACTTCTTCAAAAGCGTAGATTCTGTTTCTTGAATGGCTTAAATTCAATCAGCCTTCAATAATTTCTTCAATTTGGAAACATCACTTCTAATAAAATTAATGAGGTTTAATGTACAACATGTAATCGATGGTGTCATTTATTATACTTCCAAACCTGTTTACTTGTGAGATTTTTATCAGTTATATAGAAGATGATATATGTTACACTTCAAAAACAAATTTTTGTTTGATAAGAACCTTAATTTCACAGTAAATAATTGATAAAAGCCTTAATTTTTACCAAAGTTATCATCGCGCAGATAATCATATCCCATTTTGTGAATTTCCTCATAAAGCGCACATGTGTTATCGTTGCTAACGCATTACTGACTAGCTACATATCGCGCAGACTCCTTCAGGCTGTGTTGCCAACTTGTGTGTTTCAACAATCAAATGGGCAAGTGCCACTTGCTCATGTGACTGTGACTTGTGACCATACCATAATTAGTGAGGTATTAAGACCCAGAACATGTGAATTTTTAGATAATAAATCCGATATAATTGATGTATCATAAGGCAATGTCTGATAAAAGCGTTTTTTAACTTCGTTGTTCTTAAAACATTACTTATGTGGTGTATTGAATCTGACTGTGTAGGAATAAAATTATACAAAAGATACATAGATGTATAATGTTATGTAATTTGTGTTTCTTCATGCTTAGTTGATTCTTATTGATTCATTGCAGAAACTTTCAGTAGAACTTATTTCGTAAGTAATTATATAACCACATTTTTCTATTGTTTAGCACTCTGTAGAGTTTAAATATAACTTAATTTAATTTATGTCTGCTTATAATACGTAATACATTGGTGTTGTATAAATGGTATTTGTATTATTTCGAACCCCTGAGCGAAATCAAAATACAGTCGGAAAAATGAAAGAATATCCATGAACGATCACATCAATCACTTATTTTGTATTTGCTGTCGTTTTCTACAACAAACGTTTGTTATATACCCATGAACAATCACATCAATCACTTATTTTGTATTTGCTGTCTTTTTCTATAAGCAACAAACGCTTGTTATAGAAAAAGACAGCAAATACAAAATAAGTGATTGAAGTGATCGTTCATGGGTATTCTTTCATTTTTCCGACTGTATAAGATCGACTATGGCAATACCCACATAACAATTTCATGTTCTTAGTAGATTCATAGAACATACTTTTCAGAAAAAGTATATACTTAGAATATGCGTAATTACCATTGCGAATGTGCAGAGCATATACTGAGTATATACTACATTACAGTACTTAAACGTTCTATGTATATACTTAGAATGTACTACCGCACTTCTTTTCAGTATATACCAAGAACATACTTTTTAGAAGATTCTAAGGAGGTGCTATAAACCTTCTATTTATATACTTAGAATGTACTATCGCACATATTTTTAGTATATGGGAAGAATATTCCAAGGAAGTGCTATATACCTTCTAGTTATATACTTAATGTACTATCGCACATATTTTTAGTATATGGGAAGAATATTCCAAGGAAGTGCTATATACCTTCTATGTATATACTTAGAATGTACTATCGCACATATTTTTAGTATATGGGAAGAATATTCCAAGGATGTGCTGTATTTCTCAGAAGTATGTTTTCAACATCACCCAATCTCATCCTATAGGTTCTACCAAAGAATACTAACACACCCACTGGGTGTGTTAGTATTCTTTGGTTCTACCAATATATTATATTTACATATTCTAATTGCATATGAGAATGTAGTTATTACATTCTACAATATTACGTAAAAAGTAAGTATAAAATATATAAACTTTAGTTAGTTATATAGGTACCTATGTATAATAAATATTATATGGGTAAGTAGCCTATATATAAAATATAAGTAATATATTTAGTTATTATGTGCACATCAAAATAAAAATGCTGCTTATATAATTATATAATAGCCAAATATATTATATAATATGTATGTAAATTACTAAAATTTATAGGTATCTATATACATTATACATACTTTTACTTACTAGGTATTTAGGAAATATTGAAGTACCAATATGAATTTATTATTTTCAAACTGCTTTTTATGTTCTTAAAAATGTTTTAGTCCTTGTAGCTAGAAATACTTGGTCCTAAGTCCTACCTAACAGCGTAGACATAAATGCATAACTGTACTGCAAACTATTTTCATATTTTGCTCTTTTGTTACCTACCCCCTCCCTTGTGCAGGTATAAAATGCAATGCAAGGGTCAGAATGACAATGAATGGCCGTTTCCGGATTCCCGAAAATTATAGGTAAAAATACTTATGGTATAAACTCAAATCAAAATGGTATATTCATTTCAACTGAAAACGAAACGAGAATTTCTCATTTTTCTTCAATAGAATTAAGTTTTAAACTTTTTACCATACAATTAAAACGGTTTAAAAAATGAATTAGATAGTTCACTAGTACCTACCAAAATACATAAATTTGATTAATTATTCTTAACGCGAAGTTGATAATCTATAGGCTAACATTATTCTTCTTCTTATAGGTACATACAGTATATTCTTTTTAAGATATTTTAAAAGTATATACAAGTATGTGTTAAGCATATACTTTTGCATATACTTACGCATATACTAAGAATATTCGATTAAGGTATATTCTAAGAATAAACTTTTACGAACATTCCGAGATACTACGTACCCGAATGTGCTCAGTATATTCGGTGCAAGAATATTCTTTGAGGCACATGCAAAGAACATGAAATTTAGAATGTTTTTTATGGTACATGCTATGCTTGTACTACGCATATACTAAAAAGGATATACTTCGACGAATGTTGGTAGGATATGCTTAGAACATGATGCGAACATCATTGTTATGTGGGTATGATTTGATGATGTAGAATTTTATACTCAGAAATAGGTGTATTATGTTTGATCACAACTGTTGATTGACGGAGTCAATGTTAAGTGATAATTTCAAAAAACTGCTGAATGTCTACAGCAAGTGGGGTGTTAGTTCTGCTGCCCCGAAATCATATAAAAGGTGCAAAATGTGGAAAGTATGCTTAAATTCTCCAACGCAATACCTGGATCTAATGATGTGCTATCATGGTATATTCCCTATTTAAAATTAGGATAAAATTGGAAAGGGGGTTGACAAATGACACATGAATGTAACTGCAAAAGATGACTCCTTTGGAATAAAAATAGACCATACAAGAGTGAACAAAAACATATTTCATGACCAGGAAGATAAATGAATGCAAGGTCAGACAGTAAGCCAACAATAGAAGTTGCTGGGTTTTGAAGTAAAAAAGGAAATTAAAATAAAAACGGAGAGGGCCACATCATATCAAATGGTGGATATTAAAAAATGAGAACGGTCTATTCAGGACAAAAATCGTAGAAACATGTTGGAACATGAAAGAAGGTCTTAATATAATTTAGAGAAAGGTGACCATTATTAGAGATACTGCTACATAAATACTAGAGATGTCTTCTAGAACACCTTAGTTGCCCTAGAGAACTGCCTTTCTGAAAAAAAAAAAGAATGTGTGTACTTTTGTACGCACGTAAGAAGTTATACTTCTATTATATGTTTCTCTACTACTTTCCAAAAATTTTTATTAAAACAATACCAAAAATTAAAAAAATAAAACACACAAACACATTGAAAAACGCCACAAATGATTTCTGAATTGTTGCCAAAAATTTTAATTCAATACGTATTTTCTGAAAAAAAATATATAATATACTACAATCATAAAATCTATAAAAAAAACTTGCTTGGGGCTTGAACCCACTTCACGTCTATCGCGCCGTACGAGAGTCGATCGATTTCCCACTAGACCACCTTAGCGTATACGTCATGTGGGAATATACACAAACTAAACGTTTACACCATAAACTTTTTGACATTTTGTTTATACATAATCAAATTATTAGTTTGATTTTTGTCGAATTAAAATACAATAAAATATAGAGTAAGAAAACGATATATTACATGAAGATTTGTAGAAAGTTTGTTCGTAATCAGATTATGTAAATTAAAGCATTGCCTACGAATAGGTAACTACATTATTTTTTTTACATTTTTCAAATAGATAGGTATGAAGATAATTTTTTATTGGAATACAACTGAAACATTTAGAATTACGTACCTGCGGCTTTTCAAAACTATTTAAAAAGTCACTATAATTATGAATTTGATTTTATTTCTGTCCTCACAACAATAAAAACTAATATATACAATATTTTTGTTTTCCGATAACCTCCATATTGAACAATTATTGACAGATCATTTCAATACCCAGAGCACGTATAACGACTAATACCATACTGTCGGCGTGCGCATGCGCGCGGATCAATATAAATTCGCCCTCAATCGCGCCTAAAGAAGTATAACTTCAAAAATCACGAAGGCAGTGTAAGAATAAAGAGAATGATGGTTAAGCGTTAAACTAAGAAGAAAAAGTAAAGGAGAACAGAAAATTATATAAACAATGGCAACAAAATAGGTCAGACACAGACCTTCAAAACTGTAAGGCCACCAAAAAAGAAAGACAAGTAACAGAAGCGTATACAGGTCTATACAATAAACTTGATATGTACCAGGGAAGGAGAAACAAATATATAGAGCAAAGAAAGCAAAAGATTTTAATCACGTGTATTCGAGATGAAAATAAAATACCACTTCACGAAAAAGAGGGAAAAGTATTGACAGTTTATTAAATGAATTTGACAAAAAAACTAGTTGAGCTAACGAAGGCAGCAACACCAATGTCACCAAAATAAGAAACGAGGAAGTGATTCAAGCACTTAAGGGGAAAAGCGCAAGATGCAAATTTTTTTTAAAATGTATTCATTTTTTTCGAATCCTGAGAAAACTAATGAGTATTTTTGAAAAATTTTAACGCAGAATGAAAGGCCGAGGACCGAAAGTCCCTTAGACCGAGGGCCGAAAGTCCCTTAGAATAAATAAAAAGTTTGTTTTGAATGAAATATTTGCAATTAAAAATCACACTAAATTTTCTCTTGTTTTCACCCCTGTAACTTATTAAAATAAACAGAAGTTTTCAGTTACTTTCGGCCCTCGGTAGTAATGTAATCTTTAATTGTTGGTAAAGCGGATTGGTATGCCTCAATGTTACACATAATGTAGAGAAGCCGACTCTTCGTAGATATAAAGGCAAAAATAATGATTAAAATTTCTTAATAGTTTCGGGTTAGAATTACTGATTTGAACATGAACACGAGTACCTGCTAGCAAAAAAGACAACGTTTATAGGGGGATGTAATTTGCAATAAAAATGCCGAATCTAGTTAATCTTTATTTCGATAAATAATATATATTTACATATTTTACTTTATATATAAAATCTAATCTATAACATTGGGCCTCCGTGACATTAGTGTCAAATGATTTGTTTTTCAACGTGCAATGCATTTATATAAATATAGCTTCGTCACGAGTGCAAAAAAACCGAAACCAATAAAAAAACAAAAATTACGATGGATTTGTGTGTCTCGAATACACAGAGAAACCAGTCTATCTTGGCGTCATGCTAGACAGGTCACTGACTTTGGGAAAAAAACATGTTTGAAAGTAGCAGCTAGAATCAATATCCTCAGAAAACTCATAAATAGTAGGACCGTTTTTAGAGCCACTGCTTATGCACTCCGTTATTCTATGTCAGTATGTATTGGTCCAGGTTAACACGCCAAAACAGTTCTCATCCTGATAGAAACATGCAGACTATAATTCCTTTATTCCTAATAAAAATAGTCACATTAAGATTTCAAAAGAATCAAAGAATTTCGGAACAGTATTCAAACTTACATCATATGAAGGCCAACACTAGTAGAGAACTTTACAAACTGCCACAGAAAAGCACACAACCTCATGGAAAGGACCAAGTGAACAATTGAGTCAATGAGCAGACAAGTCCAAAAGATTAAATTTCGGCACCAAATTTTTGGATGTGGCCCTGCAAGGTATATTAATTATCCACTCATCGAGGAGATGCATAGTGCAGCAAACTCCAAGTGGCCAGTACGAACAGCACCAAACTGAATAAGAATCGGCGTGGCACCAAATAAAGTGGTACATACTAAACACAAAAACTTGCGGCCTTGATGACTTGACGAGCAATAACTGCTGGAGGTAGTTGGGTACTGGACCGAACATTATCAACTTCCACACCAGAAAAAGTCAAAATAAGTTAGTTACTTTACTTCATACATGTAAGCATTTTCACGTGATACTTCATGCTACCTTCAAACACGAATTTCTTACTACAAAATTCACATTCGAACTTTTTTTCGACAGGAGCTTTTCCATCAGGATTATGTTTGACCCTGATATGTTTATTCATAGTGCTCCTATGGGAGAAACTTCTCCCACATATTTTGCACTCAAACTGCTTTTTCGTATGAAATTTGTCAATGTGTTTGTCTAGGGAATCTTGCGTGGCAAACTGTATGAGACATTCTTCGCATTTGAAGGGTTTGTTGCCTGTGTGGTCGTTTTTTATGTGATTCTTTAACGATGAAATCAATTTGAACTCTCTAATGCATATATCGCACTTAAATGGCTTGTCGTCTTTACCATCACTAGCAGCATGAAAAATTTTGTGGTTCTTTAAAGCTGTACTTGAAAAGAAAGCTTCTGGACACATGTCACATGGATACGGTTTTTTATTAGTGTGGTTATACTCGTGTGTAAGAAGTGGTTGTTTCCGTGAAAAAGATCTATCACAATATCCACATTTGAATTTGTAGTTACCGGTATGGATGGACATGTGACACTGCAATGAATTCTTCTTCTTGAATTCTCTTAAGCAAATGTTACATTGAAATTTGGTTGTGTTGTTGTGCAGGCTCATATGCCGCCTTAAACACATTTTCGTTTTAAAACTTTTGGAACAAACTATACAACTGTGCTGTTTGATGTCCGAGTGGTAAAGTTTGTGTCTTCGTAACAGGTTTCTATTAACGAAACTCTTCGGGCAAATGTTACATTTGAATTGCTTTTCTCCCATGTGAATGAGTATGTGGTCATTTTTTGTTGACTGTTGCCTGAACACTTTTGGACAGAGCGGACAATGGTATTTCCGTCCTCCTGTATGTGTATACATGTGTGCAGTTAAAACAAACTTTCGTTTAAAAGATTTTGAACATAAATGACATTTAAATACTTTTTCCTCAAAATCAAAACATTTGTGGGCCTCAAAGTTGTCGGTTCTCCTAAAGGTTTTAAAGCAAAACGTACATTTCATAGGTGTTTCTTCTAAGTGAGTATACATATGGTTTTTTATGGAATTAGATTGAAATGTCTTAAAGCATATTTCGCATTGATATTGAAACCTCTTTTCTCCAGTGTGAACTAATATGTGTGCCTTCATATAATATTTGTCTACAAGTTTAGCGCACAGTTTACATGCCACTTTTGATGATACTTTCTTTTCCGTTGCAGGCTTGTTGTTATGAACTAATATGTGTGCATTCATATAATATTTGTCTACAAGTTTAGAGCACAGTTTACATGCCACTTTTGATGATACTTTCTTTTCCGTTGCAGGCTTGTTGTTGGAGTTTCCATCTTTCATATTGGTTAAAATATTGTCATTTTTGTGCATAAATCTTTTAACAAACACACTTTTCTTTACACGATAACTTAGAAAGTGTTTCAGTAACTCATTTTTCCTATAATACCATTTGCCACAATATGGACATGTGATAATGGACTTTGCATTTTTAAGTTTCTTCCTTCTATCATTTTTTGTTTTGGTAATATCTGAAAACAATAAAGAAAAAGAATTAAAACTCAAAATTTCACTTCTATGCTGTAGATGAAATAACTATCATTGTCATAGGTGTAGAACTAAATTTACTTAGTAGAAAAATGTTGTGGATTGTCAACCTCTGAGACAAGAGCTGTTGTATTTCAGACACTGTTACTAATGTTTTTTATTGTGATAAGATAGAATAAGATATTGCAATGGAGTAGTGAGGTTTTTAATAGCCTTGTTTTGCAGCAGGATGAATTTACCACAAGTCATCTCAATCATAATTTCAAAGTCATATACAGTAGAACCTCGATTATCCGTCAGGGCATCGGACCAAGGGTATGACGGATAATCGAAAAGACGGTTAACAGAACATTAAAAAAAAAATTAAAAATTCATGGTACAACTCTCAAATGTCATTTGTATGGTTTGTTTGACAATATAAGAGGGATTTGTGTTCATACAATCGAATCAATTTAAAATATTCTAAAATCTTTGTTTGTTTTACTGTAGCTTCACACTTTGCGACGACTGAATTTCTTAATCAGCTTTAGATCATGCAATCTACTTTATTGGCTTCTTGTTGAGAATACCACTCGATGAATTATTGCATAATATATGATGCAGCTTCTCTATAGTTTATTTTTTAACCAGCAGGAGTACACTAAAAAGACAGATTCACACCCAAGAAAGTCACTAGAATAATAACCAAATATATCTTCTTTTTTGGTTGATCTAGTCGGCCCTCAACAGTAATCCATAAATATTATATTAAATTAATACGTTGCTAAAAAGTTCAAAAAAAAACTGCTTTTTATATAAAAGCAGACTAACAATCTAAAAATTAAAGGAATAACACAGAAAACACAAACATCGCCGATATAACTTAATTAACCTATGAAACGTCACTAGTGTCAAAATTTGATAAATGTCATTAGTGCCAAAATTTTAAAACAGTGGAGTAAACTTGCCTGAGGTTGGACCAATTACAAACAACCATTACAACGCTGTAAATTTGAATCACTTCTCTTGGTTAAAAAACAAACCATAGTCAGTTACAATAGGTTCATCAACATAGCTACAGTCAAATTCCAAGTCTGTGTCAGCTTCTGAATCTGTTTGGTCCGCCTTTGTTGTCATTTCAACGGTTTCTTTATCTGTCAGCAATGGATAGCCGTTTGTGTCCTCATCACAAATCAAATTAACTTTTTTTAAATTTATTTACATTAAACGTGTTGCTCATGTGTAGTCAATACAACTTCTGTATGTACCCTGACGGTTAATGGAGAGACAGATAATTGAGGTTCCACTGTATAATGTGATGCTACATTTCTACACTGTATAATGATGCTACAATTAGCTCTTAAATCTGGAAGTAAACTTTGTAAATCCAGATTCAAGATCTAAATGGATCAGAAAAAATGGAACAAGGTGCATACAAGGCTGCTAAAAGGAATATCAGTCTTCTTACTAGTGTTTGTTATAGCTACACCAAGACTTTTTTGATCACAAATAAAGGTTAAATATAACATCTCAAATTAAATCTTAGTCTTTATGATCGGTTATCTATATACAGTGGAACCTGCTTAATTCGAACAAAGCTTTTAAAAAAAGTCAAAAACAAAACAATAACACATAAAATTTAAAATCACATATATCGTCAGTATAAAAAATAATAATAAATAAATAAAATAAAAACAATATATCTATCTATCTATCTAATCAGCCCTAAGCATCCATCCTTGGATATAGGCCTCCTCTTCCTTCTCCCATGCCTCTCTATCTTGGGCAATTTGCATCCATTTTGACCCAGTGTGTTTCTTCAGGTCATCCGACCATCGCATTTGTGGCCTTCCCCTTTTTCGTTTGTGGTTCCACGGTCTCCAATGTATAATCATCTTAGTCCATCTTTCATCCTTCTGCCGTAGGGTGTATCCGGCAAACTTCCATTTAAGCTTTGCTACTTGGGCAAATAAAAACAATATACAGTGGAACCTCGATAACTCGGATTAATCGGGACCGTGGCCGATCCGGGTTATCGAAAATCCGAGATAGCCGGAGAATATGGTGAAAATTAATAAAATACGGTATACTTACAGATAAACTCCGTTAGAATTGAAATAACATGAAATATATTTATAAATATGCACAGTACCTACTCATTAAAATTACTAAAAAAAACACCAAACACAAACGTAAGCGAACAATACAAGACACACAATACAGTCACAACGATGTAATGTTATTTAAGAACAGTGAAAACTAAAGACCATTGTTTATTAAAGAATTTTTTAAATAGTCTTTCCTAAACAATGGTAAGACAGTTTGAAATAAAAAGGCATAGGTACTACAGACAGGTGACTGTTGTTTCTGCGGCGTGTGCTATGAGTCATTTTTAATATCGTATAGTTCAAATTACACACATACACATTATCTCTCAAATATTATATTACATACATTTTTATTGTTGAAAGGTTTGTCTGATAATTAACTATTTTGATGGGAAATAAGCCACAATTAAATTGAAAAATAATTTTATTACCGTTTCGCGACGCCCAAATCGGGTCGTTGTCAAAATACAAAATATTGAAAATCAAAATGTTTATTTGATGAAAATCGGTCCGGGTTAGCCGGACTTCCGGGTTATCGGGGGCCGACTTATCGGGGTTCCACTGTATTGCAAAATTTAAATAAACTGCAAATAATCAACATTAAAAAAGAATAAGTTTAATAAGTTAAGCTGCTACATATGATACCCAAATATAGATAAAAATACTACTTTTATGTAAGAGTACTGTAATTTCTTAGTTATTGATTAAGAAATTCTTCAACTGAATAATATGGTCTTTCAGATAGATAGGCTTACTTACATCATTTTACGGAACTTGGGGAAAGGTGATGGAGATTTAAGTTGCTTTAAGACTTTAATTCTAATTTTTATTCTGGTCCCTAGAATTTCCTATATATAAGTAATGGTAAAAAGTGGTAAATAATTCGAACTTTTCTACTATCTTTTCTGAATATCTTAGAATCTCTTGTCATTACGGAAAAGCTAAATTCTAAAAAGCAGCTAAAAATTTCAGATTTATTTGGAAACATATAAAGTTTGTCTTTTTTTATAGCCTGCAAATGATTTAATTGACATTCTTGGCCAAATTTTGTTGGCCCATTTTTTTCAGTTAACAAAATTCAGGCAAGAGTAGGTACGAAAACATCTGCAAGCAATAAAAATGGTCAATTATTATTGATTTTTATCATTTGCAGAAGTTTTTGTAGATTTGTAGACTTTATATTTTTAATTTGAATTTTTTAACGGCCCCCTGAGATTTGATTTATCCTAGTTTCACTGTATAAAAAATATAACATTATTAATACTCATTAAAAAATGTGATTAGATTGATAAGTTTTCAACATGCTCCAAAATGGACATAAAAAAATACTCTTGAACATGCAAACTTTTACTTAATTATCTATACACAAAGTCTAGATATTGGGTGCGTTCGGACGACCACAGTAGCTGACTGTCAACACAAATCGGCTGAGTGGTTGTAGCACTGATAGGGAAAGCTTAGTAAATCTCTCAGTGGCTGACTTTCAGCGGTGTTGTCTGAATGCTACCGCTTACTCAGCTGTCCAGCCGCTGTGGTCGTCTGAACGCACCCATTGATTATAAAGTACACCAATAGATTCTCCACATATTGCACATTCTGTTCTAAACTGTAACAACTTGATATTAAAATTTTAGAGGAGAGCAAAAACAAAACATATGCTTTGATTCTCTCCTAATATATTTTTTATTTTACTTAGTATACTTATATTTAATTTTTGTATAAATATTTTACTTGTTAAAAGAAAATAACTGAAACTCGACGCTCTATCTACTGAAGTATTTTTAAGTTTGTGATATTACAGTTTTCTTAAGAAAATATGATGCATAGTGCATTTTATTGGTGAGATAAACAAAAACTAAATTTTTTTGAATCAATACACTTTTGAATGGGATGTGCCATGAAAGCTATTTTCTATTTAATTCAGATATACTTACACTCTTTTATTGAAGCATAAAAAAACTTCTCTTGCTTTTGATTTGATACAGCTCGAGGGTGATAATTACTGGAGGTTTTTTCTTCTAAGTCAGCCTCAGATTTAATTGGAAGATTACATTCCTCAGTTAACATAACTTCTTCAAAATTTGTAAGTTTATCATATTCCTCACTAGGCAATTCTTCTTTCACCTTTTGTAGTTCTAGTTTTCCTTCGTCCACAGATTGGTTATCACAGAATAAATTTGGTTCACTTTTGATGACAATATCCCCATTGCATTGCTTGTGTTTCATAAAATCTTGATTTGTTTCTTGGTTTAAAAAGTGTACATGTACATACTCAGGCTCCACAGTGGGAGGATCTAAAGAGTCCCACAAATCTGAACTGTCAGGTGGTTCGGCTTTCACTTCTAATTTAATTGAACTAACAAGAATGTTAGTTTCTTGTTGAACATTTTCATTTAACATATTACATTGTTCACTTTCCATTTTAATTTCTAGAGGGAAGTCACTGAAGTAGTTCAATTAAATTAAAACCATCACAATGAGCCTATATCAAACATTAGGCAAAAATAGTGAAAACACATGATATATGTGTATCACATTCTTGAGAAACAATAATTGAAGACAGGATTTCTTATTTTTGATTTTAAAATTTACTACACATCTCAGGAAAATAAGAAATTATTCAAATAAATCAAACATAAACAACATAAAATTACATCTGCCAAAACAAATGTCACTTAATGTCTGTCTTAAATGTCAATGTCACAACTGAGAACTGTCACTGTCAACATCTTTGATGCATAGAGTTCTATATTAGCATAGAGAGAGTATCATTAAGAGCGAAGTGACGACACCATCTTTTTTATTTGGATTAGTGCTGTTTCACTCTTACGCATAGTAAAGCTGCGACAGTTGTCCCCCCTTCCGTGCATATACTCACACTTATTGTCATTTTAGTTTCTCGATACAATGTGCTAGAAAGAGATGCCGCAAACCAGTCCATGAGATGTCGTCAGGAAGCGCGGAAGGTAGGCTCCATAGAGTTAAATATTAGCATAGAGAGAGTGTCATTCAGAGCGAAGTGACGACACCATCTTTTTTATTTGGATTAGTGCTGTTTCACTCTTACGCATAGTAAAGCTGCTACAGTTGTCCTCCTCTTCCGTGCCTATATTCACACTGAATGTCATTATAGATTCTCGATACAATGTGTTAGAAGGAGATGCAGCAAACCAGTCCCCTGAGATCTTGTCGTCAGGAAGCGCGGAAGGTAGGCTCCCTCTATGTTAATATATACCTCTATGGTAGGCTCACTCCATGTTAATATATACCTCTATGCTTTGATGCGGCATGTCAGATTAATTCTTCTTCTTATTAAAGTGCCCCTTCCTCAAGGGAGGTTGGCTACTACAATTTCAAACTCTCCTCTGTCTTCAGAAAATTTAGCCCTGTCCATCGTCGGATATTTCTTAGCCACGCTAGACTTTTTCTTCCTAGTTCCCTCTTTCTCTCGATCTCTTTTCATTACCTCTGTACTACTTACTACATGCTTACTACTTATTTTTTATACTTACCATGATACTATAAATAACAAGATAATATATTGCACATCCGGAAGTCGTGACGTAACTGGAGACCGACAAGTTCGTAATGGTTCGTAATCATTCGTGATGTCCGATTACTTTGAATTGTTCGCGCTTGTATTTTATATTTTATTTTTGGCAGTTATTTTGACTGGAATCTCGACACTAAATGTTTTTCGAATACATTGAAGTTTAATGTTATTTTGCTAATTGAATAATTTCATCACATAATGCATACAAATCCCATTTAACTTTAACAAGAATTCAAATTCAACTTCCGGTCTCCAGTTACGTCATCAATGCGCGAACTCGGACGTATTTGCGCTACGGGAAAATACTATCTCTTTATTTATAGTATCATGATACTTACTTACCTATTTCTCAGTAGGATGTGGCCTACTGAGACAAAACTGCGCAGTAAACAAAATAACCAATTGAACGTATTATTTTGCTATCTGCGCGCAGTTTCGTGATCGTTTCATGACGGTTTTCGTTGTGTTAGAACCATAGATATAATAACACAATAGATTAGGCCAGGTCCGAAAAATAGCGCAACGCGGAGCAGTTCGGGTCGGTGGTCTATCTATCTCTCTCTACCGGCGCTTAGCTTTCTCTCTCTAGCATATGATGGCTGCCGTCTCTGCCTCTGTGTCACTGTCGTTCCATTACTCCCACCTCTTAGTAGATACGCTCACACTCGCACGACAGACAAATATAGCTAGACCACTGTACTTGATATTGGCGTTACACCCAGAGACATGTAAAGACATGATACTATAAATAACTTTATTTATAGTATCATGTGTAAAGAGAATAGACTTGGCTAGGGATATGCCATTCAATGCATCGATATCAAGTACGGTGGTCTAGCTATCTTTGTCTGTCGTGCGAGTGTGAGCGTATCTACCAAGAGGTGGGAGTAACGGAACGACAGTACGACAGAAACACAGAGGCGGCGGCCATCATATGCTAGAGAGAGAGTTAAGCGCCGATAGAGAAAGATAGATAGACCACCGACCCTCAACTGCTCCGCGTTACGCTATTTTTCGGGCATTGAGTGGCATATCCCTAGCCAGATCTATTGTTGACATATCTCTGGTTGGAAACAACCCGGGAGCGGGAGAGATTAAATGTCCAGCAAACGACGGCACTGTTGCCAGATTTACCTTTTTCCTATTAGCGGGAATTTTAAAATTAGTGTAATGCCACTTTGGTTTTAAAAGAGAGTTCTGTATTCTTAAATTTATAACCTTACTTTTACAAGCAATTAGGATTATTTTATTTAAATGTAAATATTGAAACAAGTATTGTACTGTGTCATAATTTAAAACTCATGTTGCAGTATTTTGAAAAAAAATGAAGCTCAAAAGAAATATACTTATACAGTACAAATTATTTTTTAATGGGAATGGAAATTTACGATTTCAAAGGTGAAAATGTGTTGGGATAGTATAGATGGACACTTTTTTATTTTAGTATTAAGTGGTTACATAATTATTCAGAATATTAATAAAATTACTAGTAATTTGAATTAGTTTTAATATGTATTATAATAGTATTAATTCTCATCATGTATCTGGCTAAATAGCTAAGCGCTAAAGCCGCAAAATAAAAAAAACATTCTTAGTGGCCTAGCAACTTTACTTTGCCTGGGGGCGAGGCGAGTTAATAAATTCTATTTTCTTATTGCAGTCATTTTGTGACGGCTTAAGAAGTTACATAAATGATGTCTTTAGGCTGTGAAATTTTAACCGTAGAAAGACATCTTCATAGAAAAAAGTGGACATCTTTATGACTTGTATTTACATGATATAGGGCTTTTCACTCCGTCATTTGTTTCGAGCTTCTGTCATGTGTTGTCTAATATTAATATATCTATGTCATATGTTATTGATATTGCCAATGATACAAACCACACACGTATGACATAGATATATTAATATTATGTGACACTTGACCGAAGTTCGAAACAAATGACAATCGATGAAAAGCCCTATTCAATAGGGCATTTCATTCACAGTCATTTGTTTCGAGCTTCTGTCATGTGTCACATAATATTAATATATCTACGTCGTACATTATTGGTATATACCAATGATACAAACCAAAGACATATGACGTAGATACATTAATATTATGTGACTCATGACAGAAGCTCGAAACAAATGACAATCGATGAAAAGCCCTATTGGCGTCTGCATATCAGGATCCAGTAATACTATATTATTTATCTATGATCAGGATATTGCTGGGTGTACACAAGTAAACAACACTTTTTTGATTAAAAGGTTTATTTCATTAAATCAAAACTTACATGGATACAATTTAAATAAGATATTTTTCTATTTAAGGCAATATAATAGGCGATATATATTTTAGTATAACTCTCCTACATTAACAAGCTTTAACACATTCAGTGGCCATGACGTAGCATCACGAAGGTTTTACCGAAGGTACTTTTTTACGACACATAAGTTATGTGAGTAGTACTGTGTAACTAAATAAATGATTTAACTATGTGGTACCAGCCAAGTGGAGCTTGTTCAAGATGGGTACCAAACGTGTTAATCTGGTCATGCACAGAGACTTATACTATAATATGTTATATCTCATATTGCTCACTATTGTAATGAGTGAGCCTGCATACACGAACTAATATATTATTATGGTTCTGTGTATGCAGGCTCACTCATTACTACTGTAGTGAACAATATGAGATGTAATATTATGAGATATACCTATTATATATTATGGTATAGCTCTCCATGAGTGCCAAGTTTTAAACTTAACTGATAACAACTAATGGATACCCTTTTATCCAAAATTTTATGAAAATTTTGAATGGTCATATTGGTATTAATTCCACAACCCCTTCCTATAACAATAGGCCCATTGTTGGATGTTATTGCAGTAGTTCTACTGGAAATACTTACTAAAATTGTATGTATCTGCATCACTTAGAAGTCTACCCAAAAAGCTATTAATACTCTCTAAACCATCATTAATACATCCTGTATACATAATAGGATTTTTTTCAGAATCAGATATTGTATTAAGATTTACTTACCATGCCTTATCTATGTGCCAGGCACTTAACAGTCTATTAGGAGCAATACCCATTACATTTGACGAGGCGTTGTAAAAGGTGTCGCTTATGCCTGATATGAAAACATTTGACTATAATACCAACACAGACATGTATTTAAAAAAATTGGTAAATTAAAGTAGGTATCTTTTCTATTTGAAAATAAGAAAGCAGTACAAAATCCATTCCCAAATTCATCTTTTACTAATACTGTCATAAGTTCAAAGTCATAGGAATTGAGCCCATGAGTTCCATCGATTGCGATACAGGATTTACCAAACTTAATTAACATTTCCTTTTGGCACAGTATTAAGGAAAATAAGACAAAAATCATAAATGTTAAATTCAGAATGAATATCCATTAGTATGCCCTGTTGTTTGTAAAATAATATTGGACATAAGTCTGTAAGCATTCAACCCAAAAATAAACACTGGTTGCATCATCATTGTACATATACCCATCTTTGAAATCAATGCCATAAGAGAGTTTAATGTTTGTGATATCTTTTCTTTGTAAGTAAATCAATTCTTTTTAATTCGCCTCCTATGCTATTATGCTATCCTGAACAGTCTGAAGTTTACTGAAAAAGTAAAATATAGTTATAGGAGAATCAAACACACTAGTTTGAAATTGTAAACTGTAGTAAATATTTATGAGTAATATTTAAAAAGTGGTTTAGTGGTAACATTCTTGTTTTAAATTATATTGTGTATATCGATGGCGGAAAGGCAGGACCTCATAACTGAAAAATTTGTATAAAATGAGTTATTCGGTTTTCGCTTTAGAATAAGTGTATCAGCACCTATTAAACAGCTTTTAGAGCTGGGAAAGCCTTTTGGAAGCCTTCCAGAAACTTTCCCAGCTGTAATCGCTGTTTAATAGCTGCAGATACACTTATTCTAAAGCGAAAACTGAAGTAACTCATGTTATAAAAATTTTTCAGTTACGAAGTCCTGCCTTTCCGCTGTCGAGGTGCAAATATTTTACTTACATTTTTGAAGAAAGTCTCAAAATAAACTTTGAAGAGATATTTATCTGATTTTGGTATTTATGTAAGTGCTCTATATCATCCTCATGCCCGTAATGTGTTTTAAAATAGTTTCAATATTTTTAGATACTATTATTCGACTAGTACACCAAATAAACATTTTGCAGGATCCTTGGGATTTTAAAGCTCTTTCTCTATCTTGTTTTGTAAAATAATTTTTTGAGGATCACATACATATACATTCATAATAAGATGTTTCATGTTCTTGTACTCTTTGTTCTCTTCCTGTGCCATCCATACAGTGCAAATCTAAAAAAAACAACATATCATGTGATTACATGGGCAGTTATACTACTTACAGCTTACTTTGTATCTAATCTATTATACTACATTCGCTCTCGCGAGATTTTTTTTGACACTGACGTTAGTAATTTCTTTTTTGAAAAATTCAGTTGTCAGAAGTGACTGGAAATTACTACAAAACCAACGCACCTACTCATATCCAATATTATTAATAGTAAACATACATAAAAATAACATAAACCTTACGCCAATCAATATTTATTTATTTAAACCATTATAATGTATTGATAGCAAATTAGAAAATTATTTATTGTACAAAATAAAAATATTTTGTAGAAATAAACTTCACAAAATTTTATGAGATTAGTAGACACTCCCACTATTTCTAATAATTCTTCTTTTTTTAATGAAAGATTAAGTTGATTTGAGTTGATTTTAGCAGTTAATAGTGTGTGGTAGGAATTTTTGTGTTGTACGTTTCCTATTCCGAATGTCTCAAAAAAAATCTCGCGAGAGCGAATGTAGTATATCTAGTATTACTCTATTAGTATCTACCTACATAAAACTATCTTTGAAATCTAAATTTTTGATATCAACATCAACCTTAATACTTAAAAATTAAATAATAATGTGGAAGTTACATGTACCTACCTAAAAGTTTTTGAATTGCAATTTTATCAACTGGAAAAGACTGCAACATAATGAGTTTGAAATTATGACACAGCACAATATTTATTGTTTCAATTTACATGTAAATAAAATAATAATAATAATCCTAATCACTTGTAAAAGTAAGGTTAAGATTTTTGACTTGAGAAAACAGAACTGTCAAATTTAAAACAAACCTGCTATAAAATTTTAAAATTCCCGCTAAAAGGAATCTGGCAACATTGCCGTCGTTTGCTGGACATTTAATCTCTCCCGAAACAACCCAATTGGCTGTGAGTTTCGACGGTAGCGCTATCTCGCGGTTTGAAACTTATACTTTTCTGATAAAATTTATGTATGTGAAATATACAAAACGAGAAAAATAGATACTTATCTAGAAAGACACAAATTTATGAACTGAAATATTATTGTAACCTGATTACTAAATGGATACACATAATTAATAGTAAAATTAATTATGTTTTTTTATTATTCATTATAATTTTAATATTTAACATATAAGTTCGTGCGACTGGATGACTGCTTACGCAAGAGACCATTGAGGAAAAGAATAAGTTTAAATGAATTATTTGTTACCTCTGTTTATTTTTGTGTGCTTACTGATTTGCTTATTAAAATTTGTAATTTGTATGAATTGTAATTTGTTTGAATTCTATCAAAATGGATTTAAACATATACTGGATTCAAGTCTTATTTCCCATGATATCCAATTTCAATCAGCAACACCAAAAAAAGAAAAGGATTTAGTTGATGCAGGACATGTACGCAATGTTTCCGAATATAATAAATGCATCCAGTACTGTTATATTCAGTATTTTTACATGAATCAATACAACAGCTGCAATATCTTGTTTTCTTTTTTGAAAAATCTATATTATCCGCCATTTCAGTTTATGAAGTTTATCAAATGCACAAAACAAAACTGCCAACTGCCACTAACACAGCGTTGCCACATTTTATTTAGAAAATCTACTGTTAAGTTTAGCTTACTAAAATCTACTTATCAAAAACTAAAATATACTATAAAACTTTATTAATATATTTGTATATAATTTAGGACTTTTTATAATAAAAATAACAGCTGACTAACTAGAAATTTTTTTTATTTAGCTAATGCCTCGACAACTAATGGGCATTGGCATGGTGATGGTACAGTGGATATTACCAATTAGGTAGCTAGTGTTATGTAGTGTGTTTGTTGAGTAAGTGTCTTGTTACTTTGCAAAGTCGATGTCATTGTCTTTGCAGAGACGCTAATTGTATCCGAACGTCTGCGGTCCCTCCGGTGGGTACCGATCCCACAAGGATAGAAACTATTTTCATTTATTAATTTATAATAAACGAAAAATTCTCTACCCTGGTGAGATTCGAACTCACGACCATTCGGTCCTTTCGATCCAAAGGTAGGCGCTCTTACCACTGAGCCACAGAGGGAGTTTAACTAGAAATTAATATGACTAAACAAAAACCAAACTTTTTTATATTTTAACTGGGGAACAAAAATGACCAACTATTTTTAATTTTTATCAGTTTTATATTTAATATTTGTATATAATATTTTGTCATCCACTGATTTTAACATCTGCATGCCTGGATCATATTCTTTAAACAATTATTTCGCATTTTACATTAGAAACACGCAAACACAACATTTGTTGTTTTGCAAAGTTACATATATGTATTATAATAGATATTTTAGTTTTCCATCGTTAGCTTCTAACAGGCACACCGAATGCCAGAACTCTTCAATAACACCTGAAATAGGTACTGATTGCACTCCTACTTGAAATCTGCAAGTTTGTTACACCAGAATCCAGTTTCATTTCTGTTTAATATTCATCATCTACGTCCTGGGGCTAGATTCCGTGCACTGTAGATATCTACACTTCGCTTTCTATCGATGTCAATTGTCGTGAAAATATTTGAATTTTTAGCTTTAATTGAATTATTTTCTAGTTTTGCTAGTTGATGCTGAAGTGACACTTAGGCCCGTATTCATAGTCGGTACTCAAGTCTAAGTCGATGCTCAAGTCCGACCTTGAACAAATTCTTATACAAATTTGTATACAAATTTTTTCAAGGTCGACCTTAAGCATCGACTCAGACTTGAGTACCGACTATGAATACGGGGCTTAGTAAAACAAGAAAATATTTGAATTAAAACTAAAAATTCAAATATATTGACATTGGTAGAAAGCGGTCGGCGGTGTTAGCGATTGTACACAGAATCCCACCCCTGAATCTTATTTTCGGTAATGACATTGGGAAATTGTAACAAATGTCTAAAAATTAATTTAGAAATGGGGTAAATACTATTAAAAAGCAAATTTTATTTTTGTCATAAGAAAATGTTGAAATATACCAAAAATCTACTAAAAAATATTGCCTACTAGAATTTTTAAAAAAATATCAAAAATCTACCAAAAAAGTAGAAATCTACTAAATGTGGCAACGCTGCACTAACAGCGCTGGCGAAAACCAAGGTTAATAGATTAGGGCGTAGGTTGTCTCATAACTCTAGACCAATCAAAGGCTGGCTTTTTAAAGGCGGGAATACGTCATCCGTACGACAATTTTAAAATTGTCATAAGAGTCAATGCTAATAAAAGGTTCAAAAACTTAGGTTTTGCAATATATTTTGAGATTTTCTTGGGTATAGGTATATTAAGTGGTTCTTATATTGGTAATTATATCAATTTTTCCCTTAAAAAATCAATAGTCTGCTAACAAAAAACTAGAATTCATTTAACACTTATTATGTGTGTTTTAAATGGAGAAAACAATTTAATTAGCACAAAAATCCAAAAAAATAGAAGAAAAAGTTTAAAATCAAAAATACTAATATGTAGGTACTTACTTATTATGTTTTTCGTGGAATGTGCAGCACTTTTATCATTTTTGGTGGTATGCAACAACAAAAGAACGAATAATATAAATAATTTATTATTAGGTTAGAATATAAAAAAGACGTAACATAATATTAACATATTCAGACACGAGGAAATGTTTGCTACCTATTTTCTTATGTTTAGTGGCCCATTTATCTTGTAACATTTTATTATCCATTATTGTTTGATAATGTTAAGGTATTTGGGAAATGTCCAAAAACATTATTATTTTGTTTCCATCTGGTTCAGGAATTTTGGAGTTGCTTTTACATATAGCTATGCTACAAATGTTACCACCACTCATCTAAAAAATGTTTTATTATTATAACATACAAAACTACATAATATTATAATTTAAACTAACTTTACACGGTTACGAAAACACACTTCACAAGTCATTACTGCCTTTGTATAGGACCCAAATAAGTAATTATAGTAATATTGTCCTTATATGCTTAAAAACTCAACAAATATTAAACAAATAAACGATATTATAAGAAAATCCCACAAAAATATACGGAAATATAACCACAAACAACTGTCAAACTTGACTTTGTCGTACGAGTGACGTAGGCATTCCCCTCCCTCTCGCTATCGCCCACATAGTTATGAGATAACCTAACCCCTATCTATGAACCTTGGGCGAAAACCGTCAAATTCCCTCTGCTCTACCCATGGCGCGTCATTTAAATTTATCAGATAAATGCACAAAACTGCCACTAACAGCGCTGGCGAAAGCTGTCAAATCCCCTCTACCCATCGGCTCATGGCCAATAGGGATTTTCATTCACAGTCATTTGTTTCGAGTTTCTGTCATATGTCATATAATCCGTGTATTGTCATATAATCCGTGTATATTAATATTAATACGCAGATTATACAACATATGACAGAAGCTCGAAACAAATAACAATCGATGAAAAGTCCTATAGTTTCGTGATGGTTTCATGACAAACAAAAAAAAATTTTCGTTGTGTTGGAACAAACCTAATGTTTAATTATTATAGACCACATTCTACTGAAGAAATAAGTAGTAGGTAAAGTAGTACCATGTATGGTGTTTTTGTAACTTTTACTGTGTTGAAAAGTTTTCGTTATAGGGCTTTTCATCGATCGTCATTTGCTTGGAGCTTCTGTCATATGTTGTATAATCTGTGTATAATATTAATATACACGGATTATACGACATATGACAGAAGCTCGAAACAAATGACTGTTAATAAAAAGCCCTATTCATAGATAAGCCCTAAGTATATTCAATGCAAACTTCTTGGTTTGAGATGTGCGGTGTCCATGAAATTTTATTAGCACTGATAATCCTTGCGATTTGACATTTTGCCTAGAATAAAGGATGGAGAAGAAGGCGAAGAACTTTTATTAGAACTTATATAATATTATCTAAAGAACGATTCCTAATTCGCAGTCTTTAATATTCGCAGACTCATTAATATTCAACTCAGTAGGGTGCTATTGTTGGACGTGTGGAATTCCATAAACAAGGAATCTACCTGTTTATGAAATGATCCTTTGTTTATGTAATTTTACACCTACAACAACAGTACCCCGCTGGGCTGAATATTAATTAGTTAGTCTCAGATTTTGATACCTGGTACATACATAGTAATTTCTCCACTTATCTATTGCCCATTACCTATTATTGTCCACATGTCCACTGTGCCATTGCCATGTTTAACTGGTTCTGTGTGCCATCTGAACTTCTGTATTTTGACTTCCTTTGTTGTAATCTAATTTGAACGATTTCAGAATAATAAAAGAACGCAACTTTTGTAAAAATTTATTAAAAATCATAACATTAATATTTACAAAATTAGTAACTAATGAGATTTTAGGGACGAAAGAAATTATAAACAAGAAAAATTGTTTTAAGCACTAAATTACACTGCATATCACCCAATTATATTATGAGATATCAACATTTTCAGCCAAAATGGGAAATTCCAAAGGCAACATCATTACCACGCTCTGTTTCTACAGTGCGGTGGAATAAGTGTTGCCCCCCTCCCTGTTATCTTGTTTATTGTAAGAATATAAGCAAAACGCTCGGACAGGTCGATTTCTAACTAACCATAGTATATTATAGTATCAACGTTTCGAACTTTACGCGATCCCTCTTCAGGTGACAGCCATAACTTTGATTTTTTTAAATGAGAAAGTACATCATGTGACACCTCATTTAAAAGCTCTTAAAATACTGATTTCAAAAATGTATAGTACTTTAATCCTGTTTGAGAGCGTAGGCGCAAAATTTCGGTCGAATTCTTTCTAAATGCAATCATTTTTTTCGAATCCTGAAAAAACTAATAAATATTTTTGAAAAATTTAAACGCAGAATGAAATATTACAGTATTCTCGATGGTCCAAAATTCCTGAAACTCCTATAATGTTTATAAGTCACAGTGATAAAAAAAGAGAAAATTTAGTGTGATTTTTAACTTCAAATATATCATTCAAAAGAAACTTTTTGTTTATTCGAAGGGACTGTCAGCTATCGGTAATAATCTAATCTTTCATTCTGAGTTTAAATTTTTCAAAAATACTTATTAGTTTTCTCAGAATTTGAAAAAAATAAATGCGCTTAAAAAGAGCCCGACCAAAATTTTGCGCCTACGATCTCAACAGGGATTAAAGTGTTATACATTTTTGAAATCAGTATTTTAAGAGCTTTTAAATAAGGTGTCACATGATGTAGGTACTTTACCATTTAAAAAAATCAAAGGTATGCCTGTCACCTGAAGAGGGATCGCGTAAAGTTCGAAACGTTGATGCCATAATATACTATCGTTAGTTTAAAAATCGACCTGTCCGAGAGTTTTGCTTATATTCTTAAAATAAACAAGTTAACAGGGGGGGCAACACTTATTCCACCGCACTGTATAATATAGACATGTTTGCACGTCATTTCATACCTAATTAGAGTTATATATGGTTTACGTTCAAATATTTTTTAAAATTGATAGAGCATTAATAATCATAACTAATTAGTTTAGATAGAGCATCATCACTACATCATTATAATTAGTTTAGACTTAAAATAAAGAGTATTACCCTTACATAGAGCCGAAGTATTGCCAATAACAACAATACGAAATAAAATAAGAACAGTTGAATTGTATTTTAAGAGAAGATATCTACAAATAACCAGAGAGGATATAATAAGAACAGAGGAAATATACAACAGAATGGAAGTAGAATGCTCAATTACAAACAAGTTGGAAAATTGAGCCCCACAGTGGTACGGACATGTACAAAAAATACCAGAGCAAAGCAAAAATAATGGTGGACTGGGACCCACCAGTAAGAAAAAGGGAGGAAAACCTACTATGAGATGGAAAACGTACATAAGAAATGTTATGATAGATGAAGACCTCAGAGACCCTTATTATTCAGGGCAAAAGAGGGGCCCCAGTTGAAGAAGGATATCATGGCTTCGTAACCTACTTGAGTGGTTTAATCAGTCTTCGTCATCACTCTTCAGAGCTACGGCGAATAAAATTATGATAGCCACCATGATGGCCAACGTTCAATAATGAACATGGTATGGAGAGAAGAAGAAGAATATTTGGTTTCATCCAGTGGCGGATGAACTGAGGGGGAACTTCCAGTGAAACACGAACCAAAATACATAAAACAGATACATTCAAACTACATAACAGACATAAATAATAACTTATATTCATTAAGTTTCCTTAATTTAGACCTTGTTGGGGGGGGGGGGGACTTCCCCTATTTCCTCCCGTAGATCCGCCACTAATTCCATCGCCTTGGCAATAATCAAACTAATGCCAACTTTAAACCTTGTACTGTTTTGATTAAGGAACCTTAATCGGGAACCTGACAATGAACTGGAAATTGTAGAGCCCAAACCGGTCATCTAAGGTACAAATAAAACCAATTGTGAATAAGTCCTAATCTTTTTTCATTTCACCTCTTGAAAATAGACTCAAATTTGCAAGCAATTAATCAATTATATTTCTTGTTTACAATGTCTGTACTAAAATATCATACCAACAATTAAATTACTTAAATATAAGGAATTAGATATTTTTAGATCAAGTTTAGACAAAAATCTTTCATTTTTAAATACTTTTTACCCTGCTTAGCCTCGTCGAAATGGTCTTTTGCTCATTCTCCGAAGGCAGAGGTGTATCTAATTCCCTATTCAACACCCCGGCGGAATTCTGAAGTTGCGGTGCATTTTTGTTAATGAAATCAAGATTCAAAGGAGGCAACTCTCCCCTGAATCTCCCGAACTGAGGTCTGGCTGTTAAGTAGGCCGAAGCTTTCGACAATCTTGGACTTACTATGGTCGGTCGGTCTGACAGTTTGGCTGTCAGGCTTTGGCCGGACAGTTTTTTACCGTCGTATGTGATTACAACATCTGGTGGAGTACCGAGCATTGGGTTCGGTTCCGGTACGTCGATATCGATATTTGAAGGTTCTCGAACCACCTCTACAGGTTGTGCGTTAGTAGGAGGAAGATAATAGCTTTCGACTCTTTCATTTGCTTCAGCTATGGGTTCCTCCAAAGTATCTGATAAGCTGCGAGGTCTTTTAACTACAATTTTTGTATACGCTTGTCTTTTTTTCGACACAGGTCTTTTAGTTATCTTAACTTTCTTTTCTTTCGTTGGCTTAAACGGAGGAGAAGGAATAAACATTGGTTCAAAGGCATGAATAGGTTTAGTTTCGAATTTTTCCGTATCATTTATTTGTAAAACGCCCTTTTCACTCTCATACTCCACCACAGGTTCATCCTCGTCTATTCTGTCTTGAAATTCTTTAGTTATGATTGGCTTGAAGCCACTTTCTATCTTTATAGAACCTGGCTTAAAGCCACTATTAAAAGCCGGTCTTAGAAGAAAATTGGGTACTATATCAGCAACAGACGTGCTAGGTGCGGTTTGTATCTCAGGTTCTTTCTCCGTTGAAGCTTGTTGGGGAGAAATTTCTATATTTCGGACCTCCTCAAATACAGGCTTTTCAGTAAAAGGTCTTACTTGATGCTCAAATATAGGCTTCTCAGTAAAGGGTCGTACTTGGTTCTCAATTGGTGCTTTTGTTGTTAGAGGGGGTTGTTTTACATATACTATGTAAGGGGAAACAGGTGGTTGCTTATATCTGTAATTGGGCACTCTAAGTATTGGTTTTTTATAACTTACATGAGGTCCTCCATAATATCGCTTTAGATAAGCACCTTGTGGTACCATTTTTACTGGCATAGGTAAATAATTTACCGGTCTTCTGTAAATTACATTAACATTTTCTGGATAGTGAAGAGGGGGAGGGACCAAGTAAGTCTGATTGGCAAAATTGTCGCTAGCTAAGGCGATATTATCAACTAGTTTGGGAGTTGTAGGTTTTTCGGAAGAAGTTGTAGTTGTGGTGGTAGTTGTAGTAGTGCTAGCGGTGGAAGGTACTAAAATGGTCTTAGTGCTTTCAATACCGGTGTTCAGAAGGGTGCTGGGTTTGAAGTAGTGCAAGTGCTCAGGCTGTTGGTAGTAATGGAAGTTGGGTCTGGTTCTAAGGTGGAAGTTTTGCTGTGCTGGTGTTTGGAGTGGATTTAGATTTGGTAACTGCTCCGATGACTTTTCTACAGGTGCCGACGTTACTTTCTCTGAAATTATTGATTTAGTGTCTTTATCTTCGTTGTCTTCTGTAATAATATTAATTTGTTTTACCCTTGTCTCGACGCGCAGAGAGGGACTGTCTTCGAGGTCGGTGTCCAATTTGTCCAAGATGCTTTGGGGGGCGGGGACGATCGTCTGCTTGATCTCGCTGGCCTCAGCTTTGCGATCGCAGCTGTCTACGACGTGAATCTTCCAGCCCAAGTATCGGTGAGTGAAGCACTGAAACAAAAATAATAATATGATCAGATCTATAGATATACAGAGTGAGTGTTATATAAGGAACGACTCAATCTCGAAAACAGCTTGAACGATTTTCATAGGTTTTAGTGAGTAAGGGTCTTGTGATGGTGATAGTGTTATTTACATTGTTGTCAGATCTTCCGTTTTTCTGGAAAATGAACTTTCCTATTTCAAATCGAACACCCTGTATATTCTTGCATTGTTAAGCCCTTAAAAATACTCATTTTTTTCATGTACCACATATCAAGTTGACATTTGGAAAATACCTCACATTTATTTACTATTCTCATATTTTGGCAATGACGTGAGGTTCTGATTTCAGAAATCTCAAATGACGACGTAAGCTTATTTTAGTAGATAGTAAAAACAGCATAGATGGATTTACACGTACTAACCAATTCCTCAATAGACTAGAACAACTCAGAGAGCTATTGAGAGACGTATGATACATGCATGCTTAAAAGATCATATGAGAAACGAAGATAAGGCAGAAAAATACTGGCACCATTTAGCTCAAGTCAGGCAAATATGGAAAACACAAGAGAATGCCTATGTCCAGGACTGGACCAAAGGGGCTGCTAAAGAAGAAGAAAGAATATGGATGTACTTACATGGTAGTAAACAGTATCTGGTGTATTCTTGTCCGGTGTCCATTGGATAAATCCAGGTTCCCCTTGATCGCATTTAAGCTCCAGAGATCTCTGGTAGGCTCCAAATGATGGAAAATCATCTGCGTCCATATCGCTTGTCGGTGTCCAGTAGCACGACCTTCCTACACCAGTTGGTGCTAAGGAACCATCTGATTCTTTACGTGCTCCGGCAAAAATGCGGATTTTCTGAAAATACAATTTAAATATGAACATTAGTTCGACAAAATTCTGAAATAAAAAAAGATGTCTGATCTGAGATTCTTAATAAATTATGTAATTCACTTATAATCCTACTTTAGATTATCATAAGATATTATATTATACTATAGTCTATTTTTAAACCAAGAGGAGTAATTCAAATTTCCCGCGCCGTAAAGCTTGTTTGTAATTGGTCCAACCTCAGGCAAGTTTACACAACTGTTATCAAATTTTGACACTAATGACATTTATAAAATTTTGACACGACTGGCATTTCATAGGTTAATTAAGTTATATCAGCGATTTTTTGTATTTCCTGCATTATTCCTTTAATTTTTAGATTTTTAGTCTGTTTTTATATAAAAACAGTTGTTTTTAGAACTCTTACATATTAGTATATGTAGTATAATATTTATGGATTAACGTCAAAGGCTGATATGATCAACCAAAAAAGAAGACGTATTTGGTGATATTTCTAATGACTTTCTTGGGTGTGAATGTGTCTTTTTAGTTTACTCCTCTTGGTTTAAAAACAAAGCTTAGTAATTTTGCCCGTCGCCATGCGATGGAGGATCCAATCAATTGCCAATTTACAGTCATACTTACCAGATCTACAGTCATTCCACTCAATTTTTTTGAACCCTCCAATTTTTTCTAACCCCTCTAATTCTTACTGACACCCTCCCATTTTTTCTGACTTCCTCCAATTTCATCGTGTCTCCCTTTAATTGTTTCTGACTCCCACCTATTTTATCATTCCTTCCTCTAATTTTTCTTGGCTCCCTCCTATTTGATCGTGTCTCCCTCTAATTTTTCTTGAATCCCTTCTATTTTATCATGCATCCCTCTAAGTTTTTTCTTACTTCCTTCTAGTAAACCCAATCATGGAAGTCGGGAGTAAACCTATTCACGGGTGTAAACTCATCCACGGGAGTAAACCCACTCACAGGGCCAAGTTTGTTGTACTTTAGATGTAGACTACGTAGACTGACTATGATATATATTTATGTACTAACCGTTTCCCCAAGAGATGATTTAAATTAGTTTAAAAATTTACCTACCTCTCTTCATCATATTAAAATGAATATTTTTAATGATGTATTTTAACATCTACCTGCTAGGTATAAAATACGACACCAGACCTACTTCTTTTTTTCAACTAACCCTTTTTTCTTCTGGTGTTTTGTACTCGTAGCCTCCGACAGGGTCGTCGGTTATGTAAAATGGATGATATTTAGCTGGTATGTCTGGGTTCTCACCACCCTCTACGACGAAGGTGTATTCAGTGCCTCTGACTACGTATATCTCTGGAATGAGAAGACCGTTGATGTACCAGGAGATTCCCCAGCCGACATGACCTACAATAGATGTAATCTTACTATTTTTTTCTAATATATCACTTATAATGTTAAAACAACGACATAAAAATTCCAGATTCCAGAAAAGATCCAGGGAAATAGAAGCATAGGGAGACGTAGAATATCATGACTTCGCAACCTGAGAGAATGGTATGGATGTACATCAAATGAACTTATCAGAGCAGCCGTCTTTAAAGTACGAATAGCTATGATGATTGGCGACCTCCGTCGTGGAGACGGCACTTAAAGAAGAAGAAGGTGCGTAAATGCAAAAAGATATGAAAGGCCATACAATGAAGACCAGCCTTTCAAATTAAAATTGGAACTAGCAAGAGCACGAGTGTACTATGGCATTGTTAACATATTCTTCAAAAAGGGAGAAAGCCAACTTATTACATTGAAAGTGGACACAAATATTCTTAAACAGACCATTTTATGACAAAAAAAGATGATATATCAGAATCTTGCCTTGCAGTTCTTCTGAATGATTCTTTCTTGCAGTTCTTCGAATAGTTACTGAAAATAAACATAGGAAAATGAACTTTTCATTTGGTCTGATGGCCTCAAATCTACCCATAAAACTAAAGTGATTATTAATTATAGATTATAAAGAATGTAATTAAAGATAGATTGTATTCTAGTAAACAAGAGATTTAAGAATCTGGTGCAGATATCGGTTCAGACAATAACCCTCTAATAGCTGACATCCAAGTGAATCTCAAAAAAGTCGAAGAAAGCCCCAAAACACCAAAATTACATATCTCAGCATCCAACAAAACGCTAATAGAAAATGACCTAAATAATCAGCTAAAGAATTCAACAAATAAAAACAATATAGAAATATGGAACACGTTTAAAGATCTTACCTGGAAAGTAATGGAAAAATATACAACGATGCAAAGGCACGAAAAACAACAATGGATGACTGATGAAATCCTGGAATTGATGGAGCAGAGAAGAAAACTGAAAGATAACAAGACAGAATACAAAGAAAAACAGAAACTAATTAAACAAAAAATAAAGGTAGCTAAAGAAAAATAGATGGAGGATAAATGCAAGGAATTAGAAAAGTTGAATGAAAAACATGATACGTTTAATATGTTTAAAAAATTTAGAGAAGTAGCTGGTCTTTATCATCAGAAAACTCCACATACTATAACCAATTCGTCGGGAAAAATGATAATAGACGAACACGAAATTCGAACTACCTGGTATAATTACATAAATGAACTGTATAATGATGATAGACCCGAAGAACTGGAGACTTTAGATGAAGGTGAAGGACCAGAAATACTAAAATCAGAAATACTACATGCTATAAAATTGGCAAAAAACAAGAAAGCCGTTGGTCCTGACAACATACCTACAGAAATGTTAAAACTTTTCAATAATGTTTATTCGACTGGTGATATCCCTGAAGATTGGTTAAAGTCCGAATTCATAACCCTACCAAAAAAACAACGTCCGAAAAACTGTAGCGATTATAGAATGATAAGCCTGATGAGCCACACTTTGAAAATCTTTCTACGTATCATCCACAGTAGAATCAGAGATAAATGTGAAGAAGACCAGGACGAAACACAATTTGGCTGCTTCAGAAATGGACTGGGAACCCGGGACGCACTCTTTGCACTAAATGTATTATTGCAGAAATGCCGAGATCAAAGGAAAGACGTCTTTGCTGTATTTGTTGACTATGAGAAGGCCTTTGATCGAGTACAACATCACAAATTAATTAAAATATTAAAGGATAAAGGAGTTGATAGTCAAGATGTACGAATCATAGAAAAATTATACTGGCGTCAAACAGCGACAGCTTGCATAAATGGAAAATCAACAGAAATATGCAAAATACAAAGAGGTGTCAGACAGGGTTGTATACTGTCCCCACTGTTATTCAATTTATATTCAGATAGAATATTTAAGGAAGCGCTGCATAATTTGGAATGGGGTGTGAAAGTTAATGGAATTCTGATAAATACAATCAGATATGCAGACGATACAGTTACTTTAAGTGATGATATGAATGGATTACAACATCTTTTAAATGCCATTGACACAGTGGGAAGAGAGTTTGTCCTAAACGTAAACTGTTCAAAAACAAAATACATGGTATTTAGCCGTTTGGCCCATCAAGATTCACGGTTATTTGTTGATGGTCATTTAATTCAAAGAGTGCCCAGTTTTAAATATCTTGGTTGCCATATAACTGAACAACTAGGTCCAGATAAAGAGATAAAATGTAGAATCGAGATAGCCAGCACGACTTTTTTAAAAATGAGGTCATTCTTCTGTAATGATAACTTGCAACTTCAACTTAGAAAGCGCATGATTAAATGTTAAATTTGGTCCGCCCTCTTGTATGGTGTCGAAGTATCGACATTAAAAATATCCACCATTAATCGTTTGAAGGCCTTTGAAATGTAGCTGCATAGACGTATACTGAAAATACCATGGAGGGCTATGCTGACAAATGTGGCAGTCCTTAAGAGAGCAAATGCTGCCCGCGAGCTGCTTGATAACATCAAATATAGAAAGATGGCCTATTTTGGACACGTAGTAAGGGGAGACCGGTATAATATTCTTCAACTTATTATGATGGGTAAAATCGAAGGACGCAGAGGAATTGGTAGAAAGCAGGCCTCTTGGTTGAAGAATATCCGGGAGTGGACGGGAATAAAGAAAGCAGAACACGTATTTAGAATAGCTCGATACAGAGACAGTTTCGCCATGTTAATCGCCAACGTCAAGGGGACTTGATAGGGCACGTTAAGAAGAAGAAGATTATTAATTTTACTTTCTTAAAATTTTGACAAAAAAACCTACGGTTGTGGTTTCACATTTGTCCATTACCTGTTATAGCTGGATATCCTCTCTTTCCACCGGTTGGACCCATTTGGGCATAAAATACGCCATCATCAGGTTCATCACACTGGATTGGAGGAATCACCCATGCGTCTCTTTTGCTAACGCTGGTTTGAGTGGGTCTTGCGACGCGAGTGTCAGTCTCCTTTTGGGGCTGTCTTCTTCTATTAGGCTCAGCTTGTTCTTTGGTCCTGGAAGCGCTATTCTGAGAATCCTCAGCAAGTGAATTTTGGGCTCCTCGTTGGGGGATTCGTCTTCTAACTGCGAAATTACAAAAATATCGATTGACACGTAGAGGGAATATGACTTTTGCATTACGCTTAAAGAATTAGCAACTTTGGACAGGCAGTAGGTCCAAATTAAAGTAAGAAATTAAGAAGATTAGTGTTAAGATAAAATAAAAACACCAAACACTTTACCGCTTGTTCTCCTTGGAGCGCTAGTTGTAGGTTCTTCGCTGTACTCCTTCTCCACATACGACGTTTCCTTGGTATCTACAGGCTGATGTTGAGCATATACAGCAGCCATTGCTGGTTGATCTGTCTCTGGCATAGGACAATTCCATCTAGCAGGTCTTCCAAAGTCAATAAGGTGCGTTTTCTTGAGATATCTGCTGTGGAAAGATACTTCATCTCTTTGGTTCAGTGGTCCAATCGCCCAGATAATAGCTTGGGAGTGGTTAGTGTATATGGGACGGTCAAACTGATCAGATACTCGTAGTGGACGTTGGTAGGTCACTATTGAGTAGCCGTTGACCATTGCTGCGTTCAGTAGACGAATGCTGTTGGTATTTTCCTAAGAACAAATCAAACAAATAAAATAATATGCTTATAATCATCAAAAAATTAAACTATTGGTTTTCACCAATAAATACCCTCAATAAAGCTACTCACCTCTAGTCTATTGTCAGGACATGATCCAGTTGGTCCGGAACATTGTGATTTGTCTTCCAAATAGTAATCTTCCGCAAATCCTTTAAGAGTTTCTTTGTCTACCCATGCTACAACTACATCACCACCAATCATGACAGTTTTAGAATCATCGCCAGAGAGACCAAAGGACATATATTCACGGTTATCTGAAATAGAAAAAAATGATACTTTAGAATGTTCTCTCACGGTTTTTTTAATATAAAGAACAAAGTCGCGTCCAACTTATGCAGCAAAGACAATGTGCCTGACTAATAAAGACAAAGGAGATTCTGAAGAATTCTTGGCCCAAAAAATCTAAGAGATTAAAGTGCAGATGGGAAGGTCAGGACAGAGAAGATATCAACAGAATGAAGGTATCTAACTGGAGAACAAAAATAGAAATTAATGGAGATCACACAACTACCTATGAAGACAGAGAAGGCAACAAAAGGAGGAGTAAAGGAACAGAACAGTTTAGAGGGTCTAACTAGAGGTCGACAGGACAAGATTTCTTGTCTTGATAACAACTTCTTGTCTTGTCTTGAGAAAAAATCAAGAAATTTTATAAAATCTTGTCTTGACGCTTTCTTGACATCTCATATCTTGTCTTGATTCAAGAAATTTCAAGATCTTGAAATTTCTTGATTACCCGCTCCGGTGATTCTTCGGCGACCTTTTTATTGTGTTGCATGCTAATATGGCTTTCACTGCTACTGGCTCCCGACCCCGGGGAGTCCCCAATCTGCATTTGTTTTCTGACGAACGTAAAATTGATCTGTAGTTGCATGCTTTATCCCGTTTAGTTAAGTAAGGTTAATATTACAAAGTGGTAGTGTGTACTAGTTTGGTTATATTTTTGATGCAACCTTGTGAATATTGGTGATAAAGAGTACATTATAATATTAAAATTATCTTTTATTTTACCATGAGTGACATCTACTCTTCAGTAAATAGTATGTCTACTGAGTCATTTGGCTCTGATTCTGTCTCAGACTATTGATCAAAAAGCAATAGAAAGAAACGCAAGTGCTACGGTTTCAGTCAATATGAAATAATCAATAAGACTACTAACTAGTGCAAGAGTGAATACTGAGAATGACAAAACTGAAACCAGTGATCAGTGAGACCGTAGTATCTGCGATAGTGGCAGCAAAAGGAAAAAGCAGCAGCATTTACCAGTGCAGGATAGTGGTAATAGTAGTACTAGATGCGATACTGGCACTACAGGCACAAAAAAATCTTTGTTCTGCTCTATTTTCAAGTTTTTATTTATTACTCAAGATATTTCAAGATTTTATGTTTTCTTGAGAAAAAATCATGGTATTGACATAAAATTCCTTCTGTTGTCTTAAAATCTAAAATTACTACTTGTCTTGATCTTGTCTTGAAATCAAGACAAGATCTTGAAATTTTCAAGGACTTGGCGATCCCTAGGCCTAATCTGTGAAGGATGATGATGATAATGATGATGATAATGATAATAATTATAATGATGACGATGATGATGATAATGATAATGATGACGATGTTTAAATATGTACTACGTTTACTGTTATTCCTGATTATTTTTGAAGTTATACTTCTTTACCGGCGATAGAGGGTGAATTTTTATATGTTAAAAACCTATCAGCCCGGCGCATGCGCATTATAACATTGTTCTGATTGGATGTTCAAATGACATGTCAAAAATTATCCGATATGGCAGCTGTAGGACAGCTGTGGTTTGGAGGTAAAGGTCAAGATAAACAAATGTATAATATATTAGTTTTATTGTTGTGAGGACAGAAACAAAAAAGTTTATAATATTGTAGTGACTTTTAAATAGTTTTTAAAAGCAACAGGTACGTAATAATTGTTAATGTATCATGGGTATAAACCTACCTATTTGATTTGCCAAAATACATAGTATGTAATACTTTTATTTATATAATTTGATTACCATCAAAATTTCTATCAATATTCACCTAATATATTGTTTTCTTACTCTATGTTTTGTTGTATTTTTTCAATTCTAAATCATTTCAATTCAAAATTAAAATAATTTGATCAATTTTCAAAATATCACAAGTTTAATCCGTTTAGTTAGTCGATCTTCGTAAATAATGACACATAGTGTCCGTGGCCAAGCGTTGAAGGCGAATGAATTCCAATACCAACCGCGCTTATCAGCGCTGGTTCGAGTCCCAATAGAAACTTTCTTTTTTGTTTTTTTTAATACATTTTATGATTGTAAGTATATTTATTATATAATTGTATTTTCAGAAAATACGTATTTAGTTAAAAAATGTTTCGACAATTAATGTTCAGACATCATTTGTGGCTTGTTTAATGTGTTTGTGTGTGTTTTATTCTTTTATTATTTTAAGTTTTGGCACTGTTCTAATAAAAATGTTTGAGAAGTAGTAAGTATAAATTAGTTTAATATTTAAACAAAATATAAATAAAAAGTATATTAATTTCGTTTAAATCATATAATAGAAGTATAACTTCTTACGTGCGTACAAAGTACACCCACATTCTTTTTTAATATATGTGTCTGTTACGCTCGGTTTCATAATCCTTTCATACTCAGTTAAAGTGGACTTTAAATTTTAAGTTGGTACCTTTATCAATGCAATTCATATGGGTAAATGTCAACTTTAAAGTGAACTTTAGTTAATGTTCAATTTAAGTTGATTATGAAACCGGGCGTTAGTGATTCTATATAATTAAAATGAAATGATTAAAATAGTGTTTGCACAAATTAGTGACCTATTCCCTTTAATTCCGTTGATCCAAAACCATTTTGGCCAGTTCCCAATCGGGCTCAACTACTTAGTATTGTCCAGTGATAAATTAAAACGTGACAAATCTAACGAACTGTCAGATAAAACACAAAGCACAAAATACAATCATTTGTTGCACGTCTACATGGATGAATAAATTTTCGACATAACATTTATATCGGATGTTTTTTGCGGCCTGTTATTGAAATGCCCACAAAAATGGTTTGATGAATGAAAGCTCGTGTGCCGGTGGTGCGGCTTTATGAAAGGGAAATTAGTTCAAAAACAAAATGAAAATCGACGAAATTTTACATCTGTCGAAACAAATTTTCAATTGATTGATATAACATCAAGAGTGAGCGTTAATATGTCATTCCTTTGACGAAGAAATTGCTATTATATAGTTATAAATAAATTTCAACACATTAACACAAATTTCAAAATTTTAATTATACATAATGATCAGAATATCATGATTATACATAATCAGATAGCACCAGAATTCAAATCGAGAAATGGAGAAGAACCACTAACGATCAAGACCGATGGGAAATTTGAATATGTCTCTCTCTCTCTCTCTCTCTCTCTCTCTCTCTCTCTCTCTCTCTCTCTCTCTCTCTCTCTCAGTGTAAGATTGCTGTCTGGCCGGGACAGCGCAACTTCTTTTGTTTTATTCTCTGGATAAACTGTACTAGTTCCCTCCATTTTATTCTATTTTTTGCTCTCTTTTTGACTACACCCCATCTTAGTCCAATTTTTTCGTATTCTCTCGTCGTTGTTCTTTTCCAGCTGCTGTCTGGTCTTCCTCTCTTTCTTTTCCCCTCTTATTGGCATTCAAGTGCTTGTCTTGCAACGTTGCTTTAGTCTTTCCTCAAAGTGTGGCCAATCCATTTCCAATTATTTCCTTGACTGTTGTAGATATGTTCGTTTGCTTTGTTCTTTCCCATAGTTCTGTATTAGTTATTCTGTTGGGCCAGTATGTTTTCAGGATTTTTACTTAGAGATTTGTTTACAAAAGTTTGCAGTTTCTTAATTGTATTTTCGTCCTGTTTCCACGTTTCTTCTCCGTAGAGTAGTATACTTTTAAGGGGATGGGTACGTGTTTTCAGCTGCAATGCTATTCAAATGGGGATTCATTTTTTTCGAATCCTGAGAAAACTAATAATTTCTTGTGTAAAATTTAAACGCAGAATTAAAGATTACGTTCTTACCGAGGGCCGAAAGTCCCTGAAAACTCCTATAATGTTTATTTTAATAAATTATAGGGGTGAAAAACTAAGAGAAAATGTAGTGTGATTTTTAATTTCAAATATCTCATTCAAAAGAAACTTTTTATTTATTCTAAGAGACTTTCGGCCCTCGATAATAATTTAGGCTTTCAATCTGTGTTTAAATTTAAAACAAATATTTATTAGTTTTTTTCAGGATTCAAAAAAAATGGACACCATGTCCGTGGTGATATTTTCCAAATCGAACATTCGCTATCTTTGTCATACAACGCACTGAGTCAAATAGAATTTGATGACAAGACAGTGACAGTTTTAAATATTTGACATGGCATCGGGAATATTTTGAGTTGTTGATTAAATAATATTGATACTTAGTGTATTTGATAAATAATTGATTTAAGACGTGAACTTAATAAAAAGTTATTTATTGTTTATTATTCATGGAAGATCCAAGCAGAGAATACATCAGGATATATTCTGTGATCCAAGTATTTTTTTGTTAAAGATGTTCAAAATTGTAATCGTTCCATAGTAACAATATATTAAAAAAACACTTTTCCTCTTTTCTCGAGTGATTATTAGCTTTTGTTGTGCATATAAATTATTACAATCACTGAATACATAGTTAGTGAAAAAATTATCACATTTATTAACTGAATTAATAATTTGCAATTATACAAATAACAGTTATCCAAGAACATTCACAAGCCATCTTTATAAAGTTAATGATGACATTGTCTAGTTCTAGTAGAATGACATTCTAGTAATGTTTACATATCCATACCAGTGTGAATAAAGACAGAAAAATTAGAGACAACCGTAAAATATTTGCGACTTATGTACCGATGGCCTTAATGCAACTATTAAAGATTTTAATTTTTGTTGTTTTCGATATTTAGTTTGTCTGCCAAATTCTATTTCAAGCGTTGACTGCGTGCTGAGTCTTTATTTTTCTCGTCTACAGGTATATCCTTTTTAAAACTTTAAAAGGGTAAACCCTGTAGTTGGCTGTATACCTTTGTTAAGACAACGTAGAATGAAGTAAACACTTCTGTTGTATATAGGTATATTATAAATTTATTAAAAAATTTTTTTAAAATTCATCCACAAGGGAGTGGTTGTACAAAACGTTTTCGGTCAAACTGACCATCCTCAGTGTAAACGTCCAGTGTACAAGTAATTCACAGTGTACAAGTCACAGTGTACAAAGGTTCAGTTGGTTGTTAACCTCTCACCTGATCACAACCTTGTGCTAATTCCGAGCAAGGATGACATACATCCACATGTGATACATTTTTAATCTTAATACATCGACTTATTGTCGATTACTATACAGCTCATAATGTAGCAATAATGTTATTTTGAGGTTTTACACCTATTCAAGTGGCTAGTTTCAATTACTTGTACACTGGACGTTTACACTGAGGATGGTCAGTTTGACCGAAAACGTTTTGTACAACCACTCCCTTGTGGATGAATTTTAAAAAAATTTTTTAATAAATTTATAATATACCTATATACAACAGAAGTGTTTACTTCATTCTACGATATCCTTTTTACACCCCCGCTTATTTCGAAGACTGATCCCAGATATGTGAATTTGTCCACCTCTTCTACTTCCTTACCGTTTATCATTATTTTATTATTTAGATGGTTATTATTTTTTAAAACTTTGGTTTTCTCTATGTTTATTCGGAGTCCGATTGTGTCGGAGTAATGTGCCAATTTTTGTTTGCATATGATTTCGGTGTTCAGTGTTCAGATGTCATCTGCAAATTCAAGATTTTCTAACTGTTTGAATAAGTTCCACCTGATTCCTGTTCTATTGTCAATTAATCTTCCCATTACCCAATCTATCATAATAAGGAATAGGGTAGGGGATAGTACACAACCCTGTTTGACTCCATTTTCTATGGATATTTCTTCTGTTACTTAACCTGAATGTTCCAGTTTGGCTTTCTATCTATTAGATATACGTATGAATACAAATACGTATATCTAATCAAGTTCAAGGTCAAGGTCAAGGTCAAGGTAAAAGTTAATAATATAAAAGAGATTACACTTGATTGCATAGAAAACTCTATATCCTATAAATATCTAAAAACATCCATTTTGGGGAGTGCCTGTTTTTCTTATCTCATTCTTTAATAATTACCTTAAAGTCCAATATGATGGCTGGTGTCGTCTGTTCATCTACGTTGTGTTTTTTTTGTCCTGCAATTTTAATTTTATGAACTTCTAATAAACCCACATACCAAGATGTAAGGTAAATATTACTTCAATTAAGAAAGCACGTGTTGGTTTCAAACGTGCAAAAATTAGCCATGCAAATGCTAGAGTGCCGCCAATATCTCAATTCGAGGGTTGTCGGAAATATGGTAGAAACACCTTCAAAGACACTGACTTTCAGTATAGGCGAAAACCATCCTTTGCCACTTTTATACAATTGAAAGTTGTAAAAGAGAGTCCAGTTGACCATACCAGCATCCACTTCCCGTCGCGACAAGCTTCCAGGAAGAAACATACTCTCAAGAAGAGGGCAATGTTACGCCAGCCTTGCTACACCCCTGATCGAATTTACTTGGCGGTTCGCAGAAGGTGTTTACTACAGATGTCCCGAAGTCGGGAGAGTTCCACTAGATTCTAGAAATACATCGAAGAGGCGAATGGTATACAGGGTGTCCAGAAACTCTACCGACAAACGAAGACAGGAGATTCCTCAGATAATTTTAAGATATTTTAACTCAATTCACCTAGTCCGAAAATGCTTCCTAAAGGAGCTAGAACTCTTTGAAGATGAAGTTCTTGTAATTCGTTTTTCTTAAATAACTCCAGAACGCTTCTATTGAGAAAAACTAAAATTGGTACACATATTTATCTTCCAGAGATAAATTGATTCCATGCATTGCGAATTTCTAGTACCGGTCATAGGCATCCGTTTTGGGTAGGGCAACAGTTATTTCATGGCATAACTTTTTTATCTTTAATTTTAAAGCATTTTCGACTGTGTATTATTACATTCTGAGGTATTTTTTAACTAAAAGATACTCTTGTTTTAAGTCGATAGGATACACCGTTTTCTAGAAAAATTGATTTGAAAATTTTTCTTTTTTTAATTTTCCAAAAAAAAATTTCAAAAAAATTTCTAAAAAATTCTATTTAGAAATCCTAAAACTGGTACGTTTATTTATATTTCAGAGATCGATTTCAAAATCGATTTCATTAATTGCGAATTTCTAGTACGGGCCATATGCGTCCGTTTTGGGTAGGTCAACGGTTATTTTATCGCATAATATTTTTGTCTTTAATTTTTAAGCATTTTTGGCTCTAGACTCTAAATTATTAAGTTATGAGGTATTGTAGTACTAAAAGTTACTCTTGCTTTAAGTTGGTAAAATACAGCGTTTTTTTTGAAAATTTTTTTCAATTTTTTTTTCAAATACAAGAAACGAAAAATTTTCAAATCGATTTTTTTAGAAAACCGTGTGTCCTACCGACTTAAAGCAAGTGTACCTTTTAGTACTAGAATACTTTACAATTTAATAATCCAGTGTCAAAAATGCTTAAAAGTTAAGGACAAAAAGGTTATGAGATAAAATAACCGTTGCCCTACCCAAAACTAACGCCTATGATCGGTACTAGAAATTCGCAATGGATGGAATCGATTTATTTCTGGAAGATAAATATATGTACCGATTTTCGTTTTTCTAAATTGAAGCGTTCTGGAGGTATTTAAGAAAAACTAATTACAAGACTCCATTTTCAAAGAGCTCCCTTAGGAAGCATTTTCGGACTAGGTGAATTGAGCTAATTGTCTTAAAATTATCTGAAGAATCTCCTGTCTTTGTTTGTCGGTAGAGTTTCTGGACACTCTGTATAAAGGCACTTAGAATTTAAAGACTCAGTATAATAAACATCATCATCATCAATGGCACTACAACTCTTCGTGAGTCTTTCCCGCCTTTACTATTGCCTTCCCTGTTTGTCGGTCCTGTGCCACTAATTCCCATTGTCGCACTCCCATTTTCTTTAGATCTTTGACTGCGTCTTTCCACCTTTTTCTAGGCAGCCCTACAGACCTTCCTTCCATCTGGCCTTTCCCAGAAGACATTGTTTATAAGGCGATTGTCGTTACTGCGTATCACATGCCCTGCCCATCTGAGTCTATTAGCCTTTATACAGTGCTAGTCAAAAGTCCGTACCCCCCCTCTTATTTTTTGAACGGTTATACCTATAATAGTGAAATTTGGAGGGAGGAAATAAACGGACGTAAGCTTCTTAACTAGTCATGAGAGGTGACGTAATAGTGACAGATGACGTTACAGAGCCACTGTGACCGATAATTTTAAATGGGACCTTATGGCAAGTGATACCTCGTTTGAAAGGTATTCAAAATACCTATTCAGTCATACTAATTTTTTTGGGCTTAAGTTGATTTTGATTTTGGTGAATAAATTAAATAAATATAATATTGTAGTTTCGCATTTAATTAATAAAAATTCAAATGTCCGCCTATGGGTTTTTTGTCAAAAAAGTTGAAGTTTTTCAATTTTCTAGTAGTTTTTACGTCAACGTCAACCTTTTTGACAAGTAATCATAGGCGGAATTATGATTTTTTATTAATTAAATGCAAAACTACAATCTTATATTATTTCATTTATTCATCAAAATTAGCTTAAACTCAAACAAAATTAGTATGACTGAATAGGTATTTTCAATACCCTTCAAACGAGGTATTACTTGCCATAAGGTCTCATTTAAAAGAGCTTACGTCCACAAACCATACATACTCATAGACGTTTCACGTAAATTGTCAAGGTCAAGACCACAAACCATACATACTTATAGACGTTTCACGTAAATTGTCAAGGTCAAGACAGCAAATTAGTTACCATTCCAATCCAGAGATGTCGCTGTCAGTCAATTCTCTTGTCATATTTAACAACTGACAGTTGACAATTAAATTAATTTGTTATTTACTTTTTATTTTACAGTTTGTGGCTTAAATATTTTATTATAGTGGTGTTACGTTTTTAATTAGATTTAATCACAATTTTAATCAATTGTATTAACCTCCTCTCCGTTTTTGTCAGTAGAATTTTTAGTTTACATTGATCATCCCGTGTTGTGTTTGTCCACATTTAAAAAAAACAATATAATAGATCCTGAAACAGTTTATTCCAATATACAAGTGTGTCATCAACATTTCGGGCCTATATATTTTTGGAAGTTTGTGAAAGATTAGATCTAAGGTATTTATCTAAACAATCATCCTACAAGATTATTTCAAAAATTTTCATTCAACTCAATATTACACATCAGTGCTTTCACGTGACACATGGCAGTAGTGTTTATAGCATTTTGAAAACAAATTGGAATATTTGAAGTTTTCAGTAAAACATTGAATAAAACATTGAATTGTCTTTCTGTTGTTTTAATTTCCTGCGAAATTTCATCAAAAATCCCGCAAAATTTATAATTTGAAATTCCCACGTAACTAAAATTTGTCAATTTAGTTCCCATTCCAATCAAGAGATGGCGTTAATTCGATCCGAAAGATTAACCATAGAGGTATATATTAACATAGAGGGAGCCTACCTTCCGCGCTTCCTGACGACAAGATCCCATGGACTGGTTTGCTGCATCTCTTTCTAACACATTGTATCGAAAATCTATGACGACATTCAGTGTGAATATAGGCACGGAAGAGGAGGACAACTGTAGCAGCTTTACTATGCGTAAGAGTGAAACAGAACTAATCCAAATAAAAAAGATGGTGTCGTCACTTCGCTCTGAAAGACACTCCCTCTATGCTAATATATAACTCTATGAGATTAACATGGCCGTGAAACGTCTATGAGTATGTATGGTTTGTGGTCAAGACAGCAAATTAGTTACCATTCCAATCCAGAGATGTCGCTGTCAGTCAATTTTCTTGTCATATTTAACAATTGATAGTTGACAATTAAATTAATTTGTTATTTACTTTTTATTTTACAGTTTGTGGCTTAATTATTTAATTATAGTGGTGTTACGTTTTTAATTAGATTTAATCACAATTTTAATCAATTATAATAAGCTCCTCTCCGTTTTTATGAGTAGAATTTTTAGTTTACATTGATCATCCCGTGTTGTGTTTCTCCACATTTAAAAAAACAATATAATAGATCCTGAAACAGTTTATTCAATAGACAAGTGTGTCATCAACATTTCGGGCCTATATATTTTTGGAAGTTTGTAAAAGATTATAAGGTAATATTTATCTAAACAATCATCCTACAAGATTCTTTCAAAAATTCTCATTCAACTCAATATTACACATCAGTGCTTTCACGTGACACATGGTAGTAGTGTTTTAGCATTTTGAAAACAAATTGGAATATTTGAAGTTTTCAGTAAAATATTGAATATTACATTGAATTGTCTTTCTGTTGTTTTAATTTCCTGCGAAATTTCATAAAAAATCCCGCAAAATTTATAATTTGAAATTCCCATGTAACTAAAATTTGTCAATTTAGTTCCCATTCCAATCAAGAGATGGCGTTAATTCGATCCGATAGATTAACATGGTCGTGAAACGTCTATGGGTATGTATGGTTTGTGCTTACGTCTGTTTATTTCCTCCCTTCAAATTTACTATTATAGGTATAACCGTTCAAAAGATACGAGGGGGGTACGGACTTTTGACTAGCACTGTATATCTGACTAGATTTTCTTTTCCGAATAGAGACTCTAGCTCGTTATTGTATCTGCGCCTTAATTCGTTAGTATAATAAACATACTTAATATTAAATTATATAAACGTTATAAATTCATCGTGTTTTAGTGTTAGTGTTATTAGTTATTTATGATATAAGTGTTAAAAGTACACGTTTAAGGCACGCATGTGAAAGTTTGCAGAATGAACGAAGCGAGTTCTGCAATTCACATGAGTGCCTTAAAAATGTAATTTTTAACACGCATATCATACAAAATTTTTTCTACAAACGTAATTACAGGACAATATCTACAAAAACTTTTACTTGAACTTGACTGACATTCCATTTTTATATTTTTTGACATTACTTCAAAATTGCCTATATGGTCAATACGAACTGCAGTGCCTTAAAAATTTTAAAGCACTAGTGCCTTAAAGTAGCATTTTTAACGCTCGTATGGAGTGCTAAAATAGTTATTTATGAAACAGTTCGTGAAGTATGCTTTTTGCGAACGCACGCGATTTTTAGAGCACGAGCGACAACGGAGCGAGTGCTATATATCGCGTAAGTTCACAAAAAGTACTTCACGCACAGTTTCATATAATATTTTATCTACGATAAACAAATAAAAAAACTGTAACTCTTCGTCACTGGAATTCATTTCTATTCTACAATTTTTAGAACTTTGACATTTAAAAATCCTAACTACCTAACTACTTTCAAACCACAAAACTGTCAAAAATTTTGTTGTAAATCATTGCTGATATTGTCATCACCATGACAACGCGAAAGTTAAGGATATTCGATTATATGAAAGTGTGCCAAAAACCCATTGAAAGTGTGCGTAAAAGTAAATCCCATTTAAAATACATTGTTACTTCACGCACACTTTAAACCCTTCACGCACTGCTATCTATAATGACAGTTTTCACAAACTAAAAACTTATACATAATATGACATAGAGTAGATAAATTGCATTTTTAACACGGTTGTAGAAAATAGTTATTTATAATACATATAAGTGTTAAAAGTACACGTTTAAGGCACGCATGTGAAAGTTTGCATCACATGAGTGCCTTAAAAATGTACTTTTTAACACGCATATCATACAATATTTTTTCTACAAACGTAATTACAGGACAATATCTACAAAAACTTTTACTTGAACGTGACTTACATTCCATTTTTATATTTTTTTGACATTACATCAAAATTGCCTATACGGTCAATACGAATTGCAGTGCCATAAAATTTTTAAAGCACTAGTGCCTTAAAGTAGCATTTTTAACGTTCGTATGGAGTGCTAAAAATTGCATTTTTAACACGGTTGTAGAAAAAATACTTTAAATAAATAAAAATAAACATTACAATGTTGTCTTTTTGATATTTAGACGAATGCCAGAAAAAACGTCGAATAGAATGATTGCGCGATAGGAAGATAATTAAAAACACACGTTTCCTAATAATTATTCATCCAGCACCTATCTCGTCATCATTTTTTCCGAAGCATGTTTTTTCGGTTTATCTCGTTACGCGCAGAGAGGAAATTTAGAGATTGTTATCGTTAAAAATCATTTATCCGGAGAACTGCCTGCAAAATTGCTGAGTTTCACTTTTTCTTTTTCCACGAGAATCGTTCTCGTTAACTGAAATTTCTCATATATGAGGAGAATCGCCGAGTATGGGTCCAGATTCCAAAAAGGTGTGTTGGATGTTTTGACAGGGATGGAGTCGGTGGTGATATGATGGTAGAAATATTTTTTTATTATATAGGAAATATCTTTTTATTTTTTATTAGAATTTTAAAAAATGTAGCCTGTTACGACCGGAGAACTAATTTCTGCGTGGTAAACGAGCATTGTTGACATGTGTAGAGAATCACGAACGTGAGCCACGCTGTGGAATGCTATGTCCGAAGTCATCATTACCATCCGTTTTGAGTCCACTGCTGAATATAGGCCTCCCGTTAATAATTCCATTGCATCCGATCTTGAGTATCCTGAATCCAGTTGTGCTGGATGAGATTGATGTCGTCCGACCACCTTTTTGGAGGACGTCGTAGATTACGATAAGTATTGTGTCTAGGTTTCTATTCTAAAATTTTTTTTGTCCATCTTCCATCTTTTAATCTGGCAACATGTCCCGCCCAGTTCCATTTCAGTGTTGTAATCCTTTGAACTGCGTCCGCAACACCAGTTTTGTTCCTAAGTATTTTATTTGACACTCTGTCTCTGAGTGATATATATTTAACATTGACCTCGCCATTGTACAGGGTTATTCGCTATATATTGAGACCCTGTAAACTGCTTTATTTACAGAATTAGAAAAAAATGTAAAATACAAAAGTTATTCGATTTTTTAATTATGATTTTTTGACATATATATCGTACTAGTGACGTCATCCATCTGGGCGTGATGACGAAATCAACTATTTTTTTAAATGAGAATAGGGTCGAATGTCAGCTCATTTGAAGGATTATTCAATGCCATATTCAGTAATATAAACATTAACATGACTGTTTATACAGGATGTTCAAACTTTTTGAAGTTATACTTCTTTACCGGCGATAGAGGGTGATTTTTTTATATGTTAAAACCTATCAGCCCGGCTCATGCGCATTATAACTTTGTTCTGATTGGATGTTCAAATGACATGTCAAAAATTATCCGATATGGCAGCTGTGGTTTGGAGGTAAAGGTAAACAAATGTATAATATATTAGTTTTATTGTTGTGAGGACAGAAACAAAAAAGTTTATAATATTGTAGTGACTTTTAAATAGTTTTTAAAAGCAACAGGTACGTAATGATTGTTAATGTATCATGGGTATAAACCTACCTATTTGATCTGCCAAAATACATAGTATGTAATACTTTTATTTATATAATTTGATTACCATCAAAATTTCTATCAATATTCACCTACTATATTGTTTTTTTACTCTATGTTTTGTTGTATTTTTTCAATTCTAAATCATTTCAATTCAAAATTAAAATAATTTGATCAATTTTCAAAATATCAAAATATCACAAGTTTAATCCGTTTAGTTAGTCGATCTTCGTAAATAATGACACATAGTGTCCGTGGCTAAGCGGAGAAGGCGAATGAATTCCAATACCAACCGCTCTTATCAGCGCTGGTTCGAGTCCCAATAGAAACTTTCTTTTTTGTTTTTTTTTAATACATTTTATGATTGTAAGTATATTTATTATATAATTGTATTTTCAGAAAATACGTATTTAGTTAAAAACATTTTCGACAATTAATGTTCAGACATCATTTGTGGCTTGTTTAATGTGTTTGTGTGTGTTTTATTCTTTTATTATTTTAATTTTTGGCACTGTTCTAATAAAAATGTTTGAGAAGTAGTAAGTATAAAATAGTTTAATATTTAAACAAAATATAAATAAAAAGTACATTAATTTCGTTTAAATCATATAATAGAAGTATAACTTCTTACGTGCGTACAAAGTACACACACATTCTTTTTTTTAATTAAATTAGTTGACACAAAAAGAAGAATGTATGTAATTTATTTAATTCAAAATACATTCTAGTGCTGTCAGAAAACAGAAATAAATATTTATTGAACAAATACACATTACTTTTCACTTATAAATTCAATGTTCAAGCTGCCATCCATCTGTCTCTTGGCAGTTTGAACATTGAATTTAAGAAAAAAGCAATGTTTATTTGTGCAATAAACTTTAATTTTTGTTTTCTAACAACAGTATAAGATATTTTAAATTAAAAAAATTACATACATTTTTCTTTTTGTGTCAATTAATTTAATTAAAAATTTTTTTTTGACACCCTGTATAAATAATTATCTTATTGTTTATATTACTGAATAGAGAATTAAATAAACTTTTAAATGAGCTAGCACACAACCCCCCTTTTCATTTAAAAAAGAGTCGATTAAGTCATCACGCCCAGATGGATGACGTCACTAGTATGATATATAATATGTCAAAAAATTTAAAAATCGAATAACTTTTGTATTTTACAGTTTTTTTTATTCTGTGAATAAAGCAGTTTACAGGGGGGTCAAATTATAGTGAATAACCCTGTACTCTGTGCAATTTGTATTTTATTAAGTTTTTTCCGAAAAAGGTAAATGTTTCTACTCCATACGTTAGAACTGGAAGCACACATTGATTAAAGACCTTCCTTTTCAAGTACATGGGAATATCTGATATAATACTTCCTTCACTTTTCCGTAAGCTACCTTGTCTATGGCAGTCCTATTCTCCTGTTTAATTCTGTTTTTGACGAAATACGAAGAGTAAATTCTTTAACAAAGAATAGAACTAATTACGATCGTGAGAAGATCAAATTTGTTTGTTTTTTGAATCGTGTAGTCAGTTGTGTCAAGAGGATGTGTTAAGAGGATGTGTTAATTATGGCTGCTTCGATTGCAAGAATGAATCATGCACACACGAAACATCATCAATCAGCCCTGATTTGTCCATTGTTGAACACAAGCATCCTCTAGATATTTTCATCTATTTTTGTTCTGCGCCTTTGCTATCCAATTGGTCACGTCTCTTTCGAAGTCGTCGATCCATAGCGTTGATCCCTGCTTCGCTTATCTGTCTCTGGTCTCTTTTTGTCCACCTGTACTCTTTCGTTACTGTAATATGTTCCACCCATCTCTATTTTACCTTGTAATATGTTCGATAATGTTTTCCATTCAGTTCACCTACTAATTTCCTCATTTCTTATTTTATTGTCAAGCTTATTCTAAGCAATAACCTCTTCATTTTCCTAGATGAGAATGGAAGAGAACATAATAAATTGTAATTAATAAAAATGGTGTTTAGTATCGGTTATCTACTCGAGAAAATTTTGCATTTTTTTTTCAATTAAAATGTAATTGCATATTAAAACATATGTAGTTGTTAATTCCAAACAACTTTTCATACTATATGCCAGGCAATGGGAGCAAGAATAAGAATTCTATCCTACTGCATGGATTTTAATGAAATTTTGGGAATAGTCTCTACTTATCTCCTAATTCAAAGTCTACCCTAAGCAAATGTGCACTTTTTTCTTGGGGGTGGTTCCCACCCCTTCTTGGGGGTGGAAAATTTGCTGGTTAAAATAACCACGGAAGTGACTAGAGAACCTAATTCTAAGCAAAAACTATTCTATAATTTTTTTTTGAAAACTAAATACTTTTTGAGTTATTAACGGTTGAAAATTGGACATTTTAATTGAAACGTAACTCCTTTTCGAACGGTTTTTTGCGAATACCTTAAAAAATATACATCTAACTAAAAAAACTATATAAAACAATTTTGTAGCTTATAAAAAACAGAGAGATTTGTTACTTCATAAATCTTCTAGTTATAATACAAAAAGAGATATGGTAGGTGAAAAGAGTTTGTTTTTTTGCTGCATGCTCAAATTGGTGTATTCAACTTGAAATAACAGAGAAACGGTCGATTTTAGGTACCTATGTAATGCTATGAATACCTTTTGTAGTGCTTGAAAAGACCTTTAAAATGAGTAATATTAAATGTCGATTGCATTCAAACTAAGTGAGATATGCTACAAAAAATTGATGACTAATGTATTTTAAGAAAAAATGAGAAGTATATTTAACTCCTCATCCACCATAAATTAAATACATCGTTTTTCTTCTACAATAATTTTTATTATAGTGTTATTTCTATGTTCAAAAAGTTGGACGGGTTTAAAATGAATGGTTTTTGTAAAAAAATAAGATCAAATTATAGAGCACATTTTTAAATTTTCTTAAAAATCTTCTTTTTCTCAACGTATCTCGAAAATGATAAGAGATGCAGTAATGAAAAAACAAAACAAAATTTTTGCCTAAAAAAGGCAACATTTTTGTTCGGTATCCTTTTTCGTACCTCTTTTTATTTTCGAGTTACCTGGAGAAAAAGAAAGATTGTTAGGAAAATTTAAAAATGCGCTCCAAAATTTGATCTTATTTTTTTCAAAAACCATTGATTTTAAACCCGTCCAACTTTTGAACATAGAAATAACACTTTAATAAAAAGTATTGTAGAAGGAAAACGATGCCTTTAAATTCTGATGGATGAGGGGTTAAATACACTTCTCATTTTTTCTCAACATACATTAGTCACCAATTTTGTTTGCAGCATATCTCGCTTAGTTTGAACGTAATAGACATTTAATATTGCTCATTTTAAAAGTCTTTTCAAGCACTAAAAAAGGTAGTGGTAGCATTATACACCTAAACTCGACCGTTTCTCTGTTATTTCAAGTTGAATACACCAATTTGAGCATGCACCAAAAAAACAAACTCTTCTCACCTACCATATCTCTTTGTGTATTATAACTAGGAGATTTAGGAAGGAACTAATCCCTTTGTTTTTATAAGCTATAAAAATATTTTATATAGTTTTTTCGTTAGATTCTTCTTCTTAGGGTGCCTGTCCGTTCCGAACGTTGGCGATCATTCTGGCTATGATGACTTTGTTAGTTGCTATACGGAATAGTTGAGTTGAGGTCTTTCTATACCATGCTCTCAGGATAGCAAGCCAGGATATTCTTCTTCGTCCTGGGGTCCTTTTTCCTTCAATTTTACCTTGTAAAATGCACTGGAGTAGCTGGTATCTGCCTTGATTTCTCATTATATGCCCTAAGTACTGCAGCTTACGGCCCTTCACGAATAGATGCATAGTTTTTAAGGTATTCGCAAAAAACCGTCCGAAAAGGTGTCATTTTTCAATGAAAATGGCCATTTTTCAACCATGAATAACTCAAAAAGTATTAAGTTTTCAAAAAAAAATATAGAACAGTTCTTGCTTATAATTAGGTTCTCTATCCACTTCCGTGGTTATTTTAATCAAAAAATTTTCCACCCCCAAGAAGGGGTGGGAACCACCGCCAAGATTAAAGGGCATATCGGTATAGGGTAGACTTTGTTTCTTGAGCTATTCCCTACTTACTGTGAAAATATCAAGTAAATCGATGTAGTAAGATGGAATTCGGAGACAAATAACCTCATTGACTGCTCTACTAACAATTTTCGAATTGTGAAATATAAAAGTACTTAACACTTGAGCGAAATTCATATTTTTTGACATATGTCGTACTTATAAGATTGATAAAATTAATATAATATATCTGATGGTTGCATCTTAGGTTTTAGACCATGCAGATATTATTTTTATGAAGAATAACTTTTTTCGTAAAATCAATAATCACATAATATGGTTCCATCCAACTTACACACACTGTATAATATTACAATAAAAAATAATGAAACTAGCTAATATTTGAAGATTTTCAGACGGACTGGTCACATAGCTATATGAACGAAGAATCCCAAAAGAATTATTAAACACTGATGCTGGTACAAAAAGAAAAAAGGAAGACGCCCTCAACAAAAACGGACTCGGTGGTTGGTTACAGATTCGAAATTTTTGGGGGTACAAGATTGGAAAAAATCGAGCACATGACAAAAAGAAATAAAAGAACAAACACTATTGAACTATTGAGTCACTTAAGATGCGTTGAGTTAAACTATATAGAATATTAGATTAGGCACTGTACGATCTAAACAGAAAAATAGGTATTTTGTAGATGCTCATTTGGTTTACGTTTTTTATTGAATCAATCGATTGGAATCAGCTTCTAATAAAATATTGTAAGAAATGAAGCGTATCTTCGTTATAATGGCAGGGAAATAGGTCGTCCAATTACTCGATTATTCAAATTATTATGTCGGCTCGGCCGTTCTCATCCTGACATCATAAATTACATAAAAATCAGCAGGAGTGGTTTCTTCCTTGAACTTTAGGTAAATGTAGAACTTTAGGTGACTGACATCGAAATTATTATTGATTTGTCAGGGTCGGTCGGTGAATGGATATTATTTGACTTTTTTAATTGGGTATGTACACTTGAGATGAAAACGATTCGAGTTCGAGTAGGTGCAGAGAAGTGTTGTTAACAAATTGAGAGGCTTTACAGGGTGACAATACTAAAACGAAATGTTTTGATGCAAATAAAATAAATAATATTCGTCACAAATAGTTATCGTATAAGTAAATTCAACACCTTTTTATTTCCTTGTTGTATAGACATTACTCTGTCTGGTTTTTCAAAGTGCCTCCAGTTGTCGCCTCGTCGTTTTCGTGGTCTTACCACTGATCGCCCTCTTATTGGGGAACCGTCTCTCGCCGTCCTTATTACTCTACCTTTTGTCAGTATACTTATGTGGTCATTCCATCTACTCTTCTGTTTCTTACTAAGTTATTAATGTTCTCCATCTTGCAACTCCGTTGATATATACCTACTTCTAGCTCTGTCCCATAGTGTCTTATATTCATTTTTCGAAGGGTTTTAATTTCTGTTGTTTCTAGCAATCTTTTTATTCTATCTGTGTCAGGTAGTGTTTGCTATTATTGGCCTGATGACTGTCTTGTAAATTCTGCCTTTCATTTTTTCCGATATTTTTATTTCTCCATTGTTTTATTGTATTATATCTAATGTTTTATTCAGGCAACCTGCGGCTATGTTTGCTCTATGTACTTAATATTCTACTTGTGTTTCGAGCTTTCTGTAACTAGATAATGTGATGCCTAGATATTTAAACTCCATCACTACTGCAGCTCTAATTTACATCTTACTCGAGTTCGAGTTGCTGCTATAACCACACATTTTGCCCTTTCTGGAGAAATTAAAATGTTAAATTTTCTGGCGGTTAACTTTGAGAGATTAGTATTGCATCGTCTGCATAGTAGATTAATTAAGCCATTTTTGTCCCATTTGATATCCTTTTATAATTCTTTTTTACTATTTCATCAATGGTCAGGTTGAACCATAAAAAATTCAGGGAATCTCCACGTCATATCCCATGTCATATCCCATTGCCAGCATCAATTGTGTCAGTTAATTCATCTTCTACTTTTACTTTTATTGTGTTGTTTGATAGATGTTTTCGATCGTTTTAATTATTCCTAGAGGTACCTCTACTGAGTACAATAAATGGATAACGTCCTTTAATTTTACCCTGTTAAATGCCTTCTTAAGATCCACAAAACATAAATATGCCAGTTTGTTTTATTCTAATGATTTCTCTTGAACTTGCCTTAATATATATATTTTAAAGATGCATGATCTTCCTGAAATAAAACCTCGTTGTTTTTCTACGAATATTGTTAATTTTAATGTTGTGTTTAATACGATAATTCCTCTATAATTCTTCGGGTCCGACTTGTGTCCCTTTTTAAATAATTAGGATGTTGGATCTCCAATCTTGTGGTATTCTAAGAAAGAACACCCGATATGAAAAAATATTCTCTCTTTTTGAAGTTATACCTCTTTAGGCACGAGGATGAATTTTTACATTCACCCTTACATTTGAGAAAAAAGCAAGTTTATAATTGTAGTGACTTTTTAAATAGTTTTTAAAAGCGACAGGTACGTAATAATTGTAAATGTTTCAGTATCATAATAAAAAATTACATAGGTACCTACCTATTTGGAAAATTTAAAATGACCCTATCAAAATGGCATGTAATGCTTTGATTTACATAATTTGATTACCATCAAAATTTCTGTCAATATTCACCTAATATATTGTTGTCTTATTCTATGTTTTGTTGTATTTTATTATTTCAATTCTGCAAAAATCAAAATAATTTGGTTAAATTCAGAACTGTCAAAAGTTTAAACCGATCTTCCCACATGATGCAGGTGTCTCCGTGGGTAGAAGTGTAAGATGAATGAATTCCAATACTAACTGCGCAAACATAAGCGGGTTCGAACCCCAATAGAAAATTTCATTTTTTTGTTTTTTTTTATCCATTTTATGATTGTAAGTATATTATAAATTTTTTTTTGAGAAAATACGTATTTAGTTAAAATTTTTTCCGACAATTATTATTGTTCAGAAATCATTTGTGGCATTTTTCAAGGTGTTTGTGTGTGTTTTATTCTTTTATTTTTTTAATTTTTGGTATCTACTATTTTAATAAAACTGTTTGAAAAGTAGTAAGTATTAAAATTAATTTAATATTTAAATAAAATATAAATAAACTGTTTAAAGTATATTAATTTCGTTGAAATCATATACAGTAGGAAAAATGAAAGAATACCCATGAACGAACATATAAAACACGCTGTATTTTCCTGTCACCGTGTCACACAAAAAATTGGCCAGCCCAAATACATGTAATAATTATTGTTACATGTACTTGCACTGGACAATTTTCTTTGTGACACGGTGACAGGAAAAAAAGCGTGTTTTATATGTTCTTTCATGGGTATTCTTTCATTTTTCCGACTGTAATAGAAGTAAAACTTCTTACGTGCGTACAAAGTACACACACACATTCTTTTTTTGATGGGTTTTTAGTTTAAGTCTCCTTTGTGATGCTTTATCGTGTAGCCAGATTCTTGTTCCTTTTCCGCCGTTAGGAGTTCTTTAAAATAAGTGTTCATTTTCGAGTTTTTAGGGTTTCCAGATTTCCAATTTGAAGATGATTTTAAGATCAACCATGAAAAAATACACGTGACAGAGAGAAAAGTCAAACAAGTATCCCTGATCCTACTTAACGAAGAATCAGCAGAATGCAGGAAGCTTTGGTTACCAATAATGTACAACAACATACCAACAATAGCGGAATAAAAGAAGTTGAAGATCAAACCATGAAAATCTCATACACAATACATATACAACATATAACACAACCATGGATAAAATTAAAAATTTAATTTCAACAATAACATCTATGATACTGGTTACACTACACAAACAAATTAACACAGAATAACACACAAAAACAGTCAGAATTTGATACCCCTAGGCTACGGCAATATCATTTTTAAACAATTTTTTCAATCATACATTGCTATTGCTACGGTCCATAAGATCTAGGCGAAATTTTTCACTGTTTGGAAAGAAATATATAACGTAAAAAATCAGATCTTCCGAGAATTTTTCCGGAACGATTTCCGAAGTGGAAATCGAAACGTCAAACATTAGTTAATTAAAAATGTAATTTTCATTATATACCAATAATTGTAGTTCAATTTCATATTATAACCATAATACTTAAAAAAAACTAGGTATATCTTTAAAGAACAACAGAATATACTCAATTTTAAAGACAATAAAGAGTAAAATAATATCTAATGAATAAAATCAATTTTACATTAATTTGATTTGTCTTTTTATTTTATTGTTATTTAGCAGTATCATTGTGGATATCATTAATATTATGCTTTCAGTCCACTAGTATTTATTTTCATTAAATATAGTTTGAACATATTTTTTTTAATTGATTTTATTTTCCTAAATGATTACACCATCTCCGCCAATTTGTTACTTTTTAAACCTTTTTTTTCTAGTGCAAACTTCGCAACCACATGGTTCCACTTTTTTCTTTTTAACTGGATTTTTCTTCTTTTTCTTATTTAGCTCTTTCGAACAATCATCACATATAAACGAATGATTTACTTTATTTTTCCCAACATCATTACATTTTTTCCCGTTATTGTTATTATTTTTCTTCTTTTTCTTGTTTTTCAAACTGTGATGACTCGATCCCTGTCTTCTAAGGCTATGCTTTGAAGAGTTATTGTTACGGCTATTTAGAGTGTGTTTAGAGTTATTTTTGGAGCACAGACTCTTATTTGATTTCCCATTTTTATTACAAGAATCACCTCCGTCTATGTCTCTAAAATTCACAGAAGTGCTCACAGTTATTTCTTTGGTAGCATGGTCATCTGTGTAGGTAGCTTGGTTATAAAATCGTATCTGATGAGCTGTAGGACGATCATCGTTGCAATCACAGGTTGAAATTCCGCAGTCACAAAAACTTCTTCTATGACTCATAAATCCGTTCGTGCCTTTACATGCTATACAATGACAATCATCGCAAGTACAAACCAATTTTGTAGACATTTTAGAGGACGGAGATAATGGGTCAGTATCATCCGTCTCACTAGTACCATTGAACTTCACGGAGGAATGGTCCCTCAAAGAAGAATGGTCTCTCTGCAAAGAGGGTGCAAATTGATGTGGTTTAGGTCTCACAATAGTTATTGATGTTTGTACATACACATCTTTTGCGCATATACCAAATGATATATTATCTATTTCTACCTCTCTAGACCAATCTCTGGCTATTGGCATGTCCGATATATCAGGACCTGATTGAGCATCTTTATGGATATCTTTATCCATCATGCCAGTACAGATTTTGAATAGACAGTCGCAGCTAATACTTGTTCCTTGCTTGTCTAGCTCTGGATCATACTCTAATTCATCTGGTTTCACCTCACTTGATATTGTTCTTTGTACATCATATACATCGTCTTCATATTCCATATCGTCTACGTCTACATCTTCTACATATTCTCCATCGTTCATTTCTTCTGTATCGTATATACCTTCTGTATACTCTACTCCTTCTATATCTTCTATATCTTCTATATGTTCTACGTCTTCTACGTCTTCTATATATTCTACGTCTTCTATATCTTCTACGGCTTCTACGTCTTCTACATCTTCTGTAGCTTCTAGGTCTTCTATACCTTCTACGTCTTCTACGTCTTCTATATTATATTCTCCATTATCATATTCTGGTATTACATTTAAATCGCTATAGTCATATTGTTCTGGAGGTGGATTTTGTTCTCCTATATATGAATCACTAAAGCACTCACATACCTCACAGCTGCATTCTGAGTCAGCTGCTTCAGCTGAAGGTGGGGCATGATGTTTACAAGTGGAGCAACTGCATTGGGATTCGTTGCTTAAAGACTCTTGTACTAAACCTAATTTCTCTTTAAAGTAGTCACATATTTGACATTTGCAATTGCGTCCGCTGAAAATACCGGTTAGAGATTTGCAATTCGAACAACTACATTTGAAACGTAAATCTGACATTGGTATGATACTGACAAGGATGTCAGTTATGTTTTCATCGAGCAAAAATGTTGTCATTTTTTAGCGGGTATCGTCTTCTTCTTTTTCTTAGACGACTTGAATTCTATAGTGCATCTGCCAGCATATTTTATGGACAGCAGAAGTGCTTTAAGTAGAGCAACTTTCCTTACATAAGTTATAGTGGAGTCCTCAAACAACATATGGACAAAATCAAAATCCATATTGCATAATGCAAAGTAAATAAATAGATAATATAGGCGAGCGGGAGATACCCCTAAAGTGACTAGGTACTGACCACGGAGAGGTGAATGGCTAATTTTATTCATACTTCTTTATATTTTTGAAGGTGCTGAAAACGAAAATAACGTTTATTTTGTATTTTATGTGGGGAAACATTGTCAAAATCGCAATTTTAACCTAAAAATAAAAAAAAGAAATCAGGTATTTTTGCGTTTACCTCGCTACAACTCTGTTCCCTTTTAATATTTTTTTCTGAAATTTTTACAGTATATATTTCTCAGCTTTCTTAAGACAATGTTACTTACTTCAAGCTTTCAGTCTTATTCTAATAAAAGTTATGAATTTTTTAAAGTGAAAGGTGCAGATTTCTGAATTGCAAAGTTCAATCGAAAAAGTTAAGCGACGATGTTTAAATTTAGCCTTTTAATCACGTGTATGTTAAAGTATATAGTACAAAGAAGTTTTTGGAAAGTTTTAGATTAAAATGTTTTATAGAAAAAAAATAGTGCAACTTTTATTATCGACATTAGAAATCCCCAATATAACGGTTATTTTTCGAGATACTGACCATGGGTGGTGAATGGGTAATTTTGGTCTTAGATTATATTTCTGACGGTGCAGAAAACGAAAATGAAATTTATTTTAAATTTTAGGTGAGAGAATATTGTTAAAATCGAAATTTTACCATAAAAATAAAAAAAAGTGAAATCACGTTTTTTGCGTTTAAATCGGTACAACTCTTGTCGATTTTAATATTTTTTTCTAAGGTTTGTACACTATATGTTGCTCACTTTTCTGAAGACAACGGTATCTGTTTTTAGCCTGATTATAGAAAAAGTTATGAATTTTTTAAAGTACAAGGTGCAGATTCGTGAATTGCAAAGTTTAATCGCAAAAGTTGAGAGGCAAAATTTAAAATCTATCTTATTAATCACGTTTATGTTAAAACATAGAATACAAAAAAGTTTTCTGGAAAGTTTTAGTTACAAATGTTTAATAGAAAAAAAATGGCGCAAGTTTTAATATATACGTTATACATCCCCAAAATAACACTTATTTTTCGAGATACTAACCATGGGAGGTGAATGGCTAATTTTGGTCTTATTTTATGTTTTCGCTGGTGCTGAAAATGAAAAAGTGGTTTATTTTGAATTTTATGTGAGGGAACATTGTCAAAATCGCAATTTTAACCTAAAAATGAAAAAAAAAAGTAAAGTCACGAATTTTTACGTACTACTTAACAATAATACAGCAGTGGACCGAGTAAAACAGTATACATATCTTGGAACAATAGTAAACGAACAGTGGGATCACTCACAAGAAATAAAATGTAGAATAGAGAAGGCTAGGAGTGCATTCAATAACATGGCCAAACTCTTTAAAAGCCACAACCTTAATCTGGAGATAAAAAGCAAGGCTCCTACGATGTTATATCTTCTCAATATTGTATTACGGAGTTGAATCCTGGACACTCACTGAAGCAATGGAGAAAAAACTTAAAGCCTTCGAGATGTGGCTATACAGGCGGATCCTAAAGATATCATGGACGGACAAGATAACCAACGAGACCGTATTACGAAGAGTGGGGAAAGAAAGAGAGTCTCCATTAAAAGAAGAAAGTTAGAATATCTCGGACATAATGAGAAACTGCACTAAATACAGATTACTAAAGGTAATCGTTCAAGGTAAAATATTCGGAAAGCGAGGAATTGAGAGAAGAAGAATATCATGGTTAAAGAACCTGAGGAAATGGTTCTCCACAACAACACCTAATCTATTTAAAGCATCAGTGAATAAAATAATTATAGCCAGAATGATCGCCAATATTCGAAAGGAATATTATATATTATAGGCACTAAAAGAAGAAAAAGAACAAGAATACGCAGTTGGAACCGACCCCGGTCTACCTGGTGCTCAAAAAGCACACAAACCCGAGAAGATAACATGCCTTAACAGTAACCTTAGGCCAAGGTGGTCCAGGGGTCGGTTCTGATGGCGTATTCATATTCAACGACTACAAAATCCGCCTAGTAATCTACTTGCATACTTTTAAGGCCGAAAACCTTCGAAACTCCTGAAGATGACGTGCCTTACCAGTTACCGTGTGTACCAGGTGCTTCGGGGGTCAATTCTATTGGCATATTCATGTTGAGTATCCCCTAAAACCCTCGTGTAATCTGTTAGCGTCAATATAATGCCGAAATCGCTCGAAACTCCAGAAGATGACGTGACCCTAGACAGCAGGTGCTCCAGGTGTCGGTTGTGATGCCGTATTCGTTTTCAGCAACCCCAAAAACCGTCCGAGTAATCTTTTTGCATCAATTTAATGCCGAAAACTCTCGAAACTCCAGAAGATGATGTACCTTAGCAGTGATACTGGGCACCAGGTGCTCCGGGGGTCGGTACGGATTGCGTATTCGTGTTCACTGAGTTGGATGGAGTCATATTTGTCGGGTAGGAGTCAGTTTGTTAGAACAGACTGTGACTCTGACTTGATGAATGTAACTTGGGGAGTGCCCCAAGGCTCGGTATTGGGACCAGTTCTGTTTTTAGTATATATAAACGATTTAGCCTACCTTGATGTATCTGCTCATTTCACCCTTTATGCAGATGATACCACTCTTATATGGCATGCTAAAGATTTGAATGTCTTACGCCAATCTGTAGGTAGGGAACTCTTAATGATTGGAAATTGGTGCACGGCGAACTTTTTGACATTAAACACTTCTAAAACCAAGCTTCTGTGTTTTAAACATGTTATGCCTGAATTACATCTGGAACTTGAACCTCAGCTGTCCGTCAGGTTTCTTGGCCTGAATATTGATCCTGACCTTAAATTTAAATCGCATATCGAAGCCTTGAATTCAAAACTTGCATCTGGATGCTATGCAATACGGTCGACTAGAAGGGAGCTTGGTTTTGCCCAAGCAAGAACTGTGTACTTTGCACTAGTAGAGTCACATCTTAGATTCGCAATTCAGTTTTGGGGAGCGTGTAGTCAGGAGCTTTTCAGTAGTGTGTTTTTGCTTCAAAAAAAGGCAGTACGCCTGTTGTGCCAGGTAAATTCTAGAGAAACGTGTAAACCTTTATTTATTAAACACAGTATCCTTACACTTGTATCTCTTTTCATTTTGGAAACGGCAAGCATTATTTTTAAGAATAAACATCTATATGAAAATAATAATCGATCTGGACGATTTGCTAGCAATTTAGCTTTGATTACACCTAGAAGCACACTAGTCAAAGACTCATTTATTTTTAACGGCATCAAAATTTTTAATAAACTACCTAGTGAAATAAAAAATTTGGAAACTATTAGAAAGTTTAGAAATTCATTAGATAGACTGCTCGCTAAGAGGGCCTATTATGATCTGACAGAATTTTTTGAGGACCATTGGAGCTGATGTATTTGTGATCTTGTGTATATTTACAGCTTGTAGTTTGTTTGCTTTTTATTTTTGACAATACTACATATTTTGTAGTTGTTATATAATGTAAATGTGTTATGTGTTATATTTTATATTTAGTCATATTTTAATTTTATTTATTTATTTAAAACTCTTTAACAGTGTTTGTCAACAAGATTTTTTCTTTGACAATAAACATATTCTCTCTCTCTCTCTCTCTCTCTCTCTCTCTCTCTCTCTCTCTCTCTCTCTCTCTCTCTCTCTCTCTCTCTCTCTCTCTCTCTCTCTCTCTCTCTCAACGACTCCAAAAATCTCCAAGTAATCTGTTTGTATCAATTTAGTACCGATAACCGTCAAACCTCCAGATGACGTGCCTTACCAGTTACCCTGGGCACCAGGTACTCCAGAGGTCGGTCCTGATGGCGTAGTCGTGTTCAGCTACTTCAAAAACCCCTGAGTAACAAAATCTGGCCTTTAATATGCTTATTTTGACATGATTATGTATTTTTGGATGCATTTTATGTACTTTAAAATGCAATTATTCATTTCCACTCATTTTGCTATAGTAGACTTTTTTCCTGACATCATCCTGAACACAATGCAAAAAGTTGCAAGTCTCTAGGTGCTGTATTTAAAAATCGATTTATTCCGGTGTTTTGCTAAATGCTCTGGTCTACATACACACAATGACAAACAGTATTGGAAACATTTTAAATCATTGATCATAAAATTTATTAAATTTAAAAAATTTAATTCAACAGCCTTTTACGAAATCTATATCAATAATAAAAATCAGTCAAACCTACAGTAATATTATGCAAAAACAAAACAATTTGAACATTTCGTAGTGACAGAAGAAATTGCAACATACATACATGCACTTTAATATGCCTAATTTCACGATGTAGGTAAGTTACATTCAACTACAATAAATCTATCGAAAGCTCCTCTTTAAACCCGCAGCCAACCTGTTCCTTGCTAGTTTTTATAGTTTTTCTGACACATTTTTTGGTAGTGTTTCACAATAATTTTAAGTACATACATCTATTGTTAGTTTGTGCGTGGATTTCTGAGTGCATTGGAGTAATTTTGTCGGGGAATATGAATTTTATGTGTAATATTGTGTAAGTATTCAAACTAAATTAGTTTGTTAAAGATCTTTTATGTTAGTTATTGTTTTAGGAAGACGAACAACTAGTGAAAAGAAATGGTAAGTGAATTTGTTGTACTTATATTTTGCATAAAGGGATTCGCCTTATATAATGTAGTGCAAATGGCGGATATATTAATTTTATTATTATGCTATATTAATAATTGCTTTATTATCTTTATACTTTATATAACTAAAAGGTGTTAGTATATTTATGTACCTAGTAAAATTGTTTCTTGTTAAATATAAGCGTTGATTGAGAAGATATGATAAGGAAATGTTTTGCAAAATATTTGAAAAAGAATACAATCATCATTTTTATGCCAATATTCTATCGTGTATATAGAAAAAGTAATTACTTTATTAAAGTTTCCCTTTATCTCTTATTTTTAAGTCCCAAAAGATATCCTACCAAATTTTTGACCTATTTTTCTTTCTTTGTGAAGGGGCTTTGCTCTTTAATCTTTACAAGGGTATCCAGATTCCAGATTTAAGTCATACTTAATCCAGAACTCGTCTACCTTTCGGTGTGAGTTATTACGGAGTTAGGTTCTTCCCATTTCCTTCTATCCATGGCCAATCCTTTTGTTTCCTCCCATTTTATTCCTCTTTTCGGCCGCTTCCCTCACTTATTCTGTCCACGTCTTTCTTGGTCTTCCTCTCTTCTTTCTTCCCATATCTCTCGCTTCATATATTTGTCTTACTATTTTTTCTTCTCCTCTTCTCAGTACATGTCCGAGCCATCTAAGTTGTCCTTGTTCGATTGTTGTTGTAACTGGGTGTATTTTCAGATTTTCTCTAAAGGTTTGATTTCTAATTTTATCTTTCCTTGTTTCTCCTTGTAACTCTATTGTTCTCAAAAATCTCATTTCTGTGCTTATTAGTCTATTCTTTTGCCTTTTTGTTAATGCCCAAGATTCACAGGCATAGGTTAGAGTGGGTTTCACAATCTTTTTTACTATTTCCGTTTTATATTCTTAGGTATTTTTTTCTTTTTTAAAAAGTTACTCTTAATAATATTGTACAGCTTACCAGTCTTTGCAATTCTCTCATTTATCTCATCTTCTAATTTTCCATCCCGGCTTATAATTACCCCCAAATACTTATATCTGTCTACCTGTTCAAGTTGCTTGTCATCTACTTCTATTTCATGTTTTCTTTTTGTCTTCCAATTATCATTGTTTTTTATTTTTCTTTGTTTATTTTCATGTTTCTGATTTTTAGCTCTTCATACAATATGTTTATATTTTCTTGTAATTGTTTTTCTGACTCCCCAATAATCACCAGGTCGTCTGTGTTTGCGTAGCATAGTTTTGTCATTTGTATCATTCTCAACTTCCAATATCCTACATTATATTTTCTCCATTTGTGTTTGCATTCTTTTATTACGTCATCTAGTACTACGTTAAAGAGTAGTGGGCTCAGGACACAACCCTGTTTTAATCCAATGTTGCTGTCGAATACTTTTGATTTTTCATTTGTTGTCCTTATATAGCTTTTCGTTTTTTCGTATAAACTCTGGATGTATCCTGTTAGATCTTGTTCAATTTTTCTCCTCTATAGTATTTTCCAAATATCTTCTCTTTTAATTCTGTCGAAAGCTTTTTCCATATCTATGAAACATACATGTATTTCTTTTTCTGTTTTAAGAGCTTTTTCTATTATTTGTCTTATAAAAATCTGATAGTTCGTCCCTCTTTTTTTTCTGAAACCACTCTGGCTCTTCTTAAAGGTATTTTTTAGTTTTTCTCTTAGCCTGTTTTCTAGTAAACTAGCATAAAGTTTTCCTACTGTGCTTCCAAGTGTTATTCGTCTATAGTTTGAGCATTCTTTGCTATCTCCTTTTTTATACAATGGTGTTATAATGCCTATCTCACAATCTAGTGGTACTTTCTTTTCATTTTTAGCTTGGTTCATGATGTTTAGTAATTCTTGTTGTCTTTTTTCATTCATGTATTTGACCATTTCTGCAGTTATATCGTCATGTCCCGGTGCTTTTCCCATCTTGATTTTGTTGATTGCATTTGTTAATTCTTTTTGTGTTATATTTCCTATCTGTTCCTGTTGCTCTTGTGGAGTGTGTTGATTTTTATTTTGTTCTATCTTATCTCATTCTACTTGTTCTACTTCCAAGAGTTCTTCAAAGTATTCTCTCCACCTCTCCATAATTTTATTTTATTAAAATTGGTTCAATAGATTTTGCAAAAAAAAATTTGCAATCCAGCTTTCGCAAAAAAATTCATTTTTTCAAAATGTTACAGGACTGAAAATAAAGCAGATAGCAAGTTGAAAATTTCTTGGCGCATAGAAGTTTACTGTACTTTTCATTTGCAATTTGCAAAATTAAAATCGATTAACTACCACGGCGCACGTCAGGAAGTTTTTTAAATAAACATTAATAATTATTGGTGCTACGCGCAGGACAGCTGATAGTTTGCTCTGATTGGGCATTCCAATGACCTTTGATAATGATTGATACATTTTAATTTTTATTACATTTCGATATAAATAAATAAATTTGTTTATTGCAAAATAAAAACACATACTCCATCTTTTGAAATAACACTTTTTTTAGCAAAAACTTTCTTTGTTCATATATTTTAACTTAGAGAATAAAAGTTTACTATTTTTAAACATATGCAATTGTTTAAACAATAGTTCACAAACAATAATAAAATTAGTTTAATTTTTCTGGAATTAAAATATTAAAATATAACAAAATATAGAGTAAGAAAATAATATATTAGATAAAGATTGGAAGAAATTTTGGTGGAAATCAACTTGTGTAAATCAAACACAGCTGTCCTGCGCGTAGCACCAAAAGTTATTGTTTATTTAAAAAGTTTCCTGACGCCGTGGTAATTACTCGATTTTGCAAATTGCAAATAAAAGGTACAGTATACTTCTATTAGCAAAAAAAATTCAACGTGCTATCTGCTTTATTTTCAGTCCTGCAACATTTAAAAAAATGAATTTTTTTGCGAAAGCTGGATTGCAAAATTTATTTTGCAAAATCTATTAAACTGATCTTAATGAAATTTACAGTATGGTTTTACTGTATCATAAAGTTTTTCTGGGTGAAACATGAAGGTCCTAAGTGTAGCATAACTGGTTGAAAAACGTAAAATGCTAATATTGATTTTGGTATGGTTTTTTCGCAATTATTGCTATTTTGCAACAAGGGTTTTTTTTTATTTTTTTTTTTTATTTGCTAAGTGCTACAATCTGGTCTTTGACCAATGAGTAACTTTTTATCTATCCTATCTTACTAACTACTTAATATCTAAGAGTCACCCTTTGATGTCTTCTTAGTTGTCTTTATTATTATTATTACTGGCGCACTTTTTGATTGCGCACTATCACACAAAGCTCTGCTTTTCACTTTATCACGCACTACACCAACACGTTGCTTGCACACTAGTCGCGCAATGCTCCGCTATTAGCTTTGTCGCACACTACACCAACTCGTGAGGTTTGGTCCTCTTCAGTCTTCTTTTCTGGTTTGAGTTGTCCAGGAGCTGGATGGCCTCAATATTTTCGTGGAGAAGAAGTCTTTTTTCATGACTTTCTGCGTGTTTTCGGATTTCTTTGTCGACGGGCTCCATTCGTAGATCCTTGTGGATATCGTCATTACGGATGTACCAGGGTGCGTTAACTATGCCCCTTAATACTTTGTTTTGAAAAGTTTGTATTATTTTCAAGTTTGTCTTTTTTGTACATCCCCACAGTTGGATACCATACGTCCATACTGGTTTTATAACTTGTTTGTAGATTAGCATCTTGTTATACGTTGACAACCCTGAGTATCTTCCCAGTAGCCAGTACAATTTTTTATATTTAATATTTAATTCTTCCTTCTTTTTCTTTACATGGGCTTTCCAGCGAAGCTTCGTGTCTAGGGTTAAGCCCAGGTATTTGGCTGTGTTGGCATACGGAATGTCTTGTCCATTAATTTTTATTGGTGCGTACAGAATTTTTTTATTAGTGAAATCAACATGTACTGATTTGCTTTCATTCAATGTAATCTTCCACGTCTTAGTCCATTTTTGGAATTTGCTTATCGCATTTTGTAGTTTATTGGCTGTTTCTACGTTATCTTTACCTACTGCTAATATGGCGGTGTCGTCGGCAAAGGTAGCTAAACAGTAGTTATCGAATTCTGGTAGATCACATGTATAAAGGAGATATAGGACCGGGCCCAATACGCTACCCTGGGGGACTCCGGCTTTTATTTCTTTAAGTTCAGAATAAGCATCATCTTGCTTGATTCTGAAATATCTATCAGTTAAGTACGATTTAATTATGTCTGTGTATGATTTTGGAAGAATAGTCTCTAATTTATGAAATAGTCCTTCATGCCAAACTCTGTCAAATGCCTGGGCAACATCTAAGAATAAAGCTGAACAAACTTTTCTTTCCTCTAGTGCATTTTCTATAATATCGGTGACTCTGTGGAGTTGGTCTATAGTTGAGTGTTTTTGCCTAAAACCAAACTGGTGATTTGGAATTAATTTTTTGTTTACTATAATTGGTTGCAATCTTCTGAGGAGAAGTTTTTCAAATAATTTAGACATTGTGGGTAGCAGTGATATTGGTCTATAGGAAGAGGTTATATGTGGTCGTTTGCCTGGTTTTGGTATCATTACTATTTCCGCCACTTTCCACAATGAAGGAATATATTTTAATCTGATCGCAGCATTAATTAAATAGGTCAACTTGACAATTGCTTTTCTTGGGAGCTGTTTTAATATTTGCCCTGTTATTAAATCAAAGCCAGGAGCTTTTCTCGGGTTTAAATTATACTTGATTTCTTTTATTACTTCTTCTACAGTTACTGGCATTACGTTCTCTTCTTCTTGCAAATGGTTGCTCTGTAATGCTTCTTCTTCTTGTTGTTGTTGATGCGGTTGAAATATTTTTTCTAGATGTGTAGCAAAGCATTCTGCTTTTTGTTCGCTGCTTCTAGCCCAAGTGCCGTCTTCTTTTTTTATGGGTGGTATTTGCATCATTGGTCTTTTTAATCCATTGGTTGCCTTCCATAGTGAGTATTCTGTGGATCTTTCATTCACTAGGTTGTTTAAGTATGTCCTAATGGATTCTTCTTTAAATTCTTTTATCTCTCTTTTTAGTTGTTGGGTGAGATTATTTACAATTGTTTTATCTTGAGGAGCTCTACTTTGGAACCATTTTCGTCTTGCTTTCCGTTTTTCGTATACCAGCGTTCTAATTTCTGCCGGGTAGTTGCAACAAGGGTGACTGTTTTTTAAATTTTTAACCAATTCTGTATTATAGGAAATTTAATTACGCAACTCTTATGTCAGTACAACTTTTCTCAGAAATGAATAGTTTTAAAGTTATAATCAAAAAACCAAAAAAAAAATCGAATTTTTCCTTCATATTTTGACATTTTGATTATTTAAACAATGTTCCGGACCATTCTGAGTGGGAGGATAACTAAAATATTATTATTTGAGTTATTTTCAAGCAATTTCTGCAAAAAAATTTGAGTCACCTCTCAACGTCCATCTCAAAACAGATGCGCCCTGGTCTATTATCTCTGTTCCCTTGATTTGTTTACCATCATCTATTTCCAGCTGTTTTATTTTTGTATTCTTCGTTCTCAAGTATTCAGTTTTCTTTAGGTTTATTTCCATCCCATTCTTTGTATACTCCTGTTCCAGTTTTCTCATCATAAAGCTGAGGTCATTTTTGTCTTGTTCTATCACTATTTAGTCGTCAGCTAAACTTACGGTATATATGTATTCGTTTCTTACTGGTATGCCCTTTCCTTCGAACTTTCTTTCCATGGTTTCAGGTTTCCAAGATAATTTTAAACAGGGTAGGGGATGTAGAGTAGCCCTGTAGCAATCCCTTTGTCGTCTAAAATGGACTAAACATTCTATTGCCCGTTTTGATAGCTCCTTTTTTTTATTCTTGTATAGAGTGCTTTTACTGCTTTTATTCATATTCGTGGATCTTTGATGTCTTCCATTCCTAGCTTGGTTCTAGGCATCGAGTAATAGGACTTCTTAAGATCCACAAAAGCCAGATGGACGGATAAATTTTTGGCCATTCTTTTTTCTATGAGTTGTTCGATCGTGTAAATGTGATCTAAGGATGCTTTTCTCGCTGTGAACCCTGCCTGGTCTTTATTACCACTATTTATGCAAATATGGAAATAATATCTATCGTGTAGATAGAGAAAGTAATTATTACTTTATTAATGTTTTTCTTTATCTTTACTATATTAATGTTGCATCAGTTTAGTACCGAAAACCGTCAAAACTCCAGAAAATGACGTGCATAGCAGTCACCAGGGCCCCCGTAAGAGCTACAGGCGCCTGTGTGCAAAAAAAGATTTTGGCGCCCCTTAAGTCATTTTGGATCATGCTTTTTTTATTTATTTTTTTTTGTCTGTAGGTAGGTAGGTAAATTCTTGAAATGAAGCAAAAAACTGATCTTTAGAAGTAATATTCATAGTCCATTCACCCACGGTCATATATTGCAAAACCTCCGAATTGTAAAGAACCACCGCTTGGATTGACATGAAACTCGGTATACACATAGCTAACATGTCAAAGAAAAAAAGTGCTATTGTGCTGATGTGTGCTTTTGCCCTGGATATGAGTTTCACGTTTCACGGGTTTTACCCCTTCTGGGGGGCGAAAAAACATACGTTCAAAGTCAATACTTTTCAAGTTATTTGCTAGTAAATATTATGTTCATTTTTCAACAAAAAAAAATAGGGTTTTACACGGTTTTTCGCAAATAACTCAAAAAGTAAATATTTTATCGAAAACATATTCTTTGGTTATTCTAAAATAAATGGTAAAACGGTAACGATTAGTTTCATTTGGGATGCTAATTTGGGAATGAATTTTACAATCTTTTTTACAAAAAAAATAAGGGACCTTTATTTTAAGCGTAATGTACTTACTTTTGATGTTAGAATTTTTTTAAACAAAATTAAAGCTTTTTTTTTAAACACTTTAAAGCAGTTGTAATGAGTTTTCACCGAAAAGTGCTTTATTTTTTGGATATTTCACGTTGAAATATTCTATTTAGAATTTAACGAATAAGGTCCTACTTTTCATTAGCTACAAATCTGCTTCTACTAGGTTTGTAGACTATAAATATACCCCATTTTGTTCACTTTTTTGTAAGCTACATTTTTGCTAAGATCAATTTGTTCGATAAAATATTTACCTATTTTTTAAGATATTTGCGAAAAACTGTCTAAAACGGGATTTTTTGTTAAGGAATGCACATATTTACTCGTAAATAACTCGTATAAATATACGGGCAAGTAAAGTATTGACTTTGAAGCTGTGAACTAACTATATAGAAGCAAAGTTGCTTAGGAAGTCAGTTTATCCAATTCCGAACATATTTTGAATGTATGTTTTTTCACCCCCCAGAAGGGGTGAAACTCATCCCAAGGGCAAAAAGCAGACATCGGCACAATACACTTTCTTCTTTGGCGTGTTAGCTATGTGTATAGCAAATTTCATGTCAATACAAGCGGTCCTTTAAAACTCACATCAAAAACCTTCAGTAAATGATATTTGTATACTAAAATATCAAAATGAAACAAACAGAATAAAATCATAATAAAATAAATTAAAATGCCCGACTTCTGACATTTTTTCGCACATGAAACCGGCAGTAACTTGATGATGTTCTAATAAAATTTCATGTGGATGTATACCTACCTTCTTCTTCTTCCTTACGTGCTGTGTCCGTATTTAGACGTTGGTCGTCATCATGTTTACAAGTTCCTAAAACCTTTCTGTATCGGCTGCTGCGCGAAATAATTTTTCTACTGTGGTTCTAAACCATTGTCTAATATAATGCAACCATGAAAGTTTCTTTCCACCAATCCTTCTCTTTACCTCCACTTTTCCTTGTATTATAAGGTGAAGTAGATGGTATATATTATGTCCTCTAATTATATGGCCAAAGTATTCCGTTTTCTCCTCTTTTTCTCCTATTTATACCTAATCCTATTTAATTTTTCAACTTTTATTTTAAAATTAATTTTTGTTTTTTTCCAAATTTTTTTGCAATTTTTGACCCCGGGTTTGGGCGCCCCAGAAGGATGGCTCCCGTGTGCATTGCACACTTTGCACATATGGAAGCGGGGGCCCTGGCAGTCACCCTAGGCCCTAGGTACTCCAAGGTTCGGTTCTAATGTTATATTCATGTTCAGCAATCCCAAAACCCCCGAGTACCCTGTTTGCACCGATTTAGTGCAGAAAACCGTCAAAACTCCAGAAGATGACGTCCCTTAGCAGTGACCCTGGGCATCAGGTGCTCCGTTGAGTGACTTTGACAGCGTGTTGATAGCATTAAAATTTATGCTGAAATTTTTTTTCAAAAGTTATCTTTTAAAAATTTTTCCAAAAAATGTTATTGTTTTTTTTTTTAAATAACTCCGTTAATTTTGAGATATGAGATTAGCCTAAAAACCTTTTGAAACCTAAAACTTAGGGCTATTAAACCACGTTGAATTTAATCTTTTAAACCCCTTACTTTTTTAAAAATAAAAGGTTAAATTGCCCCGGTTACATGGTTCTCGCAGGAAAAATTTAAGCTTAAAACGTTTCTATCTCGGTTATTTTGTACCCTACAGAAACAGTAAAAAATGTAATAGCTATTTGTATAACAAGGGAGGAAAGTGCTACTTTTCCTACCGAGAATGAAGTTTACTGCCCGACGCGTAGCGGAGGGCAGTAATCATTCAAGAGAGGAAAAGGCACTTTACTCCCAGGTTATACATATGGTTTTTCCACCTCCCTCAAATTAATAACAAGTCATTTTTCATTTTTACTTAATTTATTTATGTAACTAACCAACAAAATTTATTAAAACTAAGGGCCGGTTGTTCGAACGCTAATCAACAATGATCATTATCAAATATTTAATTACTGTCACCAAAACTGTCAATGTCAACTTTGTTTGGGTTGCTGAAAACATAATTAATTACAATTATGAGATGTATTATTAATTATGTTAATAATTATTGTTCTATTAATTGATTATAGACTCCACAGACATTTTAACAACCCAAACAAAGTTGACATTGACAGTAATTAATTATTTGATAATGATCATTGTTGATTAGCGTTCGAACAACTGGCCCTAAAACTAACAAGTAGGTACAATATAACTGTCAACTGTCAAATATAAGTCAAATTATTAATGTAAACATTGTTAAATCAAAATAACAATTTACTGTTTTTTTACCATTCTGCAAAATACAGGGTGTTTTATAAATAAACTTTAAAATGTATAGATACTTACGTAATAGAAAATATATATTGTACAGGGCGTCAATGGGTGCGTTCGGACGACCACATCGGCTGGACAGCTGAGCCAGTAGTAGCTGTCAGACGTCACCGCTGGAAGTCAGCCGCTGAGAGATTTACTAAGCTTTCCCTATCACGGCTGGATACAACCACTCAGCCGATTTCTGCTGACAGCCAGCCGCTATGGTCGTCCGAACGCACCCAATAAGTTATATTTCATGAATGAAATACCATGACGTCACTTTTACTTTTCCTCCCTAGGGAGGAATAGTACAACTTTGCTCCCTACAATCAGGTCCGGAAAAGTATACTTTCGGTAAAGGTAGGTGGAAAAATATTTAACATAGAAAAAACTAAAATTTGGTTATATGTATATCATTTTTTTCGTATATTGAGTATTTTTGGAGTTATTATTAAAAGAAAATAAAAATTACGATAATCTGAAAAATTCTGATTTTTTAAAATTATATCTTTTTTTTCAAAAATATGCATTCTAAACCGGTCAAAATTGTTGAAATCATTATTTATGTTAATATAAAGAAACTCTTGTAAGGATTTCTATAAATTTTAATTTTTGTAAAAATGGCGATGTTTAATTTTTCACTTTTTCCAAAAAAAAATCCAAAGGGTTCTCTTATTTTCCTCATAACTTGCTTAATTTTGATGCTATTAACTTCTTATCGAGCTCATTTGATAGGTATTCCGAAGTACTTTGACAAGTGATTTGCAGGTATATTTTATAAATTGCATCGTTTTCCCGTAATTTAAGCTTGAATACTTAGATTTGCGTACTCGTCGAAAAAAATATACCTTCAATTACCCATAACACCCTTTGAATTAACATTAGTGTAGCTTTTTAAATAAGAAGTGTTTAAATTTTTTATTATCTTTAATTTTGGTAATAATAACTTTTTTGTAAAAGCTTAGAGTTTTTGAGTTATACGTGAAAAACAGTTTTAAAACATGCATTTTTTATACGAAAAAATAAAATCTTTGATCTTTAATAACTCAAAAAGTATTGATTTATATTAATAACTTTATATAATAAATTTTGCTTATAATTTGTCCCTCTATCGATTTGTGGTATTATTTTTAATGAAATAGTTTTCACCCTCGAGAAGGGGTGACATCCACCCCCAAGGTAAAAGCACAAGGTGGCATCATGTCACCTTTGTTCCTTGAGGTATCCTCTAACTACTCACCAATTTTCATGAAAATCGATAGAGGTTCAACGAAATTGGAGGTGAAAACCTTCAGTGACTGCACTATTAATAGTTTTGATCTTTCTAATTAATTGAACAAAAGGACTTACCCAATTTCGCAACCAATTGCAACACAATGCTGTCTCCTGCAACAGCCCATCTCACTTCGAACGCCAGGTCATCGAACAATACTTCACAGTTCAGTTTTGACTGCAATTCAAAATAGCAGAAATTAGCATACCTACTTCTTGTTATATAACAGAGAGAATCTTACAATAGTACGTATTCAGTTAAATCATATAAATTTTCCATGATGTAATCGGTAATCTTCAATTGTTTAAAAATATATAAGAAAATATTTTCATCAGCAACGATTCTCATCAATTTATTTATTTTATTTATTTACATAACGTAACTCGGCAACTTGGAACAGAAACACTGGATCAAAACATAATTTGGGTCATTCATATGGGTCAACTCGATTAAAAATTATTATTATAAAAGTCAAAAAGTGACAAGATCAAAGATTAAAATCAAGATCTCCTTCAAGATCCTGAACAAATTTTTGTCATTCTTTTATTACGAAGCTGTGATTTTAGCCCAGTCGGGATAGCATTTGACCTTGCATTAGGAGCTGCCCCAAATTTTATTTTTCTAATCTTTAGGGAGGGTCAATATTAGTATAAACTTAAAATCTCGACTGAATTCCACTGTTGCGTTAGCCGCCATCTTGATTTTAAACGAGAACCGTTTTTGCTCAATATCTCCGCCATTTTCAATTTTTTGACAAAAAGTGTAGAAACTGAAATTGTTGAAAATGGGATTTTTTCGTGCGATTTAATTTTTTTCGTGCGGTCGATATTTTCCGAGTTATGAGGGGAAAATAGTGACAGTTGTAGCATAATTATTGAATTATTGAATTATCTCGTTTATTATTAGTTTTACAACAAATATTTATCTATACAAAAATGAAGAGAATTAAATTTTAATTTTGATGCCGTTCATTTTTTTGATAAATCAATATTTAAGGTAGTACGTATGTGCTAAAAGTGCGAGCGTAAGACCTGATTGATTTTGTAGCAATTGTTTTTGTTCAATATCTCCGCCATTTTCAACTTTTCGACAAAAAGTGTAAGAACTGAAATTGTTGCAATTACGATTTACTACAATTTTTCGAGAGAACCAGTGGCGGGTCTACAAGGGGGGGAAATGGTAAAATTCCCCCAACAGGGTCCAAAATTAAAAAAAAAATTGTTGGAACATTACGATGTATTAGCTGACATAAAACTTAAAATATCGACAGACAAATTCAACCAATAAAACCCGCTAGTTAATAAAATTAAGTGAACTTAATGTATATAATGTGTTTTTATGTCTTTTATATACTTAGTTTGGTTGATGTTTCATTGGAAGTTTCAAAAATTGTATAAAATATAATTCTCTTTATTTTTGTTTATGTACAATTATGTCGTAAGTTAATAATAAATGAGACAATTCAATAATTATGCTTCCCCTCCGCTTCCATTATTTTCCCCCTTAACTCGGAGAATATTGATCGTATTAAAAAATTGTGCCAAAGAAATTGTAGGAAATTGTTTTTCCAACAATTTTCTTTTCCACCATTTATGTCGAAAAGTTGAAAATGGCGGAGATATTAAGCAACAACAGTTCTCATTTAAAATCAATATGGTGGCTAATGCAACCGCGGAATTCAATCGAGATTTTAAATTTACATTACTATTGATCTCACCTAAAGGATATAATTATAAAATTTGGGGCAGCTCGGATACAAAATTCAATTCAATAATTATGCTCCCCCCACCACTTTTTACTATTTTCCCATGTAACTCGGAAAATATCAACCGCATGAAAAAAATTGTTAAAAAAAATTGTAGGAAATTATATTTTGAACAATTTTAGTTGAAAATGGCGTAGATATTGAACAAAAACAATTGCTATAAAATCAATCCGGTCTTATGCTCGCGCCATTACCGCATACGTTCTACCTTAAATATTAATTTTAGCAAAAAAATTAACGAGATCAAAATTATGTAGAATTTAATTCTTTTTATTTTTGTACAGGAACATATTTGTTGTAAAACTAATAATAAACGAGATAATTCAATAATACAATAATTATGCTCCAACTGTCACTATTTTCTCCTCATAACTCGGAAAATACCGACCGCACGAAAAAAATTATAATAATTGAAATTATAGAAAATCGTATTTTCAACAATTTCAGTTTCTACACTTTTTGTCAAGAAATTGAAAATGGCGGAGATATTGAGCAAAAACGGTTTTCGTTTAAAATCAAGATGGCGGCTAACGCAACGGTTTAATTCAGTCGAGATTTTAAATTTATACTAATATTGACCCTCCCTAAAGATTAGAAAAATAAAATTTGGGGAAGCTCCTAATGCAAGGTTAGGCCTGTTATTCGTCTAACCCGACTGGACTATTTTAAGTTATTAACAAGTAGCACTATAATCTATAATCTGTATTTTTAATTTATTAATTTCAATACATTCTAATAAAACTAGTTAAAGGCCTTTATTTTGAATGTTGAGAATTTAAATTGGTCATTATAAGAATGACTATGATCTAGAAGGTGGAATGAATACATACATACAATAATTTTTTCTATTATTGAAAGCACTTTTGTGTTCTGCTATATGTTTGTTAAAGTTTTTACCAGTTTGGCGGATGTAAGTTTTTGCAGAGGTGAAATACAAAGCAGATGTCTCGCGTTGGTTTTGAAAGTATAACTAAGCATCCTATTTTACCATTTACTCACCTGATCTTCCTACTTCAATTGAGCTTGTTTCTTAAAAAGTAATGGTCACTCTAAGCCAAGCCGCACACCAAAGAAACATGAAACGAAAAACATGAAACATGAAACGAAAAACATGTTTCATGAAAAGAAAACACTGCTAAAAAAATCTCAAAGTCCGCCTACTAATGAAACGAGTGTGATTCATGCTCATGACACATTTTTATTTTCGAAGAGTCTCATAAATGGCCGGATATATATTTGTTTAGCAGTGGTTTATTTCCATGAAACGTAATTTACGTTTCATGTTTCTTTGATGTGCGGCCGGGCTAACAAATACTTCTTCTGGAAACTCTTACATCTTTTAAAATCAGTTTTATTTTGGTTTATTTTTCTTAAATTTGTTTCCATTTTCGACTCTGAATCATTTTTCATTTTAAATTCTTGTGTGTATGATGGATGCATACAGTGTGTCACTTTTAAAACTTACAATGGGCTATATCTCACGAACAAAAGCAAAAATGCTTGAAACCGTTTCTAGGATAGTAACGGGGAACTAAAATGATATAAAAGAGAACTCACCCCCATCAGCCCCCTAGGCCCCACCCACCATAACCAAAAAAGTTTAAATTTCAAACCCCTACTTGTGATACATCATTGAAAAGACTATAAAAAATGCTATCGAATGGTATAAATAATAACTATACAGGGTATTTATATCAGCCGGCTTGCTATGACTTTTGCATTTGTAATGCTATCTCCCGGACTATTATTTTGAATGATAAGTGTCCGCCGGTACTTTTTTTTGTTAAATTAAAACTTAATTTGTGTCATATTCAATAATTTTTGGTTTATTTGAGACTTTTAAATGTCATTAGCTTTCATTATTTGTACGATCGGTACTGTCATTTAGCTGTAGTTGTCACGATGGTTTACAGTATTGGGACCGTGCAAGTTCGGCAAAGCGACCCCTATTTCTACGCTCTGTACTATTATTCGCACTTTTAATTATATTGGCTAATTATATTAGTCCTGGTTACTGGATAATTGTCAAGGCCATAGTCCAAAAAAAATAATAAGAAGAAAAAATAAGATTCAGGTTATATTAGAAAACATCAACAATTGTATGTAGTAAATAAAATTAGTTATTAAAATGCAGTACTGCAAGCAAAATACAATTAATTAAATTTACCTTTATATAATAATTGCATATCATATCAATATTGTGGAGCAATATATAATTTTTCTGCTTCATTGACAGAAGGTATGAAATATACGTCAATTTGACAATTTCAATTGACAATATGAATTATTTAAGATAGTTGCAATATTTCTCCGCGACTCGCGCAGGGTCGTTTCTCGTTTCCCTTTCCAAGTACTTGCACACCGCGAATACCTGAACGCGTGGAGATTATTTTCATATTTGCCTCCTAGAAACAGTGTTATTTACATGGACCTATAAATAAAGAGGTCCATGGTTATTTACGAACAGCTCAAATTCTCAAATATTTAATGAAAGGCATCTGGACAAAAATGTAAGTCACATGTACCTCCGCGATTTAGTTGAAAAGTTGAGAGAAACGGGAGAGGCACAAAATAAAAAAAAAAAAGGATGCGCAAGATTACTGACTAAAGCATCACAAATTGAGGTGCTTGGAAATTTTGCAATAGAGCCTACTGCATCAACACGTCAAGTATCTGCAAATACAGGACTTTCACATGAGTCGATTAGAAAGGTGTTGAAATTACATAACTTTCACCCGTACAAAACACAAATTCTTCAAAAACTAGGCAATGATGATCCAGACCGACGAATTGAGTTTTGTGAACTCATGACTGAAATAATTGGCGTTGAACCAAGAATATTAAAAAATATTTGATTCACTGATGAATGTACTTTTATGCTGAATGGTAATATAACTAAACAAAACTGTCGGTATTGGAGTGATGCGAACCCGCATCGATTCAGAAAAGGTCACACTTAATATCCTGAAAAACTGAATGTTTGGGCACGATTTATTGGGCGATGGTATAATTGGCCCCTTGTTCATACCAGGCAATTTAAGTGGCGACATTTATCTCGATATGCTGGAAAACACCATAGAACCTTAAATTGTGCATGAGTTAGAGAACCAAAGGGACGACCAAAGCAACCTAGCTCTAGACGAAGATTTGCTGCACTTCCAACAAGATGGAGCACCTCCTAACCATGCAGCTCCAGTTAGGCACTGGTTGGATACTAATTATCCGAACAAATGGATTGGAAGGAGAGGTTTCTATTGAGTGGCCACCAAGGTCACCAGACTTACCACCACCTGACTTTTTTCTATGGGGTTACCTCAAATCAGTTATTTATAAAACTCAACCTGTGCCACTTGAGAAATTGTGAGAAAGAATTACGCAAGCATGTCGCGCTATTACTATAACAATATTTGCCAAAGTTCGTGCAGAATTTGAAAATGGACTGCATTATTGTTTACAAAACAACGGAACCCACTTTGAACATTTACTTAATTGACATTTTTAACAAATTTGTAGTTCAACAAAAACCTTATTAAATTTTCCATTTAATAAAAAGTTTCACAATTATTGCTTCATCCTGTATAAATATTATTTATACCATTGGATAGCATTTTTTATAATTAGTCCAGAAAGCCACTGCGCATCCGCTAGGAAAAATATTCTGATTCGGATTTTTTGCACAATCTTACTCAAAAAGAACCCCTTTTAACAAATTTGCATGTTGCCAGGACCAAAAGGTGGTCAAAAATTTTTTAAACGTTTTTCTTTGTTTTTTTCCTAAAATTTTTTTTGTATGGAAAAAAGTCTTTTTTAGGTTTTTTGGATCATTCCAAACAGAAAAGGTCTTTAGTGACTTTTCTCTAAAAATGATAGTTTTTGACATATAAGCGATTAAAAATTGAAAAATTGCGAAATCGGCCATTTTTAACCCTCAAAAACTATGTGAAAAACTGAAAATTTGAATGTTGCCAAGTAGATATTCTTTAAACATCGATTGATGAAATCCCAAAGAGTTTTTTGCAATACAATATTCAAAATCCCTTTGTTTTTTAATTGCTAATCAAGCGTGCGCGGCACTATTTTCCACCGACGCGACGCGACAGTATGGTGCAAATGAAAGGAATAAATTCGTTATTTCGTTAAACGTCGACTTTACGGAAAAATCCCGAAACAGGTCGATTTTTATTTTTAAGTTATGATATTGTGGCATATATGGTATACTAGTGACGTCACGCACAGACGGATGACGTAATCGTTGATTTTTTTAAATGAGAATAGGGGTCGTATGGTAGCTCATTTGAAAGGTTCTTCAATTCTCTATGCAGTAATGTAAACATTTACATAATCATTTATACAGGGTGTCGTTCTACTTCTTTTTTTGTCAAATAATTTAATTTAATAAAATTTTTTTGGACACCCTGTATAAATAATTATGTAAATGTTTATATTACTGAATAGAGAATTGAAGAACCTTTCAAATGAGCTAGCACACGACCCCTATTCTTATTTAAAAAAATCATCGATTACGTCATCACGTCCAGATGGATGACGTCACTAGTATACCATATATGCCACAATATCATAGCTTAAAAATAAAAATCGACCTGTTTCCGTATTTTTCTTTAAAGTCGCCGGTTTACGAAATAACGAATTTATTCCTTTCATTTGCACCATACTGTCGGTGGAAAATAGTGTCGCGCACGCTTGATTAGCAATTGAAAAACAAAGGAGTTTTGAATACTGTATTGCAAAAAACTCTTCGGGATTTCATCAATCGATGTTTAAAGAATATCTACCTACCTTGGGAACATTCAAATTTTCAGTTTTTCACATAGCTTTTGAGGGTTAAAAATGGCCGATTTTGCAATTTTTCAATTTTTAATCGCTTATATGTATGTCAAAAATTATCATTTTTAGAGAAAAGTCACTAAAGACCTTTTCTGTTTGGGATGATCCAAAAAACCTAAAAAAAACTTTTTTCCATACAAAAAAAAATAATTTTAGGAAAAAACAAAAAAAAAACGTTTAAAAAATTTTTGACCCCCTTTTGGTCCTGGCAACATGCAAATTTGTTAAAAGGAGTCCTTTTTAAGTAAGATTGTGCAAAAAATCCGAATCAGAATATTTTTCCTAGCGGATGAGCAGTGGCTTTCTGGAGTAAGTCTTTTCAATGATGTATCGCAATCATCACATTGTTTGATTTGCTTGTCTTGAAAATGCTAAGAAGAAATGCGTTCAATGTGCTTCCCCGTTTAGGATTTTGTCCTCTTCAGGGTTTGAGGTGAATGTTTAGTGTTGGCAGCAAAAGCAAACAGTCCGAAAAACACACTGGGGCAAGCGCCGTGTCCTGGTGTTCTTGGATCCTGGGTTATGCCGGACGGTGGTGTCCAGAAGGCTAAGAAGTCAACAGAGAAGAAAGTTTGATGGATTGTTGTTGGTTCCATAGACATTTATGTGTACTGTCCGTGCTTTGCTCTCGACCAGTCTCCCTAGAAACCATTGTACAACGACAGGCGAACCTGCGTCCCTCGTCGGCGGTCAGGAGGTGGCTTTGAGCGCAGCGTGGACAGTGTGCGTTCGAGTGGAGAAAATAGTTGCGGCTATTTTCTTGGGATGTATCGCAAGTAGGGGTTTGCAATTTATACTTTTTTGGTTGTGGTGGGTGGGGCCTAGGATGTTGATGGGGGTGAGTTCTCTTTCATGGCATTTTAGTTCCTCCTTACTATCCTAGAGACAGTTTCAAGCATTTTCCGATATCGGCTTTTGCTAGTGAGATATAGCCCATTGTAAGTTTTAAAATTGACACACTGTATATCCAACATTTTTAAATTTAACTAATGCAAAATATCTGTATGAATTAACAAAATCTTCTCTTTGTTACAGCATCCAGTGCCGTGTCGTCAATGCCGGGTCGTTATTATCGGTAAAGGTAGGAGTATACTTATTTGTGGTGGAGATATGAGATATAAACGTTTAAATAATAATACCTAAATAAAATATTAATAATACTTTAAATAAAAATTGAATATAAAACCAAATACAAAATTACTGATATAATAATTTAAGATCAAATATTGAAATATTGATTAAAAGTAGGGACTCCACAGTGTAAGAGTTGAGTGCGATTTTGATAACTGTGAGATTTAAGAATGGATCATTAACAGTTTCTAAGTGGTTAATAAGCGTAACTAACCTGTGGGTCTTTCGAGGCCGGGGTAAGTTGTTCAAGGCTGATCCAGGTGCCGTCAAAAGTTGTCTAAACGAGGAATTTTGATACGAAGAAGGAAATGGAAACGAAGAAGTAGGATAAAAGAATGTCAAGAGGAGGCAAAAAATGCAATCCCTAAAATGCAAGAAAGTTACAGAATACCAGCAGATGCTGTATTGATTAGGAATCATCAAAATTCTTTATTTAGCAACTCAATGGCTAACTAATAAAGACTGTTTGGTGATGGTATGACAGATATGTCAGAATGAGTTGGTCGCCGTCGGGATCAGAAGATGTCCGGAGTGATTCACGCGAACTATCGTTGAAAGGATGCTGAAGAGCGCTAGTTTACGAGTAATGGATGCTGATACAGACCAGCAAGAATAGGAGATAGGTCTACGTAGATTTTGTTTTATAGGTAAGTGTCATCAGTAGAGCTCGGGAAATATGCACTTAAAAAACCCTAAAATATGCATGCAAATATGCACAAAAAACAGTTGAAATATGCATTGAAATATGCTTTTATGCATTTATTGCATATAAATAAAAAACGCAGTAATCCTTGTTTTGAAGGTATTTAATTATTTATTTTATGCTACAGTCAAAAAATATTTACTTGAAATTTCTATTGCCTACATCATTATCTATATTCATTTATTCTTCATATTTATCATCATCATTCTTTATTATATTATTATTACAATTAAAACTATACATTATTAAATGTTTTTCTAAAATTTTTACAGAAAAGCTAGTGATTTTAGTAGGTAATTTTTTTTTTGGTTTTGGCCAACTTTGCCAAAATTGTCAAAATTACTAACTACATATTGTAGTAATTATTAACTATGTAGTAATTATTTTTCTGCCAATTTTAACAAATTGGCAAAAGTACTTACTAAAGTCACTAGAAAGCTGTGTCTGAGTTTAGCGAATCGACATTAATTGTTTATACACGGAAAAACTTCTTTCTAGTTCACACATGAAGTTAAAGGAGCAAACTTAAAATATTGTAAAATTTAAGGTTCTACCTATAAAATCAAATTATCCTTACATTTCTCCATCTAAATAATATTATTTATTTGAATTATATTCCCTTATATTATCTTAATAATATTATTTATAATTTTGATATCCCTCATTTTTCTTTAACACCGTGCAGAATTTTTGATACACTTTATTGGTTTCCCCAAGGTGTTTAATTTTTTCATTTAATGAATTGATAATTTCCATACTTTGGTCTAATGAAAATGTTTCGCTTTTCTAATCTAGTAATTGGTTCATTAATATTTACAAAATTGGATATGTGTCAAATTACTTTTTAATAACGGTTTTTTTAAATCATCCACACATTTTTTATAGCAGCTGAGTTATCTACATGTAAACTACAAATGACGTCACTAATTCCCTCAAAATTATCGGTTATGAAATTTACAGAAGTTAACCATGTTCCCCATCTATTAATCACAGGTTCGAGTGGTAAAGGCACATTAGGTAAATGATCTTTATACAACTGTACTTGCAGAAGGTCTTTTAAAAATATTCTTGACCATGGGAAATTCTGTCCTTCACTTTCTGCTACTCTATTTAGTGTGTGCTAAACAAATAAATTTGAAAAAATATTTTTAAATGCTGTCCACCTTTGGTCATAATATGGCGCAGCATCACTTACTAATAACAAAATTTTTTCACTAACAAAATGTGTTTGAGGTAAAAAAAGTCTGATAATATGCAATTTTAATAAATGCCTATGGACTTATAAAATTATCCTAAATATGCAAATATGCACTTAATATGCATGTTGCATATTTCCCGAGCTCTAGTCATCAGTATAACATAGGTTTTTGATTTTTCTTCCTCCTATATCTGCTAGTTGCTATAGAAAACGCAACTCTTGGCTTATAAACCTACGACAATGGACGAATATGACCTCCATAGAACTATTCAGGGCGACTGCAAATAGGATTAAATGGGCAAATGTAATGGCCAACGTCCTTAAGGATACGGGAACGCAAGAAGAAAAAGATAGTTGCTTCGCCTTTTCATTACTCAAAAACAACTTGACGAATAATGTGTCCACTAATGTGTTTACTAGATATATTGAATATAATGGGGATATTATACACCCTTGCGGAAGTCCAGATTTTAATTTGAAGTTTTTGAAAACCACAATATTAACTTTTACATTAGCGGTATTATTTACATACAGTTCTTGTAATTAACAGATTAGATGTTCTGGCGTACCCATATCTCTAAGTATATACCACATTTTATCCCATTTTAAGTTATCTAAGTCCTTGGAGCAGTTAATAAAGCATAAATATGTTTCTGTGTTAAACTTCCGAGATTTTTTGATAATTTTACGAATATTAAGAGTACGTTCTCTTGTACCTCTACCTGGGACGAATCCGTATTATTCTTGGGTAATTTGTGGTAAGAGAATTGAGTTTAATCTTTCATTGATTATAGTTAGAAGTACTTTGCTCGAGTGGGATATCAGTGCTATTTTACGGGAATAACTGCAATCTATCGGAGAACCTTTGTTATATACGGGAATAAATTTAAGTTTACTCCAGTTATTTAGCCACTTTTCGATATTGCAGATCTCATTACAAATTCTGAGCATTACTTGCGTCCCTAATTTTCCCATTTCTTTGACTGTCTCAGCTGTTACTTCATCTTCCACTTCTGCTTTTCCGAATTTTAGCATTTTTATTGCCGCTTCAATTTCTGATAACAATATTTGAGCTTCTTATTCATAGCTTCTGTTATCTCTCTATATGTCAACCTGTAAATTGTATAATTGCAAAAACGCGAATTATCGCTCCAATTAAAATACTAATTAATTTATTTTATAAATTTTATTGGCAGAAAATAAATACATAAATAATTGTATGGTACAAAAATATATTACTCTCTTTACTGGCCATTTATTACAAAAATACTAGCATTTTATGTACACGTATATAATCGATTATATCCAAATTAAATTAAAAGCGGAATAAAATATTTCAGTCGCACAAAAGGGTAGCCGATCATAAAAAAGTTATGTGCATGGTAAAATTGTTAATAATGGAAAAGATGAAACAATATTATGATTAAGGACAAGCCGGGTTTGTTTTATTATTGTTTTTGTGAGCTTTTTTGTTGAATTAGAAGAAATTATGCAAAAAATACTAAACAGGTTTGAAAAAACTGAAAAGTCAGGGAAGGGTTCGACAAAGATACCCACAATTAATATTATATGCTTGACAAGATCGTAACAATCTCTAAAACATGCTTTTTTTTTTAAATTCCATTCAATTCAGAAAGCAATATATTTGGTTTTTGAACTGAATAGACTCTATAGACAAAATCGAATAATTTTATTTTTGATTACATTTAAAACTCTCTTCCTCTTAAAGTGCCTTCTCCATTACTGAAGATTGGATATAACTACAGCATATTGCTCTCTATTTTAAGCGATTCTTAAGATCGAATGTGTATCCATGCCTGTCCAGTCGCTTACGTTCTTCAACCAGGAGCATTTTCTTTTTCCTGAACCTCTTCTTCCTTCCACTTTCCCTTCCATTATGAGTCGTAAAAAGTTGTATCTTTCTCCCCTGTAAATATGTCCTAGATAGCTCGTTTTTCTGTTTTTTTACAATATTTAGGAGTTCTCTCTCAGTCCCCATTCTTCTCAGCACCTCGTTATTGGTGACGTGCTCCATCCAACATATCTTCAGCATCCTTCGAAAAACCCAACAAAGGCTTCTAGACGCCTCATACTTGTAATTCTGAGAGTCCAAGTGTCCACTTTGTATAGCAATATGGAATAAATTAATGTTTTTACAAATTGGTATCGGAACTTCAACGATAAGGTAGAGTTTATAAGGATTTTTTCATTCTTTGAAAAGCGGACCTAGCATACTCTATACGGGCACGTATTTCGATCTTGCGGTTTAGAACGTTTTTTATCCAGCAACCACCCACTAAGAGAATTAAAAGTACTTGTAAGTATTTGGCAGATTACTATGCCAGATTCCTCTAAATTCCACCAACCGCTCGCTAGGTAGAAATCATGAGAGCGAGGTGCAGTCTGAGACTCAAGGTTGTGGCACTATATCTCAGAAACGAAATTTTTGGATTTTTTCTTGTTCTTCTTGCAATGTTTTCCCTATCTTCTGCTTTTCTTAAAAGCGTCTGTGTGTTTAACCTGGTCCAGCACTGAAGGTTTATCAGCCAGGATATTTGTCATCTACCTTGACCTTTTTTTCTTTCGATTTAACCCTACACAATCAGCTGTAACAACTCGTACTTATCGTTTCTAAGTATTTCAAATATGCTTTCTCCTTTGAACGGTGGTCAAAAGTTCTCTGTCTCTTCCCATTTAGTGCAACACAATTTCGTTCGTAATATGATCGGTCCATTTTATTTTCAAAATTCTCCTAAAAAGCCAAATCTCAAAAGCTTCCAGCTTTCTCATTAAGTCAACATTAACAGTCCAAGCTTTGGCACCATAGAGAAGAATAGAGTGGGTATAACATTTTACCATCCGATATCCGATTTGCAAATTGAGTCTTTGGCTAATCAGAAATTTACTCTCGATTGCTCTATTCTTGATCAATCTTCTGATTTCAGATTTAGATCTTCTATAATCCAGACTCCTCTATCTACTCTACTCCTCTATCTCCACTATCTGGATCCTTGTTATGACTTTACCCCTCTAACTTATGACCATGGTTTTTGTAAAATAAGAAAATCTACGGTTTCGTTTTGATTTAAATCTGTCTCCCTCCATCCTCCGTTAGAACTATTTCTAGGTCTACCTGTTGTCAAGGAGGCTCTGAGGAAAACAAATTTACACCAATACGACCGTAGTTTCTCGATATAAATTTAAACTATTTATATCGAAGTATGGTTAGAACGCCCTCTAACGGTGAATAAGTGAAATGAATTTCGACTCGATTCAAGTTCTCTGTTTAACCCAGGTACGACAATACCAAAACCAAAAGGCACCGTTAGGAAAATATTCCAATTTGCGGTTCAGAGAACCCGTATGAAACGAGTCTGTGCACTCTAATATAGAGTATGTCATTAGTAAAATAAGTATTAGAGTACACAGACTCGTTTCATACGGGTTCTCTGAACCGCAAATTGGAATATTTTCCTAGCGGTGCCTTTTGGTATTGTCATACCTGGGTTAAACAGAGAACTTGAATCGAGTCGAATTTCATTTCACCATGGTTTTTGTTTTCTTTATGTTTATTGTCAAACCAAACTGTTTCCCAGTATCACAAATTGTGTTTAGTAGCGTCTGCAGGTCTTTCTAACTTTCAGCGATAACGACTTTTTGGATTTCATTCCCATCTTTTGGGGGTCATTCGAATTAAAGGAAACAAGCCATACCGCCTCTTTAGCCGGCATCAGCGATTGTTTATTGTTTGAGTGTTTGAAAACATTTTTGCCTTAGGAAATCAAAAGAATCTTTGGCAGTATAGACCAGGGCGCATCTGTAAAAATATTAGTACATTTGGATGTTGAGAGGTGACTCATATTTCTTTGCAGAAATTGCTTGAAAATAACTCATATAATAATAGTTGAGTTATCCTCCCACTCAAAAAGGTCCGGAACATTGTTTAAATAATCAAAATGTCAAAAAATGAAGGAAAAAATCGGTTTTTTTCTTGGTTTTTTGATTATAACTTTAAAGCCCGCACTTCACTCTCGCTGAAGTCGATCGAGGTTCAACAAGTACGAGAGTGTAGACGGCCACCTTGTGTAACTTTCTCTAACTTCGTTCTACTTCCGAAATCTGTCGGTCTGGTGCGTCCGAGTCAAAGGGATCTTTGTCGGTAGCGCACCGCTTGAATGTGTTCCTCGCGAAGTAGAACGAGTGTGTAGAGAGGCACTTCGCACTTCGTCAACTTTGACGAAGTAACTTCGCCTAGAGTGTGGTGCCCGTTTAAAAGTATTCCGAGAAAAATTTCACTGACATAAAAGTTGCATAATTAAGTCTCCTACAATATAGGTTTAGATAAAAATTTTAAAAATTGTCACCCTTGTTGAAAAAAGCAATAATTGCGAAACATCCATAAAAAACAAGTACTCGCATTTTACGTTTTTCAACAATTTATTCTACACTTAGGACCTTCATATTTCACTCAGAAAAACTTTATGATATAATAAAACAATACTGTAAACTTCATTAAGATCGGTTTAATAGATTTTACAAAAGAAATTTTGCAATCCACCTTTCGCAAAAAATTTATTTTTTCAAAATGTTGCATTACTGAAAATAAAGCAGACAGCAACTTGAATTTTTTTTACACATACAAGAATACTGTACCTCTCATTTTCAATTTGCAAAATTAAAATCGGTTAACTATCACGACGTCAGGAATTTTTTAAATAAACATTAATTTTTGGTGCTACGCGCAGGACAGCGGATACGTTTGCTCTGATTGGGCATTCCAATGACCTTTGATAATGATTGATAAATTTTAATCTTTAGTACATTTCGATAGTACGAGACGCTAATTTAGATAGCAGAGGAACAATATTTAATAGATCAGTCCAAATTCTTGCATATGCAGATGACGTGGACATTATAACAAGAAACAGGGCGAGAACTGCGGAAATCCTAACCGATCTAGTAGCAGCAGCAGAACTAATGGGGTTACATATAAATCAAAATAAAACAAAATTCATGGCGACCAACACAAACACAAGAGCTGGAAATGTTGATGCAGATCTAATCATCAATGACCAAAACTTCGAAGCGGTCAAAGAGTTCATATATCTAGGGACATCGGTTAACCCCAATAATGACACATCTGAGGAAATAAAAAGGCGAATAATAATTGCAAACAGGTGTTATCATGGTCTATCAAAGTACTTATCTAACAAACGTCTGTCTCAAAAACTCGTATAAGGCTGTATAGAACATTGATAGTCCCCGTTCTCACATATGGTTCAGAGGCATGGACGCTAACTAAAACAGATGAATCCGCTCTATCAATTTTTGAAAGAAAGGTACTACGCAAGATATTCGGAGCGGTTTTTGAGAACGGAACATGGAGGCGTAGATATAACTTTAAACTGCAGAATATCTACAAGCAAACGTTTGGTGGAAAAGATATTATCACTATAATTAAGCGAAATCGCCTGCAGTGGGCAGGACATGTAGCCCGAGCCCCTGAATCGAACATGGTAAAAAGGATTCTAACAGCTCAACCCGTGGGAATGAGAAGACGGGGTAGACCAAAGTTGAGGTGGATGGACGGGGTAACAGAAGATGCCGAGAAGATCGGAGTCGGCAACTGGAAAGCGCAGGCAAGGGACAGAACAGAATGGCGTAGAACGCTTGAGAAGGTCGAGGCCCTCTAAGGGCTGTAGCACCATGATGATGATGATGACATTTCGATATAAATAAATAAATTTATCCTTGTGATATAAATAAATTTGTTAATGCAAAATAAAAACACATATTCTGTCCTTTGAAATAATACTTTTTTAGCAAAAAACTTTTTTTGCTCATATATTTTAACTGAGAGAATAAAAGTTTATTATTTTTAAACCTTTGCAATTTAGTCCTGTCGCCAGGGGGGGTACAACGGCCTCGTTAATTCAGATGGACTTACCCAAGTTTTTTTTATGTATTTTGACCCGTAGAACACGAATTTTTTGGGTAACAGTTGATCCGGATGTCGATAAGATTGTTATAGACCAAGAACTTGAGGAATCAAATAACAGCGATTTTTGGCAAAACAAAACAATATTTTGTATTTTTTGGGTCATTTTAAGCAAAAAATATTTCTACAAGTTTTTTAGTAGGATGCACAGTTTTCGAGATAAACGCGGTTGAACCTTGAAAAAATCGAAAAACTGCAATTTTTAAACCCGAATAACTTTTGATTAAAAAATAAAATAGCAATTCTGTCGGTTCAAGTCAAATTATGTCGGTTTTGATTATTTGCATTGCTAAAAATTTATTGTGTTATTGTTAAACAAAGCTACAAACAACTAGTGCGTGAGTGATGTTTCTATGATTTCTCATTTAAAATCGAACGAGTAGGTAGAATAGGTACTAGTGCAATCAAGACTATTTCTACGTTACATGCGTTAAAACGCATGTAAAAGCACGGGAAACCCTACGTGTTTATAGCTTTGTTAAACAATAAAAAAATAAATTTTTACCAATGCAAATAATCAAAACCGATATAATTTGACTTAAACTTTCAAATGCGGTAAGCAGACTTGCTATTTTATTTTTTAATCAAAAGTTATTCGGGTTCAAAAATTGCAATTTTTCGATTTTTTTAAAGTTCAACCGCGTTTATCTCGAAAACTGTGCATCCTACGAAAAAACTTGTAGAAATATTTTTTACTTAAAATGGCCCAAAAAATACAAAATATTGTTTTGTTTTGCCAAAAATCGCTGTTATTTGATTCCTCAAGTTCTTGGTCTATAACAATCTTATCGACATTCGGATCAACTGTTACCCAAAAAATTCGTGTTCTACGGGTCAAAATACATAAAAAAAACTTGAGTAAGTCCATCTGAATTAACGAGGCCGTTGTACCCCCCCTGGCGACAGGACTAATTGTTAAACAATATTTCACAAACAATAAACAAATTAGTTTGATTTTTGGGAATTAAAATATTAAAATACGACAAAACATAGAGCAAAAAATAATATATTAGATAAAGATTGGAAGAAATTTTGGTGGAAATCAACTTGTGTGAATCGAACACCGCTGTCCTGCGCGTAGCACCAAAAATTAATGTTTATTTAAAAAAAATTCCTGACGCCGTGTTAGTTAACCGATTTTAATTTTGCAAATTGCAAATGAAAAGTACAGAACTCTTCTATACGAAAAAAAATTCAACTTGCTATCTGCTTTATTTTCAGTCCTGCGTCATTTTGAAAAAATGATTTTTTTTTGCTAAAGCTGGATTGCAAAATTTATTTTGCAAAATCTACTGAACTAATCTTAATGAAATGTACAGTCTTGTTTTATTATATCACAAAGTTTTTCTGGGTAAAACATGAAGGTCCTAAGTTTAGCATAAATGTTTGAAAAACGTAAAATGCAAATATTTGTTTTTTTTATGTTTTTTTCGCAATTATTGCTATTTTGCAACAAGGGTGACAATTTTTAAAATTTTTAACCAATTCTACATTGTAGAAAATTTAATTATGCAACTTTCATATCAGTACAACTTTTCTCGGAAATGAATACTTTTAAAGTTATAATCAAAAAACCAAGAAAAAAAGAATGTGTGTGTACTTTGTACGCACGTAAGAAGTTATACTTCTATTATATAATTTTAACGAAGTAATTGTATTCTATTTAAATATTAAACTAACTTTCTTATCTACCACTTTCAAAAAAATTTTATTAAAACAACTAAAAAAAATCAATCGTAGAGGATTGGAACCCGGGACGTTTCGAACTCTGACCGAACGCTCAACAACTAGACCACCGAGGTCATGTGATTGACACGTACGTTTCGGATATAATTATGAGTGCAGCTGATCTCACTACTATCAACTTTGTTAAATTTCGAAACAGTAATTTCACTTTTATTTAATAATGGTATGGTAAACAATCCTCATTTTTTAATATGTTATTCCTTACAAAAATACCTTTAATTTAAGCACAAATAATTAAAAATCGTAAATTTGGGTCAAAAGTTATTAACTTTTTAAGAATTCCCATAAGAGCCCATGTTAAAACTTAACTTTGACCCTTAATAGTAATTAAACGGCACGGTAAAACATTTTTTAAAAAATCAAGTCTTAGTTTTTTGAAGTAAACTATAACATACTAAAATTTCATGCAAATCCTTAATTCTTTGCCGAAGGTGTAGAACGTCATTAAACTTGTGATATTTTGAAAATTGATCAAATTATTTTAATTTTGAATTGAAATGATTTAAGTGCACTTTACATCAACAATAAATTGAACAAGAAATTGACAAAGTTATTCAAGGCCAAATTTGACGAGTACAAAATGTATGGTTTGTAAAAGAAAATGAAGGAATTTGATGAAATAGAACAATTGGATATGTTTTATTTTGTCAAATTTCTTTATTTTCTTTTTATTCACGGCAAAATTGGATGTAGAATTGTGTTTTGTATAAGCCAAATTTGATCTTGAATAACTTGTCAATTTCTTATTCAATTATTGTTGATGTAAAGTGGACTTTAGAATTGAAAAAAAATACAACAAAACATATAGTAAGAAAACAATATATTAGGTGAATATTGATGGTAATCAAATTATATAAATAAAAGTATTACATTATTACATACTATGTATTTTGGCAGATCAAACAGGTAGGTTTATACCCATGATACATTAACAATTATTACGTACCTGTTGCTTTTAAAAACTATTTAAAAGTCACTACAATATTATAAACTGTTTTGTTTCTGTCCTCACAACAATAAAACTAATATATTATACATTTGTTTACATTTACCTTTTCCTCCAAACCACAGCTGTCCTACGGCTGCCATATTGGATAATTTTTGACATGTCATTTGAACATCCAATCAGAACAAAATTATAATGCGCGTATGCGCCTGGGTGATGCGTATGCGCCTGGTTTTAACATATAAAAATTCACCCTCATCGCGCGTAAAGAAGTATAACTTCAAAAATCGAATTTTTCCTTCATTTTTTGACATTTTGATTATTTAAACAATGTTCCGGACCTTTTTAAGTGGTAGGATAACTCAATTATTATTATATGAGTTATTTTCAAGCAATTTCTGCAAAAAATATGACTCACCTCTCAACGTCCATCTCAAAACAGATGCGCCCTGGACTAGTAGTGTTATTGATGATAGTGTGTAGTCAATGAAATAATACGGGGTGATCAAATATTTGCCGGCGAGTTGTTATTCAGAGATCTAGTTGCAGTATGCCGGAAAAATTTGTTGTTGCAATATGCCGGTAAAATGTGCTTTTGCAGTCTATAAACATTTTGGTAAAAGCAGAACAAACTATAAGTTATGATATTTTGTTTGTCAAATTAAAGATCGAGAACTACCCTTTTAACTGGAATATATTTTCTATTTAAATAGCAAAATATTAGAAAAGACTAAGTTTTCACTCTAATGGCACATAACATATCCCACCAGAATGAAAACAATGGGAACCTTCTCTGGTTACACCTCCGAGGCTTCTACAATTTGCAAGCCATACGGATGCTGAGACTAAGGAAGATGAGGGAATTCTACAATTTACAATTCACGTCACATCTGCTCAGCGCGGTAAAGTTCCAACGAGACTGGTTCCCTTCATACTCCACACAGAGTAAATGTAAATCAAAAATGCGCAATAAATAAATCAATCAAAAAATTGAAAATGGTTATTCATTTTTGAGCAAAATATTAGTTTGGCATACAGATTTACATCTATTTATAAATTATAAGACCCTGTTTTTCATAAACACTTTTTTTTTGAAAAGTGGTAAAATATTAAAAAATTCATCAATCTTAACAACGCCCGTAACTGAGTTTTCAAACATAAATTTACCGTAAATGAATCATAAATGGTTATAAAGGTCAGAAAAAAACAAAAATTACAATATAGGAGGTCATGAAGGGCATGTAGCTTAAAAGAAGTGACTCAAAATATAGGCTACGGCAACTTTCGTATTTATTGCAAAAGGAAAAGTTGACATATAAAGGAAAATATATACAAAAAATATATACAATGAAAATTGTCAATGAAAATGTGTAATAGTTAATAAATTGAATGGAAAAGTAAGCTGTAGAAATGCTTCTTAAAATGTAATTCGTATTAATTTTTCGTTAAATACAAATGCTTACAATTCAAGCGTTGCACTGGTTATTGATTTTGTTTCTAAAGAAATATCTCAGGTTCATTGGAAGCCATGGATCTTTACTGATCCTTAATAATACCTAAAACCTTTAGTAAAGAAATCTATATTATATTCCGCAAAAAAACTATACAACCATCTTCCTTTACAACTCAAATCTGCAACATCTTTCCCCAAGTTCCGTAAAATGACAAAAGCTCATCTATCTAAAAGACCATATTATTCAGTACAAGAGTTTCTGAATGACTAACTAAGAAATTACAGTAATGTACAAGTAACCAAACTTATCTATATTTGGGTGTCACATGCATGTTAAACTTATTAGTTCCTATGTCTATAAATAGTTTACTTTGTTGTATATTCACTTTGCAATTTCTATAAATTGTTGCAAATATATCCATTTTGTTTTCTTTTCTTTACTTTATTAACTTATATTTTGTATTTATGTATATTTTTTTTTATATTGACGATTTATCAAATTTCAGAAAATTGTATTTGTTATTGTTATTGTTAAATATTATTTATTTATTTTTTCTGACTTTAATTAAGCTTTGTCCATAAAATTTGTATTTTCAGTGACAATAAAGCATACTTCTATTCTATTCTAAAGAGATCAAATATCTATTTTTAATCCACTATCATGTGAAAATCTATGAAATTATATCGTTGTCGTGCATTTAAAACTAAAATATACGTTAAAAAATGTAGGACGTTTTCGTGTCCCAAAATTTACTCAAGATTTGAATTGAATAGAAAACTTTTGACTTCAAATAACCCCATAAAAGAAATCAATTGGTATTAAATCACGCGATCTAGTAGGCCAATTCTGATCACCAAATCAAGAACGACAAGTCTTATCTGCAATTTTTTTCTAGTATTATTTATACAAATACAAATACTGATAACTGGTTGCGCTTTTGAGGCATATGTACATCATAATGTTTGATTGTCAAAATAAAAAATATAGCCATTAATGGAAGCAGTGGCCACTGCCTTGGTAATTCCAAGCAGACAATCATTATTTCATGCGCACGGTTTAATTGACTGCCCACTGATAAAGATCCATGACTCCTTCTCTACCCATCTTATGTTAAACGTTTTTTATAAGTGTTGTAAACGACACAAAAAAACGAAATAAACGATAATACTGCTGGCTTAAGATAAATGCGTACAAAAGGTCCAAAATAAATATACATATAAACTAACTCTACACCCAGAGATCCTTTTAGACACCCTTAGTCTATCCCAAGTGGTTGTAGTTTCCATTTAACTGGAATCTGTTGTACTGCCTGCTCAACTGCGCTCTAAGTTGTTGCTCTTCTTGTAATTTCCTCTCTTGTAGAAGTCGGTCATATATTTGTTGTTCTTCGTACTGCCTTCTATTTTGGTGGTACTGGGCAAAATTCGCCTGAGGAACGTTGCTATATTGAGCCACTTGTTCAGGATGAAAAGATCGCCTGGATATCTGTTCTTGTGCAAAGTTTTGTGGAAATTGTAGTGAAATGGATGGTTTTATATCGACATGTTGTTGTGCGTAATTGATCTGTGGTTTGATTTGTTGCTGATATTGAAACTGAGTGTTTTGTTGTAAGTGACCGAATCTATGTAACTGTTGCAGCTCAAGCAATTTTTGTTCTTGAGTTTGCGGGTAGTTATTATTATGATAAATTTGTTGATTTCGACCTTGGTGATCTTGATACTGATTCTGAGGTTGCTGCACTTGATTAAACGGCTGATACTGTGCCTGTTGCTGTTGCTGCTGCCTCAGCTGTTCATTTGGAACGTAACTGATCGAGTTCTGTTGACTAATATCGTCGTTTCTTCTTCCGATACCGAAAAATTGGAGAAAAGATGGCGGGCGATACGTGGTGGCCTGCAAGTGTCCCCCTACAAACGATGGCCTCGAACTCGACCCTGTCGTACTCGGCTCTTTCTGCGCTTGAACCTGGTGTAGCTTCTGTAACAACAGAAACATTTATTAAACATCGTGTTGTGGAGGGACACTTGCTATACCCACAAGCTCTATTCACCTAAGCTAGCTATATTAAAGCAAGTATTAATATAAGTATTTGGCATTTGTTGTAACTTATTGTTAGGTTTTTAATTTATTTATTATTATTTTTGTTTTTAATTTAAACACTTAATTTATTAGTCTTTATTTTAATTTATTACATTCTGTTATTTATACTAAAACATATAATTTATATCTACAATTATTATTTACAATTTATTTTCAACATTATAACACGCGCACTTCATTCCAAAATAATGAATGAGTCCGTTCAATACAGATTATCTATTCCTGTTCCAGAATTTTCTTTCCGGAGTCTAGTCATTTCAGACTGGGGACTCCATAAACCTGCTTCTATGTGTCGCTAGATTTTTTGATGGTAGATAGTTGCTGGCGCCAGACTAAGATTAGTAATTATGAGAGTTGTGGGTATTTTCGAGATTGCTGTTCTACAAAGTTGTTCGGGGAGAACTTCAGGAAGAAACATAACTAATCTGATTTGACAATGACAAGTGTGGTCTTGCTGAAACGTCATCAAAGCAATGGTTTTATAAAAAACCAAAACTATTAAGTGCAGAAAACCACATGCGGACTACCTCGAATATATTTGTAGCCCAAAAATTGGGTGCGGTAGATCAGATCATTTATTTTCTGTAGGACAACTGATGTACGGACTTTCTCGGTTTCGTTGAAGTGTTGGAAAAAGGCCTTCCTTACGTTTGGGACTGTATAATCATACTCGTTCATCTCTTTCGAAAGTTGTTACGGTGGCATGCATCTCGAGCTTGGCCTTGGCTGTATCACTTTGAAGGTTCAAATTTTCACGACCAAATTCGTAGACTTTCTCTAATTTTTCAGTCTTCTAAAAATAAAATCTAGAGGATGCTTCATTTCTCTTCCAATGATTCGCAATCGATGGAGAATAACCAGTTGCTTTATGTTCTGAACCTCTACAGGCTAACAAGAATAGAGAAATTAAAATACCTATACTAATCTTTTTGATTATCAGCGACAAACATTGAAAAATGTTGACAAACAGTTCTATTACATCTTTCGACCATTCCGTCCGATTGTGGATGGAGACGACGCTTAGTGAGAGTTTTCTTAATACCTCAGATTTTCATTAATTCTTGGATAATTCTGATTGAAAATCTCGTTCTTGATCAGAATGTAACTCTAAAGGAACTTCATGTCTTGATATGACGTGTGTTATGAATTCTTCTGCTACTGTAGTCACTTCTTGATTAAGAAGGGGTGCAATTTCAGGGCATTTACAAAAATAATCCATTGCGACCATTAAGTACTTGTTCTTTCTCTCTATCATCGGAAGTTGACCGAGAATATTTACTGCAAGTCATTTGAATGCTCTCCAAAAAGACATTGTATCATTTTACCAAGACATATTGTTTTAGGACCTTTTCTACCGTTAGATAAATTGCATTTCTTGCATCCATTCGTCTTGCATCTTAGTCTTGACAACTATTCCAGTAAGATCTGTCTCGAACACTGATACGTGATTTTTTGACTCCAAGATGTTCTCCAGGAAGGTTACTGTAAAGTTCTTGCAACACACTTTTAATGTGTGATTTGGGCAATAAAAATAATTGTTGGACTGTACGTACTCCAGTGGGACTTTCCCATTTTCGATATAATAGACCTTTGAAAAGATACAGAGATCCCGTTGATCCCAGAACGCCTTCATAGTTTCAGTATATTTGGCCATTTTCTGGAAAATAGGTCTTACTCCATCTATTAGTCATTCCCATGGAACTTTTAAGTCATTATTTTCCTTTTGAATCTGTTTAGGCCATTCCAGGTGTCTAATCTTCTTCCTGTTTAACTGTGAGCATCTGGAGATTTATAAATAGAAAATTGAAGGGTAACGACTAGGAAAAAAAAGGCCCCTCCATTCTTCTCTTTCGTTAGTGGCTTCCTTATTTTTTCGAATTTTTTTTTTAATTTTAGGCGAGCTCTAGAAATAATTTTGGCCGCTTCATATTACTGTGCTCAGATTAATGCTCCATTTAGCGTTTATTGATGTTGTAATCGGATTGCTTGTTGCATTTCAACATCCTGTAGTTCATCTATGCATATGCATGTCTTTATACCAATTTGTTTCAGAAAATCTATATGTGCTTGAGGGTACGCCAAATGAAATAATCTTTTAATATAGGTTTCAAACTTTGTTTTTCTCAGATGATCAGGCAGTCGTAGCGAATGATGAGGAAGACATGGACTACATGTTTAGAAAACTAAAGAAAGAATATGAAAAATGGGGCCTCAATATGAATAAGTCAAAGACAGAGTATCTTAAAATAGGGGATGATGAAGAAGATCCAGATTTAGAAATTAGAACCACAAAAATATGTAAAGAATATAAATATCTCGGATCTATAATATCTAAAGAAAGCACTACCAAAAGAGCATCGAAAACAAAACGCAGCAGGGCAAAAAAGCAGTAAACATTCTAAACTCTCTACTATGGTCTAAAGATGTAAGACAAAAAACAAAATTGACAATCTATCGTGCCTTGGTAGAGCCTATTATGACTTATGGGGCAGAAGTTTGGCAGACCACGAAGAAATATCGAAATAGAATAGAAGTAGTAGAAATGGATTATCTAAGGAGAGCGTGTGGTACTGGGTGTCTGCGTAACTTTGCACCATATGGGAAACTTTTTTAATATCAATTTTACGAAAAAAGTCATTCTTTATAAAGTGCTCTGCATAGTCTAAAACCTAAGAGGCAATCATCAGATATCAAATTTTGTCAACAGTATACGAGGTATGTCAAAAATATTAATTTCGCTCAAGAGCAAACTACCTTTATACTTAAAAATATCAAAAAATTTTATTATGAAAAGTTATTTGTAATTAAAAACCATATTCAAATATGCAATAACAGCCTTCTACGTAAAAAAAATTTCTGAGATTTTCCTAAATTACCGATTCCGAACATCATTTTTATTTATTAGACATGTAATAACTCTTTTATTAATAATTTTAGAAAAAAAACTTATTCTTCATAAAAATCTGTGCATGGTCTAAACCTCAAGATAAAACTATAAGTTTTCCAAGTTTGTTAATTTTATACGAGGTGTGTCAAATAATATGAATTTAGAAAGAATATAGAAATAATTCTTTCTAAATTCATATTATTTGACACACCTCGTATAAAATTAACAAACTTGGATAACTGATGGTTGCATCTTGAGGTTTAGACCATGCACAGATTTTTATGAAGAATACCTTTTTTCCTAAAATTATTAATAAAAGAGTTATTACAGGTCTAATAAATAAAAATGATGTTCGAAATCAGTAATTTAGGAAAATCTCAGAATTTTTTTTTCTCGTAGATGGCTGTTATTGCATATTTGAATATGGTTTTTAATTACAAATAACTTTTCATAATAATTTTTTTTGATATTTTGAAATATATAAAGGTAGTTTGCTCTTGAGCGAAATTAATATTTTTTGACATACCTCGTATACTGTTGACAAAATTTGATATCTGATGATTGCACCTTAGGTGTTAGACTATGCAGAGCTCTTTATAAAGAATTAATTTTTTTCGTAAAATTGATATTAAAAAAGTTTCCCATATGGTGCAAAGTTACGCAGACACCCTGTATATCCAAAAAAGATCACATCAGGAATGAAGATGTTAGAAGGAGGACAAATATTGTCTATTCCAGTGTAGATATAATTGAAAGAGAGAACTAGTGTGGTATGGTCACATGAAACGAATGAATGAAGAAAGATGGCAAAAGAAAGCTGTAAATTACATACCACAACAAAAAAGAAGAAGGGGAAGGCCTTCAGTTGCCTGGGAAGAAAATGTACGGCACATCATGAGAGATAGAACTGTCAAAGAAGACGAATGGATGGACAGAAAAAGATGGCGGTCGAAATGCGAGAAGTGGCAGAGGCTGTAGGAACCTCGCTTATATAGATAGACATAGGTTTAAAATTTCTTTAAACTTTCATTTTTGACATCGAACTTTCAGCTGACTTTGGAAAATCTTATTAGGTGCTACTGGCATTATCTTGCGTCTAAAGTCTAAATCATAAATGAGAGAGGTATAGCTGGATGCATCCTGTGCAAGAAATTATAAGACGGTTGCTGCCTGTCCTCGAACCATACTGCCGAAAACGTCTTTACAGTATGCCGTCTTAATAGCTTCGACGTTTTGTGTTTTAGAGACGAAAAAAAATTGATTAAGCTCTTATGAAATATAAAAAATGTACAATAGTACATTACAGACAACGAGTTATTTGATGCGATTGAGCGATATAGATCTTATAATCAAAGCCTTGAATAAAAAGTACGCAAATGTTACAAAAAAGTGCGCAGATTATTACTTGCATTTATGCGTCACAAGAAACGTAGATTGGAATTTTTCTGGTCAAACCCAAATTTCATGAAATTTAGTCGTGCCGTTTGCATGACCAAATAATAGTCTCTCCTACGTTTGATGAAATTAATCAAAGGCCGAAAAATATCATTATTTATTATTCTCATGCCATACCAAAGGTGACATTTCTTAGTTTAAAGTGCATCAAGTTAGGTCATAGTTGTGAAAGTCTCCTTGACATCTACAAGGGAGATAAGATTTGCAATTGGTTTTATGGCAATATTTCTTTAAATATTATGCAAGTAAATAAGTTTGGTTTTATTCAGAAAATAATTTTTTATATGCTAGAAATTACTGTGCAGGTACTTATAATTTATTGAAATGAGAGGATTGCGTACTTATATCAGTACCTAAGTAGTAATTGCTGCTTCGAGTTTATGTAACAGATACAAGTAGTATAAGAAGTGTTATCTAATAGGATGCTGTAGTAGGTCTTTGAAATGGTTACATATTATCGAGTCTTGCGACTATATAAATTTTTTACTTTGTATTGCGTGAGATGTCTATTTTTCGAAAAAAGTTTTACCTAAGTATTAAATTTCCTGCACGAACAAATTTATCAGAAAATTATTTCATCTTATGGTTTTGTACAGACATATTTATAGAATCAACTACAATAATCAACGAAATAAAGATACAAAAGCAAATAAGAGACATCGAAAAAGAAGAAAGAAACAATAAATAGTGCTGAAGTGAAGATAAGATACCAGAAGTTATAAATATAACCTTGTCTCACACGTTGGCTTTCAACACCTACAAAAGCTGATGAAAAAGTGTCAACTAGTTTACGAATTACTCTATTTCCTAAGTAAAAAGTTGATTTTTGTATTTAAAAAAAATTTTGGTCTCTTCAAGAACAGCGATAAGACAATGATAACCCCCCCCCCCCCCAAACGGTTATTGAAAAATTGATTGCTTTATTTATTATAGTAGGGTAGGTAAGTATGCTAAATTTGCAGTTACTCGAGCGTTATGGGGACCTATTGGGTTGTGAATATTAGGTCCTAAAACCAAAAAAAGTAAAGTAAAGTTTTCCATTTTAGTGGGGAATTTCCATTTTTTAATTTAATTTTCCATTTACAACAATCGTTTTTTCCGATTTTTAGCGAAAAAATGTGTCGAATAAAATTTACTTATTTTTACGTAAGGAATCCAAATCTACAATAAAAAATGGGGCTCCTATTTAAGATTTTAATGTGTCCCCCCACCTCACCTCCGTGGGTGGTCGTGTTGATGTCATTTGATAGATTTAAAAAAAAATTGAACAAGTATTTTCCATTTTTTCGATCAGACGTTCATTTCGCGAAATATTCGTTTTTTTTTGTGAAATTTTGTGACTCGCCCATTTATTTATTCCCCGCTCAAATCGTCAGATTTTTGAAATATACACTGTTCTGCATGTACTTAACTTACCTTATCTCAATCTGACGATTTCGAGTTTTTTTAACGATAGATTTTTTTTCGTACTCCCCTTAACGAACTCCCCTGTATTAAGAGTCCATATATTGTAAGGGTACATTTACAGGGTACAAGTTTTCTCCCCATTTCTTCTGACGAGCTCGAGTAACTACAAGTAACTACTAAAAATCCCCGCTTGTGCTCCTCTATCACAAGCAATAGTCAAATTAAAAAACAGAACTGCCAAAAAGTCCAAAATCTGTTAGACACAAATTAAATTACCAAGACAGAGACCAAGATTAAATTGCCTTCAATGTAAATAGACTAGAAGAAGAAATAAATAAACAGCTAGAGAAACCCGTCAAACAGAATTCATGTATAGAGACGTCAAGATTGGTTTGATCAATAATATAGGATGTTTTGTTAAGAAGAAACAAGAAACCTATTTGGCTAGAAGGAGAGATGTTAAAAGTATTTGCAGAAGGAAGAAAAGAGGACAGCCAGAATATCAATTGAAAAACATAGAAGAAATCTACATAAACCGAGGTGAAAATTTTTTAGTATTAAAAAAGCCCCAACATCACCATAGAAAAAAGATAAGGCTTTTAAAAAGGAAACAATGAAAATAAAGCTTTTAAATGGTAAACAAAAAAAAGATAAGGCTTTTAAAAACAATGGTTTTGACGCGTTTGAAATGTTTTGCTGGCGAAGAATGGTGCGAATACTAGAGATGTTGAAAAAGTATCGGTGCGTTTTAAGGGTGTGAGCCTCAGAGCCTCACACTGTGAGGGTGAGGAGAAGATAGAAGATGAAACAGAGGGAGGTATAATGGAGGTCAAATATGTAATGTATGTCATTACCAAAGATCGAATGCGAGAACCCTATATTTTTATCTAGATCTATATCTATACCTATACAAAATACAGAATACCTACCTACCTACTGAGAAATACGATTCTCGATATGATTAATGATACTCAAATACAAAAGTAACAAAAGTAATCATAGTAATCAAATCATTTTTATCCCTTAATAAACAGATCGGTGAAGGTCGTTGCTATATCGGAATACCTATGCAAAATACCTACCTACTGAGAAATACGATTCTCGATATGATTACCGGTACTCAAATACAAAAGTAATCATGGTAATCAAAGTAACGAATACTGTAAATGATTACTTTATACAAAAAGTAACGATTTGTAATGAACACTCGAAAGTAACTATAATCAACATCACTAGCGAATACCCTGGACCGCAAGAAGAACCAACGAGTCTATTTTTAAACAGCTGCACGTAACAAGTAAGTACACGGACACAGTGGAAGCGGTTTCCGCTTACGGACAATCCGCGCGTATCCGCTTTTAAATGTTTTCACAATGAATGCACGTTTTTAAATATACACGTACATAGTTAAAGCAGGTTCGCGCGGGCCAACCGCTTTAACCCGCCTTATCGCTTTTGCTCGAATGAGAATTTAGTTTTTTCCGCGCGGTTTTAATGTTTTAATTTAATGTTTGTACAATACAAGGAGGCATTGATTGCTGCCGTTTTTGAAAGACCATCTATTTGGGACACGAGGGAGAACGATATTTCACTTTCTTTCATTATCTTATTTTAAGTTGTGAAATAGATGATGCTATTCTCCATAAATTATTTTTTCGCGATTAAGAAAATGTATACCAACCTTTTTTCTTTTCAGTTTAGCCAAAACGAAATCAAAAGCAATCATATCGTCATCAGAAGACAATATTTTGCTATAAGTTATAGACGCAAATGACAAATTTGAACCATTTTTCTCGCTTTTATCCGTCTTCACTGTGTTACTATTCACGCGCGCGACAACCGCTCAGATTCACGCGGTTTGCCCGTAAACGGAAACCGCTTCCACAATGTTTGTCCCCTAAGATTCAAAACATTGTGACCAAAAAAAGATCACGGCTTAGTTTGGTCATGTAGTGCGTAGAGATGGTCTGGCGAATCTGACATTGCAGGGGATGATGCAAGAAGCAAGAGCCCTGGGAAGATCACCAACAAGGTACGTGGACCACATTACAAAAGGGATTGGAACTCCACTAAACCTTTGCTTCAGAGTTGCAGAGGATAGAGAAAAATGGAGACAATTCAAGATAAATCATTAAAAATTCAAGGTGGCAAGATGTTCGAATAGGACGACTGACTAGAAAGAAGACAAGATCCATAAGGCATTTATTGAATTAACTTCTGAAGCAATAGACATACATTCATTAGTGATTAGTCATAAAAAGCTCATAGATTATAATGTTAAACGAAGTAAAAACATTTTTCCTTACCTGAGGGCTGACACCCAGCATTTTCAAAGACGGTGGAATATTCAGTTCTTGTGGTATAAGCACATGACCAAAGTCAACAGTAAACATCTCGCACCAGATTCCAAAATGTCCAATGTCAAAAACTGTCAAATCGCCTGGAAGTGTAAGTACCACTGTCTTTCTGTCATATCTTCTAAGGGGCACTTCTTTGCCATTCTCGTCAGGGACTCGGATACCTTGTGGAGTAGGTTTGCTGCCACGACCAACCCAGAATTTGGCATCTGCAACAAGAAGATAATTTATTTCCGTTAAGATACTAAAATGTAATGGAAATGGCCAACGCTTACTTATACAAGATAATAAACGATTATTCTTAATAACATATTGCTACTCATTTTTTGTCGATTTGATATAGGTAAACCATTTTACTCAAAAACCCACTTTGGCTATGTCGGATCTTATTTAGCTTATAAAGCGCCATATTTCTTTTTGTAAACCATAGTGCTGTTTCACATTATAAGAATTTTGAACGTGCGAGGGTTTTTTCGTGCGATAGTTTTGACGCACTTGTCCTTTTCACACAATAAGAATTGAGTCGCACGAAGATATTTTGCTGTGTTGTTTGGTATATTATTTTTATTTACACTTTGTGGCTGAGGTAGGTACATGATACGATGTCTGATATGTATCATTACGATGTATCATTACACATGGGTATTTTTTGTCCATACTTTTGTCCTAATGTACTGTAATGCGTATTTAATTCATTTGCAATTTCTATTTTGTCAGTTATTATTTCTTATGTTTTTAATTAAAAGCCTTAATTTGTTTTTATAATCGTTGTTCTACTAAGTTATTTGTGGGATCTTGGATTAGCTCATCTAATTAGCTCATACATAAACTATTCTAAATGGGAAATAAGCCACAATTGAACTACAAAAATGATTTTATTAACGTTTCGACATCCGATTTGGGCGTCGAAACGTTAATAAAATTATTTTTTTTAGTTAAATTGTGGCTTATTTCCCATTTAGACTAGTTTATTATAAAAATTCCACAAGGAAACAGCTTCAGAACAACATTACAATCTATGTTTTTCATGTACAGAATTTAAAAGACCCTCAGTCATCCATTCATTTTTAAATGTTGTTCCTCTCGTTTTAAATGTTGTTTTTAGATAATTTCACACAAGACGTGACCACAGCCCTACTCCAGTTTTCACCGAGTCGTTTACCCTATAAAACTAAATATAATTTCGTAGAATAAAAGGTATATTTTATATGGAGCGAAATCAAATTATAGCGTTGTGTTTAATTTTTGTGCGCTTGTTTGTGTCTTGTTTGACTTGTAGTTCAGGTAAGCTTTTTTTATTTTCTTTCAATTTTTTCTTTGCTTCTCTGTAGAGAACCACGGAGTTTTCTTTACTTTGTGAGAGACTTGCATTTATTTAACTTCCTTTTATCTAGAGCTTACATCTAAGATGTCTAAGGTAAATTTTTAGTTTATTCGGACCTTCGACATCGCGAAAAGAAAGCGTATATTTTTCGGAAAAACAGACTTTTGATTTTTCTCATAGAGATCGAAAACTGATTATTTTCTTTTCATCGAAAATATACTTTTTTTTAGAAATATTTTAGTGTATAAGATCGTGTATAAGATCGTTTAGCTACTTTTCAGTAAAACGGCTTGATTTCATATGTTTAATATTACTTGCGATATAGATTTAAAATTAAAATGTGATGAATTTTCCGAACAAGATGGTTGATTTTTAACAAACTCTTGTGTATGAAAAAAAAACAAAAGATATAGATCTTTGAAACACACTCAGTGATCAAAAGATCCACAGGTACTGGTTTAAAGACCACTCGTACGAAATCAAACAAATGAAATAGAGAATGTGGAAAAATCCCCTTACGAATAACTCACACATCCACTACTTCTGGCTGGGAAAAATTTTTCGAATAGAATCAAAGATCCAAACACCAGTTCTTAGAAATGTGTTTCGCCCTCTTCAACCTCCGTGGGCTCATCGGTAAAGATGAGAGGTTGAATATCTTTAGACACATTCCATCAAAAAACTGTTATGTCTATGTCTCGGATGTTGTTTTTTGATGGAATGTGTCTAAAGATATTCAACCTCTCATCTTTACCGATGAGCCCACGGAGGTTGAAGAGGGCGAAACACATTTCTAAGAACTGGTGTTTGGATCTTTGATTCTATTCGAAAAATTTTTCCCCGCCAGAAGTAGTGGATGTGTGAGTTATTCGTAAGGGGATTTTTCCACATTCTCTATTTCATTTGTTTGATTTAAACTCTTGTGTGATGTCGTTGTTTTCTTCACTGGCGAAGAAGCTAATATATGTACAGGAATTTCTGGAACAGATCCTGTAATTGATGACACTTGAGGATATTTTATCAGGTTTCCTTGATTTGAAAAAATAAATTCGGCAGACAAATATAACAGTACCTATTCAATTAATTATAAATACTCACTTTTTTTACCCCGGATATTTTTAAAATTAAACACCTTATCTCATAAAAGGTATTACCTCCTAACACTACTTAACGTCTTGTAGAATAATGTCTAATTTAAATGCCAACTTTAAGCATTATAAAACACCTTGGCTTCGTGGTAACTTAAGAGTGTTATTACTTGCATTCACGAAGATTATTTCGGATGCAAACAGATTAAAAAGTTTGTCTAGGTTTTATTGCCGTGTATATTTAATAAGCGGGTTGGTAGATAGAGGAAAAATAGACGGAAACTAATTTTAAGCGAAATAATGGCTCACTAATTGATATCAACAGATTCAACATTCACTGTTCTTCGTAGTGAGAGTTGTATCATTCTGATATTTTTTTGCTTATTTATAGTTCTTCAAGTGATATAATATTAGTCTGGGCTGATTATCGGAGAATAGGCCATTTTTGGGAAAAGTTATTTACCAGCAATTTTATTGCTGGAATCGAATCTTATGATTGTATATATTAATAATATATGTATGCAAAGTCCGAAGATAGTGTGCTACTTTTTTTATAAACAAAATGGCGCCCGAAAATCGCGTTTTTTTCAATTTTTGCTCGATAACTCCAAAGATTTTAACTTTGCACCAAAAATACTCAAATAAAAATTCACCGAAATTAAATTCTGCATAGAGAGGTGTTTTTTCCAATTTACTTTGACGAAAACTTTCCCCGGAAAAAGCGGGTTTTTCAAACAAAATCTTTAATTTTCAACAAAACTTTTAGATAAGTAATTGTTAATCAATAATTAAATAACTTGGTAATATAAAATCCCTTTTCGTGTAAATTATAATTCCAGAAGCCGATGGAAATTGAATGAACAGTTTAGCAACAATTGAATTGTTAATTAAAAATTTACGGTCGCTATAATAACGACAATAATTACGATGCATAAGAATAACTATGATTTTTTCATAAAAAGACACTATACCTATCTAATGTACTTTACAGAATTAAAATTGGACTATTTAAGCGGCCTCAGGAATATTTTAAAATTATAAAGAATTTTTTGGCTTATAAACCAATAGAATATCTCGGAAAATATTAAACTAAATTAAATTGTAAAAACGGTATTCGAAAAACAGTGACAGGATGATTCTTCTAAAAGCAAAAACGTTTAATTATGATAAGTAGTTCCTGAGATACAACCGGTCAAAGTTGACCAGAATTTACGGCAAAGATATAAACAATAGGATCATAATTTTTAAACCATCACCTTTTTATTTTTATCCTCTTTCTCCACACCAATTTTTATATGCTCAAAATACTCATAACATATATTATTATAATAAAAACTATCGATAATACGTGTGAAAATTGCCAAAAATAGCAAAATTCCAATCAAAAATTAGGTTGGAGAAAATGTAACCCTCAAAGTTCAAAATAGGTATACGTTAAAAAAATGCATTTTCTCGGCTTCCCATGGACCAATTTCCTTCATTCTTTTTTGTTCCCTAATAACTCGAGTAGAGCCATCGAACTAACGCATTATTAAATGCCAAACTTGCTTTTGATTTGTTTTAATAAATTAATTTACTTATTATAACACAAAATTTTTATTTGTTTAAATAAAAATTGTTTAAATAATTATACAGCTTTCAAATGAGAATATTTAATATTTTTAACTTTAAAAGGTACACTTGTAGTAAGTTTATCTAAAAAAAGCCTACAACTGGAAAAAATATGTTGTTTTCTGTTCTTATAAATAAATTAATACATTATAACAAAACAAAAGCAAGTTTGACATTTAGTAATGCATTAGTTCTATGGCTCTACTCGAGTTATTAGGGAACAAAAAAGAATGAAGGAAATTGCTCCATGGGAAGCCGAGAAAATGCATTTTTTTAACGTATACCTATTTTGAACTTTGAGGGTTACATTTTCTCCAACCTAATTTTTGATTGGAATTTTGCTATTTTTGGCAATTTTCACACGTATTATCGATAGTTTTTATTATAATAATATATGTTATGAGCATTTTAAAGATATGAAAATTGGTGTGGAGAAAGAGGACAAAAATAAAAAGGTGATGGTTTAAAAATTATGATCCTATTGTTTATATCTTTGCCGTAAATTCCGGTCAACTTTGACCGCTTGTATCTCAGGAACCCTTTGCCATAATTAAACGTTTTTTCTTTTAAAAGAATCGTCCTGCCGCTGTTTTTGGAATTCCGTTTTGACAATTTAATTTAGTTTAATATTTCCCAGGATATTCTATTTGTTTATAAGCCAAAAAATTCTTTATAATTTTAAAATATTCCTGAGGCCGCTTAAATATTCCAATTTCAATTCTGTAAAGTACATTAGATAGGTATAGTGTCTTTTTATGAAAAAATCATAGTTATTTTTATGCACCATAATTATTGTCGTTATTAGAGCGACCGTAAATTTTTAATTAACATTTCAAATGTTGCTAAACTGTTCATTCAATTTCCATCGGCTTCTGGAATTATAATCTATACGAAAAGGGCTTTTCTTTTACATTACCAAGTTATTTAATTATTGATTAACAAATACTTATCAAAAATTTTATTTGAAAATTAAAGATTTTGTTGGAAAAACCCGCTTTTTCCGGGGAAAGTTTTCATCGAAGTGATCGGGAAAAAACACCTCTCTATGCAGAATTAAATTTCGGTGAATTTTTATTTGGGTATTTTTGGTGCAAAGTTAAAATCTTTGGAGTTATCGAGCAAAAATTGAAAAAAGCACGATTTTCGGGAGCCATTTTGTTTATAAAAAAGTAGCACACTATCTGCGGACTTTGCATACCTATATTATTAATACATACAATAATAAGATTCGATTCCAGCAATAAAATTGCTGGTAAATAACTTTTCCTTGTATTTTGCTAATTAGCCCAGAGTATATGCAGTTCCTGCAATTGATAGTTAAGATTTGTTTCTTAGGTGGCGCTAGGAGTTATTGTCATGGACAAACTGCATTTCCGCTTGACGTGTCGTCATAGCCTTTCATTAGATTAGATGCTCATTTTGAAGAGACTTTAAAACTATCACAAGTCAGAATAATCTCAGCTATTTTTCTTCTCATAAAAATGAATAATTAATCATTTTCTCATTTTATGCATAGGACTATTTTGGTTTAGTATTGTTTGCCAGCTATTATCGGTCGAGGTACGGTCCTTTGACAACTCTACACCAAAGCAAGGTATCACAGTCCAACAATGTCGAATATTCCACACAATCCGAAACGTTTATTGGCCATTTTCTCGTGCAAAGTGGTCGTAATGTGCGGATTCGAACATTAACCACTCACAAACTTTGTGAACATTTTCGACATATATATTTGAATAGGCATTGAAATAGAATGGGAATTTATATCTGACCGGCCTATACAGAGGCGTGCTCGTTAATTTTTAGATTCGTGTATATCCCTACATATACTAAATATGTCATTCACTTCTTCTTTTAGTACCTTATAAAACCATTATAGAAATGTATAAACTACATAAAAATTTAATTGTTTGTCAAAGGAAGGTCAAAAAGGAAGAAAAAAGAAACAAGAAATATACAATGTGGCATTGTAACACCTATTTTATTTTAAGTGCAAAAGATGGTGTTTTTATCAGTAAAAAGTTATTCCTAACATTGTCCAATAGATTCCATGCGCATTTACCTAATTTGCCATCGAAAAGAAGTCTCCGAGGCATCTGGTTCCCAGGGCGAGCCACATCTCCTGGAGTTTTGTGAAAATTCCATATCCCATATAATATTCGTGTTCAGCGATCCTTAAAATCTCCGAATAACGAGTTTCCACTGTTTTTTTAGAATTTTCATAAAATTCCAGGAAGCGGGGTCCATCCTGGGCACCAGGTGCCTTGAAGACTGTCGTCGTCAGAATATTCGTGATCAATGACTCCTAAAACTCTCGAATAACCAGTTTGCACTGATATCGTATCAAATTTCCACGAAACTCCCAGAGACGAGAGACACCCATGCTGTGCACCAGGTGTCTCGGAAACCATCGTCGTCATGATATTCTTGTTCAGCGAGTTCAGAAACCCCCAGTAGGAATATTGAACTCATTTCCGTCAATTATTTCCGAATTAAAATTTATCATTTTTATTATATCGAAATGCATTTTGGAAAATCCATTTTTTTTGTTAAATAATGCAACTTTTATTTCGTCATCATCACTTTCACTCACAAAGTTTCCTAAGGCTCTTACGAATCGAATGCAATAAGTTTCATTGAGATGTATCAAAATGCAAAAGTTTGGTAGGTTTTGGGCTTTTGACTGCTTCATTATCTTAGAAGAAACTTTAGGTCAAAAGAGCATTGATTTATAGTACATTCTTTCACGGTTTTTGCTGTAAATTTTAAAGAACCGCTTGGATTAACATGAAATTTGGCATACGCATAGCTAACATGTCAAAGAAAAAAAGTGATATGGTGCCGATGTGTGCTTTTGCCCTGGGGGTGAGTTTCACCCCATATCGGGGGTGAAAAAATATATGTCCAAGATAAGTCCCGAAATGAATAAACTGACTAATTTTAAGCAACTTTTATTTTATAGAGTTTTTTCACCAAATCAATACTTCTTGAGTTATTTGTAAGTGAATATGTATGTTAATTTTTCAACAAAATAACCACGTTTTTAGACGGTTTTTCGCAACTAACTCAAAACGTAAGCATTTTGTCGAAAAAATATTCTTAGCAAAACTATAGCATATAACAAAGTGAAAAAAACGGTGTATATATTAGGTCTCTATACCTAGCAAAAGCAGAGTTATAGCTAATGAAAAATAGGTTCATATTCGAAAAATTCCAAATAGAATAATTCAATGTGAAATATCCAAATAATGAAGCACTCTTGGGGAAAACACATTACAACTTTTTTAAAGTGTTTAAAAAAGGTTTATTTCTGTTTTTATAAAAAAAATTTCTAGCATCAAATTTAAGCAAGTTACACTCATAATAAGGTTGGTCCTTTTTTTTTGGCAAAAAAAATCAGGAAGCTCACCCCCCAATTAGCAACTTCAATGAAATTAATCGTTACCGCTTTACAAGTTAATTAATCGTTGTGTTTATATGATCTGTAAGTTTCATCGATTCTAAGTATTTATTTTTGAAAAAATTTGGTTTTAAAGTAAAATTTTTAAAAATCTGAATTTTGAAAAAATGCTTTTTTTTAAAATAACTTAAAAGTTGTTAAAAATACCAAAAATCTTAAACAATAAAAAAAGTCGGCTTCACTTTTCTGAATATTTTGTATTTGTTTGTTTTTCTTTAAGACAACAATAATTGGTTAAGATTCGGTGTTTCTAAATTTGCATACACTCGTAATAAGTGACTCGTTCAAGCCCTTTTAACTACAGCTCTTTCAAAAATAAGGACTTTGAACCGATGAAACTTACAGATCATATATTATCAATACATAAGCGAGTAAAAAACTTGTGAATTGGTAACAATTAAGTTCATTTGAAATGCTAATTAGGGGGTGATTTTCCCGATTTCTTACCAAAAAAGGGACCAACTTTATTTTGAACGTAACTTGTTTACTTTTGATGCTAAAAATTGTTTTTAAAAAACAAAAATAAGCATTTTTTAAACACTTTAAAAAAGTTAAATTGAGTTTTCCTTAAAAAAGTGCTTCGTTTTTTGGTTAAGGCACGTTAAAATATTCGATTTGGAATTTGACGAGTATGAACCTATTTTTCATTGGCTATAACTAGACTTAGGCAAATATGCAAATAAAAGGGTATGAAATATGCGCATAAATATGCAGTATTTTACCCAAAAATATGCAAGTTTATCTAGAAAATATGCATGTAATAAAAAATATTTACAACATTTTTTAAATTTACAAAAATATTTAAAATATCTTCACATGTTGTATTAATTAACATGTGTATATATTTTATAAACTAAGCTTATGTAATTAAATATTTAAATATTTTAACAAACAATGATATTATTTCGAATTGTGGTAACAACAAAATTATCAAATGCTGTTTTTTTTTCTAACATAAACATATTATGGCTTCTATCTGAGTACATAGAAAAATTTCTTTCGACATCAACTGTTGTAACTGGAGCATTTTTCAAATTCACCTTAATAGTTTGCTCTAAATTAAGTGGTTCGGAAAATAATGTTCAAACTACTACTTGAACCATTTCAGAAAGAACCTGGTAACCACTGTTTTTCCTATGGTGGTTGGGAAATGTTAAGAAAGTTTTCTTTCAAATATGTATTACCTTTAACGTTTTGACACAATGATTCAAATTCTTTTATTAAAAATTTACTGTCTAGCAATGATAATTTGCAGGAATCCAATTGGGTAATAGTTTTCTGAACGAAACTATGGTTTGATTTTATGAATGAGACTGAACACAGGTGTTCACGGCTTATTTTAAAACAAAAGTGAAAAGGACCATCAAACTAAAAATTTTTACCTAGTGATATAAACTGGCAGATTTTGGAACCCTTGTATCAAGGACAAAACGTGACAAAATTATGTATAATCCGCCATATTTTATTAGTTCCGATACCAAAAATTTGAATACCAAGAGATTATAAAACAAAATTAAATATTGGGATTTCCAAGCTATTTGTTACATGCATATAAAAATATATTATATACAACCAAAATTTCAAACTATATGCACTTTATGCACATTTATAAAAAATATGCAAAATTGGATATTTTTGGATCTTTTATGCATAATATGCAAAATATGCAATTTGTATATTTGCGTCAGTTTAGCTATAACTCTGCTTCTACTAGGTATAATGACCTAATATATACACCTTGTTTTTCAATTTTTTACGTGCTATATTTTTTATGAGAATTTTTTTTCGACCAAATACTTACTTCTTGAATTATTTGCGAAAAACCGTCTGAAAACGTGGTTATTTTGTAGAAAAATGAACATATTCACTCGCAAATAATTCGAAAAGTATTAATTTGGTAAAAATCTTTATAGAACAAAAGTTGCTTAGAATTAGTCATTTTATCCATTTCCGGACTTCTTTCGAACATATATTTTTCACCCCCAAAAGGGGGCGACACTCACCCCTAGGGCAAAAGCACACATCGGCAAAATATCACTTTTTTTCTTTGACTTGTTAGCTATGTCTATGCCAAATTTCATGTCAATCCAAGCGGTTCTTTAAAATTTAGAAGTTTTGCAATATATTAACTTTAAAGAACGTACTATTACTAAAAATACAGGAACTTCAAGAAGACACTTTTTAATTAAAAAATAGGAGAGCGACTGAAAAAGATAAGATAGGTGTAGATGGGCTCGAAGAAATACGAAATACTTGAACAGTGGAAGATAGTGGAAGTGAGATCGCTGTTTCAGAAAGGAGACAAAGGAATTTGCCAGAAATACCGAGGAATAAGCCTGCTGAACTTTGATAAACACCAAATGCAAGAATAGTAAAATCAAGAGAAAAAACCATTAGAAAGTAAAAAAATGAGTACCTAAAATGCGTCTTCATCCGCAGTTCCGACTTCAGCAGACAAAAAGATGAAACTTTATAAAACAATGATGAATATAACGATGACAAAAAATTATAACCATACTTAGTATTGTTCCAGTAGTCAAATAGTCTATTTCCACCGCAACGTGGACGCTAACAATAAATAAATAAAAATATAGAGAAAAAAGGAAGATAAAAAGTATTAAATTACCAAGGAAGTAAATTAAAGAAAAATGCCATATACTTAATAGTGCTGTCGCCAGAGGGGGTACAACGGACTCCTTTTATTAGATGGACTTACCCAAGTTTTTTCTATGTATTTTGACCCGTAGAACACGAATTTTTTGGACAACAGTTGATCCGGATATCGATAAGATTGTTACAAAGAACTTGCGGAATTACATAACAGCGTTTTTTCGCAAAACAAAACATTTTTTTGTATTTTTTGGGTCATTCTAAGTAAAAATTGTTCTTAAAAGTTTTTTCGTAGGATGCACAATTTTCGAGATAAACGCAGTTGAACTTTCAAAAAATTGAAAAATTGCAATATTTGAACCCGAATAACTTTTGCTTAAAAAATAAAATAGCAATTCTGCTTACAGCATTTGAAAGTTTAAGTCAAATTATACCGGTTTTGATTATTTGCATGGCTAAAAATTAATTTTTTTTATTGTTAAACAAAGCTATAAACAGATATTGTTTGAGCGTTTTGAAGTTTACCCAAAATATGCGTTTTAATCCAACTACGTAGAAATTGCCTGCTTGCGGGCGCTTTGACTGGTACCTCTTTCCGGTATAATTTGACTTGGAACTTTCAAATGCTGTAAGCAGAATTGCTATATTTTATTTTTTAAGCAGAAGTTATTCGGGTTCAAAAATTGCAATTTTTCGATTTTTTTAAAGTTCAACCGCGTTTATCTCGAAAACTATGCATCCTACGAAAAAACTTGTAAAAACATTTTTTGCTTAGAATGACAAAAAAATGCAAAAGAATGTTTTGTTTTGCGAAAAATCGCTGTTATGTAATTCCTCAAGTTTTTTGTTTATAACAATCTTATCGACATCCGGATCAACTGTTACCCAAAAAATTCTTGTTCTACGGGTCAAAATACATAGAAAAAACTTGGGTAAGTCCATCTAAATAAAGGAGGCTGTTGTACCCCCCAGGCGACAGCACTGTAACCCGTGAAGGCAAATGATAATAAAATTGTTTTATCCCAATTACTTTTCTCCTAATTAATTGATTTTTTATTGCTTCATTAACCTATGTGTCTTTTAACTCATATAAAAGTAATATCTATCTATTAATCGACTTTTTATTGTACAAGCAGACAATATAAAATATTTGTATTTTATAGACAATAAAAAAAGATTTAGATTTAGATATGATAATATTATTTTTAATGGGTTTTGTAATAAATTATATACTTCACTAATTAACTAAATAAGTAATTAAAGTGGGACATTGTTATTTGATATAAAATATTTTTGGAAATCAATAAAAATAAAAAAATAATATAAAATTACCTGGTGCTTCGCCATCATAAGACAAGTTTGGAATCAACAGCGTCTGGGCATCCACGATGACGATGTTGTCTGACGAAATTGCGTGGACACCTTTGAGAGATTCAATTTTTTGTGGTCGTGGATAGTCAAAACCACGAGGAACTTTAACATCACCAAAGTTAACCTGCAACAAAAATCACATTTAAATAATCTTTTTAATTAATTGTGCAATGATAAATTTACACTTTTTATGGATGAAAATTCTAGTCAATATTATAAGATAAAACATAAAACATAACAGTATTTTCAATTTCCACATAATACAGTCACTTTGTTATATGCTTCGTGAGCTCTATTGTATCTTAGCCCCATTGCTTCAAAACATCCTCCAATTCCCGATAGCGCGCGGATTTGGATAAAGTTTGGACAGAGGTTAGAGTCAGGTTTGGATAACTACTATTTTGCTGCCTGCTGGAAATAAGTTAATTGGCCTGTAATTTTGCAGAAATGTGCAGTTATTTCTTGGCTTCGGTATAATCATTATCCAGGCCTCCTTCCATCATCTTGGAAAGAGTCTATATCTTAGTATTACGTTTGTTAATTATACAATTGCTTTCGATGGAAGATACTTCAGAGTCCTCTCAGTGATTTGATCTGGACCTGGTGATTCCTTGATGAACTTTTTCTTATGAGTTCACTTCTTTCTCTGAGTGATGTGCGATGTATTATTTCTTCTTATTCTTTGGGCGTTTCTAGTTCTGTATCTTAGACTTCTTCGATAAAGTCTATGTCTTTGTCTTGTTGATAGTTCAGTGTACAATCTCCGTCAAGAGTCCCTCTTATCTCCTAGGATCTGTCTTCGAAAAAGTAGACGATTCCGTTTTCTCCGTGTTGTGGAGGAATGGGCTTTCTATAGTTTCTTCGAGTTCTTGAGCCTTTATATTTCTTACATGTTTTGGCCCTCTTCGTCCATTTCTTTAAATAATTGTCCCACTTTTGGCTTCTACATTCTATTAGTGCCTGTTTGGCTGATCGATTTAGTAGATTTGTCCTATTTTTGTCTTCCAGATTTCTTGTTCTTCTGGCTGGCTCTCTTTTTGGCTGTGTTCTTTTCCCTTTTCCTTTACTTTTTCCTGATTAATCTCTCTAAAACTTCCCATTTCAATTTTTCTCCTCATCCTCAATCCTCATATTTTTCTTCAGTAGTGTTATTTCTTAGTAGCTACTTTTTTTAAGATGTTTTCAAGCTGTAAGATTTTTTCCTCTATTTCTTGTGGATTATCGATTGTAGAAACGTTTCCAATTCCTATGCTCACTACTCCCTAGAAGTTTGTTTTCTTTCTTATATTATTCTTCTTCTCGTGTGCCTACTTCTAGAAGTCTGGGGTTATGGTCTTCTGATCCTTCGTGTAAGGTTCTGACATCTGTTTGTAGTTCTAGGTTTTTAACCACTAGTGGGTTGGTTCGAGTCGACGTCATTGAAAGAATCTGTTAACCTTACATATGCTGAAGCGATCCTTATTTCACCTTGTCTTGTGTGGACTTTTACTGTTGCTGCTTCCGCATCATTTAGTGTTGGCGTTTGTTAAAATGTATTGTTTATTCCTTTCCTTTCTAGAATAGCAATTCTTCCCTAACTTGCTCTGTGGTCGGTCCTGTAGATGTTGTATCCTGGAAACTTAATGTTGATGGTATGAGTCAGTTTAGTTTCTTGTAATGCTACAAGATCTATTTCATATCTTTTCCAGAAGCCTATGTTCTGGGATCTCCTAAGTTCATACCTTAGTTCAGAGCTATTTTCAACGAAAACTTTTCGTTTATAAATTCGCAAAGTCTGTTCGTTGGTGTGTTGCCGCTTCTGCAAATCCTAGAGCCGATTTACCAATAGATTCTTATGTAATTTTTCTTCTGAATCCAAATCTGAAAACGGCATTTCGATATCTCTAACCATATTCGAGATAACCGACCTCAATGTCTAAAATGTGACGTCACAATCCTTTTATTTTTTACCGACACACTAAACATCATCAAAAATCGTTGCTAGTAAGTAGGCTAGTTTGACACTTCGTGAATGTCAAACTAAATTTTAAATTAGTTATTAATAAAATAAAAATGACATTTCAAAATGATATGACAAAAATACAAAAAAGTACCTTTATGTATTTCACAATATTTGAAAATTGTTTTTATGAAATGTTGTTTGGAATAAAAAATTATATTCTGATACATATATGCAATTACATCCTTCTAATGGAAAAAAATATTTGAAGATTTTTCTCAAATTATGGATACCAACAACATTTTCATTTATAATTCTTGTATTTTTAATTTGACGAAGAAAAGTTATTCTTCATAAAAAGCTCTTCATGGTCTAAGATTTATGATTCAACCATCATAATGAAATTTTATTAATTTTATACGAGGTATATAAAAAATATGAATTTCGAGTAAAGTATCTTTATAGTTCACAACATTTAAATTAGAATGATATAATTGCACATTAAAACATACTTTTTTATTATTAACAACTTTTCTTAATAGCAATTTTCTACATTATGAATTAAAATACGTAAATAAACAAAGTTTCCGTTATGATAATGCTCGCATTTTCAGCTTGTTAGATTCTGTTTCGCCTTATGTTAGCACTTTTGTCACTGGCTCTTCTAGCATCGTGGTCAGTCCTTTTTGATATTTTGAGACAATGCAGCAATTCAGAAAACTTTATCAATGCATTCGCGGCTCGTTCCTGAGCTTCTGCCGAAGACTGTTGAGCTCGAGCACAAGAAATTTGAGCTTCGGCTGCTTCAATTTGTTTTCGTAAGCAGGTCTTCTGTAGTTCAATCAGCGACTCCTCCTTCGCACTAGGATATTTGGGAGCTCTGCCTGTTAGTTTTTGGCAACCAGAATTGGAGCTAAAAAGAACGTTTTTATCATTATTTTTTTGTGATAAAACCCCAATCTCCTTTGTTACACCGGCCTGACAAGCACCTGGTACCCTGTGCAAGACTGGATTTTCTCCAATGTTCCACAACTCATAGAATTGTCTTTGCCAGTCAGTTAGTACGATTTTTTTGTTACCAATTTTTTTTTACGTCAACAATTTTTTTAACCTTTGTTTTCATGTTGTTGAATTTCTTCATAATTTGTTTTGAATCCAGGTTTTTTCGATAATTTCATTAAAGGCAGCAGTTAATTTATTCAATGCAGCTTCCTTTTCATTTTTAATTTTTGGGATCATTCTTTTATCAAATAAAATTTGATAATTTTCAAGAAGATTAACAAACAATACTTGTTCATTTTTGTCCTCGCCTAACTCTTTTGTCGCTTCGGAATCTGAACCACTCATTTTTACTCACTACTCACTTATTCTAATAATAATTAGGTATGTACGCAAAAATGTGGATTCACAAAACACAAGCATATGAAAAACCACCTGAAATACTAGTTCTAGTACGATTGGTGTGATGCGCACAAGGGCACTACAGCTGGCGCTACGTTTAGTAGTAGTTCCTTCAGGTCAGTAGCAAGTACTTCGGTTGTGTAGTATGTCTTTTCAACAAAGCATCTCCTTTTATGTAAAAGAAAATGCTACAAACTAGATACTATTTGCTGAAGCAATAGCATCTACTACGTTTTATGCATTCCACCCACTATGGTCGCATTTGTTGCTTGATTTTATGTGGGTTTGGTGATTTGGGCGTACGATTTCCCATTGTTTTTTATATGTTGTTTTGTTCTGTTTTCTTTTGTTATTTGTCTTGACGTTCCCCAAGGCCCAAGCAGGTACTCTGGAGCATCGCCTATAACTTTCTGGGTAAATCAAACAATCACTTGGTACCAAGTAACAACAAATAGACCACACCAATTAAGAATAACTTTATTGCGACTGGGACATAATAAAAACTGAGTATATATTGACTGAGTGTAAACTATACAAAGCTACAAGAGTGCATCATAGCATCTCGATGTCTCTAATAATTTATGTCCCTAAAATCCTTTCTGGATGCTGCGAACAAATAAACAAAAACCACCAAAATTAATTACAATGTTAATATGAAGCCAATTCGAGTTAAATTTAATAAACCATATACTTTTTGCCGTTCTCTAGCATAAAAATACTCCCATTTTAAGTACACCACATATATACCTAATGTACTATTTAACCATGATCAATGCGAAATAACAACCGCCAAGTCAAATTACCTACTAAGCCCTAAACGATCTCCCACTAAAGCAATAAAATATTGCAGTTCGGCATGAACAAATAAAATTAAAGTAATCGCGTGTTACGTCGCTACTTGGGTGACACGAACTGCACTGTGTAGCGTCATTATTGCGTCACGGATACAATGAACTGTGTTGGATAGGGATAGGGATTGTGTATCACTTAAATTGAAATTCCATCAGACGGGAGTTTACCGAACGAAATAGCACACATCCATCCCGAAATGTGATAAAAATTAATCAATTAATGAATTAGGAGAAAGAGTTTTATAGGCGCAGAAGGAATCAATCAGAAGATTTTCAGGTAAAATACAGTGAAAAAAGAAAGGAAATTAAATTAAAAATTAAAAATGCATATAATGCTTATCTTGGAGATATACAGGGTAATATAAAACGAAGCCCGACACCTTTTTGGAATTTTGTAAAAAATAATAGGCAAACCAGCAATTCCGATGGTACTTTTCAGGTTGAGAATAGGGACGTATCCGATCCTAAAATTATAACAGGCGAGTTCGCTGATTACTTTTCTTCGGTCTATGATAATGATTCCTCGTATAATAAAGATGTAGTTACCGAAAAAATGCGTGAATTACCCCTACAATTTTTTGATAACATTCATTTTGAGACGATTAGCACTACTGATTTAGAAAAAGCGTTTTATAAATTGAAACCGAAAAGGTCTTTTGGCCCTGACAATATTCCTTGTTATATTTTTAAAGGATGCAGGGATTATTTGATGTACCCATTGATGGTAATATTTAATAAATCATTAAGCTCCGGTGTTTATCCAAACGAATTTAAACAAACCAAGATTGCGCCAATATTTAAAAATGGCGATAAAAAATATGTCAAAAATTATAGACCAATTGCGGTCCTAAATTGTATAGCGAAAATTTTTGAATTAATTTTACATGATAAGTTGTACAACAGTTTTAAACATTTGATCTCAGCTGAACAACACGGCTTCTGTAAAAGGAGATCAGTTGAAACAAATCTCTTGACATTCGTTAATAAAGTAAGGGAGAATATAGACAATAAAATACAGGTAGATTGTTTATATACAGACTTTGCAAAAGCTTTTGATAAAGTAAGTCACGACAGTTTGTTATGTAAACTAAAGTATTCTTGTTCTCATGATCATTTTTCAGTGCGTCATTAATTATGACGTCATATACTGTATTGGGTGTGTCGAGACTTATTTCATGTAATTATTGACGAATTTGACAGATGCTAGAATCGTACTTAGCCATAGGTGAAAAGCTGGTGGAATTAAACTAATTAGTAATTTAGTATATTTGATTTTTACACAATATGTTAACATGTAGGTATTTTTTATAAAGGGGAATAAAATTAAAAAGTAAACAATATTGTTAATTAAATTTATAAATATGGAAACATTAAAAAATGACACAAAACTATCCATTAATTGTGTTTTTATCTCCTTCTCTAGGTGCTGTCTCCGCTTCAAAAGTTAACAGTCATCAGAGCGATCTTTATTTCTGAAACCGCGGCTCTAAATAATTCATTGTTATTACATCCAAACCAGTTCCTAAGGTTCTTCAGCCATAAGTTACGTCTCCTTACTATAGATATTTTTCTTGCATAATGACCTGGAGTATTAGATATACATCTCTCATCACATGTCCCATATATCTCAGTTTTCTTCTTATTTGTTAGTTCTTCTCGTTCCTTATGCGTAAGTCTCATTACCTCCACGTTGGCTATTCTATCTACTCATGAGATATTTAGCACTCTTCGGTACATCTCAAATGTCTCTAGTCTCGTCACGCCAATGACTAACTTTTAACGAACTAAATTCTAAACCAAAACACAAAAAAATGCACAAAGACGTTGTGAAACACAAGGGAAGTCGAATTCGAAATTTCAAAATGACAGGTACACAAAATACTGACCTGAATAATAACCATCACTTGACTCTTTGACACTTCTAAAAAATGGCCAAAATTAACGAAGTTTTCGTCAAATCTTCATAATACGTGTATTTGATTGGCTAGAAAAAACGCGCATTCTAAATATCAACGAATCAAACGTAGGTTAGGAATAGACATCTTATGTATATAACCATTGTAATGCTGCATTATTTTTGTGTTTAATCACGGAGCTACCGCTTTTTCGGTCTCATCTAACTTAATGCATTAGAGAGAAATCGAAAAACTGTGACGCACTGAAAAATGATCATGAGAACAAGAATACTATGGAATTAGCGGACATTTATTAAATTTTTTTATCTCGTATCTAAGATTACGAACTCAGGTAGTATCATATAAAAGTGAATTGTCACACATATTTTTAAGTGGATCAGGAGTTCCTCAGGGATCTAATTTGGGACCACTCCTTTTTTTTTATATTTATAAACGATTTACCTTCACAAGTAACATCCGATTGCTTGTTATACGCAGACGACTTCAAACTATTTCGTAAAATTGAAAACATAAATGATTACTTAGAGCTTCAAAATGATATAGATAATATTTGTGAGTGGTCCTTACGGAATAAGTTGTTATTTAACTTATCAAAATGTAAAGTATTAACATTTAACACAAATAAAAACTCTTATCATTATATATATTTTATGCAAAATTCACAGTTAGAAAGAGTGACTTCTGTATGTGACCTCGGCATTTGTTTTCAAAATGATTTGAAATTTAATCAGCACATAAATAATATTGCTAAAAAATCGCACCAGTTACTAGGTTTTTTAAAGAGGACAACATGTGCATTTACAAACACTGAAATAATACAATATTTATATTTTTCTCTAGTGCGTAGTAAACTTGAATTTGCTAATGTAATATGGAATCCTACACAGCTAAATTTAAACCGTTCTATAGAAGTAGTCCAAAACAAATTTTTAAAATATTTATACTTTAAAAAACATAGAACCAATCCCGAATATGCTTCATATGATCCTATCAGAAAAGAATTTGGTATAATAAAACTTGAGTATAGAAGAAGAGTTTTTGCCATTACGTTTCTTTTTAAAATATTGAATTATTTAATCGATAGCTCCTATCTTATGTCTCAAATAAACCTTTATGTAAAACCACGTAGTATATGCCCTCGTCAACAGACTTTTTTGGTAAATGATGATAGACCGATAACTCGACTATGTCATATACACAATGACTTCTTTTTTTCTGTAAATATATTTGACACAAATCTACCAAAATTTAAGCGTGAAATCAAAGGGATATACACTAATGATTAAATGTTGTCGCATTAGTACCTCACTCTTAATATTATCACATGCTTATGTTGAATATTTTATTTTAAGTTTGTGTTAACATCTATATACACTTTCAAAAACAAAACATCAAAAACCAACCAAATATGTGGGTAAATACTTGCTGTCTTGGTGAGCTCCCTATCCACGAATAGGTATACGCAGGTTATTTCTGTTCTTGATATAAATGCACTTTTTTTTTCTTTTTTTTATTATTAAACGTTTTTTTTTGTTTTGTTTTTATATGTATACGTTTACACCTTATAATATTTATAATATTTAAGTTCTTTACGTTTTTTCTTTTTTTTTTGTTATTTGATCTCAATATAATCGTTGTAATAATGTATAGAAACATGAAATTAGGCTTTGCCTGTTTGTTTCTTAAATAAATAAATAAATAAATACAAAGTAGGAATGACAAACATAAGTAATCGAACTCTGCTTACAATCAGAAAGCGATTAATATTGGTTCAGATGTGAAATTCAGCTGCGAGTACTTCTTTTGTTTTGTCGTAACTTGTGAAAAATAAAGTGCTTTTCGATTTTCGATAATTGTAGTAATTAATGCGATATTGTACGTTTGCTACATATGTCAACATGGCAGATACCTGGGTCTAAGAAAAACCCAGTACCTTCTATTCTATCACATATACAGGCAAGATATGAACAAAAATAGCCAAACACATAAAAAAGAAAGGAATAATACCAGCTTTCGGAACAAAGAACAAATTAAGCAAATATATTAAGAACAATAAGAGCCAAAAGAAAAAGCAATTTCAAAGTGGTGTATACAAATAGGGCATGCGGTGAGTGTTCAAAAACTTATATCGGTCAAACTGGCAGAACCTTTGACAAACGCATAGCAGTACACAAAAAGGCTTTCAATAATGGAAAAACATATTCTACGTAGGGGAGAGTTGGATAAAACGGGATAGTCGGATAAAACGGGATACCTAGCCTAGGGACATAACTAGTGCTGCTATCAATCGGGCAACGACGAAAACTTGTTCTCAGTCGTCATTTTAACTTTTCAGTTCATTTTACCTCGCCGATGCCACTATTTGATGAAAAGTTGTTGTGTTTAGAATTGTTTGACTCTATTTTTTTGGTACTTTGTACTTTTAAGTGCGTTGTTTTCTACATTATATTGCTTAGATATATAAAAATATGATTCCGCTGACCATTACATTTAATTAAGCACTCATTAATGAATATTCTCATGTGTAGTCTATCTAATTTTACTTTCACGTTTAGGCAGGAGCCATTTTTGTTTTGAAAAATGCCTGAGTTGGACAAAACGGGACACTTATAAATTGGATAAAATGGGATACAGTTTCTTATGTTCCGTTTTATCCACCTATTTATTTGTTGGTCTACTTACTAATTTTTTAAATAGCGATATGAAGCGTGTTCTCATACCGCAGAAAAGAACAACATATTTTTAAGTATCTTTTGTTCTGATATACGTACCTAGTCCTAAATAAAAGGTCTAACTTTTCATTTTGCAATAAAACATAAAAATCGCCTATTTTTAAGTTTCTGACTAATGAAGATATTGTTTTTCAAGAGTAAATTTTGTTTCGCAGTCTTATGTCTACTTAATTATACTTTTTAGATAATTTTATACAAAAGATTAAATATTGTGAACCTATCCCGTTTTATCCAACCGTGGTATGCTAAGACGGGATGTGTAGGACTTTATTAATTTTACTATTTTCCAGTCATTAAAAATAGCTAAAAATATGTTTTTTGTGTGCTTTAATAAATGTTATACCTATAAAAAATATTAATATTATTATTTTTTAATGATTTTAACTTCCAATCGTATAGTAAGATTTTGATCGCGTGTTTAATTCTGTCCAATCAGATTATTATTATACTGTGAACTATAGTAGATTATTCCCAGTATAATAATAATCTGATTGGACAGAGTTTTCAGAACTGTCACATTTGACTTGCATACTATCCGTTCACTTTGACAAGTTGAAAAATATGTGTCACATTAATTGGGATCAATGTCACTGACTGTTTTTATATAGACTTGAATTTTATATGTAAGTATTAAAAACGGATATCACACAACAGTAAGAATAAATAAGACAATAATGCTTCATTTTTTCTCAAATTTGTTGTCATTGGGCAATAGCCGCTCGAGCCTTGCGGGCTCTCACGTCTATTGCCAGACAACAAATTTTCGAAAAACTGTCGCATTATTGCCAATTTATTCTTACTCTCTTGTGATATTATACCTGATAATTTCTTTAACATATTTTCCGTATTAAAAATAAACAAGAATGGTATCTCGTTTTGTCCAACTCTCCCCTACGCATTTCACCTTCTAGTCTAGATCATAATAATTTTTTTAATTAACACTATCAAATTCTTCATATTTAAAATAATGGACTTATGCTATCTTCATTAGAATGTATGGAAATTAATAAATTAAAAATACAGATATAATTATGTATATATTATATAATCTTAACACACATCTTCAATACAACAGCCAAGAAATACAATATGATAATATCAGCAGAAAAAACCAAATGTATGACAATATCTAAATACTCACTACGATGTAAAATCGAAATTGATGGGAAATAATAAAACAGGGAGCAAGGTTTAGATATCTGGGAATATATATAACAAGTGACGGGGATGTTGAAGAGGAAGTACGACAACAAAGCTTAAAAGCAAGTAAAGTGGCGGGATCTCTTAATGACACAATCTGGAAGAACAAACACGTAAGACAAGTCACAATAGCAAGAATCTATAAAGAAGCAATTAGACCTATATTGACATACACGGCCGAGGCAAGACCTGACACATCTAAAACGAGACGACTACTAGAAACAACAGAGATGAAAATACTCCAACGAATATCAGGGAAAAGTCTCTTGGATAGGGAGAGAAGCAAAAACATAAGAAGATCATGCAATGTAGAAGACATAAATGGACGGGTGACAAAACGGAAACAGGAGTGGAACGAACACATTAGTAGAATGGCAGAAGATAGGATAGTACGAATAGCACGAGATAAGTCACCAAATGGACGAAGAAGTATTGGCAGACCAAGTAAAAGATGGTGCGATAACTTAAACAATTTAGGAGGCTAATATTGAAGAAGAAACAGGCTTTAAAGCCTACATACAAGAAGGAAGAAGAAGAAGAACATTGTAAAATCTGTATATCTGTATTATAATTCAATATACGTTTCGTATCCGCTTTTTTTCTTTTGCGAGTTCGGCGTAGGTTAGAAAGTTCGGTATCTTTCTTTGTAGCTCTTATAACAAGAGGGTTTTTACAGGGTTGGGTGGTTAACCCAACACGAAATCCCTTTTTTGGAGAGCCATTTTATTGCTAGGAAGTCAGATCACGACTACACGAAGATATTAATATTTTAACAAAACCAGAGGGCACAAGAAGTAGAGGACGACCACGAAAAAGATGGATTGATGATGTGGAAAAAGACCTAAAGATTCAAAGGGTCAGAAGATGGAAAGAAGTTGCGAGACGGCCAAGATCCACAATGACTATTATGATGATGGTGATCGGCTTTTTTGATGATCGAAGTTTCTGAAGCCTAGATGGCCATAGGAAATATAATGCTCAAACAAGGCAAAATTTTGTATTTTTTGGAATATCAGTGTTCTTCCATACTTTTGTGAGTTTAGCTGTTGAAGATCTGGCCATTTTTTAGCCGACGAATCTCGTCTTCTCACCGTCCACTGTCAGTAGTGACTATTGTTCCAGTTCTTCTGCTGAAGACGCCAATATAACCATTTCATCAGTATACCTGATGAATTTTATGGGGTCTATTGGGGGTATCTATTTCTTTTTGTATTGAATTGGACGTACCGTTTCTTGCCAAGTGACGTGGCAAATTTTCGTCTTGCTTCTACAAGGTTGAGATTCTCTTCAGTCATCCACTGTTTTTTCCTATATTTTTTTTCTTTGTAGTTGATGCTGTTGATGGCTTCAGTGATCTACTCATTTGTGAATTGCCACGTTTTGTCCGGGTCTCCGGTAGTCAGTGATTGGTCAGCGTTTGCTAATACTTCTCTAAAATTTTGTGGGTGTTTTGGAACCATTTTTTATATTTGTAATTGTCTTTTTGTGTAGCTTAATGCAAAATTCTGCTTGTATTATTTTGTGGTCAGGACCACAGTCCTGCAGTTGGTTTTGTCTTCACATTGATTACTGAGCTCTTCGATCGTTTCATGAGAAGCAAACAATCTATTTAGTTTTTGTATCGTCCTCCAGGCAAAGTCCATGTTGATAATATTTGCAGATGATATTTAAACGTTGTGCTTCTTATACTATGATCCGCCACCTACTGCAAAATAATAAAAACATATTGGTTAATTATTGACCGGTCTTAATTATCCTTTTTTATTTAGCTGAAATGCCTCGACAACTAAGGTCGTTGGCATGGTACAGTTGATTTTGCGATCAGATTATAGTGTAATGTGTAGTGTGGTGTGTATGTATGTGTTGAGTAAATGTCTTGTTACTTAGTAAAGTCGACTTAATTGTCTTTACAAGGAGAGAACGTTTGCAGTCCCTCCTTCACTACTTAAGTTTTTGTAAAAAAACTTTTCAACTTTTTATTGATAATTCGTAGATATTCCTATAATTCGAAATTAAGCAGCACACAGCAATATGTACTGCAAACAGCCCTTTTAGCATTATTAGCGTTTGTCCCGAAATTTGCCTAAACCCTCGCCCACCGCCATGTAAACCAACCGTCACTGCGAATGCTTGATATCTACTTATGTTAATACTTCGGGACGAACTGGGAAAGTTCAAAGTTTGAGCAAAGTCTTGTGAAACTCAAAGAAAGGCCGAAGTGAGAATGCGAAGTCGTCCTCCTCCGCGTCGGTTGGTTGTTGAACTTGGGCAAAAACGAGCTAAGCTCTTGCCATAATCTATATGTTAATGACCGGCCGACATTCGCACTCATTTTAAATTTAAATATGCTCCTTGTCGTTTGGGCGCCTAAGGTAAAAACCAGAGCCGTCTAGATTAGAATCTTTCGTTCCGATTTATCTATTCTGATGGGTATCAATCAAGGGTAAAAAGTGGAGTCACTAAGGAATTGAGGATTTGAGAATTGATCACTGGTGAAGAGTAAAAATATTAATAGTTAAAGTTTAGAGCACTCTTTAATTTTCAAATTGTAATTTTTTTGTTGCACATCTACATTGTTTATAAGTAAAGATTGCAATGCTTTTGCAATTAAGTTTTCTAATGTTGATCCTTTTTAATTTTTTTGATATTGATACGACACGACGGCGACAGTTCCGCAAAATATATTTCACATACAAGACGTCCTCTGACGAAAAAGAATAAGAATTAAAAATATAGAATGTTCTAGACGTAATCAAAATGTTCCAAAATGTTTGGTCCAAAGGTTGGTCCCATCTAAAGATTTTCTGAAACAAATTATTGGTATAAAGGTTTTCATAGATTGACTACATGATGTTGAATTGCAACAAGTTATCCGATTACATCACAAAACGCTAATACTGTGGCACAAAAGCCCATGAGGGTAAAGCATATAACAGTATTTCCAGACCTCGCCCAAAATTAAAAGAAATAAGGTTTCGAGAAAATGAGGAAATCACTAACGCAGATAACCAACAACCTATTTTATCCCAAATAAACAGAGGATGTTATAGTTGCGGAAGAATAGGACATTTGCGAAATAAATGCCGAAGCAGATCCCAGGCAAGGAAAGAAGAACCAAATAGTGAGGTCAGAAGGCCTACTAGAAATAATAGTAGATATAGGTTTCTAAGAATTTCTAGAATTTTCCACAACTGACCATAGAAGAGAAAAAGATACTCTGAATCTGAAATTGCTCATTTGAAGGAACAACTAGATATTAGCTATCTAAAAATGAAATTGAAAAGGTAAAGAGAATAGATGCCAGTTTTGCAAATTAATGCAAACATTACACTGTCTGATCTGGAGTACAAATACGAGAAATTGGCGAAGGAGAAGAATGTGTTAAATAAACAATTCCAAGAATTCCAAGAAGCTTTGAATGAATTTGAAGCTTAAACAAAAAATAACATAACCGAATAAGAAGGTATGTCAGAAGGTGACCACAGTTAAACAGGAAGAAGACGATAATTAAACTTTCTTGGAAAACCTTAAAGAGAATCAAAACGAAGATAATGACTTAAAAGTCGTAGGAGAATAGCTTAACATTCGAGAAAAACCTATTTGGCAGATAAGAACCAAATATAGTAGAACTATAAAGGTGTACTGGACTTACTGGGAATTCATATATGTGTCTTTCCAATTGTCTACGGAAGTGGGAAGAACCCCATGGAGTACCTACAATTCGTATTTGCAAAATCACACAATAAAAATTTGTTAAAAGAACTTCGTAGAAGCCTTTCTGCAGACATTTTGGAGTCAAGAGAACACTTGCTAAAATTCGAAACATATTTTACTGTATCATTTGTCACCAAGACGTATATTGGTGCAATAAATGAGATTTATGTAACGGTAGAAAAGATCCTAGAACCAGAAGTCATGGTAAAATATCTTTCCAAAGAGGCTTTTGAACGACTTTCAATGGATATTCTCGGTCCAGTTCCGATGACATAAAGAGGAAACAAGTACTCAATGGTCGCAATGGATTATTTTTCAAAATGGCCTCCTAATCAAGAAGCTCTACAGTAGCAGAAGCATACCTAACACATAACACATGTCGTATCAAGACATGGCGTCCCGTTAGAGTTGCCCACACTTCTCTATCCGCAATCAGACGAAATAGTCGAAAGACATAATAGAACTGTATGTCAATACCTTTCAATGTTCTTCGCTGATAATCAATAAGGATGAAAAAAATCTAGAGGATCAACATAAAAATATAAAAAAAGACTAAGTTTTCACTCTAATGGCATACAACATATCCCACCAGAATGAAAACAATGGGAACCTTCTCTGGTTACACCTCCGAGGCTTCTACAATTTGCAAGCCATACGGATGCTGAGACTAAGGAAGATGAGGGAATTCTACAATTTACAATTCACGTCTGGTGGGATATCACGTTTTCATTCTGGTGGGATATGTTGTATGCCATTAGAGTGAAAACTTAGTCTTTTGCTAGCAGTTGCCGCTAGGGCATCTATGCCATTTCGTTCGTTGCAATTCGGGACTGCACGCTGGGGTTTGTTTTGGTTGGATCAGGGAGAGCAGCATATGTGCCTCCTGATGAGAGACTAATAAGTTTCGAAACCGGTAGAGGTGCTTGCAGCACTCTCTGATTGGACTGAAATATGGTTCGGCTGTATTTTCGTTTTGCAACGAAATTGAAAATGGTTATTCATTTTTTATAAAAATATAAATTTATCTAGTGAAACAAGTTTCGCAATATGAAATGTTTCTTTTTTTTTGTGAGTCCACCACTGGAAGGAGACTTGATTTCCAAATGAGGGAGCCGCTAACTGTCTAGAAGGAGGGAAATTTGATTATTTTGGTAGGAAAATGAACGAAGGCGAAAGCAAGGAAATCTCTATTATGATAATTACGTTGGCTCCAGTTCTTTCGTAATTGCAATAAGAGATACTTCTGCGCTTTTTTGACAACGGCGGTTTTTGCTCAAATTTGGCCTTTCACCTTTTTAACAAAATTGATACCGCAATTCTCTACCTTTATTTTTAGATATAAAAATATATCTGCAGGATAAATTTTGCAGGAATTTGAAGATTGGAGGCTTTTAGACAAATTATAATTTAAATTAATGGTGGTCTAAGATGAAATTATATTGCTACATGAGCCACTGAACAGAAAAACAGATAATACTCAATAGATAACTACTGATAATGAAGATTACTTTCATCTACAGGAATTTTTAAGATAATAAATTGTGTTTTAAAACTCATTTTCAAGAATAAATAAAAAACCACTCTTTATTAAAAACAAATAATGAATGGTTTAGGAAGAATATAATTATTCATGTCCACAACTTCGAAGCAGTAAAAGAGTTTAAATGTCTGAGGACGGATGAAAACCACATAGAAAAGAGGTATCAGCAAGGATAGCTACGGATAATATAGCGTTATAGTCCCTATCATAATTAAGACCTCTCTCTCTCTCTATCTCTCTCTCTCTGTCTCTCTCTCTCTCTCTCTCTCTCTCTCTCTCTCTCTCTGATTCCTGGTTGCCAGCTCAGCGCATCTTCTTTGTGTTTATTCTCTGGTTAATCTGCGTACTAGTTCCTTCCATTCTCCTCTGTTTCTTGCTTTGTTTTCACTGCCCCCCATCTCAAGCCGATTCTGTTGTGTTCTCTGGTTACTGTTTTCTTTTAGATATTATCTGTTTTTCTCCTCTTTTTTGTATTCTCAGGTTGAATTCGAGTGCTTGTGTTGTGATGTTACTAGGACCTTTAATTAACGTATGGCCTATCCATTTCCATTTATTCTGCTTAATTGTTGTTATTATACTGGTTTGTTTTGTTCTTTTCCATAGTTCTACATAAATTAAGACTGTACCTTGTACACGTCAATTATTCGCTTACTTGTTACATATGGAAGCCAAATATGGGATCTACATCAGCAAGAAATAAGTAAGCTACTGGTATTTGAAAGGAAGGTTGCCAGAATGATATTTGGCCCTCAAAGAGATGAACTCTTATAAGGCTGTATAGAACATGGATAGTCCCCGTTCTCACATATGGATCAGAGGCATGGACGCTAACTAAAACAAATGAATCCGCTCTATCGATTTTTGAAAGAAAGGTGCTACGCAAGATATTCGGAGCGGTCTGTGAGAACGGAATATGGAGGCGTAGATATAACTTTCAACTGAAGAATATCTACAAGATACGTTTGGTGGAAAAGATATTACCACTATAATTAAGCGAAACTTCCTGCAATCGGCAGGACATGTAGCCCGGGCCCCTGAATCGAACATGATAAAAAAGATTCTAACAGCGCAACCCGTGGGAATGAGAAGATGGGGTAGACCAAAGCTGAGGTGGATGGACGGGGTAACACAAGATGCCGAGAAGGTCGGAGTAGGCAACTGGAAAATGCAAGGAAGGGACAGAATGGCGTAGAAAGCTTGAGAAGGTCGAGGCCCCCTAAGGGCTGTAGCACCAATATGATGATGTTACATACGGAAGTCAAACATGGGATCTGCATCAGCAGGAAGTAAATAAGCTACTGGTATTTGAAAGGTAGGTTGCCGGAATGATATTTGGCCCTCAAAGAGATTAATTGACAGGGGAGGGAAGAAGGCAGCGCAATGCTCAGTTGGCGACTCTGTATTGTAATGAAAACATAATCAGACATATAAAAGCTAATTGGACAAGATGAGCAGGTCATGTGGTATGACGTTGTGTTTGGAGAGAACAGAGCGTAGAAGATCAGTAGGCCGTCCCAGAGAATGATGAAAGAAAGGATGATGTTGAAGCCGATTTATATAGGATTAGGGTACTAAATGGAATCGCAAAATCGTAGAAAATGGACGGATATGTCGGATGTGGTGAAGACTCACCCCGAGTTGTAAAGCCAGTCAAGAAAAAAAGAAAATAATTACCACCAGTATATTAGCTTTCTGTTAAAAATCGACCAACTCAAAGTACCTATCATTAATAACGGAAGCATTTTAAAATCCCTAACAGTCAATTTTTCTTCTTTTCTTCTTCAGGAGCTTCAATAACTATTTGGAAACCTGCTTCCAAACTGTTTCCAGCATAATTTCTACTAAATTGTTAAGCACGTAGTGGCCAATTTTCATCCAGTGTTAAGACAGTAGTTATCTGCTGTAATAGATAGCTGCTGTAGAAGTTCATTATATTTTATGGTGATGTGGATTGATACTGCTCTCTGTGGTTGATTCCAAACATACGCAATACGGTCCTAATAACAATTCACTTAAATAATAGATATTCTGTAAACAATGTTGAGCTAAGGCTACATAGTCAAAGCAATAAAGCACTGAACCTCCGAAAAAAAAAGGGCAATACGGATCTTAATAATTCTTTTTGCACTCGATTCGTGAATGCGTCAGGAAACTTTGTGACCCCGAGTCATGATATAATATTGAAAAACTGCACACAAAAAATGCGTTCTTAAAGTGCATCTCAAACAGACAATAAAAAAATTCAGAACTCATAAACTATTAAAATAAGAAAATCTACGGTTTCGTTTTGATTAAAATCTGTCTTCCTCCATCCCCCGATAGTACTATTTCTAGGTCTACCTGTTGTCAAGGAGGCTCTAAGGAAGACAGATTTTTACCATTCCGACCGTAGATTGTGGATATAAATTAAAATAATTTATATCGCAATATGGATAGAACGCCCTCTAACGGGGAATAAGCGAAATGAATTTCGACTCAATTCAAGCTTTCTGCTTAACCCAGGTATAAACATACCAAAAGGCACCGCCAGGAAAACATTCCACTTTGCGGTTCAGAGAGCCCATATGAAACGAGTCTTTGTACTCTATGCAGAGTATGGCATTAACGAAATAGGAAAATCTACGGTTTCGTTTTGATTAAAATCTGTCTATCCCCCGATAGTACTATTTCTAGGTCTACCTGTTGTCAAGGAGGCTATAAGGAAGACAGATTTTTACCATTCCGACCGTAGATTGTCGATATACCCTGGGCACAAGGTACAAAATAATTATTCCCCGTTAGAGGGCGTTCTATCCATATTGCGATATAAATTATTTTAATTTATATCGACAATCTATGGTCGGAATGGTAAAAATCTGTCTTCCTTAGAGCCTCCTTGACAACAGGTAGACCTAGAAATAGTACTATCGGGGGATGGAGGAAGACAGATTTTAATCAAAACGAAACCGTAGATTTTCTTATTTTGTTAATGCTATACTCTGCATAGAGTACAAAGACTCGTTTCATATGGGCTCTCTGAACCGCAAAGTGGAATGTTTTCCTGGCCGTGCCTTTTGGTATGTCTACACCTGGGTTAAGCAGAAAGCTTGAATTGAGTCGAAATTCATCAATTATTGGCGGAAATGAGTTCAATTTTGTTACTCTGAGGTTTTGGGGTCACTGAAAACGAATACGACGTCATAAGTGATCTCCAGAATACCTGGTGCCCAGGATACCTACCTACTGTTTACCTCGTCATTAAAATTCATTAAAAAATTGTCAAAGATCATTACTCTGGGGGTTTTTAGGGTCACTAACGACGAATATGACATCGGAAGTGATCTACGGAGTATCTGGTGCCCAGAGTACCTACTGTTTACCTCGTCCTCGGGAGTTTTCGGCAAATTCATTAAAAAATTAGTAAAAAATCATTACTCAGGGGGTTTTTGGGGTCGCTAACGACAAATATGGTGCCCTGATGCCCAGGGTACCTACTGTTTATCTCGTGACTAATGGAAGACTCTGGAAGACGAGGTAAACAATAGGTACCATGGCCATCAAGTACTCCGGAGATCACTTCCGATGTCATATTCGTCGTCAGAGACCCCAAAAACCCCCTAGTATTGAATTTTGACTAATTTTTAAATGAATTTGCCGAAAACTTCAAAAAACGAGGTAAACAGTAGGTATCCTGGGTACCAGGTATTCCGTAAATAACTTCCAATGTGATATTCGTCGTCAGCGAACCAAAAACCTCCCGAGTAATATTTTTTGACTTATTTTTTAATGAATTTGCCGAAAACTCCAGAAGGCGAGGTACTCTGGGCGCCAGATATTCCGGAGATCACTTCCGATGTCATATTCGTCGTTGAGGACCCCAAAAACACCCAAATAATGATTTTTGACTATTTTTTTAATAATTTTTTTGCCGAAAACTCGACAAGACGAGGTAAACAGTAGGTACCCTGGGCACCAGGTACGCCATAGATCACTTCCGATGTCATATTCGTCGTTAGTGACCCTAAAAACCCCCAGAGTAATGATCTTTGACAATTTTTTAATGAATTTTAATGACGAGGTAAACAGTAGGTACCCTGGGCACAAGGTACTCCGGAGATCACTTACGACGTAATATTCGTTTTCAGCGACCCCGAAAACCTCAGAATAACCAAATTTAACTCATTTCCGCGACATTGACGTTTTAAACTTCAAACTGATAGTACGAAGTAAAATCTACTCTTAGTAAAAATTAACATTTTTAGCTCAAAAAGTATTATTTAAACTTTCATACGAGTTGAAAAAGTAACAGTTTTTGTCAGTGAATAAAATTGTATACCTATTTATATAGGTAAACTTTAAAATTTTAGTGAAAAGTCAATTAAGAAGACAAGTGTATTCTGACAACTAATAAATATCGGTCCCCGATGGGGGACAAAACTACACAACCGACGTCTTTTGTGACGACAGATGCTGATATGGATAACAGTATTTTAATTTCAAGTGTTACTAGTAATAATCCAAGTGATAGTAACCTCCAGAAAACAAAGCAGTTGGAACCGAAAACTTTCAATATTCTTTCAGATAAGTACAATGTACAAAATATTTGGGTATACATAGAAAGCACTGAAAATAATGTAGGAAAATTGCATGCAATGACAGTTGCCCATATCCTTTTTAAAAAATTTAAACTTAATAACATTTTGGAAATTAAGAGTATAGGCCGAAACCGGATTAAGGTTTTATTAAAATCATTATTAGAAGCAAATAATTTAGTTAAACATCCCCTCCTAAAGTCAGAAAATTTAAAAGCATTTATTCCAAATCACTTACTTGAAATTAAAGGGTTAGTAAGAGATGTTGATACTCGTTACGATATCAACTATCTTATGGAAAATATAGAATCACACTCACGCGTCACTAATATCTACAGATTAAATAGAAAAGTCCAAAAAGAAGACAGAACAGTTGAATTTGTACCAAAAAAAAATTTGTTGTTACTTTTGAGGGGAATATTTTACCTGATCGAGTAGCTTTTAATAGAGTCTTTTTTCCTGTCGAACAATTTGTAGGAAGAGTGACCCAATGCTTCAAATGTTTTAAATTTGGGCATGTATCTAAGCAGTGTAACAGTACTGAAGAAAAGTGTATCAATTGTGGAGAAATTAAAGACGATATACATAATTGTGATAAAAATTTAACTTTTTGTATACACTGTAAAAGCAAAGATCATGTTTCTATCTCAAAAAAGTGTCCCTCTTACGATAATCAAAAAAAAATTAAAAATATAATGATACAGCAAAAAACCTCCTTTAAAGAAGCTAAAGAAATTTCTGAAAACTCCTTATCCAGTTTAGTAAGTCACAACTCTTTTTCACCGCTAACAAATTATGACCAAAATTTTCCAGTTCTTCCTAACAACCATCGTATGTCATTATCACAACCTAATCAAATTCCTAAAAATACCAATTGCAATCAAAATAATTTCCTTTCCCAACCCAATCCTGTAAGCTTTAGTCCTCCAATGAAAAAGAAGAGAAAATCAAACTCTCCCACTATCCAGTCACCTATCCATGAACCATTATTTCCATTCTCCTTTGGACCTTCACAACCTTTGCCGATAAATTCAAATAAACCAAACTACGCTTGTTTGGAAACCAAGAAGAGTAGTATAGCTAGCAACCTATCCATTTTTATCGTGGACTTTTTAAATAAAATTCTTTCAAGTAACAATAGACAACCTATTGATATTAAATTAATTACAAGTAGCATAGAACAGGTATTGGAGGATACTTTGAAAAACCAATAAAATGCCCAAAACACGCAATTTAAATATAATGCAATGGAATGCACGTTCTGCTATAGCTAACAAAAATAGTCTGGTACAATTTCTTTATGATAAAAATATTGACATTGCTATTATAAGTGAAACTTGGTTCAAAAGAAATCAAAAATATAGTTTTAGTGGTTACAATATAGTCCGCAATGACAGAAACGATGGCTACGCTGGTGTGGCAATTTTGGTACACAAATCTCTTCGTTTTGTTGAACATAAAATCAATATAAATTACAATGAAAATATTTTAGTGTGTGCTATCCAAGTTAAATATGGAACTTTATTGTTAAATTTTTTATCTATTTATAAACCTCCAAAAATACAAACAAAATATGACGATTGGACTAAAATTTTTGAACAATTTGAGGGTCCTTTAATTATAGGTGGTGACTTCAATGCACACCACTCTATATGGGGTTGTCGTAATAATGATACCATAGGGTCACAACTTATAAATGTCGCAGATGATTTAAATTTAACAGTTTTAAATAATGGCGAACCTACAATTTTGAGACGTCCTGATCAACAAGATTCGGCTGTCGATGTAACTTTTTGTTCACCTGAATTGGTTAACAAGACATCTTGGAATGTCATTCCTGACACTCTAGGATCAAATCACTATGTCATATCTATAGAACTTATTTTTGCAATTAATGAAAATGAAATATCTCCTAAAAATAAATGGAATATTAAAAAAGCCAATTGGGCGTTATATACCTCTACTATTCAAAGTTTACACGATACAAACAATTTTCACTCGGATAATCTAATTGATAAGTACTCCTTCTTCATAAATAATATAAATACGGCTGCGGGAGCAGCTATACCCCAATATAAACCTTATAAATGTAAAAGGCACCCACCTCCTTGGTGGAATATTGATTGTGACAATATTATCAAACAACGAAAATTGGCTCTAATAAATTACAAGAAAAAAAGTAATTTTGAAAATTATGTTCAATATCAGGAGATTGCAGCTAGAACCAAAAAAACATTAAAAAGTATAGCCAAAAAACATTGGATTGAATGGGTCTCTTCGCTCAATAAAAATACATCCGCTACAACTCTTTGGAATCAAGCTAAAAAACTTTACAGAAAACCGCTATCAAACATAAAATCTTTAGATCAGAAATGGATGGATGACTTTCTTATTAAAGTTGCACCCCCAACTGCGAACCCTCAAATAATTCCCAGCTCCATAGCATCAACCCCAGCTGATAAAAATCATTTTCTCTTAAAACCTTTTACTTACAATGAACTAATTTTCGCTATAAATAATCGTAAAGATAATAGTCCAGGATACGATCATATCAAATACTCCATGCTTTTAAACCTTCCAGAAGTAGCAAAACATTTTCTATTGGACCTTTTTAATCGTATAGTTCAAGACAATTCTGACGTAAATATTTTTAAAGACATAATTGTTATTCCGATTCTAAAGCCTACAAAAGATCCAAATTCAGCCGAATCTTATCGACCCATTTCTCTTTTTTCGTGTGTATTTAAAACTTTGGAACGTATGTTAAAAAACAGACTAGAATGGTGGGTCCATACTAAAAAGTTACTACCAAACAATCAATTTGGATACAGACGAGGATGTGGAGCTTTAGATGCTTTAGCTACACTTGTAGCGGACATACAGGGTAATTTTTCTAGAAATAATTATTTGCCTACTTTATCACTAGATATAGAAGGCGCTTATGACAGTGTGTGTTTACCTCGATTAAAAGACAAAATGATCAATCAGTTTCAAATACCCATAAAACTAGCACAAACTATTCTTAATTTCTACACTGATAGACGCCTATACGTTAGAAACCATAAAAATGAACTTCTTGGACCACGTTATAACAGTTGGGGATTACCTCAGGGATCAGTCTTAAGCCCTTTTCTTTTTAATCTGTATACGGCTGATTTTCATAGCCTTAATGCACCAAGTATTACTTACAAAACAATCCAATATGCGGATGACTTCCTCATATATACAGAAAGGACAAAATATGAACCCTCCCTTACAATCTTAAGAAAATTACATGAATATTTCTCAAAATGGTTTTGTGAAAATGGTTTTAATTTATCCACTAGTAAATCTAATGTGTGTATTTTTTCACAACATAATATTCCTAACACAAATACTATTTTATTAAATGGCCAAACTTTAAATTTCTGCAAGTCAATAAAGTATCTAGGCATGTTTCTAGATCAAAAGCTAACTTGGAAATTACACATCGAGCATATGCTTGACAAAAGCAATAAAGGTCTAAACTTTTTAAAATCCATTTCTAAAACTTGGTGGGGAGCTGATGTAGAAACAGCTTTACTATTTTACAAATCTTACATCAGATCTATTCTGGACTATGGATGTATACTTTATGGATCAGCAAGTAAACAAATTTTAAATAAAATTGATGTATTTCAACGTACTGTTCTACGTATCTGTATGGGAGCAATGAAGTCTACTCCAATAGCACCATTGCATGTTGAAGCTTTAGAACCTCCCTTGAATTTTAGAAGAGATTATCTGAGTGAAAAATTTGTTGTGAAAATTGCATGTATCAATAATTCATTATATTCTAGCATAAGCTCACTAAACACAGATGATCTAACAAACAGTTACTGGAATCATAAAAATACACCAACCCTGTGTACAGCCTTTAGAACCATGTGCAACAATAAGTATATCAACAATATCAACAACCTTGATACTAACGACTATTTCGCATTTTTTTATGAACCAGATATACATATACCTACATATTATAATAGTTCATTATTAGATTTATGCATCTTGAATTCCTGTATAGACAAATGGCCCAAAGCAACTGTAATCTATACAGATGCATCCAAAATATCGGAAGGGACCGGATGTGCTTTCTACATTCCATCTAAGTCAACAGAAAAAATGTTCAAATTACCTTCTAATTGCTCAATTTTTAGTGCAGAAGCAATTGCAATTCTTGAATCCTTGATATATTTCGATAGTTTAAACAATAATTCAGTGTTAATAATATCCGATTCATTGTCAGTTTTATTATCTCTCAAAAATTCAAAATTACCCAATTATAATTCTAATCCTTTCATTTACCAAATTAAGAACATGCTTGTCAAGCTTAAAAATAAAAATAAAACTACTAATTTTATTTGGGTAAAAGCTCATGTTGGTATAAAATATAATGAGCATGTTGATTCTTTAGCTAAAGCTGCAATAACCTCTTCAGCTGAAATTGTACCAGAGGAGAGAATTTGTATTCCTGACACTTTTTGTATCTCTAAAAGAAATCAAATAGATCGTTGGAAAACTTATTGGCAAACTTTTTGTAACCACTCAACAACACAATATATTTATATCCAACCACAAATTCCAAATTCGAGATGGTTTAAGAAATTTAGTAACATCCGTAAATATATAACAACCTTAATAAGATTGAGATTTGGTCATGCTTGTTATCCTACTCATCTTGCTAAAATCAAAATTTACAATTCAGACTTATGTGAAACATGTCAAGAACAAGGAGATCTTAATCATATCTTTTTTAACTGTTCCAAATATATTCAGCATACAGGAACTCTTTTAAGCAGCTTGCAAACGCTGCAAATATTTCCTCCGTACCAAATAAATAACCTATTGGCTACTAATGACAAAAGAGTATATGATTGTCTAATCAAATTTATACATAGTACAAATGTATGTCTGTAATCAATTTTAGCCAATCTCGTTAACCTTTTTTTTTTGCCCAATTGTTTATTTTCCCTCCTTTTCCCTATTTATAGTAATGTCTTTTAGTAATTTTTAAGAGGTTTTTTTTTTCTTTTGACTATTTTGATCTGTTTGCAATAGTAGGTATAGATAGACACTTTTTTATTTAGTATTAAGTAAATTAGAATAATATGATTTTCTTTTTAATAATTTGTATTAGGTTTAATAGTTTTTTTGTATTAGTATTAATTATTATCAAGTTCTATCTGGCTAAATAGCTAAGTGCTAAAGTCACAAATAAAAAAAAAAAAAAAAAACTCATTTCCGCCGATAATTGGCAAGCTCTGAATTTTTTTTATTGTCTGTTTGAGATGCACTTTAAGAATGCATTTTTTGTATGCAGTTTTTCAATATGATACGAGTATCATGGCATATCATTGCATGAAACAATGAAGCCAGTACAATTATTTAACAATCTTGTTGAAGTAACTGAATGTCACGTTGAAATATTAACAAAAAATAGAAAAGTTATGGTATAACAATGGTATTTTATTCGTGTAGCATGACTTACAATGTATATTCCACCTTCTATCTTCTTCTCGTTAAAAAGATTTGGTGTTGATAACAGATTTGCATGCAGAACGAATCGAAGAACGTTTAAAAAGCAAGTAAATTTCTATGATATCTAAAAATCAGACACGAGAAAGGATGATAATTAGAGGTTGTTATTAACACCGTATACAGGTCTCGACTTGGGTATTTAAAGAAGTAGTACAAACGAATGCAGTAGCGTGAGACTTAAGAATAATAAGTAAATGTTTGCTGGCCTGGTATCGTATTCAAAATCGTTTTGATTGGTGTGAATTTTGCATTTTCCAATAATTAAAAATGAATGAAATGAGTTGCCGCGTTTTTATTGAATTCTGTATAATTTGCAATCTCTAATACATTCACCAGTTGATTGTGCGTTATGTATTGTGGGGCGTTCATTAATAATAACCACAAGTGGGTCATTACATGGCTAGTTAAGAACAGAAGTGAGCCAACATTGTTAGAAAAACAGAGTTATATGACTTATTTTAGATTAAAATTAGTTGATACATTATTCTTCACAAATATTTTTTGTTCTAGTTATTTCTATATTGTAGTAAAAATATGACTCAATAAGGTTTAAGTGATCGAAGCAACTGCAATGTTACTTGTACCATTTTACTTTTTAGTCAGACACCATTTTGCTTCTTATGCTGCCGTCTCACTTATCGATCATCTTTTCGGGGTTATCGATCACTTCTACAAATTCATCTTTGTTTTTGGATTTCCTTATTAATGCTTGGAGGTCTTGGAGCTCCGTCTTGTCCATTCCTTGATGTTAAGCAGCCAAGTCAATTTTTTGTAGCGCTTTTTTCCTTCTATTGTTTTTTCCGTTGTTAGTAGAAGGCAGTTAATATCCCCTCGTGTCTGAAGATATATTCAAGATTAGATATTTTCCGTTTGTTAATAATTTCACGATTACTATTCATACAGGGTGATTGATTAGTGTGATAATGCTCAGTAGATCCGCTATAGTAATAGATAGCAATAAAAGTTATTAACAAAAATTTTAGCCACATTTGAGTTTCACATTACAAAATTAGTTAGAATATTACAGGGTGTTCGATAACACAGTGGCAGACCAAACTTTTGCTTTTTTAAATAGAACGCCCTATATTTTATTTTATATTCGAAATCCTGTTAACTTCTCCATCAGAAAAATATTAAGGTTTGTTATGTTATACAGGGTATTTACAAAGTTATAACCAATTTTATATGAAAATCGTAACAAGTTCAACTCCCTGTATAAATAAAAATAAGCAAAACAGCAATAGTTTATTAATGCCATATTTTTCTACGTATTGTCAAAATTTTCAGGAATTATTGATATTGCTAATTTTCTTTACATCAAATATAGGGTGAGTCAAAACGCAAGTACAATATTTTCTCAGTAATTTTAAACGACACACCCTGTATTTTATATCACTATTGAAAAGTGCCATTACCGTACTTTAATTTTTAGATAACATTCCCTATGTCTAAATTTATTGGTTTTCGAGATATTTTCATTTTTCAATGGACCAGTACCGTGGCCTCCAAATCACCAGAATTTAATAAACTGGACTGATTTTTTTGGGGTTACGTTAATAGTGAAGTTTACAAAATATGTACCTCCAACAACAAGGCATGAGATGAAAAATAGAATACAAAGTGTATTTCGATGTGTTAATTTACAAATGCTTCGTAGGGTAAGTAGCTCATTCAATGATCGTTTTTAGGCGTGCATAAAATGTGTTAGGAGATAATTTTGAACACCTTATATAAGTAAATATTAAATAGTTATTTATGATATAAGTGTTAAAAGTACACGTTTAAGGAACGCATGTGAAAGTTTGCAGAATGAGCGAAGCGAGTTCTGTAATTCACATGAGTGCCTTAAAAATGTACTTTTTAACACGCGTATCATACAATATTTTTTCTACAAACGTAATTACAGACAATATATACAGAAACTTTTACTTGAGCTTGACTGACATTCCATTTTTATATTTTTTTGACATTTCATCAAAATTGCCTATACGGTCAATACGAACTGCAGTGCCTTAAAAATTTTAAAGCACTAGTGCCTTAATGTAGCATTTTTAAAGCTCGTATGGAGTGCTAAAAATTGCATTTTTAACACGGTTGTAGAAAAAATATTTTATTAAATGTAGCTTCTAATTTTTTCAAACATGTTTTTTTGCCAAATGTAGGTATTACTGATAAATTATTTTTCGTCCTTTATTTGTTACATTGTTACATTTACATACAAAAGTAGTGTTTAATTGTCTTCACAAAATGTTGTATTTTGTGTTTGTGTGTTTTTTGTAAAATTTATTACTAATTTTCTCTCTTTAATTGTTACATTTACATAAAAAAGTAGTTTTAATTGTTTCAAAAATGCTGCATGTTGAGGTTGTGTTTTTTTTTGTAAAATGTATTACTAATAAATTATTTTTATTTCTTTATTTGCTACATTGTTATTACCGGATTGATAATCAGTAATCGTCAATTGCCAATTCAGTCATGGCTTACTTAAAATTTAGATAAATTTAGACACCGAAAATACCTTGCTCCGAAAAATGAAAATATCTCGAAAACTAATAAATTTAGACATAGGGAATGTTATATAAAAATTAAAGTACGGTAATGTTGCTTTTCAATAATGATATAAAATAGAGGGTATTGAAATGGTTGCTGATGTGAGCACATAATATTATTTATGTAGGGTAGGTAATAAGTCTAATACTCACAGTCTTGTTAGATTTTATTTATTTAAAATGTAGTTGTAAAATTTGGGCTACCGGTTTCGGTGTTTAACATTTACACCATCATCAGGCCCTTAAGAAGCTAAAATAGTTACAATTTGTATTAGTCAGAATAAGGTGTATATGACGATACAAATATACAAACAAACAGACACCTATTAGAGCTACAGTACAAAGGACTTTGACAATATTAGCGGGTGTATTGCTAATTATTAGAGAGCGGATTTTATGCTAAATGCATATTGCATGCTTATTTCGCATATTTGAGAACTTTACTAAATTTTGCATATTTTTAAAGAAACATGCATATTTTGTGCATATTTAAAAACATTTAAGTTAAAAAAAAAATTATTTTTTAATTCGACACAAAATATTTCCCCGCACAGGCTGTCCTATCTATTAATTTGAGAACTACCTGAAGAGAGACGGCTCATTCACTGCCTTTTCATTTTTTCTTAAAAAATACCCGATCTTTACACAAAGTACCTACTTATAGTGCTTATAGTACGCCGTTATAAAATGATTGTAGGATGTTAAAATGATGATGGTTTACCGGGAAATCCGAATTTTATTTAATTTTATTATATTTAGTACAATTTGTATCCCAATTTAATAGCTATAATTGTGGTGCCTCTTTAAAATCCCCTATTGTTAAGAGAATTTACAGCTTTGACCATAGTTTTACTATTTTCTAATGGAATTTGAAATATTCATGCTTTAGATCAGATCCCGTCTTTAAACGGCTTTAAAATTTTGGAGGACATAATATGCGAAATTTTTAATGGAAATTTTGAAATTGATTTTGGTGCAGAATTTTCGGCTTTAACAAATTATTTTAAATAGGCCCAATTACTTCTGTTGATGTTGAAAGGAGTTTTTCTAGTTACAAAAAAATATTTTATCTGATCAAAGATAATGTTTCCTCGTAGAAAATTTGGAAAAACACTTTGTAGTAAATTATAATCGAAGATATAATAGTGATATTGTTGTTTTATTTTAAATAGGTAACTATTGGTAATTATCAGTTTTTGTAAAAAATGTGAATAAATTGCATATATAAAAAATAATGATTTTATTTGACAGATAATAAATAAGATTGCCGCCCCTTCCTTTAAAGAACCCCCTGGAATAAAATAGAACAGAAAATTTGTGGTTTCTCGATATGCGCATTTTTTGAATTTTTGTGCATATCTTGCACATATTTTGTAGTTTTTTACTGCATATATTTGCGCATATTTCATCAAAATTGATCGCATATAAATCCGCTCCCTACTAATTATTAATATCACGTTAAGCATGTTATAATTTAGGTTTTAGATAAATATATAAATAGATAAAATGTTTACCAGTTCCCATCTAACGTTAAGGTTATGCGTTGTTATTAAAATGTAGTGGACAAAGTTTTAGTGGGATAAGGTATAAATAAACTAAGAGTGAATACTTACATATCAGTATAGCATTAGCGAATTAGCCCTCTCCCTTCAGACATTATTATTTATTAAAGAATTTTTGTGACATTAACGAGATAATTAAAAACTGTACACACAACAAGAAGTATATAAGTGTATAATTTGATGGCACAGATATCAAGTCAATTGTGTCATGTGCTCTGTGACTGGTGTCTATAAATAAATAAAATCTAACAAGACTGTGAGTAGTAGACTTATTACCTACCCTACATAAATAATAAAATAGAGGGTGTTTCATTTAACATTACTGAGAAAATAATGTACTTGCGTTTTGACTCACCCTGTATTTGATATAAAGAAAATTGTCAATGTCAATAATTCTTGAAAATTTTGACAATAAATAAAAAAATATGGCATTAATAAACCGTTGTTGTTTTTTTTTTATATTTTATTCTGGCCTTGGTTCAGAACCTTTAGCCACGTAACTACATATTATTATACAATTATTATTCGTTTATAAGTATAAAATTGTCCAGTATACACTTAAAAATAAAAAATAAAAAAAATAAAGCTTACAAATAACAATGCCTACGTACTATGTTAATAAATACAACTATATTATTTTTTTTCTTTTTTACTACGGTAAGAACTAAAAACATACATAGGTTACAAAATAATATAATTAATTACAGTAAATATCTCATTCATACATTACATAATACAAAAGAAATACCTATTCATTCAAACGATTAGTTTTACATTCACACTTTTAATTTAATTTTTTGAAGAAATGTCATAATTAGTTTAAAAATTTTAATGTTATCCACACTTAATAGCACATTTAAGTCTAGGGGAGTACTTAAACCTGCTTTCAGCAATTCTTGTAGCAGCCACATACTTGCATTGAGATTTAAGGGACAGTTAAAAAATATATGATTTAGATTAGCTATGCTAGTTCCACAGTCACATCTGCCTGTTGGGAGAACTCCGATTTTATGTAGATGCTTCGGGAAACATCCATGATCTACTTTTAATCTTAGGATGGTCGACACTGTATTTCTACTTACTGCAACAACTTTGTAAAATTGGTTAACAGCTACTGTTGGTTGTAATTTAAACAAATTAGTGCCTGTACTTTCACCGAACTGAATCCAACGTCTATCCCATTTACATTTAATATGCTGTTTAACGTATGCAAAAAGATCACATGTGTTAAGTTCTTCAATCAATATTTGAGGGTACTTTAGTGGATTTTTAGCTATTGAATCCGCAATACTATTACCTAATATGTCTGAATATCCCTTAACCCACACAAATTTAACACTATATGTTGAAGCTGATAATTTTAGTAATTGTTGCAATATTTTTAATATAAATATATTGCTGTTAATTGTGACTCTAAAGTTTTGTAATGCATTTAATACTGATAGTGAATCACTGCACACAACAATTTTGTTCCATTGTTTCTCACAAAACCATTCAAGAGCTTTATATAGCACATGCTTCGGCGGAAAAGATGCTGGATTGATTATTTAGAGTAAATACTTTTTTTAAATTTATTTTTGGTACAAAGTAAGCACTTGTTGTACAGTTTACTGATTTTGACCCATCTGTATAGATCGTAGTGTAATCTGAATAATTACTTAAGATTTCCTTGAGAGTATTATGACAAAATTTAGTTTGGTATTTAGGGATAATAATATTTGTAGATAGAACGCTTGTTAAGTGTGGTATATCCAATGATTCCCAAATAAGGTAGCAAGGAGAGTTTGTTAAATTAAGTTCATGGTAAGTTACAAATGCTGTCACTAGCAGTGGAGAATTCTTTTTTGCAAAATGTGTAGATGTTAAATCAGCTGTATTTAATTGACTAATTATTTTTGCATTATACGTGCAGCGATAATGTTGGATTAGGAAATATTTGCTTGCCAAATATTCTCTACGTAATGGGAGTGGATTTTCAGATGCTAGAACTAGTGTAGCTTCATTTGGAGTGCTTTTCATCAACCCTAACACATTTTTCAAAGCTTTCAATTGGATTCTATCAAGTTTACGTAAATTACTTATGCTCGCTGATCCATACACCAAACACCCATAATCTATAATAGATCTAATATAGGCTCGATAAAAAGTCAATCCAGTAGTTTGATCTGCACTCCACGATCTCTTACAAAGCATTTTAAGTAAATTAATACCTTTTTCGCAGCGACTAATTGTGTAGTTAATATGTTGAGTCCAAAGCAGTTTTCTGTCAAGTATGACACCAAGGTATTTCAATTCCGAAACAATTGGAATAGTATTGCCCTGTAAGCATACTGTGCAATCTCTAATAGGGTGTTTTCTAGAAAAGAATACTACGGCACACTTTTGGTACGAAATATTGAATCCATTTAACCAAGTCCAGTTATTAAGGTTGTACATTATATGTTTCAGTTCAGTAGTACATTCCATATATGTTTTCTTCTGTGAATAGATGACAATATCATCAGCATACTCTAAACAGACAATATTGGGAGACCATAAATTGTGCAAATCATATGTGTACAGATTAAAAAGAAGTGGACTTAGAACAGCTCCCTGTGGAATACCCTTTGATGTAATCATTGGTCCTATGATATTATGACCTACTCGAATGGATACATTTCTGTCTTTATATAAGTTTGATAGTAAATATGCCATGCATTTTGGAACACCAAGAAATACAAGTTTATCACATAGTATATTCAAATCAATATTGTCATAAGCACTTTTTATATCGATAAACAATGCACCTGTGGTCATAGAATTGGAAAAACCAATTTGAACATCTGTACTCAGACGTACTACTGCATCCATCGTACTACTGCATCCGTTGTTGTTGTGCTTATTTTTATTTATACAGGGAGTTGAACTTTTTACGATTTTCACACAAAATTGGTTATAACTTTGTAAATACCCTGCAACATAACAAACCTTTATATTTTTGTGATGAAAAAGTTAACAGGAGTTCGAATATAAAATAAAATATAGAGTGTTCCATTAAAAAAAACATAAGTTTGGTCTGCCACTATGTTATCGAACACCCTGTAATATTCTGATTAATTTTGTAATGTGAAGCTCAAAGTTGGCTACAATTTTTGTTATTAACTTTTATTGCTATCTATTACTATAGCGGAGCTATTGAGCTTTACCCCACTAATCAGTCACCCTGTATACCTATGTCTTAATAGTCCAGAAAGTCACTGCGCATCCGCTAGGAAAAATATTCCGATTCGGATTTTTTGCACAATCTTACTCAAAAAGGACCCCTTTTAACAAATTTGCATGTTGCCAGGACCAAAAGTGATTAAAAAATTTTTAAAACGTTTTTTTTTGTTTTTTTCCTAAAATTATTTTTTTTTTCATGGAACACAGTTTTTTTTTTAGGTTTCTTGGATCATTCCAAACAGAAAAGGTTGAGTGACTTTTCTCTAAAGTTGGTAGTTTTTGACATATAAGCGATTTAAATTTGAAAAGTTGCGAAATCGGCCATTTTTAACCTTCAAAAACTATGTGAAAAACTTAAAATTTGAATGTTGCCAAGGTAGATAGGTGATATTCTTTAAAAATCGATTGATGAAATCCCGAAGAGTTTTTTGCAATACAGTATTTAAAACTCCTTTGTTTTTTAATGTCTAATCACGCGTGCGCGACACTAATTTCCACGCGTTGCATATTTCCGGTATGGTGCAAACGAAAGGAATAAATTCGTTATTTCGTAAACCGGCGACTTTAAGGAAAAAATCCAAAACAGGTCGATTTTTATTTTTAAGTTATGATATTGTGGCATATATGGGTACACTAGTGACGTCATCCGCCTGGGCGTGATGACGTAATCGATGATTTTTTTAAATGAGAATAGGGGCCGTGCGGTAGCTCATGTGAAAGGTTCTTCAATTCTCTATTCAGAAATGTAAGCATTTACATAATTATTTATACAGGGTGTCCAAAAAGTTTTTATTAAATTAAATTATTTGACAAATAAAGAAGTGAGGGACACCCTGTATAAATAATCATATAAATGTTAACACTACTGAATAGAGAATTGAAGAAGCTTTCAAATGAGCTAGCGCACGATCCCTATTCTCATTTAAAAAAATCATCGATTACGTTATCATGCCCAGATGGATGACGTCACTAGTATACCATATATGCCACAATATCATAACTTAAAAATAAAAATCAACCTGTTTCGGGATTTTTCCTTAAAGTCGCCGGTTTACGAAATAACGAATTTATTCCTTTCATTTGCACCATACTGTCCACAGTGGTTCCAAATGCCGAAAACGTGGTCATGAACCTTTAAAAGCGTATATTGTTTATACATTTTGGAATTACTTTCGTTCTTAAGGGTTTTTGGCATCGCTGATTACGAATCTGGCATTATTTTTTCTGAAAAACAAAATGGCGGATCCAACATGGCGGAAAGAAATTGAAAATATAAATCAAAAAGGAAATTTTTTTTCAAATTTGGTAGATTTCAAATTTGGTAGGTTAAGGTCGCTGATTACAAATCTAACATTACTTTTTTTTTAACAAAATGGCGGATCCAATATGGACGAGAGAAGTTCGAAAATTTTATTATAGCCGCGTTTTTGTTTAAAATGTTATACTATAAGGGACTTTTGAAACTGCTAATTACCAATACATTTTCTTTATGAAGTACAATATTCAGAACCTACTACTTATGTACAACTGTCCATACATACTCAACAATCGCCAGAATCATGTAATATGCGCCATTTCCCACTTTTGTATTCAAACAACTGTCAGCAATGCATAGGCAGTTATAGGCAGCTAAACTAAAGTGATTCTGTATCTCCTTACTATATATTTTAAGATTAATAAACATTAGTCGCAGAATTATGCAGAATTTTGTACTTTTTGAATGCATCTTTACAAAATTTAAATTATTTAAAGTATATTTTTACTATTTATGCATTAACAAATTCAAGGCATTTATTGTTAATAAATGTTGATTTAAGTTACATCTTACATTACTACATACTTAAAAAAGAAAAATCTGCTTTACAGCGATAAAATTGATAAACTACAAAACGTTTTACAGCGTTTTCAATATACGCGTTCTTTTTCACTTTCTCTGCCGGCCAAAAGAACCCCGGACATGGCCCATTTATTCCTGAGTTGTGAACCAGAATACATTCAGTCTGATCCTCATACCTGCGTATTAGGACTCTACGATAGTATGAGAAAACAACTGTAAACATGAAAATCCCTAAATAGGGACTCTTTTTTTCGCCTCATGACCACGTTTTCAGCATTTGGAACCACTGTGTGTCGGTGGAAAATAGTGTCGCGCACGCTTGATTAGCAATTAAAAAACAAAGGAGTTTTGAACATTGTACTGCAAAAACTCTTTGGGTTTTCATCAATCGATGTTTAATGAATATCTACCTACATTGTCAACATTCAAATTTTCAGGTTTTCACATAGTTATTGAGGGTTAAAAATGGCCGATTTCGCCATTTTTCAAATTTTAATCGCTTATATGTATGTCAAAAACTATCCACTTTAGAGAAATGTCAGTAAAGACCTTTTCTGTTTGGAATGATCCAAAAAACCTAAAATAACTTTGTTCGATGCAAAAAAAATAATTTTAGGAAATCCACAAAAAAAAAAACGTTTAAAAAATTTTTGACCCACTTTTGGTCCTGGCAACATGCAAATTTGTTAAAAGGAGTCCTTTTTGAGTAAGATTGTGCATAAAATCCGAATTAGAATATTTTTCCTAGCGGGTGCGCAGTTGCTTTCTGGACTATAAAACATTTCGAACATGGTCAGTTCATGTAATTTTTATAATGCGGCGAATTATCAACATCTCAGTTTTTCAGGCGGCGTAATGAGATAATTGTCAACACAGTTGTAGAAAAGCGTTTTTGGCCTATTCTATTTTAGATTTTACTTCTTGTTCTGAGCCAAAGGTATCATCTATTCAGCATCCTAGAAATTTAAACTTTCGACTTGTTCAATTAGTTTGTCATTTTGTTTAACAATTTTTCTGTTGATTTTATTAATGCCTTTTGTGCTTCAAAAAGAGTTTATGCAAAAATCTCTGGGTACCTACAGGTTAAATAATATTACCATAATAACCATCGACAAAGTGACTTTTTTCTATTGCTGTTTCTAGAGACGGTGGTGTTATTTGAAAATTTTATATATTTTATTTACAAATTTACGCACCGCAAGAAAGAAGAAAAAAGGAAAAACTGATTTTTTTACAGCAAAATATCTACTTCCCTTTTTCTCCTGGTTTGTTAGACATTATTCTTTTTGTTCATTAAAACATCGAAGCTACAGCGAAAGTATTGTACGAATGTACGCAGCAATTATCTAAATTAAAAGAGCACGAAAAAAACTTACGTCAAATTCCTCGCACCAAAGATAAAATATCTTGATGCTGTGTATGGTCTTTCCTTCTGGCAGCGTGAGAGTGATTCCCTCCTTCCTGTACCTCCTGATTACTTCTCCGCTTCCCGTCTCATCTCTCAACCGGAAACCGTGTTTGTCAGCCGCTTTGTGGACGCTGGCGTAAAAATAAGCGGCTGGAAATATGAAAAACTTGATTAGAACTTGTAGGAGGGGATTATGTTCTATAAAATGCCGAAAATACAAAGTCGTTTCCCTTCTCGACATATTTTTTGAACCGTAAAACTTATTTTACTAAATTTCTGCGGAACTCAACTAAGAGAACTAACTATTGATGGTTAATACAATTCAGTAAAGGAATCATTAGGCAAATAAAAATGTATCTTCTTAAAAGCTATCTCATTTAATAATTTTTAAAGTCTTTCAAACCGCAATTGGGGTTCAAATTATTTCACGTTGATTGTGTTTTATAAATTTCTTATCCGATCAAAAATCAACTACTGTTCAATTGCCTACTCATTTGCAACTAAATCAATGTTAAAACCATTTGACCACATTCATAATAATGCTCTAAGGCCCAAACTAGACGGGCCACTCAGCAGCGCTACTCTGTGGATCTACAAAGCAACTTCCGATGATTTACCGTGGGTTCGTGTGTGAAGTGGACGTCGCACCAGAGAACAATAACCACAGAGAAACGACACGCCTTTGATCTTTGGTGGCTAAGCCGCCAACGACACTTAAAGCAACCAGACCGACCATCGAAGTAATAGTCAGTGGGCATATCACACAATATAAATTCGTAAATAAAATTAAGCACTTATGTTGACTTTCAATAAATTAATATAGAATATTGCACCGAGAAAAAAGTTGCGTACAGGGCCGGCTTTTGTTGGCATTCTTTATAATAATGGAATTATTTTTGATTTACAAAAGGTTGCAAATATATCGCACAATGCAAAGTAATGATGAAAATCATATTGATTGGAACCATAAATAAAAATACCTTTTTGTTTATCCTGATTTTGGCATTGAAAGACCAATAATAAAATATACCTATTTATTACGGTAGGTGTGGCTTTCACTGATTGTTTTTGGCTTGGGCTGATACAAGATATAATTTGTTCGTCGAGGTATTTCCTAATAAATTATATTTTTTAATATAGGTTATCGAAAGATAACACAGCCATTGTAACGGCTACAGAAATGTCACAAACTCTGAAAGTTCCAATTCTCTTTGGGTGACAAATGTTCGTTATCGATAACAAGAAACATGTTGAAATCGAATGTCAATATTGTTCTTGTCTTGGAAACCTATCAAAAGTAGAGTTTTCCTTTAAAGTCGAATATCGGAGCAAACGAATAAATACCCAAGAAGTACTGTAAGAGTATATTTCTATAAATATAAATATGTAACAATCTAAAAAACATTCAAAAAAGTATTATATGAATCGTTACAATTACACCGATTTGTAACATTACATACACTATACATTCAGTATCATTGTAAATCCAGGATGTCCACCGGTATAAAATGGCGGATTACATATTTTTTCACAACTACTTCAACATGGGTATCAAATGAAAGGGTTTGACTATTAATAAAGAGTTCATTATAGAAAATCCAAAATGGCCGCCAAAAAATGGTGGGTTACATATTATTTAATTTCACAACTACTTCAATATGGGTATCAAATGAAAGGGCTTGACTACTAATAAAGAGTTCATTATAGAAAATCCAAAATGGCCGCCAAAAAATGGTGGGTTAGATATTTAATTTCACAACTACCTCAATATGGATATCAAATGAAGGGGCTTGATTAGTAGAAAAGAGTTCATTATAGAAAATCCAAAATAGCTGCCAACAGAATAGTGGATTACATATTTTCGTTGGCATACTGTTATACCCCCCTCTACTGTTTTTTTTATTTTTATTGACTTCTAAAAGGCATTTGATCGTAGTAAATATTTTATATTGATCGAGGTTTTAAGAATCATTGGCAAGATTTTCCCAATTATCGCCCCAATTATGTCTCCAACAATTTTTAGTTTGAATAGTATTTTGATTTTGTTTGCGGCGTGTAAATCAGAAATTGTCGTGTATAGAACTCTTTATATATTTTTATTTCGTAAAAATAGGATATCTTGGAATGCGATGACACCCGGACAACATCTGTTTTGACCTGGTTGGCCCTTCGGAGACTTGCGTCTGTTATGAAAAATACATGCACTGACACCAAATTTATTATTTTTATTTTGAAATAGGTATCCTTTGGTTGGCAGAGCGAAGTTTAGTTTTTTTATGCATTACGTAGGGGTAATGTATACAAGGAAATGAATCACTTTCTTCATGATTTATTATCAATAATATTTAATCAAGTCAAATTAAGACTATTAGATACCTAATAACTAATATGTAAAAATTACAAAGCAATAACAATTACCTATTATTATTCTTAGGAAATCTAAATAAACTTATTTCTCTTCCTGTCGCAGAGGAACATCCGTGAACCACACACGAGTAACCAGACATTTTAACTATTATAATTATTATATAAATGCTCAAACTTGTTAAGTCAAATATTTACCATAGACGCCTACGGACTATCGTAAAACAACCAGAGTGGCAGAATTAGCTGGAATTAGAATGTGTTGGGAACACTTAAAGCAACCAGGTTCGCGCATGCGTCTTCAAAAACGGTACACGTTTTGAGTACGGTCGTGTCATTTCTCTGTGGTTATTGTTCTCTGGTCGCACCCCAGACGAGCGACTGTGGCCAGCCACAGTCGCCGAGCGTCACTGCTAGTGGCGTCCACTAGTGGCAATTGAAGTGCAAAACAGACCGGATATATGTGATACAAGAACCCGAGAACATATTTATAGGGCATTAAAAGGAAAAGCGTGGGACGTTATCTTTGAATTATTTGTTTCTGATTTTAAAGAAGGTAGCCCTGTCGAAAATAATAAATCCCATATAGTCCAGAAAGCCACTGCGCATCCGCTAGGAAAAATATTCTAATTCGGATTTTTTGCACAATCTTGCTCAAAAAGGACTCCTTTTAACAAATTTGCATGTTGCCAGGACCAAAAGGTGGTCAAAAATTTTTTAAACGTTTTTTTTTTTGTTTTTTTCCTAAAATTATTTTTTTTGCATGGAACAAAGTTTTTTTAGGTTTTTTGGATCATTCTAAACAGAAAAGGTCTTTAGTGACTTTTCTCTAAAGTTGATAGTTTTTGACATATAAGCGATTAAAAATTGAAAAATTGCGAAATCGGCCATTTTTAACCCTCAAAAACTATATGAAAAACTGAAAATTTGAATGTTGCCAAGGTAGGCAGACATTATTTAAACGTCGATTGATGAAACCCCGAAGAGTTTTTTGCAATACAATATTCCAAACTCCTTTGTTTTTTAATTGCTAATCAAGCGTGCGCGACACTATTTTCCACCGACAGTATGGTGCAAATGAAAGGAATAAATTCGTTATTTCGTAAAGCGGCAACTCTAAGGAAAAATCCCGAAACAGGTCGATTTTTATTTTTAAGTTATGATATTGTGGCATATATGGTATACTAGTGACGTCATCCGTCTGGGCGTGATGACGTAATCGATGATTTTTTTAAATGAGAATAGAGGTCGTGTGGTAGCTCATTTGAAAGGTTCTTCAATTCTCTATTCAGTAGTGTTAACATTTATATAATTATTTATACAGGGTGTCTTTCTACTTCTTTTTTTGTCAAATAATTTAATTTAATTTTAATTTTTTGGACACCCTGTATTATGTAATTATGTAAATGTTTAGATTACTGAATATAGAATTAAAGAACCTTTCAAATGAGCTAGCACGTGACCCCTATTCTTATTTAAAAAAATCATCGATTACGTCATCACGTCCAGATGGATGACGTCACTAGTATACCATATATGCCACAATATCATAACTTAAAAATAAAAATCGACCTGTTTCGGGATTTTTCCCTAAAGTCGCCGGTTTAGGAAATAACGAATTTATTCCTTTCATTTGCACCATACTGTCGGTGGAAAATAGTGTCGCGCACGCTTGATTAGCAATTAAAAAACAAAGGAGTTTGGAATATTGTATTGCAAAAAACTCTTCGGGGTTTCATCAAACGATGTTTAAAGAATGTCTACCTACCTCGGCAACATTCAAATTTTCAGTTTTTCATATAGTTTTTGAGGGTTAAAAATGGCCGATTTCGCAATTTTTCAATTTTTAATCGCTTATATGTCAAAAACTATCAACTTTAGAGAAAAGTCACTAAAGACCTTTTCTGTTTGGAATGATCCAAAAAACCTAAAAAAACTTTTTTCCATGCAAAGAAAATAATTTTAGAAAAAAAAAAACAAAAAAAAACGTTTAAAAAATTTTTGACTACCTTTTGGTCCTGGCAACATGCAAATTTGTTAAAAGGAGTCCTTTTTGAGTAAGATTGTGCAAAAAATCCGAATTAGGATATTTTTCCTAGCGGATCCGCAGTGGCTTTCTGGACTAATAAGCAATGTTATGTCCAAATCCCAAAGCTATTTATATTTACATTTTATTATACATTGGATACATTTGAACTGAACAAAACAAATATGTACTCACAATCTTGTTTGTTTATTTATGTTAAATAGTGGGGTCCCATCCTAGGTCAAAAAAGGTTTTATTGTTTGTTGTTGAAAACAAAACTATAAGATATCAGTTAAAAGGGGGTTGCAAGCTAACATGCTTTTCACTTTCACTCAGTTGTCAGGTTGTATCAAACTATTTTTACGCCTGTAAGATACCAGATATACTGGTTGATTTTTTATGTGCTTCTTTCTGTGGTGTAGCTGTTTTTGTCTGGTTCTTCTTAATTCCATTTATGGAGTTTATTGGTATTTTTTCAAAAGCGTTGAAATTTTATACAATATTTAAAACTATGGACATTACAACCACTGATTTGGACGAACACACTTTAAAAAAAATATTAGCCGGCAAGTTTTTAATCATTTGATTAAACTTACTGTTTTTTCTCACCCATTACATTAAACGCCGCACCCTTCCAAACGATCCACTTCGCAGCGTGGTCGTCGGCGCTAGAAAATCGCCTGTTTCAGCCACTCTGTGGATCCACAGAGTAGCGTTGCAGAGTGGCCCGTCTGGTTTGGCCCTAAGAATTACCCTTGTTTTCGCACGACTCCAATAGACAGTTTATACAGCGAATGCGGAGAACCAAAACATTTGTAATTTGAAGAACTTTTTAACCCTTTTTACAATAAAAATCATTATAAGTTACATTTACGGGCAATATGTTGTGAAACTTTTGTAAAAGTTTTTTTAATTTGTAGGCAACAAATTTTTTCTTGAATACCAAATATAAAACGATTGTGTGATCAATCAATTTGTCTTCAGTACTCAAAGTAATCAAAGTACGCCTGTCCTTTGGATTCAGGGGTCGTGAGTTCGAATCTGATCAGGTGTATGAAATTTTTCATTTATTTAAAATTAATAAGTGAAAATAGTTTCTATCATTGTGGGGCAGACTATTAAAATACTTCACCGGCACAAAATTCCGCCACTAAAAATTTTTGATTGACAACTTTTAACTTTATTATTTTTGTACTCCGATTTTCAAGATTCTTGCATCAGTTGGTCGGTACATGTGTTGATATCGTTTGTAATCGTTTGTATTCCAGTAAACAAAATTTTTTTTGCTTAGATGGCATTAAACGAAGCTGAATGGAAACGTTGTATTTTCTATTAACTTTAAAAATTTCCGTGGAAAAAATAAGGAGCTGATTTTTTTCACAGTTCTTTCGTATTATCCCGGAAGCATCACTAAGATTTTGTTTTTGGAATTATCCGAATATCTCTTTTTTTTTTAAGATCTGCACAATTTTTTGCAAATAAAAACACTGATTGACTCATAAACGTAAACACCTTAAATATACGTTGGATTGATAAAATTAGAATGGCCCGCATGCAGTCCAGATCTCAATCCTATCTAGTATTTATGGGATGAATTGAAAATAGGTATTCGCCGTTATCCTAGGCCTCTAGAAAATTTGTTATAGTTATGGCCCTGGTAGAGGAATATCGGGCTATTCTCCAGGCCATGATAACACATCTTATTCATTCAATGTCAAACAGATTGCGAGCAGTCGTTGTTGCGAGAGGTGGACATACCCGCTATTGAATTGTTTTGTTGTTAACTTTTTTTGTGTTGTTAATTTTAGTAAGTTTGATATTTTTAATTAAATAAACCTTCAAATCAGTGTTTTTATATACAGCTCTTACAAGAAAAGAGATATTCGGATAATTCAAAAAACTATATCTTAGGGATGCCTCAGCGATAATACGAAAGGAGTATGAAACAAAATCAGAATTTCAACTTTTCCATAGAATTTTTTTTTGAAGTTAGGAGAAAATACAATGCTTCCATTCAGCCCGTTACCAGAATAATAAACGATATCAATACATGTACCTACAAACTGATGCAAGAATCTTTAAAATCGGAGTACAAATAATAAAGTTATAAATTGTCAAACTCAATCAAAAATTTTTAGTGGCGGAATTTTGTACCGGTGAGTGTATATAATGATTTATTAATCGGTCTCGATTGAGAAAAGATTATAGATGCAATCACAAATAACTTTTAGGATAATTTTCACCTATACCATGAATTTTCAGAAATATTTCAGAAAACACATCATTCTTTACGTTTACAACTAAGTAGTTTGTCACATAAATATAACATACTTAATTAAAGCACAGTCATCCAACGAAAATTTCAAACTTTTGTTATCTGTCATTACACAAAAAATAGCGAGCATCTCATTTGCCAACCCCTCTCAGAATTTATAACTTTTCGGACCTTTCTGGCACGGAAAATCTTCAAATATTCACTAAGAATCCTCTTTAAAAGGCTTTAAAAAAGGAACGACCAGATAATTTTCGTGATAATACTATCTAAGCCTAATCTTGTGTCCTAGAAGGCTTAAAACGAAAAAGGACCGGAAGTGTTAATAAGATTTCCTAATGTATTTCACGAGGCTGCATCTTACGCTTATTTATTTTTAAATTTGAGGAAAATGAATAGCGGGAAAAGTTTATGTCGTATTTAGAGCAAATATGTAATTTCAAATACATAAAAAGATTTCATTTTTTTGTTTTAAACTTTTCTACATACATAAATATATCGTCGCTGTGAAATCAAAACGGCATAAGTGCAAAAATCGATTTTGGAGATATTGGTATCAAAATATTTCTCTTACTTTTGTCTTCTTCTTCTTCAGGTGCCATCTCCGCTACGGAGGTTGGCAATCATCATAGCTATTTTAATTTTTGAGGCAGTAGCTCTAAATTGTTCTTTGAGCTGCATCCAAATCATTCTCGCAGGTTCTTCAGCCATGAAATTCGTCTTCTTCCGATGCTTCTTCTACCGTCTATCTTTCCTTGCATTATGAGTCGCAGGATGCCATACTGTAGTTTTATTTCTTTAATTGTAAGTTCAACTTCCTTTTCTTTACCTATTCTTCTTAGTACTTCGTTGTTCGTAACTCTATCTACCCAGGAAATCCTCATAATTCTTCTATAGGTCCACATTTCAAAGGCGTTAAGTCGTCTCATTGTCTCTACATTTAACGTCCATGATTCCACTCCATAGTATAGTACACTGTATACATAACATTTTGTTAGGCGTACTTTAATAGCTAATGTTAAATCTTTGCTACATAGGACCTTTTTCATTTTCATAAAATTAGAACGTGCTTTTTCGATTCTGACTTTGATTTCTGCAGTGTAGTCATGTATCTCTTTTTTTGTAAAACCGCCGTAAAAGGTCAAAAGAAAGTCCGTCAAATGGCGTTAGGCCGGTTTGCATAATGTTTTAATCACTTCTTTGCTTAACAGAATTTCCCAATGCGTCAGTCGCTTCGTAAACTTTAAGATGAAAGGTTACGCGTCATGTAAGTAAAACTGAATTATCTCACATCCTAGATCTGAATTATTGGGAGATATTCAGTTGTCACTGCGGCTTAAGTGCAAACAGTAATCACATTTTAAAGTCATAGTGGCATATCTGCATATTTCTCACGATTTAGTCCATAACTTGGTTATTTGCTACCAATACTTCAACAAGCAAGACTTTAAATTTTAACCAATCAATTCGTACCCCTAGTGTGAATTAAACGATAGTAAGCGATAAAAAATGAACTGCAAGATCTTTGGAACGCTCTGGTGAAAGATGTCTCTTTTGTATTTATGCCGGTTTGATTTCACAGCGACAGTATATAAAATGTAATATATCTTTTATTACACACACCGTAGCTAGTGTCTTGGGTACGCCCAGCTTAACCTTTGCCTTCCATAGTGTTGGACGATTAATTGAATCATAAGCCTCTTTGAAATCTATAAAGATCTGATACACGTCTTGATTATATTCCCAATTAGTCCATTCATTAACGGTAAAATATTGCAAAACCTTTAAATTTTAAAGAACCGCTTGGATTAACATGAAATTTGGCATACACACAGCTAACAAGAAAGAAAAAAAGTGATATTGTGCCGATATGTGCTTTTGCCCTGGGGGTGGTTTTCACCCCCTCTTGGGGGTTAAAAAATATTCGTCCAAACAAAGTCAGGAAATGGGTAAACTGGCTAATTTAAAGTAACTTTTGTTCTATAGAGTTTTTTCACTAAGTCAATACTTTTCGAGTTATTTGGCAGTGAATATGTTCATTTTTTCAACAAAATAACCACGCTTTTAGACGGTTTTTCGCAAATAACTCAAATTGTAAGTATTTTGTTGAAAAAGCATTCTTAGCAAAAGTATAGCCTATAAAAAATTTAAAAAATAGTGAATATATCACGTTTTTTATTTAGTAGAAGCAGAGTTATAGCTAATGAAATATAGGTTCATATTCGTCAAATTCCAAGTGGAATACTTTAACGTGAAATAACCAAAAATGAAGCACATTTCGGGAAAACTCATTTAAACTTATTTAAAGCGTTTAAAAATGCTTCATTTTGGTTTTATAAAAAAAATTTCTAGCATCAAAATTAAACAAGTTACGCTCAAAATAAAGTTAGTCCCTTTTGGTTTTGGTAAAAAAATCTAGAAAATCACCCCCTAATTAGTATCTTAAATGAAAATCGTAACGACTTCACAAGTTTCTTGACTCGTGTATATATTGTTTATATCATCTGTAAGTTTCATCGGTTCAAAGTCCTTATTATTGAAACGGCTGTAGTTAAAGGGGTTGAACGAGTCACTGATCACGAATGTATGCAAATTTAGAAACACCAAATCTTGATCAATTTTTGTCTAACAGAAAAACAAAAAAATACATGATATTCAGAAAAGCAAATCTGACTTTTTTTGCATTTCGAGACTTTTGGTATCTCTAACAATTTTTAAGTTATTTTGAAAAAAAAAATATTTTTCAAAATTTAAATTTTTAAAAATTTTACTTTGAAACCAAATTTTTTCAAAAATAAACACTTTGAATCGATGAAACTTACAGATCATATAAACACAATATAAGTAAAATAATTTATGGAGCGGCAACGATTAATTTCATTTAAGTTGCTAAGTAGGGGGTGGTCTTCCCGATTTTTTTTTGCAAAAACAAAAGGGACCAACTTTATTTTGAGCGTAACTTGCTTAAATTTAATGCTAGAAACTTTTCGTAAAAACAGAAATAAGCTTTTTTTTATAGGCTATATTTTTGCTAAGAACGGTTTTTTCGACAAAATACTTACTTTTTGAGTTATTTGCGAAAAACCGTCTAAAAATGTGGTTATTTTGTTGAAAAATGAACATATTCACTCGCAAATAACTCGAAAAGTGTTGACTTGGCGAAAAAGCTCTATAGAACAAAAGTTACTTAAAATTAGTCAATTTGCCCATTTCCGAAGTTGTTTTGGACATATATTTTTTCACCCACAAGAGAGGGTGAAAGTCACCCCAGGGCAAAAGCACACGTCGGCACAATATCACTTTTTTTCTTTGATATGTAAGCTATACGTATGCCAAATTTCATGTCAATCCAAGCGGTTCTTTAAAATTTAGAGCAAAAACCGTGAAAGAATGGACTAAATAGTTTTCAAGCGTTTGTCTAATAGTAAATATTTGATTAATAGTCGATCTTTCAGGCCTGAAACCACACTGGTAGTCACCAACTATTTCTTCGGCGTATGATGGTAGTAATATTTTAGCGTTATTTTAGTAATACCGAAGCCAATATTTTAAACGCTGTGTTCTTTGGCATACCTGTCAAGTATCTTTTTATGCTGAACTCATTTTGTGTCATATCGTATTCTATGGAACATTGTGAGCCCATCAATGTATTCTCATTTATTATATATTATTAAAACGGGTGACTGTTACCTATATATTGTTATATTTCTATTTGATATGAAAATTAAATTGTGATAATTATAGACAAAATTCAATTTAATATAAAATATTTTCAATTTTCTCAACCACGGGCATATAAATTTAGAACAACCTGTATACAACAAATTGTTATATTTAATTTTAAGAAGTGATTAAACGAAACTCGGGACAATGCGCTTAAAATAAAACTCAAGTGAAATCGATAATAGGTCATTATCGTTGTTCGCGGAAGGTTCGATCATTAGCCGATGCTAGATAAGACTTAGTGGAAGTAGATAATAGATCATTAAATTTTGTAATTAGTAGAAAGTAATTTTAGAATGGGAATTAACTATTTTTCTTTTGAAATCCATTAAGAATTTTTAGAAAGATTAAAAATTGGTTTTGAGGAATACTGCGAATGAGAGTTGGTGGTGGAAGTTTGATTTGTGAATCTGGAAGGGATATTTAGAAAGTAGGGGAATGAATGACAAATAGAGATCAGAATGTTTTGAGCTGTCGAGAAGTGAAGTCCAGTAGTAGACGGTAGTGTACGGAGAGTGAGAAAGCCGGTGTAGTTCCGTGAGTGTGGAGTATCTATCGTGGAACGAGAGGTAGGCCAGGTTGAGAGTAAAAGAACCTCCTTGAGCCAAGAGTTCCCGGTAGCTGATTGCAGTTTCGAAAAAGGTAGAACACAGCATCACGACAGAAGCAGGAAACGAGAGCTATACGAGCTAGTTTCAGAGGAGAACATTACTGGAAGCCAGGACGAGGTTTTGATTGCAGCCAAGGATAGCAGGAAACGGGTCTTGTGTGAAGACATTCTCAGTTCACCAGAAAAAGGTCAGTCTCATTTGTTTGGACATGAATGTATGGGTTTTTCGTATTAAATACCACATTTAAAATTGAAGAAACATAATCAATAATATCAGAAAAGCTTCATCAAACTTAAATAGAATTGTTGCTAATAAATCATAATAGTTAAATGTTAATAAAAACTTTCAATTGGAAACCAAAAGGAAATAAGATTCCCATGTGTAAATGTTATGTTTAAGAATAATAAGATATAGCAAATATTAAGCAGTGATTGCCATTTAAATAAAATAAACAATGTTGATTACAATTGTAACCCATATGTGTTATTATTTTACTCTTTTCTTTCCTATCCCGATTAGGAACCATTGAGAAATACTTAGAAGCCACGTAAGTAAGTAATTAATTTTATAAAAAGCCCTGAGATTGAAAACATATTGATATGTGATCTGGTAAATTAATTAGATTATTATTAATGCATTGATTAAATTAAATGACATATAAAAATATTATCTCATATCAATAATCAAGATCACATCAATATATTATTTATTAGAAAAGTGTGGAATAATATCAAATATATTGCTCTGTATACTTTGATCCTCCCCTATCGTATCAGTAGACACTTCTAATAATTTTATGCAGAACCTGAGACTAACCAATCGCACAATAAAATGTATTTGATTGATTTACGCGCCAAGTAGAGGGCCTGAGAGGCATTTTTATGGTAAAATTGTCAATAAATTACCTTTTCTTCTCTCACTTCGTACTCACTAAAAGGAATTTGGTTGAGAGAAAAAAATGCTAATGGCGTGAAAAATTCCGAGAGACATTTGGGGGTTAAATTGGGGAGAAAATAAGTTATACACGTGGAAAAAAGCTTTGACTGACGGCTTATAAATTATGGAGAGGGTTTCGTCTCAGAGGGATTATGTAATTTTGAATTGTTTATTACTTGTTCGGTATGTTGGTAAACAAGTAAATAATTTGGTTTTGGTACTCAATGTAATAAGTGAAATAATTTAATGTACACTAAAAAACTGTTCGACAATATTATGTTCTATTTGTAATGTGTGTTTGATCGTCTAATGAGAATTATAGCAGACATATGACATAAAAATACTACTTTACGAAAGTCAATTTCTTTAATGATTTGAAAATAATTCATATATCTAGTAAGCTTTAAGTTAAAACATATGTTACAGTTCAAGTTGATTCTCAGTTAGAGTTGACTCCAACTAGTTGGAGTCAACTCCAACTGAAACGAGCAGTAAAAGTTGATTTTAAAAATTTAAATCAACTTTTACTAGTTGGAGTTGACTCTTCCTGGATCGATTCAGTAAATGTTAATTATACGAGAATCTCAAGTGCATTTTTGATGAGTGTGCGTTTCTTTGTTTTGGTCGTTTCAACTACTTATTAGTATAGTCTGTAACGTCGCCCCCGTTAGGTAAATTATTTTGATTAGATTTTTTGCACAAACTTACTCAAAGAAATACATCCGTATAACAATCCTTATAACAAATACATAGGGTGTCACGCGGTACCGCGGTCGAAAAATTGTTTAACCAATTTCAGTAAAGCCAGTCAGAGCAGAGGAACAGACGCGTTCGATAAAGAGTATTGAGGTGGTGCGTACAAAATTGTATCGTCCATCATAAAAAACATTAACACTTACTTACAACTTTGAGGATTTTTTTTTAATTTTAGACGAAATAAAAAATTCGAATGACAGTAATGACAGTAATGACAGATGACTTTTGCATGATGGCCGGTTTTGATGTTTAATCGATAGTTATCAATATTGTATACCTACCTAATTACTAAATCTGTAAAATTTTGATTTATTTTGTATGAATATAATTGCGAAACAATACAGAATTTTACTTTTACAATACAGACATAAATTTTATTAATAATAAGATAAATTTTGTACAATATTTTTAATAATTAAAGTAAATAAATTTTAATTTCACTCAAATAAATAATCGATTGCTGCCATTGACCACTTACATTCAATCTCGGTTAATTTGATTAATTATCGCGGCAGGTAAAGTAATAGGTTTGTTCGTAGTACGATCCAAACGATCAGCAACCGTTGCCAACCATCAGACACATGCGCAGTTAACAGTTAACGCTGCGCAGTTAACAGTTAGAGATCGTAGACTACGAACACGCATGCATCTGATGATTGGCAACGGTTGCTGATCGTTCTACGAACAAACCTAATATTCTTCTTTCAATACAACAAAGTGAGGGCAAATGAGTACAATACTGCCGAAAATGAGGACAAATGAGTACAATAATGAATAATTTTAGTGACGTTTGGCGATAAACAATGATTTTAAACAAATTCGCAAAAATAAATTTTTTCACTTCGTACAAATTTTTTGTTAGATCCTTTGGGCCTTTTTTTCTCTAAAATTGACTGTTGTCGAGTTAAAAGCGACTAAAAAATTTGAAAAACGCCAAAATAACCATTTTCAAGGTTTAATAACTCGGTTAAAGATAATTATTGTGAAAGTCGAGCGAGCGGCCGTGGAGTAACGGCATAATCGCTGGCCTCATACGCCAGTGCACGTGGGTTAGAGCCCTGCTAAAGAAAAACCATTTTCATTTCCAATAATGACACGAGCCTTCTCACCGTGCCTCGGAGAGCACGTTAAGCCGTCGGTCCCCCTGGGCTAGTGTACATCGACACTAGTTACTTGAAACAGGGTTAAAGATGTAACTGGCGCCGGAACTGTCCGAAAGACAAAAATGCCATACGATATTATATATTATGAAAGTCAGAAACTAAAAAAAATCAAAGATTACAGCTACCTCTATAAGATCCTGAAGAAATTTTTGTCATTATTTCATTAATAAGATATTATTTTTAATTATCAACAATGAGCGCTAACCGTGTATTGAGGCGGCCGTCAATGTGAGTGCGAGTGAGATTCACCATTGGACGGCTGGAATGGTGCATCCCTTTAGCACCCACCATTGACGGCCGCCTAATACGCACTTAGCGCTCATTATTAATAATTAAAGATAAAGCTTAGTAATAAAATAGTGACAAAAATTTCTGCTGGATCTTGTAGAGGGGGCTATAAACTTTGATTTGGTCACTTTCCGACTTTCATAATAATGGATTTTAACCGAGTTATTAAGCCTTGAAAATGGCTATTTTCGCATTTTTCAAATTTTAATTCGCGTATAACTCGACAACAATCAATTTTAGAGAAAAATCACAAAATACCTTTTTTCTACGAGCGTACAAAGATGTCTACTTTCGCGAACGCGTTTTAGTTTAGAAAGTTTTACTTTTCCGCACGCGTGTTACTTTTCCGCACGCGTTTTACTTTTCCGCACGCGTGTTAATTTTTTAAAGACTCGTAGAAAAAATATTGTTCCTAACGCTTGCAGAAAGTCTCTTTTCCGCAGTCGCTTGCCGAACTCCCGCTTCGCGTCGTTCGGCAAACTGCAGTCGCGTCCGGAAAAGTATGACTTTCTGCACTTGTTAGAAAAATAACTATTTTTGCTCAGAATAACCCAAATGATCTAAAAAAAATTGTTCGAAGTGAAAAAATTATTTTTGTGAATTTGTCTAAGAAAAATTGTTTAAACAATTTATCGATCAAGGTACTGACTGGCACCCAGTAGATTTGTTATAAGGACTTCTTTTTGAGTAAGTTTGTGCAAAAAATTCGAATCGGAGTAATTTACCTAACGGGGGCGACGATACAGCCTAGACTAATTTGAACATATTCAGTAACATTTAATTTCTAGAATCGGCTGTTTGTGTGAATCAGAATCAACTTTTACTAAAGGGCATTGGGAAGAGTATACTTTTCCTAGTTGGAGTCTACTTTTACTAGTAAATGTTGAATATAAATCTTCATTTTATATTTATAATCAACTTTTACTGAAACCAGCCGTTAGAGTTGACTCCAACTAGTTGGAGTCAACTCCAACTGGATAATCAACTTGAACTGTAACATATACATATAGAAGAAAACGAACATATTATTTCCTGTGGAAAATACGGTGAAGTTGTTTAGTTATTAAGAAGTAAGTATGAACAGTTTTATTTTAATTTTTCTTTACAACTATAAGCAACTCAGAAAAGTGGCCTTCTACAACCCCAATAAGAACTTCAAGTGGTTACTGACATAGAACAAAGTTGATGTGTGCATCATAGCTTTTTCTTGAGCTTCATAAGTAACAGATAGAACAACTTAAAATAACAATAATTGCCCATATGTAATTTGTCCTAAAAACACAGTAAATAACATAAAAATTTGTAGTCTACCCTTCTAATCATAACATCTTAATAAATTGGTTCTTGAGAAAATAAGTTATATAATGTATATATCTTTAAACCATCCATCTGTTTTTTAACTTTATAAACTCGAACTAACTCACTACAACTTTTTATCAGTTAACTAAAAACTTCCACCCTTCTAGTAACATTTTAATAATCCACAGTAACATTCCGCATCTAATATTAAAAATTTTATCATACTTGAAACTTTCACGTCACATCCAGAGAGGACGTAAAGCAAATTTTAAAAATCTTACCGGGTCCTTGTCCGTCATAAGTGAAATCCTTGATGTACAAAGTCCTCGCATCTACTGCGTAAACTTCTCCGGAGACGCCGTGGTGTAATTCCGAAAGTTTTCCTATGAGTTTTCCGAAGTACTGAGCTCCGTGGCAGTGCTCTGCAAATAAAGTTAACGGGTTAGGAGTTGTCTTAATAGCAGTGGCGTCTACTAGTGGTTATTGTAGTTAGTTTATTATAACATTAATTATTGCATGTAAATACATTAATATTGTAAATATTTGCACATTTCGTGTAGTAAAAACAGGAGAAAACGATAATTAATAAATTGTTTTTGTTCAGCACCGTCGAAGTAGATGGCGCCTTTGTACGATTACCACTGGACTGGGAAACATCCAGGGGACGTCTATTGGCCTTTGGGTGTGAGTTCGTAATGTTATTGTTGAGTGTTGTAATGCATTAGAGATAAAAATTTGCAGCACAAACCCAAACGTGTACTGTATAATTAGTTTATAAAGTTAATAATCGTATCTTTTGTCTACGATTCACTAGGTAGATAAAACAATACATGTTTGTGAAGGAATTTCAAATTTAGGACTCGATTGTGAAATTAATAGGCAGTGATAGTATTATCCATAATTTTTTAGAAGCTACATTTATTTGAGTTTCCATAACTCTCTAATTTGTAAAAATTACACGGAAACTTTGTGAAGGACAGGCAGAGGTATGTTTTCGAAAATATGTTTTTTTTTTCAATTTAGTTAGGAAAATTAGTTAGAAAAAGTCTGGCGGGAAGAAGATTGAAGAAGCGGATTGGCTAGGAATTTGGGACGAGAGAAGAGAAAAAACAAAAACGAGAGAACGAGAAATGTGAAATCATCTTAGAATGGATTTTGAAGACCTCGCTTTTCAAAGTTTAGAAGCAGTAAATTTTTGAAAAAGTTTATTAATTCGATTACAAAAAAAGTGTGAATGGATATGATTATTTGTTAAGGTAAAATAATAATTGTAAAATCTCAGAAAACCAACCTTCTTCTGTCCTGTGTGTTACTTGGTTTTTTTTAAGAGCTTTCACTGTTCATGGAGCATGTGGAAGATGGTGGTGAGAGGAGTTTGGGAATCTGAGGAATGAATATTTTTTTTAGAAAGTGAATCGCTTTGAGGACGCTTAAGGTCCCAATGTTAGGACCCCCAAAAAACATAGGGTGGGATATAATGGTGATTTTATAGAGGATGTGAGTGAATATATGGTAAATAGTATTATTGTTTGCCGACGTTGAAATTGAGTGACCTAGCAATGTGAACTACATCGTTACAGTATCATACGACATAGTTTTTGTAGACGTTAAAATGAGTTATGGTCATGAATTTAATGAATGAATAACACAAAAACACGCAGAAATTGATTGGTTTGTCGTAGTAGTTTCTTGGTTGGTGAGACTTTTTCGACAGGACTTATTGGTCTGCCCTTGCGGAATTTGTGATTTTGCAAGCTATTGGAACATATTCGGATCTTTTCTATTGAGATAATCACCTTTCCAGCATTTCAAGCAATATTTCAGGCAACGAGAGATCGTATTGTTTGATTTTGGGACCTCACAATGCAACCGCTTCACTTTAATTATGACGTCTCTCGAGAGTATCTAAGCCTACTTGGTTTCACAGTCTCTAAAGAACCTCAAGATTTTTGTTGCGGTTATTGATAGATGGCTGTGATGGGAACGATTTTAGTGACTTATAATTCTGAATTATATAAGGCTGACATCGTCTTTATCAGCGGTAAGTCTCTGGTTTTCACTAGATGATGACTGGTCGCTAGAATTTTTGGAGCTTGAGCGCAGCTCTGTTTAAAAACTTTTCTATCTTCTACGCTTTTATGGTTTTTGTTTTCGAATTCTCAATATTAATCTACATTGAAATTTGCTTGTTTTTAGAGGAGATCATCCATCCTCAAAAGAGTATGATTTTGTATTTTGAAACAACACTCGACTTGGGCATCGAAACGTTAATAAAATCATTGTTTTGGTAAAATTGTGGCTTATTTCCCATTGAAAATAGTTAGTTATAAAAATTCCACAAGGAAATAGCTTCAAAACAATATCAAAAGTCCACTGCTGAATATAGGCCTCCTCCTCTTATTTCGAACCCTGCTATTTTGCGCCGCTCTCATCCAGTTTTTATTTAGCCTTCTTAAATCGTCAGTTCGTCTTTAGGCGGTCGACTGATGCTCTTGTCTTCTCTTGGTTTCCATTCCAATATTCCATAGTCCATCTGTCATTCTGGCTACGTGTCCTGCACATCTCCATTTTAGTCAGGCTATCCGTTCGATGACGTCAGTCACCCTTTTTCTTCTCCTGACCTCTTTCTTCTCCTGACCTCTTTCTTCTAGAGGAGTACTCCAAATAATTTTGATTGAGTGTGAGCAGCTCGTTGACTTTGATGAGTTCATGCAAGAATTTGCGCTGATATCCATGGGAATTTGCTAGAGACTTAAGCAGATTAGCTGGAGCTTAAGTAAGAGTCTCCAGTTTTTCGAATACTTGTCGGGTTTTTTCTAGCAATAATTGTATGCGGAGTATTGCAATTAATGCATGGCATCATGTTTCTATAGAAGTTAAAAAATTACTTTTTTATATGGTAGAAAAGAGCAATATTTCAATGTTAGAGCTACTGCTAAAAACGAAAGTCTTTTTGAAATCACGTCATTTCAAATATTTAAACTCACTTCTTACTTCTCCAGTACAGTTAAATTAAGTTCGTGTACAATTATGGCTAAAGTCTCCGGAACAAAAATGGCTGTTTGGCTACACAGTGTGGCAAAGCCAAATGGAATAAATCCATTCTTTTGCGAGTGAATGATATTGGAAATAAATCCTGAAACAAGTCGATTTTTATTTTTAAATTACGATTTTTTGGCATAACTATATATTATAGGTACTAGTGACGACATCCATCTAGGTGTAATGACGTAATCGATGATTTTTTAAATGAGAATAGGGGTCGTGTGCCAGCTCATTTAAAAGGTTATTTAATTATCTATTTAGTAATATAATCATTAATAAACCTTTTTATACAGGGTGTCCATGTTTTTTTCAAATAAATTAATGGACACAAAAAGAAGAATGTGCGTAATTTATTTAATTCAAAATACATTTTATTGGTGTCAGAAAACAGAAATAAATATTTATACAATAAAATGTTTATTTGAGAAATAAACATTGCTTTTCGCCTTAATTAAATATTCAAACTGCAAAATAGGCAATTTGAACATTTAATTTAAGCGAAAATCAGAGTTTATTTGTAAAATGAACATTTTTTCTGTTTTCTGATAACAGTAAAATGTGTTTTAAATTAAATAAATTACACATATTCTCCTTTTTGTGTAAATTAATTTAATTCAATTTTTTTACCCCCATATAAATAATTATATTAATGTTTATATTACTGAATAGAGAATTGAATAACCTTTCAAATGAGATACGACCCATATTCTCATTTAAAAAACTCATCGATAACATCATCACTCTCAGACGGATGACGTCACTAGTATGATATGTATACCAAAAAATCATAATTTAAAAATAATAATCGACTTCTTTCGAGATTTATTTCCAAAATCGCTTATTCACGAAATAAAGAATTTATTCCATTTGGCTATCCCACACTGTATGAAACAATAATTGCGGATAACTGTAAATAACAAAGATTAATGACTAAGTTAAAAACATGTCAATAATTCTTGACCCCTTTTTGGGCACGCTACACCACGAACCAACATCTCACCTTCACTATATTATTCCTTCTTTACTGCACTTTTTGGAATTACCTTGTGTTTAGAAATGTCACTAGCATAGACTCTGGTGAAAACTTCTACCAAACTAGACAGAAGTTAGATAGAATAGAGTTGTAATTTATTTCTAGGGAAGTTTTTAAACTTTCCGGAATATATTTAAATTTGAGGACAAATATGACGAAAATAATGACAACTTTTATATTAAGTTGCTTTTTTATTGCTTTGAACGAACACCCATCACTCTATATTCCGTTGGGAAACGGAGTAGCTGTAAAAAAAAACGTAAAAATGACGAGAATTTGACACTGCTCAATTGCAAAATTGCTCATTTTTGGTTAATTTTTCAATACATATAGGAAACTTTTACCTTCTAAAAAAAAACGATTTTTGTTTTTTTTTGCGTACCAAAATTCCTTAGTCTCATAGAAATACTGCCTTAAAATTTTATTAAAAAATTCGAAATATGTAGAAACGAAGTTATAGCTGTATTTTTAACGGTACCTACCTGAGCTAAAACTCGTTTGTATACAACCACGCGCACGACGCCTGGTCAGTGCAGTTGCAACTCGACTGTAGGGTTCTAAAATTTATAAAGCGAACACGTGTTTTATATTATTGAAATTTATCGAAAAGCATTGTGTTAAGTAATTTAAAAGTAATTCGAAATAAGCGAATCAGTTTACTGCAGAAAACAATTCTGAATTAACCAGTTAACTTATTGGTTTATAGATGGACCCATTCCAGAACCGGAAAACCATATTGGATTATAGTTCTGGAATGTTCGAAGTCAATTTTGTGCCCTGTATAAAGATGGTGTTGACCAAGAACTGAAACTGAATCGTAATCGCGAAGAGATATGAAATGTTCATAAATCCTATTTTAGATTCTACGGTTGGTTTGGCCTATGTAAGATCGGGGGCAGTCTGAATAGGGGATTTCATCATAAGCTCCGTGTTTTTCATTTGCGATGTAGTCTTTGACTGATCGGACAAGGGATGAAAGTTTTCTATGGGAGGTAAATATTGTCTTTATTCCTTGTAGTTTGATAATTTTGTCGATTTTGTCAGTAACACCTTTGATGAAAGGAAGAAAATGATCGGAATCTGAGTCCTTGGGTTGAGGAAGTTGAGGAAGTAAGGTTGGAATTGTGGAAGCTCTATCGATGTCATTTTCGCAGTAACCGATTTGGATGAGGGCTTTTTTTAAAGAAGAGAGCTCAGTAGATCTACTTGCATCATGGAAAAGGCATACTGATCTAGAGACAAGGGTATTAATGTCTGAATTAAATTGTAGTTGGTAAAATTAAAGTAGGCATGTAGGTAGTGGTTGATATGGGTGGGTTTCCGATAAACAGAGTGATGAAAACTCTGGGATTGGTTCTTATTTACGAGAACGTCAAGAATCGGTAGGGATGAGCCAGTCTCCATCTTCATCGTGAACTGTACACTCGGATGCATATAATTCAAATAGTTTTAAACGACACCAGAGCATTACTGCAGTGGGATCAAATACCGCATGTGTCATCAACATATCGTAACCAACATGTGGGTTTGAGCTTGGATGTGTATAGTGCTCGAGTCTCGAAGTCTTTCATAAAGATATTACCAATTACTGGAGAGAGTGGTGAGCCCATTGGAATACCATTTATTTGTCTGTAGAACTGATTTTGAAAGATGATATAAGTATTGGACGTGCAATTTTTACTGAGGAATAAGTGGTCTTTCTGGGTACTGTATTTTCCTTTTCTAGACCAAGAGAATATCGAGATGGTTTAACCTGGACACAGTGAGTTTCATTTTGATATCAATTCTTGTAATCATATTGAATATTTAAGTTTCATTATATCAAACACGGAAACCTTTCCGAACATAACGCACCTTCAGTGCAAGACTGCAGTAAGTAAAAATAAATAAGTTTTGAGATAAAGACGATTTTGTTTATTTTCGTGCTAATATCGGTGAAATAATACACAAGTTTTAAGAAAAATTAACATTTAATTATTATTTTGCATGCTTTTCAGCCTATATTACATTAACCAAAAATAGAAATTTAAATAAAATAATATTAATGCAAAAAAATTAGGAATTTCAAAGTTACAACACTTTTGCACGGAAAAAATTGTTAATCACTACAAATTTAGTATTAGAATTTCAAAGTTACAACAGTTTTGCACGGAGAAAATTGTAAAAAGTGTAGACACATTTACTTTTACAGTAAAACCTGTGTTACCGGCCACCTGCCAACATCGGACACCTGTACTAACGGCCAGTTTAAAAATTCCCCAAACCAATTATGTATATCTAGACTACAAAAACTGGCAATACCGGCCACCTTTCTATATCGGCCAATAGTTCTTTCATTTTTAGTGGCCGTTACTGACAGGTGTTCCCGTAGTTGTTGTCCTCTTCTCGTACATCATCTTGTGCCAAAATATTTTTATAAAAACTATGGTGGGCTTCTGGTATCATACCCGAATGGCATAAGTATACCAAATCTTTCTTTTTGGCCATTTGAATTTTTGGCTGTTCTTTGGCAAGATTTCTGAGAATAGATATTTTTGACTTGTCAGTATTGTCAATACACAAGTTTTAAGATCACTGTTTTCCTTTCATGAGAAAAAATACTTTTTGGTCGTAAATACTTAGTCTTAAATTATGTGATTTTAATCCAATCTAACCAATAAATGGTCAAACGACATCGCACACATCTTATGGAAAATATAATGTCACACAAAGGACATAAAATTTACATGAATAGTTTGGTCTCGTAAATCTTTTTTTATTGTCTCGGCCGTTAATGGATTACGTATACACGCTGTATATTAAAATTAAACACCACAGATATAGATATTATAATAATAATAACAAATATCTTACTTTTTTCGTGCCTTTCATTGCTTGTTATTGAAGCCATTGCAATGTTCCGTGCAAAACTGTTGTAACTCTGTTACATTAAAGTTACAACAGTTTTGAACGGAACTTATATTCAAAAACGCAAAAAAGTTAAACTGTTGTTGTTGTAATATTTAGCCGGTTAAGCATTTGAAAGTTACTAAAGTTTTACAGGGGATAGATATGCATGTTTACAATCGAATTCCATGATTACTTCATTTTCGTAAAATTTTTGAGTTACTGCAGTCTTGCACTGAGGGTGCGATATGTGTGTATACCGTGTAAGTAGGCCTACTTTCTCCCTTTCGTACAAAAGCCACTTTGGCCCTTTTACTGTATATATCACAATTCGTTCCTTCAGAAATAAAGATAGATATTATCTAAGTTTTATGGAAACATTAATCCTGCAAAAAGCGGAAATATATTCGTTTTAATGTTCCTTGCAAAGGCGTGCCATATACGTCTCGGGAGTCTGTAGTGGGGTCTGTGAAGGAGAGCCGTCGCATCGGAATGTCCATTGGGAACTCTAAAAATGATCGTTAACCCAGATGGTAGCACAGACGGATTTCTGGAATTCCTTTAGAAGAGGAAAGAATAAATAATGGAATTTTGAATATTATTACCATCGATCGGGAGGGAAAAATTGGCACGGTATTTCCAGTAATATCACGTTATATCCATTATTGACTTAAACGATATAATATTTTTTGAATAATTTCTGATCTTTTAGAAAAAATACTGAATGATCTCTGAACGTGTTTAAAAAATAACCAAAGAAGAGCAATTTCCTAAATTAATATTGTATATTTTTATTTTAAAATCATTAGCTCACTAGGTTACTGAGAATTTACTGATATTTAATTCGCTCAAAAATAGATTATGGTAGTATATTATATATGTCAGCTTCCAACTCACAACTAAATTACCCCAATGTCATTCAGAACACCCACCGGTCTTTGAATATGTCTTGGTGTGAAAGAATGTGTGTTCTTGGAAAGAATGTGTGTGTACTTTGTACGCACGTAAGAAGTTAAGAAGCTAATGCAGGCAGGCTACAGTTTCTTTAAACATGACGTATTCATGTTATTTTTAATTTTTGGTATTATTTTAAGTATTAAAATTAGTTTAATATTTAATTAAAAATACAATTAAAACGCTTAAAATATATTTGTTTCGTTGAAATAATAATAATAGCAGTATAACTTATTATGTGCGTACAAAGTACACACACTCTTTTTTTTTTTCTATACTAATAAGTCCAAAATAGTTATTTTCCTAACAAGTGCAGAAAGTCATTATTTTCCGCACGCGACTGCAGTTTGCCGAACGACGCGAAGCGGGAGTTCGGTAAGCAGTCGAGTACGGAAAAGAGACTTTCTGCAAGAGTTAGGAACAATATTTTTTCTAAGAGTCTTTAAAAAATTACCAAATCTTAATCAATTAATTTAATTAATATGAAAATACATACACAAATTAATTCTTTGACAAGGTTGTCAAAACCAAACTTTCAATATAATTAGTTAGCATGACGACGATCTTGGTTTCCATGGCGATGATTCAAAACGCCTGTTATTGTTTACCGATTTGACTTTCGAATATTATGTCAAAATAATTTTATTTCATCGAATTGTCGTGTTAATTTCATTAAAACAGGAACACAATAAGATATATTTTAAATAAATTAGTAAATAATATCTAAATATTAGTTTATTGCATGTATTATAACTACTTTAAGGCCATATTAACATATCTAAATTAAGTGCGGAAAAGTAAAAACCGCGTGCGGAAAAGTAACACGCTTGCGGAAAAGTAACACCCGTGCGGAAAAGTGAAACTTTCTAAACTAAAATGCGTGCGCGAAAGTAGACATTTTTGCACGCTCGTAGAAAAATATATTTAAAATATATTTAAAAGTCAGTATAACTATAAAATCAGTACAACTATAAACTAACTTTTGTCTCTGTTCTCACAACTTTTAAATCACCACTTAAAAACCATAATAACTATAAATAAAAATCACAACAACACATTCTTTAACCACATCCGCCATATTGAATAATTTTTGACATGTCATTGGAATGCCCAATCAGAGACAACAGATAACGTATCTGCGCGTAGGGCTAACAATTTTTGATGAATTCGCGCACGTTTACATTTACTTCCAATCCCAACATTTTTCTCCATCGCGCCTAAAGGAGTATAACGTCAAAAATAAAATTTTGGGCAGCTCGGTATGCGAGGTCAAATGCTATCCCAACTGAACTATTGTACGAACTAAACGGATCATCCATCGCCATCTATGTGAAGATCGTAAGATTCCCTATACTAGATTGGTAAGTATTTCATCAGCTGGTGACCGAGAAGGCCCTGCCTTCTCTTGTGATTGTCCCTCTTGTTATATATCTTGGTATCCGAATCCCATGATCAGTAATATGTTTTCTATGATTTGTCGTAGCCATGTTATTTGTACTAGTGATACTGCCAGAGTTTTTAATGTAGTGTTTCTCTGTTGTTTATGCCGTTGGCAATTGTTAATAGGTTCCTCTGCCTTCGACACCGATTCACCAATATCAGGACAAAAATGCCTTCCACTTATCAAGGGAAGGGTTTATTTATTTATTTGGTCAGTTGTGGAACTGCTTATACCGAAAATTACTGGTAGCAAATTTTTCATCATAGCTGGCTATCAAAGCAATACAAGAAGCTCGAAATATGTTAATAATCAACAACCTAGAACGCGGAAGCTAGTAGAAGAATATAATAAATGAGGCCTCGAAGTCAACATTATGAAAACTGAAGCCATGTGTATTGGAGGAACAAAGCAGTCCATTATATTAGACGATGGGGTAGAAATTAAACACTGCGATGAATACAAATACTTGGGCATGAAGGTAACTCAAGATGGAACACTCGATGCTGCTATAAAAGACAGAAACATACAGGGTAGAAAAGCCATATCCATGATGAACGGCATTCTGTGGGACCAGACAATATCTAAAGCGAACAAACAGCTTATATACAATAGCATACTTAAAAGTATAATCACATATGGTAGTGAAGTTTGGCCACTGAAACAAAGAGCGCAGAAAATGTTACCAGTAACAGAAATGGACTTTTGGAGAAGAGCAGCAGGCAAATCAAGAAGAGATCGGATATCGAACGAGAGAATACGAGAAATTATGGGAGTAACACATACAATAATTGATGACATAAAAACAAAACAACTGGTATGGTACGGCCATGTACAGAGAATGCCAGATGACAGGATCCCTAAACAGATTTTGGCATGGACACCAAAAGGGAGAAGAAAAAGAGGAAGGCCGAGAAGAAGCTGGAGGGAGGGAATTGAAAAAGAACTAGAGGAAAGAGAAATCCTTCCAGGTCTATGGTTAAACAGAGAAGAATGACGGTTAGGAGTCGGAAGGCGTCGGAGAACGCTGTAAACCGATAGTAGTAGTATCAACAACCTAATCTATCAGAAAACGAAAAACCTATTAGGAACTACTTTAGAGGAAGGCTTATGTTCAACAGAGCACACAGCACTCTGGACAGTGGTAATGATCATACTTACGAGTTTATCAATAAAAGTACTGATTTTGTAAGATTGGATATACCAAGTACCCAGGTGCACGATAATTGTGTGAAATTGGAAAAGGATAGTAGTAAATTCTGGAGCTCACGTAGATAATAATTTAGTTGACCTGTAGTAAGAAAGTGAAGAATGACTGTTAAGGAATGAATATGGAAAAATTTTTGATCACGTAAATCGCGTAAAATCGATAACTGAAGAACAAACAGACAATTTTATAATATGAAGATAGACAAATAAGAAAAAGGATAGATATTAGTCTATATAGCCCATTATGTATTTAGAAAAGAACAATAATTTGCATTGCACAATTGAACCAAAATTCGTTTCTTTTATTTTTCTTTACGTGCACCCACCAAAAACCATAAACTACATATTATTATATATACCATGATTATTATTAGCATACTCGTAGGTGTTTTCTGTAATACATGTTAAACAGAACAATAGCTGAACTTGTTCATATTGTCACATCAAAACATAAATTACGACAATATGTATTGTTGCTCTTCGAACGGGAACACCAAAAATTACCCAACGAATCCGAAAATTACCATTATTCACATATTTTGCACTTTCGCAAAACGCTGCTTGATGGATATGGTGAAACATACAGGGCGTTGCGTGGTCGAGACCAGATCTGTAGGCCAATCTGGTTGACCCACTTTCCTCAGTTTATTGACTCACTTAAAGATCAAGTGGGATTTATTACAGTAGCTCAAATATAAGAGTATGGGACACATACAAAATTATTTAAAACAATAAAAGGAAAAATCTCAGTAGTTGGCTGTATAACCCGTCTATCAATAAGCCTCGCGGCTAACTAAAAAAACAACAGTTTTTTGCAAACATTATTGATTAATTATCCAAATAGTCTCCTTCGGCGCCGATACAATCATTCCAAAGTTTTAATAAAAAAATCCATGATTTGAATCATACTATCGTTATTAATCATGGAAAAAGTTAAGGTATACTTTAATAAATAAATTATCTTCAATAAATAATTATCTAATAAAAATCATTTATTTATTAAAGTGTACTTTAACTTTTTCTATGATCATTAATGATACTATGATTAAAAAATAGATTTTTGTAACAAAATGTTTTTTCAAGAATTGTTTAAACAAATTGACTGTTTATTAATTAATAAATTTATAAAAACAAATTGCATATTTGTAATGTACGTAGAAATTATATACAAATTAAAAAAAAGAAAGATCAAAATCCACTGAGTTGATCCGGAGATACAGAAAATTATATTCGTTTGAAATTACTTTTTCGGTATTTTAACTCGGTGGATTTGTAGGTTCCCCCTAGTAATCCTTTGAACTACATTTTTGAAAAATCATAGAGGGTGCTATGAAGGTACAAGGTTAGTGCAAATTTTTTAAGAAAAAATACAAATCCCATTCTTTAGAATGGCATTAATGAGATCCCTTAATTATTATAAACAAATTAGCTGTGAATTAAAGAAAACATATGGCTAACTTCCCAAATGAACCCAGGTTAAATTTTTTTATTTAAAAATTCGTGTTAAAATTCTATCTTTTCGAATATATAAAAAGGTTGTCTCTACGGACAATATTTTTCTAAAGTTCTAAAGTTATTCTAAATGTTGATAAACCACAAAATTTCAAAAATTTGGCATTAGGATTTTTGACTATATTAATTATTTTTTTTATCTTTTTTTAATACATTTTGATACTATCACTCTTCTACTTTGATTTGGCATACTCAGAATTGCCCTATCTTCATTATTTTCTGTATTATCTTATTGCAAAATAAAGAATGTGTGTGTACTTTGTACGCAGGTAAGAAGTTATACTTCTATTATATGATTATATGATTATAAACGAAATTAATATACTTTTTATTTATATTTTATTTAAATATTAAATTAATTTATACTTACTACTTCTCAAACATTTTTATTAAAACAGTGCCAAAAATTAAAATAATAAAAAAATAAAACACACACAAACACACTAAAAATGCCACAAATGATTTCTGAACATTAATTGTCGGAAAAATTTTTAACTAAATACGTATTTTCTGAAAATAAAATTATATAATAAATATACTTACAATCATAAAATGTATAAAAAAAAATAAAAAAATAAAAGTTTCTATTGGGATTCGAACCAACTTACCACGCGGCTGGTATTTGCGTTGTATTGGGATTCTCTCGCATTAAAACTGCGCCACAGAGACAGCTTGTCATTATGTGCGAAGATCGTCTAACTAAACAGATTAACCTTTTGACATTGTTAACTTACTATGTAAATTAAATTATTTTGATTTTGAATTGAAATGATTTAGAATTGAAAAAATACAACAAAACATAGAGTAAGAAGACAATATATTATGTAAATATAAATATAAATTATGTAAATAAAAGTATTACATACTACTTATGTATTTTGGTAGGTTCAAGGTAGGTATCGGAGCCCGTATAACGACTAATAAATTTCGCAATCACTTGCGTCGTGCAAAGTGGCTATGTTCAAATATCATAACAAAATTTGATCAACTATTTATAAAACACTTACCAGTGAAAGATTCTTTAGCTTTGAATAAGCGAGATCTGCGGCTGCGGCACTCATACTAGGCACAGTTTGATGAGCTTTCACATTGGCATGAAACAATCATCTCTTCTATGTAAATAAGTCCAAAAATATAATATGAAAACTATTTAAAAAGGCAGTATAACCATTAACTAACTTTTTGTTTGTTGTTTCTCTTCCTACAAATTTTAAAACGCAACAAGCATACATTATAACCAAACGCAGTCCCACAGCTGTGCCACAGCTGCCATATTGGATAATTTTTGTCATGTCATTTGAACATCCAATCAGAACAAAGTTATAATGCGCATGCGCCCGGTCGCTAGGTTTTCCCATATAAAATTTCACCGTCATTACGCCCGTAAAGAAGTATAACTTCAATAAAGGACTCTGGGAAAAACAAATAGAATAACTCTTAAACTAATTAATGGATCGGTCTCAAATTTTGAATGTTTATTAAACACGCCAATACCCAACTTTGGGTAAAACACTAAAGTTCTAAGGTAGTTTTAGTAAAAGTTATTAACAAATAACGATATTCACTTATTTTGCACTTTGCGTAGCAACAAATTAACTTTTTAACTTACAAAAATCGGCATTTTGAAGGCTTTTCAATGTTCTAAAAAACTGAATTTTGTAATTTTATGTCAACTATTTAGCTTTTGAATGGAGTGCAAAAAAATCGAAAAAATCGCGATTTTTGCACTAAATTGTTAATAATTAACGCGAACTCTAGGCAGGAAACAGGTAGGTTTTCTTCCTATAGGTCTACAATAACTAAAAAAGTAGTCAGCTACCTAGATCTTTGAGTGTCCCGAGAAAATCCTTATTACTATGGACTACTTAAAAAACGATTTATCTTTGTCTTTATAAAGGGCTTTAGCTTTGGCGATATTTCCTCATCGGAGCGATAACTCTTACGACGAAGCATCTTTTTAAGATAGAAAAAAGATGGTAATCGCTGGGAGTCAAATCTAGCCTATACGGTGGATGTAAAAGCAATTAAAATGTCAATTCGTGCAGTTTTGCCATGGTTTTCATCGACTTGTGACACGATGCATTGTCTTGCTGAAACAAATTTTTTTTTCTTCAAACGAGGTGTTTGCGATTTGACTCTTAAAATGCTCTAATAAACCAATATAGTAATGGCTGTTGTTTGTTTCTCCATGTTTTAAATACTCAATGAAAATATAGACTGTGCGAAGAGAAAATCATCCGTACACAGTTTGGTTTTCGGAATGCATTGGGTACGAGAGAGGCTCTCTTTAGTATACAAGTGCTATTTCAACGATTTAGAGACGTAAATTGCGATATTTATGCATGCTTCATTGATTATCATAAAGCGTTCGATACAGTAAAGCACGACAAACTGATGGAGATACTAACCAATATTGGAATAAATACCTGTGATTTAAGAATTATCAACAATCTGTACTGGAATCAAACATCAACTATCCGGACAGAGGCATGAGAATCAGACGATATCAAAATCAAACGTGGGGTCCGTCAGGGATGTATATTATCACCACTGCTGTTTAACATTTCCTCTGAGCAAATCTTTCAAGAAGCAGTGGACGATGTTGAAGCCGGAATTAGAATTAACGGAGAATGTATCAATAACATAAGATACGCAGACGACACGGTGGTATTCGCTGACAGTTCTGAAGCCCTTCAGGAGTTAATGAACAGAATCACATAAGTCAGCCAGAGATACGGACTTTCACTAAACACTAAGATAACAAAATGTATGATGATCTCTAAGAAGGAACAGCAATTTGGACGAATTAGTGTGAACGGTCAACAAATAGAAAGAGTAAAAACATACACCTACCTTGGTACGAACGTCAATGAAAACTGGGATCATTCCATAGAAATTAAATGTAGGATAGAGAAAGCAAGATCTTCATTTCAAAAAATGGGTAAGTTATTCAAATGTCATGATTTATCATTGTCCATATAAGTCAGGTTACTGCGATGTTATATCTTTCCTATACTGATGTACGGAGTTGAGGCGTGGACTCTCACAGACGCCACCTGCAAGAAAATTGAGGCTTTTGAGATGGGGCTTTATCGTCGAATCGTGAAGGTATCTTATACCGACCACGTTACACGTTATTAATGAGGGTGTTTTGCTGAGAATTCAAAAAGAAAAAGAGCTGTTACCCACAATAAAAGCAGCCAAAATCGAATATCTCGGTCACATCATGAGAAACAGCGAAAGATATGGGCTACTGCAACTAATCTTGCATGGAAAAGTGGAGGGAAAACGTGGACCAGGAAGGCGAAAGATTTCCTGGCTGAAGAATCTACGCACATGGTTCAACACAACAACCACAAATCTTTTTAGAACAGCAGTGGGCAAAGTACAGATTGCCATGATGATCGCCAACATCTGAAACGGATAGGCACTACAAGAAGAAGAATGAAAATAATTCCTTCTTCTTCTTCTTAAGGGTCCATCTTCTATCGACGGTTGGATATCAACATGACGGGCTTTTATTTTACTTACAGAAGCTCTAAATAATTGGTTAGAGCTCATACTAAATTTTTTTCTTATATTTCATAACTAGGAGGTTCGTCTTCTTCCTACATCTCTTTTAGCAGGCTATAACGAGGACCTCTTACTATATGACCGAAATTTCTTCCTTCTTATTAACCCTATCAAGTAATATTGCTCAACTCTGTCTACTCATGATATTCGTAGCATTCTTCGGTAACACCAAAGCTCAAAAGCTTTCCAATAATTCTTTGCAAGTCCCAAAATACAGAGGCCATAAACTTTCCGGCGGTTTGCTGCATCTTTGGTCGCTTTCTCCGGGTGTTATCCACTCAGATGACTACCGATTTGATTCCGGAGTAAAGTGATGGAACCATTTTTCATTAATTGTAATATACGCAAGAACTTCGATGTTCGGGAATCCTTATTTCTTTATTTTATATTGACTATCATTCTAATATTTATTTATTTCTGGTAGAATAAGTTTTAGATCATCTAATAATTATATGTAGTGGCTGTTCTCTGCCCTCTTTAAAAATGATGCAGAATAACCTTGTGTGTCTTCTAATTTACATAATTGCTCAATATCAATTTTTACTCATCCACAAGCACAAAAATCGCTTTGCGCATTATATACAAATGGACATGCTCCATTGAGTACCTTTAGGACAGAAGGTACGACTCTACGACTTCGCTTCCGGGCTTCAACGGTGAAACAACTTCCAGAATTCCGAACTTTCGTGATTTTTGACGGTACCGTCCCACGTGCGTCGCGAATTCCATGGAAGGAGTCCATTGAAAAGGAGCGGTGATGAATTAAGTAATCACCCTTGGGTCTGAAAGTTTACCAAATCCTAAAGAATACCAATTTTAAGGTAAGCGATTTTGCGCATAGCTTGTGGAACCATATTATTTTAAAATCAATTTCTTTCTCAAGTTAGTTTTCATATTTTCTGCAGTTTTCATACATTAGATATATGTCATTAAACATTTAAACCCCGATTAAACATCTCCAAAGAGCGCCGAGATTCATCAATTCGTTGTGGTTTTTGCTCTGGTGTGAAAAAACGCGGCACCTATTTGCAAATCAGCTTTCTCATACCTAAATGTTTATATGTATATAACAGTCAAAATGCTACCCTTTGATAACATTTTAGTGTGTCTTGCAACTTCACTTTTGGGTTTTCTATAATAATTTTCAGTACATTTTCGATGTTTTCGGGAATCACTGCATCATTTGGCCTTCCGGAGCACTCAGAATCATTGGGTACAACCGCCTTTGAATTAAGCAAACCATCGTTTAATGGTTGTAATCGATGCAGTCCCGGAAACACTATTTGAGCCATTGCTCATTTTGGACGGTATTCCTCTACACCTATAGCCAAGTATCTTCCTATATAAACAATACCTATAGTATTGTTGCGTAAAGTTGGCCCCATATTTCTACTGTACATAAGCAGACTCAATGTGCAGAATAATTTTGAATTCGATTTCGCTATTGATCTTGCTTTTTGTGCTTAAAAGTAGAAAAATACTTTAATTTCTCTTGCGTAATTTTTTTCGTATAATAATTTTAACTGTACAATATGCGAGTGTTTAACTTTAAGTTCTAAAACGACTAATTTACAATGAGTAGGTAACCTAATACCAGTTTTAAAATGCCGGCAAGTGGTAATCTATTCTATACATTCTATACATTCTACAAGACCCTTGAGGAATGCCGTTGAATTGGATTTTGGATTGTTTAATTGGGTTTGGAAAAAGAACGTTGTCTATTTGAACTTTGAAATTTCGTCTAGATAGAAAATTACTAATAAATTTGATATTTCCTTGAATCTACCAACTTGACGGTTCAGAGACTTGAACAACTTTGTTTAACATTACATCAAACAACTAAAAACATTTTTAAAACATTGTTCACGTTGATTATTGAGGATAGCTTTAAAGTAAACGGAAAGGCATTTAGTAAATGAAAAACAAACTCAAAGTATTTCAATTAAGTTACGTCTTCAATCGGTTAAATTGAGTTGGAATCGTTAAAGAAAAGCTTTTTAATCTTTTATAAACATCTTTTAAACGGAATTGAGGCACTTAACCCATTAAAAATTTATATAGCTTTATTAGTTCAGAGGAAACATTATTCGGAAATAAGAATACATAGAGAACTGATGAGTTCTAAATACCTTATATTCTAAATGGGGGAAAGTAGAATAAAGAGATGCGGCATATATTAAGAGTGTTTGTGAGAGAGGGAGAGCGATATTAGCGACATGAGATGATCAGATTCTGATCAATGCTACACTATAAATCCTATGACTTATTTTTAAGGAAATAATATAACACACCAGAGAAATATAGTTAATTACACAATATAGTTAAAAAAATGGTCTTGCTGCCGAAATTAAAAGCAACTGATTTTGATTAATTTAAGTGTACTTTGAGTGTAACTTAAGTAATTTAAAGTGTACTGATTCCAAAAATACAAATTTTTTCTTTTTATCCCCTCTACTTCTCAAGATTTATAGACAAGTGCTCCAGTTTATGGTCCATTTTTTGTAAGAGTTTTTTCTCCAGACCTACTCGTTCGTATAGCATAGCATAAACTTCTACTTGAGGATTTGAAATACCACTTCATCTTGTCCAATTACCTGAACTTACACTCACAGGAGCAGAGAGCATGATAAAAATCCAAAATGATTTCTCAAGACCCTTCCATTGCAAAAATGGACTAGACAGGGTGATGGACTATCGTTTTTCTTATTTAACCTGGCATTAGAAAAAATAATTTGAGAGTCTCAGATTAATACGAATGGTAAAATCTTTAACAAATCAGTAGGTACAAATTGTTGGATACGCAGATGACATAGACATGATAGGCAAGTCCAAAGAATTTGTGAGTGAAACATTTCGGTCGTTAAGAGCATCTGCGCAGAGAATGGGACTAAATATAATTATTCAAAAGACCAAATACAGGGTGTCCCGGAAAATAGTGCGTTCCTTCAAGGTATGGGCTAAGTGCACCATTTAGAGCAAAAAAGTCTAATAAATTTTTTTTGTTAAGTCAACCGTTTTCAAAAAAATAATTTATTAATTTTAATGCATTTGATTAATGTCCACAGAAAAGCAAATACAGCCGGCAGCGCTGCGTTCCTTCTGTGCTAAAATAATTTTACTGTAACTCAACTATCATGAATCATCGATCATAGGCATAATATACATTGATAAAATACTGATAACAGTAATAGAAAAACAGCATAATATTTGTGTTTATTAAATATCTAATAAATAAGGTTTGTATAGTGTTTTAACTTACATAAAAATTTTTTATTACAATAAAGCTACGTCTTCAAGAAGCATCGATAGAACATGTTGCAAACATTTGAGTACCTGCATTTCTCCATTCAATCTTCTGGGGAAGTTCGAATGGTTCAATTAGATGATTATAAAAAATATTCCCAGCCCACAAATTCATACTTTTGTCAACCACGAAAGTTAAACACACCATTCGTAAAAATAAACTTTATCTGCACACAACACTTTACACAGAAATTCGGGTTCTCTGAAGATCTTATTTTACTTGGAGGTAAATAGCCTTGCTGTAAATCTTGCACTAAACGTAATTAACATAATATCATGATACTCGCTATCGAAATCATGACAATATCACAACAATAGGATGTACCTATTCTGGGGTTACAGGTGATTATGATATGACTGTTTGTGTTTACAATTTGTATATTTTTATCTAAGCTGTGTCAAAATAAATACAACTGCCGTGTTGCCAAATGTAAATTTTAGTAAAATACATTATTTTAATTTTTTGGGGCAACAGATGACTTTAGAAAAAAAATTTATAAGAAAGTTTTCTTTTAAATGGTGCATTCTACCCACACCTTTAAGGAACGCACTATTTTCCGGGACACCCTGTATATGTGTTGCACTAGGTCAAGCAACCCGATACCTACAAGAATAATAACACTAGTTTACAACCAATTTGCGACTGGAATGCAATATGCTGTTTTTTGTTAATTTTGGCTCTCTGAATATGATTATGATGATAAAAAGTTCCTAACACTTAAGATTTTTGAGTTATGATTTTTTTCAAAAAAAAATGAGTTACGATTTTTGAGTTATGAATATTTTACTAATTTTTTTTTAAACAGGCATTTCCAATATATCGGGGAGTGATGTTATCAAATTACCATTTTTTCTAAAACTTGTGCATAATTTGACAACACTGGGATATCTAATGTCTACGAATAACACATTAACATCTAAATAAAGAATAAACCAAAGGTAATCCTTAATCAGTAAAACCTACCCATTTAAACTTATATAGTTCTAAACCGTTTTAACCTTTGCATGACAAAAATGTCTGTGTTTTCAAGAAAAACCAAGTACAAAATTGAATATCCAGATATTATCTCAGCAATAAAGCCGGTTTTCCATGGAGAAGATTTACCAGTTCCAGGACCCACGGCAAATTGGGAGGAAGATTTGGAAATGTATGGCGATAAAATTAAACCCGATGATTATTAGAAAAGAATGATTCTTATTTTCACGAAAGCGACGAAAAGCACCTTACTGCGTCCAACAAGCCGAATTACATTATTTAGTTCGAGACCTTCACTTGTCCAAAGACATGCTTAACTCTAGGTTCTAGATTATAATAATGGATTTTTTTAAATGGAATTTACTAGCCAGTAAAACTTATAATATTTAGGAACCGTAACCAGGAGCTATCCTAGTTTTTACTATGCAGGATAAAATGTGTGTTCGTGTTAATTCACATAGTGTTATAGGAAAATTGGGATATGCACAAAATTGTGTACAAAAGACTTACTATAGTTTTGTTTCTAGTGCTGAACTTGTGTGTATATAGTATAAAAGAATTTTTATAATAAACAGCAATATTTGATACATTCTATAACTAAAAATCTAACATTTCACCTGACAAGACAATGTACGCGTGGACCCCTACGCAGAAATGCACGGCACCTTAAGAAGAAGGTAACTCAAAATGTATACGTGGTGGAAAATTTTAGTGTTTGAATTCGCCTTCAGGGCGCTTTAAACTCCACGGTACAGCCATTTTAACATCTGTCGCAAAAATTTTTTATTTATTTGTTGACTAGTGTAATTGACGACCTAGAACTGGAAGGCGTCGACCACCTTCATATACCTAGGCTCGTTGCTAACTAAAGATAACAATGTCAATCAAGAAATTAAAAGAAGAATAGTGCTCGTAAATAAGTAATACTATGGCTTAAGGAGAAAGATGGCCTCAAAACTACATAGAAAAATTAAATTGACTATCTATAAAACACTAGTAAGACCAGTGCCAACATATGGTTCAATTCATATGTGGTCACTTACACATAATGACCAAGAACTGCTCAAATGTTTCGAGCGAAAAATCCTAAGAAGAATATATGAAGGGATAAAAGAACAAGGTTTGTGGCGAAGGCGTTACAACTTTGAGTTGTATAGAAGTTTTGGAGAACCTGACGTAAAATTCATTAAGTTAGCACGCCTTAGATGGATAGGGCATGTAATCAGGCGAAAGGAAAATGCCATAGTCAGAAAAGATTTTGACTTAAGAGGTCCGACAAGACAACGAGCAAGAGGAAAACCGAGACTTCGATACCAAGACAACATGGAGAATGATTTAAAATCTATTGGAATTAGGGAATGGAGAAGGGTTGCCAGAGACAGGAACGAATGGATCATTGTTCTGAAGAAGCTTTGGCTCATAAAGAGCTGTGTCGCGACTGATGATGACTCGTTCGTATACTTTGGAAGGGATAATCTCAAGAGGATTATACCTCTATAGTTGCTGCAGTCTCGTATGTCTTTTTTAAAAATGGGTAGGATAACCCACACTTCCCAGTCTTGTGAGAACTTGCTATCTTTCCATGCTTTTCAATTCTCAGCATTTCATTTCCATTTTCTCCCCTATTTTTTAGTATTTCCCCAGTTATCTTATCATAGCCAGCTTTTCCTGTTTTAAACTTGCATATAATTTCTTTTTCTTCTTCTTCTACCTATGTTCGTCCACTGCTAGACAGAGACCTCTTCCATTTGCTTCCATCGACATATTCTCTTGGCAATTCTCATCCACTGCTTGTCCGCGACTTGTTTGATATCATCTGTCCCCCTCTTCTGAGGTCTGCCTACTCCTCGCCTGTTCTCTCTTAGTCTCTTTGCCACTTGAGCCATGCTATACGTTCTGCGACATCAGTAATCTTTGTTCTTTCACGAAGGCCGATATTTCGAACGCTGTCTCTCAAACTAATCCTTAGCATGGCCCTCTCCGTTGCTCTTTGGGTTGTACTGAGCTGCTCTAAGGTTTTCTTTGTAAAAGCAAGATAGGGTCCAATCCATATGTAGTTACAGGCAAGACACATTTGTCATAAACTCTACGTTTTGGACACATTGGTATATCTTTATTCCTCAAAATAAAGCTTAACTTGCCGAAAGCTACTCAAGACAATTGTATGTGTCTTTTTATTTCGACTATTTGTTTTTCTTTGCCGATCTTCTTTGCCTTTCTCTATTATTTATTCTGTTGTTATTTCGTTTTGATTTTGGTTCTCAAGTGCATTTTATTCAGTGTTGTCTAATTCAGATTAATTTAACAAAAAATATTTAGAAAATATTTAAACCTAAGAAACAAGTATTTGGTTTATTTTCCGAACAATTTACAAAGTTAACACTAATTGTTCAAGGTTGTTCATAAGATCGCTCACTTTTTATACCAGTTCTGTAATGGTTATAATCGTATATAAGCTGTTATTGCGCCGCACGGTAAATTACTTTAATTATTTACAATCTGAAGATGACATAATAAGTGAACATATTTACCTACTTTAAAAGTTCATTCCAAAAGTAATCATTTAAGACAGTTCTAACACACTTTCACTATCTACTGCTATAGGAGTGATTAATATTTTTGGAATATACAAGGTGTTCAACATAGGAACAATTAAGAACTAGACAAATATACAGGAAATAACAATCATATAAAGTAGTTGACAAAGCCCTAGAGCATAACAGTAAGTTGTTTCTCTGTTTTGTGGACTTGGAAAAAGCAATTGATCGGACGCCACGTAACAAGATCTGGGAAATATTAAACCGTAGAAATGTGAAACCGAAGTTAATCCAAGCAATAAAGAGTATAATATACTATATAAATGTACACGTAATAACGTAAGAACGAACAATCACTCATCTCTAGAATTCTACACAAGGATAGGTGTAAGACAAGGTGGTGTTCTGACTCCTTTGTTATTCATAACTCTAATGGACGAAATTGCAAAATAATGCAGGGGTACTGTAAAAAGAACTAGGGTTGGGGTGTATAAACTTCAACAAGTTTACGTGTCAGAGTTGATATATGCCGATGATCTGGTAATTGTGGCAAAATCAGAAAAAGATTTGCAAGTGAATGTGAATGTTTGGAATGAAGCCTTTAAAAAATTTGGGATGAAAATAAATATTGAAAAAACAGAACCTTTAGTAATATCGAAAACTCAAGAAAATATAAATGTAAAGCTGAATAATAAGACCCATTTCACAAGTAGAGGACTTCAAGTATCTAGGATCAGCAATGAATAGGCAAGGAAATATAAAACCAGGAATAAACAGCAGGGTAATGAGTGCAACAAAATTATTCTGTGCTCTAAATAAAAGTTTTATTAGGAAGAAAGAAGTAAGCCTGAAAACAAAAATGAAAGTATTTCAAACTGTATACGAGCCGGTTCTACTCTACGGTAGTGGCACGTGGACAGTGAAAGACAACATCCGTAGTAAAATTCAACCTAGCGAAATGCGATATTTACGTGCGGTATCCGGGGTGACCAGACGTGATCGTATAAGAAATGTAGACATACATGAAAGGTGCGGTGTTGGAAGGACCTTAGACAGACTTGAAACGAAACAGTTATCGTGGTTCGGACATATGGCGAGAATGAGTGAAAGTAGAACTGTAAAGAGGAAGAGGGTATGGAAAGCGGCATCTGACAACAAACGACGAAGAGGCAGGCCAGCAAGTACGTGGAACGCAAATATTGGAAAGGCTTGCGTAAAAAGAAATATTGGGTGGAGAGAAGCAGAAAGACTAGCTACTGACCGAAAGGCATGGAGACGTCTGATTTCTCCACTTACCTCGACACATATAAACGACATCAGAATAAGGTCATGGATTAAATGAATGTCGCAATATTGTAGGATTTGTAAAAAGTTTGAGGCCGTTATGGCTGGGATATGTCCAGGGAAAAGAAGATATAAAATCAACAAAGAAAATGTTACAATGGAAGCCGGCAGAAAAACGAAAGAAAGAAAGACCTAGAACTACGAGAAGATGATTGAAAGAGTTAAAAAAAAGTTAAAAAGAGACGAAAAACTCTTTCCTTATTTTTATATTTTCATTACTGCTGCATTGTATTGTTTAATTTTCTCAAAGCGGAAGCCTCCTGTTGAGAATTAATACCTTGTCTTCTAAACGATCTTTTCAATTATTATCTGTAATCATAATTTACACATTATAAAAAATGAAATAACTTACTGTTATTATCTATAATAAGATAAATTCTAAGAGAGCAAAACAGTATCATTGAACTGTCCGTGTTACAATTTTTATTGAAATGAATCCACGCGAATAGAAGTGTGTGCAACTGTATTCAAGGAAAACGAGTGATTTGATCGATTCGAATAAGATTAAAAAAGGAAAGACATAACTACATGCTCGTAATAACCACGATTTCGAAGTAAATTGTTATAATTACCTTTGCGGTATATCTTCAATTGGAATATTGCCACATTTATTAGGTTAGTTTAAGGTCTTTATACGAGTTCATTCGAGTTCATTAAATAATGTAGTTACGATAATTTATTGTACTGCTACCAAGAGTCCTTCAATATGGATATAATATTAAAGCGTACATAACAACAAATTACACCAGGATATGTTTAAATTAAAATCGAAATCATAAAATTGGTATAAAAAAAGGAGAATTAAAATATTTCTTTATTTTAAAACAAATTACAAAACAACGAAAGAGTCAGAAAAAATCTAGGAAGTTATACAGGGTGTTTCATTAATAATTGTCCATATAGTAACTGGAGAAACCTTAGCACAAAATACGAAGATTTAACCTAAATAACTTAAATAAAATGTGGTTCCTTACCGAGTTACAGGGTGTTTTATCTAAAAATTTAAACATTATTTTTGCTCAGCATTTTGAAACTATTCGACGTATCACTACCATACTTGGCATAAAGTGCGACTACTAGACACCCTACTAAATTATGATAAACAAACTTTTCTAGCTACTACCAGAGGCGTACGACAGGGGATGGTGAATGGTTGACCCTTCTCAAATTGTACTCCACTGGAGGAATTACTATTTTAATGCCATTTTTAGATTCTCCAGTACTTTCTACGTAAATAATATACTCTTCAGTGGTAACGATAAAGTCATTAGTTTTCGAGATATTTGAAGTTAAATATGAAACAACACAGTTATTTTGATTATTTTATGATATGATTCATACGATTAAAATATAAAAATTATTTGTACCCAGTACTTTAAAACTATTTGGCGTATCCTTATCATACTTGGCAGAAAGTACAGGTACTGTGAATCGTATTAATTAAGATAAATTACCGTTTCTAGCTACTACCAGAGGCGTACGACAAGGGATAGTGGCTGGTTGACACTTCCCAAATTCTACGCCACTGACGAAATTGCTATTTTAGTGTAATTTTTTTATTTTGCAATACTTTTTATGAAAATAATGTACTCTTCATTCGTAACGATAAAATGATTAGTTTTCGAGATATTTGACATTAAAAATGAAGCGACAAAATACATTAATCAAAATAACCGTGTCGTTACATTTTTAACTTCAAAAATCTCGAAAACTAATGACTTAATCGTTAGGAATGAAGAATATATTATTTGCATAGAAAGTATTGGAGAATACAAAAATTGAACTAAAATAGCAATTTTGCCAGTGGCGTAGAATTTGGAAAGGGTCAACCATTCACTTTCCCCCGTCGTACGCCTCTGGTAATAGCCAGAAACGTTTGTTTAACATAATTTAGTAGTTTGTACAGTATCTATACTACCTGCCAAGTATGAAAAGTATACGTCGAATAGTTTTAAAATGCTGAACAAAAATAATTTTTAAATTTTTGGATAAAACACCCTGTAACTCAGTAAGGAACCACATTTTATTTAAGTGTTTTAGGTTAAATCTTGGTATTTTGTGCTAAAGTTTCTCCAGTTATTATATGAACAATTATTAATGAAACACCCTGTATAATAGACGAATGAAAGTTTTATTTTTAATATTAACAATATTAAAAATAAAACTTTATCAGACCTAATCTTCTGGTTACACCATTCGTGGCTTCTAACATTTGCAAGCCGACGAATCGCCGGAGCAAAGAAGGCCGAGGGAGATCTATCAAGTTGCATCTCACTACTAGTATTCTGGGCCAATTAGCAAAATACAAGGAAAAGTTATTTACCAGTAATTTTATTGCTGGAATCGAATCTTATGATTGTATATATTAATAATATAGGTGTGCAAAGTCCGCAGACAGTGTGCTACTTTTTTTATAAACAAAATGGCGCCCGAAAATCGTGTTTTTTTCAATTTTTGCTTTATAACACCAAAGAATTTAACTTTGCACCAAAAACACTCAAATAAAAATTCACCGCAATTAAATTCTGCATAGAGACGTATTTTTCCCGATTTAATTCGATGAAAATTTTCCCCGAAAAATGCGGGTTTTTCCAACAAAATCTTTAATTTCAACTAAAATTTTAGATAAGCAATTGTTTATCAATAATTAAATAACTTGGTAGTATAAAAGCCCTTTTCGTATAGATTATAATTCCAGAAGCCGATGGAAATTGAATGAACAGTTTAGCAACAATTGAATTGTTAATTAAAAAATTACGGTCGCTATGATAATCACAATAATTATGATACATAAGAATAACTATGATTTTTGTATAAAAAGACACTGTACCTATCTAATGTACTTTACAGAATTGAAATTAGTCTATTAAAGCCGCCTCAATAATACTTTAAAATTATAAACAATTTTTTGGCTTATAAACAAATAGAATAACTCGGAAAATATTAAATTAAATTAAATCGTGAAAACGGTATTGGAAAAAAAGCGGCAGGGCGCTTCAACCGGTTGAGGTTGACCGGCATTTACAACAAAGATATAAACAATATGATCATAATTTTCAAACTATCACCTTTTTATTTTTATCCTCTTTCTTCACACCAATTTTTATATCTTTAAAATAATCATAACATATATTATTATTTATAATAAAAACTATCGATATTACGAGTGAAAATTGCCAAAAATGGCAAAATTCGAATCAAAAATCAGGTTGGAGAAAATGTAATATCAAAGTTCAAAATCGGTATACGCTAAAAAAATGCATTTTCTCGGCTTCCCATAGAGCAATTTTCTTCATTCTTTTTTTGTTCCCAAGTAACTCGAGTAGAGCCACCTAACTAACGCATTATTAAATGTCAAGCTTGCTTTTGTTGTGTTATATTTGATTAATTTATTTATAAGAAAAGAAAACTACATATTTTTTCCAGTTGTAGACTTTTTTTAGATAAACTTACTACAAGTGTACCTTTTAACGTTAACAACACAAATATTCTCATTTGAAAGCTGTATAATTATTTAAACAATCTTTATTTAAACAAATTAAAAATTTTGTTATAATAAATAAATTAATTTATTATAACAAAACAAAAGCAACTTTGACATTTAATAATGCGTTAGTTAGATGGCTCTACTCGAGTTACTTGGGAACAAAAAAAGAATGAAGAAAATTGCTTCATGGGAAGCCGAGAAAATGAATTTTATTAACGTATACCGATTTTGAACTTATTATAATAATATACGTTATGGTTATTTTAAAGATATGAAGATTGGTGTAAAGAAAGAAGATAAAAATAAAAAGGTGATGGTTCGAAAGTTATGATCCTATTGTTTACATCTTTGCCGTAAATGCCGGTGAATTTTGACCGGTTGTGTCTCAGTAACCACTCATCAAAATTAAACGTTTTTCTTTTAAAGGAAGCGTCCTGCCGCTTTTTTTCCAATACCGTTTTCATGATTAAATTTAATTTAATATTTCCCGAGATATTCTGTTTGTTTATAAGCCAAAAAATTGTTTATAATTTTAAAATATTTCTGAGGCCGCTTAAATAGTCTAATTTCAATCTTGTAAAGTACATTAGATAGGTACAGTGTCTTTTATACAAAAATCATAGTTATTCTTATGTATCATAATAATTGAGGTTATTATAGCGACCGTAAATTTTTAATTAACAATTCAATTGTTGCTGAACAATTCATTCAATTTCTGTCGGCTTCTGGAATTATAATCTGTACGAAGAGAGCTTTTATTTTACCAAGTTATATCTTTGATATATCGTCTAGCAGTTGATCTTCCCATCTTATTTTTGGTCTTCCTCTTTGTCTATTTTTTGCTGGTTTCCAGTTCGTTATCTTTCTGATCAATTCTTCTACCCCTCTTCTTTGTGTGTGCCCAAACCATCTGAGCCTTTGTGCTTTAATGAATTTTACTATATTGTCTCCTTCATTTATATTTATTATTTCATGATTCATCAGCTTTCTACATTCCCTCTTTCTGTCTTTACTGGGCCATGTATTCTTCTCGTAATTTTTCTCTCAATTATTCTTAACTTCTCTTCGTCTTTTTTCGTAAGGCACATTACTTCTGCTCCATAGGCTATCACTGGTCTAATTGCTGCTGTATATATTTTTGATTTTGTTTTTTGCTCAGGTTTTTGTCCTTGAGTAGTCGGTGATATTTCCAATATACTCTATTACCTGCTTTAATTCTTTCGTTTATCTCTATACTCCTTCCGTTTTTGCCGTCCACCATCACCCCCCAGGTATTGGAAGCAATCTACTCTCTGGAATGTATTTTCACCTATCCTTATTTCTGTTATTCTGTTTACATTGTCTCTTGTGCTTATAAGGTATTTTGTTTTATTCTGATTGATTATTAATCCTCTCGCCTTTGCTTCTCTTACCAGGGTTAAAAGTGCCTCTTCTAGTCTCTTTTTATCTTGTGCTACCAGTCCCAGGTCATCCGCATATCCTATGATCTGTGTTGAGCTTTGAATAATCGTCTTTTTCAGCTCTGTGTCCCTAATTACTCCTTCTAGAGCGATATTAAATAGCGTCGTTGACATACTGTCTCCTTGTCTTACCCCAAGTTCTATTTTGATGTCGTTTGTATCGCCCTCATTTGTTTCAACTTTTGCTGTTGAGTCTTTCATTGTCATTCTAGTTAATCTTTTTAAATTTGCCGGTATCTCCATTTTTTTCATTTCCTTTAATAATTGTTGTCTGTATATGCTGTCCTGTCGAAGGCCTGTTGGAAGTCGATGAATAGTATGTGCAATTCTATGTAGTGCTCATAGCTTTTTTCAATTGTTTGTGTATTGCATCTATTGTTGATCTTCCTTTTCTAAAGCCCTGTTGGTATGGTCCTATAATTTTTTCTGTGTATTGATTTAGTCGGTTTCTTATAATTGTCAATTGTCAATTGTCAATCCAATTGTCATCCTTACAGGTCAATCCAAAGACGAAAGAATAACAAAATATCTGAGATGCTTTAGAAAAGAAGATAACAAGTAGAAAAAAATGAAAGAGTTAAACAATTTAAATATTTGGGAGTAATTGTGAATGGCAAAAATAAGAGAAGCAAAAAAATAACGGAGGGAATACCAGCAGGCAACCTACTGGAGATATCATAGGCGAATGAAGGGCAAAATCTTATCCAGAAATACAAAACATAAAATAAAGAGAGTTAGAATCATATCAGTAGTTACATACGTAGCTAGGACAATGTGCCTCGCAGATAAAAATGAAGAAATATTGAAATTATTCGAAAGAGAGATCCTCAGAAGGATTATGGACCCGATAGGAATAGAAAAGGAAGAAATGAGAAGAAGAATGAACCATAAAATAAACGACATTATGAAGGGAGAATATATAGTTAGATTTATTAAAGTGCAGATACTGAGTTGGCTGGGATACCTAAAGAGAACGAAAACGACCCACAGATTAAAAATGTCACCAGATGGAAGCTAGAAACTGAAAGACCTAGAGTGACAGAGAGAGAGAGAGAAAGACAGAGAGAGAGACATAGAGACAGAAAGAGAGAGAGACAGAGAGAGACAGAGAGAGAGACAGAGAGAGAGACAGAGAGAGAGAGAGAGAGAGAGAGAGAGAGAGAGAGAGAGAGAGAGAGAGAGAGAGAGAGAAATACACAGGAAGAATGCGGAATGATGTGTGTTCACATACGGTTACAAGAACAAGTGCGAGTAAGGGGGCCAAACTAACTGCGATAAAGGCTTTCAACGAGGGACCCACCAGCAGCAGGGTAAACTGCACCCATCAGGTAATTATAGTCACTGTCTTACGCCGGAAAAGCACGGAGGGGTGGACAAGCCACCTTTATCCCTGGGGTTTACCCCCCAGAACACCTTGAGGCTGAGGTGCCCTCCGATCGCTCGACTTGCATCCTCACCCATTGTAATGCCTTCTTCTGTAAGGTCAGTCAGCTCCACCCGGTCGCTTCGTCCTCGGACGACGACCTCGACAAGCGTTGCCACCACCACCACCACCACTACAGCCACCACTACTGCCAACCAGTTCTCTTCCTTACATCAGGAAGGCACTGTACCCCCAGCCAGAGGTTACAACCGGCTCACGGCGGAGCTAGACCTCGAGACGCTTAGCGCGGAGATGGAAATCGTCCGCAACAAGTATCGCGAGGCCTACCTTCGCATCGAGCAGGACGACGCCTCCAACCCCCTTCTGCAGCGATATGCTAATGATTTTCCGCCTCTAAGAACACCAGCACAGGCTGGTCCTCAGCGACAGAGCGCTCGGAATATTCACGGTGCCATACCCAAAGTCCCAACTCAACCGTCTAAGCAAGCACCCAAACAACCGAAACAACAATCTTCTCAACAGCAACCCTCTTCTCAACCACAAGCAACCATCAGCACTGAAAACAACCCTGAACCGAACGATTTCGTCTTCCAAAGAAGACAAATAAGACAAATGTCTTACGCCAATGCCGCAGCCAATCCACGCCCCAAAACCCAAGCCAGAAATCAAAACGTCATCAACGCCATAAACGATCCCACACTGTCCGAATATCTAATCAAAGATCTCCCAAAAGATCTTTGTAACAAACGTACCTTCTTTCGGCAAATAAATGCCACCACTCTTTTGTCCAACAAAATTCACTCTTGCAAAGTCCTCTCACATGGAATCGCACATCTTCGACTTTTTAATCCTATAAATGCAGGGGATATCGAGAAAGCAATCCACACAGCAACTGGCCAAACCATGGTTACGGTCCATAGCCGTAGCAGAAATGCAAACACTTCCGCAAAAGAGCCCACCTATCTCCTCTGCATAACTGGAATCGACGTGGATTACTCCGAGCAGGAGGTCACCGACTTGCTCACAGAACAGCAATTCCCAGTCGAAAGACTGTGGAGAGTCAAATCCTATAAAACAGGCAAGGACTCCAAAGTGATCAAGGTGGTGACCAAATCCTTGGAAAAATTCACGTCAGCACTGAGCCGAGGCATAACTCTAGATGGCGAGATCTATAATGCCGAACTCCCTCATGGCTCCGACCCTACAATACCCACTCCAAAATATTGCAGCAAATGCTGCATCAACGGACATTCCATCGACGAATGCCCACAAAAAGCATTCGTCTGCCCCCACTGCGGCGGCAACCATAAATCCAGCGCCTGCACCAAACAGCAGGAACCAAAATGCCCGAATTGCGGCGGTGACCACCCCGCATATTCCAACAAGTGTCCTCAAAGACACACCATCCCCTCCGCCCAACATGAAATTCAGCCACTTACGATCGAAAGATCATTCCCCCCTTTCGAACTCCCTACAGAAACAAAAAACATCTTGTCTATTCAGACCGCTCTGTTGCTTAACTTGTTGCCTGAACTTCGTGAGCATATCGCTGCAATCACGGCTAATCTGATTAGCCAAGTCTACGACCACTCGACAGTGGTCCACGGGTACGGGAGCAATGTCACGGTGACATTCCGCTCCAACCACTAAACACCCTCCCTTTATGGATTTCACCCTAGGCACAGTCAACTGTCAGGGTCTCTCCAAAAAGAGACCCCTCATCAAGAATATCCTGTCGAAGCATAACATCCAGATCCTCGCACTCACAGATACTCTGTCGAAAAACGATCCACACTTCGCAGGATATTCGATCATCCATCGAAGCCGCTGTCAGGTTTCACGTGGGAATGGTATTCTCGTGAAACACGGAATACCGCACAACACACACACATTCCCACAAAATTTTCGTCCACCTGATGTGGACTTCCTGGCAATTGACGTGCACATCCCCAACAACGAAACCCTCACGATAGTCTCTTACTACAAACACCCGGGTCAACCACTCAACAGGCATTTGCTAGAGTACTTTTCGAGGCTCGGCAAGGCTGTGTTGATGGGTGACCTAAATTGTAGACATACACAGTTTGGTGATCACCATCAAAACCCAGAAGGCATCCGCCTCACGGATTATCTACTAGACCTTCCCATTTCAAGAATCACCAACACTGAATTCACGTTTTTGAACGCCAATGGGGCCTCTATTATCGACCACATCCTAGTTACTAGTAACATTCTGGATCGGTTCGGGGATAGATGCCACATAGGCGATTCGATAACGTCAGACCACGTACCTCTTCTTGTCGACACCGACATTCTCACTCCAAAACAACCAAACCCTCCAAGATCTATAAGAGACTATCGTCACGCTAACTGGACTGAATTCCAAAACTTCATCACACAAAATCTCCCAATGTTAGGCGAACTCGATACTAACGATAGTATCGACACCAGTGCAACCAATATCGAGAACCTCATCACTGAGGCGATCACGCACGCAATTCCACTCAAACAAATAACTTATACATCACCGGCACTTCCACAATACATCATTGCCAAAATTCAACAAAAACGACGTCTTCTACGTCAATACAAGGCCAACAGAAACCCACTAATCAAAACAGAGTACAACCGAATCTGTGCCAGGATAAAGAGGGAGATATCTGTCCTAACGGCTCGCCGGTGGGAAGAGACTACCTCAAAACTGGACTACAGAGACGGAGGTAAATTCTGGCAAAAATTCAAAGTCCTAACAAAACAAAAATTATCTCAACCATCTCATCTGTTGGTCAACAATCACATAGTCAATTCCCCAGAAGGGAAAGCCGAAGCATTCAAAAATTCGCTTCAAAACAATTTTCAAACGCCAGATAACCCGAACTTTGATCGCATATTTAAATTCAACACAGAATACATTGTAAATGTTACTCTCAACCACCACATTCCAGTCTATGATCCTATCATGGACCCCCTCACAGACAGGGAAACGGAGAGCTTTTGCCAAATCGGCAAAAACAGCGCTCCCGGACCTGATGGCATCAACCGAAGGTGCCTCAAAAAACTTCCAGAGAGTATCACCCCTCTTCTAACTAAAATATTCAATGCATGTCTCAAAAACAGCCATTTTCCTACTCCTTGGAAAGTGGCCAACACCATCATGCTTTTGAAAAAAGGCAAACCCCCAACCGACGTGGAATCCTACAGACCAATTTCATTAATCAATACTCTGGGTAAAGTTCTTGAGCTAATCCTAAAGGAGAGGCTCAATAACTTTCTCGAAAACCACAATATCATACCAAAATTCCAATATGGATTCCAGTCAGGTAAATCTACCAAACATGCATTAATAGATTTCACTACCAAAGTCACTCAAACCATCAACGATGGTTCTATCGCCATAGCCACATTTCTGGATGTGCAGAAGGCTTTCGACCAGGTCTGGCACGACGGGCTTGTTCGGAAACTTCTGGACATCGGGCTTCCATTGCAATTTACCAAAATTGTACACTCCTACCTCCACAACCGTACTGTCAGAGTGAAAATATGCGATCAAAAGTCCACCCCCTTCACTCCACAAGCTGGAGTTCCCCAGGGTTCAGTCCTAGCGCCGCTGTTGTACATCATCTACAACAGCGACATCACTAACCAAAATATCCCAGGTACTCGGCTGTTTCTCTATGCAGACGACACGACTCTGCTCTCAACTACCTCTCGATACAACCCAAGACTCCTCTTCAGAAGAGCACAGGCTCTGTTGGACGGTGTCGGCGAATGGTGTTGTAAGTGGAGAGTCACGCTCAACGCGAACAAAACAACAACAATTGTGTTTCGCGCCCCTACTGTGTCAAATAGAATCATTCGCAATGAAGACGACCAATATCCTCTGAGTTTGTTGGGAGAAAGGCTTGTTGTTAGCCCGACTGTGAACTATTTGGGAATACTGTTTACCAGGACTCTCAACTGGGACGCAGATCTAAAGGCAACTTTAGATAGGGTAAGGAACAGGGCCAGACTTCTCAACGCTCTCTCGGGAAAAATTGGCAAGACACACAAGAAGACTCTCATTCACACTTACAAGACCTTTATTCGACCCGTCATGGAGTACAAATCATGTATCTACTCTCTTTGCTCAAGACAAAAACAAGAGAGGTTGTTGAGGACGGAGCGCAGAGTCTTGCGTAGATGTAACTATGAGCACTGGCGATATCCCTCAAACGAAATCCATAACATCTCGAACATCCCCAAAATCACCGAGAGAATAAACTCTCTGAACAGGAACTTCACAATCAAAGTAATCAACGGCCCCCCTTCCGACACACAAGAATCTCTCAAATGTTCCTGTTCATCTTCCGGCCACGTACTCTACCGAAAGCCCAAACGCAAAAAGATTCACGTACCGTCCGCTCTAATGCAAACATGCATTGACGAACTCCCGGTAGAGTACGAAAACATCCTTGAGGCTACCCCGTTAGCCTTCCGTACCCACCTCTAACATTTCCTCTTCCTTACCCCGAACAGGGAGAAGTTGGTTTTTTGCGGTTTCCCAACTTCATTGCACAATTATACCTGTTCGTCCCAAGAAAATAGCCGCAACTATTTTCTCCACTCGAACGCTCACTGTCCACGCTGCGCTCAAAGCCACCTCCTGACCGCCGACGAGGGACGCAGGTTCGCCTGTCGTTGTACAATGGTTTCTAGGGAGCTTGGTCGAAAGCAAAGCACGGACAGTACACGTAAATGTCTATGGAACCAACAACAATCCATCAAACTTTCTTCTCTGTTGACTTCTGGCCTTCTGGACAACACCGTCTGGCATAACCCAGGATCCAAGAACACCAGGACACGGCGCTTGCCCCGGTGTGGTTTTCGGACTGTTTGCTTTGCTGCCAACACAATACATTCACCTCAAACCCTGAAGAGGACAAAATCCTAAACGGGGAAGCACATTGAACGCATTTCTTCTAAACATTATCTAGACAAGCAAATCAAACAATGTGGCATGGCGGAATGATTCATAGCAATAGGCGAATCAAAGTGCTTAAGTCAATATAATATTGACAAATATAATTACCAGAAAATTACATTAATAACAATGATAATTGATCGTGTAAACGTTTCTCCTTGTATTACATATTCATTAAATACAGATTCCATTAAAAACCAAAAATTGTCACCACTTGGACTTCTGAATATAACTTTAAAATATGTAAAAACTTCAAGCCTACCTCGTACTAGACACAATGATGACATACATTTTCTGAAGTTGGCTTCGAGTAGTTTAGCAACATGCTTTTAAGATATTTGTTCTTATTTACTATGTCTAGGAAATCGATATGCGATATGCCGTTCGCTTTGTTCCAATTTTGGGCTATACATCAAGTAAAATGCGGATGTATTATAAAGAGAGGATTCAGAGAATTGAAACGATGCTATTTGGTAGCAATTGGATGGTTAAAATTTATTAATACAATATTAAATTCGTTTATGGAATTGGTAATAACTCGGTGGAAATTCATGGTTAATAAGTAAAACAAATCATAAAAGAGAACATAGCTTATTCTCTATAGAATATTGATAATAAACTTAAATCTTTATCAGAATGAACAACAGGGATTCAGATCCCGAAGATCCTGCGTAGACGCCGTATTTGTACTGAGACATCTGTGCATATCTGTGTTTTATAGACCTGACAAAGGCTTTCGATCGCATCCAAGTCGAAGATGTCTTACACTTACTATATAGAAGAAACATACCCATCAATATTATACAAACCATCGAAAACATCTACTTCCATAATCGAATACAGCCAAAGATAAATGGAAAACTAACACAGTTTATACCAATACAAAGCGGCGTCAGACATGGTGACTCGTTAATCCCACTGCTCTTTAATATAATAATGGACGAAATAATAGAAGCAGTACGTAAAGGTCATGGTTACAGAATGGGGAACAAAGAAATCCAAATATTATGTTATTCAGACGACGCCGCATTAATCGCCGAGACAGAAGACGATCTCCAAAGATTAACACACATCTTCAATATAACAGCCAAATAATACAATATGATAATATAAGCAGAAAAAACCAAATATATGGCAACATCTAAATACGCACTACGATGTAAAATCGAAATTGATGGGAAAATAAAGCAGGAAGCAAGGTTTAGATGTAACCAGTTACGGAGATGTTGAAGAGGAAGTACGATAACAAAGCTTAAAAGCAAGTAAAGCGGGGGATCTCTTAATGACACAATCTGAACGAACAAACACCTAAGACAAGACACAAAGCAACTATAAAGTAGCAATTAGACCTATATTGACATACACGGCGGATACCAGACCTGACATATCTAAAACGAGACAACTACTAGAAACAACAGAGATGAAAATACTTCGGCGAATATCAGGGAAAAGTCTGTTGGATAGGGAGAGAAGCGAAAACATAAGAATATCATGCAAGAAGACATTAATGGATAGGTGGGTGTAAATGGAAACAGGAGTGGAACGTACACATTAGTAGAAAGACAGATAGGATAGTACTAATAGCACCAGATAAGTCACCAAATGGACGGAGAAGTATTGACAGACCAAGAAAAAGATGGTGCGATAATTTAAACAATTTAGGAGACTAATATTGAACAAGAAACAGGCTTTAAAACCTACATACAAGAAGGAAGAAGAAGAAGAAGAATATTGATAAATTTAAAGTAACTATTTTTGTGTGCTAAAAATTGTGAAGAGTGAAGAGTGCAGGAGTGAAAAGGTGGAGGTCAAACTTTTAAAATCACTAAGGAATAAGGTACCGGATTGAATTGTATTTTAATAAACTGAAAAATCTACGTAGGTAACTATGGGGTTCTCATAACCAGAAATCTTTTCAAAGCAACAGTGTGTAAAGTAACTACTATGATTGTCACCAACATATGAAACGGATAGGCTTTACTGAAGAATAAGAGTGGACGTACTGATATAGAAGGTATTGTAGGTATATATAAGGAAGAGATATTCCTTTGCTGATGTTCTTTGCGGATGATATCGTGTTAGCGGAGGAAAGCAAGGTAATGTTGGAGGGTTGGAGGAGGGATATTGAAGAGAAAGGACTTACAGTAAGCAGGTCAAAACCGGATATATGTGGTTGAGAGAAACAAGAATGACTGGGAACATTGAATTGCTTGGGGAAAAACTTTCCGTGCGGGTAGGAGAATGTAAATACCGTGGATCCTACACAAGATAAAATAGGACCCTAGATGGATACATTGTTGACAGGACACAGTTTGGTTGGTTTGGCTGTAGTCGAATGAGTGGGGTAATTTGTGATCGAAAAATTGGTTAAGGACTGAAACGAAAGATATACAAGAGTGTACTGAGGCTTGCGTTGGTGTACGATGGTGAAGTCTGTTCTGTAAAGATGGTTTAGGAAAAGAATATGGAGATAGCTGAAATTAAAATGATACAGTGGGTGTTGGATAAGACTAGATGGCACAAGATGAGTAACAACGTGACTCGGGAAATAGCCGGAGTTTACTAGAGCCTTAAAAAAGGTTCGAGAACAAAGACTGCAATGGTTTGGTCACGTCAGAAATAGAATTGAGAATTATGTGGAATGAAGGATAGAGCTGTTAGATTTTGAGGTAAAGAGAGGTAGAGGAAGTATAAGGAGAAGATGTAAAATCTATGTGGCACAGTCGTTGGGAGAGAAAGGTTAAAATGAAGATTGTGTCGATGGACAGAAATGAGTGACGAAGAAGAGTGAGCAACAGCTATCCCTGAAAAGTGAAAATCTTAGGTAGAAGTAGAAAGAAACTTACATATCATATTTTTACTATAATTTTGTTTATTTCTATATTTAAAAGAGTAATTATTATGAACACTGATGTTTTAATTTCTTTCTAGCCACACATTTCCACACTAACATTTTCTCTATAATATTTGATTTCTTCGTTTATTGCACATTAAAAACGTTATAGAAATAACTATAAGATACGAATGTCCAGTATAATCTATAATTCAAGGCCGTCTGTCTCTATTTTATCCATTGTATAGGTTATATTATAAAATGCCTATTTATTGCAATTAAAAACACACCTTCTTTATCAATGCTAAACATGATAGATATCAAGGTTACCGAAATCAACCAGAAGAAACACACGGAATGTAAACAATAAATTTTCTGCCCACTACTTGTTCCTTCATCTATGACATGATTTTGCAGCTTTGACACTTTATGCTCAATATTGCGCAACATGCACATCAAAAACTATGTTGGTAGTTAACTATTGCAATGGCTGGTGAACATGTTAGGCGCCAGTTTCGTAAAACAAAACCAGTATTAATTAAAATGTAAATGAAGAAAAAGTTATCACTATAAAAACTGTATATAACATTTAAGAACCGGAAATTTACTAAAATGTCGTAATTTGAAAACAGTCAAAGGTTAGAACCGGTTAAGAGATTGTATGCGAAAGCTATAAAAGAAATAACTGCAGACGAACATAAACAACAGGGAGCAAAATAATACTCTAGGGTCGAAGCAGGGTGATAGTATGTGGATTATCTATTGACTTTAAGACTGAAAAGACGGTACATACACTAAAGAAGACTCCATCTAACATTTTAGGAAAAGGTTAAATAATACCATGGATCTGATCATAACACTTTCGTCGCTACTACAAGCGTCAGGCTATATTTAATATAGAAAGAATATAGATAGAAAAACTTTATAGAAGTCAGACACTTTAAGACAATACAAGGACAATGGACAAAGTAGACGAATACAGAAGAAAACAAAAGGGAAAATGAAAGGGAAATAAAACAAAACACATGAACAGCTAAAGAAAAGTCGATGGCAGATATATATTCAGAAATGAAATAATTAGAAAAGAAACATGAGACGTTCAACATGCACAAGAAAGTTAGAAACTGCGTGAATTGGCTTACTAATGCTGTAATACATACAGGAAGAAATATTTTAACTGATAAAAGAGAAATACCTGAAACAGGGAGTAACTATATCACTTAACTGTTCCAAGATATCAGGCCAAAACATACAGAGCAATGTATGTTCTTCATGCAATAAAATCAGAGAAAAAGAAAGCAACTAGACCACACAACATACCAGCTGAACTAATAAAAATAAGATACAAGAGAACCACATCAGTACTTTAGTTAAGCTTTTTAATGACTGGTAAAATACCTGAGGAATAGCTTAAGTCTGTTTTTAGAGCAAAAACTGGATTAAATATAGTAAATGCTCTTCGAAAATTAATGAAAACTATTAAAATAAGAAAAATTTAATACCTAAGGCAAAGGCATGTTCTTAAAGGAGACCGGTACAGAATCCTTTAGCTTACCATGAAAGGTAAAATAGAGGGCTGCAAGAACATTCGAGATTGGACATGAATACTATATACCAAACAATTGTTCCAATTAGCTGAAGATCGTGAACAACTAGCAAACGTCCTGGGGGGTCTTAGGGAGAACTAATAAGGCACCGAAAGGTCAAGAAGAATAAGTAGAAAGAAACAATGTTATGGAATGCGTAGATAATTAAAATTATATGACAGGGTTTGTTATGATCAGATATGTAATAAGAAGGGAGGAAGATACAATAGTGGAGGAAGATACAATAGTGAGAAAAGTATTCGACCGAAGAGGACCAGTGTGATGACGTCCTATGGATAGACTGAAACTTTGGTACCTGGATAACTTGAAGACGACTTAAAATCTATCGAAGTCAAAGGATGAAGAAGAGTTGCTAGAGAAAAGACAACTGAATGGGAGAATGTTTAAAGAAGGCTTTGACTCAAAAAGGGGTGTAGTGCCAAAGGTAATGCTGATGATTACTCAAACTTCCAGCTTATTCGCCAGATCTAACATCGTTTGACTATTATGTATTTCCTCAACTGAAAAAGAAGCTCTAACAAAAGATAATAGAGTTTCTTTCAACCAATAACTACTGATGAAAATTGTAGAGGATTACATATTCAGATTGAAACGTCTGGGGACGTTGTAGGTTCGCCGTAAAATATATGCCATTAGTATGTTAAATAATAAAATACTTTGATTTTTAAACTTTGTTTGCTTCTATAATAATTCAAGATTTTTTCAAAACAACCTGGTATTAGTATTATCATATTAATGTATCCTTAAAGTAGTCGCAAATTTTTTGTGGACTCTAAAGTCTAAGATTAGCTCTAAAAATAAACATTTGTAAATGAACAGGGGAGCCCAAGCGGGGATTTTTGCAGTTACTCGAGCGCGTCAGATTATTACATGGGGAGAAACCTTGTACCCTGAAAATGTACCTCTACCATAAATTGGCTTTTAATGCAGGGGAGTTCGTTAAGGGGAGGGGGCGAAAAAAAATCTATTCAAAGAAAAACTTGAAATCGTCAAATTAGGATAAGGTAAGTTAAGTACATGCAAAACAGTGTATGTATATTTAAAAAATCTGACGATTTGAGCTGGGCGGACGTAAGGAAATTGGTGAGTCCGAAAGTTTCACAACAAAAAAAAAAGCGAATATTTCGCGAAATGAATGACAGATCGAAAAACTAAAAAATTACGTGCCCAATATTTTTCAAAAATCTGTCGAATGATACCAAACACGACTTCCCAAGGAGAGGGGTGGGGGGTAAATTTAAAATTTTAAATACGAATCCCGCGATATTTCGCGAAATAAATATCAGATCGAAACACTGAAAAATACACTTATTAAATATTTTTAAAAAAATCTATCGAATGGCAATAAATACGACTCCCCACGGAGGTGGGGTGGAAGGTTCCTTTAAAATCTTAAATGGAAGCCCCCATATTTTATTGCAGATTTAGATTCCTTACGTAAAATTAAGTAACTTTTTTTCAAGACATTTTTTCGAATTATAGATAGATGGCGCTATAATCTAAAAAATATTGTTGGAAATGGAAAATTAAATTAAAAATGGAAAGTCCCCACTAAATTGAAAAACTTTACCTAACTGTTTTTGCTTTTAGGACTTACTCTTTACAACCCAATAGGTCCCCATAACGCTCGAGTAACTGCACATTTAGCATACTTTGCTCCCCTACCATAAACTTAAACGGAAAGTAGAGATTTTAAACAAGCGAATAAAGAAAGCCATCTCTAATGTAGAAAAAAATGTTTAGAAGAGGAAAATAAATAAAAAAAAATATCAACAACAGTGTTCACGAAATATAGCGGCTTTGATAGAAAACATAACAAGGCCTTTCAGATATGGTTAGTTTCAGAAGACGGGGATGATAGAAAAGTATATGCCTAGTTAAATAAATTTGTAAAAAGCTAAGTGTCAGCAAAAAAAATGGAGCATTGCAAACAAAATGACAGAATGCATGAAATTAGACAATATATGGAAGATGCATGACTATTCGTAGTTAAGAAAATTTTGTAGAAGAAAATATAAAGCATACGAAGCCTAGAAGAGCAGAATAGTAGGAAAAGTATAGAAATGGGGAAGAAGGAAACATAAAAATGTTCTGAAATGAAAAACAAAGAAGCAGATGGAAGAATTATCTTCTGCTTTTCTGCATTCGAAAGTTGTTAAATTGGGAAAATTTCAAAATATTTGAATTTATATTAACCTTTGCGCAGGTATGTCTGATAAGAGGCAAACGCCTTGAAATTGCAATGACATGCGACTCATTAAACAACTTTTTAATATAAAAACTAGCAACACCTTATTTTTTCAAAACAGAGTAAATTGCAAATATTGTAGATATTGGCATAAAAGTTTTTAATACTGGCCAAAAAAATAAAAAACTGACTTACCTGTAAGTGTGAATGCAACTCCAAAAACAAAAACGGCCCAAAAACTGGCCATTTTTTCTCAAAAATGTTTAACACTAAAACCGACAATTGTACAGTCCCCCGTAACCGATTCAATTTCACCTTAGCAATCTTTCACTTCAATTTCGCGTATGTTGGAATTGAACAAGAAGCAGTGACTGTATACTGGCTAGTATTAGGCCCCCACTATGCCACTGTTACTACTCTCTCAATAATTTTTAATCTTCATTTGTAGAGGTGTTGATGAACAAGTAATTTCTGAACACTGTTAAAATTTTATATAAAATATCCAAATATATAAATATACAATATTATATTAGTGAGTTAAACATAGGGGATTCCCGCCAGTTCAAGAAATTTATTAACGATTATCAATTACCTCTACCTGAAAAAATTACTAGATGAAAAGCGCTACTTAAAAAACTACTTCCTGAAAAATTCAGCACCAATGTTTGTTAATTATGTTCCTCTTCGAGCTCTGATTCTTTCTGGCATAGACTGAATCAAAGCAGCAATCGTTTTGCACTATCTGGTTAAAACCACAGTTTTAACTCGCGATAATTTTGCCTAACTACCCTTCCCTTGTTCCACAAATGTTCTATCGAGTTACTGTCTGGATTTCTAGGAGGCCAGATTAGTACCTGAATATCGACGGCTGTAAAGTATTGCATTGTTATCCTATCTATGTGAGGCCAAGCATACTCCTGTATTAGGAGAAAATTTTTCACTTATACATATAAGGTAACACATAACACATGTGCTTTCAAACATTCCCTAATATACCTATCAGAATTAAAGCCACCTGCTCCTAACATAAAAAGATCTGCATGTAATTCCAAAGAAATGCCACCCGATACCATTATATTTACCTCCACCATCAAACTGTAATCTAACAGCTATAGGCCAGGGTAATAAGACAAAAATATACCCTGTTCGTGACACTTCAGCAGCCAGGATACTGAAGCGTTTTTTCGACAAGTAATACCTATAGGAACAAATTGTAACTATTTCCTGCGTAGGATCTGGCGGCCATTTTTATTTATAAACAATTAACTCTCAAAATATGGCATTTTTCACTTTTTTTTTTCAAATCAATGGAAAACAGTGAAACTTATAATTTTTTTAGTACAAATATCTTTGAGATTATGGAAAAAGCTTTAAAATGACATATTACAAAGTTTGATATACTCTTTTATTGTTAATATAATTGCGATAAAAGGTCGGAATTGTAAAAAAAATATTTTCGCAATAACTTCTGTAAAAATTAGTGTACAGGTTTCAAATTTTTGTCAAATGAGGGTTCTTTGGTGCTTAATACGTGATAAAAATTTCAAAGCGATTCATTCAATTGTTTAAATTTTATTCGAATTGTTTATCTCAGAGAGCATTTTTTTGCAATAACATAAGTCAGAAAAAAATGACGTTAGAACCACTCTACAGGTGTCAAATGGAAGAGCATGACCTATATTTTCAACTTGGTTTAAAGAAAGCGAATAAAAATGCATTTATTAGTAATAAATAATTATGCAAAAGTATCGTAAATCTTTTCTTATAAACTTTTTGAATAACTTTTTCTAAAAAGATTAACTTTTTTACCCTGTTTCAAGTGCACAACTACCAAGTAATATTATTTATATCATAATCGATAAAAAATTGTAATAAATATATTTAATTTGTTATATAACAAAATAAAAAGTTTATAAGGAAAGATTTACGATACTTTTGCATAATTATTTATTACTAATAAATGCATTTTTTATTCGCTTTTTTAAACCAAGTTGAAAATATAGCTCATGCTCTTTCATTTGACAGCTCTGGAATGGTTCTAACGTCATTTTTTTTCTGACTTATGTTATTGCAAAAAAATGCTCTCTGGGATAAGCAATTTGAATAAAATTTAAACAATTGAATGAAACGTTTTGAAATTTTTATCACATATTAAGCACCAAAGAACCCTTATATAACAAAAATTTCAAAGCTGTACACTAATTTTTACAATAGATATTGCGAAATTAATTTTTTTGCAATTCCGACCTTTTTTCGCAATTATATTAACAATAAATGAGTATATCAAACTTTGTAATACGTCATTTTAAAGATTTTTCCATAATATCAAAGATATTTATACTAAAAAAACCATAAGTTTCACTGTTTTCCATTTATTTGAATAAAAAGGGAAAAATGCCATTTTTTGACACTTAATTGTTTATAAAAAAAATGGCCGCCAGATCCTACGCAGGAAATAGTTACAATTATAATACCTACAAATATAATTAATTTCACAAGGATTATTCTGAGTAAATATTCGATTTATCTAGGGCACCGTAACAAAAACTTTTTCAGTCACAAAAAATGACAAACTTCTTAACTGTTTAAAATGAAAAATGAATCTATAATAGTATATTATGCAACGAGCATTTAATGATGGTCATTATGAAGCGAGTATGAGGGATACGAAACGAGCCGCCCAGCGGCGAGTTTAGTATAGAATACGATCTTCATAATGATAATTACATGCAAGCTGTATACACGTTTTTTTCTATGATCATTCACAACAAAAAATATATTCACATTTATTAATTTTGTAACACAAATTAAGTAGTTTGTTTTTGACTCGCCATTGGCCACTGCGCGTGTGCCACCTTCATCCCAAATCCCATATCTCCAATTCTATTGGTTAAAAATCTATATCGTAATAAAAATCTGTATCATAATGAAGTTCATTATGATACAGGTAGTGAAATCATAATTAATATATATTATAGTATGAGAATAGAATAAAGCAGCTTATATTTTGACAAATATATTTAATTATTATAAAGGGCAAATCAACCAAACTAAAAGGAGGTAACTATCAAAGTTCACGTGCCTGATAACTTTTTCGGGCCAGTGTATGTATCACTTTGAATAATAATCAATAATCAATTTAGAAAGCCCTACACTCAGGAGAGAGTGTCATAACAGACAGCGGAGGTACAGAAGATGACTTTCGTATGAGGATACGAAAAGCTCAACAAGAATTCAGCATGCTCAACCCTATTTGGAGGTGTGGCGAGTATACTAAAAGGACAATGATCCGAATATTACAGTCAAATGTCATGTCTCTTCTAATCTACGGATGTGAAACCTGGAAAGTGACAAAAACCCTTACAGATAAACTGCAGGTCTTTGTTAATAAATGTCTACGAAGAATTGTTCGTATTTTCTGGCCTAACATCATCACAAACTACACCTGACCGAACAATAGAGGGTAGAAAATAAAATAAAGTCTACAAAGTGGGGTTGGATCGGTCTCACACTCCGAAAACCTAGCAGTATTGCAAAGAACCCGATGGCGTGTTTTCACTGAAGTTTTGTGCTCCACTTAGGAGTTCAAGAACCTTATATATGCATCCAGGAGTGGATGAAAAATGGTTGACGAAGAAGAAGGTCCTCTAAGCTGTATTAATAATCCTAATTTTAAAACTGCAATTTTGTTGTTTTGAATGTTTTGAACAGTAAAAACAGTTCGAATAACATATTTGGATAACAGTTACAATATATCTTCTGTTCTGTTCCTTCTTTCGATAACAACTCTAGTACACTCTCGATATTTTTTATTCTTCATTTATTGCAACAAACTACATTAGAGAAGCGACGGATGATGGAGTTGTTTAATATTATTGTTGCTAAATATAATTATATATAAATGCAAAAAAATATCTCTAATGTTTGTAATGAAGAAATCAACGGAGCAAAAACTGTGGCGAATTAGAGAAATATTTAACTTTTTTAGTCGGTTTTGTTGACTTACTCGGAAAATTTGTTGTTTTGTTTAAATGCACTATAATGAGGGTAAATATTACGATGTTGGTAAACGGATGTGTTTATTATACCTACACCTTGAACAGTGAACAGTGGGAGATTTTCTTATGATCCATTTCATGATTCATACTCTTCTCTCTTGTATAAAATTTTAAAACTATTATTAAACATCATATTTCTTTGCTCTTAAAATTGCGTTTATGCGTCTAAATATTCCACTAATAAGGTAGTAACTAACAAGAGGTCACCATTTTCATTGGTGCTAATAGTTCATATTCCACCTCCTTCTCTATTTGGCCTCTATTTTTTAATTTAGGTCTCGAAATTTATTGCAGGAACTACTGCTGTCTTATTTGTGTTAGGTAGCATCCATGTCTCAGTCCTATATAGTAGTGTGGATTTGGACATTTTTATTTGAAGAGAAAACCTATTTCTTTGTCGTTTTGCAGTATTTTGTACACTCCTACCTAGATGGTAGTCATTGAGATTATCATGCAGGTTGTAGAGCAATTTCTCATACCTTACTATGTCGTAGGCTGCTGTCAGATTTACGAAAGTAATCACTGTTATAAGTTTTTCTTCGAAATCCTCTTCAATATGTTCTGCTAGTGCGAGAACTTGACCGGTACAATCTTTGCCGGGTCTGAATCCTCTTTGTTGTGGGATGAGTTACCTGTTGACATTTTTCTCTAAGCTGGTCAGGATGAGTCTCTACATAGTATAGTTTGAAAAAGTGACATAACAGGGAAATAGGTCTCTAGCTACTGGTATTTTTTGAGTCCTTTCCTGGTTTTTATTAAAATAAAATGGTAATGGGCTGGACACGTTGCCAGGATGAAGAGCGAAAGATGGACTCGCAAACTAGTTTTAATGGAGACCAAGAGCCGATAAACGTAGCAGAGGAATACTACCAACACGATGGCAAGACGACTTACGAAAGACAACAAAAAACTGGATACAGAAAGCACAAGACAGAACACTTTGGAGACAAACAGGGGAGGCCTATGTCCAGCAGTAGATCGAGAGAGGCTGATGATAATGATGATTCCTGGTTTTAACAAGGCTGCTATTTTAGATTTTCGCCATGATTTTGGAATTTCGAGACTTTACATAACGGATTATAGAGATAAAAGATCTATTTTTTTGCTCTTGGCATAGATGCTTTATTTTTTCACTGTGTATATCATCCACACCTACAGATTTCCCGTTTTTTAATTTGTTCATACCGTCATCGTGAAGGTATTTTAGTGTAAATGGAGGTCCTGGGTGATTTGTCTCCTGCTTCAGTCTTCTTCTAATATTTGAGTCTCTACATCGATTCTTAGTGCTTGCATTCACGAGGAGTAGAGTAGCGACTTGGTTTGCTGTAACCTTGGAAGATGGTTTACGTTCTTTAGGATCACCGCTAAGTTTTCTAACAAGTTTCCATGCTAGTATCATGCTATGTGTCATCTCCATTTTTCCCAGGTTTCCAGTTCACTTTTCCTAACTGGCTTGACCAGGTTTTGGAGTAGGGCTCCTCCGAAATAAACTGCTTCTTGGCTAAAAGGGTCAGCTGCATAGAGTATTTTGTATATTCCTATTAGTTCTTATTAGTTCTTGGTGGAGTTGAGTTTGGCATTGTAGTCTCCATGCTTTCCGATCTTGCGTTAAGTTTCTTGCATTTTCCAATGCCAATCCCTTCTTCTCGACTTCTTTCCTGATTTCATCTACCCACATAACTCTTGGTCTTCTTTTTTATTTTTCCCGTTCACTCTAGTTTCGAACACTCGTTTTGTAAGCTTCTCGTTCGACATTCTGCACACGCGCTCGAACCATCTAAGTTGTTCCTCCACTATTTTTTCATTGATTGGTTCTAGTTTTAGGTTTTGTCTAATTGTTTCGTTTCGTATTTTGTCTGTCCTCTTTCTGTTTGCTATTTTCTTCAGGAACCTCATTTCCATAGCATTGATTCTGGATTTTTGTCTCCTGTCAATGTCCATGTCTCGCTGCTCTACATGATTGTTGGTCTAACTACTGATTTAACGACTGCCGTTTTTACTTTTCCGGTATCTCTTTTTTCCCCAAAAATGTTGTTTTCATAGCGTTAAATAAGCTTCCTGTTCGTCCCACTCTCTCGTTTATTTCCATGTCGTGTTTACCACTTGATTCGATTATTACTCCTAGGTATTTAAAATATTCCACTTGCTCTAGTTGTTTTCCGTCTAATTCTATTGTGTGTGTCTTCCTCGTATTTAAAATTATCATTGTTTTTGTTTTCTCTGTATTAATTTTCATATTTATGTTTGATAGTTCTTCTTCTAGGATTTCAAGATTGTTCTGTAAGTCTTCTCTGTTTTCTGCTAGCAATACCATGTCATCGCAAATGCACTCTAATAGTAGCTCCGATAGTTGAGTCCGTTTCATTTGCCAGTACCATAATGTTAGTTTTCTCATTCTTCTCTCGGCTTTCTTTATCGCTTCTTCCAGTACCGCTGAGAATAGCAGTGGGCTCAGCACGCATCCCTGTTTGACGCCTTGACTTGTAGTAAATTCTCTGGATTCCTCGTTATTGGTTCTTACTGTATTTGTATTATTTTTGTACATATCCTGTATTACTTCTATTATGTGTCTGTCGACTCCCCTTTCTTTTAGTGTCTTCCATACGTCCTTTCTTCGGATTCTGCCAAACGCCTTTTCCAGGACAATGAAGCACATATGTATATCTCTATTCTTTTTGATTACCTTCTCACTTACTTGTCTTAATGTGAATATTAGGTCTTGCGTGCTTCTGTCCTTCCTGAATCCACACTGTGTGTCTTCCATAGTTGTTTCTATTTGGGTTTTTATTCTTGTCTCTATTATTCTTGCGAATACCTTCCCGGGGATACTTGATATGGTGATACCTCGGTAATTATTACAGTTTCTCTTGTCTCAAAACAAAAACAAAAAAAATTAAAACAAAGCAGAGGTGTAGGAGTATTTTTTGAAAATTTTCTACACAATAAAGAACAAAAATACACCCCAACTTAAAACCAAAGAATTCAACAGTTATCACATATGGAGTTCAGACCTTGACGTTATATCATCATCATAAGAGAAATGCAATTATTATTTATCTAGAAATATCAGATATTCCATATCTTCTTTACTGTGCCACAACACCAAGAATACTAAAATATATAATCATATTACATTTACTGCACTAAAAAACAAGCATCTCTTACCAAAGTTGCTAAATGCATTTTTTTCTAATTTGATTTTATTATTCATTAACTTTTTGTCTTTGGGAAACAACCGTTAGGCAATATTCTTTGTGAAGGTCTGACGACACCAATTAAGAAATATCAGTATTATAATTTAATTTTTTATACCGTATAATTCCTTAAAATTTATAAAAAAATGTATATGTTTATTTAATTGCACAGGCCTGTAAGATTAAATGCTAAAACCCGTTTTTATCAACTGTTTTACATATTTGCTATATTGCTAATTCCTAATAAAAATCCATTTGTGATTATACCGTAAGGTTGATTAAGAAAAAGCTGTAAAAAATAAACATTAAAATAACAGCAATATTTAGAAAATATGTTTAAAGGACACACCTTTGGATATAGTTCCTATTAGGGGAGTAGTAGGGGTGAAAGAATAATACCCAATCAACATAATGAGTGATTTATTGGAAGAACATGGAAATATGGACAATAAGGATTGTTTTGTTTCCTGGCCTTGGTGTTGAACTTTTAGACACGTAATTCTATATACTTATAACTAGCTTAGGGGAGTAATGTGCAGTGTGTGTGTGTGTTGAGTAAATGTCTTGTTACTTTGAAAAGTCGACTTAATTGTCTTTCCAAAGAGACGCTAATTGTATCCGAGCGTCTACGGTCCTTCTGGTGACTACCAGTCCCACAAGGATAGAAATTATTTTCAACCATTCAGTGAACACTTGAGTGTTTTTCAAAAGCTTTTTTTATTTCTTGCGGTTAGTTGTTGGATAACGGCTGTTCCAAAAAAATTGTCAGCTTTCTTCGAGCAGTTTTCGCCCAGCTTTTTTCTACTCCACTACTTTCTATGATATATAGGCTTCTGTTCTTTCTCTTAATAAAAAAAACTTGACGAATTTTTCCATGATATATAGATTTCTGATTACAAGCTACCGAAATGAGATACTTAAGAAAAGTGGTGGGAGCAAGAATATTAGACAAAAGAAGAAACGAAGATATAAGACGAAAAGAAAAAGTTAAAGAAAAGAAGTTAAAATGGGCTGGACACATGATAAGAATGAGTGGTGACAGACAAGTGAAAATGACATAGGAGGCCAAAGTAGTGGGTAAAATCACGAGGGGCAGACCAAGGAAAAGCTGGAACACTAGTGTAAACGACATACTTAAGAAAAGAGGAACATCGTGGCAAGAAGCAAAAGTTTTAGCAGCAGATAGGAAGAAGTGGCGTAAATTTGCAGAGAGTATCATATAAAGGAGGAATCCTCGACACCTATAATGGTAAAAGAGGCAATCGTTTATGTATGTATGTACAGTAAAACCTGTCAGTAACGGCCACTAAAAATGAACGAACTATCTGCCGATATAGAAAGGTGGCCGGTATTGCTAATTTGTGTAGTTCACAAATACATAAAAGATAATTGGAACTTTGTTTATTTTATTATTAAAAGCAAATATAATTCTATATATGAACGGACTCTACTAATACTACGAAAAAAAGAGGATGCTTTGTTGAAGAATTTTTCAATTCACTGTTATTTTTTTATAATGTCCTTTGATAATTTGAGTTTTTACAACACCATATTTTTCGGTCAACTTCTGTAATCTTTAACCGTACATACTTATAAATAGTGACAAACATTTCCTCTTTTATGACCACCACACCGACCCTAATTATTTAATCCCTTTTTAGGTGGGTACAATAGGTATTAAATATAGTACTGGGAATTTCTTGACACAAGTCAACAAGTTGACAAAAATATTTGGCCGACATAAACAGGTAAATTTCTATAAAATGTGCTTTAAAAATATGTGATTATTTGGCCGGGTCCGTATTATAAAGGTGGCCGTAATTACCAGATAATAAATAGGGGAATCTACATATCGCACCTCGGCAACAACACTGTCATAAGTCAAAAATAGCCATTTTGAGTAAATCCGGTATGAAGATTATCCTTACTATATAACATTCGATTATTTCTATAAATTGAACAATAATTTTGTTATTTTTTCTTCAATAAGATTAATTTAGGTTATTTTATCAATTAGTACTCTTTATTGTAGAAATTTGAAACTAACTTATTAATTATTAACAAATGTGTCTATGTTGCTGAAAACCCAAAGATGGATTATAACAATGTGCCACTGTTGCTGATCATAGTGGTTGGAAATTTCACAGAAATTGAGGTTCAACGTGAAAATTATGATAGGTTATAATGATTTTTAAGATTTTTTAATACTACATTTATTTAAAGAATACAACACAAACGTAATTACATAAGAACATAAAATAAATCCTCGTTAAAATACTCGTTAGAAACATGTACCTATTTAGATTTTTAAAGTAACTACTAGTTTTCGACGCCTTTCTTTGATGATTGGAGGAGGATCTAAGAGGAGGGTCTATTTTGCATCCTAAGATCGATAAAAATTATGATACATATTATTTTAAAATGATGTGATTTTTGTTGGATAAAAAGTTCAAGGCATCTATATTATTTTGGAAAAGTTTCAGTGGTGCGTTATAGAGCTGTTTTAATTCAATATTATCAGGAGTTAAGCAAATGGAATTTCTACTGTTTGTTTTCCGATTTAAGATTTTATTTTGAAGTTGCTATCACTGTAAGAAGTTTTATAATAAACGGTAAACAGTTCATCTCTAAGTAGGTACTTGTAATGTTGCAATATCGGACCACAAAACTTTTTCTCCGTTAGAATTTAAAAAAAAATTCTTTCCCATTTTCTCCTGCAAATGTTTTACATCAAAAAAATCTGTAAAGTTCATTTCTGTAATTTTGTATGAATTTGTTGTCCAGATATTCCTCCTTGTCCACTTTTAAAATAAACAGCTTTTGTAGTAGCAAGTTTTAATATATATATTTTGAACGATCAGTCATTTTCAACGACAAATTCACAAAAAAACACGTTTATAACTAACTGAAGTCACACCACAAACGTGGTTCTCAGAATAATGTGACAGTGTTGTCACTCATTATAGCGCACCTAATTTAAAAAAATGTATCTAAATATATCTGCAACACTGTCATAAGTGAGTTGTTACAGTGTTGCTGAATAGAGTTGTACAAAAATAGTTATTGCTATAACAGACATAAGTCCCCATCTAGCGCTTATAACACAAAATATCTTTTCGACAGTGATGCAGACGAAAGTTTAACAAAATACCCATTTAATGCACCAAACATAAAAAACACTGAATTTCGACTTATGACAGTGTTGTTGCCGAGGTGCGATATATAATTTGTTTGCTGAATTTTGAAATTGGCCGTTAGTACAGGTGGCCGATTTTGACAGGTGGCCGGTAACACAGGTTTTACTGTATTCGAGGTGTGCAAGTACTTGGAAGGGGAAACGAGAAACGACCCTGCGCGAGTCGCGGAGAAATATTGCAACTATCTTAAATAATTCATATCAATTCATATTGTCAATTGAAATTGTCAAATTGACGTATATTTCATACCTTCTGTCAATGAAGCAGAAAAATTATATATTGCTCCACAATATTGATATGATATGCAATTATTATATAAAGGTAAATTTAATTAATTTTATTTTGCTTGCAGTACTGCCTTTTTAATAACTAATTTTATTTACTACATACAATTGCTGACGTTTTCATAACATAACCTGAATCTTATTGTTTCTTCTTATTATTTTTTTGGACTATGGCCTTGACAATTATCCAATAACCAGGACTAATATAATTGGCCAATATAATTAACAGTGCGAATAAAAGTACAGAGCGTAGAAATAGGGGTCGCTTTGCCGAACTTGCACGGTCCCAATATAGGTTTCTGTTCTTTTTTCTAAACAAAAGTATTTTATGAACGTAATTCTAGCAAAAGCATATCTTGTAATTAGGAAAAGAGTTTTCATCACATCAGCAGCATAAAATAATGCACACATATTGCTTAGGGCGTACTGTAGTAAAACTTTTTAAATATGTAAAAACTATTCCCTTCAGCGTATTATAATATAAACTCTCGTTAACCAGATGTTTCCCAATGATATGTTACATGATATGTAACTTTTTGAAACTTTTTTTTTAAGTGTAATAAACAACTAACCTTTTGTTTTTTCTTCTTTACAGATCTCATCGATTACCGAACGTTTAGATAAAGGTAAGTGTGCGTATGAGTAACGAATGTTTTGTAGAAGATTGCACTTTCAATAATAATTATTGTTCTTTCATTGTTTACTTAAACATTAGCACCTTGCAATCCAATATTTATGCATTAATCATATTAATTAGCATGTGACTGATAATTGGAAAAGAGTAAAAGGATCATTGACCGATTCTGGGGCAATAAAGACTTCTTATTTATAAGATTCCTTAATCTTTAAGATAAGATGGAATGCAGAGTTGAAATTCTCCAGTGTAGAACTTCTTCTTCTTCTCGTTGTCCTTATGCCCTATATATTGCTATCATTTATCCATCTTTTACCCATTTCTTCCACGCCTTCTGGTCTCCTGCTATTTCTTTCATCTGTTGCATTGTTGTCCCTCTCTTGGTCCTGATTGCCTGGATTTGTACCATCCACCCCTTTCTAGGTCTACCCCTTCTTCTTTTTTCCTGTCTTTACTAGTCTGTTAATTCTAGTTATATGTCCAAACCAATTCAGTTTTCTTTTTTCAATTATTTTCTCTATTGGTTCTTAGTTCATGTATTCCGGTGGTGATGTTGACGGAATTAATTGAAAACAATAAGAATAATGTAACAAAACGAACGGTAAATATTTTATTTATTTTGGTAACAAAAAATGTGTTTCGCTTAGGTCTCGGAAAAGGGTCGATTGTTAGTGAGAACGGTCGCTGTGTGTGTGTGAATCGTTCACATGCTGAGTAGTGACTGAAAAGAGAGCCACAAACGATAATATGTTTGTGCTTCTTTCCTCTGACCAGATGAGCAATAAATCATTTAGGTCTGGCGTATACTTTTGCAGTTTTAACAAAACAACTTCGAATGCATTAAGTGAGTTGTTGACATAATTGTCTGATATGGTAATTAATTTATGGGGGTGCAGTTTGTTAAACCGCACAAACGAAAAACAGATGGTGAAGGATACATTCAGTTTCGTAAAACCATGTCCCTCTTAACATCTGGTTTGTATTTACATGTGAATTTTGAATGACTAATATTGTTTCGTTTTTGAGAAAAAATAATTAAAAATTAAGAAAATAAAATTAAAAGAAATAGTAATTATAGCGTATCGCTATACATGTCTTAGCACGTTTCTGATGTTTTCGTTTCTTTTCCTGTCCAGCTTCGTCTTTACAGCTATTTTTCTCAAATGCTTCATTTCTGCTTAAACATGGACTAATAGACATTTTGTAAAAAAATGTTGTATGATAAATAGGTTACAAATCACTACCAGGCGTTTACTGAAGGATTGTAGACTGGATAAAAATTTCTGACATCTGACAATCTGACAATTGGCAAAAAGCTCTAATAGTGCAGTTACTGAAGGTGGATATGAACTATTACCTCCGATTTCGTTGAAACTCTATCGATTTGCACGAAAATTAGTGAGTGGTTAGAGGATATCTCAAAGAACAAAGGTGACATGGTGCCAATTTGCGCTTTTGCCCTGGGGGTGGATGCCACCCCTTCTCGGGGGTGAAAATTATTTTATTAAGAATAACCCCATAATTCGATAGAAGGACAAATTCTAAGCAAAATTTATTATATAAAGTTATGAAAATAAATCGGAACTTTTTGAGTTATTAAAGATATTAATTTTTCGTGAGAAAAATGTATGTTTTAAACCGATTTTTCACAAATAACTCAAAAACTATAAGTTTTTTCAAAAAAGTTATTATTACCAAAATTGAAGCTAATAAAAAATGAAATAAATTTCTTACTAGCAAAACTTTTTAATGTTAACTAAAAGTGAGTTATAGGTAATTGAATGTATATTCTTTTCGGCGAGTAACCAAATCTAAGTGTTCAAGCTTAAATAACGGGAAAATTATGCATTTTATACCACAAACTGATTAAACATTTGTCAAAGTACTTAAAAATGTCTATCCAGTGAATACCCGAACGAGTCGATAGCATTAATATTTATGCTCCAAAAATTTTAAGTTTATCTTTTAAAATTTTTTCCAAAAAATGTTATTGATTTTTTTTAAATAACTCCGTTAATTCTTATGGTATCGGGTTCATCTAAAAACCATTTGAAAGCTAATTCCCAGGGCTAATTAAACCACGTTATATTTAATCTTTTAATCTCCTTACTTTTTAAAAAATAAAAGGTTAAATAGCCCCGGTTACATGGTTCTCGCAGCAAAATTTAAGATTTAAGCTTTAAACTTTTCTATCTTGGATATTTTTTACCCTACAGAAATAGCAAAATAGGTATAATATTTGGTACAGAAAAAATTAAAATTTGACTATATACCATTTTTTGCGTATATTGAGTGATTTTGGAGTTATTATCAAAAGAATATGAAAATTACGTTAATTTTAAAAATTCAGATTTTTTTTTAAATTATACCTTTTTCAAAAATATGCATTCTGAACCGGTCAAAATTGTTGAAATAATTACTTATGCCAATATAAAGAAATTCTTGTAAGGATTACCATAAATTTTTTATTTTTGTGGAAATGGCATGTTTTATTTTTCACTTTTTCCTAAAAAATTCGAAATGGTTCTCTTATTTTCATCATAACTTGCTTAATCTTGATGCTATTAACTTCTTCTGGAGCTCATATTTGATAGGTATTCCGAACAACTTTGACAAATGTTTGGAAGGTACCTATATTATTTCATAAAATGCATCATTTTCCCGTTATTTTAGCTTGAATACTTAGATTTGAGTACTCATCGAAAAAAATATACATTTAATTACCCATAACTTACTTTGCATTAATATTAGTTTAGTTCTTTAAGTAAGCAGTGTATTCAATTTCTTATTGTCTTCAATTTTGACAATAATAAATTTTTTGTTAAAGCTTATAGTTTTTGAGTTATACGTGAAAAACAACTTTAAAACATGCATTTTTTTACGAAAAATAAAATTTTTGATCTTTAATAACTTAAAAAGTATTGATTTATATTAATAACTTTATATAACAAATTTTGCTTAGAATTCGCCCCCTATCGATTTGTGGTATTATTTTTAATAAAATAATTTTCACCCCCGAGAAAGGGTGGCATCAGCTCCCAGAGTAAAAGCGCAAGTTGACATCATGTCACCTTTGTTCCTTGTGGTATCCTCTAACTACTCACCAATTTTGATGAACATCGATGAAGGTTCAACGAAATCGGAGGTGAAAACCTTCAGTGACTGCACTATAAGATATATGTCCTAATAGAGGAAGATAAACTCTGAACAATCGGGATGATAATAGAATAAACAATGAATCCAGATTCCAAATAGAGCATAGTTCTTGTTTAATTTTATCCACCTCGCTCATGAAAATTCAGACATTAAATTCATATTTCAATGTAGAAATCTTTAAAGTGTACATTTTTTAACAAGTTAGAATCCAATAAAAGACGTTAAAAACCACAATGCTAAATAAACTAGAAGCATTCAAATTGTGGTGCTATCAGCGAATCCTAAAGATATCGTGGGTTTTGCACACTTCCAATGAAGATGTTCTCCAGATGATGAATTCAGAAACGTGAAACGTCTGGTCATAAACATCATAAAGAAGACAAAAACAAAATACATATAATTAGAGGATCTAAATGCTATCTACTTCGCCTTATAATAAAAGAAAAAATGGAGAGAAGGAGATGGATTGATCGAAAGAAACTTTCATGGTTGCGTAATATTAGATAATGGTGTGGTTCCACAATAGAAGAATCCTTTCGCGCAGCAGCCGATAAAGAAAGGATTCGGGAACTTGTAAACATGATAACGGCCAACGTCCCCGGCACCTAAAGAAGAAGAAGAAAAATCCACTATCTAATTGATCTATTGTTTATTATTGTTTAAATACACTGCGGAGAAGACAAAACTATTGTTAGGAAGTCAAAAAGGTTTTAAACCTAATGTTAATTTCTTTGTACATATTTATGAGCTTGATGCATTAACTTATTGGTGTTAATCAAATAAGGCCAATAACAAATCAATTAAAAATCATATCTTTATTGTTCATATATGAAGGTTTTATCAAGTTATTTCGACACTGGTACTATCATTTGGTAATCGTTACAATTGGAAAAAGTCGCTATATTACGATGCATCTAACCTTTATTTTATGTCAATTTACATTTTATACGTCTAGTGTTTGTCCTAGAAAACAACAAAAATACAGAGATGAGAATATGTTCTGAATAATTTAAGATGAGCCACAGAGTAATATTAGAATAATATGACAAAAATGATTGAAACTATGTAATTATATAAAAGTGTATCAAAATAACAATATTTTTTATGAAAATGTGTTACCTATCTAAAATGTCCATGAGTTTATTTTCATATTTTGGACCAAAAACTCCATCCAACCCAGGATTTTGGGTTACGTCCCCAATTTATGCCTGTAAAGGTTTTGCACAAAGGACTTTATGGCTTTGCTGATCATTTATTTTTCACTTTCGTCTCATCTATTGTGATGATTTTGTTATTTTTTTTAATGTTATCAAAATGGTTTTACTGGGTTTTATCTAAGTGAAATGTTTTTGTATTATGTATTTTTCTAAGTATTTTTTTTTCTCTGTATTCTTTTCTCTTTGTATTTCTTCACAGTCAGGCCGTGGAGTTGGAGTATCTACATTGTAAAAATGTCGTGTACCCCATCCTCCATGTTATGGCATGCTGGACGAGCCATACAGTCTGTAGTCAACACCCCGAAGTATGAGCGGGAACACAAAGTGTATTAATACTCATACGCTTATGAAACGCACCCGGCGGATCACAAGGGCCTTCCCATTTTACTCTCTTTCAACTTGTCTTGAGTGAAATGTCTTTCAATCTTTTCTATCAGCCTCTCTTGGCTAACTCTTGTTTCTTCCGAACCCGAATGGCGAGTAGGTTTCCGAAGGCAGACGGGTCACTATATTTCCTTCTACTACACCCTCTACTAACCGAACGATTACTATAAGTAATCCCCCATTTGTTGGTCAACAGCTACGGGTGGAAGAACCGACACTTGGTAGGGCACTTCATTGCCCTGGAGCTGGGAAATTGACTCCGAAGGAGGATGAGCTAAATTAGCCTACGGCATTGAGATGTGGAAAGCCATGGGATGACTACCACATTAAAGATCCGTAAGGATATTCCCAGGACACCACAATGGCTGAAAACCCAAAACAAACGGCCCTCAGTCCCGGGCAACCCTTAAGTGGGGAGAGGGTGCTAAGAATCCCCCGGTCAGCCAATAATGTCCCAAAAGTGAAAAATATCGGTACGTGGAACATTCGAAGCATGTACCAAGCAGGCAAGGCAGCAAATATTATTCAAGAAATGACTCGCCTAAACATTGATATTTTAGGATGCAGTGAAGTTCGATGGCCAAATTCTGGCATAAAAATTATAAGTGAACACCATATCTATTATTCGGGAGATGACACAACATAAAACAGAAATGGCATAGGGATGATAGTAAAAAGGGAAATAGCCAAAGCAGTAATAGGATTTACGTCCATATCAGACAGAGTTATGGTATTGAAGATTAATTCAAGTCCCTCTAATATAAATATCATTCAGGTCTACGCACCGACATCCGAATCAACTGAAGAAGAAATAGAACATTTCTACCAGACTCTAGACAACTTTCTAAAGCTGACAAAAAAACATGAGCTATGTAACTATCATCATGGGCGATTTCAACGCCAAAATAGGACAAGGAACAGTCGAGAATGTGGGGTCATATGGTCTTGGCACAAGAAACGAAAGAGGAGAAAGGCTGATACCATTCTGCCAAGAAACGGATATGGTTGTAATGAACACATTTTTTAAATTACATCCAAGAAGGCTTTATACATGGAAAGCACCCGGTGATACCTCAGTGAAAATCATAAGAAACCAAATTGATTTTATCAACATAAACAAAAGGTTTAAAAATTCTGTCACCTCAACAAAAACATATCCAGGCGCCGATGTCTTCTCAGATCATAGTTTGTTAGTTGCAAGTATCAACATACGACTCAAAATAATTCATAAGAAAATGAGACCCAAAATAGATATAAAACTACTGAAAGAAAATTACAACCAGGAAAAAGTAAAAACAGAGATTAATAAGAATTTTGCGAAAATAGTTGAAGACACTCCTAGTGGCATAGAAGAACAATGGAACGAAATGAAGACATCTATTAACACACTTTCGCATGAATATCTTAAATCAAAAAGAAAAAAGAAGCAAGAATGGATGACAGATAAAATATTGCAGATGGTGGAAGAGCGAAGGAAATTAAAAGGTAGAAATGACAATGAATACAAAAATATGCATAAGAGTATACTAAGGGAAATAAAAGGGGCAAAAGAAGCATGGCTGATGGAGAAATGTAAGGAAATTGAAACACTACAACGCAAACATGACGATTTCCATATGCACAAAAAGATTAAGGAAGTACAGACCATCAGAGAACAACGCAATACAGGCATAGTCGTAGAACGTCGAAGGTTAGATTTTGACTAGAATTGAAGATAAATTAAGAAGATAGAAAGAATATATGCAAGAATTATTCGAAGATGCTGCACGAACTCCGTATGAAATAGACAATCCGTACGGCCCAGAAATAACAAACAAAGAAGTATCTATGGCCATTAAGTGGATTAAAGATGGGAAATCACCAGGACCTGATGAGGTCCATGGTGAAATTTTAAAGCTATTAGAGGCACACCAAATTACAGCTCTTGCCAAGTTATTCAACAACATATACGAGACTGGTTACTTACCAAAAGACTGGCTACTATCAATATTCATTCCACTTCCCAAAAAAGCGAACGCTAGAAAATGTGAAGAACATAGATTAATTAGTTTGATGAGCCATGTACTTAAAGTACTCTTTACTATCATTCACTCGCGCATATACACCAAATTAGAAGAACAGCTGAGTGAAGTTCAATTTGGATTCAGAGCAGGACTCGGAACGAGGGAAGTCCATAATATCCAGGATTCGCCTGTATAGCCATATCTCGAAGGCTTTAAGTTTTTTCTCCATCGCCTCAGTGAGTATCCAGGATTCAACTCCGTAGTTAAAAACTTCTCCAATAATATTGAGAAGATATAACATCGTAGGAGCCTTACTTTTATCTCCAGATTAAGGTTGTGGCTTTTAAAGAGTTTGGCCATGTTATTGAATGCACACCTAGCCTTCTCTATTCTACATTTTACTTCTTGTGAGCGATCCTATTATTCGTTTACTATTGTTCCAAGATAGGTAGACTGTTTTACTCGGTCCACTGGTGTATTCTTAATAAAAAGTTGGGCGTCTCTGGAAATAGGTCTCTAAAATAGTCATTTTTGCATTTATCCGTGTTTTTGGAAGCCTGTTTCTTCCAAACTTTGCAAGAAGACACCATTTAAAGTAACCTCCTAAACAAAATCGGAAGAAATTGTGAATAAAATAATTAACGGAAGATGCTTCTGAAGAAGATCGTGCTCCTGAAAGAACTCATTTTGCTAACTTTGATTTTTGAGTTAATTCTTTGCGTCATTATATATCTTTCACATCCATAAAACATAGTAGGTGTCGCCATTATTTTATTATGTTGCATCATTGTATCCTTTGTTGTCTCGTTCTGTTTCTTAGGAGTCTAAATACATTTCTTCTAGGTGGTCGGAGCTTTCATTCTTTCATTCTCTGTTATGTTTTTTAATGTATTCGATCGATAAATCTGCGGACTTTTGGTATTTCATGGTTTCGCACATCCTCTCGTTAAAAATGCGTTTAGTTTGACGTTTCCTTTTGATGTTTTATCAAGTTATGAAGAATTCGTACTTTTAGTTGAGAATTCTTCTGTAATTATACACATAAAGTAATGAAAAATTCTACAGAATAAATTAAATCATAACCAACGTTTATTAACATAGCTGCGATATGAAGATTTCATCTGGTATTTAATAAATCTGCACCATTTTTTATTAATTGCCTGAATATTAAAAATAAAAAAAACCTCTATAATATGCCAGGTTTCGTCACTCAATTAAATTATAATAGAATTTTTTCATTGACCAGTTACCAAATCGCGAATGCCGCAGTTTATTATATTTACATTTACGTAATGTTATAATCAGGGAACATTATGCACAAATCTGCAGGCCTTTGCCAGTTGCATTATGTATACTATAAACTTTCGATGACAAAGAGGACAATGCCCCTTCCTCTGTATCTCCCGTATAAATAGAAATTAGTATTATTATATTGAATTATGATAGAGAGTTGACCTTTTGCAAATATAAATATTCGAACATAGGCAATTATTGTTAATATTCCAAAGTGGAATGTTAGTAAAAAATGTGAAATACACTCTTACATCCAAAACACAATTTTTTTCATAAACCGTGGATCTATTAAACAAAACTAAAAAAGTACCTAGGTACAAAGAAATAAGACAATAATAATTATAAAACTTTATAATACAGTAGTTAAATCTACTATTAAATGGATGTAAAAGCCAAAGTAGAATGACTCAAATAAGTAACTGTAACTGTAAGTACGTATGATTAAAATTTGTGTAAGTACAATAGAGGTAGCAGGTAGGAACTCCTTTTGGATAGTCCTATCAGGAAAATTGAATAAATCCCTGCCTTCTGCAGATTCCAGGTGTTTCCTGACCCGGGAAACTAGTACCTGCTAAGGGTCCCCTGTCCAGGGTCACGGATGAAGCCCACAACGGCATCCAGGGCGGAGAAGAAGGTCTTCACAACGGTCTGGAGGACGGAGGTGGCAGCCCCCTGGTTTTAGGGCTTGTATAAAATCGAACCTGGAAATCGGCAGCTGGTTTTTCAGTATCTGTATTGAGCGGAAGTCATTTAGGCCAGAACGGTCAATACAGAATAGTACTCGGTGCGGTGGCAACCACTTAAACAGCGTGTACATAGCGGTGTAGAAAGCCAAGGGAATGGCTACTACACTATTTTTCCCAGGTTAATCAATATGGCTGAGGAAATAAACGATGGCCCCGAGTACGGGCGCTTCTTAAATGGGGCAGGGGTGCGAAGAATCTCCCGCTTGGCCAAATTTGATATACAGAGAAGTTGTAGAATAGGCACATGGAATGTGCGGAGTTTATATGAACCAGGAAAAACACACAATGCCATAAATGAGATGAAAAGGCTGCAAATATCAATTCTGGGTATCAGTGAAATGCGATGGCCCGGATCTGGCCAATGCCATGTGGATGATCATGAAGTATATTATGCAGGAGAAGAGAGTAATTACCATCGTCATGGTGTAGGATTCATAGTCTCAAACGAGGTTAGCAAATGTGTTAGAGCGGTATGCCAGGTATCTGAACGAGTCATAATGATTCAGTTGAACGCGAAACCCAGAAACATAAATTTAATACAAGTGTATGCACCGACAGCGGAAAGTGAACTGGAAGAACTTGACAAGTTCTACGCCGATGTAAAAACTGTTACCGACCAACTCAAGACTAGAGATCTCACCATTCTGATGGGTGACCTTAATGCTAAGATAGGAAAAGGCAGACAAAGTAATATTATTGGCTGTTATGGACTGGGCGATAGAAATGAAAGGGGAGACTATTTCGCAGATTTTTGCAAAGAACATAATCTATGTATAATGAATACCTTTTTCAAATTACCTAAAAGGAGATTATATACGTGGAAATCTCCAGCAAATACCCCCAATAATATCGTAAGAAACCAAATTGACTACATAACCATCAGTGAGCGTTACAGAAATGCAGTAAAGTCTGTAAAAACCTATCCTGGCGCCGATGTGCCATCTGATCACAATCTATTGTTAGCCGAAATAAAATTAAAACTTAAACGGATAAAACAACCACGATCCTCTAACAAACTGGATACCGATTTTATTAGAAACAACAGTCAGGGGATTTCAAACAATTTAGAGAGCAATTTTGAGAATAGCGAACAACAAGAATCCATCGAGGATCATTGGAACCAAATCAAAACGATTATAAACAACTCAACTCCAAACTTCAAAGAGAAAAATCAAAAGAAGCAACAGTGGATGAACGATGAGATTTTGAATTTGATGGAAAAAAGACGCAAATTTAAGAATCAAAACATCGAAATGTATAAACGCATTAATAAAGAGATAAGGACTAAAATACGAGCGGCAAAAGAAACATACTTTGAAAAAAAATGTTTAGAAATTGAAGAGTTGCAGAGAAAACATGATTCATTTAATATGTATAAAAAAATAAAAGAACTCACCGGTCAGAACAAAAAACATGCAAATAACATCGTTGATAGAGACGGAAAACTGATTATCACTGATTTGGATAAAATAGACAGATGGAAAGAATACATTGAGGAACTGTTTAATGATGAAAGGCCCGAGCTTGAAATTAACGAAGTAGTTACAGGACCTGACATAACTATGGACGAAATTGAACAAGCAATAAGATTAGCAAAGACCAGAAAAGCGACGGGACCAGACGAAATACCGAATGAAATAATAAAGCTCTTCGAAAATTCAGGTAAAAGATCTCTCCTTCATCTTTTTAATAAAGTTTATCAAACTGGCTATATACCAACGGATTGGCTGCTGTCGACTTTTGTGACGATACCTAAAAAGGCAAACGCGAAAAGATGTAGTGACTACCGCACCATTAGCTTGATGAGTCATGTTTTAAAGATATTTCTACGAATTTTGCACTCTAGGATGTACCAAAAAATAGAAGAACAGCTTGGTGATACACAGTTTGGATTCCGCAATAACCTTGGGACCAGAGAAGCACTGTTTAGTATTCAGGTTATGGTACAGAGATGCAGAGATGTCGGACATCCGGTTTATATGTGTTTCATTGACTTTGAGAAGGCCTTTGATCGGGTAAAACATACGGAAATGATTGCTATTCTTCAGAAAGTGGGTATTGATGATAAAGACCTACGCATTATCAAAAATCTTTACTGGCATCAACGTGCAAACATCAGGATTGGCTGGGACACGTCTGAAGAACTTCAAATACGAAGAGGAGTAAGGCAGGGCTGCATTTTGTCCCCACTAATATTTAACATCTATTCTGAGTTTGTTTTTAATAAAGCAGTGGATAATGCTCAATGTGGTATCAAAATGAATGGCGTCAATATTAATAATTTGAGATATGCGGATGACACGGTGTTAATTGCGAGCAATTATGAAGAACTTCAACATCTGATTAATAGGATTACCACAACGTGTGATGAATATGGACTCAAGCTAAACACCGCAAAGACCAAGGTGATGGTTGTCAGTAAGACGCCAATACAACCGGAAGTAGTAACAGCTTATGGTGAACAATTAGAAAGAACTAACAGTATCACCTACCTTGGTTGTAATCTAAATGAGAACTGGGACATGAGCAAAGAAATTAGAATACGTATAGAGAAGGCCAGAGCTGCATTCTTTAAGATAAAGAAACTTTTATGTGGAAACAACATTACTTTGAATCTTAAAATTAGATTAGTGAGATGTTATGTGTTCTCTACTCTTTTGTACGGTGTCGAAGGTTGGACTTTAACAGATACTCTTCTCAAGAAATTGGAAGCCTTTGAAATTTGGGTATACCGAAGAATCCTACGAATAAGTTGGGTGGATAGAGTTCGTAACGAAGTTGTTTTGCACCGGATGGGAAAAGTCACAGAAGTCGTCAGAACAGTTAAAAATCGAAAACTTGAATATTTTGGCCATGTTATGCGACACCCAGAGAGATATAATATACTCCATTTAATAATACAAGGCAAGGTAGACGGAAGAAGAGGGCCAGGTCGAAGAAGAACGTCATGGCTTAAAAACCTGAGAGAATGGTATAACAGATCCTCTGCATCCCTTTTCCGAGCTGCCGTTAACAAAATTACTATAGCCAATTTGATAGCCAACGTTCGATAATCGAGCACGGCACATGAATAAGAAGAAGTAAGTACAATATAAGAAGTTTTTTGAATTGTATGCTACAAGAAGTTATACGTTATAAGAAAACAAAATGATGTTGCTACTTCATCCTTTATTGAAGACTTTTTGTATATGAATCCATATTTATCATCAATTTATCTAACAGTAAATGAATGAGCTTACATCCTAAAGAGAAATTACAAAGAAATCCATATGTACATAGTGACTCACTTATAATTTAGAGAAAAACGTTAAACTGTTTAAAACAATCGTGGTACATATCCACTGCACTAAGTAAAAGTAACAATTCCTTTCGTGTTATCGATCTCTCTTTTCGATCTAATACTACAGGCTCATAATTGTAAATTTTTAAAAACTGTAATTTGTGTAGCAAACTCCGATAAAAAGCGGCAATTACTTTAGCTTAAAAACATCAATAAGACAACAAAAGAACCATAAAGTTGGAATTTAAACCGTGACATTACCAATTAGTAAAAAGTAACGAAAGCAAAAGTTAAACAAGTCATTTTCCACGGTACGCTACAGTGAGATGATTAATTAAGATAATTGATGTGGTTTCATTTCAAACATTTTCAACTACATGGTCTAGTTAACTATTTTTTCAATTATGCGATCTTAGAAACAAGAAAATCTAAATATCTAAGTACAGTATTTTTTAATTTAATAAAACTCTAGCAGGAATCTTATGATTATTGCTTCTTCTTCTTGATGTTCTATTTATGACGAATGTTGGCGATCATCATGGCAATCTTTATTTTGTTTGTTTGTTGTTTGTTGAATCAGGTTCTTAGGTTCTTCAGTCAGGATGTCGCTTCTTTTTCCTGGGCCTCACTTTCTAAATATCTTTCCTTACAGGATGGCTTGTAGGAGGGCATATCTGGATTCATTTCGCATAATGTGTCCAAAGTATTCTAACTTTCGAGATTTGATGGTGGTCACCTCTTGATTCTTCTTTATTCTTCTGAGGACCTCCTCATTTGTCAGTCCACGAAATTTTAAGAATTCTCCGATATAGCCACATCTCAAATGCTTCTGCAAATATCTTCGTTCAAGGTCCACGATTCAACACCATAAAAAAGGATAGACAGGACGTATCATCGCAGAATTCTTACTTTTATACCAAGAGAAAGGTTGGGGCTCTTGAAAAAGGCCCCCATATGGTTGAAGGTGGATCTAGGTTTTCCGATGTGCGCTCTTATCTCTTTGTCGTTGGTTCATTCTTCATTTATTATGGTGCCGAGGTAGTTGCAGTGAGTCACGTTTTGTACAGGGGTTTGGTTGATGTAGAGTTGACCTACTGTTAGCTTTTTCTTGCTATTTGACCATTATTATGATCAACAAGCAAGTTTGTTCTATCTTAATTTAATACTACAGAAAACTTAACTAAGGTCATATTCACCAATAATTCTTAGGCTCGAATACATAATAACACTACTAACTAACATGTACATTTTAGCCACACATTGCTCTGCTTTGTCACTTGTTATTTAACTTTTCGATTTAACTTGAATGGCTTCGTTCTCTAAGTATTCTTATCTGATAACCGTTGTCTAGGAGATGGCCTCGACAGTGACATGGTTGGAGAGCCTTTGTTCGTGACTCTTGGCAAAGTTACTTATTGTCTGGCTAACCGTATCCATCTGGAGGTTTCGATATCGTTGATTTGACTCTTTATCTTGATATCGTTGTATAATTTGGATGTTACTTCCTTTTGTACAGCCCCATAGCTGTATAAGGATCTGCTATATGTTTAAGGACTTTCTTATACAATATCAATTTGTGGTAAGTAGACAGAGCGGATTTTTTCCCATCAACTAGCACCTACATCTTTCTGAACTTAATTTCTAATCCTTCATTCTAATTTAAATTCATACCCAAATATTTTGCTGTATTTGCATAATATATTTGGTTTCTATTTATATTGATTGAAATGTATTTTCTGTTGATAGTAAAATTGACATGAACAGATTTTGTTTCATTCAATTTGATACGCCATCGCCTGGTCTAAATGATTTTTCATACGAATTTTGCAGGATGGTTGCTGTTTCCTCGTATTTTTTTCCGACTGCTAAACTGCATGTCATCACCATCTTTGTCTTTTGCAACTCTTCGTGAGTCTTTGCCGCGTTTACTATTGTCTTCCATTGGTTCCGGTCCTATGCTACTATTTACCATGGTCTCACTTCTATCTTCTCCAGGTTTTCTCTGACTACATCTTTCCACCATTTTCTAGGCCGCTCTACTGATCTTCTACCGTCTGGTCTTTCCCAAGACACATTGCTAATAAGAAAATGCATGTGTCGTCTGCAAAAGTCGCAGTTGTGTTAGATTCTAATGATGGGATATCGTTGGTATAGAGCAGGTATAGCATTGGTCCCAGGACACTTTCTTGGGGAACTCCAGTTTTAACTTCTTGTCTTAAATGTGTATACTCTTCCTCATTTTTAACTCAAAAGTATCTGTCGGATATATTTGTTCCGTGGGGTGTGGTTTGTTGACGGAATCAATTAAATGAAATTAAAATAAGTGCATAACAGCGAACAGTAATATATTTATTTATTTTGGGTAAACAAGCGTGCTTCGTTTATATCTCGTAAGGGTTTGTTATTTTAGCGAGGGTGTAACTGCACCACGTGCTCGCTGTAACGATACTGGCCGCGACCACAAAGCTACTATGTCATCATATATGCGGTTCTACCATGTGGCCAGAAAAGGCGATAAATTACTAAATCTGGCGTTTTAAAAGCTAAGAACCTTTCTGTAGTTTTTAAGAAGTTGACATAAAGAGCGTGGCCAATCTGGCATCGTAATCTATTACGGAATTTGTGTTTCCCTGAAAAAACCATTAATTTTATACAACCTGGTTTTGTATTTTAGGAACGAAAACACATGTGAATTTAACATGAGACGTATTCTTTCGTTTTGAGAAAAGTTAATATTTAGAATTAGCAATTAAAAAAATAAAAAATGAAGCATGTCGCTATATATTATATGATTCTAGTAGTTGACATTTTTTTTGATTAGTAGCATCTCATTTTATGATATAATCTGTCGTGCCACACTTTGTCAAAAGCCCGGGCTACATCGAGAAAAATTGCATAACCCACTTTTCCTTCTTCTTTAGCTTTTTCTACTATATCTGTTAATCTATGCTCCCGATCTATCGTAGACTGGCTTTCTCTAAACTTGTAAGATTTAAATCACAATTAACCAGTTAAATAATCATTGCATCCCACAATTTTATCGATTCCATAACAAGCCATGTTAACTAATAGTTCCTTTAAACGATTTATGTAATAAACCAATTCACAGCAAATCAAGAGCCCTCATCCTTTGTTAAATATAATAAATATATGGATGCCAAAGAGAACGTTTAAACAATGGAAGGATCGTCATCACCGTTTCACTTTCTATAACATATCGATTATAAGTTTTATTTTTAAACTCGGTATCTACTGCTGCTGCTCTTATAATTTTCTACTTTTGCAACTTTGTTGCGTAGGAGTTTTTATTTAATATTGTTTGCTCTTCCTCAATCTATTCCACCGAAATTAAATTTTATCATTTTTGAAGTTATACTTCTTTAGGCGCGATTGAGATTGAGGGTGAATTAATATTGATCTGCGCGCATGCGCACACCGACAGTATGGTATTAGTCGTTATACGGGTTCTGATTGGGTGTTGAAATGATCTGTCAATAATAAATAATTGTTCAATATGAAGGTAAACAAATGTATAATATATTAGTTTTATTGTTGTGAGGACAGAAACAAACAATTTTATAATTGTAGTGACATTTAAATAGTTTTTAAAAGCAACAGGTACGTAATAATTGTAAATGTATCATAGGTACCTACCCATTTGAACTTACCAAAATACATAGTATGTAATACTTTTATTTACATAATTTGATTACCATCAAAATTTCTATCAATGTTCACCTAATATATTGTTTTCTTACTCTATGTTTTGTTGTATTTTTTCAATTCTAAATCATTTCAATTCAAAATCAAAATAATTTAATTTACCTAATTCAAAAATGTCAAAAGCTTAATCCGTTTAGTTAGTCGATCTTCGCACATAATGACACATTGCCTCCGTGGCGAAGCGTTTAAGGCGAATGAAACCCAATATACCAACCGCGCTGATAGCTGGTTCGAATCCCAATAAAAACTTTTTATTTTTTTATTTTTTATATACATTTTATGATTGTAAGTATATTTATTATATAATTTTATTTTCAGAAAATACGTATTTAGTTAAAAAATTTTCCGACAATTAATGTTCAGAAATCATTTGTGGCATTTTTAATGTGTTTGTGTGTGTTTTATTCTTTTATTATTTTAATTTTTGGCACTGTTTTAATAAAAATGTTTGAGAAGTAGTAAGTATAAATTAGTTTAATATTTAAATAAAATACAAATAAAAAGTATATTAATTTCGTTTAAATCATATAATAGAAGTATAACTTCTTACGTGCGTACAAAGTACACACACATTCTTTTTTTGTTCAAAAATATGTATGGAAAAGAGTTAGAATTTGATTGGTCATCAGGCACTTCTTCTTCTTCTTCTTCTTCTTCTTAGATTGCTATCGTCCATTTTGGGACATAGGTTTATCCCAACTCCCTCCATCGATTCTATCCTGAACAACATACTGTCAATTTCTTCCGACTATTTATTTGATGTCATCTACCCATCTCAGCTATGGTCTTCCTCTTGACCGTCTGCCTTTGTAGGGTCTTTAATGTATTGTGGCCTTTCAACGTTGCTCTTTTTGTCTATCATTGTGGCCTGAGAAGCTCCATTTGAGTTCGACAATTTTTGTTGTGATATCCTCGACTTTTGTTTTCTATCTGACAGTCGTTTACCTAACATTGTCCTCTCCATTGCTCTTTATGTTGTGGCTAGTTTGTTTATATTTGTCATAATTAAGGTCCAGATTTGACATCCATATGTCATGATAGCAAGGATTCACTGGTTGCACACTTTCCTTCTCAAGTATTGAGCTATTCAGGTACTTTAGTTCGGAAATATCTATTTGCGTCGATTTTTTCAAGGCATGAGAAATAATATATAAGAGTGACAGCATGTTTAAATAGGACTCTATGGTGACATAATATCTGAAAATAATGATACTTTAAGTCAATGTAGCTGGCAAAGGATCTAGAGGAACATTTTTATCATGACATTTATAAGATGATTGGATAGCATTTATAAACCAAATAGCATAATATATCCTTTTAGATAGGATAGATAGGTCGATGACGTAAAAGGTGTAGCGGGAAAGTGGCTACAAACGGCCTAGTATAGAGAACACTGGAATGAACTGAGAGAGGCATATGTCGAACAGTGGACGCGAGTGACTGATTTATGAAAGAGTTCTTACTACTCTTTTCCAAAAATTTTAACCGGTCATGGTAGAGAAATACTAGAAATAGATGAATATTACTGGTGGAATGAGTTCTAACAAAATCTAAGATCTAATATACAGACTCTTTAGATGAATTACCTTTATTTATATTCCTCAGAAATACTGGGTGGCATTGAAATTTAAATCAAAACAATAAAAAACTGTCTCGCTTTAACAGGTGTGCAAAGAACTAAGACATAAAGTATTGCCTATTAACGCCAATTTACATTTAAACATAAAAAGGAGTGTTTTACTTGTTGTTGACGTCATTTTTCTTATTTTAGGAAATATTATTGTTTATGTTCAATATTTTTGATATAATATTAAATTTTAAACTATGGAAAGTTTTGTTTTGATTTTTTTTAATTTATCTTGTGCTGGTTTTAATTTTGTGTCGTTTTTTATTAGTTAACGATAGTTTTACTATAATTGTTTTTAGGAATAAATACGTTCAAGGTATATCAAAACGGCGATCTTTATACAAGGTGTCCCAAAAGTAGTGGAACGGTAGAATATTTCGCGAACTAAACATCGGATCGAAAAACTAAAAAATACGTGTTCAATCATTTTCAAAAATCTATCCAATGACACCTAACGTCAACCCCCACTACACCCCCTGCAGATGGGGTGGGGGTTAACTTTAAAATCTCAAATAGAAACCCCTAGTTTTTCTTGCAGATTTGGATTCGCTACGTAAAAGTAAGCAACTTTTATTCAAGACATTTTTTCGAACTGTGGATAGATGGCGCTATAATTGGGAAAAATGATTAATCCTGATACCATAGGTAAATTATAGAAACGGTCTAATATCTCGAGAAATACACTGCCAAATCAGAAACCAAAAAAAAGGTTTTTAATACTTTTCGAAAACCTATCGAATAACACTAAACATGACCCTCCAACCCACCCCCTGGAGGTGGGGTGGGGGGTAACTTAAAAATCTGAAATAGCAACCCCCACTGTTTATTACAGATTCAAATTCGTCATGAAAAATTAAGCAACATTTATCCGAAACATTTTTTAGAATTGTTGATAGATGGCGCTTTAATTGGTAAAATATGATTTATTGGCGCCATCTATCAGCAAATTTAAAAAATGTTTCAAATAAATGTTGCTTAATTTTTCATGACGAATTCGAATCTGAAATAAAAAGTGGGGGTTGCTATTTAAGATTTTAAAGTTACCCCCACCCCCACCTCCAGGGGGTGGGGTGGAGGGTCATGTTTGGTGTTTATCGATAGGTTTTCGAAAAATATAAAAAGCCTGTTTTTTGGTTTCTCATTTGTAAGTGTATTTCTCGAGATATTAGACCGTTTCTATAATTTACCTATGGTATCAGGAAAAATGGTCTTTCCCAATTATAGCGCCATCTATCCACAGTTCGAAAAAATGTCTTGAATAAAAGTTGCTTACTTTTACGTAACGAATCCAAATATGCAAGAAAAACTAGGGGTTTCTATTTGAGATTTTAAAGTTACCCCCCGCCCTACCACCAGGGTGTGTAGTGGGGGTTGGTGTTTGGTGTCATTGGATAGATTTTTAAAAATGATTGAACACAAATTTTTCAGTTTCTCGATCCGATGTTTAGTTCGCGAAATATTCGACCGTTCCACTACTTTTGGGACACCCTATATAAACGACAATACTCATATTAACACGCAAACTAAAGATGTACAAAATACGGCCAATAATTCTCCTTCTTCAGGTGCCTCATCCTTTAAGGACATTGGCGATCATCATGGCTTATTTTACTCTGTCTGCAGCGGTGCTGAAGTGTTGTATTGTTGTTTTTTCACTTCACTGCTTTAAATTTTCAACTAGGACCTGCCTCGTCTCCCCGGTTCTCTTTTTTCCTTTGACTTTGCCTAGTATAACTAGTGTGACCAACTCCAATTTAGTCGAATTCGGGACAAGACTGAAAAAAATACCTGAAATTCGGGACATTTCAATGAACATCGGGCCATTTTTTTAAATATACAGGGTGTAACAAAAATACAGGTCATAAATTAAATCACATATTCTGGGACCAAAAATAGTTCGAATGAACCTAACTTACCTTAGTACAAATATGCACATAAAAAAAGTTATAGCCCTTTGAAATTACAAAATGAAAATCGACTTTTCCGAATATATCGAAAACTCTTAAAGATTTTTTATTAAAAATGGATATGTGGCATTCTTATGGCAGGAGCATCTTAAAGAAAAATTATAGTGAAATTTGTGCACCCCATAAAAATTGTATGGGGGTTTTGTTCCCTTAAACGCCCCCAAACTTTTGTGTACGTCTCAATTAAATTATTATTGTGGTACCATTAGTTAAATTTAATATTCTTAAAACTTTTTTGCCTCCTAGTATTTTTTCGATAAGGCAGTTTTTATCGAGTTAAGGCTTATTTTTTAATATGTTTACATAAAAATTTTATGGGGGTTTTGAACTTTTAAACCCACCCAATTTTTGTGTACGTTCCAATTAAAATATTGCTGCGGTACAATTAGTTAAACACAGTATTTTTAAAACATTTGTGCCTCTTTGTATTTTTTCGAGAAGGCACCTTGTATCGAGATATGGCTTCTTTTTTAATACGGTTCAAAATATACCTAAAAATGTAAATCATACATAAATTTTCATATTATTACCAATAGTCCTGTCGCCAGGGGGGGTACAACGGCCTCCTTAATTCAGATGGACTTACCCAAGTTTTTTTTTATATATTTTGACCCGTAGAATACGAATTTTTTGGGTAACAGTTGATCCGGATGTCGATAAGATTGTTATAGACAAAGAACTTGAGGAATTACATAACAGCGGTTTCTCGCAAAACAAAACATCTTTTTGTATTTTTTGGGTCAATTTAAGCAAAAAAAATTCCTACAAGTTTTGTCGTAGAATGCATAGTTTTCGAGATAACCGCGGTTGAACTTTCAAAAAATCGAAAAATTGCAATTTGTGAACCCGAATAACTTTTGATTAAAAAAAAAGAATGTGTGTGTACTTTGTACGCACGTAAGAAGTTATACTTCTATTATATGATTTAAACGAAATTAATATACTTTTTATTTATATTTTGTTTAAATATTAAACTAATTTATACTTACTACTTCTCGAACATTTTTATTAGAACAGTGCCAAAAATTAAAATAATAAAAGAATAAAACACACACAAACACATTAAACAAGCCACAAATGATGTCTGAACATTAATTGTCGAAAATTTTTTTAACTAAATACGTATTTTCTGAAAATACAATTATATAATAAATATACTTACAATCATAAAATGTATTAAAAAAAAAACAAAAAAGAAAGTTTCTATTGGGACTCGAACCAGCGCTGATAAGAGCGGTTGGTATTGGAATTCATTCGCCTTCTCCGCTTAGCCACGGGCACTATGTGTCATTATTTACGAAGATCGACTAACTAAACGGATTAAACTTGTGATATTTTGATATTTTGAAAATTGATCAAATTATTTTAATTTTGAATTGAAATGATTTAGAATTGAAAAAATACAACAAAACATAGAGTAAAAAAACAATATATTAGGTGAATATTGATAGAAATTTTGATGGTAATCAAATTATATAAATAAAAGTATTACATACTATGTATTTTGGCAGATCAAATAGGTAGGTTTATACCCATGATACATTAACAATTATTACGTACCTGTTGCTTTTAAAAACTATTTAAAAGTCACTACAATATTATAAACTTTTTTGTTTCTGTCCTCACAACAATAAAACTAATATATTATACATTTGTTTACCTTTACCTTTACCTCCAAACCACAGCTGCCATATCGGATAATTTTTGACATGTCATTTGAACATCCAATCAGAACAAAGTTATAATGCGCATGCGCCGGGCTGATAGGTTTTAACATATAAAAAAATCACCCTCTATCGCCGGTAAAGAAGTATAACTTCAATAAAGTAGCAGTTCTGCTTACCGCATTTGAAAGTTTAAGTCAAACTATACCGGTTTTGATTATTTGCATTGCTAAAAATTAATTTTTTTATTGTTAAACTAATCTATAAACACATAGTGTTTCCCGTGCCTAATACATGCGTTTTAAGGCATGCTACGTAGAAATTGCCTCGCTTGCACTTGTAGCTACTCTACCTACTCGTTCGATTTTAAATGAGAAATCATTGAAAACATCACTCACATACTAGGTGTTTATAGCTTTGTTTAACAATAAAATAATAAATTTTTAGCAATGCAAATAATCAAAACCGATATAATTTGACTTAAACTTTCAAATGCGGTAAGCAGAATTGCTACTTTATTTTTCAATCAAAAGTTATTCGGGTTCAAAAATTACAATTTTTCGATTTTTTGAAAGTTCAACCGCGGTTATCTCGAAAACTATGCATTCTACGAAAAAACTTGTAGTAATATTTTTTGCTTAAAATGACCCAAAAAGTACAAAAAGATGTTTTGTTTTGCGAGAAATCGCTGTTATGTAATTCCTCAAGTTCTTTGTCTATAACAATCTTATCGACATCCGGATCAACTGTTACCCAAAAAATTCGTATTCTGCGGGTCAAAATATATAAAAAAACTTTGGTAAGTCCATCTGAATTAAGGAGGCCGTTGTACCCCCCCAGGCGACAGGACTACAAGTCTCCATAATCGTACTTAACCATATACAAATATGTGGCGGATTTGACAAATATTCAAAATATCTCGATAAAAACTGACTTTTCGAAAAAGTACTAAGAGCCAAAAAAGTTTTAAAAATATTGTGTTTAAGTAATGGTACTACAATAATACTTTAATTGGAACGTACACAAAAGTTTGGGGGGGTTAAAAGGAACTTAACCCCATAAAATTTTTACAGGGTGTTCAAATTTCACTTTAGTTTTTTCTTAAGATGCTATTGTCATAAGAATGCGATATGTCCATTTTCAATAAAAAATATTTAATTGTCTTCGATATATTGGAAAAAATCGATTTTCATTTTGTAACTTCAAAGGGTTGTAACTTTTTTTATATGCACATTTTTACTAAGGTAAGTTAAGTTCGCAGATTATATAAACATAATGAGCAGAACAATGAATGCAGCGGAAGAAACCTACGTTGAGTTGAAACAGAGTGCAGAAGCAGTAGGGCTAGCAATAAACACAAATAAAACAAAACTACTCATACAAACCAGATCAAATAGACCGGCGCAACAACACTTTATTGACGATATAGAACATGTGAATAGATTCACGTACCTAGGAATGGATCTGGTTGCAAGCAATGAAGAAGAACCGGAAATAAATAGAAGGCTTGTGCTGTCAAATAAAGCCTATTTCGCGATGGGCCACATATTTAAATCGCGAGACGTACACCGGAAAACAAAACTCCGGGTATATAAAACAATAATCAGGCCCATAGTAAGTTATGGCTGCGAAACATGGGTGGTGACACAAAAATCTGCCAATGCATTAGATGTGTTTGAAAGAAAAGTATTACGTAGGATACTGGGCCCAATAAGTGAAAATAACAACTGGCGAATTAGGTATAATAGAGAAATATACGAGCAATATAGCGAACCAACTCTAGCACAACACACTAAACTGTAGAGATTACGGTGGGCAGGGCACGTGGTCCGCATGCATGAGAATAAAATCCCCAGAAAATTGCTGAATGCAAGAATGCAGGGAAGAAGACCTGTTGGAAGACCTAAAAAGAGATGGGAAGACGAAATCGATGAGGATGCCAGGAACTTCCTGGGAACGCGTTCATGGAAAAGAACAGCGGTAAATCGAAATGATTGGAGAAGCTTATTGAAGGAGGAAAAGGCTCGATTTGGGCTGTAGTGCCATTGGATGGGATGGAAGTTAAGTTCAATCAAACTATTTTTGGTCATAGAATATGTGATTAAATTTATGACCTGTATTTTCGTGACACCCTGTATAACTTTAATATTTATTTAACATTTTGATGTTGACATATAGACATATATTTTTGATGGAATTAAGCCACAATTGGTTGTAATGATAATTACATTTTTGTTAGCTTTTGACGTTTCGACTTCCAATCCGGAAAACGTTCTCAAAAAGGAAAAAATTAGAAATCAACTGATGTTGGATTTCCATGTAAATAGAACCTTTTGTTAGGTTAATTTAAAAATGTAATTATCATTATAACCAATTTTGGCCTATCAAATGCCATCAAAAATATAATTGTCAAATATGACACAAGAGAATTTGCTTAAAAATGAGAAGAAAACTTTTAAAATCACTACGATAAATTCAATACAATAGATCAAAGACGATACTTAAAATACAGAAACGAAAAAAGTCCACAGTTTGAGTTTTCGTAGAACTATAGGTACCCCGTCAAAATAGCCCCGTCAAAAAAGCTCCGACAAAATAGCCCCGACATAATATCCCGCACACAAAATAGCTCTGACAAAATAGCCTGCAGACAAAATAGCCGCGGAATAATAGCCCGCCTACAAAATAGCCCCGACAAAATAGCCCCGAAAAAAAGCTCTCGTCAGAATTCATCATGAAATAATAGCTTAAAAATACATTTTTTCGGAAATGGTAATTATCCTCTATTCAGATGTTTATCTTAACGCATATTAAATAAAAATTGTCTTTTCAGAGAACTCGAGTCCTGTCTTTCCTGCCTCTTGGAAGTTTGAACATTTAAGTTAAGCGAAAATCAATGTTAATTTATGATATAAACATTTTTTTCTGTTTTCGGGCAACAGTAAAACGCATTTTAAATTAAATAAATTAAATACATTCTTCCTTTTTGTCAAATAATTTAAATGAAAAAAAGTTATTGGACACCTTGTATAAATAATTATGTAATTGTTTATAAGAGGCTGTTTTAGCCGGGGCTATTTTAGCCGGGGCTGTTTTGACCGGGGCTATTTTGTGTGAGATCTATTTTGTCGAGGCTATTTTGTGTTCGGGCTATTTTGACGGGGCTTTTTTGACGGGGCTGTTTTGACCGGGCTATTTTGACGGGTCACGGAACTATAATACCACGATATAAAATACCACATCCATTTTGGATATGGTATTTGTATTACACTCTAGAGATTTTCGACTTTTTTTGTTCCACCAATTCAATTTGATGTGAATTCTTAGACGAATAACGTATTCAAAATTTCAAAATAAAATTTTACCAAAACGTTGAAAATTCGGATGGCCCGGAAGCCTTGTCCGGGACGCCAGGACACGACTTCGTAATTCGGGCCATGTCCCGGATTTTTCGGACTAGTTTGTCACACTAAGTATAACCAACCCCATCAACTCATATTTTCCGTTTCTTAGTATGTAGCCCATTTTATGTCCTTCATAGTGTTAAGTATTTCTTTTGCTTTTTTCATTTTTCTTAATGTTTCCACGTTTGTTACGTGTTGTGTCCATGATATTTTCAACATTTTTCGATAACACCACATCTCAAAGCTTGGAAGTCTTTTTTCAATTGCGTCCGTAATTATTGTCCAGGCTTCAACTCCATATAAAACGACAGGGAAAACGAACCTCTCAATGCTCTAGTTCTAACTTTTATTCAAAGTTTTCCATTGCAAAATACTGATTCCTTCTATTGAAAGCGCTTCTGACCATCGCAATGCATTGGTTTATTTCAAGGCTGCGGTCCCATTGTTTATTTAGCTCATATTCGAAAAAAAAAGAATGTGTGTGTACGCACGTAAGAAGTTATACTTCTATTATATGATTTCTTAAAAATAAATATACTTTAAACAGTTTGTTTTAATTTTTTTTAAACACCAAACTAATTTTGTGCTTACCGCTTTCAAAAAAATAAAAAAAAAGAATGTATGTGTACTTTGTACGCGCGTAAGAAGTTATACTTCTCATTATATGTAGTTTAGCTTTAGAAGTGTACACACGTTAAATTGGTGCTCCCGTGTTTATTAATTGATTTTTGCTGGAAATAAGGTATTTACTTATTAAGTTTTATTTGAATTATTGCCATCAAAGACTATTAATCGACAATTTAGTGAAACAATTAAATGCATTTTTTTGCGTTGGTCGTGTAATTAAAACATAATCACCAAAAAAGAACTACTGTTTATATACAGAATCAACTTGGCTTTTTTCGCTGGTTCCAGTGGCGTGCTAGTGTATTACTCTTTTTTCATTTATTGTTTTATTCTTATTACACAATGCCTTCAAAAATTTGTATGTGTTGAAATAAATCGTTTAAAACCAACTTAATGATTCAATGTTCGGTCTGCAATAGACATTATCGACATGCTTGTGTTAACATAACATCTGAGGAACTCCGTGTCCTGAGTGATCCTGATAAAGGATATAATTGGTCTTGTTCAAGTTGTAGAGTAATTGGCAATCAAATAAGTGATTTGAAAAAATTAATTATATCACTTCAAAATGATATTCAAGAGTTGAAAGCTGAAAATGTGAAAATACAACCTAGTACACAGCAGGTGGATTTAGAAGAAGTCATCGAGGAACTTAACGACAGAAATAGACGCAAGAAAAATTTGGTCATCTTTGGAGTTCCAGATCACAGTCAACAGGGTGAAGTCGCTAATGATAAGCTGGAGGTTAATAAAATTATTAATCTCTTAGATCCGCAATTTGATATTTCAAATCTGAGGCTATTTAGGGTTGGTCGATTTTCTGATGGAAGAACTCGACCGATCAAAGTAGTTTTACGCGATGAAAATCAAGTATTAAAATTAATTCGCAATTCAAAAGTTCTTAGGAATGGAAATTATAAAAATGTTTCTGTTGCGAGTGATCGCACTCCGCGTCAAATTACACATTATAAAAAATTAAAAGAGGAACTTATTGTAAAAAATTCGGACGGCCAACAAAACTTCCGAATAAAGTATATTAATGGTGTGCCAAAAATAGTCCAAAATTTAAACTGAACAATCCCAACAGCTTTTCAACTTGCAAAGAAGATTTATTATGCTACTATCAAAATGTGCGTGGATTGAACAGTAAATTGAAGACTTTTTTGGCTGCTGTTAGTGTTTCTGAATTTGATATAATTGCTATAAGTGAAACTTGGTTAAATGAGGAAGTATCCAGTAATGAATTATTTACTGATGATTACGATGTACATCGAAAAGATCGTAATTTGATTTAGTGGATAAAACAAAAGGCGGTGGCATTTTGCTTGCAATAAAAATTTTTATAAAGTCCGAGGTAATGGATACTTCACCATTTGATCTTCAGTTTCCATTAATTGATATGTTAGTTATTAAATGCAGCATAAGGTATATCGTTTTTTATGTAATGGTATTATATATTCCTGATAAGTTAAGTTTATTAGATTTTGAATTTTTCTTTGAATCTTTAGAGCAACTTGATTATTTGAATGATAATTTTGTGATTATTTTGGGAGATTTTAATGCGCCTAAATTTATTGAGAATGACATATCGGATAGAAAAACTGCAGCAATTTTAAATTTATTTAATACTAATAACTTGGATCAATATAATAATATAAAAAATACACTTGAACGAATACTTGATTTGATAGCATCCAATATAAAATGTACTGTGTCTCACGATGATTTGCCTCTTGTAGCTGAGGATGATCATCATCCGGCTCTACTAATAAATTTTAATAACATATTTTCTAAAGAAGTAACGTTTATTCCAAATTCACTTGATAAAGCTTATAATTTTAGGAATGCAGATTTTGTTAACTTATATTCAAGTATCCTACAGAGTGATTGGAGTTTTATCGAATGCTGCGACGAAGTAGATATTGCTGTACAAACTTTTTATAATAAAATTTATAACATTTTTGATAAGCATATTCCGGTTTACAAAAATCATGCTCATAAATATCCACCTTGGTTTGATTCCGAGATTATAAAAAACATAAAACTAAAAGTTAAATTCCGACGCAAATATAAAAAATCTAAGATTCATTCCGATTTTATTGAGTTTAAAAGATTACGACGACTAATAAAATATCAGGTCAAGGTGGCATATGACAATTACTTGGAGGATATTCAAACAAATATTTCTCAAGACAAAACTAAGTTCTGGTCTTACATTCACTCTAGAAATAAATCATCACGAATTCCTGGAAACATGAGTTTTGAGGGAAGTGATTACAAAGATCCGCAAGCCATAGTGAATGCTTTTGCGGAATTTTTTAGTAGTGTTTATTTAGTTTCTGATGAAGAAGGTGGTTGCAATTATCCAATAAACCCATATATGACATCAATTAATTTTCAATCGGTTACAGAGGATGAAATAAATGCTGCTATCAGAAAGTTAAAAGATAAGATGACATCAGGCCCTGACAAGATTCCCTCGTTTCTTATTAAAGATTGCGCTGGTGCATTTGTCATACCTTTAACCAAGATTATAAACTTATCTATACAACAAATGAAGTATCCAGAACTATGGAAGGAAGCAAGGGTGTGTCCGATATTTAAGGCTGGGGTGAAGTCAGAAATAGAAAACTATAGAGCTGTCTCTATTTTATCTAATTTTTCAAAGGTTTTCGAAATCGTATTATATAATAGGATCTTATCTTCTGTTCAACTTTATATTTCATCTCATCAGCATGGTTTTGTTAATAAAAGATCAACTGTAACCAACTTGGTTTATTTTACCCAATATCTTTCTGAAGTTATTGACGATAATGGCCAAGTTGATGTTATATATACCGATTTTCGAAGGCTTTTGACAGAATTGATCATGAAGTATTACTTAGCAAGCTTTCAACATTTGGTTTTACTGACAGTGCTCTTTTATTGTTAAAATCGTATCTTCAGGGAAGGATGCAGTTTGTAGCATATAATGGTTATGTCTCAGAAAAATATCTTGCTGCGTCTGGTGTGCCTCAAGGTTCCAATCTCGGTCCATTGCTCTTTCTACTATTTATTAATGACCTTCTTGAAAATATTTCATGCGAAAGATTGGGCTTTGCTGACGATTTGAAAATATTTTCTACTATTAGGGAGCTGGATGATTGTAACCAACTTCAGCAGAATATAGAAATATTGGAAAATTGGTGCAACAGCAACAAATTACAACTTAACACAAAAAAATGTAAAGTAGTCACTTTTTCTAGGAAATCAAGTTTATTTGTATTTAACTATAGTTGTCACGATAGAATATTAGAAAGGCAGAACACGGTTAAGGATTTGGGTGTAATTTTTGACACAAAACTCACTTTTGTGGAACATATGTGTGTTAAAGTTTCTGAAGCGTTGAAGGCTTATGGGTTTTTAATTCGCAATTGTAAGTCATTTAATAATATAAAGTCATTAACATTGCTATATTATACTTATGTCCGCTCTAAACTTGAATATGCTAGTATTGTATGGAGTCCTTTCTATGATTGTCATAACATTGCAATTGAAAGCGTTCAGAGAAAATTTCTAAAATTTTTAATGTTTAAAGTAAATGGTCTTTATCCGGCTAGAGGTATAGATAATAATTACTTGTGTGATCGTTTTAGTATGTGTAGTTTAGAATTAAGAAGAAAAGTTGCATCTTTAATTTTTTTGTACAAACTTGTTAATAATGCAATTGATTGTATTTCAATATTACAAAACATTAATTTTAATATTCCAAGGTCAAATTTAAGAACAAATGTATTATTTAGGTGTACAAGAGCTCGTACAAATATTCTATGTAAGGATCCTATTAATGTAATGTGTAGAAATTTTAATGTTATTGGTAAGCATTGTGACATTTTTTCATGTTCTCAAAGGAACTTTATAAAAGTAGCTATTGAGTGTCTGAAATAAGCACTAATTTTTTATTTTATTTTTTTTATTAATTTATTTTCTTTTTCGGTTTGAATTTATATTAATTTTAGTCTAACTTGTATTATTAATGTTATTTTTTTGGTACTACTGCTTAAATCTTACCTATAGGTGTTATAAATTATGTAATATTTTTATCCTTGTCCTGTAAATGGGAAATTGTTGGGCAATAAAGCTATTATTATTATTATTATTATTATATGATTTCTTAAAAATAAATATATTTTAAACAGTTTGTTTTAATTTTTTTTAAACACCAAACTAATTTTGTGCTTATGATTCTTTTCATGAGTATTTTTCAATGCGTCACAGTTTTTCGATTTCTCTCTAACGCATTAAATTGTACGTGACAGAAAAAAACGCACGTCGCTGATTACATTTCGTCGGTGACATTTATAACATTTAATGTAGTTGTCAACAGATGGCGCTAATAACATAATATTAAATAATATTATATTATTCTATATAAAAAAAAATTAATCTGTACAATTTATAAGACTATACAAATCAAAGAAAATACCATTTTATAAATGCAATAAACACAATTGATTTGTTTTATACCAAATTGCAAATAAAATGTGACAACTGTCAGATTTAACTCAAATGTCATGTTAGAATAAATGTCATAAATGTGTATTTATCACGGACTAACCTTTTTTTCTATCATTTGTGACGCACTGAAAAATGATCATGAAAAGAACCATACCGCTTTCAAAAAAATAAAAAAAAAGTATAGGATTGCTCCGAATTCGAACTCAAGACCTCTCGATCTCTGGCCGAATGCTATACCAAATACGCTACGAGGACTGTGTCTGTATCGGTTCGGACGTACCTAATGACCATTTACGGTAACAAACAGGCAAGGTGAAGTATAATAAATATACAATAAAATGTTTTAATAATACTCATCTTACTCCTGAGGAAGACAAATCCAAAGACACAAAAATTATAATAAATAATACATTTACTAAAAACACTAATATATTCTTTTCACACCTTTTCTTGCACTGATATATTTATACATAACTTGAAAGATAGCAACTAAACGCCATACTGTCTGTGTGCGCATGCGCGCAGTATTATGAAATTTTACTCTCAATCGCGCCTAAAGAAGTATAACTTCAAAAAAGTATAGGATTGCTCCGGATTCGAACTCAAGACCTCTCGATCTCTAGCCGAATGCTATACTAAATACGCTACGAGGACTGTGACTGTATCGGTTCGGACGTACCTAATGACAATTCACGGTATAGTATGATAAAATTGATCCAAAAGATGGCATTACCCAGACATCCAAAGTGAAAGTTATCCTCCAACACCAAATGGTTTTATATGGTCCGCATAATGTTCAGAAAAAAGTCACACCATTTTGAGCGTCGGGTTTGGGGGGGAGAGGGGGAAGAAATTGGTAAATTCGTAGTTTTTTAGGTTTTTCGTCAATATTTCTAAAACTGTGCGGTTTATCATGAACAACTTTTTATACAAAAATGTTCTACATTAAATTTGAAATAAAAAAGGTCCTATGCATAATCCTTCTAAAATGAACGGTTCCAAAGTTACGGAGGTAGTATAGTATAATTGGTCCAAAAAAAGCCTAACCCAGACATCCAAAATAAAAGTTTTCCTCCTACACCAAATTGTTCTATATGGTCCACATATGGTTCAGTAAAAAGTTACACCATTTTGAGCGTAAATTAGTAGTTTTTTTTTTACGTTTTTCGTCTATTTCTAAAACTATACTTTAGCGTAAACAATGTTCTATACAAAAATGTTCTACATAAAATTTAGAACAAAAAAGGTCCTATACATAATTGTTATAAAATCAACGGTTCCTGAGTTACGGAGGGTGAAAAGTGAAGGTTTTCGATATTTTTTATATCTTTTGGGCAATTGATGATGACTTTGGGTGCTGAGGTTGACGTTTCTTCAATGGTTTATCACTAACATACCATCGGCCACTGAAATAGCAAATTTCATTTATAAAACACAATCCTGTTAAAGAAAATCAGTAGGAAATTGCCCAAAAAATATAAAAAGTATCGAAAACCTTCACTTTTCACCCTCCGTAACTCTGGAACTGTTGATTTTATAACAATTATGTACACGACCTTTTTTGTTTTAAATTTTATGTAGAACATTTTTGTATAGAACACTGTTTACGCTAATTAAAAAAAAACTACTAATTTACCGAATTCTCCCCCATCTCCCTCCCAAAACCGGACGCTCAAAATGGTGTTACTTTTTACTGAACAATATGTGGACCATATATAGAACAATTTGGTGCTGGAGGAAAACTTCTACTTTGGATGTTTAGGTTAGGCCTTTTTTTGGACCAATTATACTATACTACCTCAGTAACTTTGAAACCGTTCATTTTAGAAGGATTATGCATAGGGCCTTTTTTATTTCAAATTTAATGTAGAACATTTTGTATAGAATGTTGTATATGCTAAATCGTATAGTTTTAGAAATATTTATGAAAAACGTAAAAAACTATGAATTTACCGATTTCTCTCCCCTCTCCCCCCCAAACTCGACGCTCAAAATTGCAGTGACTTTTTTTCTGAATATTATGTGGACCATATAGAACAATTTGGTGTTGGAGGATAACTTTTACTTTGGATGTCTGGGTTTGGGTCTAGTTATACCATACCAGTAACAAACAGACAAGGTGAAGTAAATATACAATAAAATGTTTTAATAATGCTCATCTTACTCCTGAGGAAGACAAATCCAAAGACACAAAAATTATAATAAATATGTTTACTAAAAGCACTCATATATTCTTTTTACACCTTCTCTTGCACTGATGTATTTAAATATTTATACATAACTTAAAATATTTAGCAACTAAACGCCATACTGTAAAGAAATATAACTTTAAAAATCGTATCTGGGTACTTACTCTTAAGCTTTTCCTTTAACGTGAATTGTTTCGTCGCCAATCTTATTCTTACTGACGATCATAATTTTTTTTGTGTGTTCAGAGCCATTCCATACTTGTCGCAGTACTGCGTGGTGCTATTAACCAAATTTGCAGCCCTTCTCTGCTGTCTTTAAGGAGTATTGTATCGTCTGCATATCTAAGATTATTCACTAGTGCTCTGCTAATTGATATGTCTTCACTGACGTCTTCCAGAGCCTCTTTAAACATCTCTTCTGAGCACATATTAAAAAGTAGAAAGAATAGTATACATTCTTGTCGTACTTCTCTTCTTATTGGAATTTCTTTAGATTTTTATCAGTGATCTTCTTCTTCTTCTTCAGGTGCCGTCCTCGTTTATCAGTGATAGGCCAGTGTAAAAGATTTATATTAGCATCCAAAAAATAAGAGTTAATCCATACCGATTTAATTTTTAAAATTCTTAAGCAAATATTATTTACATGCATTGTTTGGATTTCGTAAATGGGTGACATTGGTTTTGTAATCTAGACCACGCATTTTGAAAACACCGAAGTCAGAAATTATACTGCTATTAGTAACTCACGGTCACACTCAAAAGTATGGTCAATCATAACAAACAATTGGGATTTATTTATAGATACGTAGAAAGTAAAGAGAGAGATCATTCATTATTCAGAAACCGACGTGGTTAGAGTAGAGACATTATCCATCCCGACACCAACTAGTTAAGTACTGTCGCACATGGTGACTTAAATAAATATATTTCGGTAATTAGTGTTTCATCTTAATCAACCCTATCATCGGGGGTTGGAACCCCCGTACCACCATACCAGTAATTATAGATTATAGGATAGTAATAATCGACAAACTTAACAAAATAAAGGAATTCGTAAGGTTTCTGTTGACGATTCTATGATAATTTTCTAGGGATGAAGCTCTCTAAAGCACCACAATCCACTCAAACCTATCAAGAGAGTCTTACAAATTGTGGTGTCTTTCCGATCAATATGGATATATTACGGAATTTGCAATTTACCAGGGAAAACATAGCAAAGTTGCAGAAATGTAGGTATAAGAATTTTGGACTAGGAACTCATGTATTATAGTTTTACATCTTGGCAAAAAATAATGGGAAAAGCAAAGAGTAATTTACTTTGATAACTATTTTACCTCCAACAAACTTTAGCGTGTGGAACAATTACACACAATGAAAAGTTTCTTACTCATAAAGGAAGACAATAAACAAAAAACTAAGTTTTCAATCTAATAGCACATAAATCAACATTCAAAAATGCTATTCTACATCTTACCAGACTGAAAACAATGGGAACCTTCTCTGGTAACATCTCCGAGGCTTCTACAATTTGCAAGCCATAACGGATGCTGAGACTGAGAAAGACGAGGGAATTTTACAATTTATAATTCACGTCCCATCTGCTCAGCGCGGTAAAGTTCCAACGAGAATGGTTCCCTTCGTACTCCAATCAGAGTAAACATGTAAAGTATATCAAAAATGAATAACCATTTTCAATTTCGTTGCAACACGAAACTACAGCCGCATCATTATTCCAGTTCAATCAGAGAGTGCAGCAAGCACCTCTACCGGTTTCGAAACTTATTAGTCTCTCATCAGGAGGCACATATGCTGCTCTATCTGACCCAACTAGGACAAACCCCGGCGTGCAGTTACGTAGTACTGCGTGGAGTACGAAGGGAACCAATCTCGTTGGAACTTTACCGCGCTGAGCAGATGGGACGTGAATTATAAATTGTAAAATTCCCTCACCTTCCTCAGTCTCAGCATCCGTTATGGCTTGCAAGTTGTAGAAGCCTCGGAGGTGTTACCAGAGAAGGTTCCCATTGTTTTCAATCTGCTAGGATGTAGAATAGCATTTTTGGATGTTGTTTTATGTGCTATTAGATTGAAAACTTAGTTTTTTGCTAGCAGTTGCCGCTAGGGCATCCTTGCCATTTCGTTCGTTGAAATCCGTAACTGCACGCCGGGGTTTGTCCTAGTTGGGTCAGAGAGAGAGAGCAGCATATATGCCTCCTGATGAGAGACTAATAAGTTTCGAAACCGGTAGGGGTGCTTGCTGCACTCTCTGATTGAACTGGAATAATGATGCCGTTGTAGTTTCGTGTTGCAACGAAATTGAAAATGGTTAATCATTTTGAAGACAATAAAGTTGTTCACTTTATCAGTAATTATCATGGTTGTGAGGAAATCACTGTTCAAAGGACTCAAAAAGATCTGATATTGTTGCTTCCATAATTTAAGAGATTACAACAAATTATTCATGGGTGTGTTAACAATACTGAGCGTTTGGGAAGAGCTTATGGACTAGGTTTTGTTATATTTAATATTTATGTAACATAGTTTTGTTTTGTTTTTTTTTTTATTTTATCTACTACCGTTTTTTTCTATTTTTATTAGTTAATGATGGTTTTATTATCCTACGTTTGTATTGGCTTTTTATATTCTAAGATATGATTAAAAATATTTGCAAAACTCTCGACTGGAGAGGCGTGACATGAATCTCTTTATATTAACTAAAGCAAAAAGAAACGTGAAAGTGGCCGATTTTTCACTCATTTAACTTGACCAGTGTGTCTGGGATGGATATATACGACAACGTATCTAACAGTGGCGTTTCAAGTATATAATAATAACAATAATACTATGATTTATTTCTGTTTACTTTTATTTATCGAAAAATGTATCTACCTCATAATATTTAAGTTGGTACTCCTTGATTAGATCAGTAGTGCGGCAGCATCGACTTATGTTTCTGCGTGAAACCCCCTTGCGTCAACTTACAGTTTGTTCTAATTTGTTTATTTACCCGTGTTGAGCTGCCCCCCCCCCGCACTTGCAAAAATCAAAAGACAAATAGCCCTGATTTATGAGCTATTTATGAGCTTTCATATTCCGCAAACTAAACATTTTGAGCTCGTTCCACTGAGCAGGAATTTAATACTTTAATGGGGGGGGGGGCTGAATCAGCCCCCCACTACTTAAAAATAGGAATATTGAATCGGTTTTTGCGGCAGAATTACGAGCTATTTATGAGCTCTTGAAATTATATAGTTTCGATTTTTGAGCTCATCCCCTTCACCCCCAAACAACCCTTTAATTGATTTAACTTAAGAGAAAAATGCTGAGAAAACTTAAAATATATCGTATTGCGGATATAATCCCTATAGCTTATATACTCTAAGAATAAACTATTAAATCACGTGCATTTCGATTATTGAGCTACAACCCCTTCGCAAGAAAACCACCCTATCTTCCCGGCTTAAGAGAAAGTTGTACTTAAATGCATTAAATTAATTATTTGGCGACTACATATCATTTAATAATTTATAAGCTTCCAAATTACGCGCTTTTAGATCAGTAAATTGCAATTTATTTTGTATAGTGCAGTCACTGAAGGTAAAAATCAACGATTACCTTCAATTTCGGTGAACCTTAATCGATTTTCACGAAAATTGGTCAGTGGTTAGAGGATACGTCAAGAAACAAAGGTGACATGGTACCACCTTGCGCCTTTACCCTGAGGGCAATACCGCCCCTTCTCGTGGGTGAAAATTATTTTATAAAAAATAACTGCACAAATCAATAAAAGAACCAATTAAAAGCAAAATTTATTATATAAAGTTATTAAAATAAGTCAATACTTTTTAAGTTATTAAAGATCAAAGATTTTAATTATTCGTGAAAAAAATGCATGTTTTGAAGCGGTTTTTCGTAAATCACTGAAAAACTGTAAGTTTTTACAAAAAAGTTAATAGTAGTTTAATTCGTATAGCTTATATTCTAAGAATAAACTCTTAAATCACGCGCCTTTAGATTATAGAGCTACAACCCCTTCGCGAGAAAACCATCCCATATTCCCGGCTTAAGAGAGAGTTGTACTTAAAATAATTTAAATTAATTATTTGGCGACTACATATCGTTTAATAATTTATGACCTCGCAAAATATACGCATTTCAATTATTGTTGATCTCAAAGAAAACCCAAGAAGTCTTAGAAGAACTGAACAATATTAAGATAGACATAGCTGTTATTACGGAAACCAAATGGAAAGGTCAAGGATCGGAAAATCTAGGTAAATACGATCATTTCTACATCGGAGTAACAAAAGAACGTAGAGCTCAACAAGGAGTCTCAATTATGGTACACCGTCGCTTCAGAAAATACATAGCATCATGGGAAGGCATCAATGAAAGAATGATAAAAATGAATATGTGTATAAAAGGCGATGTACAGAATGACAATTCTGGGAGTATCTGCAATCAACGACGATGCTATTGTAAATGTGGAAGATAACTTTTTCGAACACCTGAGTGAAGAAATCACAAAGGCGGGAAACACGAGAGAAATAATAATCCTAGGAGACCTCAACAGCAGAGTCGGGAAAAAGAACAACGACAAAGTAGTTGACAGATATGGAGAAGATAACACAGACAATAACGGAGAAAGGTTAATAGATATCTGCGACCAGAATGGACTTAGGAAATAAATATAGTAAATAAATTAGGAATAAATATACGTGGACTCAGGAAACACGCAACTTAAAATCAGTTATAGACTATGTAATTCTTAAAAAAGTCGACTGAAAACAACATATGTGAGAGCATGTAGATGACCAATTTGCGGCAGTGACCACTATCTCCTACGTTCAGATATTTCATTTCCACCGAAAATAGACAAAGAAACGCCGCAAGATAATCATTCAAATGAACAGCTCCAAGAAGTACGATAAAATTTATATAGTTTACACCAAGAAAGTGTTAGAAACCTATATAAACCTAGACTGGAAGAAAAACTGATTGAAACGGAAGATAATACCAGAAATGTGAATCAGTCATACGAAAACATCAAATAATGTATACACGCCGCTGCCTTAGAAGCACTAGGGCGATATGAAAAAACCGTACATCGAAAACCGTATTGGTGGGATCAAGATATTTCGCAGGAAATAACAAAGAAAAGAGAATTGTATCAAAAGTATCTGAACACAAAAAAGGTGGAAGACAGAATACATTATAAAAGAATGCAAGCGAGGATCAGAAGAAAAATATGCCAAAAGAAAAACGAATCCTGGACAAAAAAGTGTACCATGCTAAATACATACATAAGTGGAATCCAAAGTTCAGAAAGTTGGAAACTATTAAAAAATTTAAGAAACGACAGAAAGAAAGACATTATTCAGTCCATATCACCACAATCTTGGGAAGGATACCTCCCAATCCCAATCACCTGGCCCAGGAAATATAGCTCCGGAACTCATCAAATATGGACCTAAAGTTCTAATTAAGCGGCTAAGACAACTGTTCCAGCAATGCTTGAATAATTATGAAATACCTGAAGAATGGCAAGAGTCACATCTGAGCACTATCCAAAAAAAGGGAGATAAATCAAAACCTGAAAACTATAGAGGAATTGCAGTAACTAGTAATATCAGCAGAATATATGGAAAACTAATTAAAAATCGAATAGAAGAAGAATACCAAAATATGGAAGCCGAAGAACAGGCTGGTTTTCGCGCAGGTCGATCTACAATAGATCATGTTTTCTCCATTACTCAGATAATTGAAAAGAAAGTTGCTCGTGGCCAAGAAGTCCATCTGATGTTTGTAGACCTTAGAAAAGCGTATGATAGTGTCCCGCTGGTTAAATTATGGGAGGCACTGGAGAAAACAAATGTAAATATAGAATTGGTTGAAGCCGTAAAAACGTTGTACTACCAACTACCAACAAACAACAAGAATTAAAACGAGAAATCCCATAACACCTGGATTCACAGTAACTAAAAGACTAAGGCAAGGATCCTGTATCTCACCAACAGTATTCAAAATATACCTCGAAGCAGCACTCAACAAATGAAAGAAAAAATGTACGAATATGGGCATACCACTAACGGACTCAACTTTGTACACGCTGTGCTTTGCGGATGACCAGGTGATCATCGCACATGACTCTGAAGTACTTAGTTACATGATGCGAAAACTATTAGAAGAGTTTACAGAGTGGGGCCTAGAAGTGAATATGGAAAAAACTGAATACATGTGTGTCGGAGGAGACCAAAATAACCTCCGAGTAGAGGAAAATCAAGAAATAAAATTATGTGAAGACTACAAATACCTGAGAGTAAAGAACTCAAGACGGAAAATTAGATGCAGCTATTAAGGAACGAAATATACAGGGAAGGAAAGGCATATCCTTACTAAATAGCGTACTGTGGGATAAAAATATTTCTAATGAAAATAAGAAAAGAATATATAACACTATAATAAAAAGAATCACAATTTATGGATTCGAAGTTTGGCCCCTAAAAGACAGAACAGAGAAAATGCTTAGAGCAACAGAAATGGACTTCTGGCGCCGTTCGGCGGGAATATCTAGACGCGACAGAATAACAAACGAGAGAGTCCGAGAAATCATGGGGGTTACACATACTATTGTTGACGACATCAAGACGAAACAACTCAGCTGGTACGGACACGTAAGGAGAATGCCGGAGAATAAAATACCAAGACAAATCCTCGAATGGCAACCAAGAGGAAGGCGCAGACCAGGAAGGCCTAGAAGAAGTTGGAGAGAAGGAGTTGATAGAGAAATCAGGGACAGAGAACTCGAGGACGATCTATGGAATGACAGAACGAGATGGAGATTGGAAATCGGAAGACGTCGAAGAACATTGTAAACCGATATTATATATAAACATACTTAAAGCTCTCTTTACTTTTTACTGTATTGACAAGGAACTATTTCAGGAGATAACAACACATGGAGACTGGTCACATGGAAAACTACCGGAGACGTTTAGGGTTGGCAAGGGTGTAAGACGGGGCTGCGCGATAAGCCCCATTCTGTTTAACATGTATGGAGAAGTCATTATGCGTGAAGTAATCTCAGAATGGGAAGGGGCATATTCTTTTCGCCGAATCCTTGGAAGAATCGGCGGAGCTGTTAGAAAGAATAAAGCGAGTCAATTTGAAAACGGGACTGTCCATAAATAAATAAAAAATAAAGATTATGATCATAGAGAGAAGAAATAATAATCAGCCATAGACATTGTCAGAATCAATGACATCGAAGTGGTAAATCAATTTTTGTGTCTGGGCACTCTCATAACCAATTCCGAAGGGTGCACCAAAGAAATATAAAGAAGGTTAGCCATGGCCAAGGGAGTAATTACAAAGCTTACCAAAGAATGGAAAAGCCACAACATCACCATGGGTACAAGGATAAGGAATGTAAACAACGCTGTGTCTAGGTACACGCTAACGTGTACGCAAATAAAAAAGTTAGGTACACGCTTAAACGTCATCAAGTCAGTTAGGTCATTATTTAGCGTATACTATGACTTGGTTTTTGTTACACGCTAATTTGAGCCGCGTGTATGCTGTAGTATTTAGTATCTGTAAGTATCGCGAGTGTCAGTGTGGTTAGAATTTGTCTAATAGCGTTATATTTATACTTTCAATATTGATTTGTAAAGAGGTTCCTTATTTTTTACTTGTTTAGTGTTTTTTTTTAATTAACTATGGAGTGTGGACAACTATTTAGTTCGTTTAATGAGTTTAACAACATTCTAAAACAGTATGAAAAATATAAGAGACAAAAATTCGTGATTAAGGGTAGCAGAACTAATAAGATAAAATATACGGGGCGATTGATTAGTGTGATAAAGCTCAGTAGATTCGCTATACAGGATGTAACAAAAATACAGGTTATAAATTCAATCACATATTCTGGGACCAAAAATTATTCGATTGAACATAACTACCTTAGTACAAATGTGCACATAAAAAAAGTTACAGCCCTTTTAAGTTACAAAATGAACATCGATTTTTTCGAATGTATCGAAAACTATTGGAGATTTTTTATTGAAAATGGACATATGGCATTCTTATGGCAGTAGCATCTTAAGAAAAAATTATAGCGAAATTTGGACACCCCATAAAAATTTTATGAGGGTTTTGTTCCTTTAAACCCCCCCCCCCCCCCAAACTTTTGTGTACGTTCCAATTAAATTATTATTGTAGTACCATTAGTTAAACACAATGTTTTTAAAACTTTTTTGCCTCTTAGTACTTTTTCGAAAAGTCGAATATTTGTCGAAGATCGAGATATTTCGAATATTTGTCAAATCCACCACATATTTGTATATGGTTAAGTACGATTTTGGAGACTTGGTAATAATATGAACATTTATTTATGATTTACATTTTTAGGGATATTTTGAACCATATTAAAAAAAAGTCACATCTCGATAAAAGGTGCCTTTTCGAAAAAATACAAAGAGGCAAAAAAGTTTTAAAAACACTGTGTTTAACTAATGGTACCGCAGTAATATTTTAATTGGAACGTACACAAACATTTGTGGGGTTTAAAAGAACAAAACCTCATAAAATTTTTATGTAAACGTATTGAAAAATAAGCCTCAACTCGATAAAAACTGACTTATCCAAAAAATACTAAGAGGCAAAAAAGTTTTAATAATGTTGAATGTAACTAATGGTATCACAATAATAATGTAATTGAGACGTACACAAAATTTTGGGGGGTTTAAGGGAACAAAATCCCCATAAAATTTTTATGGGGTGCACAAATTTCACTATAATTTTTATTTATGATGTTCCTGCCATAAGAATGCAGGTCCATTTTCAATCAAAACTCTTCAACGGTTTTCGATATATTCAAAAAAATCGGTTTTCATTTTGTAACTTTAAAGGGCTGTAACTTTTTTTATGTGCATATTTGTACTAAGGTAAGTTAGGTTCATTCGAACTATTTTTGGTCCCAGAATATGTGATTTAATTTATGACCTGTGTTTTGTTACACCCTATACTAATAGATAGCAATAAAAGTTAGTAACAAAAATTTTAGCAAACTTTGAGCTTTATATTACAAAATTACTAAAATTAGTTAAAATGTTACAGGGCGTTCGACAATATAGTGGCAGAGCAAACTTATGTTTTTTATATGGAACACCATATATTTTATTTTATGCTCGAAATCTTAATTTCCATATCACAAAAATATAAAGGTTTATTATATTTACAAAGGTATAACCAATTTTCTATGAAAATCGTAACAAGTTAACTTCCGGTATAAATAAAAACAAACACCACAGCAAAAATAAACACCAATATAAACTAGTATAATTAACTTACGTATACAAATTATTTTAACAGTATTTTGTATATATCATGTTAACTAATATTTATTTTGCTAACCTGAATATATACTTTTATATACATATTGTTTTATTACAATTAAGTTTGAAACATCTGAATAGTTTTGCCTCCCTTTCCCTTCCCTTAATAAAAATATTTTCTATCAAACAAACGACAAACACTAAACATATTATCAAAATAGCGTGTATCAAAATGTAAAGTCACTGCACACGCCAAATAATGACGTCACTGGCTTGATGAAGTTTAATTCGTACCAAACTTTTTTATTTGCGTACACGTTAGCGTGTACCTAGACACAGCGTGTAAACAACGGTCTTCTCCATTTTTCTGTCTGGATCTTAATGCTGGCCTTTAATGGATGTTGATAAACGCACTATAGACGCGTTTGAAATGTTTTGTTGGCGAAGAACATTGCGAATACCCTGGATCGCAAGAAGAACCAACGAGTCTATTCTTAGACAGCAAGCTGCACGTTATAAGTAGCTTTCGAAACATTGGCTGCGTTCACCAGAAATAATCGGTTTAAGTTTCAACTAAACAGCTATGTTGCAGCGCTTTAAAACTACGTTTAGTCTGGTGAATGGTATTTTTCCGTTTGACACTTTCATAGTTGGTTTTTTTTTGTGTTCCCACCTGTTCTATGTATGAACCTAACCTAAAACGAGATTCGTTGTTTTTGTTGATTTATTATACTTATCGTTCAACGATAAATTGGACGCATCTTAAACAAATTTAATTCAAAAATGGATAATATACTACACCTTTATTGATGTTTGATAATGAAATGAACAAGAAATAATTTTTGGTGCTGCTGGCTGTGCTGGACTTGGCAGAGCAGAACCATTGGATGACCCACCATAAATAAATAATAATAATCACGTAAATATGAATTATGTTGAAAATACTGTTCCCTAATACACAGATTTACAATTTCGTGAGCATATACAATTATGTATCTCCTAAGTTTCAATTACTTTATAATTAAAACTATTGTAAAATAAATATTTTGAAATAATCGCGCCATTACAATATATTTCTTAAACACGTTCAATATTGGAGCGATACAAATACTACGTTCAATAAAATGACGACCGCTTCGTCAACACGTTGAAGTTTAGCCTAAATTGACATGACGTTCACCCGAAAAATCTTAAACAGTTTCAGAGCGCTGACGTAGCGCACTGGTCTGGTGAACGCACCCATTGTGACCGAAAAATCACCGCTTACTTTTGACATGTGGTGCGTACAGATCAGCTGGAGAAGCTGACATTGTAAGGTATGTGAACCACATTATAAAACGCTAAACATATGCTTCTGAATTGCAGAGGTTTTAGAAATAAGAAGACAGTTTAACAGAAATCACATCACATTATGCTTCCTGACAATGCTTTCAAGGCAATACTTTTATCACCACAGAAGACATCACATTATGCTTTCTGACAATGATTTCAAGGCAATACTTTTATCACCAGAGAAGACATCACATTATGCTGTCTGACAATGCTTTCAAGGCAATAATTTTATCACCTAGTCTTGGATCCCTTTTGGAAATAAATATTTCCAAAATATGAATCTGATTTTAATTATTTTTTGTTATAGTTAGCCTTAAAGGTGTGACGCCACTGGAGATAATACATCCAGATTATCACTTTCATCGACCTTGAAACAGCGAGATTTGTCGGGCCGAATAGCGTTGGAACGAAAGTGAAATTTTCAAAATATTCTCTTTTATAGTGGACGACGGGTTTTCTCACGAGCGCAATCTGGGGGCACTGAACTGATATATTTTATATTACCTTCAATTCGGTAATAAAACTTATCTGTCCGACATGATTAGCATATTTGTCATCCGAAATGGAGATCAAACGTGGCAGGCGCACCTTTTGTAATACGTCATAAAAAGATGAGTGTGATTGTCTGTGCTGTATTGCACTTAGAAGTGATGAATGACTAGTGAAAACGAAAGTTGTTTAAAATATCGTAACTATTTTATTAGCAACAAAGCAACATGGGGGATTTTTTGAATAAAAACAAGATTTTTGTTTTTTAATAATAATAATAATATTTGTCTTCTTCTTCTTCAGCATGTTTGTATCTACCCCTAGAGTCTAAAGGCCTCCCCATGAGTTCTCAACTCTTCTCTGCAATTATGCAAATAAATGTAGCAGAAAGTCTAACAACAAGCAAAATAAGAAACGAAGAGAGAGCATTTAGACATGGATGCACTGGCTCTCCAAAATTATTTACTCTTGCATTAGAAGATGTACTCATGAAGTTAAATTGGGAACAACGTAAAATTAAAATCGATGACAGATTCTCAGCCATCTAAGATTTTCTAATGACAGTACAGTGGAACCCCGATAAGTCGGCCCCCGATAACCCGGAAGTCCGGCTAACCCGGACCGATTTTCATCAGACAAAAATTTAACAAATAAATAATTTAACAATTTTATCAAATAAAAATGTATGTAGGCCAAATAATATTTCAGAGATAATGTGTATTTGTGTAATTTGAACACATAAGTACAATAGTAAAAATGATTCATGCACACGGCGGCAGCCAGAGCGACCGTCTCAGCTTATCGGAAAGAACAGACACCTGTCTGTATTCCTTTTTCTTTATTTATGTCAAACTGTCTTAGCATTGTTTAAAAAAGACGTGACTATTTAAAAATTCTTGTATTGTGTGTAGTACAGCCTATTAATCACTTCCGTTCTGTAATGTAATCGTGCTTCAGATTGTGTTTGCTTTGTCTACGTAATGGTAACAAAACGTAAAAATGTTGCAGTGACAATGGAAAAGAAACTAGAAACATTAGGTAGGATTGATAAAGACGAATCTTTAAAATAAATTTATTGCAGCATCATAATATGATATTATGCTACCATAGGTCTGGATCCCGCGTATGAAAAAAAAGTTGATTAATAGCAAGCTAAAAATTTATTAATAGCTTAAGGGTGTCTAGTGGGATAAACTTTGATATATGAGAACACTGGAACAGGGGCAGTTTTAATTGTGGAACAGGTCAAAAATTTGGAACGGTCAGAACACGAAAATGGCACATTTGTTTTGTCCGACAGAACAGACATAAACTCTCCGAACAGAGATTAAACTCTCATGCAAAAATCAGACTGCTATTTATCACCTGTCATAATTCCTGTCATTTGACATATTCTACATGTTCCACTCATTAAAACGCCAATTTGGTGATAAATAGCAGTCTGATTTTTGCACGAGAGTTTAATCTCTGTTCGGAGAGTTTAAGTCTGTTCTGTCGGAAAAAATACATGTGCCGTTTTCGTGGTCTGACCGTTCCAAATTTTTAACCTGTTTCACAGTTAAAATTTCCCCTGTTCCAGTGTTCCCATATATTAATGTTTGTCCGACTAGACACGCTTAAGCTAATAACAAATTTTCAGCTTGCTATTTATCAATTTTTTTTTGTACGCAGGATCCAGACCTACCATATTATGGTGTCGGTACATCTCTACAGTATGACTGAGTTTTTTACCAAGAAATGAACAAAACTCTACACTCTATACAACTATACGTAATTTAGATGTGTACTGTGCATATGTGTTTCATGTTTTTGTAATTGTAATGGAGGTTATTTATTAATTTTTACTATATTCTCCGGCTAACCCGGATTTTCGATAACCCGGATCGGCCGCGGTCCCGATTAATCCGAGTTATCGAGGTTCCACTGTACTAATAAGCAACAATAGAGAGGAACTACTAATCTACATACCTACTAAAGGAGCTTAACAAGAATCTGCGAAAATCGGTTTAAAAATGTTTTAAATAAAACAAAAGTGATGACGACAAGTGATTGATTAATATAACAATCGACTTAGATGGAAGTGAGTGGAAAATGTCGAAGAGTATAATAGACAATCCGACAAGCGATTCAATCAAACAATCAGATAGCAGAGATAACTAGGCGAATCCGAATAACTAGAACAGCAGAAAACTGTGTTGTGTTGAAAACCAAAAAGAACACTAAATCTAAAGAAAAGGGCATCCAACAGTTGTATTCTACCAGTTATGACCTATGAAATGGAGACCGTGACATATCTGGAATCGCCTGGCATCGTATCTCTGAGAGAATATATTATATCTTTAGTACTATTGCCTTCTGCCATGTCTCAGAGTGTTCTGCAATATATTTTGTTAAATCAACCATTTTAGTAGAACATTAATACAAGAACAACATTAACATCAGCGACTTTTAAATGACCACTCACATAATATATTATGTGGTATGCAGGGTGGCTGGAAAGTATATTTACACTAATAATAATAACTAACCAGAGGGTTAAACACAGAACTTGAATCGAGTCGACTTGGTTTCACTTATTCCCCGTTAGAGGGCGTTCTAACCATACTTCAATATAAATAGTTTTATTTTTGTACCGAGAATTATGGACGTTTTGGTATAAATTTTTCTTCTGTAGAGCCTCTTTGACAACAGGTAGACCTAGAAATCGTACTCTCGGGGGATGACAGGAGACAGATTTAAATCAAAACGAAACCGTAGATTTTCTAATTTTACGAATGCCATACTCTGTATTAGAGTACAAAGACTCGTTTCATACAGGTTCTCTGAACCGCATATTGGAATATTTTCCTAGCGGTGCCTTTTGATATTGTCATATCTGGGTTAAACAGAGAACTTGAATCGAGTCGACATTCATTTCACTTATTCCCCGTTAGAGGGCGTTCTAACCATACTACGGTATTTTATTTGTGTACCGATAACTACGGACGTTTTGGTGTAAATTTGTCTTCTGCAGAGCATCCTTGACAACAGGTAGACCTAGAAATAGTACTATCTGGGGATGGCAGGAGAATGATTAAAATCAAAACGAAACCGTAGATTTTCTAATTTTAATAATAATAATGTTTCAACATCGCGCCCAATTTTTCTCTCACTCTCCGCAACTACGTGCATGAAATCTTCCCCGACTGATGGATTGAACGAGGTTCTCCAAAGTGTCCTGTACCAATGTCTTGGTCGCCAAGAAGTCCAGATTTGACAACGCCAGAAAATGCACTGTGGGGTTTCAATTAAGAGGGGAAGTTAGAAAACGTAGATCTGTTGCGAAGTTGTGTTACGACAATGGAGGTATGCACAATAGGGTGGATCGATTATCGCAATATTTTTAAAAAATTAACACATTGATTTGGAATACCCACCAAAAGTTTCCTTTAGTAACGTCAATAAAAAAGTGATATTACAACTTTTTGATAAAATTACATCTTCTGCTCTCTACCGGCAGAAATTTCATTTTTCTGCTTGAAAAATTAAAAAAAAAATGTTGGAATAATAATCACAAAATAAAAAAAAATTGACAAACTGAATTGGAATACGCACCAAAATTTACCTTTAGTAACGACAATAAGAAAGTACCTATTATTACGACTTTTGGATAAAATTACATCTTCTGCCCTCTACAGGCTATTGAAGAACGAAAAAAAAAACAATTTTTGGCATTATTAACAGAAGCCCGGAAGAAAAGGTTTTATGCAAAACTCCCCCGAAACTTTGAAGGCCATATATTTTGACGGAAGGAAAAATAAAACCTTCGTTATCGAAAATATTGAAGGCAAGCCACACAGAAGAACCGCACACCGCACTTGAAGTGGACGTTTCATTAGTTCAAGAGCCAGGCTCCATATTTTTAAGTCACACTCCATATTTTAGTACCCCTTTCTGGATCGGCTCTAAGCATTTATCAAAGTATTGTGAACTTTTTAGACAGTTATAGGTAAAATCTAGAAGAACTAGTGGTAGTAGAATATGACGGAACTGTGGTAAATATGTGAAGAAAAAATGGTATAATTTCTCAACTATAAAGTTAAAGTTAGGCCGCCCTTTACAAAGATTTATCTGTCAGCAACACGCTAATGAATTGCTTTTACGGCATCTTTTCCAAAAACTTGACAGTCAAACTCAAAGTCCAAGAGCTTTTACAGGAGCTATAGGAAATCAAATAGTGCATTGCGAAAATATGCCGCACTGTGAGTTACCAGAAGTAGATTTAATTGACTTAGTGCCGATCAGAAATATTTGTTTCAGATATATGTCGCAAATTCTACAGAGGAATGTTCTGTGGATTTATTAAACCAAAGCCCTGGAAAGTTAAGTCATTCTCGATGGCTAACGCTGGCGAATCGTATTATATGTCTTTATGTTAGCACTGAAAATCCAACATTAGAATTAAAGGAACTGACCAAATTTATTGTCACGGTTTATGACCCTTTATGGTCTAAGATCAAATGAAATTCATCATGTGTGGATGGTGCAAAGCATGTTTTACAAACAATTAAGCGTAGTTGATCCTTGAAGCACAATTTGAAAAGTTTTATAGACCCTGTAATTCAAAGAAATGAATATTTTGTACATCCGGAAAATCTTCTGCATGACACTCGCCCGCATATAAGAGAACTTGTACTTCGACGCATTCTCAATGCAAAAACTAAGGCCAATAATAATTCATCTAACATCCGACCTTTTATTATTCCACAAATTAATTTTGAAGCAGATGACTATATTGATTTTATTGATTGACAAAACAATAAAATAACCCTTTCAAGGTTTGAAAGTAGAGGATTTGAAAAATATTATTTCCGGATCTCCTGAGAAAATCATTGACATCGCTACATTCCCCTGCCACACCCAATCTGTAGAGAGAATCGTGAAGCTCGTAACTGAAGCATCTTCGTCGGATATTGGGTCACAAAAAAGAGACAATTTTATGAAGGCAAAAATTGATTCGCGCAAAGATATGCCAAAATTTGAGTCCAAAAGAGACTACAAACAATATATAATCAAAATTAAGGGGGAGGGTAGGGAGTGGGTAGAAGAATAAATATGACATATTTCAAAAATAATTCAATTGTATTCCGCAACGATGAGCTGGCCAAATACCCAAGTAGGTGGAGGCCAATAAACTGAAGAAGAAGAAGAAGATATCATTTTTATAATAATAACATGTACTTATTACTTAACTTTGCAATTCGAATCATAAGTTCGTATTTTTTATTTTTTTTATTTTTTCAACCCCCGGTAGAGGGCAGAACATGAAATTTTTTTGAAAAATCGCAAATAAAGATTAGGTCTGTAACATTAATTGGCAACTTTTGCGCACTATTCCAAAACAGTTTTCGAAAACTTCGATTTTTCGATCCACCCTAATGCACAACGATGGTTTACATAAATGAATAAGTAATAAATAACTTACAAACAAAATTGTGTTATTTTTTCCTAGTTCAGTACAACAAAACCGATTTATTATTGTAAAGGAACTTTCCGGTCACCCTATATATTTTTTAAAAATGTCAATGGTACTTTTCATAGACATTAAAATATTATAATTTACTGTCAAGATGCATGATTTAATTTATTTACAACACATTATGTTATTATTTGTTTAAGTCAAGCATTTTTTCATCTAATTAGCGTGGGATAGCCCATATACATCACTTACGTAAGGTTATCATCAAAATTTTCGCAACCGCTTATAAATTATGAAAAAACGTGAGGAAAGTTACACCATCGAGTATTTATTTTTTCTACATAATACTTTGATAGATGCTTGGCTTAGTTTGTTCATTATTTATATAAAATATTACAAAAACAAGTTGTATCATCGACCAATAAAGACAATCAGAATCTGTAACATTTTTATATTATGTACTAGTTGTTCAAAGAGAATACCACCCTTAAAAGCTATTAGATATCTTTGTTTCAACAAATTCAGAAGAAATATTCAATTGCTTTAACAAACAAAAAACAGATTAAGACTTGTATTGAAAGACGTTCTTCACACATTCTTTTTACATGGCCATACTATCTAACAGGGATGTGTTATGTCACCGATATTGTTCAATGCCTACACCGAACCAATTTTTGAGGAAGCGTTGGTATTAAAATCGGTGGTGAAATTATTAATAACATCATATACGCAGATGACACCGCCATAACGGCAAAAGAGTAGAAGAACTTTAAACCTTGTTGTAGGATGTAAACAACAAATGTACTGGACTGCAAATGGCTTAACAATCAACGCAAAGAAAACAAAATGGATGGTGGTCGCAAAAGTTAATATCCAAGATCCAGTACTAAAATTAGATAACAAAATCCTGGAAAGACTGGAACACTTTAGATATCTGGGTAGCTGGATTGAATACAGGATTGAAAGTGATGAGGAAATTTGGACCAGAATAGAACTTGCACGAAAAAGCATTATTAGTTGTCCTTCTGTTTTGTGTATTAGAAGTCTTAGACGGAGAGGCAGCGCTGAAAAATCTTCTTGAATTTACTAAAGCTAGATTTTTCACAGTTGATTACTGTGAGTGTGTAGAGAAACATACTGCGGTCGGTCAAGCGAAACGTAGCACAGGGGTTACTGAGAGGGTATCAAAGTTGCTTTCCTACGAAGGTAATTAAATCCATTTATTAAGGCTGAAAATCAGTGCTCACATTCTAAATTAAATATAAATAAAAGTTATTATAGTCGGTCAGCTGTAGACGGGACAGAGCCGGTCGATCGGCCCCAATAGTCGATTAAGGAAATGAAGCATTTTGGCTCGCAATTTTTTCGTCCAGCATGGATTTACTTGAAATTTTCACAGAAGGTAGGGAATAGTCAAAGGAGCATTTTCTATATCATGCCGCTATCATACGCTAAAACCTTGGGGGTGGTTGCCACCCCATCTCGGGGGTGGGAATTTTTTATTACATTTTAACCATGTAATTCGATGGAAAAAGTGATTTTAAGAAAAAAATGTTTTTTACATTTTCTTCGTAAAACAAATATTTTTCGAGTTATTCGCGCTTGAAAGTAACAGTTTTTCGACGAAAAAATCGACTTTTTTAGAGGGTTTTTTTGAGAATACCTCGAAAAATATGCATTTAATCAAAAAAACTACAGCTATTAAAATTGTATCTATTAGTAACACAAACCAAATTCTTTTCCAATAATATCTTTAAGACCAATACAAACCGAGATACGGCATGTTAAAGGTTAGCTTTGTTCGTCAAATGCATAATTTGAAATATTCAAAGCCTGATAATGGGAAAAATTTACATTTTTCGAGGAAAACTTAAATATTCATTTTTCAAGTACTTATACAATTAGACCTTTCAAAAAATAATAAAAAGTTCCTAGCATGAAAATTAAGCGACTTATAATCAAAAAAAGTTGGTACCTGCTTTTCTCTATGAAAAAATCAGTGAAAACAACCCCCTAACTACCTTCCTAATTTTAAATTGGTGTTCACCTTTTTGTAGTTCCTTTTATATTTATATTATCAATACACTCAAGAAGTTTGACCTATTTAAAATGGCTAATTTTGGAAACATTGGAGTTTAAAGAAAAATTGATTTTTTGCAATTTCGTATTTTTCACCGTTTACTTCAAAATATTTTCGAAAATACTGAAGATACGAAAAAACTTATAAACTACTAAATTGTAGCTTTTTTAATGACTAAAATTGCCCTGTGCACAAATTTTCATTACAGTGAATAGTTAGCCAGATATAGCTGTTTAAAACCTCTATTTACCAGCTAACACCCCCTTATTCAAGCCCTTTAAACCCGCCCCAATTAAAAACTAAGGGATCTTACGGATTTTAATTTACAGTCTTATAGTTCTTTAAAAATCCTACAAAATCATATTTGAAGAAACTTTTTATCGCCAAAAATATATAAATAAAGTCGATTTTTTCGTCGAAAAACTGTTACTTTCAACCGATTTTTTCGATTTTTTGAAAGTAAACCGCGTTTATCTCGAAAACTATGCATCCTACGAAAAAACTTGTAAGAACATTTTTACTTAGAATTACCCAAGAAATACAAAAAAATGTTTTATTTTGCGAAACATCGAGGTTATGTAATTCCTCAAGTTCATTGTTTATAACAATCTTATCGACATCTGGATCAACTGTTACACAGAAAATTCGTGTTCTACGGGTCACATAAAAAACTTGGGTAAGTCCATCTAAATAAACGAGCCCGTAGCACCCCCTCCTGCACACAGCACTAATTTGTTTATAAGCTAAAAAACTGTTTATAACTTTAAAACATTGCTGAGGCTGCTTAGATAATCCGATTTCAATTCTGTAAAGTGCATTAGATAGGTGGAGTGCTTCTTTATATGTAAAAAAATGACAAATCTTTGTATGTTCTAGTTTTTGTTGTGCAAGATTTTAAAAAATTTTAATTTGAAAGAAAAAGTTTAGATTGCAAAATTATTTTGCAAAATCTAGTAAGTCAATTTTAATGAAATTTGGTGGACGGTTTTAGCACATTACAAAAATTTTCTAAGCGAATTAGGAAGGTTCCAAGTGTAACCTTCTTCTTCTTTAAGTACCGTGCCCAAATTTTTAGGCGTGGGTAGCTTCCATAACAATTTGCCGATATCGTTCTCGATCTTGTGCGGCATGTAACAATTGATCTGCCGATAAGCCAGTCCATTGACGAAGGTTTCGGAGCCATGAATATTTCTTTCGACCAATTCCTCTTTTTCCGTCGATCTTTCCATTGAGTATTCACTGCAGCATCCTGTATCTGCTACCTCTCATTATATGCCCCATATATTCAAGTTTTCTCTTTTTTATCATCTTCATTAAGTCACCTTCGCCTTGACCTACTCTGTTTAAGACTTCTCTGTTAGAAATGCGTTGAACCCAAGATATTCTGAGCATTCTACGATATGACCACATCTCAAAGGCTTCTAATTTGTTCATCATGTTAACCTTCATGATGCAGGTTTCACATCCATATATTAATACAGGATATACATAACATTTTATGAACTTGATTCTTAGTTGTAAGTTCAGGTGAGAGTTGCTCAGAATAGATCTAAGTTTCATAGTGTAACCTAACCTAAGTGTAACCTAAGTGATGGAAAAACATTGAATAAGGACAGGCTTGTTTTGCCCCCTTATTTTATATTTATTGCTATTTTGCAGCAAGGGTGTTAAATCAAGACATTTTTAACTAATCGTATTTGATAGAAAATTTAATTATCTTTGTTTTATTCCTATACAACGTTGTTCCAAAATGAATCGTTTTAAAGTTATAAGCAAAGAAAATAGAAACAAACGAAATTTTTTGAAATTTTTAAATATTTAAATTTTTTTATTAATGTTCCGGGCATATTTGAGAAGGAGCATAAGTCAATTATTATTAACGAAGTTATCACCTAACTTTATCCGCAAAAATCCGAATGCCACCTCTCACATCCACCTAAAAACAGATCCTTCCTGGTCTACACATCAACAAAAACAAAATGTTAATTAATTATGCATAAGACAGGTAAACTGGTTGGTCCTAATAGCACATGTGAAAAAAAAAGGACTGAAATTAGGACCGCTTTGGATGCTCAAAGATCGTCATGTGTTTTGCCACCGATAAAATTAATTTCAAAAAATAAAATCAACATTATGTAAGTGGAAATATGATTTATGTTATATTATGTTTGTATCTATGTAATTGTAACTTAATTTTGTGGCAACTTCCCGATGAAGTTGAAAAAATAAACATTCAACGAAATATAGAATTTTCCGAATTAAATGTAGTTTAATTTCAAGCCGAAGACTGCTGTTCCGATATTTGAACACTATTGCGTAGTGTTATAAAATACTCTTTAGTCCAGAAAGCCACTGCGCATCCGCTAGGAAAAATATTCTAATTCGGATTTTTTGCAAAATCTTACTCAAAAAGGACACCTTTTAACAAATTTGCATGTTGCCAGGATCAAAAGGTGGTCAAAAATTTTTTAAACGTTTTTTTTTTGTTTTTTGCCTAAAATTAATTTTTTTGCATGGAAAAAGTTTTTTTAGGTTTTTTGGATCATTCCAAACAGAAAAGATCCTTAGTGACTTTTCTCTAAAAATGATAGTTTTTGACATATAAGCGATTAAAAATTGAAAAAGTGCGAAATCGGCCATTTTTAACCCTTAAAAATTATATGAAAAACTGAAAATTTGAATGTTGCCAAGGTAGGTAGATATTCTTTAAACATCTATTGATGAAATTCTGAAGAGTTTTTTGCAATTAATTATTCAAAACTTCTTTGTTTTTTAATTTCTAATCATGCGTGCGCGACACTATTTTCCACCGACAGTATGGTGCAAATGAAAGGAATAAATTCGTTATCTCGTAAACCGGCGACTTTAAGGAAAAATCCCGAAACAGGTCGCTTTTTATTTTTAAGTTATGATATTGTGGCATATATGGTATACTAGTGACGTCATCCGTCTGGGCGTGATGACGTAATCGATGATTTTTTTAAATAAGAATAGGGGTTGTGTGGTAGCTCATTTGAAAGGTTCTTCAATTCTCTATTCAGTAATATAAACATGTATATAATTATTTATACAGGGTGTCTTTCTTCTTCTTTTTTTGTCAAATAATTTAATTTAATAAAATTTTTTCAACACCCCGTCTAAATAATTATGTAAATGTTTATATTACCTAATAGAGAATTGAAGAACCTTTCAAATGAGCTAGCACACGACCCCTATTCTCATTTTAAAAAATCATCTATTACGTCATCACGCCCAGATGGATGACGTCACTAGTATACCATATATACCACAATATCATAACTTAAAAATAAAAATCGACCTGTTTCGGGATTTTTCCTTAAAGTCGCCGGTTTACGAAATAACGAATTTATTCTTTTCATTTGCACCATACTGTCGGTGGAAAATAGTGTCGCGCACCCTTGATTAGAAATTAAAAAACAAAGGAGTTTTGAATATTAAATTGCAAAAAACTCTTCAGAATTTCATCAATCCATGTTTAAAGAATATCTACTTACCTTGGCAACATTCAAATTTTCAGTTTTTCACATAGTTTTTGAGGGTTAAAAATGGTCGATTTCGCAATTTTTCAATTTTTAATCGCTTATATATCAAAAACTATCATTTTTAGAGAAAAGTCACTAAGGACCTTTTCTGTTTGGAATGATCCAAAAAACCTAAAAAAAAACTTTTTTCCATGAAAAAAAATAATTTTAGGATAAAAACAAAAAAAAAACGTTTAAAAAATTTTTGACCACCTTTTGGTCCTGGCAACATGCAAATTTGTTAAAAGGAGTCCTTTTTGAGTAAGATTTTGCAAAAACTCCGAATTAGAATATTTTTCCTAGCGGATGCGCAGTGGCTTGCTGGACTACTTGTATTGTCCCAAAATATATGTGTCTCAAAACTTGTTAGACATATTCATATTCAAATCAATGACTCGTTTAGTGCCATATATTTATAAAATGCTCATACAGACCTAAAAATACTATTTAATAAAGTGTAGACGAGCTTTTTTGTGCTGGAATTTGACGTAATTAGAAAAAACTGACTTCATTCTTATACTCCGGTGAAAAATAGTAAAAGGTGCCAAGCGAAAGTGAGAAAAAGATATTAATGACTAAGTCATCTGGCTTATTTCCAGACACTTGGGGGTTAGAATGTTTGTAGTGAAAACAATAGCAGTGCCGTTACAGACAAGAGATAATGTAGGTAGACATTAAGATACTATGTTTTAATTTCCTCTGAGATTCATTAACTTATTAAGCTTAAAAAGGATTATTAACCTTTATAGTATAAAGATCGAGAATGGCTTAATTTGTGTTTTTGTTAGAATATTTATAGTCAAACTTTTCAATGATGTTTATTCGACTGGTGATATCCCTGAAAATTGGTTAAAGTCCGAATTCATAACCCTACCAAAAAAACAACGTCCGAAAAACTGTAGCGACTATAGAATGATAAGCCTTATGAGCCACACCTTGAAAATGTTTCTACGTATCATCCACAGTAGAATCAGAGATAAATGTGAAGAAGACCAGGATGAAACACAATTTGGCTTCAGAAATGGACTGGGAACCCGGGACGCACTCTTTGCACTAAATGTGTTATTGCAGAAATGCCGAGATCAAAGGAAAGACGTCTTTGTTGTATTTATTGACTATGTGAAGGCCTTTGATCGAGTACAACATCACAAATTAATTAAAATATTAAAGGATAAAGGAGTTGATAGTCAAGATGTACGAATCATAGAAAAATTATACTGGCGTCAAACAGCGACAGCTTGCATAAATGGAAATCAACAGAAATATGCAAAATACAAAGAGGTGTCAGACAGGGTTGTATACTGTCCCCACTGTTGTTCAATTTGTATTCAAATAGAATATTTAAGGAAGCGCTGCATAATTTGGAATGGGGTGTGAAGGTTAATGGAATTCTGATAAATACAATCAGATATGCAGACGATACAGATATTTTAAGTGATGATATGAATGGATTACAACACCTTTTAAATGCCATTGACACAGTGGGAAGAGAGTTTGGCCTAAATATAAACTGTTCAAAAACAAAATACTTGGTATTTAGCCGTTTGGCCCATCAATATTCACGGTTATATGTTGCTGGTCATATAATTCAAAGAGTACCCGGTTTTAAATATCTTGGTTGCCATATTACTGAACAACTAGATGCAGATAAAGAGATGAAATGTAGAATCGAGATAGCCCGCACGACATTTTTAAAAATGAGGTCATTCTTCTGTAATGATACCTTGCAACTTCAACTTCGAAAGCACATGATTAAATGCTACATTTGGTCAGTCCTCTTGTATGGTGTCGAAGCATGGACATTAAAAATATCCACCATTAACCGTTTGGAGGCCTTTGAAATGTGGCTGCACAGACGTATTCTGAAAATACCATGGACGGCTATGCTGACAAATGTGGCAGTCCTTAAGAGAGCAAATGCTCCCCGCGAGCTGCTTGATAACATCAAATATAGAAAGATGGCCTATTTTGGACACGTAGTAAGGGGAGATCGGTATAATATTCTTCAACTTATTATGATGGGTAAAATCGAAGGACGCAGAGGAATTTGTAGAAAGCAGGCCTCTTGGTTGAAGAATATCCGGGAGTGGACAGGAATAAAGAAAGCAGAACACCTATTTAGAATAGCTCGAGACAGAGACAGTTTCGCCATGTTAATCGCCAACGTCAAGGGGACTTGATAGGGCACGTTAAGAAGAAGAAGTTAGAATATTACACAGAAAAATAGAATACACAATAGATATACAGTAACGGAGAAAAATATTTGAAATATAATAATAAGATGAAAATAAAATAAAAAGATAATTTGAAAATAAGATGTGAAATAAAACTTGTGCTACCCCCAGTGTCATAAGAATAGGGTTCCTTTTCCGAATGTGATGTTCTGAAGTATCATTTAAATGGTATAATCGGATTTAAATTTAATATGGGTCTTATGGTGAGCAATATTATTTTTAGATTGAATCTGATCAAGGTAAGTATTCACTATTCTACCGACATGAAGACCTTCGTCATGGTGCATTAACATGAATTTTTTATCCAATATGGATGATAAATGGCAAAACATCATCTTTTAAAATTATTTTAATGTACATATCAGCTGTCATTCCACTCCATAGCACTATCCTGTCACTACCAAAATTAACACTAGGGATGGCGGTTTTTGACAAAACACCGGTTTTCGGTTATACCGGTTTTTTTGCTTACGGTTTAACCTGGCGGTTATAACCGGCCAAAAATACCGGTTTTTTTAAAAACCGGTTTTCGGTTTTTTTAATCCAATAGGTAGGTTACAAAGTTACATTTACAATGCACTTTAGTTTGCGATACTTCATTCGAGTCGATATCAATATGATCAAAATTAGCACTATCGAAAGAACATCAATGTCAATATAAATAAAACACAATTTTTATTAAAACCATTTTATTCTATTAATTCATGTATTTATATATTATTTTATTATTATTATATATTTATTGATTAATATTAAGTATAATAAATAGCGTAAGATTAATATATACATTGGATCGAAATAAAATTTGATTTGTGTGAATCCCAAAGATTTGTGAATTTCAGTAGTCAGATGTAGAGAACAGTAAACCAAAATTATTATTACACTACTGCTCAACAGAGAGCGCTGAAATAATTCAGGTTCTATCGTCATTGAATATTTATTATGAGAGTAGAATATAATATGCAATTATTGTATTCAATTAATGATGCAAATTTAATTTACCATTTAAAAATAATCCTCTAAAATACCCACCAATTTTCCTCTCCTCCCAAACCCAAAACAATCCCCAACCATTTCAACTTATACAGAATTTCCCAGACTCTTTAAAATGGGATTAAAAAAAATAATATCAACATAAATATTTCACTTAAAAATAAATTTGATAATGCAATTTATCTTTTATTTTTACTGCCATCAAAACAAATTTATTATGTATTACTTTTAACACGTTTGTATATTTGTAGAATAGGTAATACATTTTAACTCATTTAATACTTCCTGTATGGGTGTATCGTTTTGAAAACGTAGGGAAATTTTTGGAGATTCATATTCGTAATCAGTAATTCGATATTCATAGTCAGAGCACTATTTTTGGTAATCAGAAAAAGTCATTCACCCACTTTCAATGTCAAGAGTTAAGTGTGAAAAATAGATGATGTTTGCGTCTAATTCAACCAGATCACTTCTTATGTAAATATTATGATTACAAGTACCTTTTCAAGGAAATATTATAATAAAACTTATAAATTGTTTCTGGCTGATGTGAGATTCCACTTTCAGTTTGATTCTGTATTTATAAAATAAAATAAAATTTGAATTATGGTTTTGTTTGGAATAATTACTTGAGAATAATAATTATGATTGGGATCCGAAATAATACCTAACCTAATCCGAATCACCGTAAAAACCTAATAACCGATTTTTACTTTAAAAAGGAAAAACCGGTTATAACCGGAACAAAAAACAACCGGTAAAACCGGGTATTGCGAAGTAAAAAAACCGCTTTAGGTTTAAACCGGTAGGTTTTTCCTATCCCTAGTTAACACTCTGTATGAGATTACATCTGACATAGCGTTTATCATAATATATGGAAGCATGATTTACAAAACTTCGTCTCCGAAAGAGTTGGCGAACAGTATGTCAGTTGTAACCTCATACAGAGCGTTAGTTTTGGCGGTGGCGGCATAGTGCTACGGAGCGGTATTGTTTTGAAAGGACATACCGAACACGTGGAGGTGATTAGGCGAAATTCCAATTGATATGTACGTTGAAATCATTTAAGAAGATCATATTTTGCCATTTGAAAGCCATATTGGAGATGACATATTGGTGTTAATTCACGTCTTCATGTCGCTAGCATAGTGAAGACTTACCTTGATGAGATTCAATTTAAAAATTACATTGGCCAGCAGAAAGCCCAGATGAGAATTAAATCCGATTATAGCATTTATATGATACTTTGAAACATCACATTCGGAAAAGAAATCCTATTCCTATGATCCAGGGGCGGGCTAAGGATAACAGCAAAAAAAATCATTATACATGCAAAAATGCAATATTTTTGTCCGTGAGTATATAAATAATAAAATTTTAAAAAACAATTAACCAACTTTTTGCCTGGAAAGTATAATAATAAGTCATGATCACTATTAAGCTAACTTATTCCTCAACTCTTTATGGTATGCTGCAAATATGGTGATGCATGTCTTCTTAGGGAATTGAAATCCAAGTAAATTTAACCTCTTATCTTCATCATTCGACGATCTCTACGATCTCTACCTTGGTAGGGGCATCAACTCTTGGTCTCCATGCCAGTATCCACTTTGTCCGTCTGTTATCTGCTCTTTGAGCCACGTGAACTGCCAACTTCTATTTTAATGTTACTCTACATTAATACTATAATTACTAGTATAGTATAGTTGATCCAAAAGATGGCATAACCCAGACATCCAAAGTGAAAGTTTTCCTTCAACACCAAATTGTTCTATATGGTCCACACAATGTCCAGAAAAAAGTCACACCATTTTGAGCGTCGGGTTTGGGGGGAGAGGGGGGAGAAATCGGTAAATTCGTAGTTTTTTAAGTTTTTCGCCAATATTTCTAAAACTATGCGCTTTAGCATGAACAACCCTATATACAAAATTGTTCTACATTAAATTTGAAATAAAAAAGGCCCTATGCATAATCTTTCTAAAATGAATGGTTCCAAAGTTACGGAGGTCGTATAGTATAACTGGTCCAAAAAAACGCCTAACCAAAACATCCAAAGTAAAAGTTTTCCTCCAACACCAAATTGTTCTATATGGTCCACATATTGTTCAGTAAAAAGTTACACCATTTTGAGCGTCCGGTTTGGAAGGGAGATGGGAGAAAAGCAGGTAAATTAGTAGTTTTTTTAGGTTTTTCGTCAATATTTCTAAAACTATGCTTTATCGTAAACAATGTTACATACAAAAATATTCTACATGAAATTTAAAACAAAATATGTTCTATACATAATTGTTATAAAATCAACGGTTCCAGAGTTACAGAGGGTGAAAAGTCGAAGTTTTCGATACTTTTTATATTCTTTGGGCAATATTTATGATATAACTATACCAAAAACCCAGACATCCAAAGTGAAAGTTATCCTCCAACACCAAATTGTTCTATATGGTCCACATAATGTTCAGAAAAAAGTCACACCATTTTGAGCGTCGGGTTTGGGGGGGGGGGGGGGGAGAGGGGAGAAAAATAGGTAAATATAAAAAGTATCGAAAACCTCCACTTTCACCCTCCGTAACTCTGGAACCGTTGATTTTATAACAATTATGTATAGAACCTTTTTTGTTTTAAATTTTATGTAGAATATTTTTCTATAGAACATTCCTTACGCTAAAGCATAGTTTTAGAAATATTGACGAAAAACTTAAATAAACTACTAATTTACCGACTTCTCCCCCATCTCCCCCCTAAACCGGACGCTCAAAATGGTGTAACTTTTTACTGAACAATATGTGGACCATATAGAACAATTTGGTGTTGAAGGAAAACTTTTACTTTGGATGTCTGGGTTAGGCCTTTTTTTGGACCAATTATACTGTACTACCTTCGTAACTTTGGAACCGTTCATTTTAGAAGGGTTATGCATAGGGCCTTTTTTATTTCAAATTTAATGTAGAACAATTTTGTGTAAAGGGTTGTTCATGCTAAACCGCTTAGTTTTAGAAATATTGACGAAAAACCTAAAAAACTACGAATTTGCAGATTTCTCCCCCCTCCCCCCCCCCCCCCCAAACCCGACGCTCAAAATGGTGTGAATTTTTTCTGAACATTATGTGGACCATATAGAGTAATTTGGTGCTGGAGGATAACTTTCACTTTGGATGTCTGGGTTTGGGTCTAACTATACCATACTATACAGCATCTGTATAGCTGACGGTTTTGGATCTTGTCTTGTTTTGGATAACTTCTGGATAGATTTGTCATCATCTGGGTTTTAGATATATTTATTTTTAATTCCCCTTTTAGCGAGGAAAGGTAGAGCTGATGTAAAAGTTCTTTGACTTCATATATCCTATCAGATATTAGCACAATATCATCTGCAAAGCTCAGGTTTCTAAACTTTTCTCTCTTTATTTTTATACTTTTATCTATCAGTTTTGTCCTTTTCCATATAGATACAGTGAGGATGTTTAGGTTGGAATAAATCTATTTTCTCGAGAATGGCGATTTTGACGAAAAATCACGAAACAAGTCGATGTTTATTTTTAAATTATGATTTTTTGGCATATATATCATACTAGTAACGTCATCCATCTGACCGTCATTATGTAATTGATGATTTTCTTAAATGAGAGTAGGGGCCGTGTGATAGCTCATTTGAAAGGTTCTTCAATTCTCTATTTAGAAATATAAACGCCAACAAAATTATTTATACAGGGTGTCCAAATAATATTTTTTGGATTAAATTATTTGAGACAAAAAGAAGAATGTATGTAATTTATTTAATTCAAAATACATTTTAATGCTGTCACAAAACGGAAAGAAATGTTTATTTGACAAATAAATATTGTTTTCGCCAAAATTCAAGGTTAAAGCCCACCTATCTCTAAACAATTGAATTTAAGAGAAAATCAATGTATATTTATGAAATAAACATTTTTACCTATTTTCTGACAGCAGTAAAATGTATTTTGAATTAAATAAATTGCTTACATTCTTCTTTTTGTGTCAATTAATTTAATTGGGAAAAACTTCACCCTGTATAAATAATTATGTTGATGTTTATATTGCTGAATAGAGCATTGAACACTCTTTCAAATGAGCTAGCACACGACTCCTATTCTCATTAAAAAGATGAGCGATCACGTCATCACGCTCAGATGGATGGCGTCACTAGTATGATACATGCCAAAAAATCGTAATTCAAAAATAAAAATCGACCTGTTTCAGGATTTATCTTCAAAATCGCCCATTCTCGAGAAAATGAATTCATTTCAACCTAAACCACCTCACTGTATATTCCAAAAGCGTAGTGAACAATTTCGGTGATCGTACTCAACGTTCTGTCGGGAATTTCTTAGTTTGAGGATCACCCACTCTCTGACTTTTGCAGGTAAAGCATAGCTGTTACCTACAAAACTATGACCTAGTATATGAAATCTAATTTTTAAAAGAAATAACCTCCTTAACACCTTAGTGGTTATACCTACACTCTTTTCAACTAAATTTCTTTAATAATCTTTTTTGAAAACGATTTGCAAAGTGCAAATCAAAACGTCAAATTTTTTAGGTTAAAATATAACTGTCATTACAATCAACGGTGGCTAAATACTAAATATAAACACAATATTAGGCTACGTTAGAGTTGTTTACCTCCGTTTCTACGTTCATGTAGTGGCTTCAATTCTGTCCATAAACAAACCAAACAACACACAGAAGAGATCAAAGAACTGCATCTATAAAATATCTTGTAAACGGAACAAAAACTGTGTGGGAGAAATTACGACACAACTAAGTGTCAAGATACAGGAGCATAAAAAATACATCAATAACTGAGGCTTTGACAGATTCCAGATATGTAAAAATGCCAGTGACAATGAGCCCAAAATACGATGGAAATATACACAGTTATGCAAGAAACAGAAAGCAAACAGAAAAATCAAAGAAGTAGACCTCATATTACTTAATGAACAAAAATGTGTAGCAAACCCATCTAAAGAATGTAGAAGGCTGTAGTTATTAATACTAAACTAAGAAGCCAGCAACAAGAATATTGGGACCGTGCAAGTTCGGCAAAGCGACCCCTATTTCTACGCTCTGTACTTTTATTCGCACTTTTAATTATATTGGCCATTTATATTAGTCCTGGTTACTGGATAATTGTCAAGGCCATAGTCCAAGAAAATAGTAAGAAGAAAAATAAGATTCAGGTTAGGTTATGAAAACGTGAACAATTGTATGTAGTAAATAAAATTAGTTATTAAAATGCAGTACTGCACTCAAAATACAATTAATTAAATTTACGTTTATATAATAATTGCATATCATATCAATATTGTGGAGCAATATATAATTTTTCTGCTTCAATGACAGAAGGTATGAAATATACGTCAATTTGACAATTTCAATTGACAATATGAATTATTTAAGATAGTTGCAATATTTCTCCGCGACTCGCGCACGGTCGTTTCTCGTTTCCCTTCCAAGTACTTGCACACCGCGAATAGCAATATCAATGGATTAATCGAAAGTCAGAGACAGATCATCTACAATTATAAATAATACATAAACGGGTGATTCCATTTCAAATCACTCAATTTTGGATCAAAAAAACTTTTGGATATCCGATTTGTCTGAAAATTGGTATATAACATCTGCGGGATGTAGAAATAAAACATTTAAGGTCGAATTGTCTTCTTCTTCTTCTTCTTCTTCTTCGTTTTCTCAAAATATTATTTTAAGCGATTTTACAGATATTTGGTATTTATTTAAACAAATTTGCATTTTCTATCGCAAAGTATCAATGGAAAACACAATATTTTAATAGAAGGGAGTCAAAATGTCATTATATGGCATTATAACAAGTTATTTTGATTCAAAACAAGTTTTTGATCAAATTTTATAGTGTAGAAAACGTTAAAATACCGTTTTTTACATTTTCCCCCATTCCCAAAATACATCTTAATCGATTTGGCTGAAAATTTGCCCACAGATAGCCAAAACATAAGACTTTAAGTGGTTAGAAGGATTTGAATTATATTACAATACCAAAAATATAGGCGTCTACGCTAACGACAAAATATCGACTTCACGACAAAAATTGTTAAAAAGAAATTGTAAAAATTGTAAATATGATTCATTTGGAATAATTTTAGTTCCTACAATTTTTGTCGAAAAGTTAAAAATGGCGGAGATATTGAGCAAAAACCGTTCTCCTTTAAAATCAAGGTGGCGGTTAATGTAACTTAGGAATTCATTCGCGATTTTAAATTTAGGCTACTATTGGCCCCCCTAAAGATTATAAAAATAAAATTTTGGGCAGCTCGGCATGCAAGGTCAAATGCTATCCCGACTGGACTAATTTACTTTTGAGTCTAATATTATTGCATGTAACTTTTTGGTATTGTAATATAATTCAAATCCTTCTATCCACTTAAAGTCCTATGTTTTGGCTATCTGTGGGCAAATGTTCAGCCAAATCGATTATTAGTGCAGTCACTGAAGGTGAATATGAGCTATTACCTCCGATTTCGTTGAACCTCCATCGATTTGCACGAAAATTGGTGAGTGGTTAGAGGATATCTCAAGGAACAAAGGTGACATGGTGCCAACTTGCGCTTTTACCCTGGGGGTGGATGCCACCCCTCCTCGGGGGTGAAAATTATTTTATAAAAAATAACCCAACAATTCGATAGAGCGACAAATTATAAGCAAAATTTGTTATATAAAGTTATTAAAATAAATCAAAACTTTTTGAGTTATTAAAGATCATAGATTTTAATTTTTCGTGAGAAAAATACATGTTTTTAATCGATTTTTCATAAATAGCTCAAAAACTATAAGTTTTTACAAAAAAGTTATTATTGTCCAAATTGAGGCTAATAAAAAATAAAATAAATTCCTTACCAGAAAAACCTTTCAGTGTTAACTGAAAGTGAGTTATAGGTAATTGAATGTATATTTCTTTCGTCGAGTACCCAAATCTAAGTATTCAAGCTTAAATACCGGGAAAATGATGCATTTTATAACATAAACCTATTAAACAATTGTCAAAGCTCATTGAAATATCTATCAAATAAGTGCTCGAACAAGTTGATAGCATTAAAGTTTATGCACCAAAAATGTTTCAAAATGTATCTTTTAAAAAATTTTCTAAAAAATGTTATTGTTTTTTTGTAAATAACTCCGTTAAATTTTAAAGTAGCAAGTTCATCTAATAACTGGTTAAAATTCTATTCCAAGAGCTATTAAAAAACGTCAAAATAGTCATTTATACCTCTTACTTTTTTAAAAATAAAAGGTTAAATGGCCCCGGTTACATGGTTCTCGCAGCAAAATTGAAATTTTAAACGTTTCTATCTCGGTTATTTTTTACTCTACGAAAATAGTAAAATAGGTAAAGTATTTGTTACAGAAAAAACTAAAATTTAGTCATTTATCATTTTTTACGTATATGGAGTATTTTTGGAGTTATTATCAAAAGAAAATGAAAAGTACGATAATTCTAAAAATTTTGATTTTTTTAAATTATACCTTTTTTTTCAAAAATATGCATTCTAAACCGGTCAAATTTGTTGAAATAATTAACTATGATAACATAAAGAAATTCTTGTGAGGATTACTACAAATTTTAATTTTTGCTGAAATGGCGTATGTTTAGTTTTTAACTTTAGAAAATAACTTTATATTTATATTTATATAAATATATTTATATAAATAATTTTAACTTTAATTAAAAATATCGAAAGGGTTCTCTTATTTTCATCATAACTTGCTTAATTTTGATGCTATTAACTTCTACTGAAGCTCATTTGATAGGTATTCCGAAGTACTTTGACAAGTGCTTAACAAGTATATTCTATAAAATGCATCGTTTTCCCGTTATGTAAGCTTGAATACTTAGATTTGAGTACTCGTCGAAAAAAATATACATTCAATTACCCATAACTCACTTTAAAATAACATTAGTTTAGTTCTTTAAGTAGGGAGTGTATTAAATTTTTTATTATATTTAATTTTGGTAATAATAGATTTTTTACAAAAACTTATAGTTTTTGAGTAATACGTGAAAAACAGCTTTAAAACATGCATTTTTTTAAGAAAAAATAAAATCTTTGATATTTAATAACTCAAAAAGTATTTATTTATGTTAATAACTTTATATAACAAATTTTGCTTAGAAGTTGCCCCTCTATCGATTTCTGGTATTATTTTTAATAAAAAAATTTCACCCCCGAGAAGGGGTGGCAACCACCCCCAGGGTAAAAGCGCAAGTTAACATCATGTTACCTTTGTTCCTTGAAGTATCTTCTAACTACTTACTAATTTTCATGAAAATCGATGAAGGTTCAACGAAATCGGAGGTGAAAACCTTCAGTGACTCCACTATATGGTGTATTTTGGGAATGGAGGAAAATGTAAAAACGGTATTTTAACGTTTTCTACACTATAAAATTTGATCAAAGGCTTGTTTTGAATCAAAATAACTTGTCATAATGTCATATAATGACATTTTTGAGTCCCTTCTATTAAAATATTATGTTTTCAATTGATACTTTATGATAGAAAATGAAAATTTGTTTAAATAAACACCAAATTATTGTAAAATTGCATAAAATAACATTTTGAGAAAAAAAAAAGAGAAAGAAGATTTTTTGAACTTAAATATCTTATTTTTACGTCCCGCATAAGCTATACACGAAGTTTCAGAAAAATCGGAGATCCAAAAGTTTTTGCCTGAGTGATTTGACATGAAATGTACCAAACACATTCTGAGGAGTACAAACATCTACCTCAGAAATTTCAACTTAAAGCACGACTGCTTGCATAAGATCGAGGCCAAGTACGTCACCTGTCAAATTTGCCTAAACAAAGTATAAATTGAAAAACAACGTCAGTGTATAACAACCAAAAACAACTCTTTATTTTAAAATAATTTTGAGAAAGATTTCCAGAGTGGAAATCGAAACCTCAAACACAAAATAAAATGTAATTTTTGCTACAGCTACAATCAATTGAGGTTTAATACTTTATACAGACATAATATAGTTAATTTCCAAATCAGCTACATTGGAGTAGCTAACCACAAGAAAGTTGTTTAAACTCCCTTTCTACGTTCATGTAGTGGCTTCAGACTGCTGTTATCGCCAGAAGTAAAAGACGCCAAAAAAAGTGTTTATGGAAAGAGGTTTTTTTATCTAATGGGATTCGTTTCTCTTGTATTATGAAGATAACTGAAAGACAAATTACCGAGTGGCATTGTGACATTACCAAAAACGGAATAAAGGCGCTCGGGTGTCGTTTCGCTCGTTACTGAATTAAAACGGCTTAGGTGAATAGCGAAAAGTAAATATAAAGCGCGATAGGGTGGTTTTTTGTTAGGCTGGGATGAAGGTTTAGATAATCAAGTGGTTTCCAGTGAACAAGTATTGCTTAAATCATTATAATAGAACCAATATTGTTTGAATTAGTATAATAAAGTTAGGAATGTAGATCTATATAATAGATATACTTTATAGAAATCAAATTGAGAATAAAATCAAACAAACGACAATTTAATAAAAAATGTTAAGAAGATAACAAGTAGAAAGTAAATTAAAAACAAAAGGGAACTAAAAAATAACACGAGGAATTAATGTAAGAACGTAATTACAAGAAAATAATTAATATATATGACTATTTGGTTGACCACAAATATTGCGCTGGGGACCTCACCTTATCTTATTATCTTATCTATTGCCCTGCACTTTTCCAAAGTTGAACGTAGGCCTCCCCCTTATTTTTCCACTCTTCTCGGTTCAGTGCTAATCCTGTCTAGGTCCCTGCGTATCTTTTTAGGTCATCCGATCATCTCATCTGTGGTCTGCCCTTTCCACTTTTATGGTCCCAAGGTCTCCAGTAGGGTATTGCTTCATTCCATCTTCCGACTCTTTTTCTGCTGTGTCGTCCTGCAAAATTTTCATTTGAGATTAGCTGCATATTTGTTTACCTCTTTCACTTTGGTTTCATTTCTGATCCATGCATTTTTTTTATCACTTAGCTTGAGTCTTGCCCTTTGAGTCTTGGCCATCTTTTCCATATTTTACTTTGCGAAGGTCCATGTTTGTGCTCCATATGTAAGTACTCGTTGGACACATTGATCATAAACTTTTGTGCGGAGGTGTTGGGCATATTTCTGGTTTTTCAGGATATAGCTAATTTTTCCGAATGTCTCCCATGCGAGTCTTATTCTCGTTTTTATTTCTTCTGTTTGATTTTTTTTTACTCAATTTCATTATTTGCCCTAGGTATATGTCGTCGCTGATTTGCAAAAAGCGGCCAAGTGACATTTTATTCGAAAGAGGGGTTATGTGCAAAAATGATAGGTACGAAGGTTCTACGTATTCTGTAAAAAGGGGTCAAGTGTATTACTTATTGTTGTTGAGATAGTCTCATAATTTTGTGGTGCCAAGTAACATTTTTTTTAAACTGGTTGTGTGAAAAGGAGCTAAGTTCCACTTAGTAAAAATATAAAAATGTTACTTGGCCCCTTTTTGCAAATCAGCGACGATGTACTCCTTGACTTTCTGTATTGTACTTGTTCCTATTTGCATGGCTTCGTTGTCCTCTTCTACGTTTGTCATATATTTAGTTTTTGTGTAGTTCATTTTCAGACCTATCTCGTTTGCTTCCTTGTCCAATGGTGTCATCATTTCGTTAATATCTTTCATATTGTCTGATATTACCGCTATGTCATCCGCATATCTAAGATTATTCAGCAGTTGTCCATTGATGTTGACTCCTTTGTTGTGCCATTCAAGTTTTTTGAATACATCTTCTACTGCTTGTGTAAATAATTTTGGGGATATTGTATAAACCTCACCTTATAAGAATGAATAATGACAGAATACCTATTAAAACGCTTAGTGGAACTATGGTGGGAGGTAAGCCAATAGAAAGACCAAGGAAAAGGTGGACAGACAAAGTGAGAACTGATAATAAAGATATATTGAGGGTGGATAACTAGAGAAGAGCAGCCATGGAAAGAGATACTTAGAGGCAGATGCCGAGGGAGGTAGGGCCCCACTTGGACTGCAGTTCCATAGGAGAGACAATTGGTTGACCATTTTTCTTAATTGGAATAAGAAGAAATTCACGACATTCATCCGGAAATTGCTGGAAAGTCGAGACTATATTCTAAGGATCAAGGAATGAGGGAAAAAGGGGTTTATTATATTCTAAAATTCTTGTAGCCGGAAACTTAACTTAACTTGTTCCTTGTAAGACAGGTATATAAAGATATATTTTGTGAGCAGCGCGTAATGAATAATGCACATTTTGAATATTTTTGCGAGCGACGATGCTACCAATCGCTTTCATGTAATTAAATATGAGATAATTAGGAACAGGGCATTTTGGTGGATTGAATACAGGAGGGTGTAAGAGGTGCGTCAGCTTTTGTAAGAGTACCTGTAGCCTAGAATTGATGGGGTATGCTTTTGGCAGATGATGAGTTGTATGGCTGAGGTTCAGATATACTAGGGTTGGTTGTAAATGGTAAAGTATACAGTGTTGTAACTTGTCGTATATCCATTATGTACGTCAATATTTCTCCAATTTTCGTTTACGTTAATCAAAATTTACATAAAATCTCAGTGTATTAGTTATATACCTACCCCCTTATAGATTTTGCTGAAATACTAAAAAATATTCCTTTAAGGGAGGAAGAATTCTGTTTACTTCTTTACTTCGACAAGCCAGCTACCTTCCCCCCTTTTTCAGGCAAGATTACTTTTGGTATTTATCGTATTCTTTCGTATATTTAATTTGGCAATTTTTTGTGTCTAATTAAGATCGTATTGGGAATCCAAATTCAGAGGTTATCTTTGTTTAAATTGATCCCATTCGAAATCCAAATTCCTCTTAATTCGGGGGCCCTCTTAGTCCAGTTTTCTCCTAATTTAGAGGTAACCTTTATGCTAATATGGAAGCGTCTCATAATATCTAAGTTTGTCCTAATAAAGATGTCCTTCGCATCTAAGTATGGAGCCTCCTTTTGTATCCCAGTTTGGATACTTTTTGGATCCCCTTTTACTTATTTAAAATTCTACTGCTCTCTAATTATTTAAATTGATGTGATTAATATATTTTAGATACGTATTTTCTGCTCTTTTATATGGAGTTGAAGCCTTTTTCTTAAAGTTCCTTCTCCTATCGGAGGTTGGATAACATAATGGCTATGGTCACTTTGTTGGCTGCTGCTTTGAACAGTTGTAATGAACTACAGTTAAACCATTCTCTAAGGTTCCTCAGCCAGGAGATGCGTCTTCTTCTTATGCTTCTTCTTCCTTGGATCCTTCCTTGCATAATAATTCTCATCAACTCATATGTTTCTCCTCTGGTAATGTGACCCAAATATTCCAGTTTTCTAGTTTTTATACTGTTCATAATTTCTAACTCCTTATTTAAAAGTCGTAGTACTTCAACATTAGTAATCCTTTGAACCCACTGAATTTTCAATATTCTTCTGCAACACCACATTTCGAACGCTTCTATTTTTCTTATGTGTTGTCTCTTCAATGTCCAAGCTTCTATTCCGTGTAGTAATATAGAAAATATGTAATATCTTAGAGCTCTCAATCTGAGAGGTAACTGAAGGTCTTTGTAAGCTCTGTCTTCATTTTTATAAATGCTTGCCTTGCAGTTTCAATTCGGACTTTAATTTCTTTGCTTTGGTCATTTTAGTCATCAACCCAGGTTCCCAGATATTTGTATGTCTTTACATTTTCTATTTGGGTTTGCTCTATCATTAACCTTTAATTTCCATATTGTGTTTTTGAGACAATCATAAATTTAGTTTTTTTCTTGTTTATTTTGTTTATTTTTAGTCCGTATCGAATGCAATAATCGTTAATTCTATTTAGCAATTCTTGTAGCGATTTCAGGGTCTCTGCCATTATAACGGTGTCATCAGCGAATCTTATGTTATTTACTATTCTTCCGTTTATAGAGATTAAATCACTTAGCTCCGCTATCGCTTCACTGTACACGTTAAACAGTAGCTGCGACAGAACACAACCCTGTCTTACTCCTCTCTTTATATCAATATTCTCGGATTCTTGTTCTTCTATCTTTATACTGGCCTTTTGATTCCAATACAGATTGATGATAATTCGTAAATCTCGTCTGTCTATATCTCTGTTTTTCAATAATTGTATTAGTTTTTCATGTCAGACCCTGTCGAACGCTTTTTCGAAGTCGATGAAACAGAGATAAATATCCAGGTTCATATCTAAGCATCTTTGAGAGGGGACATTAATCGCAAACAATGCCTCCCTTGTTCCAAATCCTTTGCGGAACCCAAATTGGGTATCATCCATATCATCTTCTAGCTTTCTGTATAATATTCCATGAATCACCTTTAGAGATATTTTGAGAGTATGGCTTATTAGTGATATTGTCCTATAGTCCGAACAATCTTTGGCATATATTGTTTTTGGTATTGTTACAAAAGTAGACACCAACGACTCCTGAGGGGTTTTTCCGGTTTTATATACTTCATTAAACAGATCCAGTAGTACAGGTAGAGTTTCATCGTCTAGACATTTCAGTAATTCCGCAGGTATTTCATCTGGACCTACAGTTGAAGCCTGGACAATTACAGACGCAACTGAAAAAATACTTGCCAGCTTTAAGATATGGTGTTATCGAAGAATGGGGAAAATACATGGACACAACACGTAACAAACACAGTAACATTAAGAAAGAAGAAAAATAAATACTCAACACTATGCAGGAAATAAAATGAGTACCTAACTTTGGTCACATACTAAGAAATGAAAAATATTAGTTGATGCGATTGGTTATACAAGGGAAACTGGAAGAAAAAAGGGGAACAGGGAGACGTCTCACACCCTGGTTGAAAAATTTAAAGCAGTGGAGAGGAAAAACAACAATAGAACTATTCAGAACCGCTGCAGATAGAGTAAAATGGGCGATGATGATAGCCAATATCCCTAATAGTCTAATAAAATAAAAAAAAGTCAAAATGTAAATTCGTACAGGTTAAAACAAATTTTATATCAAAGTTTAGGTGGGTACAAAAGATATTTTCAAGAAAGTATCCAAATCATACAAGGGGATCATTTTTTAAATAATTAAAAAGGGGTCATTTTTGCAAAAAAATTACTTTTTTAACTGCTGAGGTAATTCACTTATTAATGAAGGTCTATGGGATTTTTTTCTGCAAAGTTGAAGGGTAAATCTTTCACATAAGGCTTACTAATTTAAATTTGACCCCCTATTTATTTAAATAATTGTATATAAAGCTTTAAAAACAAATTTTGCATAAAATAATTTTTAGCGTTTTAAATAAGCACTATAAAATATCTTATTTTCCAGACTAAGTTGCGCTATATTACCAGTATTAAACAAAAAAAATTGGTCGAAAAATATTAAATATTTTTTGAGATATTGAATTTGATTATTAAATGTTACTATATTTTCAATTGCAAAAACGCGGTTGTTGCCAAAGAAATATTCACCTGCTTAAAATCTCATTATTTTTATTTTTATGTATATTTTCGATAAATGTATTGATAAATTCAAATTTCAATTAAACTCCCCCTAAAATGGCATTTGAAAATTATTCAAATTTGTTTATAATTTGTTTTTTTAATAACGTCGCGAGGATTAAGTATTTTGAAATGCCGAGTCGATAATTGGGTTCCTGGGAATTTTTTACTAATTAACAAAATTTTTTTGTCATTTTTCATCTTTTTTTTTTCTTGGAGTTATATTACTACGGGCCCTTTTAGGGTTATATTTTATTAAGAATGTCGAATCTCTGAGTTGTAGATTCTAGACCTAAAAATATTAAGATTTAACTAAAATCTCATAAATAAAATGTGGCTACTTACTGAGTTACAGGGTGTTTTATTTAAAAATTATTGTTACCAAGTACTTTAAAACTATTTGATGTATCCTTATCATACTTGGCAGAAAGTGTGTCTATTATACACCCTACTAAATTGTGATTAATAAACGTTTCTAGCTAGTGCCAGAGGCGTACGACAGGGGATAGTGAATGATTGACCCTTCCCAAATTCTACGCCACTGAGTGAATTACTATTTTAGCGAAATTTTTTGATTCTCCAATATTTTATATGTAAATATCTTTATTGGTATCGATAAAGTCATCAGTTTGAGAGATATTGGAAGTTTAAAATGAATGAATGAATGAATCAAAATAAATATGCCGTTTCATTTTTAACGTCCAATATCTCGAAAACTAATGACTTAATAGTTACCAGTAAAGAGTATATTATTTACATAGAAAGTATTGGAGAATTGAAAAATTTCGCTAAAATAGTAATTTCCTCAGTGGCGTAGAATTTGGGAAGGGTCAACCATTAACTATAGCCTGTCGTACGCCTCTGGTAGTAGCTAGAAACTTTTACTTATCGCAGTTTAGTAGACTGTATAGTACCCACACTTTCTGCCAAGTATGATAAGGATACGTCAAATAGTTTTAAAGTACTTGGTAAAAATAATTTTTAAATAAAACACCCTGTAACTCAGTAAGTAGCCACATTTTATTTAAGTGATTTAGACCAATCTTAATATTTTTAGGTCTAGAATCTACAACTTAGAGATTCGACATTCTTAATGAAACTTAACCCTAAAAGGGCCCGTAGTAACCTAAATCCAAGAAAAAAAAAAGGAAAGGAAAAACGACAAAAAAATTTGTTAATTAGTGAAAAATTCCCAGGAACGTAATTATCGAAACGGCATTTCAAAATATTTGATCGCCGCGACGTTATTAAAAAAACAAATTATAAACAAATTTGAATAATTTTCAAATACCATTTTAGGGGGAAGTTTAATTGAAATTTGAATTTATCAATACATTTATCGAAAACATACATAAAAATAAAAATAATAAGAATTAATACAGGTGAATATTTTTTTTTGGCAACAACCGCGTTTTTGCAATTCAAAATAGAGTAACATTTAATAAACAAGTTCAATATCTCAAAAAATATTAAATATTTCTGGACCAATTTTTTTTTAATTAATACTGATAACATAGCGCATTTTCTCCTGTAAAGTAAGATATTTTATAGTGCTTATTTAAAACGCTAAAAATAATTTTTTGCAAATTTGTTTTTAAAGTTTAATGTATAATTATTTAAATAAATAGGGGGTCAAATTTAATTTAGTAAGTCTTATGTGAAAGATTTATCCTTCAACTTTGCAGAGAACAATCCTATAGACTTTCATTAGTAATTGAATGACCTCAGCCGTTAACAAAATTAATTTTTTTTGCAAAAATGACCCTTTTTTAATTATTTAAACAATGATCCCCTTATGGGATGATTTGGATACTTTCTTGAAAATATCTTTTGTACCCACCTAAACTTTGATATAAAATTTGTTTCAACCTGTACGAATTTACATTTTGATTTACATGTAGTGTAATTTTATTTTACTAGACTATAAAGGATGAGGCACATGAAGAAGAATATACTTTTATTTGGTCTTTGTCTTGATAGGTAAATATTAAGAGCATACAGTAGCGATCAACAGGTAGCGAGAGACGCGTTCCAAGATTGCGGCTGTAATTTTGAATATTTTGTCGAGAGGTTTGGCACACATATTCGTAATATAATAAAGAATGGCGGTACAGAGCCCAATTTCAGAAATATGTTAGTATGTGGAAATTACTCTATGACTAAATAAAATATTTCAAAAAGGAGCCTGTACTGCCATTAAGAAGAACAAAGAGAATCCACTTTCTTCAAATAAACTTTTTATCCCATGCCTAGATTTTGTGTCACATTGGATCTACTAAAAATCGATTTTCTATAACAAGAAATCGAACGTGACTGACTCGGCAACATTTCGCGCATATGAATATAAAAATTATTGTTTTTGATAGTATAAATGTCACTGTCAGTGTCGAATTACCGATGCACTGTTGCCTCACTGTTGAAAGTTCGCACAAAAATATTGATGACTCGCTACTGTTTACTCTTAAAGAAAAATCTGCCAAATATAAGAGTAATTACCATGTCATGAACATTCTTAAATTTTGCTGATTTTCCTGGATTAATAAAGCAAATAAATGTGAAGAGATTGCAGATATAAATAAACTAAAGAAAAATATATTCTTAACATAATTTTATAAAATGGTTTTTATGATCTGGAGGAGTGCACTCAATAAAACTCAAAAGTAGCACACTAAAAAGTATATAGACATTCCCGTTCGGCCGTAAATTTTTAAGCAGTAACTTCCGAAATTGCGCGGATTTTCTTCTATGAACTTTAATGCAACTTCCTCGAGATTTGGGATTAAATCAACGTTTCGCTTTCCTTTAAAACGTATTTCTTGTTACGGTTTTCAAGTACAGAGAAAATGATACAACTATATTATGATATAATGTTTATTTTATTTATATTTCTATCTTATAAAACCAGTAGGTGGAAAGGGGTGAGTTTTTAAAGGGTAAAAGGCAATCACAGATAGCTGTTCGGACATATACAAATAATAGATGAGCGACGAATACAAAAGGAAGTACTAAAATAAACAATATAGAACAAGCTATAGAGAAGAAAAAATATACAAAGCCGAGAGAAATTTAATTAATTTTAAAAATTTGAAAACGACGGAGAGCGTTATAAAAATTTATAGCTGAATTTTTTTATTAATATACTAACAAACTGAGGGTACTTTTACTACAATCTGATCAATGATCATCAACGAGAAGTTATATACTAGCCTAAATTGTTACAGTTAACTTTTAAATCTATAGTTCCACTCAGTAATGTTTCTATAGGTACTTACATAGTGTAGGAAACAAATGAACACAAGTCCGGTTTTATTTTTTTTTCTGATATATCAAGGAGTGCTTATTATAAGACTAACTTTTTCTTAAAAAATTTCGCCCCGGAACCCCCCTTTTCATCCCTTTAAAGGGGGTAATTTGTGGTTTTTGCGAAACGTAGCCCTTCCTGTAGGTTTTGCAAAAAATTTATTTAATAGTAAAATGAAGAGGAATATATTTCATCCTATTTATTTGTCGGCAGCGCAGCATATGTCTATCACCCACGGTTTAGCGCGGGGTGGCGCCCCAAAGTTGACAAGTTAAAAAAAAATGTTTAAAAAAATATTTTTCCCTAACTGTAATGGAAATTAAGGAAAAACCCTTAGGAGATTAATCACAAATAAGTGGCTGATTTTTTGGTATTATTTAAAAACAATTGCCCATTTTTTAATTACAGGGTGTTACATTTTAAAAAACCCCTTTTTATACCATCTGAACCGCCTATGCTAGAGTAAAAAAACTTTCGACGGTTACCATGTACTGGTGTTATTTAAAAATTTCTATAATGCACCCCCATTTTTTTTCCGGAACCATCCCAAAAAAAGGAGAATTAATAAAGAAAGATATTTTCTTGGAATCCTTCACACACCGTGCCTTTATTAAAATGCTTGATATATCATTTTGTGCACGCTCTTATTACCCATGCATGGACACCAAAAGCGATTTCTTAATGCAATCCCTGTAGCAAAAAAAAATAAATAAAAAGGGGGGGGGGTTAAATTTTTTTTTTGATATATGCTCCATCAATAGGGTTGTTCATAAATATATATGATTATTGAAACATCCCTGCGGAAACTACCCCTATCCTTGAAAATAAACCGCAGAAACTACCTCTATCCCTTGGAGAGCATATTTTGACCATTTTCTCATTACCTATGCATTTTTTTAAAACAAAACTTATACAGAATTAAAGACCATTATTTTCTCTACAAATAAGGTCCTAAGCATTGTTTTCGTATAAGCAACCGTTACGGCACAGTGGCGCCGTAAACCTCAGAAATGCTTTGGGGGGCTCCAGTTTTTATTTTTTTTCGTCACCTATTCATTTTATGGATAACGTACAACGTACTTATGGAAAATAAAAGAACACACTATTTGCTACACATTATGACCTATGCAAATTTTATTTTCTTTGTACCCTAAAGCCACAGTGGTGGCCCAAAATCAATTTTTGATTATTTTCTTTATTTTGTTCTGAAGCTATTTTCTTGTGGCATATTTGCAATTAACTAGTTTTATTGGGAAATAAGCCACAATTTTACTAAAAAAAATATTTTATTAACGACACCCGATTTGGGCGTCGAAACGTTAATAAAATCATTTTTTTAGTAAAATTGTGGCTTATTTCCCATCAAAACTAGTTAATTTTCTTTATTAATTCTCCTTGTTTTTTGGTGGTTCCGGGGAAAATATGGGGTGCATTATACAAATTTATAAATAACACCAGTATATGAATAATCGGTGAAGGTTCTTTTACTCTAGCATAGGCGGTTCAGATGGTATAAAAAAGGGTTTTTTAAAATGTAACACCCTCTAATTAAAAATTTGCAATTGCCCTTAAATGAAACGTGTACCAAAAAATCAGCCACTTATTTGTAATTAATTGACGCAGGGTTTCTTCTTAATTTTCATTACAGTTAGGGAAAAATAATTGTTTTAAAAACATCTTTTTTAAAAATTTGTCAATTTTGGGCGCCGCCCGTTCTAAACGGTGGGTGATAGACATAATGCTGTCGGGAAATAAATAGTAGGAAATATAGTCCTCTTCATTTTACTATTAAGTTAATTTTTTGTAAAACGTACAGGAAGTGCTACGTTTCGCACAAACCACAAATTACCCCCTTCAAGGGGATGAAAAGGGGGGTTTCGGGGCGAAATTTTTTAAGAAAAAGTTAGTATCATAATAAGCACCCCTTGATATATCAGAAAAAAAATAAAACTGGACTTGTGTCCATTTTGCCAGGTTCAACCTCTGTTTCCTACACTATTCAGTAATATTTACACTTTACACAGATAAGGAGCATTTCAAATTTATTTTCAAACCTTTGTGCTACTTCAATGTTGTTTTATTAGCACATTTTCCAATTTCTTCCAATCATCAAGTACATTTTTCTAAATTTTAAATTGAGTTAATTTATTTTCTTTTTAATATGGACTTTCTAACGTAGTCTCTTATCCAAATGTAACCTTAGGTATTTTACAAAATCTGCAACAGGGACCTTGATGTTAACTATTCTAATGGGATGGTATCGCTCTCTTTTATACGTGAAATTGACATGTACTGATTTTGTACCATTCAGTTCAATTCTCCATTTTTTTGTCCAATGAGATTGATTTTATTCACTGACATACGGAGTTTTCTAGCAGCTTTTTCATGGTCTTCACCATCGAAAAGAATAACCTCATCGTCGACGAAGGTGCCTATCACATCTTCTTCAAGGCCTGGAATATCATTGGTGTATAATAGGTAGAGTACCCGTCCTAGTACACTACCTTGTGGTACACCCGCTTTAATTTCTTTTAGCCCTCAGTAGGCCTTCTCTTGCTTGACTCTAAAATATATATATTTAGGATGTAAGATTCCAATAACTAAGTGAATTGTTTTGGTAGTACTCTTTTTGGTTTGTGAATAAGGCACTTATGCCATACTCTATCAAAAGCTTGAGCAACATCCAGAGAACGGCTGAACAAACTTTCTTTTCTTCCAGTCCTCTTTATATTAAGTTAGTTAATAGAGAGATATGGCTGAGTCTTTTTTGCACTTGCTGTATTACGGCACGCGTTATTTTGACAGTAGAGCATGCGCAGATGTGATATCTGGCTTACGCTGCGTTATTGGAAATACGGCCTGCCGTTATTAGAGGAGTCGTTACGCTGTGCGGTATTCGTTGCGCTATTTTGTTTTCAGGTTATGTTTGTTGTTTATCTTTCATTTAATCCAAATTTATTCGTAATAATTTGCTAAAATGGGTACCTCAGACAGTAGCAAACGAATTAGATTTACGTCTGATGACGATTTGTGTTTATTAAAACAAGTTTTATGTCAAAATCCATTGACTTCTCCAGAAAATTGGACGTTAGTTCAGGAAAACATGAAGAGTGTAACAGGAAAATCTTTTATTTATAAGAACATTCAAGGATCATTTGTTTCTCTTGCTCGATATTTGGAAGAAAATACAAACCTTTCTTCCATCTAAATTAAATTCTGGATTTTGAGTACAAATTAGATAAACAAGTAATCTTAATTTAGCCGTAAATTACCGCAACCAAAATGTTGAGCAATATCTGCATTTATGAAACGTCTGAGAAATGTCAATTCTGTTAAAATAGCGCGGTGTAAATAGCGCAACGTAGGCTGTGTTAAATTTGCAATATCTCTCTATTCTATGTATTTAATCCAAAGTCAAATGACTTTGAAGCCAACCTGATGGCTGAATGGTTTAGATTTAGAGAATAGCAATAAAATATTAGACGTTCTCATATATTATTTTTGGTTCATTTATATAATCGTCACTATTTACAAAATTCTATATTTATCATATAGTCTTGGTGACAAAGATGAGATTGCGTTTTAAATTATACAACTTTCATCATTATTGTTTCATACTATGTATTTCCTTTTTTACAATCTTCTTTTAATCGAATTTAAATTAAAAAAAATATTAATATAATATGGTAAGTTTTAATGTAACACCTTCTTTACGCGCGTATCTGTTATAACACTTAACAAACTCTCTTTTATATCATATTAGTATGTAAATTACAAATTAATGTACTAGCAAACAAATACCTCTAGTGTAATGAACCAGTAGTAGTTTAGTTCGTATCTACTTGTTTTTTATCAATTAAAAGTCAAGCACTGATTAACCCATCTACCCTGAGGTAGTTAGTATTCGGATCAATTAGAAAATGATAGTTTGCGTGATGCACTATTTTCAATACAAATATCCACGCAATGATTTTGTTTTCTTTGTAAATATTACCAGGATGTAGGCTATTGACACAAAAAACAAAGAAGTGAACGAGGCAATTCAGTGAAGCACAATTTTAAGTGTTGTTTAAACAGATTAGGTTTAAATATTTAAAATGTAACAAAAGTAAACACATCAGATACGTCTAAGGAACAAAAAGTTTGACTTTGAGTATGTAAATCAATTTCCATTTATTCAATTTCAGTGGCAAACAGCTATACCGAATGTTTGGTCCGCAATGAATTCATTTTTTTGATGAAATATTCAAACACTAGTGAAAATATTTATTATACTTGATTCGGAAATACATAACAGTACAACCTTTATAGCAGAAGATTGTCACTGTCTTTATACAGGACAAAACAAATGATGAATTAGGCTATTGATTATGTACTATAGAAAGGAACTACAACGTTAACGGAGTTTTACGTATAATGTTATACTGTATAATGTTGTACGACTTCTTTTAAAGAGGTTATAACTTTATAACATTATAACATTATAACTTTTTTTTACATTTAGGTATATATATATATTATATAATAAAAATGAAAGCTTATTCTGTTTAATTTAAAATGGTGTATTATAAAAAATATGTAAATATTACCAGGATGTAGGCTATCGACACAAAAAACAAAGAAGTGAACGAGGCAATTCAGTGAAGCACAATTTTAAGTGTTGTTTAAACAGATTAGGTTTAAATATTTAAAATGTAACAAAAGTAAACACATCAGATACGTCTAAGGAACAAAAAGTTTGACTTTGAGTATGTAAATCAATTTCCATTTATTCAATTTCAGTGGCAAACAGCTATACCGAATGTTTGGTCCGCAATGAATTCATTTTTTTGATGAAATATTCAAACACTAGTGAAAATATTTATTATACTTGATTCGGAAATACATAACAGTACAACCTTTATAGCAGAAGATTGTCACTGTCTTTATACAGGACAAAACAAATGATGAATTAGGCTATTGATTATGTACTATAGAAAGGAACTACAACGTTAACGGGGTTTTACGTATAATGTTCTACTGTATAATGTTGTACGACTTCTTTTAAAGAGGTTATAACTTTATAACATTATAATATTATAACATTATAACTTTTTTTTACATTTAGGTATATATATATTACAGTCGAACCCGCTTATTAAAATAGCCTTTGTGCAAGGCAAAAATATTCTTATAACCGGGATATTCTAATAACCGATCATTGGTGGCTAATCGAAATAAGTGTTACCGAATATACGTAGGTATAGTAGGTAATAATATTATTTACATACTATGCCAATGTGTAGTTTTACATACTATGCCAATATGTAGTTTTATTACATACTATGCCAATATGTATATCATATATGTAGGTACCTACATAATCAGCGACATTCGTGAAAGAACAAAGATTACTGATGTCGCAGAACGTATAGCAAGGCTCAAGTGGCAATGGGTCGGACATGTTGCCCGAGATAATCCCGAAAAATGGACACAGAGACTAACAAACTGGAGACCAAGAGAGAACAGGCGAGGAGTAGGCAGACCGCAGAAGAGGTGGGCAGATGATATCAAACAAGTCGCGGGCAAACAGTGGATGAGAATTGCCAAGAGTAGAAATCGATGGAAGCAAATGGAAGAGGCATATGTCTAGCAGTGGACGAACACAGGCTGAAGAAGAAGAAGAAGATATAATCAGTGTATGTAAATGGTTTTAGGTCTTTTTACGTCAATAATACAGTAGTGTAACTAGTACTTATCTATGTATGTGTTAAATACCAAATTACATTACATGTATGTGAATGAATACATTAGGTAATTAATATGAAATGTATGCAATATGTGGATATGTAAATATTTTCGTATTAAAATGGATATATAACAAAATTACTTTTTTTTTCTTGAGAAATTATTGGTAATTATAGCTTTTAATTTCGTTGTTAATCCGTGTGGTCATCCTTAATCCTTAATCCATTGGTGGAATAGAAGTTTTATTGGCGTCAAGAAATGGATTGTTACATTCTTGTTCTTTTCCCTCCTTTTCGAATTTAACAAAGCCATAATTCCCATCTTGTAAACAAGTAGGTACTCTCTGAGTGAATTCTAAATAAACTGCTTCTAACAATTTTATAACAGGCAACAGTGGCTTTGTGTAGACAAATAAAAATTATTTTATGACCCATGCATTTGTCGGCCATGCTGCCTGCCCATGCTAAAGATCGAATTGGTATTCGTAACAAAGTAATAAATATTTATTACCCTAATAATATCTAATCCAGCACTACATAGACCAGGGCGCATCTGTAAAAATATTAGTACATTTGGACGTTGAGAGGTGACTCAAATTTTTTTGCAGAAATTGCTTAAAAATCCTCCGCTTATCCTCCCTCTCAAAATGGTCCGGAACATTGTTTAAATAATCAAAATGTCAAAACATTAAGGAAAAATTCGATTTTTTTCTTCGTTTTTTTTATTATAACTTTAAAAGTAATCACTTCCGAGAAAAGTTGTACTGACATAAAAGTTGCGTATATAAATTTCCTACAATACAGAATTATCTAAAAATTTAAAAAATAGTCACCCTTGTTACAAAATAGCAATGATTGCGAAAAAACCATACAAAAACAAGTATTCGCATTTTACGTTTTTAAACCATTTATGCTACACTTAGGACCTTCATATTTCACCCAGAAAAACTTTATGATACAGTAAAATAACGCGGTAAATTTCATTAAGATCGGTTCAATAGATTTTGCAAAATAAATTTCGCAATCCAGCTTTCGCAAAAAAATTCATTTTTTCAAAATGTTACAGGACTGAAAATAAAGCAGATAGCAAGTTGAATTTTTTTTTGCTTATAGAAATGTACTGTACCTTTCATTTGCAATTTTGCAGAATTAAAATCGATTAACACCACGGCGGCAGGAATTTTTTTAAATAAACATTAATTAATTATTGGTGCTACGCGCAGGACAGCGGATAGTTTGCTCTGATTGGTCATTCCAATGACCTTTGATAATGATTGATACATTTTAATTTTTATTACATTTCGATGTAAATGAATAAATTTGTTTATTGCAAAATAAAAACACATACTCTATCCTTTGAAATAACACTTTTATTAGCAAAAACTTTCTTTGTTCATATATTTTAAATTAAATAATAAAAGTTTATTATTTTTAAACATATGCAATTGTTTAAACAATATTTCACAAACAATAATAAAATTAGTTTGATTTTTGTGGAATTAAAATATTAAAATACAACAAAATATAGAGCAAGAAAATAATATATTAGGTAAAGATTGGAAGAAATTTTGGTGGAAATCAACTTGTGTGAATCGAACACCGCTGTCCTGCGCGTAGCACCAAAAATTAATGTTTATTTAAAAAATTTCCTGACGCCGTGGTAATTAATCGATTTTAATTTTGCAAATTGCAAATGAAAGGTACAGTACACTTTTATAAGCAAACAAATCTCAACTAGCCATCTGCTTTATTTTCGGTCCTGTAACATTTTGAAAAAATAAATTTTTTTTGCGAAAGCTGGATTGCGAAATTTATTTTGCGAAATCTATTGAACCGATCTTAATAAAATTAGCAGTATTGTTTTACTATATCATAAAGTTTTTCTGGGTGAAATATGAAGGTCCTAAATGTAGCATAAATGGTTGAGAAACGTAAAATGCCAATACTTGATTTTGTATGTTTTTTTCGCAATTATTGCTATTTTGCAACTAGGGTGACTATTTTTTAAATCTGTAACCAATTCTATATTGTAGGAAATTTAATTACGCAACTTTTATGTTAGTACCTACAACTTTTCTCGGAAACAAATACTTTTAAAGTTATAATCAAGAAACGAAGAATAAAATCGAATTTTTCCTTCATTTTTTGCCATTTTGATTATTTAAACAATGTTCCGGACCTTTTTGAGAGGGAGCATAACTCAAATATTATTATTTCATTTATTTTCAAGCAATTTCTGAAAAAAAATTTGAGTCGCCTCTCAACGTCCATCTCAAAACAGATGCGCCTTGGACTAACAGGCCGTTGACGACAAACCATAATACCAAACATTTTAGTAAATTGTAAAAAAAAAATTCTTTGACCTGCAAAATATGCTAATAAGCGGTATTATCTAGTTAGATCCTATTCCAATAAACAGATAAATTTATTAAGGAGCAAATGGAAATGTTTCGGGAACTTGAATTTATATTCCATAAACCGGGATATTCCTATAACAGGGATTCTAATAAGCGGGTTCGACTGTATATAATAAAAATGAAAGCTTATTCTGTTTAATTTAAAATGGTGTATTATAAAAAATTCTAGGATTATTTTTGAATAAGATATGCTTTTTCAAAATGTAATAAGTATTTGCAACGATTTTTGATTTTAGGATTATTTTTTAAATTTCTCATTATAACTTTTTTATGTGATTGTGTGTTATGATTGAATCTTATTTTTTATAGGTAATACTTTGCATCCACTTGACTCGGCCGGGCAAACTTCAAAATATGGATTAATTCCAATATTTGCTGTCAAAGCTCCTGCACCACAAGCTTTGCTTGAACAAATAGCATGTAAATGTACCAAAGGATGTACAAAAAACTGCGGTTGTAGGAAGATAGGTATTAGTTGTTCAGTATTCTGCAAAGGGTGCATGTGCATGGATACTAATTGTGGGAACTCTAAGGTAACTGAGATGTCAGAGGAAGATATTTAATCTAATGCTAACGAAGAGATGGACTTTGATTTTGAAAATTTTTTAAATGTCAACGTTTAAATAATTTTAACTAAAGTGATGTTTTCTAAGATTAATGTTTATGTAATTTTTGTAGAAGAAATAATTTTAAATAATACAGGTAAACAATATCAAATAATCACTCGGTTTTCATTATTTAAATATAGATGATACACCATTTTAAAGAACAGAAAGTAAGCTCTTTATTGAGGGATTATATAGTATATTCATTTCCAAGAAAAAAAATATAATGAGAAATTTCAAAAATAATCCTAAAATCAAAAATCGTTGCAAGTATTTATTACATTTTGAAAAATAATGTCTTATTCAAAAATAATCGTAAAGAATGTAAAAAATAATATTTTTTTATATTAGGTATTTAATAATATATAATATAATATCATATTATATTATATATTATATAATATTATATAATATATAATATATTATGTATATAATAATATTATTTTATTTTTATATTATATTATAAAAAATCGTTAAAATTATAAAACCTTGAAAAACCATAATCTCTTTAAAAAAAGTCGTACAATGTTATACAGTAGACCATTTTAAAATGTAATTGATTTATTTTCCTATTACGTGTACCATTGTTTATACCCAGTATACTTAAAGTTACGTAGAAAAAAGTTACGGAACAATATTTGCGAAATAACAAGGAAAATTGCCTAAAATTGCTGTGAGTGGAGAAATTTGAAAAATCATATTTCGAAAACTATAAATCCTAATTACCTCTACTAAACAATATTTTAAAGAAGAAATATGTAGATTTTTTTTCTGTAAAGCAATGTCTATACCTATATCCTCGTGGACAAAAGTTATGGGACAAAAAACAAAATTTCTTTCTTTTGGTTTTCTTTTGAATATATTTTTGTAGAAAAAAGTATCATTGACTTTAAAAAGTGATATTTAGATAGGAAATTTAACCAGAAACAATTTTTATGTAGATATGTTTGTACCAAAAGTGCATAGAACTCACCCTAATGTAACCTGTGCCCAGGGACTAATTCACCCATTTCTCAAAAACGCACCTCTTTAAATGGTAGCACTCCGCGGTTTTTTCATATATAGATGTCCATTGACCATATGAAATAATAAAACCCCGTTAACGTTGTAGTTCCTTTTAGCTATCTTATTTTGAATATAATCAATAGCCTAAATACAGAGCTTTATAGAAAGAAATTACAGTGATGAGCGCGCTAATAACCGGCAAAATAACGCAAAAGATGGAAAACATAATATCTACATTGTAAAGTAAAAAGAGGAGAAACTAGTAAAGACGAAAATTATCGATATAAACGAATAAATTAACATTACATTACATAGTTTCTCACCTTTAGACATCTGTGACAGGAGTATTTTATGAAATACTCCTGTCACAGTGACAGTTGTTATACTCCTCCGATACGTCTAAAGGTGGGAAACTATGTAATGTAATGTTAATCTATACGTTTAAATCGATAATTTCCACCTCTACTAGTTTCATCTCTTTTTACTTCACAATGTATTACGTTTTCCATCTTTTGCGTTATTTTGCCGGTTATTAGCGCGCTCATCACTGTATATAAATTACTAGAGAGGTACTTTACTATGATCGATTTTGATGAACTATTGGAAACATGACGAACTATTGTAGCGATTTATATAGAAATTAATAAAGAACAAGACTCCAGCAGAAAATAATAGCCCTTCGATTCTCGTACAGAACTGTTGTCTTGGCCTCTGAAGCAAAACTTGCAACACCAGGAGAAATTCTGCAGTCACTAGGTAACAAAAGATTACATAATATCATCTATTATATCGGTGTCGTTGTTTGGATTTCTAAAAAATGGGCAACTGATTGATGTACCTCAATTTATATACACTAGATAACAAAGAAGTCACTACCAGATATGAAATCTCTCGTATATTGTTGCTAAGAGAGAACATTGTACCAGCCCATGGATCTCTCAGTTGGTCCTTGTCAAGAAGAAAGACTCAACTACGAGGTTCTATGTGGACTACGGTTTGTTGAACAATGTTACCAAGAAATATAGTTATCCTTTGCCTCGGATCGACAGAACATAGGATACATTGACTGAAAGTAAATGGTTTTCTACTTTTTTCTTGAAGTATGGATATTGGCAGGTAGAAATGGACCCAGTGGAAAAGGAGAAGACAGCCTTCACCACAGGATCTGGATTGTGGCAATTCAGCGTCGTGCCATTAGAACTCTTTAATGCTCCTACCACACTTGAGAGGCTTATGGAAAATGTGTTGAGAGGGTTATCTTGGAAAACATGCTTGGTGCATTTAGACGACATACTCGTTTTGGGGGAGACATTTAAAGACCATCTGAGGAATTTCGAAAACGTCTTTAATCGACTTAAAGCTGCCCAATTGATGTTAAACCCCAAGAAGTGCCAGCTATTTCAAAGTAAAGTAAATTATCAAGGTCACATAGTCAGCAAAGACGGAGTGCTGAGATTACTGTAGGGATGGAGACAATTATTTTGGATCATTTTGAGAAGATGGAGAACAATGGAGAAAATTTGTTAAGAATATTGAAAATCCCGATTTTCAGTTATGCGGAAACGACAAGAGAGTAAGAGAGAGATATACATATATAGAGAGAAAGAAAGAAGATAGAGGAAGAGATCTAGAGATATAGAAAAACCTAAGGATATGTTGAGAAAGACACCTAAAGATAAAGAGTGACCTAAATATATAGAGAGATAACAAAATAGACAAACAGAGAGATAGAGAGAGATAATAAGTCATAACGAGACTTATGTAGTTCTGTTAAAATATTTACTCTCTGTTTTAATAGCTAAATAAATATACAGTATGTAAATGAGAGAGCTAAAATTGGAGGAAAAACCATCGAAATCCGGTGATACTTCCTTAACGGCGAAATAACAACTGCATCCGGGAGCTCTTTGTGTAATTTCCAATTGAATTATTATAATTTATTGCAGTAAATGTAATTAACTATACTCAAAGCTCGTTAGTTCTGAGAACGGTTTGCAGAGCGCGTACAGTGGTAAGTTGGACAGCCCTCAAAGCGGTTAACCCCAGGAAGTTTTGAGAGAGAGAAATAGAGAGATAGAGAGTTAGATGGAGAGCGATAGAGAGATATATAGAGGGAGATAGAGAGATATAGAGAAAAATAGGGAGATATAGAGAAGCATATAGAGTGACATAGGGAGATATAGAGAGGTATAGAGAGATATAAAGTGATGTAGAGATAAATAGAGGGATATAGAGATATATAGAGAGATATAGAGATGTATAGGGAAATAGAGATAGAGAGATATATTGTGAGTGTGTGTGTGTGTGTGTGTGAGAGAGAGAGAGAGAGAGAGAGAGAGAGAGAGAGAGAGAGAGAGAAGTGATAAGCCATGATGAAAATTATGTGATTGTGTTAAAATATTTACTCTCTGTTTTATATGTAAATAAATACACACCACATACATGGAAAAAGCTCAAATTGGAGGAAAAACCATCGAAATCCAGTAATACTTCTGTTAAAGCGGAATAACAGCTGCATCCGGGCATTACTATTTGTGTAATTTCCAATTTAATTAGTGTAATTGATTGTAGTAAATATAATTAACTATACTCAAAGCTCGTTAGTTCCGAGAATGGTTTGTAGGGCTCGTACAGCGGTAAGCTGGACAGTCCTCAAAGCGGTTAACCCCAGAAAGTTTTGAGAGTGATAGAAAGAGAGTTAGATGGAGAGAGATATAGGAAAATAGAGACAGAGAGATATAGAGAAAATAGGCAGATATAGAGAAAAATATAGAGTGATATAGAGAGATATAGAGAGGCATAGAGAGATATAGAGTGATATAGAGAGATATTGTGAAATAGAGAGAGATATAGTGAGAAAGAGAGAGAAATGATAAGTCATGATGAAAATTATGTGATTCTGTTAAAATATTTACTCTCTGTTTTAATATGTAAATAAATATACATCAGATAATTGGAGAAAGCTCAAATTGGAGGAAAAACCGTGGAAATCCGGTGATACTTCCGTTAAAGCGAAATAACATCTGCATCCGGGCATTACTCTTTGTGTAATTTCCAATTTAATTAGTATAATTGATTGTAGTAAATATAATTAACTATACTCAAAGCTCGTTAGTTCCGAGAACGGTTTGTAGAGCGCGTACAGCGGTAAGTTGGACAGTCCTCAAAGTGGTTAACCGCAGGAAGTTTGATTAAAGGAATTGGAATACGTTCAGTCGGTTCAGTCGCCGACCCATTTACATTTAATGAAGTGCGCGTGTGTTGGGAGAACACTTTGATTTGCTCCATTGTCGCCACCAACGACGACGGATCTTTAATTGATTTATTAATGCAACTTAACTAGATCTCCTCTTATTTGGTTGAAGGTAACTTGGGGACCTAAGGAAATTCAAAACTATAATGGGAGACCAAATTCGCAGACCAATGAATGAAACAAAAATCTAAAATATAAAATCAACTAGTTTTTATGGGAAATAAGCCACAATTTTACTTAAAAAATGATTTTATTAACATTTCGACGCCCAAATCCGGTGTCGTCAAAATACCAAAATATTAAATCATTTAATATTTTTTGTATTTTTAAAACGAAACCCGATTTGGGCGTCGAAACAACGTTAATAAAATCATTTTTTAAGTAAAATTGTGGCTTATTTCCCATAAAAACTAGTTAATTGCAAAAACGACACAAGAAAATAGCTTCAGAACAACACTAAAATATAAAATTTATTAAAAAAATAATAGAGATTTTATATAGTCATACTTTATTTGAAAATGTATGAGAGCAGTCATACATTTACATAATTATAAAAAATGCTCTTTCTTTTCCCAAACCGTGCAATTTGAACCCCTAAAAGTTTTATAGAACCATTGAGCTATAGACAGAAACGAAATAATATTAAATAATTATATAAACTAAAAAGGGGTAGCTCTCCCATTATTACTAATCACTTCACATTCTTCTTTTTAATTAATTTGATCAGTTTAATTTTATAGTCAATTTTTAGTGGACATTTAAATATAAATTATTTTAAATTCTAAATTCTGTAAAACACATTTGTCTTTTCCTTTTTTAAAAACAATAGATTTAAATAACAGACATTTTAAGATATTAAAATCTTTATCATATCATTGTTTTGGATCATGACCTTTTGTTAAAACTTTTGAAAATCGACTACCTTTTCCTTTACTGTCACTGTCACTACAAGTAGTTCCTTACAAACTTTTGTCACTTGGCAGTCCTCGTTGGCCCAAGATGATTGGTTGGTTGGATGGAATTGAAAACGTTCCTGTAATCGAAAAGCTACAATAAATAGAGAAAAAGTCCTAGAGCTCGAAAACATTTAATAAAATAAGTACTAAGAAATAACACTAGTGAAGGAGAATATGAAATTCACATGGGAAGATTTACAGACATCAATCAGGCAGACAAAAATAGGGATAAACTACTGAGTCGACAAGTCAAACAGGCACTAAGAGACCATAGAAGTCAAACGTGCGACAATTACGTAAAATAAATGACGAAGAGGATCCAAGACATGGAGGCTCCAAACAGTTTTAACGAGCGATAAATAATCCATACTCCCTACAAGAACAAAACAAAATCTTCTACTGCATAGAAGAGAAAGCCGAGATGATGAGAAGGACTCTTGAGAGAAAGAAAGTATTCACTGAATTACCACCAAGAAGAAGACATGACATATAATTTATCGAAGGAGTCGAAGAAGCAGAACTAGAAATGCCTGAAACACAAGAATAAATAATAAATTTCACATCAACCAGAGAAATAAGTGAACTGATCAGAAAAAGTTCACAAAGAAAAGCACTTGGCCTAAACGAAATCACTAAAAGGGCTGTCAAGAGTCTTCTTTGAAAAGCACTAATTGTATATTTAACAAAGATAACTAACACAATACTTCCCAAAGAGATGGAAGGAAGTCCGTGTAATCATGATACCGGAGCCAGAAAAGTACCATATATTTCCACAAATTACAATCCTATTAGCTTACTTCCAACAGGCAGAAAACAGCAACAGCCACAGCTGCAATAGCAGAGCTCACAGGAAGAACAGGCTATGAAAACAAAACTAACGCTGTTTTGGAATTTGTTTTCAAATCAGAAAATTCAATAATACCTTATAAAAGGCATCTCCAACCTGAAAGTGTTGGGGGAATCAGCTAGTAACCTTTAAATATGAAAATAAAGACTTCAAACCGGAAGCGCTTGTAAAATTTATGATATCGCCGTTAATAATGAACTGAGATAATAGACAGTTTCATGTTCATTTTTATGCTTAATAACTCACTAAAGGATTGTTTGCTTAGTTCAATAAGTTCCGGTAGCTCTACTTTACTATAAACGTAGCATATCTTAAGTAAAATTCTTGTTTTTATTGAAAATCCAATATTTTTCGTAGCAAATAGCACTGAATAATAATACACCGACACCTTCCTGAGAAAAATCTGCTTACGTTACTGACTTTAAGCATAACTAAGGCTAGAATAACTAACCAGGCGACTTTTTTATGTAACACACTCTTTTCAAGAGTGCTTGTCGATGCCTTCAACCTTTTCCTTTTCGAGAGAGTTTGGTTTTCCTGCTTTCCTTTCAATGGGAGAAACAGGAAATTGGATATTTGTATTTTTAGTATACCTTTTTCAAAAATATATAAGTAGGGGAACGGCATAAAATAAGAGTGGTTTTACATAGCGATTTAACTTGGATATGTTAAAACTTACAAACTTTGATTTTAATTTTAGTTTTGTTGTTTATCCACCGTGATTTTTTACTAAAACTTTACGTCGATTTGTTTTTTGGTCTGGGATTAATAAATTATTCTTGTTTTTTGGTGAGCCCCAGCGGAGATTTTTGCAGTTACTCGAGCGCGTCAGATTATTTCATGGGGAGAAACCTTGTACCCTAAAAATGTACATCTACCATATATTGGCTCTTAATGCAGAGGAGTACCTAAAAGGGGGGGACGAAAAAAAATATATCCTTAGAAAAACTCGAGATCGTCAGATTAAGATAAGGTAAGTTAAGTACATGCAAAACAATGTATATTTCAAAAATTTGACGATTTGAGCCGGGCATAAATAAATGGGTGAGTCCCAAAGTTTCACAAGTAAAAAGCGAATATTACGCGAAATGAATGGCAGATCGAAAAACTAAAAAATGCGTACTCGATATTTTTTAAAAATCTATCGAATGATACCAGACACCAATTCCCACGGAGAGGGGTAGGGTGTAAATTTAATATTCTAAATACGAATCCCGCTATATTTCGCGAAATGAACATCAGATCGAAAAACTGAAAAATACACTTATTCAATATTTTTGAAAAATCTATTGAATGGCACCAGACACCACCCCCCACGGAGGTTGGGTGGAGGTTACTTTAAAATCTTAAAAGGGAGCCTCCATTTTTTATTGCAGATTTAGATTCTTCTTCTTCTTCTACGGCACTACAGCCCAAATTGAGCCTTGGCCTCCTTTATTTTTTGCCTCCACCCTTGCCTGTCTGTGGCTGCTCTTCTCCATACACGGACTCCTAAAAGGGCTTGTGCGTCGCTGTTTACTGTGTCTTCCCAGCGCTTTTACTGTGAATATTTGATCCAGTGTCGATCTTCCCCGTCGGAAGCCCGTTTGATACTCTCCAATAATATTTTCTGCTAATAGTTGGAGCCTCAGGTTTATAATATACGTGAGGACTTTATATGCTGTACATAGTAGAGAGATTCCACGGTAGTTTTTGCACTGGAGTTTGTCTCCTTTTTTATAGATCGGGCATACTATACTTTTCTTCCAGTCGTCGGGTATTTTCTCTTCTTGCCATACGTCTCTGATGAGCGCGTGGATGTGACTTGCTAGGTGGTCGCCACCTACCTTATATAGTTCTGCTGGTATTTCATCAACTCCCGGAGCTTTATTGTTTTTCTGGGCCAGATTCAGATTGCTTACGTAAAAATAAGTAACTTTTTTTCGAGACATTTTTTCCAATTATGGATAGATGGCGCTATAATCTATCGCTATAATCTAAAAAACGATTGTTTGAAATGAAAAATTAAATTAAAAAGTGGAAAGTCCCCACTAAAATGGAAAACTTTACTTAAGTGTTTTTGGTTTTAGGACATACTCTTCACAACCCAATAGGTCCCCAAAGCGCTCGAGTGATATTTAGCATACTTTGCTCCCCTACCATTATAGACCTGGATCCCGCGTACCAAAAAAAGTTGATTAATAGCAAGCTGAAAATTTGTTAATAGCTTAACGGTGTCTAGTCGGACAAACTTTGATGCACAGGAACACTGGAACAGGGGAAGTTTTAATTGTGGAACAGTTTAAAGATTTCGAACGTCAGATTACGAAAACGTCCCACGTATTTTATCGGACGGAACATCCAATTGATTTGTTACCCTTTCATTAAACTATCATGCAAAACTCAGATTGCAATTATTAACCAACATGATTCCTGTCATTTGACATGTTCTTCGTGTTCCACTCATTAAAGTGTCCAGTTGGTGATAAACACCATTCTGATTTTTGCAAGAGAGTTTAATGAAATGGAAACAAATCAATTGGAAGTTCTGTCTGACAAAATACATGAAACGTTTTCGTAGTCTGACGTTCCAAATTTTTAACCTGTTTCATAATTAAAACTTCCCCTGATGCAGTGTTCCCATACATCAAAGTTTGTCCGACTAGACACCGTTAAGCTATTAAAAAAATTTCAGCTTTCTATTAATAAATTTTTTTTGGTACGCGGGATCCAGGTCTATTACAGTATGTATTGAAAATTTTTTTATATGTAAGTAATATATGGCAGTATCTATAATAAATGTGAGGAATACTTAAGTGACTTACAGTTTGGTTTCCGTAAAAGGTTTGAACGAAAGATGAATTATTTGGAATGAACGTGCTTTGCTCAAAGGTGTCGTGATATATCTGCAGACATGTACTTTTGTTCTATTGACTTCCAATAGGCATTTGATCATGTTACGCACATAATATTGATCAAAATTCTAAGAGACATTGGTTTGGATGGCAGAGACTTTCGCATAATTGCAAATTTGTATTGGAATCAAACAACATCAGTTTTAGTAGTTGATTCGGAATCACAGGGTCTTAATATTAAAAGAGAAGTACGGCAGGGAGGCCCCTTATCGCCTCTGTTTTTTAACGTTAACTCCGAAAGAATTTTTAGAAATGCACTTTCTGAAAAACAAAAAGGAATAATTGTGAACGGTGAAGTCATCAATAATATGAAATATGCGGACGACACAGTACTTCTAGTTTCCATTCAAGAAGATCTGCAAACATTACTTGAGAGTGGATCTGAACATACGGAAAACCAAAATACTCGTAATAAGTTATATATGTAAATAGTAACAAACTTGAGCTAGTTAATCAAATTATAACGGATATCAGTTAGATTGCAACGCAGAGAGTCTCGGTGAAAATAGATCCAGAATAGAGCAGGTTAGATTCGCCTTTAGAAAGATGTCCAAAGTATTATGTAACATAGCCCTAAAATTGGCATTAGGGGTCCGCCTACTTCGTTGCTACATGTTCTTGGTGTTACTTTATGGTGTCGAGTCTTGGACTATGAATAAAATTGATCATAATCGCCTTGAGGCTTTCGAAACGTATAGAACAATTTTCTAAGTTTTTTGGGTGGAGAAGATTCAAAATTCCGCAATACTAGAATGTCCCAATCAGACTACTGAGGTTATATCAAGAATTCAGAAGAGAAAGCTGGGGACCGTGCAAGTTCGGAAAAGCGACACTTGGTTTCTTCGCTCTGCACTTTTATTCGCACTTTTAAATATATTGGCCAATCATATGGTCTTGGTTAATGGATAATTGTCAAGGCCATAGTCCAAGAAAAATAATTCTTCTTCTTCTTCTTCTTCTTCTTTCATATAGGCAGTACTGCCTGTTTTTCTTCAACGGTGCCTTTCATTCTGCCCCTAAGTTGTCATTCCATCTTTTCCTTGGGCGTCCTATACTTCTCCTGCCTAACGGTGACTTGTCCCTGGCTATTCTTACTATCCTTGATTCAGACATCCTGCTTATGTGTTGATTCCACTCTTCTTTTCTGTTCTTTACCCAGGTATTTATATTGTCTACTCCACATATGCGTCTGATTTCCTCACTTCTTACCCTATCCTGTAGTCCTTTTCCAGCAATCCTTCTTAAGATCTTCATTTCATTGGTTTCCAGATGTCTTCGTGTTTTGCTTGTATCTGGTCTTGTTTCGGCCGTGTAAGTCATAACTGGCCTAATAACTGACTTATACAGTATGTCCCTGTAAGTTGTATCCATATGGAAAACTTTTTTATTATTAATTTTACGAAAAAAAGTTATTCTTTATAAAAAGCTCTGCATGGTCCAAAACCTAAGATTTAACTATCAAATATCAAATTTTTTGAATATTATACCAGGTATGTCAAAAAGTTTGAATTTCACTCAAGAGTAAAGCTTTATTTTTCACAATATTGAAAATTGCTATTATGAAAAGTTGTTTGGAATTAAAAACTGTATTCTAGTATGCAACTACATCCTTCTAATTGAAATTTTTTTTTTTTTAATTATGGATAAATAACATTATTTTCAGTTATTTTAATTCAGATAACTCTTTTATTATGTATTTTACGAAAAAAAGTGATTCTTAATAAAAAGTTCTGCATGGTCTAAAATCTAAAATACTGACCATCTGTTGTCAAATTTTATCAATTTTATACGAGGTATGTCAAAAAATATGAATTTCGCTCAAGAGTAAAATACGTTTATTTTTCACAATATCGAAAATTGTTATTATGAAAAGTTATTTAGAATTAAAAACTATGTTTCATTATGTAATTACATCCTTCTAATTGAAATATTCCGAACTATAAAAGTACTTTACTTTTGATCTAAATTTATCTTTTTTTGGCATACCTCGTATAAAATTGATAAAATTTGATATAAGATTATTGTATTTTAAGTTTTAGACCATCCAGAACTTTTTATTAAGAATCACTTTTTTCGTAAAATTAATAATAAACGAGTTATCAGATTTGAAATAACTGAAAAAATAATGATAGTTATCCATAATTTCTCAAAAAATTTTTTTTTCAATTAGAAGGATGTAATTGCATATTAGAATATAGTTTTTAATTCCAAACAACTTTTCATCATAGCAATTTCCAATATTACGAATACTTTACTCTTGAGTGAAATTCAAACTTTTTGACATACCTTGTATAATATTCAAAAAATTTGATATTTGATAGTTAAATCTTAGGTCTTGGACCATGCAGAGCTTTTTATAAAGAATAACTTTTTTTCGTAAAATTAATAATAAAAAAGTTTTCCATATGGATACAACTTACAGGGACATACTGTATATTCGGGCCTTTGTTTCCAATCTTAGGTGTTTGTCTTTCCAACTTGTGTCGTTTAGGCATCCGGCCGTTCTACTGGCTTTAATTATTTGGTCTTTTACCTCTTCTTCGATATTGTTGTCGGCTGATAGATTAATTCCCAGATATTTGAAAGTCATTACTTGTTGCATAATTTGATTGTCTGACTCCAATTTGCATCTTATTGGTTCTTTGGCAATTACTAAGCTTTTTGTTTTTTGGACTGATATTTTCATATTCATTTCTTTTGCGTTAATGTTGAACTCGTGCAATAATCTTTGTAGGTCGTCTTCGCACTCTGCTACTAACACGGTGTCATCAGCGTAACAGAGTATTTTTTATCTCTCTATTGCCCATTTTGTACCCTCTTTTTTTCTTCACTTGTTTTATTATTGCATCCAATATTATGTTAAACAGTAGAGGGCTTAGTGAATCTCCTTGCCGGATTCCTGTGTTTGTTTCTATGGGTGAGAAAAATAATAAGAAGAAAAAATAAGATTTAGATTATGTTATTAAAACGTAAACAATTTTATGTAGGAAATAAAATTAGTTATTAAAATGCAGTACTGCAAGCAAAATACAATTAATTAAATTTACCTTTATATAATAATTGCATATCATATCAATATTGTGAAGCAATATATAATTTTTCTTCTTAAATGACAATAGGTATGAAATGTACGTCAATTTGACAATTTCAATTGACAATATGAATTATTTAAGAAAGTTGCAATATTTCTCCGCTATAGGGCTTTTCATTCACAGTCATTTGTTTCGAGCTTCTGTCATATGTCATATAATCCGTGTATATTAATATTATACACAGATTATAAAACTTATGGCAGAAGCTCGAAACAAATGACAATCGATGAAAAGCCCTATTCGCGCAATATCGTTTCGCGTATCCCTTCCGAGTACTTGCACACCGCGATACATATTATACAAGGGAAAATAGCAGGCAAACGCAGTCCATGACCAAGTATGACATTGATACAATCTTGCTATTCTGGCAGTGGCTGTGAATACAATTGAGATGATATGATGGTAACCAACGTTGTGGAAGGACATGGTACATGAAGAAAAAGAAGTTTACAGTTTTGTGAAATAATGAGTGAGGATCAGTGATCGATCCAAAGTTTAGCTTTAGTATTTTTTCTCCAATGAATGCACTATTTTTAAATGGGACTGTAAATCGTTACAAGTGCCGTTATTGGTCTGATTAAAGTCCTAGGATACACAGCAAGTGCAAGAATTAAATTCATTGGCTGGGAATTTTGGTGATAGATTGGTACAACCATTTTTTTTAAATGAAAATTTGACTGGCGAAATGTATTTACAATTACTGGAAAACGTGATTAATCCTGTCCTGACTGATATTACTGAAAAAGATAAACACTATGATGAATATCAGTTGACTTTTCAACGGTACAGTGCTACTCCATAATTATGCTTTGCATTTGCGTCACTATTTAGACCAAAATTTTCCACGGTATTGGATTAGATGGAGAGGCGACATCGAATAGCCTGCCCGGTAACCAGATTTATCTCTCCTGGATTTTTTGTGGGTACACCTAAAACCTATAGAACCACCAGTACCTTTAGAAGATTTACATTAACGAATAATTGTCAACGAATGCTTACGAAAGCCTTTCAAATGATATATTATTTGACCCCCATTGCCATTAAAAAATGGTGAGGTGATTCTTACCTTGGCTTAAATTAAGTAAAATTTAAGCCAGGTCTTAAACTAAAATATGCCAAAATACCGAAAAAGTGTGCCCCCTTTAATAAATTTTGATAAATGTCGCTAGAGTTTTCAAAAATTTGCCTGTTTAGTTTTCATCGGGCCGCCCTATAGTCCTGTCGCCAGGGGGGGGGGGGGTACAACGGCCTCCTGTATTCAGATGGCCTGTTTCAAAATCTTTATTACTGTGTGATGTGAATTGAAAAGTTCAGAAGCAAATCCAAACGGTCATAATTTGCTCGTTAGAACACCTAAAGATCTATATATGCAGCTGTACCGTGATCTTTTGACATATTCAAGCCATCATAAACTTATAATTACGTTCGTGTGCCCATAGATAACTCAGTAGCGTTTCGTGAAGATAATAATATTACAACACATCTACATTTTAATTTTATTTGCTACGAGAAATTTTTAATATGTAATATGTAATATGTAATATGTAATATGTAATATGTAATATGTAATATGTAATATGTAATATGTAATATGTAATATGTAATATGTAATATGTAATATGTAATATGTAATATGTAATATGTAATATGTAATATGTAATATGTAATATGTAATATGTAATATGTAATATGTAATATTAAATATGTAATATGTAAGAGATAAATATAGATGGTATTTTAACTCCTGGGTTTGTCGGTCTTGTAATAAATAAAACACTTTATTATGCTTAAACGTTTCGGCTGTTCGCCATTTTCAATAAGCACTTTTAATTATTGAACATTACACTATAAACATATTTTATACACAATACACGTAATAGTATTTTAAAATTTACAAATTGCACATGTCTCTCGAATATGTTGTGATGAGAGAATACCTAGCATATGGTAAGAACACTTCAAACGGTATTGGGTAGTAGTCACAAACCTTTTTATTCAAACGGTATGGGTCTAGTGTTTAAAAAGATTTTAAAATGGTAGACTCGCTGTACAAGAAATTGGCTCATGTAGAGAATTCCATCCAATTCCTACGACGATGCCGAAACAAAACTCATTTCTAAGGCCTTGAAGCTAATAGACGGAGAGCTAGAGCCGAAAAATAATCGTCATAAGTAATATGGAGTTTTTCCTATGAAATGTAGTGTATTATGACAATTATGACCCCTTTCAGGCTGACACCTCAGTGGATACAGGAAGTAGCAATAAGGGATGAAAGGGGCAAGTTAGTGCAGTCATTAAAGGTTTTCACCTCCTATTTTGTTAAACCTCCATCGATTTGCATGAAAATTGGTGACTAGTTAGAGCATTCCTCAAGAAACAAAACTGATTTGGTGCCACTTGCACCTTTAACCTGGTGGTGAATACCACCCCTTCCCGCGGCTGAAAACTATTTTATTAAAAATAACCCCACAAATCGATAGAGGGACAAATTTTAAGTAAAACTTGTTATATCATGTTATTAAAATAAATCAATACTTTTTGAGTTATTAAAGATCAAAGATTTGTCTATTTAAGAGCATATGCGTGAAGTTACGGATGATAAAAAGAACATGTTAATTAATTGTATGTTAGTAAAATATTCTTTTTTTATTACATATTTCGATATTTGATTGAATTTTTTTTCATTATAAACCGAATATGTCCAGAAACTGGGGGTGTCCAATAATGGATATATTTGACATATTTTCGAATACACTTTTCCTAAATTTATAATATCGAAATAATATAAAAATAATATTTTAGTAACATACAATTAATTAATATTTTCTTTTTATCATCCGTAACTTCATGCATGTGCTCTTAAACAGACAAATCTTTGATCTTTAATGACTCAAAAAGTATTGATTTATTTTAATAACATGTTATAAAAAATTTTACTTATAATTTGTACCTCTATCGATTTGTGGGGATATTTTTAATAAAACCGTTTTCCCCGAGAAGGGGTGGTATCCACCCCCAGGGTAAAAGTGCAAGTTGGCACCAAATCCATTTTTGTTTCCTGAGGTATGTTCTAACTAGTCACCAATTTTCATGCAAATCGATGGAGGTTTGTTTAACAAAATAGGAGGTGAAAACCTTTAAAGACTACACTAACTTTCCCCTTTCATCCCTTATTGCTACTTCCTGTATCCACTGAAGTGTCAGCCTGAAAGGGGTCATAATTATCAATATCCAATAGACACATTTCACATTCCAAACTCCATATTACTTATGACGATGATTTTTCGGCTCTAGCTCTTAGACTATAAGACCATCCATTTCAAGCAGGAGATTTGACAGAATTTTACACAAAGCCAATTTAGCCATAATCAGGTAGAGGATTCGATATCATAGGTTTAATTTCTTTCTATTCTTTCTCTCGGTTTTAATCTACCTCTCTTTTCTCAACTTTAACAGTATTAATTGATCATGAAATTATCATACAACGTATGTACTAGGTAATAGTAAATCCTAACAGAAACACTTATGACGAAAACTTAACTGGACCACGAATATTGGAATCCGAAGAAGGATATACAATTTTTAAACATAAGCATTTCTAAGCAATTGTAATTATCTCAAATATAAGCTACTAATGTCATATTAATCGACAAAATTGATGGTTCAAGAGGACCTTAGCGCCATTAACATTTATGGTTCACTGTTAAATGATATAAGAAACTAAAATTATCAAAAACTAAAACTATCAAAAGAAGAAGACGAAAGCTAAAAAGAGTTACGGAAAGGACTGGACACTATTAATTGAGCAAAGGGTTCAAAATTCAAAGGTAGTGTGAATAATGCAAACAATATAAACAAATAATAAACTTAACAAATAAATAATTTATAAGTTGCAAAAATATGTTTATTAATTCCTTTTTAAAATAATGGACAACTTGTATTTACTTGTACCTCCAAACACCCGTACATAAACCCCTCAACCAACCAACATGAAATTACCTGCCCGAACCTTTTCCCTGTTAATTTTTTCCGATTTCGGGGAAAGCCGGTATGTAGCGATATATACCTATGTCAAACAACTCCTCTGCCGACTTAAACCAAGGGCATAACACTTTTTTGCTTGCACTTCCCCAAACCAGAAGGCGAAAAAGGAAAAAGGTGAGCGAGAGAATGAGAGAAAGCATAATAATTTATAGCTCATTTAGCAGAGAAAGACGAAAATGAGGGCGGGAAAATCAATATACGGCGCCCCGGTTGTTTTCGATGTTTTACTAGAGGCACCGCCACTTTACAGCGAGAAAGGGGCGGTCGCTGGTTTCGATGGGTCACGACAATAGCTGCCTTCTAACTTATCTGTTACAGGGTGTCCCAAAAATCATTCCGGATCGTAAAAACATGTTTGAAATAAAAGGACAATTTTTCCCCGTGGGTGACATTTCTCCGAAGATGTATGTCTCTAGGTCTTAGGCCCGGCGCAAATTGAACCTAAGCGAGACACAACCTGCACCGGCTAACTGCGTAGACAGTTTCGCGCATCCTATTGTCAGTGCATTCGGTCGCAGGTCTCGCTTGGAAACGTTTGTCATCGGCGTACAGTTTTCTTGGGCCGTGGGACGCGTGACTCACCGCCAGATGTATATTTTTACTTGTTTTTGTTTGCGAGATGGACTTATCTGAAATGAATACGGATGGTACCTAAGTACAATTTATTATGATAAATAAAAATATTAGCATAGTCAACACCCCGAGTGAAAATTGCGTTGTCTTTGTCATTAAATTTTGATAACTTTTGGTAGACTAAATAAGCGGCGATACGAAATGAATAATCAAAGTTATGCCTTTACAAAAACACATTATTAGAAAAATAAGGTGAAAAATTATTCATGTTACTTAAAACCGTGATCGATAAAAATATCGTATTACCCTCAAATTCAACTTGTCGGCAAATTACATTTTTGTTTATAACATATTACATTTTTTATGCTTAAAAATTAAAAACGAAATATTCAGATAGTGTTATTTTTATGACCGATCAGTAGCGGAGGGATTATAAATTATTATGACCTGCAGTAATTGTAAATGATTGCGATCCTGCAGTAATTGCAAATGAATATGATCCGAGCAGTACATTGAGGAATATGAGTTATGAGTTATGACCGAGCACTAGGAGAGAGATTATTTTAAATATGTAGGTATTATGAGCAGAAATAAAATACTCAGTGTAAGATATCTTTTTATGCACCCGCTTATGATCAAATTCGATGTTTTCGAAAGTCATACCGCTACGACTACTAGGGAAGTGTAAGATATTTTTAAAACATTACTAGTTACAAGTACGGAAATACCGAATTTAAGTTGCCTACTCAATTTAGTACAAGGATCAGATACATCAGTATTTTGTAATCAGTATTTGTACTCAGTACCACTGAGAACCGGTATCAAAAGTAACCGCTACATGTCCGCACTGATTTGGCCCGTTTCTATTCGCCACGTCGATTGCCAACGGTTGGGTTGGGTTGTGTTCAATATGCGGCACACTGAACCAAAAAAGTACGTAAATATAATGAAAAAAACATTGATTCAAAAACGGGGAGCATTACTTTTCGTCCAATGATCAGTATCATTGGTCCAATGTAAGTAGATACATCAACTAATGCTCAAAAACATTAATTTCTATGAATTAGTACGTTGATTCAATGTACTTTCTAGTTAAGAATCCATGTATCGGTACATTGAATCAATGTATCGGTACATTGAATTAATGCATCGGTACATTGAATCAATGCATCGTTACATTGAATCAATGGATCGGAACATTGAATCACTGTATCGGTACATCAATTCTTGACTAGAAAGTACATTGAATGAACGTACTAATTCATAGAAGTTAATGTTTTTGAGCATTAGTTAATTTATCTACTTACATTGGACCAATGATGCTGATCTTTGGACGAAAATTAATGTACCCGTTTTTGAATCAATGTTTTTTTCATTATATTTACGTACTTTTTTGGTTCAGTGAATGTCATCTTCATGTATACTTGTATATAACATACAAATAGTTAATAAGTAAACAAAATGACGACTTAATATCTAAATAAATATTACAAATAGAAGTTGAAGCAACGATTTTTTGCCGAATTTCAAACTAATATTAAGTATCTATAAGTTTAAAGAAAAGAAAACCTATATTTTTAATTAATACAAACAACTTTTTATAATGTAATTTGGAAAAACTGAATAACTAATTACATATAACAGAAGGTATATTTTATTATATATTTGGTTGTCCATTAAGGTCTGTTTTTAACCATTTTATTAGTTCGTACAAAATATCGATGTAGAACCCAAAGAAGAACTGCATGTTAGCCATGTACAATTTATATTAATAATTATTATAAAAAAATAAATCTAAACAGTGAACATAGTTGTATTTTTGGGTATCACTTTTTTATAGAAATATTTTAATTTATCCTGAAAAAAATTGCTAGATGTAGAGATGTTTATTTTTAATTTGATAGATACTACCGACTGTAAGAGTTAATAATATTTTTCAATTATTTACGGTTTAGAAACTTTTGCAGTACGTCCCTCAAGAACACAAGTGGTTTTACAATGAGCTTGCCCTATGGCCTACAGTTGCAACCAAAAAATGAGCAAAAATGTATAAAATGGCAATTAATTTTGGCTAATTGTATTGTCTTAGAACTGTTTTAATAAAGTAATATTAATTATAAATAAACACGGTGTAAATTCATCCACCAATCAAAATTTTCCCGTAAAACAACTCTTTTGTTTATGAAAGGCATTTTGTCAGCTATTTTCAATAATAAAAAAATACAGTATTGATTTTAAAAAGTATAACTAACATGATTTATTTTGAGTTTTAAGGTCCTTAAAATGTTTCGAAAAATCAGATAAATATAAAATCGTTTTTTATAAAATTAAATTTTTTTTTCTTGTTTCCCAAAATTTACCTTTTGTGACAAGAGGGCTTTCATAAATAAGCGATTCATTTGTCGAATTAGCTTTTCAAAAAATTTACAGAGAACAAATATTAATTACTCACCGGAGGGACCGCAGACGTTCGGATACAATCAGCGTCTCTTTGCAAAGACAATGACGTCGACTTTGTAAAGTAACAAGACACTTACTCAACACACACACTACACATGACACTGGGTACCTGACTGAAAAAATGCACCGTACCTACCATGCCAATGGCCATTAGTTGTCGAGGCATTAGGTAAATAAAAAAAATTTATTAATACTAGATATGTAGGATTGAATAATGAAATAGGTACTTACATTCCGTAATGTCTTCATGGGTAGGTAATCTTTTCAAGTAAAAATTTATTTGTTGTATCCTTGATATGACTTTCACACTGAAGAAAGTAGATAATTCTTTTGAAATTGCTGTCCCATCCATCAATAAGTCCATTTCCATTTCCAAATGCCACTCCAAAGTCCATATCAATCTGCAAAAGTGGAAATAGAAGTAATACAACTTTTTTTTTATAGAAATCCAACAAAATAATTTATAAATAGTTAAAAATATATGTAAATACATACCTTAGAAAAATCAACCAAATCACTAGTGCCAAACACCGCTCTTCAGAGTCTGCAGCTGCAGGGTGACTGTCTGCTAGGAGGCTACAACTGTTGTCACGTGATTTTTTTACACCAATAAAACACTTATAGGAGTTTTAAGAAATGTATCGGTTTATGTACAAGACTGTTGTTACAATGTATTGATCATTGATTCAGGTATATTACATTAAAACAATGATTGCGTTACATCAAAACAATGTATCGAGTTATTAATCAAAGTCGAAAACATTGATTTAATGTACGAAAGCATTGATTCAATAAACGAGTTCGTAATTTAATGACCACTGTACATTAGTGCAACGTTTTATATTCATTAATTTAACCGAATAATCCTGATGTATAGTTTCATATATACAATGAACAAATTATTATTATTATGAAAAAAGTCATTGGAGAGATAAAACGATTCGTTAAATTAATGATTCTATTCATTATTTTTTAATGAATAGAATTACATTGTAATAATGAATATGGTCATTACTTAATGACTACGTGTTTATAGTATTAACGAATTTTTCATGGAATCAATGTAAAAAAAGTCAATGATTGGCGTTCATTGGTACTATGTACAATATTTTTTTCAGTGCACGCTAGAAAAATAAATGCACGGGTCACCCGTCCCGCCGGCGCAGGTTGTGTCTGGCTTAGGTTCAATTTGCGCCGGATCTTATCCTATAAGGCATAGAACGTATTCCGCCGTCTTCTCATCAGCCTGTTCGCACTTTTTGTCAGTCCTCTGACATAACCCTTAAGTCATGAGTGTCTGTTAGTAGACCTACGATGATTATCAGAGTATTTCGATTCACATCTAGTAGATCTCTAGATCTCTTCTTCGAAAGTTCATGTATAAACGCATTCGAAAATTTGAGACCAATTTCTTCGTACCAGTAGTTAGGTTTCGTCCGTTCCATTCATTTTGATCTTGTTCGTTTTTTTATTCTTGTTTCTTCAGAGCTTCTGGGAATACGAATTTTTCTTTTGCACCTCCCCTGGTAAGTACATAGGACCGCTTTTTCGTTTCTTTCAATACCAGTATGTCCACGCACCCAGAGTACTTACTTTGTTACCCTTTCCGATACGAATCAGATTCTGAAGACTGTTCCAAACTGACTTTAAGTCAATTAGATTCAATTACTGTTAGTATCGTCTGGCTATCAGATATAATTTTATAGATCAGTACCTGTGGTTCATCTTTGTTATTTCGTGCAGGCAGTAGAACATTCGCAGTAGGCTCTTCCTACATTGGGATATATTAGAGTGATTATTTTAGGTCTGGATCCCGCATAAGAAAAAAAAGTTGATTAATAGCAAGCTAAAAATTTGTTAATAGCTTAACGGTGTCTAGTCGAACAAACTTTGATATATGGGAACACTGGGACAGGGGAAGTTTTAATGGTGGAACAGGTTAAAAATTTGGAACGTCAGACTACGAAAACGTCACATATATTTTGTCGGACAGAACTTCCATCGGACGTTTTCGTAGACTGACGTTCCAAATTTTTAACCTGTTCCACAATTAAAACTGCCCCTATTCCAGTGTTCCCATATATCAAAGTGTATCCGATTAGACACCCTTAAGCTATTAACAAATTTTCAGCTTGCTATTAATCAACTTTTTTTTCATACGCGGGATCCACACCTATATCACTTTTCTTGTAAGAGCTGTAAATAAAAACACTGCTTTGAAGGATTTTTTAATTAAAAATATCAAGCGCATTAAAATTAACAAAACAAAACAAAATAAACAACAAAACAAAACAATTCAATAGCGGGTATGTCCACCTCTTGCAGCAACGACTGCTCGCAATCTGTTTGGCATAAATAAAGATGTGTTATCCTTGTCTGGGGAATAGTCCGATATTCCTCTACCAGGGCCATAATTGTACCAAATTTTCTGGAGGCCTAGGAGGACAACAAATAGCTTTTTTTAATTCATCCCATAAATGCTCAATAGGAATAAGATCGAGGCTGCATGCGGGCCATTCTAATCTTATCAATCCAACCTTTATTTTATTGTCCATCAGTGTTTTTATTTACCAAAAATGGTACAGCTCTTACAAGAAAAGAGATATTCGGATAATTCAAAGAAGAAAATTTTATTAATACCTCCGGGATAATATGACAGGACTATGAACCAAAATCAGCTCTTCCATTTTTCCACAGAATTTTTTAAAGTTGTATAATGTCATGCAAGCATTTTTTTGTTACCGGAATAATACCAAACGATATCAATACATGTACCTACAAACTGGTGCAAGAATCTTGAAAATCGGAATACAAATAATAAAGTTATAAATTGTCAAATTTAATAAAAAAATTTGAATGGCGGAATTTTGTGCCGTGAGTGTATGTTCTGACTGTTAAAGTGCACAAATAAATAAGATCAAAAAGTGCACTAACATAAATGCATAAAAATAAGAAATAAAATTAATAAAGGCCAATTAAAGTCCCCATTTGAGGTTAAGCGGGCCGTCGTAACCCGTCATTTCCAGAAATCCTGGACATTCTGGCTAAACACACAGAGATCGTATCAAATCGTACAACTTTTGTCCTGGCCGACGTTTGCCGACAGGACGGAACGCATACTTGGAACACATGCGCCATGGGCATTTGGTTATATCACGTTTTCGGTGGTATTTGGTAGCATTAAGTTGGCTGCCGTGGTTCTATCAGGTTGTTCGGCGTTAAAATTTTATCTGAAATTTAGTTTCGGCGTTTTTCAAAAGAGGTGAGTTCTGTTTTATACAACAATTACACCAAACCATGCACAAGCACCTAGAAAATCATGCCTTGCACTGTAATTTGCACAAAAACACTGAATAAATGAGCTAAACTCGATTATTTGGACCCACATTAATTATTTACATCTGAAATTTACTTCAATTTTACAAGAAACCACCAAAAAATGACTATTATTCATCCAATACACTTGAACCAACAATTTCAATTATTTAAACTTATTATTTTCACTTAATATGAACAATTTCTCATTCTAAACAGTTCTGTCAGGTAAATAGCTTGATAAAATTACCTGCAGCTTATAACTTATCCCATAAAGTCATCTAAAAATAGCTACAATTTACTGCCTTTAAGTTGTAGACATGCGATTGACCTGGTGAAATGAAAGGTTAGATCTACCAGGTGTCCCGTATATATTTAACTAAAACAACAATTATATTTGCTTAAAAAGAGATCATAAAAAAATCTTTAAAGAAAAGTAGCTTAAACGATTGTTCTAATTTATTAGCTATAAAGATTTTTGCACGAATCAATACTTAATTTACTATCATAGATTGCTTATTATTGTTATTTGACAAAAACTGTCAAAAAGTGACTGTAACAAGCTGGCAGCATTGTAAAGAATTACGCGTCAAATGTCAAAACATAATATAATGTTCTGCGCATGTTTGGTAGCAACAGTTTTGATTGGTTGAAGGTTTGAGTTTAAAAATGGGTAAAATTGTGTACTGGTCTACACACAACTGTTTAGTGTTACTTGTAGATAACAACCTTAAATTTCAAACGATTAAAGAAAAAGTGATTATTTTTTGTGAAATATTTAATTGCTGCTGATTACTGAAGCTATTATGGTTTTTGTATGTTTTGACCGGTGAAATGCTTTTTGGTCACATTATTTCTCTATTGGGACTTAATTATTGCTACTTGCATTGTTTTTCTTTATAGTTTGTTCTAATATAAAATACAGTTAAATAAGTTTAAGCGCTTTTGTCATAAAACGTTGCCTTTTTTACTGTAATTCAATATCATTCTTACGTATCTTGTCATTACTATTATTATGTTTCTTCATATTTCCTGTACTGCTCTCTATTACTCTATTCTATCTCTATCATCTTCTATTTCTTCGTTTCGAAATGTATATTATCTACTTTGTTTGTTTCTGATCTATCATTGTAATCTTTTTCATCTAGTCATAATAATAGAGTTCCTACATTAGCTATTGATGCTATTACATTTGTTTTGTGTTTTATTATTTATATTTTGTTGTTGCTTTATTTACTTAATACTTTAACATTTGATGTCATCATCCTATGAATGCCTTTCGATAATGGCTTATCTGATGCCTTCTTCCCATATCTTTCTCGGGTATCCTCTTCTTCTTCCCTGCACTGGTCTCCTCTTTATAATTTTCTTTGTCCAGCTGTTTCGATTCATTTGTGTTACATGTCCATACCATCTCAAAATCTTGGCTTCAGTAGTGTAAATAATAGTTTGTGTCGGAAATGTCTTCAATTTCTTATTGTGTCGGAAAACCTAGAACATTATTTTCAAAACCCGATTTCCATTGACAGTAGCTTCTTTTTTAATCATTTTGTTATTTGCAAGTCATTTGGTTCATAAGTTGCGATGCTTTCCATGGACTTATAGATTCTTATCTTTGTATCTTGTCTAATCTGTATGTTTTACATCACTTAATTTAGTTGTTTTGTCATCTGCAATCCTTGTCCAATTCGATTCTTAACTTCAGTCTCAATAGAGCGCTCTATAAACCCCTAACTTCAGTCTTACTATGAAGTTTTTCCTTTTTATCCGTTATTAGGGATTTTATAGTTCTTCGTGCTTCGATTGTTCTGTTAAAGTCAATGCTCTGGTCTATTTGTTGACACTTATTTTACCCATCTTTAATTTTTTGCATTCAGCACTACTTTTATGACATCTTTACAGCATCTTTTCTCTAATATCTTCTCTTTCCCATTCTTGTGTATACTTTCGATCTACTATTTGTTGTTTCAAAGCTGCAATTGTCGCTTCATTTATATATTCTTCTTCTTCTACGGCACTACAGCCCAAATTGAGCCTTGGCCTCCTTTATTTTTTGCCTCTACCCTTGCTTGTCTGCGGCTGCTCTTCTCCATACACGGACTCCTAAAAGGGCTTGTGCGTCGCTGTTTACTGTGTTTTTTTAGCGCTTTCTTGTCTTTCCAACCGGTATCTTTCCCTGCATTCTAGCATTTAGTGCTCTTTTTGGTAGCCTATCCTCTCCCATTCTTATCACATGTCCGGGCCATTGCAATCTTTGTACATATTCTAATGAAGTCTGACAGGGGTGCTTCCTTATAAAGTTGATAAAGTTCGTTGTTGTATCGACATCTGAAGATTCCGTTTTCCCTCACAGGTCCTAGTATTCTCCTCAGTACTTTCCTTTCGAATGTGTCGAGTTTGTTTTTGGATGTTTCTTTCAGGACCCAGGCTTAACTGCCATAGCATGTTATTGGTCGAATAAAAAAAATCATTTATAAATATATTAGCTATAAATTATTGTCTTATATTAGAGAAATTCGCCACATTATTATTAAGCTTTAAGTTTAATCTCATTATGTAGAGAAATTCTGTCGACTCATCTTTTTAACTACTTATACTGTACCTTTTCTCGATATGGGCCATTCCACGAACATACGCCTGTTTTGGATTACTTCGACAACGAATATTTTACTGTGCAACATAAGAAGTACGAAAGTAAATGGCGCTAATAATTATTCCAATAAACAACAATGTAATTTGCAATTTACTTTCGTTCTTCTTATTTTGCACAGTAAAATATTCGTTGTCGAAGTAATCCAAAACAGGGGTATGTTCGTGGAATAGGGATTTAGATACATTAGATTCTTAGAATGTGTCGCTATGACAGAGAAATGAGAAACAGATTTGTGCCTGTACAAGATGATGGTTCATTCCACATTAATTTGCCCCTCTGACGTCGTACATATTTAGCGACCATCCTGTCATTCTTGGATCGTACATACACCATTATACAACATTTTATTTTAAATTTTTAACTTTAACTTTTAATTTTAATATATGCGCTCATTTACAGTATCCAGGCCTTTGAGACATCTGGCTATCTTCTTTTTAATGAGCATTAGACCTTTGTTGTCTAATCCTTATTTACATCACTGTACAGATTTATATACTCATCTATCTGCTCACTTCCCCTGCCTTTCTTTTTCGTTTCAGTAAGAACTGTTATATCCGTTTTGAAGCATCTCAGCTAATTTATAACCTTCTACTTAGTACGTAGTTCTTAAATATTCCTGGTACCAAAATTCATATTCCTTTTTCGTTTGCCAAGTCGTCTTCTGTTAAGTCCTTCCGGTATCTTCTCTTTACTAGGAATTTTAACGTATAACTTTTTTTTATTAGAGCAGAATTGCTGGCTCTACGTCTCAACTTCCAAATTGGAGGACCAAGAACTCTTCTTGGGTCATTCATAGGAAAATGCGTAGGTCATTTACTGCCTTTTATGCAACAAAATAGTAAATCAACATTCATAAATAGGTATTTTCTTAACTCAAAAAAACTTGTCATATACCAGGCCGGGTCAGAGTCTCCATCAGGGTACTTTTTTGCCTTATTTTTCTGTACTTGTTTAGATTTTAAAATATTTATGTGGCTTCTTCTTGGTTAGTGGTATTTTTAATAAAAATTTGTCCAGTACCATTTTCTGATCCTACTTGGCCATATTCTTGAGTCAAGAAGTTATTTTGGTATTTTTCCTCTCTGTCCGATACTGTGGTCAATCGTTGACAGATGATCTTACGCATTCTGTCAGGTATATTTGTAATGTCAAGTGTATTTGAGTTTGCAAGCAAGCAAGCAATAGTGATTTAACCCAACTTGAGAAACTTGCTCACCCGTATAGAATGACATTCGGGTGATACAATTCATTGGGGCGATGAAGATTAACTCATGTAAGCAGTAATCACTCCACTCCGCTCCAATGCCCCAAACCATCCACTTCCCCCGATAGCACTCTAATGCTCTATAGGAGCTCTCATTCAGCAAGGTGTTTATTATACAGGGTGTCCCCGAAAATAGTGTGTTCCTTAAAGGTATAGATATAAGGCACAATGTAGAGCAAAAAAGTCTTATAACATTTTTTTCTAAATTCAGCCGTTTGGCCAAAAAACGAAAATACATTTTGATATTCAAATTAAAGTCTGGCAACACCGTTGACACATTTAAAAATGTAGGTTTGTAGGTCATTTGTATCTGGTAGGTAGTAAAGTAAAAAATGTAAATATCAACCAAATGGCTAGTGTTTATATTTTTTCACCTCTTGGTTTGTTTGAGATTATTGACTGTTATTGTTTGATTAAGAACAGGTATTTCTTAACAATGAGGAATATGTAAAGGATGCAGAAAGGGTAAAGGGTGCAATATTTTATGTATTTCCCAGAACACTAAATGTAGAGGCCTAAAAATTTTTTGCAAAATGTTTTGCCGGTACTTCTTGAAGACGTGCCTTCGCAAACACGACGGGTCGTCAAAAATGTGGTTTCTTCACGACGGAGCCCCAGCACATTTTACCAAAGCTGTGAAAAATCTTCTGGATACTACTTATCCTCGTCGTGGAATTGGTATGAATGGACTCATTTTGTGGTCACCGTGAGTTCAGAATTCAATGTATTGGATTTTTATTTTTGGGGACATTTGAAATCGTTAGTGTATGATAACCGACATAAAATCCAAACAGAAGCTGAATTACAGAAACGCATTTTTGGTGCTGCAGAAAGTATCCGACATAATTTAGTTAACTATGGCATTACTAACAACCGGATTCGTCGTATCGACGCATAGTAGAGCTCACTTTGAACATTTAAGTATTATAAAAATTATTGTCAATTAAGCACAAACGTTTAATTTAATTTTTAGACCACAAGTAAAATTTAAAATTTTTTAGTAAAAACTAAATTATTAAACGTTGTCTGTTGTATTTAATTTCCACTGTAAACTATGTAATTCAGTTAAAACCCTTGCATTCAGCACCTCTAAAGCCTAATAAATACATAATATAATACTAGTTTAGTTAAAAGATAAAGTGTTTTTTATTGTAAATGATTGACATTTTATCAATTCGTTTAAAATTATTCCATATTTCAATAGATTTCAGAAAAACATTAGATACAAATTATTTTTCCACTAAGAGCATTAATTACATTTTAGGAATTAAACCATAGTTACTTAAGTACAAGTTATGTAAAATTTCGAGCCTTAATCCAAAACCCTAATTCAGATATTAATAGCAAAAATGCCACATTATTAAAGCAAGAAATAATTATTTTGCAGGTAGGTACCTACCTACATCTAGGGTCATCAACCCTAAAAATCACACCTCAAATATGTAGTAAATAAACATGGGGTTCCATTAGATGAAATTTCTACAATCACAGGTTCTTCTACGAAATGTTGCCAGGTCATTAAAGTTTATGAAAATAGAATTTCACTCGTATGGAGAACAATGTAATTTTTTTTCTGGAAAAAGTTAACTTTAGGAAAAAATGTTATAGGACTTTTTGTTCTAAATTGTGTATTATATCCACACCTTAAAGGAACGCACTGTTTTTGGGGACACCCTGTATTATGGGAGTCCAGGGTACACGGACTTCCACATGAAGTCCCATCCCGATCAATGCAGGCCAGCGTGAGGCGCTCTATTTCCGCTATCTCTAGTGATTTATCTTCGATCGGTATTGCTTGCTCGGGCGCCGAGTCCCCGCTCTGGGCTATGTCCAGTTCGGTGACTCGGCGCTCGATGATGTGGGCCCCTTATGCCCGTTTTTTGGGTTTTGTTACTATTTTTTTTGTGGCTTGCGCCTATTGTTAATGTTTTATTGATTTTTTTAGTGGCCGATGCCGTTTTTTAAGTTTTTTGTAGATTTTTTTTGAGGGATGTCTGAAAAGTATAAAAATCAACATTACGAAATAAACATATTAATTATTATTAACATTACATTACATAGTTTCCCACCTTTAGACGTCTCTGACAGGAGTATTTTATAAAATTCTACTGTCACAGTGACAGTTGTCATACTCCTCTGATACGTCTAAAGGTGGAGAACTATGTAATGTAATATTATTTTAGACGTTTATAACGATAATTTCCACCTCCACTAGTTTCATCTCTTTTTGTTTCGAAATGTATTATGTTTTCCATCTTTTGAGCTATTTTGCCGGTTATTAGCGCGCTCATCACTATATAACCCGTTGTCCTAGGTGAACGACAAACGCGACAACGCTACACGACGCGATGCGACGCGAAAATATTAAGTAATGGTTGTATTTGTGTGTGTGGCCTACGTTTTCGGATTAATCAGTCTACGACAAGACGCGACGAAGTGCGAACTTGTTTTGTTCGCGACGACACACGATGCGCGACGTAATGTGACGCCCCATTACTTTTGTCAATTCAAATTACAATATTATTGTATGCTACGCAATAGTTTATTAAATAAATAAAAACTAATAGTAACTTTATAGTACCAGTATTTTCTCATTAACATACCTTTAAGTCAGTAAAAGCCTCTCCTCAATAGAAATTGGTTTTTGAAAATTACTTATTGACAGTTGAATACTGGGTTTAACAGGTGCAATAATATAATCGAAAGTGCTTTATATAAGTACTTTTGAAATATAAGTGTTTAAAATATGAATTTTCTAGTAACACTGCCGTATACTTCCCCATATTTAAGAATAGGAATGAATTGAAATCGTCACGTTTGTCCTAGATTGAGCGATGGAAAGTGACGCGATGCGACGCTACATAAGCCACACGTCGCGTAAATTACTGGTAGCATCGTATCACAACGCAATGCATCGCGTCGCGTCGTTTTCCGTCGCTTACCTAGGACAACGGGTAATGAGATGCCAAACGTGAGCAAATTGTCTTCTTTTCATAGAGCTACGATTATCTAGCCTTTATTATATATATTTACTCATATTTGCTGTTTGGGTCTTCTGTGTTTCCATCTATGGTACACATCATACCTTAATATCACTTGCAGGATCCGGTTTGGGTGGTCTATCTCAGTAAATTTTGTTCTGGTTTTTTCCTCCATTATATCCATCCAGTACTCTTATTTGTTTTAGGTCTCTAAATAAGAACCGTTCGGCGACGTATCTGGGCACGTTTGCAGCTTCTCTGAGGCAGTTGCTGTGTGCCGCTTGTAGCTTCTTTTTGTTACTTTGACTTGTGTGACCCCATGCAAGAGATGCATATATAGTTATTGGCATTATAATGCTATTTACAGTAGGAAAAATGAAAGAATATCCATGAACGAACATATAAAACACGCTGTATTTTCCTGTCACCATGTCAGACAAAAAATTGGCAAGCGCAAGTACATGTAATAATTATTGTTACATGTACTTGCACTGGACAATTTTCTTTGTAACACGGTGATAGGAAAATACAGCGTGTTTTGTATGTTCGTTCATAGGTATTCTTTCATTTTTCCGACTATATCAGTCTTAATTTTGTTTTAATAACTAATTTGCTTCTTCTTCCAGTAAGTCCTCTTATTGCTGCCCTGGCCGCTGCTGTTTTCTGGACTGTTGCGTTGACATGTGATGTGAATGTTAGACCTTGGTCCATTGTGACTCCTAAATATTTAGCTTCGTTTTGCCATTCGATGGGTCTGTCTTGCAATGTTAGCTGTTCTTCTGGGCTCTTTCTTCTCTTTTTGAAGATAACCGCTTGAGTTTTATCTGGATTTATTGCTATTTTCCATTGGATACTCCATTCTTCTATTGTATCCAATGCCGTCTGTAGATTTCTTATAGCTATATCCAGTCTTTGAGTTTGCGAAGGTAAAGTAAATTTAATATGCTTTTATTAAATATCTGTCTTATTATTGTCTATGCTACTATTTCCTACCTTTGAGTTACCCAAGAATTATTTTTTCTCATTTCCCTGTATCCTGTTAATTACCCATCTTACATACTCTTACGAAAATTTACCGTTTCACCTTCCGGTTTTGCTTGTGTCTGTTTTTGATCAAATTTTATAGTGTAGAAAACGTTAAAATACCGTTTTTACATTTTACTCCATTCCCAAAATACATCATAATCGATTTGGCTGAAAATTTGCCCACAGAGAGCCAAAACATAGGACTTTCAGTCGTTAGAAGCATTTGAATTATATTACAATACCAAAAAATTTACATGCAATAATATCAGACTCAAAAGTATATTAGTCCAGTCGGGATAGCATTTGACCTTGCATGCCGAGCAGCCCAAACTTTTATTTTTTTAATCTATAGGAGGGTCAAAAGTAGCCTACATTTAAAATCGATAATGAATTCCTCCGTTACGTTAGCCGCCATCTTGATTTTAAAGGACAACCGTTTTTGCTCAACATATCCGTCATTTTTAACTTTTCGACAAAAATGGTAGGAACTGAAATTGTTCCAAATAAATCGTGTTTAAAATTATTACAATTTCTTTTTAACATTTTTTGTCGTGGGGTCGATATTTTCCGAGTTATTTGTACTTAGAGTAGACGCCTATATTTTTGACTATGATATTGCATGTAACTTTTTTGTTATTATAAATTCTTCTAACCACTTAAAATCCTATGTTCTGGCTATCTGTGGGCAAGTTTTCAGCCAAATCGATTATGTTGTATTTTGGGAATGGAGGAAAATGTAAGAAACGGTATTTTAACGTTTTCTACACTATAAAATTTTATCAAAAACTTGTTTTGAATCAAAGTAACTTATTATAATGACATATAATGCCATTTTTGAGTCCCTTCTATTAAAATATTATGTTTTCCATTGATACTTTACGATAGAAAATGCAAATTTGTTTAAATAAATACCAAATCACTGTAAAACCGCTTAAAATAACATTTTGAGAAAAAAAAAAGAAGAAGAAGACAATTCGACCTCAAAATGTTTTATTTCTACATCCCGCAGATGCTATATACCAATTTTCAGACAATCGGAGATCCAAAAGTTTTTTAATCCAAAATTGAGTGATTTGAAATGAAAAAAAACCCTATAACATTAATTTTCTGACTAATGTTCACCTAAATATGTTAATGTATTAATGCATTTTGTCGTGCATTTAAAAATCGAGTACGAGTATCAAAGTTAACTAAAAGTATTGCTGCAAATCCATGTTATTCAGTAATAGTCTAATATTAATTAATACTATTCACTTTAACATAATTCTTAATTACTATTTATGCCACTATACTTTTTGATTAAAATAGATATTATGATGATTTAAACACAATTCCTGGTATGTGCATAATAATCAACATGACGTACCGTAACTGCAAAATTAATTTGCAGATTATGTATGTAAAGTTCAAATCAGCTTAATGGGCAATCCCCGAATTAACTAAAAATTGAAAGCGATATAGAACAAAAATTGGAACAATAGAGAAAAGCTCTTGAAGAAACCTATCTCGGACTAGATATCTGGACCACAGAGCAAAACGTCGTGGTGATCACATCTTCAGTTTAACTAAGAAGAATCCTTCCTTACTCGTGATGTCAAGTGACGCGCATCACGATGATTTTCTACCTACCAATGAGCTTTGATCATAAATTTCTCCCTACCAATAAAAATATTTCAACCAGTGTTAAGTGCGATTCTCTTGCAAATTGATAACAATTTATGAGATATACCAATTCTATATTTTATTTCACTGTTTACGATTTGAATTACTAACCAGCTAGTTTCTATAATTCCTACTTGAACACAAGGAATCATGACAGATTTTTGTAAAATATAATAGAGGTGTTTGGTATAACATTAATTTTCTTACAAATGTTTACAAATAAAACAATATGTTAATATATAAAAGCATTTTTTCATGCATTTCAAAATAGAGTATATCACAACTTTTGTTGCAAATCCGTGTTATTTAGTAATAGTCTGATAAGATTAATTAATACTATTCACTTTAACATAATTCACTGTTGCTATTTATGCCACTACACCTTTTGATTAAAATAAATATGATGATTTAAACACAATTCATAGTATGTATGTGAATAATAGTGAACATGACGTACCGTAACTGCAAAATTAATTTGCACATTATGTATTTAAAATTCAGATCATTTCAACGGGCCTTTCGCAAATTAATTAAATTACAAACGTGTGGCTTTTGATATTTATCAATATACGATATGGTGCTAGTTCATATAGTTTCAAAGGGTTATTGTGAAAGTACATAGACGGCTTTGAAAACGAGACGGATTGGTTTATTCGCACGTATTAGTAGCTATATTGAAAATATAACAATAGATATTGTTATCTATTAATAAACTTATACAGCATCGGAAAGAATCTATCGTAGATATTTACTTTAAATGGCAAAAAGTGAGAGAAACATATTTAAAACGATATATAGCGATATTAGTCCCCGAAATATCTTGTCGAAAATGTAATGGTGAAAGTAATTCAAAAGCAGAAGGCCCACATTGTTGCTAAACTTTTATTTTTATAAATAATGAATAACCATTTTCAATTTCGTTGCAACACGAAACTACAGCCGCATCATTATTCCAGTTCAATCAGAGAGTGCAGCAAGCACCTCTACCGGTTTCGAAACTTATTAGTCTCTCATCAGGAGGCACATATGCTGCTCTCTCTGACCCAACTAGGACAAACCCCGGCGTGCAGTCACGGATTGTAACGAACGAAATGGCAGGGATGCCCTAGCGGCAACTGCTATCAAAAAACTAAGTTTTCAATCTAATAGCACATAAAACAACATCCAAAAATGTCATTCTACATCCTACCAGACTGAAAACAATGGGAATCTTCTCTGGTAACACCTCCGAGGCTTCTACAATTTGCAAGCCATAACGGATGCTATGACTAAGGAAGATGAGGGAATTTTACAATTTATAATTCACGTCCCATCTGATCAGCGCGGTAAAGTTCCAATGAGTTTTTTGTTTTTATATCGTCGGCTTTTTACTAATTGAAAAATGTGCTAAGACAACTAAATTTATGTGGGTTTTGATATTTATCAGTATATGCGTGGCTGATATGGTTCTAGTTCACGAAGTTTTAAAGGGTTATTTTGAAATTAATTATTGTTTTTCTGAAGCTATTTTCTTGTGGCATTTTTACAATTTTAACTATTTATAATGGGAAATAAGCCACAATACTATTAAAAAATGATTTTTATTAACAGTATTTTGTATTTTGACAACGGCACCCGATTTGGGCGTCGAAACGTTAATTTAAGAGGATCGGAACGTATTTTCGGCTGCAATGCTATTCAAATGGGGATTCATTTTTTTCAAATCCTGAGAAAACTAATAAGTATTTTGGAAAAATTTAAACGCAGAATGAAAGATTACGTTATTAGCGAGGGCCGAAAGTCCCTGAGAACTTCTACAATGTTTATTTTAATAAGTTACAGGGGTGAAAAAACTAAGAGAAAATTTAGTGTGATTTTTAAATTCAAATATCTCATTCAAAATAAACTTTTTATTTATTCTAAGGGACTTTCGGCCCTCGGTAATAATTTAGTCTTTCATTCTGCGTTTAAATTTTTCAAAAATATTTATTGGTTTTTTCAGGATTTGAAAAAAATGAACACAATGCTGTGGTAATATTTTCCAAATCTGTCTTTGTCTTACAACACACTCAACCGAATATAATAATATTGTCAGTCAGACACTGACAATCAGTGACAATTTTAAATATTTGACATTGCATCGGGAATATTTTGAGAAATTGATTAAATATTATTGATATATAGTGTATTTGATAAATAATTGATTTAAGACGTGAACTTAATAAAAAGTTATTTATTGTGTATTATTTGTGAAAGATCCAAGCAGAGAATACATCAGATATATCCTGTGATCCAAGTATTTTGTTGTTAGAGATGTTCAAAATTGTAAGCGTTCCAAAATAACAACATATTATTAAAAAATCACTTTAACACTTTTCCTCTTTTCTCGATTGATTATTAGTTTTTGTTGTACAAATAAATTATTACAATCACTGAAAACATAGTTAGTGAAAAAATTATTACATTTATTAACTGAATTAATAATTTGCAATTATAAAAATAACAGTTATCCAAGAACATTCAAAAGCCATCTCTTTAAATTAATGATGACATTTTCAAGTAGAATGACATTCTAGTAATGTTTACTTATCCACACCAGTGTGAATTTTACTACACGTAATTTGCCGTGTAAAGACAGAAAAAGTAGGGATACACGTAAAATATTTGCGAATTATGTACCCATAGCCTTAATAATATTGTGGCTTATTTCCCATTACAAATAGTTAAAATTAATTACTGTTAAAGTGCGTACTAGCCAGAGCATTTTCGTTCGAACGAACCGAACAAGCCGAACTCTGCTCGTTCGGTTCGTGCGAAAAAAAAAACTGTTCAAGTCAGTAAGCACTTTTAGGTGAATCGAGCCGCTTAACAACAGGACATCTGATATGAAGCCCAGATAAAAGAGGATAGTTCGAAGGTGAGGCCAGCAACATGCCCCGAAAAAAAAAACACGGTCACAGAAATGATCATCAGCTAGAAAGGAAACCATTTGAAGACAAAATTAGCAAGACAAAGGACTGCAAGAAAAAAATTAATTCAATACGGGGCGGGGGTACAAAAATATTAGAAGAGATAACAACATTATTCCAAAAAATCATGAACAACATGACAGTACCAGAGGAATGGAGAGAGAGTATAACAATACCCATCTACAAGAAAGGCGTAAAGACAGATCCTATGAACTACCGAGGAATTACACTACCTACTCAATTCTACATCAAAACTCTTGACAAAAATTATATCCCAAAAATATACAAGAAAGTCGGTGTATCGAAGGAACAACAGGGTTTCCACCCAAACAGATCTACAATAGACCCTATTTTCATCATGCGATAATTAGTTGAGAAATCAATAGAATTCGACAAGCCCATGTTCAAATGCTTTGTAGATCTGAAACAGACATTCGACAGAGTACGATTGAAGGACGTGCTCACTATCCTTGGAAAGAAAAACATAGGTCAGAGGTATAGAAACATAATCAAAGAGCTTAATAGATCCAACAAAACACGAACAAAAACCACACACGTGCTCACGGAAGAAATCAAAATCAATGTCGGCATTAGACAAGGGGACAGCCTCAGTCCATGCCTATTTAGTTTAATAATGGATAAAGTTATAGGTAGTGTTCACAAAATGAATCAGGGATACCAAATGGGTAACCGAACCATGAGAATACTTTGCTACGCAGATAATGCAATCTTAATAGCCGAAAACGAAGATGACTTACAACGCCTACTAAAAAAAATAAAAATAACCGCCGAAAATTATAACCTGACATTAAACAGAGAAAACTCAATCGATGGTAATATCCATGAACCCAATTAGATGTAAATTAGTAGTGGACGACCACATAATCGAGCAGGTAATGGATTGTAGATACTTGGGTGTGGAAATATCTAGCGACAGGCATCTGTGACAAGAAACAAAACATCAGGCAACGAAAGTAGCGAGAATATCTGGTTTCCTGAAGGACGTATCCTTAAATAACTTTAGTGGAAAGTATTTCCAATTGGTCTTGAAATATTTGTCCTAATAGGCAGATATCGTCCGGGTATTCTAGATCGTTTAGGCGTGTGTTTAACGTCCATTGTATCCCTCTTGTGTAGGAGACTAGTTTGGAGAGAGTCTTGTTTTTCTGTTTAATTTCACGTAAATCATTAGCTGATTTCACGTTTTACCTTATATTTACAGCCTTCTTATCCGTATTCTTTACCTTATTTACAGCTTTTTCTAGCACTCCCTTGTAAAAGTACAATAAATAAATTAAAATCTTTTCATAATCCAATTCATAAATATTAAATCACTTTAAGCAATCCATTAAAATTGTCTAAAACAATTTCCGCTGAAATCAAATTCATCTGTCTGCAGTTGAAATACTCTTATCCTAAGGAGCTTTTAGTATAATCTCAAGCCATCGAGTAACGTCAGAAATTACCTTCGAATGAATTTATGAATACTTATAGAGGGATAACGGTCCTTAAAAGAGGATAATCTCGTCAACAATTTTATTGCAATAAGGCAATTACCCTATTTTAAGTATTTGCTATCTTGAAAAGTTTATGGGTTTACAAAAGGGTTACTAATTTTGAAATATATAACATATATTATACAACTTTTGTATTTATACTTTTTTCACATACCCTCAAAGTTTATGCAAAAAATTAAAATACCCAGTTTTTTGTTTTCAAAAAAAAAAATTCTTTTCGTGAAATTTGGTGAAAAGTTACCTTTATATGTTTCAAATTCATTGCAGTTTCCCCCCTTATTTTGATATAAATCGAAAAGGAAAGTAACAACTAGGAACCACATACTTGGAAAGCTAACAGGAAATAAATGGCGTGCATGTGCAAACGAATTGAACAGGATATCCAAATAAATTTTCATTGAGAAGAAAAATACACTTCAAACTACGCTTTGAGCTGTCGATAAACAGTCACCATTCAGTTGCATTATAGGCTGAAATTTCCTAATCTTCCATTAAATGACGTACAAATGGCAATACACAAAATCTGCCATTACATCGAAAGTATTCCAAAACGCTTTCACTTGATCCAATAAAGGATTCTTCTTCTTGCAGTACATCGGAGGTTGGCTACCATTACATCAATCTTAACTTTGTTGGCTGCAGCTCTGAACAACTGTATTGAACTGCACCCATACCACTCCCTTAAATTTCGCAACCAGGAAATCCTCATACGTCCCACATTTCTCTTTCCCGAGATTGTTCCTTGGATTATGAGTCTTAGCAGAGAGTACTTTTCTCCTCTCATTACGTAGCCTAGATATTCCAGTTTTTTCGTTTATATGGTTTTTATGACTTCGCATTCCTTCCCCGTCTTCAGCAAAACATCTTGATTTTTTACTCTTTCTGTCCATGGTATTTTCCACATTCTCCTGTAACACCACATCTCGAATGCCTCAATGTTTTTGATGTTTATATTTTTCAGTGTCCAAGCTTCCATGCCGTACAGCAGAACGGAGAAAACATAGCACCTTAACATTCTTGTTCTTAAGTTTATATTTATGTCCCGGCTGCATAGGAACTTTTCCATTTTGACAAACGATTGTCTCGCTATCTCTATTCGCCTCTTGATTTCTCTTGTCTGGTCCTTAGTATCAGTGAAGCAAACCTCTAAAAATATTTGTAGGACGTAACTCTTTCAACTGGCTGATTATTTATAGTTAAATTCACATTGGTGTATAGCTTCTTCGTGACAATCATGAATTTAGTCTTTTTGATGTTCAGTTTCAGACCATATTTATTGGTATGAGTGTTTATATTTTCCATCAAATACTGTAAATTTGCTAGGTTATCTGTTACTATTAGCGTGTCATCAGCGTATCGTATATTGTTAATTAACTCTCCGTTAATGTTCATACCAATGTTTTGCTCTAGGAGTGATTCCTGACATACTGTTTCGCTATATATATTGGAGAAAGCACACAACCCTGACACACACTTCGAGGAATCTCAATTTCTTCGGTTAACTCATTATCAATCTTGATTTTTGCTGTTTGTCCCCAGTACAACCTGGATATGATGTTAATGTCGCGACTGTCGATGTTTTTGCTTCTTAGGATTTCATACAGCTTTTGGTGTCTGACTTTATCGAAGGCCTTCTCAAAATCTATGAAAAATACGTAGAGGTCTTGGTTGACATCCAAACATCTTTGCATTAACACACTCAGACCAAACAAAGCTTCCCGTGTTCCCAGGCCACTTCTGAATCCAAACTGTTTGGCGCTTATGTCCTTTTCTAGTTTATTAAATATTCTTTTGTGAATTATTTTTAAAAATACTTTTAGTGCGTGGCTCATCAATGCTATAGTTCTGCGGCCTGAACACTCTCTGGCGTTATTCGTCTTCGGGATTGTGACAAAATTAGAGGAGAGCCATTTCTTTGGTATGATGCCTGTTCTATAAATGGTGTTAAAGAGGTTCAATATTATTTCAAGTGTGTCGTCGTCTATAAGTTTCAACAATTCTACAGGAATTTCATCTGGTCCTGCAGCTTTACCCTCTTTGGTGTTCCTTATAGCATATTCTATCTCGCTTTTTAGGATTTCAGTCCCTGTTGTGTCGTCTGTAGGTTCTGCCACTGCAATTTCTGGTCTTTCATCTGCAAAAAGTTCTTCAATGTATTCTGTCCATCTTGCCAGTTTTTCATTTAAATCTGTAATTATTTTACCTTTTTTGTCTTTTACTATGGATGCTTGTTTCACTTTTTTACCTGTTATTTCCTTGATCTTCTTATGAATGTTAAAGCTATCATACTTTCTTTCATATTCTTCTATTTCCTTGCAGTTTTCCAAAACCCACTTCCCTTTGACTTCTCTAATTTTTCTCTTAATCTCACGGTTCACTTCTTTGTATTTTGTCTCGTTGGTTTTATTTCTTCGCCTTTCCTCCATGAGGTACAAAATTTCGTTTGTCATCCATTCCTTTTTCTTAGTTTTGCTTGGAGCTAAGGAGCCTTCAACAGCTGTCATAAGGGCCTTTTCTATCTCCATCCATTTGTCCTCTACATTGTCTGCTGTGTTCCTATTTTTTGCATCGAGGTTTCTAAGATTGTTGTTTACCTGTTCTCTTGTTCTTTCCAGTATAGTTGCGTCTTTCAGTTGCTTAAGCAATCATATATCTTTTGTTTAGCTGCATTTTTCTGTAGTTTCTTGAATCTTATATTTACTACAGCTAAGCTGTATCCTGAATAAAGGATATGCGCTCCCTTTTCTCTGAAGTTTTTTGAATAGTCCAAAATCTACTACTATAACCATTCAACTGATCAAATCGTTTATGAACTATTAGATAGTTAGATCTCCTATAGCTGACCTAAATTAGCCTATACCTGTCCACTGCTAAACGTAGGCCGTAAAATTATTTTCCACCTATCTCTCTTAAGCTTCTTGCATTCAATTTGTGTTTATGCTCTTTGTATCATCCGTCAATCTAATCGGTGGTCGTCTTCTGCTTCGATATGCCTTTTGTCTTGGTCACTATTCCAGAATCTTTCTGGTCCACTTTCATCCATCAATCTGGTAATATGTTCGGCCCAAGCCATGGCTATTCTTTTAACTGCATCTGTGATTCCGGTTATTGTTATTTCTATAATTGGTACTTTATCACCGATGGTACTGCCTTACATTGATCTTTGCATAGCGTCTAGTGTAATTCTTATTTTATTTATTATTCTTTTTGTCAGAGTTACTGTTTTCGCACCATATGTAAGAACCGGTAAAACACATTGGTCAAAAACCTCCCTTTTCAAAAAAACTGGAATATTAGACTTGAAAATGTTGTTCAATCTACCAAAGGCAGCCCATGTGAGACCTAACCATCTTTGTGCGTATTTCAGTTGTCTGATTATCGGTGGTCGATTGTGATGGTCGATCTACCTATTAGTACATTCTTTCACGGTTTTTGCTCTAAATTTTAAAGAACTGCTTGGATTGACATGAAATTTGGCACATGCATAGCTTACATGTCAAAGAAAAAAAAATGATATTGTGTCGATGTGTGCTTTTGCCCTGGGGGTGACTTTCACCCCCTCTTGGGGGAGAAAAAATATATGTCCAAAATAAGTCCGGAAATGGATAAACTTACTAATTTTAAGTAACTTTTGTTTTATAGAGCTTTTTCGCCAAGTCATCACTTTTCGAGTTATTTGCGAGTGAATATGTTCATTTTTCAACAAAATAACTACATTTTTAGACGGTTTTTCTCAAAAAACTCAAAAAAAAGTAATTTGTCGAAAAAAACGTTCTTAGCAAAAATATAGCCTGTAAAAAAGTAAAAAAAAATGGTGTACGCGTTAAGTCTCTGGACCTCGTAGAACCAGAGTTACAGCCAATGAAAAATATATTCATATTCACCAAATTTCAAATAGAAAATTTCGAAGTAAAATATCCATAAAATGAAGCACTTTTTGGGAAAAACCCATTTTAACTTTTTTAAAGTGTTTAAAAAAGCTCTATTTCTGTTTATAAAAAGTTTTTACCATTAAATTTAAGCAAGTTACGCTCTGGTCCCTTTTGTTTTGGCAAAAATAAATCGAGAAGACCACGCCCTAATTAGCAACTTAAATGAAATTAATCGTTACCGCTCCACAAATTATTTTACTTATGTCGAGTTTATATCATCTGTAAGTTTCATCGATTCAAAGTGTTTATTTTTGAAAAAAAATTGGTTTCAAAATAAAATTTTTAAAAATTTTAATTTTGAAAAATATGCTTTTCTTCAAAATAACTTAAAAAATGTTAGAGATGCCAAAAATCTTGAAAAACAAAAAAGTGGGCATTGCTTTTCTGAATATCATGTAATTTTTTGTTTTTCTGTTAGACAAAATTAATTAAGATTTGGTGTTTCTAAATTTGCATACATTCGTGATCAGTGACTCGTTCAACCCCTTTTAACTACAGCCCTTTCAAAAATAAGGACTTTAAACCGATGAAACTTACAGATAATATAAACAATACATACACGAGTCAATAAACTTGTGAAGTCGTAACGATTAAGTTCAGAGATACTAATTAGGAGGTGATTTTCCCGATTTTTTTACCAAAAAAAGGGACTAACCTTATTTTGAGCGTAACTTGTTTACTATTGATGCTAGAAATTTTTTTTTGTAAAACAGAAATGATGCTTTTTTAAACACTTTAAATAAGTTTTAATGAGTTTTCCCCGAAATATGCTTCATTTTTGGTTATTTCACGTTAAAGTATTCCCTTTGGAATTTGACGAAAATGAACCTATTTTTAATCAGCTATATCTCTGCTTCTGCTAGCTATAAATACGTAATATACCTAATATACGTGATATTTGCGAAAAACCGTCTAAAACGTGGTTATTTTGTTAAAAAAATGAAAATATTCACTGGCAAATAACTCGAAAATATTGACTTAGTGAAAAAACTCTATAGAACAAAAGTTACTTAAAAGTAGTCAGTTTATCCATTTCCGGACTTTCTTTTTTACGAACATTTTTTCACCCCCAAGAGGGGTGAAAACCACCCCCGGGGCAAAAGCACATATCGGCACAATATCACTTTTTTTCTTTGACTTGTTAGCTATGTGGATGCCAAATTTCATGTCAATCCAAGCGGTTCTTTAAAATTGAAAGGTTTTGCAATATTTTACCGTTAAAGAACGGACTATATGGCTTTCAATTTGAATTTTATCGCTGACTACAAGGTTGGTCATACATTTTGTCTTTGAAGTATTAATTTTAAGACCAATTATTTTTGACGCTTCATGGATCGTTTTCAGCATTTTGTATCTTTATCAACGTATAGGCGTATAGCTGACTGCAAATTCAGATACTCTAATTTAAATTTCCTTTTCTTGTTTTATCCTAATGTTTTTACTGTACAATTTTTTTGAAGGCTGTGTATTATTAAATAACCACTGACTAAGTGAATAAAGTATGGACGTGAAGATCAGGCCTGAATATAAATTTTCAGATATCAAATTGCGCAAACCACCCTGTATATCACATAATTAATTTATGAAAATTTCCTTATCAATCCTTAGAAATCCAGGTCTGTTTAAACTGCTCCACTTTGCTAGCGGTAGCTGCTTCTCGGTGCATTTTGATTCCTTTATAATTTACCAGTCCAAATTGCCCGGTCGGCAGTTTTATTTTAGCGACAATTACAAAGTACATCTAATGAAATTACTTTCTCAAAGCAGCACCATTTTGCAGAATGCAAACGAAATTTAACGTTTTATCTTTGGCGCTGAACCGAAAGTAAAGGGAGAATGCGCTCACCGAATGTGGGAATATAATATATCGTTTTAGAGTGTTAGAGAGACAAAGAAGTAATTTCGTTTTAAGTGTCATGGCTTAAAAAAGTGAGACAGTTATTGCTTAAGACCTTTTTGCCACTACAATGAAAATAAAACCTTAATTTGATCTCAAATTGTAGATATTTCGTGTTTAAAATAATAAGAACCACATGAAATTTTCATAAAAGCTCCAATTTCTGCTTGGCTATCTGTACATATGTTAATCCCCTGCAGTGCGAAGGCCTCAACTTGTTTTTTCTTGCCCACTGCAATATTGCAAAAATCTTCCTGAAATAGAGGGGTATATTCTTCTAGTAGAATAGAAATATTGAAATTTCAACCACTACAGAATATTCCTGCACCAGAACCTTCTGCAGTTTAGACCCGTCCGTATACCAGGTGTAACTCTGCAGTCTGGGTCGAGAGTTTTCTCTGTCCCATTGCATTCCTCTCGTGGGCAAATAGGGCAGTCAATGAGGGTATTTGGTTTCGAATTCCATCCTACTCTATCGGTTTACTTGATATTTTCATAGTAAGTAGGGAATTGCACAAGAAATAAAGTCTACCCTATGCCGATATGCGCTTTTATCTTGAGGGTGGTTCCCACCCCTTTTCGGGGGTGGAAAATTTTTTGGTTAAAATAATCACAAGTGGCTAGTGAACTTAATTCTAAGCAAAAGCTGTTGTATAATTTTTTTTGAGAACTCAATACTTTTTGAGTTATTCGTGGTTGAAAATTGGACATTTTCATTGAAAAATGACACCTTTTCGGACGGTTTGTCGATTGAACACAAAGAGACTCGTTACTTCATAAATCTTCTAGTTATAATATAAAATGAGATATGGTAGGTGAGAAGAGTTTGTTTTTTTGATGCATGCTCAAATCGGTGTATTCAACTTGAAATAACAGAGAAACGGTCGATTTTAGGTGTATACTGCCACCAATAACTTTTGTAGTGCTTGAAAGGACCTTTAAAATGAGTAATATTAAATGTCGATTACATTCCAACTAAGCGAGATAAGCTTCAAGAAACTTGACGACCAATGTATTTTAAGAAAAAAATGAGAAATATATTAGCCCCTCATCCATCAGAATTTAATTACATCGTTTTCCTTCTACAATACTTTTTAATATAGTGTTATTTCTATGTTCAAAAAGTTGGACGGGTTTAAAATGAATGGTTTTTGAAAAAAATGGAGCGCATTTTTAAATTTTCTTAAAAATCTTTTTTTCTGCATGTAACTCGGAAATTATAAGAGATACGAGAAAAAAGATATGTAGGGTTTTTAAGATAAAAATGTTGTTTTTGTTTTTATTACTGTATCTCTTATGATTTTCAAGTTACATGCAGAAAAAGGGAGATTTTTAAGAAAATTTAAAAATGCGCTCCACAATTTGATCTTATTTTTTTTCAAAAATCGGTCATTTTAAACCCGTCCAACTTTTTGAACATAGAAATAACACTATAGTGATAGGTATTGTAGAAGGAAAACGATGCATTTAAATTCTGGTGGATGAGGAGTTAATGCACTTCTCATTTTTTCTTAAAATACATTAGTTATCCAATTTTTTACAGTATATCTCGCTTAGTGTGAATGTAATCGACCTTAAATATTACTCATTTTAAATTTTAAGAACTACAAAAGGTATTGGTGGCATTATACTACACCTAAATTCAGGGCCCCCGCAAGGATGACTGGCGCCCGCGTGCGGGACATTATTTTAGCGCCCTTTTAAATCTACTATATGAAACTAATAAATATTTTTTGAGACCGGAAGTCCCTGAAAACTTCTATAATGTTTATTTTAATAAGTTACAGTGGTGAAAATAAGAGAGAAAATTTAGTGTGATTTTTAATTGCAAATATTTAATTCAAAAGAATCTTTTTATTTATTTTAAGGGACTGTCGGCCCTCGGCAATAACGTTATCTTTTATGCTGCGTTTAAATTTTTTAAAAATACTTATTAGTTTTCCCAGGATTCGAAAAAAATGAATACATTTAAAACACATTGGAAATTTTGACAGGCGACATTTTTCGCCTTTCCCCTTACATTTTTTTGCAACATTAATGAAACACGCTCTATATTAAAATAAAAATATAGATTTAAGTAAATAAACAATAATATTTTGTCATTTCAAAGTTTTCAAACAAATTTTATACAGGGTGTCTGCATAACTAGGAACCATATGGGAAACTGTTTTATTATTAATTTTACGAGAAAAACTTATTCTTCATAAAAGGTTCTGCATTGTCTAGAACCCAAAGTGCAACCATCAAATATCAAATTTTATGAATCTTATACAAGGTATGTCAAAACAAAAAATATTAATTTCGCTAAAGAGTAAATTGTTTTTAATGATTACACAATATTGAAAAGTTGTTATGAAAAGTTGTTCAGCATGAAAAACTATGTTTTTTTATGCAATTACATCCTTCTAATTGAAATATTGTAATCTAGAAAGGCACTTTACTCTTGATCGAAACTCATATTTTTTTCACATATGTATCTCATATAAAGTTGATAAAATTTGATAGAATTTGATGGTTGCATCTTAGATTTTGGACCAAAAAAAGCTTTTCATAATAGTTATTTATGTGTTAAGAGCGAAAAATGATACATTTTTGGTTGAGAGTAATAGTTACCGCGCGACGCGAAGCGGAGAGCGGTAATTACTCGAAAGCAATAATGTCACTTTATGCTTGTAATACATACATTTTTTCTACAATCACTTAATAAAATGAAACTATTTTTAAATCATTAACTTTATGAATTTGAATGTTCAAGTTGTTTGTATTGTATGATTGTATGGTTGCTACGAACGACACGCGTTTTTTAAACTTTAACGCGCTAAAGCGATAAAGTGACGGACTCAGTAAACGTCAACTTTTCGTGCCATTTTCAAGAAAAAAGTCTTCTTTATCAAGTGATTGTAGAAAAATAAATCTTTATTGTACAATAATTGTACTTTTTAACAGCGCCCTTTTCATTTATCAGAAATAATGTGATAAGTCTTTTATTATTACAGTGGAACCCCGATAAGTCGGCCCCCGATAACCCGGAAGTCCGGCTAACCCGGAGCGATTTTCATCAGATAAACATTTTGATTTTCAATATTTTGTATTTTTCAATTTAATTGTGGCTTATTTCCAATCAAAATAGTTCATTATCAGACAAACCTTTCAACAATAAAAATGTATGTAATATAATATTTGAGACATAATGTGTACTTATGTGTGTAATTTGAACTATACGATATTAAAAATGACTCATAGCACACGCCGCAGAAACAACAGCCACCTGTCTGTAGTATCTATTCCTTTTTATTTCAAACTGTCAGCATTGTTTAGGAAAGACTATTTAAAAAATTCTTTTATAAACAATGGTCTTTAGTATTGTGTGTCTTGTATTGTTCGCTTCCATTTGCTTACGTTTGGGTTTGGTGTTTTTTTTAGTAATTTTAATGAGTAGGTACTGTGCATATTTATAAATTTAATATATTTCATGTTATTTCAATTCTAACGGAGTTTATCTGTAAGTATACCGTATTTTATTAATTTTTACCATATTCTCCGGCTATCTCGGATTTTCGATAACCCGGATCGGTCGCGGTCCCGATTAATCCGAGTTATCGAGGTTCCACTGTATTAATTAATTAATCATTAATAATAAAAGAGTTACCGCATTGTTCGTAATAAATGAAAAGGGCGTTGGATGTCTATAATTTGAGAAAAAAATGTTTCAATTAAAAGGATGTAGGTAATTGCATATTAAAACATAGTTTTTAATTAATTCCAAACAACTTTTCATAATAATAATTTTCGATATTGTGAAATATAAGGTACTCTTGATCGAAATTCGTATTTTTTATACTCGTATAAGATTGATAAAATTTTATATTTGGTTGCATTTTAGTTTTTAGACTATGCAAAACATTTTACGAAGAATAAATTTTTCCCTAAAATTAATAATAAACAGTTTCCCATATGGTTCTAAGTTACGCAGACACCAATATCTTAATTATCTTTTTTTTTCAAAATAAATTGTAAATTGTGAATTGTGTGAATTGTGGATAAAATTAATTATTATTATTCTATGTAATGATTATGATACCATTTTTACAATTAATTTAATTTCCACACCACTTAAAATAACAACAAATAAAAAAGATTGTCCAATATTTTTTACACGAAAACAAAAGTTTAAATTCAGGGCAGAATAAACCCAACGGATACTGCAATAATAGTCGTAATTATTAACAACAATATAAAATAAAATTTTAAACCTTTCATGCAGGAAACCACCCGTTCACCAGTAACAGTAAATAATGTTTGTGCTATAGACGCATAGACAAGAAGGGGAGAGTAAACGATTCATTTATAGGAGTAAAACTGCTTGATTCAGCAAGTTGTGTTTGTGTATGCGAGTAAAACTGCTAAGTTGTGTTATGGGTGTTAATTTATGTTTCTACTCGTCAAGGAGTGTGATTTGATGTTTATTTGACTATCTTGAGTGTCGCTTTAGTTTACAACATAAAATCGATTGGATGGTATGCCAAGCGTAATTCAATATATGTACTTCAAAGAAAAAAATTAGGAAGGAAAAACAAAATGCAATGTATTTTAGACAGAGTAAGTTCAACATTTCAGGACGGTTTTTGATATTTCTCTAGCTGTTCATGAAATAATTAAAATTGTATATAAAAAATGATTATCTGATTTAAAATAAATATTTCTTATTTACCAAACCTTCGGTTTGGCGCCTCTTTGGGGTAACGCTCGCGTGCGCCGCACGCGTTGCACGCCCGGTTATGGGGGCCCTGACTAAATTCGACTGTTTCTCTGTTATTTCAAGTTGAATAAACCGATTTGAGCATGCACCAAAAAACAAACTCTTCTCACCTACCATATCCCTCTTTGTATTATAACTAGAAGATTTATGAAGGAAGGATTCTCTTTGTTTTTTGATAACCTACAAAAATGTTTTGTATAGTTTTTTAGTTAGGTGCATAGTTCTTAAGATATTCGCAAAAAACCGTTCGAAAAGGTGTTATGTTTCAATGAAAATAGCCAATTTTCAACCACGAATAACTCAAACAGTATTGAGTTTTCAAAAAATATTATACATGAGTTTTTGCTTAGAATTAGGTTCTTTAGCCACTTCTGTGGTTATTTTAACCAAAAATTTCCTACCACCGAGAAGGCAACCACCCCCAAGATAAAAGCACGCATCGGCATTGGGTAGACTTTGAATTAGGAGATAGGTAGAGGCTATTTCCAAAATTTTATTAAAATCCATGCAGTAGGATATAATTCGGTGGTAATATCCTATCCTTGCTCCCACTGACTGGCATAAAATGTCCACTTGAAAAGGTACTTGCTCTGAAGATTGCTTTGTGGGCCGAAAGCGCTCCGCTACTAGAAATTAGATGCTTTGAATAATTTTAAATTAAAGGGCCTAGCCGGGTAAGATGATGAAAAGTGCCCCCAACTCGATTCGAACTCCATATAGGTCACCGTTTAGCATATATAGTGAAACTAACTTTCTAAAATTTTTAGCCCCCTAGGTGATCATGTGACCCACCTAGAGCCTAATTAGAGTTTTTATGTTTTTATTTTTTATCTCAGCCGCATCGAGAACTAGCGAAAAACTTTAAATAAAAAAGTTGTAAACTTTAAAAAGTTTTGTCCGAAAAAAATTTTGTTTTTAATTTTTGGCGGGAACTTTATATTTTAGAACGATTTCAAAATTTTAAATGAGTATAAAAAAAAATAACTAAGACATTCGTTTTCACAAAAAAAATTTATAACGTGTATTTTTGCATAATGTTTCACCCTGAATTTTTTCAAATTTTTTAAATTGGTGAAACGCTCCTTTAAAAATAAAAAAAACGCATTCTTTCGGTTTTTTTTTTTGTTTTTTGATACAATTTTATACATATTTTTCAAAAAAGGTAACACCGTCACTGGAGTAGGTAAAAAGCTGAAAAATAATTGGGGTTTATTTAATAAAAATTTTTTGTAACGCCATCCATTTTCAAGATACAGGGCGTTGAAAAAAAAAATTTACACATTTTTTACGATTTTGCCGAAACTGCTGGCAACATTGTAATAAAATTTGGCGAGTTTTAAGAGGTAATTGTTGTTCATTTTTTGACATACAATTAAGAATTTTATATTTATCATTGGCGCCCATAGGGGTAATGATCTGAACTTTTTAAAGAAAAAAGATAGTACGCCACTAACATATTTCAAACTAACAATCGTTTTTGAATTCCTCGTTCAATTTGTGACAAAAAATCTATCCTCCTATTTTTTCATACGAGGCGCCGTTTTGCTGTAAAAAATAAAATATCTTACCGCTTCCAAAGTATTCGAATTAGTTTTTATAAATTGATGTACGAAGTACGAGTTTATGACATGTATGTACTTATAGTAGTATTTTATTTCATAGAAGTTCGAATACTTTGTAACGGTTAAGATGTTTTATTTTTTGAATAAAAATGGCGCGTCGAATGAAAAAATAGGAAGATAGATTTTTTGTCACAAATTGAACGAGGAATTCAAAAACGATTGTTAATTTGAAATATGTCAGTGGCGTACTATCTTTTTTCTTTAAAAAGTTCAGACCATTACCCCTATGCGCGCCAATGATAAATATAAAATTCTTAATTGTATGTCAATAAATGTAGAACAACTACCTCTTAAAACTCGCCAAATTTTATTACAATGTTGCCAGTAGTTTCAGCAAAATCGTAAAAAATGTGTAAAATTTTGTTTTCTTCAACGCTCTGTATCTTGAAAATGGATGGCGTTACAAAAAATTTTTATTAAGCAAACCCCAATTATTTTTCAGTTTTTTACCTACTCCAGTAACAGTGTTATCTTTTTTGAAAAATATGTATAAAATTATATCAAAAAACAAAAAAAAAACACCGAAAAAATGCGGTTTTTTATTTTTAAAGGTGCGTTTCACCAATTTTAAAAATTTGAAAAAATTCAAGGTGAAATATTATGCAAAAATACATGTTATATATTTTTTTCGTGAAAACGAATGTCTTAGTTATTTTTTTATACTCATTTAAAGTTTTCAAATCGTTCTAAAATTTAAATTTCCCGCCAAAAATTAAAAACAAAATTTTTTTCGGACAGAAATTTTTAAAGCTTACAACTTTTTTATTTAAAGTTTTTCGCTAATTCTCGATGCGGCTGAGATAAAAAATAAAAACACAAAAACCCTAATTAGGCTCTAGGTGGGTCACATGACCACCTAGGGGGAAAAAATTTTAGAAAGTTAGTTTCACTATATATTCTAAACGGTGACATATATGAAATTCGAATCGAGTTGGGGGCACTTTTCATCATCTTACCCGGCTAGGCCCTTTCAATTCATTAATTTGTCACAAGTGTGTACAGAACTTATCAGTATTTTGCATTTAACAAACCAAACCTCGTGTTATATTATTATTTAACAAAAAGTATGTAGGAATTAAAAATATATAGCATCATCTTTAAGGGGAAAGGAACAAAATGCAAAATTTTGACGCTAGTCAAAATTTTCAATGTAGTTTTAATGTAATCATTTTTTTTGAATCCTGAGAAAACTAATAAGAATTTTTGAAAAATTTAAACGCAGAATAAAAGATTACTTTGTTACCGAGGGCCGAAAGTCACTTAGAATTAATAAAAAGTTTCTTTTGAATGAGATATTTGAAATTAAAAATCACACTACATTTTCTTTTAATTTTACACCCCTGTAACTTATTAAAATATACATTATATAAGTTTTCAGGGACTTTCTGCCCTCGGTAATAACGCAATCTTTCATTCTGCGTTTAAATTTTTCAAAAATACTTATTAGTTTTCTCAGGATTCGAAAAAAAATTAATCCCATTTAAATAGCATTGAAGCCTATTAAGGGGATGGGTACGTATTTTCGGCTGCAATATTATTCAAATAGGGATTAATTTTTTTCGAATCCTGAGAAAACTATTAAGTATTTTTGAAAAATATAAACGCAGAATGAAAGATTACGTTCTTACCGAGGGCCAAAAGTTCCTGAAAACTTCTATAATGTTTATTTTAATAAATTACAGGGGTGAAATCTAAGAGAAAATGTAGTGTGAGTTTTAATTTCAAATATCTTATTCAAAAGAAACTTTTTATTTATTCTAAGGGACTTTCGGCCCTCGATAATAATTTAGTCTTTCATTCTGCGTTTAAATTTTTTAAAAATATTTATTAGTTTTTTCAGGATTCGAAAAAAAATGGACACTATGTCCGTGGCGATATTTTCCAAATTGAACATTCGCTATCTTTATCATACAACGTACTGAGTCAAATAGAATAAAGATGACAAGACAGTGACAGTTTTAAATATTTGACATGGCATCGGGAATATTTTGAATTGTTGATTAAATAATATTGATAGTGTATTTGATAAATAATTGATTTAAGACGTGAACTTAATAAAAAGTTATTTATTGTTTATTATTTATTAGAGGATATTAGAGGATTATTAGAGGATACATCAGATATATATTCTGTGATCCAAGTATTTTGTTGGCAAAGATGTTCAAAATGGTAAGCATTCCATAGTAACAATATATTATTAAAAAATCACTTTAACACTTTTCCTTTTTTCTCGATTGAGTATTAGTTTCTGTTATACATATAAATTATTACAATCATTGAATACATAATTAGTGAAAAAAATATCACATTTATTAACTGAATTAATAATTTGCAATTATACAAATAACAGTTATCCAAGAACATTCAAAAGCCATCTCTTTAAAGTTAATGATGACATTGTCAAGTAGAATGACATTCTAGTAATGTTTACATATCCATACCAGTGTGAATGTTACTACACGTAATTTGCCGTGTAAAGACAGAAAAATTAGGGAAAGCCGTAAAATATTTGGGAATTATGTACCGATGGCTTTAATACAATTTTTGACTAACAATATACCTCAAAATAAACCAAAAAATCACACATTTTTTAGTTTACAACCGCAATATTTTTAGGAGCGACCATAAAAGGCTTTCTTTCAGCAAAGAATGATTCGAAACGACCTTCTTTTGTAGAAGGTCCTGTTTCGCTTTAAAATTTCCTTTAATCTCCCGGAATTACATTTGCAATCTTCTCTCCCGGATCGCTTTTTCGTAATTTCTTACTAAGTTTTTATGGGTAATCTAGCCATCTCCTCGAATTTTCTACATAGCGGGAATTTTCTAATAGGATTTCAATTCCAACTTTATAATTAGCGAAAATCCCTTTCTTACAACTTCTTGAACTTTTCTATACGCGCTCCTCCGCAGGAATTTTTCCTCTTGAGGGATCTACTAGACACGATCTTAACTTTCCTATTACCTAATGAATGTTGGTATTACCTGGATAGGATTTCGATGATAAATGGTAACATGGAAGTTTTTAAGACGCTAAAAGATTTAGATGAATCTTAAGTCGAGGAAATAACATTCATTTCTCGTATACCGTAGTGAAATATAAAGAAAGTTTTTTAGAGACACAATTTTTATTAATACATAGTATATTTTTCTTTGCCAATATATTTGCACCTCACCTTCTAGATCATAATTATTCTTTCAATGAAGAGTTTCAAATTCTGCATATCCAAAATAAAGGCCTTAAGCTATCTTTTTTAGAATCTATGGAAATTAATAAACTGAAAAATAGAGATATAATTCTCAGATATAGTTCAGATATAGATATATTCTCAGATATAATTCTCAGATAATACAGATATAAATATCATTAGACAAATAGCAGTAAACAATGGCTATAACGAACAAACAGTTAACAACATTTTAAACCAAAAACTCCATAAGAAAGCCTTGAAATTAGTGTATCCACCACCACAGAAAGAACCCAGTACCTTCTGCTCTCTCACATATACTGGCAAAATAACAACAAAAATAGCCAGATACATAAAAAAGAAAGGAATAACACCAGCTTTCAGAACTAACAACAACTTAAGCAAACATATTAAAAACAATAAAAGCCGAAAGAGAAAGCAACTACAGAGTGGTGTGTACAAACTAACTTGTGGTGACTGTCCGAAAACTTACATCGGTCAAACTGGCAGAACTTTTGACAAACGGATAGCAGAACACAAAAGGGCTTTCAACAATAGAAAAACAGACACTTCTACATACACACTTCACCTTCTAGATCATAATCATTCTTTCAATGAAGAGTTTCAAATTCTACATATTCAAAATAAAGGCCTTAAGCTATCACTTTTAGAATCAATGGAAATTAATAAATTGAAAAATACAGATATAATTCTGAATGACCAACTCGAGACAAACAGCTCCCCACTCCTCAACCTCTTCAGTTAAAGACTTAAAAAGGCAAACACATTGTAAAATATATCACTTGAGAAAGGCACTTTGCCAAAACAGCTGTAGTAATAACATAGTTGTAATAAATTTTGTGGAAGTATAGAAAAACAAACGTTTTTCAGTGTTTTATTGTGAGAGATATAATTCTGAATGACCAACTCGAGACAAACGGCTCCCCACTCCTCAACCTCTTCAGTTAGAGACTTAAAAAGGCAAACACATTGTAAATTATATCCCGAACAGGGAGAAGTTGGTTTTTTGCGGTTTCCCAACTTCATTGCACAATTATACCTGTTCGTTCCAAGAAAATAGCCGCAACTATTTTCTCCACTCGAACGCTCACTGTCCACGCTGCGCTCAAAAGCCACCTCCTGACCGCCGACGAGGGACGCAGGCTTGCCTGTCGTTGTACAAAGGTTTCTAGGGAGATTGGTCTAGAGCAAAGCACGGACAGTACACGTAAATGTCTATGGAACCAACAACAATCCATCAAAACTTTCTTCTCTGTTGACTTTTAGCCTTCTGGACACCACCGTCCGGCATAACCAAGGAAAAACACCAGGACACGACACTTGCCCCAGTGCGGTTTTCGGACTGTTTGCTTTACTGCCAACACAATACATTCACTTCAAACCCTGAAGAGGACAAAATCCTAAACGGGGAAGCACATTGAACGCATTTCTTCTAAGCATTATCTAGACAAGCAAATCAAACAATGTGGCTGGCTGGTAAATTATATCACTTGAGAAAGACACTCTGCCGAAACAGCTGTAGTCACATAGTTGTAAATAATAAATTTTGTGGAAGTATAAAAAACAAAAGTTTTCAGTGTTTTATTGTGAGCCAATATATTTCATTATGGTACAGGGTATTCAAGAAGGTATTTAGAAAAAGTGATATTTTCTATTCTTGGATAAGTTGAAGAATTCAGTAAATTGATTAATATGTACGTGGCAAAGAAAACATACACTTTTTTAAATATGACATCCTGTATATTTTCTCATCATTTTAGGTGTCTTTCATAATGGCTAACGTTTCCACTTCGGAAATTTATTATTTTTCAATATTTTGACAACGATTTCCGAAATGGAAATTGAAACGTCAAATAACCTTTATTTCAAACTACTTTTCTATGAGATACCATAAGAAAATAGCTTCAAAACAATATAAATAATTAAGAGACTAAGTTTTCATTCTGGAATCAAATCCGGAAACAATAGAAATTACCACAAATGAAGATCTTAATATAAGTGCACAGGAAGTATGAAAAACACTCGAAAAGCTGAAGAACAGAAAAGCTGCAGGTAAGGATGGAATACCAAACAAATTACTGAAATATTGTGGAGCAGCCATGACAGAACAATTAACAACATTAATTAACAAAATCATAAAACACAATAAAATACCGGAAGAATGGAGAACGAGCGAACTAATTCTACTGTTCAAAAAAGGAGATAAAAAGCAGCCAGAAAACTACAGATGTATCAACTTGTTAAATACAATCTAAATCTTACAACTAAAAGCTTACAAGACGTAATGAATCAGAGGATAAATTTAGCAGATGAACAACAGGGTTTTCGTACTGGAAGATCGTGTACAGATGCAATATTTCATGAAAATTGGTGGGCAGTTAGAGGATACCTCAAGGAACAAAGATGACATGACGCCAACTTGCGTTTTTACCCTGGGGGTGGATGCCACCCCTTTTCTGGGGTTAAAATTATTTTATTAAAAATAATACCAGAAATCGATAGAGGGGCAAATTCTAAGCAAAATTTGTTATATTAAGTTATTAACATAAATCAATATTTTTTGAGATATTAAAGATCAAAAATTTTATTTTTTCGTAAAAAAATGCATGTTTTAAAGCGGTTTTTCACGTATAACTCAAAAACTATTAGCTTTTACAAAAAAAGTATTCTTACCAAAATTGAACACAATAAAAAATTGAATACACCGTTCACTCAAAGTACTAAACTAATGTTAATTCAAAGTGAGTTATGGGTAATTAAATATATATTTTTTTCGATGAGTACTCAAATCTAAGTATTCAAGCTTAAATAACGGGAAAACGATGCATTTTATAAAATATACCTGCTAAACACTTATCAAACTACTTCAGAACACCTAACAAATGAGCTCCAGAATAAGTTAATAGCATCAAAATTAAGCAAGTTATGATGAAACTAAGAGAACCCTTTCGAATTTTTTAGGAAAAAGTGTAAAATAAAACATACGCCATTTCCACAAGAAGTAAAATTTATACTAATCCTTACAAAAATTTCTTTGTATTAGCATAAGTAATGATTTTAATAATTTTCACCAGTTTAGTTGCATATTTTTAAAGAAAAGATATAATTTAAAAAAATCTGAATTTTTAAAATTATCATTTTCATTTTCTTTTAATAATAACTATAAAAATACTCAATATACGTAAAAAATGGTAAATAACTAAATTTTAGTTTTTTCAATATCAAATATTATACCTTCTTTACCATTTCTGTAGGGTGAAAAATAACCGAGATAAACACGTTTAAATCTTAAATTTTGCTGCGAGAACCATGTAACCCGTGACCATTTAATCTTAGATTTTTAAAAAAGTAAGCGGTTTAAAAGATTAAGTTCAACGTAATTTAATAGCCTTTGTAATTAACTTTCAAACCGTTTTTAAGTGAACCTGATATCTTAAAAATTAACTGAGTTATTAAAAAAAAAACTATAACATTTTTTGAAAAAATTTTTAAAAGATAAAGTTTGAAAATTTTTGGAGCATAAATTTTAATGCTATTAACTGGTTCGGTATCTCATATGATAGATAGTTCTAAGTACTTTTACAAATGTTTAATAAGTTTATGTTATAAAGTGCATCATTTTCCCGTAATTTAAGCTTGAATACTTAGATTTGGGTACTTGCCGAAAAAATATGCATTCAATTACCTGTAACTCACTTTTAGTTAATATTAAACGATTTTTTTAGTAAGGAGTTTGTTTAATTTTTTATTAGCTTCAATTTTGGTAATAATAACTTTTTTGTAAAAACATAGTTTTTGAGTTATCTATGAAAAATCGGTTAAAAACATGCATTCTTCTTACGAAAAATTAAAATGTTTGATGTTTAATAACTCAAAAAGTTTTGACATATTTTAATAACTTTATATAACAAATTTTGCTTAGAACTTGTCCCCCTATCTAATTATGGGGTTATTTTTAATAAAATAATCTTCACCCCGATCAGGGGTGGCATCCACCCCCAGGGTAAAAGCGCAAGTTGGCATCATGTCACTTTTGTTCCTTAACCCTTAAACGCGCAACCTTTTTTAGGTTCCATGTACGTACGCCCAAGGGTGGGTAAAAAATGCCCACCTCGAAAATAGCTAATATATTTATTGAGAGTTGTTGGAAATGGATTAAACTTAAGAATCTTATGCTTAATAAACACATCATCTTCTTAAATATTAAGATAAACAATTTACAAACCTTACAACAACATTAAAATTTACATCAAAATTAACATAGGTACCAGTAAAGCCAGTAATTCAGATTTGTCGATTTTCTTCACATTCTTCTTTAAGCCTCCTCATTGGCGGATAATTATGTCGATTATGTAATTATACGTCGATAATTATACAGATTGTGTTCCTATCAACGAGAAATTATATAGAGACCTTTAGCAACAAGTTTAACCAAGGGTGTACTTTTTATGCCCACCCATATTTAAATTAAGATATTACTTTCATTTTCAAAAATATCGGTAGAACCGATTTAAGATTCGATAAAAGGCTGTCTTTTTAACAATAAATAATTTTTGGAAAATTTGGAAACACATAATAAATATGTTACAAGGGAATATGCATTAGGTGGACATTTTTTATCCACCCTTGGGCATTTAAGGGTTAAGGTATCCTCTAACTCTAACTGATTACCAATTTTCATGAAAATCGATGGAAGTTCAGCGAAATCGGAGGTAATAGCTCATATCCACCTTCAGTGACTCCACTAATAGGAGATTTTTGGTTTTTATTTTTTTTTTATTTTTTTTTTTGTTTTTTTTTTGTTTTTTCCTATAAATTTAGAACCTAAACCTGTTTATAAATTAAGTCTATTTAGTCTATGTTGTTTCGAAGTAGCAAAATGGTTTATAACGTCATTGTAAAATTTATTATTGCTTTGGAGAGATTTTAAAAGTTTTTTTCTATTGACATTTGAAATTTGAGACAAGTTTGACATTCTCTCTTGTTTCATGGTGTTTCGACAATACGTTTTGACTCTTTTGAGACAAGAGAATCCCGTTCATTTGAGGCAGAATTTGCCCACATTTGAGCACAATAATTTATTAATTTCGGGAACAGTTTGTTGTACCTAATGAATTGCGGTATATAAAATTATACATATTTTGTAACTTATCCCACCTTCCGAAAATATTTGGTTCAGCATATAAACCTGTTAATCCATTTTCTTATTTTATTTGATTAAAGAATGGTGGATAATTTTAAATAAACTTGTCTAATAGATATTTTGAAAATTTTTTGGCGTAACTTTTAAATTTTGAATCGTCAAAGAGGTCAATGACTTATAACAGTGAGTAAATAATAGTTTTGCCTAGTGCAATAGTTTTAACTTTTGCCTGGAGACCATACAATTCCCCGGACATCAAGGCAGCGCCGTCATAAATTTGCCTTACCAATTTATTGTTGATATCAAAAAATTCTAATATGTCCTTTAAAACACCAAAAATATATTCTGTCTTATGGCTTCTACTCACGTCTGAAAACCTAAAAACCTCTCATAAATATTAGACGTAATGCGTATCGAAGAACAATTGATACTTGTGAATGACATGTTACCTCTATCAGTAGTTTCGTCTTCTTCTACCGAAAAGCATCAAAATGTAACTACTAATTGATTCTTTCATTCTGTGCTGTTTTAGGTACGCCGCTAAATGTCTTCTAGTCAGAAAGTAAATTAGAAAATTTGTTAAACAATTTTATTTGTTCTCTATAATTAACTTGATGTAACGAATCCTCCGATTCATCCTGTCCCCTAAATGGTAATTCCTAACAACTTAACAAAAGTACAATATCAATCATTAAACGACGTAAAACTACCGACTTACCTATTTCATAATTTTATCCCGGGCGAGTTTAGGTACGTGCCTTGCTACCGTTTGCAGATCACCGCTCGGCGGATTGGTTTTTGCCGTACTTGCCATGTATGTACTTGCCTTGAAATGTATAACTGGTTGTCTATAGGCTAATATTCCATAGCTTCTTATTACAACCAAATCTTCAATCTGGGGACGGCTTACCGAAACACACAATCGCAATCGGGTCCATGGCTTTGACTATAGGATCATTTTTGAAAAGTCTCTTACGCACAGCGCACAGAGATCACTTACGTATGGGATCGATCGAATTCTTTTAAAAACAATGAATACAATTCAATCTGTATTATCTCACAGATTTTTTTTTTGGTTTTTTTGGGTCAGTGGCGGCTGGTCAGGGTCTGCCGACCCTGACCAGCCGCCACTGCTCCCTCAGATATTCCAGTTAAATAGCGGCCAGTAATTTTTAGATGTTTCTAGTGCTTTTTCGGCTTAGTTTCTTGGGGTAATATGTGGGTTTTCCATCATCTTCTCTAACTTATTCAAATTGGACGCTCTAATACTGCATTAATTCCATTTTTGGTTCAAATTCTCTCCATTAATAGAAATTCCTCTCTTTTTTAAATGTTGCTTATTGAAAAATGTCTTTATTGCGGTTATACATAATATCTTTGAAGATATTGTGTCACACCAACTCACGCTTATGTTCCCCGATAGTGATTGATTGTGTAGCTTTAAGTCGTACATTGTACATGCCATCAAAAGAGTGAATCAACAAGTAAACACCTGGTTCAAAATTGAAAGACTTTAACAAGCGTTCGACAGCCTCCGTTATACATCTGTATTGTATTTCTTTACTCAAAACATTGTGTGGGTTAAAGCCGAAGTAAATTTCGCTCGCTCAAAACGCACAATGCATAATTCGATTGTGAGTTTCACCGTAAACAGCTCTAAAGTTGACATATCATTAAAGGCGTTTCACTCCAATATTATCTAGCCCTGGAATTCTTGTTTATGGAATTTATAACCACATTGAATCAAGCTCTATCTGAGCGGGTAATAATGAAGCTTCATTATAGAGTCGCGTTCTGTTCGAATGAGGCTCTCATGGGTTATTTGTGTGCATTGGTGCTTAGTACCTCGTTACCGCGTAAAATGATGCGTCTCTCTTCGGTTCAATACTCAATGCCGACTTTGAGCACTCTAGGTGGAATTTAACACATAAAGACATTCCGTGCATAATTTAAGGATTTTATGAAACACAGATAGCGTAGGAAACAGAGGTTGAACCTTGCAAAATGGACACAAGTCAGGTTTTATTTTTTTTTCTGGCATATCAAGGGGTGCTTATTATAATACTAACTTTTTCTGAAAAAATTTCGCCCCGGAACCCCCCTTTTCACCCCTTTAAAGGGGGTAATTTATGGTTTTTGCAGAACGTAGCCCTTCCTGTACCTTTTACAGAAAATTTCTTTTATAGAAATATGAAGAGGACTACATTTTCTACGATTTATTTTCGACAGCATCTCTCTATCATCCACCGTTTAGCAAGGGTGGCGCCCCAAAGTTGACAAGTTTTTAAAAAAGATGTTTTTAAAAAAATATATTTTTCCCTAACTGTAACGGAAATTAAAAAGAAATGCTGCGGAAATTATTCACAAATAGATGATTGATTTTTTGGTGTAGGTTTCACTTAAGGGTAATTGGCCTTTTTTAATTACAGGGTGTTACATTTTAAAAAAACCCTTTTTATACCATCTGAACCGTTTATGCTAGAGTAAAAAGACTTTCAGCGATTACCCATGTACTGGTGTTATTTACAAACTTGTATAATGCACCCCCATTTTTTCCCCGGAACCACCCAAAAAATAGAAGAATTAATAAATAAAGTGATTTTCTTGGAATCCTTCACACACAATGTCCTTCATTAATATGCCTCATATATCATGTTGTGCAAGTTATTATTACCCATGCATGGACACTAAAAGCGATTTCCTAGTGCAACCCCTGTAGCCAAAAACAATAAATAAAATGGGGGGTTGACATTTTTTTTTTTGTTTTTTGTTTTTTGATCCATATGGGCATATGCTTCATCAATAGTGCTTTTAAAAAATATATATGGTTATTGCAACATCCCTGCGCAAACCACCCCTATCCTTGAAAATATACTGCAGAAACTACCCCTATACCTTATCCAGCATGTTTTTACGATTTTCTCATTACCTATTCATTTTTTTTAAACAAAATTTATACAAGGTTAAAGACCACTATTTACTCTAAAAATTAGGTCGTATTCATTTTTTTCGTTTAAGCAACCGTTACGGCACAGTGGCGCCGTAAACCTCATATATGCTTTGACGGGCTCCAGTTTTTGTTTATTTTTTCGTCATCTGTTTGTTTTATTGATAAAGTACTTATGTAAAATAAAACAACACAGTGTAACCTACAAATCATGACCTATGCACATTTTACATTCTTTGCTCCCCAAAGCTACAGTGGTGGCCCCAAAATAAATTTTTTCATATTTTCGCCACCTACACGCATTTTATTGCGTTAATGCTACCTTAATAGCACAATATTCACCCCTAAGTGGTCGCTAAGCAGTGGCGGATCCAGGGAGGGGTGATGGGGGCGATCACCCCCCACCACTCTCAAACCAAGTGATATTATATTTGAAGATTATAAAAATATTCATTTATTTTTATAGAAATACTTATATTATATTAATATTATTTTTATGAGATTGACTTTTTATGCTTTAGCGACAGTGGCGGATCCAGCATCGTTAAGAGGGGGGTGCCAATTGGTTAAATTTCTATAAAAATAAATGAATATTTTTATAATCTTTGAATATAATATCACTTGGTTTGAGAGGGGGGGGAGGTGATCACCCCCATCACCCCTCCCTGGATCCGCCACTGCGTAGCGACCACCTAAGGGTAAATATTGTGCTGTTAAGGTAGAATTAATGCAATAAAATGCATGTAGGTGGCGAAAATATGCAAAAATTTATTTTGGGCCACCACTGTGGCTTTGGGGAGCAAAGAATGTAAAATGTGCATAAGTCATAATTTGTAGGTTACACTGTGTTGTTTAATTTTGCATAAGTACTTTATCAATAAAACGAAGAGATGACGAAAAGAAAAACAAAAACTGGAGCCCGCCAAAGCATATATGAGGTTTACGGCGCCACTGTGCCGTAACGGTTGCTTATACGAAAAAATGAATGGGACATAATTTTTAGAGTAAATAGTGGTCTTTAACCTTGTATAAGTTTTGTTTAAAAAGAATACATAGGTAATGAGAAAATCGTAAAAACATACTCGCCAAGGGATAGGGGTAGTTTCTGCAGTATATTTTCAAGGATAGAGGTGGGTTTCGCAGAGATGTTGCAATAACCATATATATTTTTGAAAAGCACTATTGATGAAGCATATGCCCATATGGATCAAAAAGCAAAAAACAAAAAAAAATTTCAACCCCCCATTTTATTTATTTTTTTTGCTACAGGGGTTGCACTAGGAAATTGCTTTTGGTGTCCGTGCATGGGTAATAATAACGTGCACAAAATGATATATGAAGCATATTAATAAAGGGCATTGTGTGTGAAGGATTCCAAGAAAATCAATTTATTTATTAATTCTTCTTTTTTTTGGGTGGTTTCGGGGAAAAAATGGGGGTGCATTATACAAATTTGTAAATAGCACCAGTACGTGGGTAATTGCTGAAAGTCTTTTTACTCTAGCATAAACGGTTCAGATGGTATAAAAAGGGGTTTTTTAAAATGTAACACCCTGTAATTAAAAAAAGGGCAATTACCCTTAAGTGAAACCTGTACCAAAAAATCAGTTAATTATTTGTGAATAATCACCGCAGGATTTCTTCTTAATTTCCGTTACAGTTAGGGAAAAATATATATATTTTTTAAAAACATCTTTTTTAAAAACTTGTCAACTTTAGGGCGCCACCCCCGCTAAACGGTGGATGATAGAGAGATGTTGTTGGAAATAAATCGTAGAAAATATAGTCCTCTTCATATTTCTATAAAAGAAATTTTTCGTAAAAGTTACAGGAAGGGCTACGTTCCGCAAAAACCACAAATTACCCCCTTTAAAGGGCTGAAAAGGGGGGTTCCGGGGCGAAATTTTTTCAGAAAAAGTTAGTCTTATAATAAGCACCCCTTGATATACCAGAAAAAAAATAAAACCGGACTTGTGTCCATTTTGCAAGGTTCAACATTTGTTTCCTACACTAAGAATTTTTAACAAATATGAGTTTTTCTACCAAGATATTACGTAATTTGTTGCTATATTCTATTCAAAGTAGAATCACAAACGAGACTATCAAATTTTGATTGTTTTTTAAACGCTTTTATTTAGTTCAATCGTTAGCGTCAAATCTTTAGACGTTAATTTGACTGCCTTTTCTTCAATGCAAATGCATGAAAATTTGCAGACATGTTTTTCCCGATTTACTTCGACGAAAATTTTCCCCGGAAAATGCGGGTTTTCCAACAAAATCTTTAATGTTCAACTAAAATTTTAGATAGGTAATTGTTTATCAATAATTAAATAACTTGGTAATGTAAAAGATCTTTTCGTATAGATTATAATTACCGAAGCCGATGGAAATTGAATGAACAGTTTAGCAAAAATTTAATTGTTAATTAAAAATTTACGGTCACTATAATAACCACTATAATTACGATACATAAGAATAACTATGATTTTTGTATAAAAAGACACTGTACGTATCTAATGTACTTTACAGAATTGAAATTGGACTATTTAAGCGGCCTCAGGAATATTTGAAAATTATAAACAATTTTTGGGCTTATAAACAAATAGAATATGTCGGGAAATATTAAATTAAATTAAATCATGAAAAGGGTGTTGGAAAAAAGCGGCAGGATGCTTCTTTTAAAAGAAAAAACATTTAATTGTGACGAGTGGTTTCTGAGATACAACCGGTCAAATTTGACCGGCATTTACGGCAAAGATATAAACAATAGGATCATAATTTTTGAATAATCACCTTTTTATTTTTGTCCTCTTTCTCCACACCAATTTTCATATCTTTAAAATACTCGTAAATATATTATTATAATAAAAACTCTAGATAATACGAGTGAAAATTGACAAAAATAGCAAATTTCCAATCAAAAATTAGGTTGGAGAAAATGTAATCTCAAAGTTCAAAATTAGTATAAGTTAAAAAAATGCATTTTCTCGGCTTCCCATAGAGCGATTTTCTTTATTCCTTTTTTGTTTCCAAGTAACTCGAGTAGAGCCATCTAACTACGCATTATTAAATGTCAAACTTGCTTTTGTTTTGTTATAATAGATTAATTTATTTATAAGAAAATAAAACTACATATTTTTTTTCAAGTTTTAGACTTCTTTAGATAAACTTACTACAAGTGTACCTACCTTTTAACGTTAAAAACACAATATTGTCATTTGAATGCTGTATAATTATTTAAGCAAATTAAAATTTTTTGTTATAATAAATAAATTAATTTATTATAACAAAATAAAAGCAACTTTGACATTTAATAATGCGTTAGTTACATGGCTCTACTCGAGTTACTTGAGAATAAAAAAGAATGAAGAAAATTGCTCCATGGGAAGCCGAGAAAATGCATTTTTTAACGTATACCGATTTTGAACTTTGAGATTACATTTTCTCCAACCTAATTTTTGATTTGGATTTTTGGCAATTTTCACTCGTAATATCGATAGTTTTTATTATAATATTGTATGTTATGAGTATTTTAAAGATATGGAAATTGATGTGGAGAAAGAGGACCGAAATAAAACGGTGATGGTTCGAAAATTATGATCCTGTGGTTTATATCTTTTCTGTAAATGCCGGTCAACTTTGACTGGTTGTATCTCAGGAACCACTTATAACAATTAAACGTTTTTTTCTTTTAAAAGAAGCGCCATGCCGCGTTTTTTCCAATACCGTTTTCATGATTTAATTTAATTTTAAATAACTTTTCCCAAAAATGGCCCATTCGCCGATAATCTGCCCAAACTAATACTACAATATTTCTAACTTGTCGCTAATTTTCTTGTTTGAATATGTCTTAAAGCATGTCTTTAAACAATCTTTAAAGCAGTTCTAAAAATACTTAATGATTTTAGAAATAGATTTTTGTATAATATGCATTTATATGGTTTGGTTTAATATTTAAAATATTTTTTTCAGATAAAAGTCTTCACTTGCAGATTTACTGGTAAGTCAATCAATACAATATTTTAGTAAAGAGTTTCCTTAAGGAAAATAATATGCTGGGACAGAATACAACTCCCGATTGTATCTATAGTTTACAATGTTTACTTTACTGGTTTGACGCGAATGTCTATTATCATCAAATGTATTGGACTTTATAAAATGCTTTTGGAAATAAAAAAGTACGTATACGTTATAAACTGTATCCTTGATCGACAAAAAAAGATAGCCCATAAAATATGTAGATACCTGCCAGTGGTGAATTAAAAATCATCGACTCTTGGCCCCAAGGGTACTGAACCTTAAGCTGGATCCTCCCTTCTCTCGTGGACAGAAAAATCGATAATATAAAAATTTACGAAATAATCTATAATTATTGAATTATTTCGGAAATTAGCGGTAATTAGCATTGAAGAAACCCTGGAAGAAAACTCAAAATATTCCTTTACATCATGTTTAAATGAATTGACAGAAAAATCAAAATAACTTAGCAGAAACGTGGGCTTTTCACTACAGAATTCTACCCAGAAAACATATAAATTGTCGTCAGCGGCCATTGCAACAACAAATTAGGAGATCAAATCGAAGTGTTGGCTATTTTATAACCGATCGCCAGTGTAATTCATATTGAATGGCAATTAAAACATTCTTAGATATTTGAACTTGTATTTATATTACATAACAGGTGTTAAAACTTGGTGCTACACAGCAGAAGCAGGTATTACGCATTTTTCCAATTAATCTAAACCCAAACAAGCTTAATGCGATGAAAAATAAAAAAAACAGCGTGACTTTCTACAGCAATATTAAAAGTTTCAAGTTTTAGGAAGTAAAATGCTACAACTTTGGGAGAAAATTTTCACTAGTAATACCACTAGAGGTCAAATTATTTCCGGAAATTTTTTTGAGATCATGAATATTTTGAAAATTTCCCGAGTCGACGAGGGAAATTTTCTAAAAATATTCATGATAAAAAAAAAATTTCCGGATATTAATTTGACTTCGCGTGGTATTCGGTAAGAAAATTCCACACCAAATTTGCATTTGAAAATCCAGAGCTGCATGAACAGATTAATAGCGCGCCATAGCTTTGTCAGCAATTATTTAGGCTTTCAAATTCGTAATTTCTACTCATTGTAGTTGCATGGGAATACCATTTAAAGATAGAAAATAGTATATTCTTCAATTTTACATAAGTTTTGAGTAACTACAAGTGATAGAAAATGAATCAAAACTAAATTATGTAAACAAATAAAAACCAGTCTGTCAAAAATGTTCTGTTATTGTAAACGTCAAAAAATTTTCACTATAATTCGCTGTTGGGTACCCCACGAGCAAAAAATTTCCGATAAAATACCTCCGTTGCCATGGTGATCTGTCAAAATAACGTATTTTGATTGGTTCAAAATTACAGGTGTGGAATTTTCTTTAAAATTTATTTATAATAGTCCGTTCTTTAACGGTAAATATTGCAAAACTTCTAAATTTTAAAGAACTGCTTGGATTGACATGAAATTTGGCATACACATATCTAACAAGTCAAAGAAAAAAAGTGATATTGTGTCGATATGTGCTTTTGCCCTGAGGGTGGTTTTCACCCCCTTGTGGGGGTGAAAAAATGTTCGTCCAAAGAAAGTCAGGAAATGGATAAACTGGCTAATTTTAAGTAACTTTTGTTCTATAGGGTTTTTCCACTAAGTCAATACTTTTTGAGTTATTTGGCAGTGAATATGTTCATTTTTTCAACTAAATAACCACGCTTTTAGACGGTTTTTCGCAAATAACTCAAATAGTAAGTATTTTGTCGAAAAAACATTCTTAGCAAAAATATAGCCTGTAAAAAATTTAAAAAAATGGTGTATATATCACGTCTCTACACCTAGTAGAAGCAGAGTTATAGCTAATGAAAAATAGGTTCATATTCGTCAAATTCCAAATGGAATATTTTAACGTGAAATATCCAAAAATGAAGCACATTTCGGGGAAAACTCATTACAACTTATTTAAAGTGTTTAAAAAAAGCTTCATTTTTGCTTTATAAAAAAAATTTCTAGCATCAAAATTAAACAAGTTACGCTCAAAATAAAGTTAGTCCCTTTTGGTTTTGGCAAAAAAATCGAGAAAATCACCCCCTAATTAGTATCTTAAATGAACTTAATCGTTACGATTTCACAAGTTTCTTGACCCGTGTATATATTGTTTATATGATCTGTAAGTTTCATCGGTTCAAAGTCTTTATTATTGAAAGGGCTGTAGTTAAAAGTGGTTGAACGAGTCACTGATTCACGAATGTATGCAAATTTAGAAACACCAGATCTTAATCAATTTTTGTCTAACAGAAAAACAAAAAAATACATGATATTCAGAAAAGCAAATCTGACTTTTTTTGTTTTTCGAGATTTTTGGTATCCCTAACAATTTTTAAGTTAGTTTGAAAAAAAGCATATTTTTCAACATTTAAATTTTTAAAATTTTTATTTTAAAACCAAATTTTTTCAAAAATAAGCACTTTAAATCGATGAAACTTACAGATCATATAAACACAACATAAGTAAAATAATTTGTGGAGCGGTAACGATTAATTTAATTTAAGTTGCTAATTAGGGGGTGGTCTTCCCGATTTTTTTTGCAAAAACAAAAGGGACCAACTTTGTTTTGAGCGTAACTTGCTTAAATTTAATGCTAGAAACTTTTTGTAACAATAGAAATAAAGCTTTTTTAAAACACTTTAAAAAAGTTATTATAGGTTTTCCCCAAAAAGTGCTTAATTTTTTGGATATTTCACGTCGAAATATTCTATTTGAAATTTTGTAAATATGAATCTATTTTTCATTGGCTATAACTCTGGGTCTACGAGATCCAGAGGCTTAACGCGTGCACCATTTTTTAAACTTTTTTATAGGCTATATTTTTGCTTAGAACGTTTTTTTCGACAAAATATTTACTTTGTGAGTTATTTGCGAAAAACCGTCTAAAAATGTGGTTATTTTGTTGAAAAATGAACATATTCACTTGCAAATAACTCGAAAAGTGTTGACTTGGCGAAGAAGCTCTATAGAACAAAAGTTACTTAAAATTAGTCGGTTTACCCATTTCCGGACTTATTTTGGACATATATTTTTTCACCCCCAAGAGGGGGTGAAAGTCACCCCCAGGGCAAAAGCACACATTGGCACAATATCACTTTTTTTCTTTGACATGTATGCTATACGTATGCCAAATTTCATGTCAATCCAAGCGGTTCTTTAAAATTTAGAGCAAAAACCGTGAAAGAATGGACTATAAATCATATACATTATTTTCATAGTATCCTTTTGGTATAATTTCATAATATACTTTCTGTTGATTAAATCTGAATTTCTAAATGTGGTTTTCTTATATTATTTTCAATATAAAGTCGGGAAAATGCATCGAATCCTTTGCTACATTTCCAAGCTAAATTCTACAAATTTCTGAATTGAATACGCATTCTTACAAATCACGTAACATTCACCATTATAAATATAAATTTCTGGACCGCCGGATACGTCTCTTTGACGTAATAGATTTTCTCTCATTTATATCGGACCGTATCCTAATTGATCGCATAAACCGAAAGTCCAAACATCAATTTTTGGAGATTTATGTCACTGACATGGTCCATAAGGGACCTTTTGTACCTTTATTAATTGGCTCGTTGGAAGATCTAGATGTTTGTGGCAGTTTCTGGCTTTTATCGGGATGACTTTATGAGTTTTATAGGGTGGATCGTTCAAGGTATTGTCGAAAAAAAAAAAAAAAAAAGAAAGTGTGTGTACTTTGTACGCACGTAAGAAGTTATACTTCTATTATATGATTTCAACGAAAAAAATATACATTAAACAGTTTATTGTTATTTTATTTAAATATTAAACTAATTTTAATGCTTAACACTATCCAAAAATAAAAAAAAGAATAGGAATGGTCCGGATTTGAACCCGAGACCTTTTGATCTGTAGGCGAATGCTCTACCAATAACCCACGAGCTCTCTGTTTATATAGTTTCTCGGACATAATGACAATTCACGGAAACAAACAGACGAAGTGAAGTATAAATAAAAATGTTTTAATAATTCGTATTATCTTACTCCCGAGGAAGACAAATCCAAAAACACAATAATTATAATAAATATATTTACTAAAAACACTAATATATTCTTCTCACACATTTTTTTGCACTGATATATACATAATTTGACAGACAGCCTGTAGAGTCAACAAATAGAGTAGCAGCAATGGTCACCAAAATTACAAACGCGGAAGTGGCTCAAGCGCTTCAAAAATAAAGAAATGAAAAGCGGTAGGACCAGATGATATTCCTGGGGAAGTATGGAGAGCATTGGGAGAGACAGGAACAAGGTGGCTAGCAGGTCTATTTAATAGAATTATGGAAGTCGGACAAATGCCAGACGAATGGAGAAGCATTATCCTGGTACCTGTTTACAATAACTAGGGAGATACACAGCAGTGTAAAAACTACAGGGCTATAAAACTGCTTAGCCACACCATGAAAATATGGGAAAGAGTAATTGATAGACGGATACGTGAAGAGACTGAAATATCCGAGAATCAATTTGGCTTTATGCAGGGCAGATCAACAACAGATGCAATTTTCATTATAAGGCAGTTGATGGAAACATACAGGAGTAAAGAAACAAACGCTCATATTGTATTAATTGATCTTGAGAAAGCATATGATAGAGTTCCTTGAGAGATTCTGTGGTGGGCGCTCAATAAGAAAGGAGTCCCTGGTGAATATGTAAAGATTGTGAGGGATATGTATGAGGGAGTAACGACTAGTGTTAGGACAGGTGTGGAAGAGACTGATAAATTTCATGTGAAAGTAGGATTGCACCAAGGCTCTGTGCTTAGTCCGTATTTATTCTCATTAGTTTCTGACCAGATAACAGCGAAACTACAGGGTAACATTCCATGGTGCTTAATGTATGCTGATGATGTGTTAGTAGGAAATAGTGAAAGAGACTTAGAACAAAAACTGGAACAGTGGAGGCAAGCTCTGGAGGAAAAAGGTTTAAAACTTAGTAGGACAAAAACAAAGTATTTGGAATGTTCATTTAAAGATGGAGTTACTACAAATAAAATGGTATCTTTGGATTGTGAACTGATTGTAAAAAGCAATAGTTTTAAGTACCTGGGATCGGTATTACAGAGTAATATAGAAATAGATGAAGAAGCATGCAGTAGAATTAGGGCTGGATGGATGAAGTGGAAAGAAGCGAGTGGTGTGTTGTGTGACATAAAATTCCAATGAAGCTAAAGGGAAAATTATATAAAACAGCCATAAGACCGGCTATGACGTACCGAACTGAATGTTGGGCAGTGAAGAAGAAAGAGGAACAACGAATGCATGTGGCGGAAATGAGAATCCTTAGATGGACGAGTGGAGTGACAAAGAAGGATAAAATTAGAAATGCGAATATTAGGGGACGTCTAGGTGTGGCACCAATTGATGCCAAAATGAGAGAGTATAGGTTAAGATGGTTTGGTCATGTTCAACGTCGAGACGTTAATCACCCAATACGAAGAATAGTTGAAGTGCAGATTCCTGGAAGGAGTAGGAGAGGAAGACCAAAGAAGACCTGGGGGGAAACGATAAGGCAGGACAGGTTGGTAAAGGGGATTGACATTGATATGACCCAAGATAGAATTGTGTGGAGAAATGCAATTAGAGAAGCCGACCCCGCATAGGGATAAGGCAAAGAAAATGATGATCATACATAACTTGAAAGATTTACAAACTAACGCCATACTGTCAGGGCGCGCATGCGCGCAGAATAATAAAAATTCTATTTCTCTATATATACAGGGTGAACCACTCAAGAGTTCATCGTGAAAAGAGTTGTGAAAATGCTGAAACCGGTCGATTTTTATTCCAAAAGAGTTATCTTTTAACGATATAGATAAGTCATTTGTCAAACCCGTTCCCTCAAGTAGGATCACAAACCCCTAACTTTAAATGGGGGCGAAGTCCACCCTGCCCCAATGCTTCAGACTGTCCCCCTCCCAACTCCCGACAGCACTTTGATGCATTTCCACTCGAAATCCTACCCCGATCAAGCAGGTCAGCATGAGGCTCTCTATTCCTGCTATCTCTAGTGACTTATTATTGACCTGTATTGCTTGCTCGGTGCTGGGGGATGTGGGCCCCTTTCACTTTTTTGGGTATTTTTTTGTGGCTTGCGCCCTTTGATACTAAAACGTGCCTGAGTACGCTAACAGTGACCTCTATTGGAAGAAATCAGTAGGTTTTTTTCGATGACGAAGTAGGTGAACTGCAAATTCAAGCTTACTGGAAGCTATTAGTATTAGACGATGTTAGGAATAAAGATATTATTTGTTATAGATCTAAGAAAAAAATCAAAGTAAAAGATACTACCCAAGCTACTGCAAAATATAAATGGAGAGGGTAGATAATTATGGCAAGAGAGAGTGAAGAGAAGTGAACAATGGGAGTAATAAACAAGAGCAAATAAACAAGGAATAGGAAGAAAACAAAAAAGCTGAATCAGTGACATTAAAAAAGAGCAAGGAGAAAATAGAACCGGATAGCCTAAAATAGGATGATATGGAAACGTAAGTAGAGGCCTATATCCAGTACTGGAATAGAAGAGGCTTTTAAAGAAGAAGTAGAAGAACAATACTCGATAATTTACGTAATAGGTACTAAATATTGTAAAAAAAAGAATGTGTGTGTACTTTGTACGCACGTAAGAAGTTATACTTCTAAATATGATTTCAATGAAATAAATATACTTTCGGACAGTTTATTTGTATTTTATTTAAATATTAATTTAATTTTTACTTACTACTTTCCAAACATTTTTATTAAAATAACACCAAAAATTAAAAAAGATTAGAAAACACCAGGATTCGAACCGGAGTCCTCTTGATCTCCAGTCCAACGCTCTACCACTGAGCTATACCCTTTTGATTATCCGGGCTACAAGATTTCTCAGACATAGTGACAAACAGATGAAGTGAATTATAAAATACTTTAAATATTACTTATTATCTTATTCCCGAGGTAGACAAGTCCAAATACACAAAAATTGTAATAATATTTATTTATGATATAAATGTTAAAAGTAAAATTTTAAGGCACGTATGTGAAAGTTTCGTGTGAAAAATTCGCTTCGCTCATTCTGCAATTCACATGTGCCTTAAAAATGTACTTTTTAACACGTACCTATATCATACAATATTTTTTCTACAAACGTCTTATATACCAACAATTATAATTTATTCAAAAAAAAACTCTAACAAGAAGTAAAACCACTTCTATGTAAATTGGTATATTTATTACCAATACCAATAATATACCAATAATATACCAATTTACATAGAAGTGGTTTTACTTCTTGTTAGAGTTTTTTAACTATATAGTATACAGCCAACCTAGGGAACTTCCCTTTTAGTTTATAATTTATTCATTCTCAATTAGAGGACAATAGCTACAAAAACTTTTACTTGAACTTGACTGACATTCCATTTTTATATTTTTCTTGACATTACATTAAAACTGCCTATACTGTCAATACGTAAATCAGAATAACATCTACTTTTATTTTTGTATATTCTAACAAATTTTAATAGTTTTTTTCTACAAACGTGTTAAAAATGCAATACAGTTTAAAATAAATTTTAAAAAACCTTTTAAACCACCTTTTTCAAATTTCGCAAGTTGTATTATTAATATCTATTAATGTTAATAAATGAAATATAAATATTTTGACGTTTCACAATTTGACAATTCACTTTTAATTGCAGTGCCTTAAAATTTTTAAAGCACCGGTGCTTTAAAGTAGCATTTTAACGCTCCTATGGAGTGCTATAAATTGCATTTTTAACACGTTTGTAGAAAAATATATTTAAAAACACTAATATATTCTTTCCACACCTTTTCTGGACTGATAAATACATAAATTAAAACATTTAGTAACGAACTCCATACTGCCTGTGTACGCATGCGCGTAGATTAATAAAATTTCATCCTCAATGAAATCGCTCCTAAAGAAGTATAACTTCAAAAACTATCAAGTAGCCTACGATTATTGCCACAACCATTTATACTTCTACCAGAATTCCTAGACCGTTCTCATTCTTTGCATTTTAAACGGGATGTATAATAAAGTCAAAGTATCCCATCAAACACCGAATGGATCGATGTCAATAACTCAATAACGGGCACGTATTTATCGAAGTAATTGCTGCTAAAAAATCTCGAAAAAAAAAACCGTTTTACTCTGTAGCCGGTGATAAACTCCAGGACCGTAGTGTCTTCGTACTTGATCGCCTTAATTTCAAGTAAACTTTAAGCGAAAACTAGAGTAAGAATTCATTTGACAGGCATAATAACTTAGGATTTTTTATATCTACAATGACAAGGAAAATACAAAATCCAATCATCAGTCGCTTTTGCTACGATGTCATCTCTAAGAACGCCACAAATATCTTCACAATTTAAAAAAAGCCAAAACAATCATAGGCAAAACCTTTCCATCCGCCAACATTTGAAATGGTTCGAAATAATGTTGTAAAAGGTTTTAAGGAAAGGGGTGGAAGCTTGTTGGTTGGTTGGCTGGGATCCGCTTTGAGCGACAAACATATAGAACAATGCTACGGACCTGCAAGCAAACTGCCATTGTTGATGGTCTCATCATCGTCATCATCCAGCTTTCTGCATCCAAAGTTGAACACAGGCCTCCTCTAATTTCTTCCAGTTTTGTCGATCTTGGGCTTTCTGCAACCAATTCCCAGCAATCCTTTTGACGTCGTCTGTCCATCGTGTAGGTGGTCTGCCTCTACTTCTTCTGTCTTCTCTTGGTCTCCACACTGTAATTTTTTGGGTCCACCTCCCGTCCTTCATTCTGGCTACATGGCCCGTCCAATTTCACTTCAGCCATGCTACTCGCTCTATGACATCTGTGACGCCTGTCCTTCTTCTGATTTCTTCATTTCTGACCCTGTCTCTGAGAGTCAGTCCAAGTAATGACCGTTCCATTCTTCTTTGGGCCACACTAAGTTTCGTTGCTGTGGCCTGGGTTAACGATAATATTTCGGCGCCGTAAATCATGACTGGAAGCACACATTGGTTGAACGTCTTCCTTTTCAAATAATTTGGCAAGTTGCTCTTGATGATGTCTGATAGAGCTCCATATGCGGCCCATGCTAAGGTGATCCTTTTCTGTAATTCAGCAGTTTGATTGTCCCTGGCAATTTGGATTTCATGCCCTAAGTATTTATATTTATGGACCAATACTACTTCGTTGACGTCGACCTTTGGATTTTCGCTTGGTAGGTACCAGGTTTGTCCTGTATTGTCTTTCCAAAATTTATGTTTAAACCAACTTTTTTACGGGCGGCATCTAACTCAATAAACATAGTTCTAATCTCTTTTAAGTTGTCTGTTATAAGAACTATAACAGCTGTAGGTGGGAGAGCCTTTCACCGTCGACATTTATTCCAACTCCAATTGTTTGAGAGCCTGTTTAAGTACAGCCGTAAAGAGGTTAGATAACGTGTCTCCCTGTCTAATTCCTCTTTTGATTTTTATAGATTTGGTATCTGACGGTCATGGTTGCATTATTGTATATGTTCGCTATCAGTTTGGAGTACCGATAATTTATACGACTTTCCTCCAATGCTCTCATTATGCTGTTAATTTCTATCGTATCAAATACTTTGCGAAAGTCTACGAAAGCCAGAACCAATGGTCGGTTGTATTCGACGGTTGTTGATAATCTAATCATTTTTAATCTCCCTTTTTCCGAAAATCTGGTTCTATTTTGCGCTAAAGCCTTCACCTCATTCAAAAACTTTCCATGACCTTTTATCTCGTCCATGATGTATCGTCCATGATCTCTAAGTTTGTGCTGGGTGACCTCTTTTTCCTTGGGGATTTCACTCTAGGAAAGTCTTTGTAATATTGGAACTATTTTTTCGGAGTGTGCGACCGATTCAATCAACATCAACACCAACAGGAGCACAGGAAACATACGCAGAGTTAAAAACACAAACAAACATGCTAGGTTTGGAAATTATTACAGAAAAAACAAAAATAATGACTCGGACGAGTAGAAATATAGTCCCACAAAACATTATACATGAAGATGACATTGAAACGGTTTCAAAATTTACATACCTGGGAGTAGAAATATATACCGACGGATCAGAAGATGGAGAAATACGAAAGAGAATAACGCAAGCAAACAAAGCTTATTTTGCCCTCTTCCATATATTTAGGTCTAAAAGTTTTCACCGAAATACAAGGATGAGAATATATAATACCTTAATTCGACCAATAACATGCTACGGCAGTGAAGCCTGGGTCCTGAAAGAAACATCCAAAAACAAACTCGACACATTCGAAAGGAAAGTACTGAGGAGAATACTAGGATTAGTGAGGGAAAACAGCAATCAACTTATCAACTTTATAAGGAAACACCCCTGTCAGACTTCATTAGGAGATAGGCTACCAAAAAGAGCACTGAATGCTAGAATTCAGGGAAAGAGACCGGTTGGCAAGCCAAGAAAGTGCTGGGAAGACACAGTAAGCAGCAACGCACAATGCCTTTTAGGAGTCCGTGTATGGAGAAAAGCAGCCACAAACAAGCAAGGGTGGAGGCAAAAAATAAAGGAGGCAATGCTCAATTTGGGCTGTAGTGCAGTAGAAGAAGAAGAAGAAGAAGACCCACTTTTAAGACTTTATTTCATCTTCTATCCTCTTTTGTTGAGTCAGGTGTAGTAGATCTTCGTTTCTGATTATTTTTTGCCAGAAAATACTAACAATTCTTCATAGACATTTGTTAACAAAGACCTGCAGATTGTACGTAAGGGTTTCTGTCCCTTTCCAGGTTTAATATCCGTAGAGTAGAACAGAAATGCCATTTGACTGGAATATTCGGATCTTAGTCCTTGTAGTATACTCGCCACACCTCCACAGGGTTGAGCATGCTGAATTCTTGTTGAATTTTTCGTATCCTCATACCAATATTGTCTTCTGTTTCTCCATGTTCTGTTATGACACTTACAAGGGGGACCTGACAAAAAATCACCACAAATTATCCCTGGACAAAAAATCCCCGAACAAATAATCCCCGGACAAATAATCCCCAAACAAAAAATCCCCAAGAAATATTTGTTGCCGAATAGTTCTCCAAATGTTCGCCCGAAATTTTAACAAATCTCGAATTTCAATTCCATGCTGAAAACTTCAAATTTTACATTACAAAAGAGTGTGAGTTTTTTCAAAAATCGTGGAGGGTATGGGGAATGAGCTAAGGCCCGTTTTCATGACAGGCGCTTAACGTCATAACTACATACATTTTACTGAAGACCATTCACATGCTAACGTGAGTTTTAGGTCATTAACCCTTAAACGCCCAAGGGTGGGTAAAAAATGTCCACCTAATGCGTATTCCCTTGTAACATATTTATTACGTGTTTAAAATTGTTTTGAAAATTATTTATTGTTAAAAAGGCAGCCCTTTATCGAATATTAATTAGGTTCTACCGTTATTTTTGAAAATAAAAGTAATATCTTGAGTTAAATATTGGTGGGCACAAAAAGTACACCCTTGGTAAAACTTGCTACTAAAGGTTTCTAACTGGTTTCTCGCTGGTAGAAACATAATCCATATAATTATCAACGTATAATTACATAATCGACATAATTATCCGCCAATGAGGAGGCTGAAAGGAAGAATGTGGAGAAAATCGACAAATCTGAATTACTGGCATTTACTGGTTTATTAATTTTGATGTACATTGTAATTTTGTTGTAAGGTTTGTAAATTGTTTGTATTAATATTTTAGAAGATTCTGTGTTTATTAAGCATTAGATTCTTAAGTTTAATCCATTTCCAACAACTCTCAATAAATATATTAGCTATTTTCGAGGTGGACATTTTTACCCACCCTTGGGCATACATGGAACCTAAAAAAGGTTGGGCGTTTAAGGGTTAAGACGCACGTTGGCGTGTGAACAGTCTCAAGTAAAATGTATGTAGTTGTAATCGCGCGTTAAGCGCCTGTCATGAAAACGGGGCCTTAGCTCATTCCCCATATTCTCCACGATTTTTGAAAAACTCACACTTTTTTGTCATGTAAAATTTGAAGTTTCAGCATAGAATTGGAATTCGCAATTTGTTAAAATTTCAGGAAAACTTTTAGAGAATTATTCGACAGCAAATATTTCTTGGGGATTTTTTGTCCGAGATTTTTTGTGGGGATATTTTGTCCAAAAAAATTTGTAGGGATGATTTGTCCGGAATTTTTTGTGGGGATTTTTGTCCGGGGATTATTTGTCAGGGGATATTTTGTTCAGGGATAATTTGTGGGGATTTTTTGTCCGGGATTTTTTGTGGGGATTTTTTGTCCGGGATTATTTGTCCGGGAATTATTTGTCCTAGCTACTATTCTCATGGATTTGGTTTTACTAATACTGGTCCTCCCTGTACAATTCTGTATGAATAAATGTTAAGATTTATATGCAATCACGAGGCTAATAGTTATAATTCAAAGCCATAAACCACAAAAGACAAATGAATAGGACTTTCAGCTTTGCTCAATGCTAAACCGCATTCTCAACGCCAGTCACATCCTTCTGCAGATACCACAACTAAATCTTATCGATAAAAAACTAATGCATATTCAGTCCACCCCTTATTACTAATTTATTCCATAGGAAAAACTTTGTTGGGATCCGCTTTGAGGGACAAACGTATAGGAAACCGCTACGGACCTGCAGCAAACTGCCATCGTTGATGGTCTAATCCTTTTTAATCTCCCTTTTTCCGAAAATCGATACCTACTAACCAGGAAAAGTCGACGAGTGGGAAAATTTATCGCGGACTAACATGCACGTCGCGTCGTCCTAAAAATATCCAGTGATTTGTTATCTCTATTAATATTCCAAGAGACGCGACGGTACCATATTTGGATTTGTTATATATTACGGCATTGATATATCATCATAACGACCTTTTTTTTCTTTTTATTAAAGTATATTTCAATAATGAAGTTATGGTAACTATATGTTCGTTTTTTTAGTCATTAACCTTTTGGCAGCTGGAAAAAATGGAAATCAGTTCGATATGCTTTCCACATTGGGGTATCCAAAATGGTAGGGGAGCAAAATATGCTAAATTTGCAGTCACTCGAGCGTTATGGGGACCTATTGGGTTGTGATTATTCTTTCCTAAAACCAAAAAAAAATTAAGTAAAATTTTCCGTTTTAGTGGGGACTTTCCATTTTTTAATTTAATTTTCCATTTCCAACAATCGTTTTTTCCGATTATAGCACCATCTATCCATAATTCGAAAAAATGTCTCGAATAAAAGTTGCATATTTTTACGCAAATAATCAAAATCTGTAATAAAATTTGGGGGTCCCATTTAAGATTTTAAAATACCCCCCCCCCCACCTCCGTGTGGGGTGGGGGGTTTTTCAAAAACATTTTGGAAGTGTATTTTGCAGTTTTCGATTTGATGTTCATTTTCGAAATACCGCGGGGTTTGTAATTAAAATTTTAAATTTACCCCCACCCCTCTCCGTGGCGGATCTTGTTTAGTACCATTCGATAGATTTTTGAAAAATATTAAAGACGTATTTTTTAGTTTTTCGATCTGACGTTCGTTTCGCGAAATATTCGCTTTTTTTTGTGAAATTTTTGACTCATCCAATTCCTTACTCAAATCGTCAGATTTTTGAAATATAGACTCCTTTGCATGTACCTAACTTACCTTATCTTAATCTGACAATTTCGAGTATTTTTAAGGATAGATTTTTATTCGGGGCCCCCTTAACGGACTTCCCAGTGTTAAGAGCCAATATGGTAGAGGTACATCTTCAGGGTACCAGGTTTCTCCCCATATGATAATCTGACGCGCTAGAGTAACTGCAAAAATCCCCGCTTGGGCTCCCCTACCATAATGACAATTAAATAATATGGCCGAACGGATGTTGTATGGTGTCGAAGCATGGACATTAAAAATATCAACCATTAATCGTTTGGATGCCTTTGAAATGTGGCTGTACAGACGTATACTGAAAATACCATGGACGGCTATGCTGACAAATGTGGCAGTCCTTAAGAGAGCAAATGCTGCCCGCGAGCTGCTTGATAACATCAAATATAGAAAGATGGCCTATTTTGGACACGTAGTAAGGGGAGACCGGTATAATAGTCTTCAACTTATTATAATGGGTAAAATCGAAGGACGCAGAGGAATTGGTAGAAAGCAGGCCTCTTGGTTGAAGAATATCTGGGAGTGGACAGGAACAAAGAAAGCAGAACACCTATTTAGAATAGCTCGAGACAGAGACAGTTTCGCCATGTTAATCGCCAACATCAAGGGGACTTGATAGGGCACGTTAAGAAGAAGAAGGCTGAACGGAAAGACAATCAACCAAATAGACTTCGTACTGGTTGAACAAAGAGTAACGACAAGTATCATCATTATCATCAATGCCTTTGATTCCTGGTGGAATATTTGCCGCTTTTATTTATAGCTCTCTGATTCGATTATTGCGGTGAGTCACGCCCCATTCTTCTTGTGTATTGTCAAGGTTTATTGTATGACACAACTCTAGTTTCTCACTTTCAGGATTTTGCTATCTCTCATTACCTGATCCTTTCATCTCTCTCTGTGTCTTCCCCTTGGTCTTTTAGTTTCGGACTTCCATTTCTTCGTTTTCAATTCCTTTCTGGATAAATTCTTGTCCTTCATTAGCCTATAGTTTCTCCAGTAGATATGTTTTATTGCCTCCTACTAATCGCTCCGTTACTTCTTCACTTGTCGTATTTTTGTCATTAAAAATTATTGCCAAATATTTAAATTGTTGAACTCTTTTAAAAGTGTAGTTTTCTATCTTGATTTCTCTCGTCTTGTTATCTTCTCTTCTAGAGCAGACTAGATATTTTGTTTTTCCTCCGTTAATTTCTAGACCTCTTCTTCGGACTTCATTTGGCAGGACTGTTACTGCTTCTTTTAATATTTCCTTGTCTATTTCCATAAGAACTATGTCATCTGCATAACTGCATATGCTACTATTTGTGTTGATGACTGGGCTATAGTTTCTTGAATTCCACTGGCCTTGACTGGTCCTTCTATCGCTATGTTGAATAGCACTTTGTGTTACCTTATTTTGTTGTTATTTCAGGTGGAGATTTATCCATGATCATTTTTGTTAATCTGATTTTGTTGTCATTTTTGTTAATGATTTCTTCCCATACAGTCAAAGATTTGTCTGAAGTCAACAAAGAGAGTGTGGAATTCTAATTTTATGTTGTGTTCATGGCATTTCTCGATTGTATGTGTAATTACGTGGATCGCATCTGTAGTGGGTCTGCTTTCCCTGAATCCTTGTTGACAATCCCCAATATTTTTCTTTGTGAATTGAGTGAGTTGGTATCTGATGAGGGCTGCTAAAATTTTATATGTAGGTACTGACTAGAAATAATCCTCTATAGTTACAATCTGTTACTTCGTTTTTCTTAAATATCTATCTATCTATTTATCTATCTATTAGCATTGCGACATCCAATATTGGACATAGGCCTCCCCTTTGCTCCTCCATCTTTCTCTATCCTGAGCCATGTGCATCCATTTTGAGCCGGCTTGGTGTTTTAGGTCATCTACCCATCTCATCTGTGGTCTCCCTCTTTCGTTTTTATGTCCATGGTCTCCACTCTGAAATAATTTTATTCCATCGTCTTTTTGTTTAATCGTATGACCGGCGAATCTTAAATATACTCATATCTAAACTATTTAGTTTTGTTACTCTACAGCTTCTTCTCATGAACTCCATTTCAGTTACTAGAATTTTGGACTTGTTTTGTTTGTTTATCACCCAATTCTCTACTCCATAAGTTATTACAATAGGTGCGAAGGTGTTCTATTTATATTCTCTTCTTTGTATTTTTGGTAATCTGTCTATTCCATAGTAGTCTGTTTATTTCTTTGATACAAGTTCATATCTGTGCTAATCTGCTTGTGTCTCTTGCTTAGTGGTTCCATTCTTTGAAATTATGCATCTTAAGTATTCGAGTTTTTCAGTGTCATAAATTTCCTGATCTTTGCCAATTTCAAAGTTTCTCACTGTTTCTTTTTCTGTTGCTAAGTATTTGGTCTTTTGTAGATTTATTTCATTTTTTGCGTATTCGTCTTCTAGTTTTCGGGGCATATAGGATAGATATTCGTCATCTTGTGCCGTTTCCACTTTGTCATCTGCAAAATTTGATATTTACAAGAGGTGTTCTCATACACCCCTCCACATTTCCTTTCTCATGGCTTTAATATGTGTTCTATGAATATATTGAATAGTCTCAGAGATGTGAAGCATTTCTACAGTAAGCCTCTTGTGGTCTTAAATTCGTTTGAGTCTTTATTGCTGGTTTTAAATCTTATCCTGTTGTTGCTGTATATGTAGTATAGGTTTTTTACGGGTATTCCGATTCCTTAATGGTGTTTTACAGTTGTTTTCTGGAAACAGATCATACGGATTTTTTAAATCGATGAATGCCATGTGTACCGGTCTATTATTTGCCATTCTTTTTTTAATTTATTAATTGTTGAAGTGTATACACAATACACACCCAAACTTATATGGAATCACCATGTATTTCAAAGTAATAATTATTTAAACAAACTGGAACACTAGTAAAGTACTAATAAAGTTACTAGTAAAGTAAATATACCTTTTACATAGAAGTGGTTTTTTACTTCATGTTCCAGTTTGTTTAACTATAAGGTATACAGCCAACCCAGGGAACTACCCTTTTTAGTTAATAATTATTTTTTTTGAAAATACTTGTTATTGTTGCGAAGAAGAAAGGTTTTTATTGAAAATAAACAAAAATATAAGACAATCGGATAGTACAGCTCGGTACGGTATGAGTTATTTGCTTGAGTTGCAAATTGAACGAAAATAAATAAACTAACTTTTGCGTCCAAAAACGAAAATTAGCCAGATGTGGGGTTATAGAACTTACAACGAGGAAAGATGATTGGTCTTGTGGAGAAAGTAATGTTCTCAGAAGGGCATAGCTGTAAATCTAGGCATAATACAGGGTGTTCTGTCGAAAACATATGCTAGATAACAGGAACTAGGAAAGATAAAAAATAAAGCAAGGGAAAGTCGCCAAAAGTAATAACGGCTCTCCAAGATCGTTTAATTGTCCAATCAGCTGGAAGACACCCAACCATTTCTCACCTGCAGCTCCAAAGGCAGCTTTTGGAAGCTACAGGTGTAATTGTTTCAGTTGAAAAGATAAGAAGAAGAGTTCGTACCAAGAAGTATACAGCAGCAGACAGTTATAGGTTCTCGAGTTATCCAGTCAGCACAATATTGATCGCCTAAATTGGTGTCTTCACTACCAAAACTGGAACAATGGGAATTCACAAAATATGCTATTTTCAAAAAAAGTTAGGATTTGTGTAAAATCAGATGACCCATGAAATCGTGTACTTAGAGGTCCAGGAAGACAAGCAAAAACGAAGACTATCAGATCTGTTCACAAATATACAAGGGGAAGTGTAATGTTCTGGAGAGGAATTATGATCCGTAAAAAACTCTTTAATTTTCATCCAATCAACTTTTACTGCTCACAGGTATGTTAATAACCTGTAGTCAGGCTCTGGAGAGGTGCAACAGGAGAAAATTAAATATTATTGCATGATAATGGACCTCTACCTACCATTAGAGTGACTACAGACATCATTGAAGCAGAAGGTATCCCTTATTTGGAGTGGCCTGCTTGCTCACCTGAGCTTAATCCTATAGAGTATTTGTGAGGTATGTTTAAAAGAAAAATAAGAGCTCGCCGGGATAATCCACAAAATACCGCACGGCTAATACAAGCTGCTCTTACAGGATGGAGCAACCTACCACAACAAAATGTTGATAATTTGATTAGGAGCGTGCCCCAAACTGAAGCTTGCATAAGAACTAGAGGTGATAACACTGACTACCACAAAATACAAAAAAAAAAAAAAATAAAAACAATTTAAACATTATTCGTTTTGCATTGTTTTGTATGCTATTGACTTTAAAACAACTACTTTCAATTTGTTTGTTAAATACTTTATTGTTTTATTTAATTGTTATGTACTTGCTATTAAATTGCTTTAAAATAAATATTGCTTGACTTCGTGTGTTTGTTTTTTAAATTTCCACGAAATAGTAAGAAATATCAGATGATTCCATATAAGTTTGGGTGTGTGTATACAGTGGCGTAACTAGTCTGACCTGCGCCCCAATGCAAGTATTTCTCGTGCGCCCCTATTCCCAGACTTATTCTCCCAGGGCATCTGTCAGTTTCACTTCGACTTCATTGAAAGTTCTTCCCTGAGCTGCCACAGCTGTATCATCAGCGTAACTAAATTGCCTTGTTTGTTGGTGTATGGGTTGGTTGTTGGTGTATATGTTGTATAGAATCGGCGCGAGGACACTTCCCTGTGGTAGCCCATTTTTTTGGTCCCTCCACCGACTGTTCTTGGACTGGACCGTTACGTAGAAGCGTCTATTCTGGAGGAGACATTTCACTAACCTTGTTAGTCGGAAATCCTTTGTAGTTTCGTAGAGTTTTGAGAGGAGCCGTTGATGGTTAACTGTGTCGTAGGCGGCAGTTAGGTCTATGAACGCTACTCCTGTTATTTCTTTCCATTCAAAACCATCTTCAATATGTTGGGTGAGATTAAGAATTTGACTGCAGCAGCACTTTCCGGGTCTGAATCCTGCTTGTTCTGGAATAATTTTAGTCTCCATATATTCAGCGATCCGGTTCAGTATCATTCTTTCAAATGCCTTGAAAAGGTGGCACAAAAGGGAGACATGTCTAAAACTCTTTGTATCCGGTGGTATACCGCAGAATATACAGAATCGACCTGGTTTCTTCTTAAGCTTCTTTCATTTGGAATATTCCAGTTGCGGTATTTTATTACCAAAATATATTATATGCACCGTATTTTTAAATATGTCACTATATGCAAAATTCAAAATCAGAGAAAGATTATTCAAAGAAATATAACAGTAACTTTAAAGTTAATTATTAAAAAACATTATTATTCAAAAAATTAATTGAAAGTAAAATTAAGGGGCTATCCTAGTGTAAAACTACGAAATTCACATACTTTTTGAAGTTATACTTCTTTAGGCGCGATTGAGATTGAAGGTGAATTTATGTTAATCTGCGCGCATGCGCACACCGACAGTATGGTATTAGTCGTTATACGGGCTCTGATTGGGTGTTGAAATGATCTGTCAATAATAAATAATTGTTCAATATGAAGGTAAACAAACGTATAATATATTAGTTTTATTGTTGTGAGGACAGAAACAAAATGTATATAATTGTAGTGACTTTTAAATAGTTTTTAAAGCAACAGGTACGTAATAATTGTAAATGTATCATAGGTACCTACCTATTTGAACCTACCAAAATACATAGTATGTAATATTTTAATTTACATAATTTGATTACCATCAAAATTTCTATCAATATTCACCTAATATATTGTTTTCTTACTCTATGTTTTGTTGTATTTTTTTCAATTCTAAATCATTTCAATTCAAAATCAAAATAACTTGATTTAATTCAAAAATGTCAAAAGTTTAATCCGTTTAGTTAGTCGATCTTCGCACATAATGACACATTGTCTCCGTGGCGAAGCGTTTAATGCGAATGAACCTCAATACAACGCCAATACCAACCGCGCTGATAAGTTGGTTCGAATCCCAATAGAAACTTTTATTTCTTTATTTTTTTTATACATTTTATGAATGTAAGTATATTTATTATATACTTTTATTTTCAGAAAATACGTATTTAGTTAAAAAATTTTCGACAATTAATGCTCAGAAATCATTTGTGCACTGTTGTAATAAAAATTTTTGAGAAGTAGTAAGTATAAATTAGTTTAATATTTAAATAAAATATAAATAAAAAGTATATTAATTTCGTTTATAATGATATAATAGAAGTATAACTTCTTACGTGCGTACAAAGTACACACACATTCTTTTTTTGTTAATTTCTAAAATAAAAAGAACTGTACCAATTGTTTTGAAATTTTCATACAAAATTTTCGAAAATTAAACGATTTATGCGCCATTTACTTGCACCGTGAAAATAAAAACGTAGCTCCACTACTGCAGTAATTGGGACTAATAGAGACCTTGAAACATGAAATTTCAAAGTTATTAGTGAAATATAAGTTACATTATATACGTTCAACTAGGGGTATTTTTGGCCGGCCGCAGTTGTTCGTCTGTGATGCAACGTCCACGCCACATAAGAACCCACGGTCAATCATCTGAAACTATTTTTGTGGATCCACAGAGTGCCCGGCCACAGTCTCCCGTCTGTTATGGCGCTAACGGAATAAAATACCACGAATATTTTTTTACATTTTTTATTTTCGGGAAGCTACAGGGAGTTTTGCTTCAACATATTTTTTTTTTGCTAAAATATTTCCAGAATATCAGTTTTTTACGCCCCCCTAAGGCCTGCGCCCCAATGCACCGCATTGGTTGCATTGGCGTTAGTTACGCCACTGTGTGTATATCAGAATCTGTAGTCTATGCAGCAGGACTTCCTGTAGTAAATCCTACCTGATAATCTCCGATTTTATTTGAGATAGATAGCGAATAGATAAAACACATTTTTTAAAGGGGTTGCCACATCCCATCCCCATTCATCACCTACTTTTTTTAAACCCATGTATCATGAGTTTAAGAAGATCATGACATAATTAAATTCCTACAATGTACGACACTGTTCGTGACCGAGTTCTTTCTCCGCCCTAGAGCTTCCTAATTTAATCTAATTCCACTTTATCGATTAGACGAATTTATTGCATTATAATTTTATCGAATCTACTTCAAGCTACGCCAGTGGTCGTGTTGTGATTACTTACACACATTATTCCACGTGAATGTGTCGCCGTGACGTCACTGAACATAACCTATACACATACACTATTATGGTCGGCGTACCTAATGATTTCTAGAGTAACCTTGTCCTCAAAAAAAGTATGTTGCCATGTTTTACAAGAATTATTTAGTATAAGGATTATAATTATGTTGTTTTTATTATATTTATTTTTTTATATATTAACTTGATAAAAGTATAATGGTCAGGTATTTAATAAATTATTTAAAAATGTATCTTCTAGATCTGCGGAAGACTTCTCTATTAATTGAGGTTAGCCATAACAATATCAAACTTTTCTCAGATGATTTGAAAATCTTCTGATGTTTTGATTGAAAAAAAGCAGTTGATACAATTCTATATTTTTTACTGAGTTATCTAATAACTACACGTTGTGGTTGGTCTCGGATATTTCATTTCTCAGACATCCATCACATCTGTGAACTATTAATTTATATCCCACCTGGGGAGGCGTCCGATAGAGGACTAGTTATATCACAGATTTATATCAAGATATGGATCGCAAAAAAGCCCAATCAGTTTTACAAAGCTATTTGTGGATTGAATAATCCTGGACGTTACTTCTTTGTCATAAGTTGGCTATTATTGACTATGAGTGGTAGCGATACATTCTGTTTTACCAAATTACCTGTTTTTAAATTGTCGCCCTAAGTGCCCCTAAGTATATAAAAATAAAATAGATGCAGTATTCATACCTATACCGTACAAAGTTATGTCGACTATTCTACTGGGGAGATTAATTCCGTACGCAGAAGAAATCATAGGTGATTACCAGTTTGGGTTCCGACCGGAAAGATCAACAATAGACCAGATCTATATCTTGCTCCAAATTTTAGAAAAAACTTGCGAATAAAACAAAGTTGTACATAAAATTTTTGTAGTATTTAAAGCGTATGACTCAGTGAACAGGAATAGACTATGGAAGATAATGGTGGAAATGGGAGTATCCAGACAGCTGATAGGATTAGCCCACATGTGTGTGCAGGATTCATGTGCACCAGATCTGGCAGCAGTACATCAGGACCTCGATTTTTGACCCTTCGCTTCGTTATCTAACGTATTCGCTTCGTATCTTTTTAGTGTACAGATAGCGAATGATCGATAACGAAGCGAAGGGTCAAAAATCGAGGTCTTGATGATTTTCAAATTAAAATGGGTTTAAAACAATGTGATCCACTTTCGCTTTTGTTATTCAACTTCGCTTTAGAACACGCAGTTAGGGAAGCACAACCAGAACTAACAAATCTCCCAGGGAGCGAAGGTACTGTTAGTTTTGCTGACGAGATCAACACAATTGCACAATCTAGCAGATATGCGAAATAAGTTTTTGCGGATTTGCCTTAAGGTCACCAAATATTAGCCTAGCACAAGGTAGTTACTAACAATCCAAGACTAAGAATTATACAAAACATTTCGATAAATAATTCGAAGTTTAAAGTTGTCAAATAATGCAAATACTAGGAAGCAGTGATATCAGCTATGAGTACAGTTCTGAGAAAGATGTAGCAGCTAGAATCATACCAGGAAACAGAGCGTATTACTCCTTAGCGGACATACTGCAAACATGGATTACTCACAATAACGTACGAAGTGAGACGGGGAGACTAAACCAGCGTATAACAACAAAATTATTAGTCTTAGTATAGAAGATGTTCCGGACCATCGTGGGGCCTTGTAGAGACGAGATGCCAGGAGAGTGTGGACAAAAACATAAGCAGGAACATCAAACACTCTATGGAGACGAGAACATAGTACCATACATCAAGGCAAATCGTATAAGATGGATAAGTCTTATGAAGTCTAAATGTTGATGTAAGTAGATGGACAGATTGTTGACGACTTCCTGAAACGAATTTATTATCCAGAAACCAGTCCTATGTTCACAGTTGTCCGTAGAATACCGATGAGTGTAAGTTTCGTTTGAGGTCGTCAGATGGTCGCGAAAGAATCTGGAGATGACAAGGTGAACGATTTGCCCAAAGCTGTATTGTCGACAGAATAAGCTATAGATAAGGCTCAGTTGTTGAAGTTATACTTTTTTAGGCGCCATTGGGAGTGAATTTTTATTATTCTGCGCGCATGTGCACACAGACAGTATGGAGTTCGTTGCTAAATGTTATAAGTTATGTATGTATTAGTAAAAAATGGGTGGAAAGAATATATTAGTGTTTTTAGTAAATATATTTATTATAATTTTTGTATCTTTGGATTTGTCTACCTCGGGAATGAGATATTAAGTAATATTTAAAGTATTTTTTATACTTCGCTTGGTCTATTTGACACTATGTCTCAGAAATTTTGCAGTCCGCACCCGCACAAACAAAAGGAGTATATCTCAGTGGTAGAGTGTTCGACTGGAGATCAAGAGGTCCCCGGTTCGAACCGGGTGTTTTTTGGTAGTAAAGTAAGTAAGTAAAAATTAGTTTATTAAATAAAATATAAATAAACTGTTCGAAAGTATATTTATTTCGTAGAAATTATATAATATAACTATAACTTCTTAACGTCTAGAATTGCACGTATAAATTGGCCAGCTTCCAGCCTCGACCTTAGACCCATCGAACATTTATGGAACACACTGTGAAGACGAATTTAAATTCGGGTAACCGGCCAAACAACTTTCCTGTGCTTAGTGTGGATCTTTAGACAAGATGTGGCGAATTGGACCAACTTCATGTAAAAATTTAATTACCAGATTGCCAATTACCCATACAGGCTGCTATAAGGACCCAAGGAGGAAATACTAAGTATTAATAAGAAATGACATATAATATTCTTCTTCTTGATGTGCCTATCCGTGACGAATGTTGGCGATCATCATGGCAATCTTCACCTTATCTACAGCAACGCGGAAAAGCTGCACAGGTGTTGTGTTGAACAAGGTTCTGAGGTTCTTTAACCAGGATGTTCTTCTTTTTCCTGGACCTCGCTTCCCAAATATTTTTCCTTGCAGGATGGCTTGTTAGAGGACATATCTGGATTTCCCATAATGTGTCCAAAGTATTCCAACTTTCGAGATTTGATGGTGGTCAGTACCTCTCGGTTCTTCCCCATTTTTCTAAGGACCTCCTCATTTGTGACCCAATCAGTCCATGGGATTTTAAGAATTCTCCAATATAGCCATATCTCAAATGCTTCCGACTTTCGGCACATATCCTCGTTTAAAGTCCATGATTCAACACCATAAAAAGGACAGAGAAGACGTAACATCCCAACATTCTTACTTTTATACCAAGAGAAAGGTTGTGGCTCTTGAAAAACGCGCCCTTACGGTTGAAGATTGATCCAGCTTTTCCCATGCACGCTCTTATCTCTTGGTTGTTGGCATATAATAAATATTAGTTTGATGTAACTATTTTTTATCAACAAAGCTACTTTTTTTTAATTTTCAAATAATGCCACATGTATTCCTTATTTTCATTTACTGTTCCTTCTTAAATCTATGCCCAATCTATAAGTGCCATCTTTAAAAATGTGTCTTCTTTTCTATAAAATAGTCGTGGATCGATTTTTTGCACCAGAGTGCATTTGTGTCAGCATATTTTCTCAGAGTCTAAAACAAGTCCCAAAAAATAGTTTCTAAACTGCATGAGGCAGTTTCTGTTTTCAATTTCCTATGAATTTGAATTTTTTCGAATCCACTTTTATCATTAATGTTTTATATTCTACACATAATTAATTGCTCTTGATACCTTGATTAATGACGTAACTTATAATAGGTACGCCAGGAAATTCATTCTTGAATATTGGCAACACCGCCAATCAGCTGTGGAAAACAGATTCCCTCAGGGTTATTAGTTGATTGCTTGTAAATAAACTCTACAATAACCTAAAAATTCAGTGATATTTTACAATAATTATTATTCTATAAACAATTAATATAATTAAATATCACTTTTGTGCTATTTCGGTAATGGTAGTTTGGCGTATTTAATAATAAATGCTATAAATAATCATTATTTAGGGCCGGTTGCTCGAACGCTAATCAACAATGATCATTATCAAATATTTAATTACTGTCACCAAAACTGTCAATGTCAACTTTGTTTGGGTTGCTGAAAACATAATTAATTACAATTATGAGATTTATTATTAATTATGTTAATAATTATTGTTATATTAATTGATTATAGACTCCACAGACTTTTTAACAACCCAAACAAAGTTGACATTGACAGTAAATAATTATTTGATAATGATCATTGTTGATTAGCGTTCGAACAACCGGCCCTTAGAGTTGCTAATTAATTAAAATCTGTACCTATTTGCTTAATTGTCATCACCTGGATTTTGTGCAGAGGCGTTGACAGGAATATTTCCTTGACACAGGTAATAATAATTTTAAAAACTGATTCTTTTTATTATTTTATTTTATTCATTTTCGGATTTGCTGCTACCGTGGTAATATTTACCGTACACAGTGCAGTGCCATCAGCCATCATACCTAGTGTGACCAACTCCGAGTCAGTCCAATTCGAGACAAGGCTGAAAAAAAAAGCTAAAATCCGGGACTTTTCAATGAAAATCGGGCCATTTTTTTTAAATATAGAAATTTAATATCATTTTATTGATTATTTAACATTTTTATGTTGACAAACATTTTTTTGATGGGAAGGGTTGTAATGATAATTATATTTTTGTTAGTTTTTGATGTTTCGACTTCCAATCTGGAAATCGTTCTCAAAAAGGGAAAAATTAGAAAATTTAACTGATGTTGGCTTTCCATGTAAATAGAACCTTAGGTTAATATCAAAATATAATTATCATTATTTGATATTCATGTTTTTGAATCGTCTTTCAGAAGCCGATAATTAAAATACAGAAACGGGAAAAAGTCCAGGGTTTGAGTTTTTGTAGAACTGTAATACCACGATATAAAATGCAAGCGTTTTGGATGTGATATTAGTATTACACTCTAGAAATCGTAGACTTTTTTTTGTTCCACCAATTCAGTTTGATGTGAATTCTTAGAAGAATAAAGTATTTAAAATTTCACGATAGAATTTTACTAAAACGTTGAAAATTCGGATGGTCCGGAAGCCTTGCCCGGGACGCCGGGACACGACTTCGTAATTCGGGCCATGTCCCGGATTTTTCGGGCTAGTTGGTCACACTAATCATACCCGATGCAGCCCGACGTAAATATAACCACTTACATGTAAAACTGTAGACTTATTCGTCGCATCGTGCTGCATTGAGAAACTGCATTCTACCTTAAGAAACGTATTTTCATGTGGAGTTAAAAGATAGAAAGATTTAACGAACATGCGATAAAAGATCGCGGTTAAATTCTAATACAACTAATGACTAGTGTGACCAACTCCAATTCAGTCAAATTCAGGACAGGAGTGAAAAAAAATACCTGCAATCCGGGACTTTCCAGTCAAGATCAGGCCATTTTTTTTAAATATAGAACTTTAGAATAATTTTATTGATTATATTGTACCAACTACACCTAGGTCTGGATCCCGCGTATGAAAAAAAAGTTGATTAATAGCAAGCTGAAAATTTGTCAATAGCTTAAGGGTGTCTAGTCGGACAAACTTTGATATATAGGAACACTGGAACAGGGGAAGTTTTAATTGTGGAACAGGTTAAAAATTTGTAACGGTCAGACCACGAAAACGTCACATGTATTTTGTCCGACAGAACTTCCAATTGATTTGTTACCCTCAGTACCGGCGCTAGGGTATAAGGCGCCCGCCTGCAAAAGAAGCATAGGTACCCTTCGGTGTCTTTTAAATTAGTATTTTGTATAGCACCGATAGCAAAAAGGTCATTTTGGCGCCCCGCAAATAGGGGCGCCCGCCTGCAGTGCATCCCTTGCAGGCCCGTTATCGCCGGCCCTGGTTACCCTTTCATTAAACTCTCATGCAAAAATCAGGCTACTATTTATCATCAAATGGGAATTATAATGAGTGGAACACATAAAATATCTCAAATGACAGGAGTTATGACAGGTGATAAATAGCCGTCTGATTTTTGCATGAGAGTTTAATGAAAGGGTAAGAAATCAATTGGAAGTTATGTCGGACAAAATACATGTGACGTTTTCGTGGTCTGACCGTTCCAAATTTTTAACCTGTTCCACAATTAAAACTTCCCCTGTTCCAGTGTTCCCGTCCATCAAAGTTTATCCGACTAGACACCCTTAAGCTATTAACAAATTTCCAGCTTGCTATTAGGTCTGGATCCCGCGTATGAAAAAAAAGTTGATTAATAGCAAGCTGAAAATTTGTTAATAGCTTAACGATGTCTAGTCGGACAAACTTTGATATACGGGAACACTGGAACAGGGGAAGTTTTATTTGTGGAGCAGGTTAAAAATTTTTAACGGTCAGACCACGAAAACGGCACATCACACTACTAATGACGTACATACAGTGAGGACGTTTGAGTTGGAATAAATTCATTTTCTCGAGAATAGGCGACTCTGGAAATAAATTACAAATCAGGTAAATTTTTATTTTTAAATTATAATTTTTTGATATATTATATCATACTAGTGACGTCATCCATCTGGGCGTAATGACACAATCGATGATTTTTTTAAATAAGAATAGGGGTCGTGTGATGGTTCATTTGAAAGGTTATTAAATTCTCTATTTAATAATATAAACAATATTATTTATACAGGGTGCCCAAAAAAAATTTTTGAATTAAATTAATTGAGACAAAAAGAAGAATGTATATAATTTATTTAATTCGAAATACATTTTACTGTTATCCGAAACCAGGAAAAAATGTTTATTTGATAAATAAATATTGTTTTTCGCTTACATTCAATATTAAAGCTGTCACCCACGTGTCCCTTAGCAGTTTGAACATTTAATTTAAACTAAAGGGGTCGTGTGATAGCTCATTTGAATGGTTATTTAATTCTCTATTCACTAATATAAACATTAACATAATTATTTATACAGGGTACCCAACATTCTTTTTAATTAAATTAATTGAGACAAAAAAAAAGAATGTATATATAATTTATTTTAATTCTAAATAAATTTTACTGCTCTCAGAGAACAGAAAAAATGTTTTGAAAAATAAACATTGCTCTTTGCGTAAATTAAATGTTCAAACTGCTAAGATGCAGGTGGGTGGCAGCTTTAATATTAAATTTAGGCGCAAAATATTTATTTAGCAATATTTATTTATCAAATAAACATTTTTTCCTGGTTTCGGACAGCAGTAGAATGTATTTCGAATTAAATAAATTATACACATTCTTCTTTTTGTCTCAATTAATTTAATTCATAAAAGTTTTTTGGGCACCCTGTATAAAAAATGTTTTGTTAATGTTTATATTATTGAATAGAGAATTTAATAACCTTTCAATTGAGCTATCAGACGACCCGTATTCTTATTTAAAAAAATCATCGATTGCGTCATCACGCCGAGATGAATGACGTCACTAGTATGATATATATGCCAAAAAATTATAATTTAAAAAAAAATCGACCTGATTTGTAATTTATCTCCAGAGTCGCCCATTCTCGAGGAAATGAATTTATTCCAACTCAAACGTCCTCACTGTGTAATGAATTAATACTTAACAATATATTTTTTCTATTTCTTGCGTTATACAGAAAATGTTATCTATTGTGGATTTCCCTACTGACCTACTCTAAAGCCGCTTTGTTCCTCTTATTTTTATGGATCTTCTGATTCGTATGAGTCTTCAGATACAGATGTATTACTAGCGCACAAGTAGAATGTACGGAAGAATATTAAAAGACCTCATATTATGAGGTATTACTAGAACACTAAGTCGAATGTACGGAAGAATATTAAAAGACCTCATATTATGAGGTCTTAGTGTGCTAGTAGAAATTTGTCTTTTGTTTACTAACTTTCTTATGCATAGATGCACCCTTGTTTAAATGTTGGTGGTACCGGTTGTCCATTTAAAAATCTGTTAAATTTGTTATTATAATAATTTTAATCGTTGTTAAATTTCAATATAAATAATATATTAGTAATCCTACACAAAACTAATAATGAACTATTTTTAAATATAACCAGTTTTGGTAATTATAGAATTTCTAGATAAACTAAACAATACAAATTGCGTATAAAGCAACTGATACTAGCGTCAAAGTTCCGCTTTATTGTTGTTATCTTTCGCAAATTAGTATTTATCGACAGCTTGATAACGAAACATTTTGTTAAAAGTAAACAGTTCACATTAAAATGAGATTAAATTTGTTACCGAAAGCATTTCTAATATTAAACAGTTGTTTTGATTTTTGAGTGCCATCGTTGATTCAGGGCCTGACGTACAAAGGACACAACACTTCAAATATTGCACGTCACGCTATTTTCCAATTTTCAAATCAATCGAAAAATATTCTGAAATTGTGTTGATAGCAAATTATGGCTTCCTTGATGTAGTAGTATTAAACTATTCCATCAAAAACAATGTTTAGATGTATTTTTTAGTTTTTCGATCTGTCATTCATATTTCGCGAAATATTTGCTTTTTTCTTGTGAAACTTTCGAACTCACCCATTTCCTTACGCCCCGCTCAAATCGTCAGATTTTTTAAATATACACTGTTTTGCATGTACTTACCTGTACTTAGATACCTTATCTTAATCTGACGATTTATTTATTTATTTATTTATTTATTTATTCACGGGCAAGCCCTATTCCGATATAAATTTTACAGTGTTCTAAATTATATAACATAATTATACAATTATATAACATTAATGTTAACCAATTATATAACATAAACTATCGTAATATAACATATAACCAAGTGGTTTGAGAAAAAATAACTCGTATGAGTAATACAGTTACAAAAAAGAAAGAAAAAAAAGAATAAGATAACATTAGGTCAGTACAATTACAAACAAAAGATATCACCTAAATCAATTCGGAAATGTTGTAAGGTATAACGGTTTTAAGTTATCTAATACATACAGGTCATGTAACACTAATCACAATACAAAAGCTCTGGCCGAAAATATTAAAAAGTTAAAAAGTTAGGGAAGAAATTAGGTTTTTAAAGCGGGAAACTGATATATTAAAATATTTCGAGTTTTTCTAAGGATATATTTTTTTTCGGCCCCCCTAGTTTTCTAAGTATAGGTTTTTTTTCGAACTCCCCTGCATTAAGAGCCAATATATGGTAGAGGTACATTTTCAGGGTACTAGGTTTCTCCCCATGTAATAATCTGACACGCTCGAGTAACTGCAAAAGTCCCCTCTTGGGCTCCCCTACCATAATATGTATTTGTTCGCTAGTGTTGTTTTGCTAATAGCCAATTTGGATGGTGCGATTTTGTTAATAAAAAAAAAAATACAAACAAATGCGACAAAAAGATAAACGCTATCACTAACGGAAATGGAGAACAGATTTAAGTAGTAAACATCAACTAAATACATGAGAAAATGAACCTTATTTTTTTTATTTACAAACTCGCATCAGCCTGTACGGCTATTAGCGAAAATGATAGTTTTGTTAACAATAATAATAACTATAGAATACTACAATTAAATTTTATATAAACAGTTTATTGCTTTTAAGTATTGAAGGATCACTTTGGAACCGCACTTTGAGAATAGTATTTTTTTTTAAATCGTCCGGGATTCCGAATTGAACTCTTTCCGCACTGTGTAACGGGCACTCCACTAGAAGATGTTTTATTGTCAGAGGGGTCTCACAAGCATAACACTCCTGTTGAGGATCTCGTGTCATCAGATGACCATGCGTGAGGCGGCTATGACCAAGCCGCAATCGCGAGATGATCACTTGGGAAAATCGATTTGAAGAATTATCAGACCCCGATAATTCTTCTAGCGATCGGTGATTCAGCTCTTGCTATTTTGACCACACTTTTCTCCCCCATTTCGTTTATGTGGTTATTCCATTCTTTTTTCTAATTAGTGTCCATTCGTTTATACACTGTACGTTACATTTTCTTCTAATGTCTGCACTCCTCTTTCGATCTCTCAGCGTATTTCCTGCAATTCTTCTCAGTACTCCCATCTCTGCCGTTTCTATAGTATTTGTGTTGTAGCTGTACAGGGTCTTGTTTCTGATGCATATCTCATCATTGGTCTTACACTGGCTTTATAAATTTTTGACTTTCAAATAATATACATTGACTTTGCAACAGTGTAGAATTGGGTGTAAATCCAGTAAAGTGATTAATGAAATCCAAATTATTAAATCAATCAAACGTCCTCTAATGTAACCAGATCTATTAGACGTTCGTCAGAAAATAAGGCCAATGTGAGGTGCAGTCTGCACGTAAAGCCATTATTTAAAGATGAATCAATAAACCGTCACTGGCTGTTTGATTGATTCGGCCATAAATTCGAAATACGAGCAGATCTGCATAAGTTAAAGGTCGTTAAATATAGCAAACTCTAATTGCGAACTTGGTATTTTACTAGACACACACACTTTGTGAGAATTACTCACCTTAATTTTACAGATCGTAAAGTAATCAGAGTGAGCGGGAAAGGTTTCTAATAATTTAGAGTTAGAGCGCTATTAAAAATATATAGTAGACCTGTTTGTTATTAGCGAAGTGCATGATTGAGACAGCAAAATCGATTTCAACATTATACGCCGCAGTGGCAATGGGAAACATAAGAGAACTGTCAAACTTTAAACTATATATTTTATGTAGATGTAATAGGCTGTTTTAGACAACATACACCACCAATTAAATGCGCAACGAGATTTGATGTTCAAAGGATTGTACTGTATATGGTATTTTTTGATGTGTGCTCGCGTAAAAAGAGTTTATGGGTTATCGGTTTACATGGCAACTTGTTTTGCGACTTTTACTATTATCTGTAATTTTGTACTTTTAGTCCATAAAATTTCATGGATTCTAAAAATCCATGCATCAAGGAATATATAGACTGTAAAAAAATCAGTCAATAAAAATTTGGTTTTCGGAATGCATTGGGTACGAACGAGGCTCTCTTTAGCATAGACGTGCTATTTTAACGATGTAGAGCAGCGGTTCTCAATCTGTGGTACATGTACCACTGGTGGTACATTTCATTTTTTGAGGTAGTACAAAAAACGCAAAAACAGCCAAAATCAGCACCACTATTATAGTTAATTAGATCACCTGGTTAGATATGTATTTCAGTTAGGTGGTACCAAAAATCATAAAAACTATTTGGTGGAACATGACACAAAAAGATTGAGAACCGCTGATGTAGAGAATTTTGATATTTATAATGCATGCTCCATTAATTACCATAAACCATTCGATACAGTAAAGCGCGACACGCTGAGATATTAACAAATATTGGAATAAAAACACCTGTCTTCTAAGAATTATTAAAAATCTTTACTGGAATCAAAGGTTGTCTACTCGTACAGAGGCAGCAGAATCCGACGATATTAAAACCAAACGTGGGGTCCGACAGGGATATATACTATCACCACTGCTGTTCAACATATACTTTGAGAAAATATTTCAAGAAGAAAGATATGATTGAAGTCGAAATTCAAATTAACGGAGAATGTAATCGTAACGGAGAACATAATTAACGTATCAATAACATACATAAGATACGCTGACGACACGGTGGTATTCGCTGACAGTTATAAAGTTCTCCAAGAGATAATGAATCGGATCACAGAAGCAAGTCAGAGATGTGGACTTTCACTCAACATTAAAAAAACAAAATTTAGGATGACCTCTGAAAAGGGGCGATCAACATCAATTTGGACGAATGCAGTGTGAACGGTCAATATATTATGGAAAGAGTAAAAACATACACTTACCTTGGTACGTACGTCAATTAAAATTGGGATCATTCCCTAGAAATCAAATCTAAGACAGGGAAAGCAAGAGCTACATTTAAAAAAATGGTTAAGCTATTCTTATCATGATATATCAAACCACATCTGAAGAAGTAATCTCAATTGTTGAACAATTTTCTTCCTCTCTTAGTGACTGTGGTCAACAGGCTTTGTCAGTATGGCGATCCTTAGATTGTTCTCCGATTGAAGTATCTTCCTTCACAGTTGACGATGACTTTACCATTCCATATTTTTCAAATAAAATAAAATTCATATACGTAGCCAAACGTAAATAATAATTACTAGTTAAAAATGTAAAGGACACCGCACACATCTTATGAAAAATATGTCACTCAAATGAAATATAATTGACATAAATAGATTCATCTCGAAATTATAGTAATTTCATATCAGTGCGCCAAGTTTGAATTTTGCTTAATTAGGGCGTAAATTGAGATAAATAAATCTAAAATCAAATGAAAGTGTACGCGAGTCAAAGAGAGAAAATAGATGTAAATTGCCAGTTCGTAAATCTTTTTTCAAGAGGATTAATCTTATTTAATCGATAATAAAGTAGGTATAATTTGGTCAGTCGCACAAAAGTGTATTATTTATTTAATTTACGAATTTGACTTTTTGAATTTTAACTTGAAACACATGCTTTTAATAGTACTGTAATATTAGTACTGTAAAAGTACTAAGTTTATATTGAAACAGTTTTTTTTATAAAATTTTCAAGGTTCTAGGTATATCAAGAACAAGGCACAAACAGGATGTTGTGCACAGTATAGTAAAATATTTGATTTATTAGGCACAAAGTTATAAAAGAAACATTGAAGTGAAACACAGTTCTAGGATTTTTTAAGCAGAGTCCTAAACAGACAATACCTTGATTACACGTAACGAGTATCGGGCTTTTCGTCGATTGTCATTTGTTTCGAGCTTCTGTCATGTGTCACATAATATTAATATATCTACGTCATACGTCTTTGGTTTGTATCATTGTATATACCAATAACGTATGACGTAGATATATTATTATTATGTGACAAATGACACAAGCTCGAAACAAATGACTGTGAATGAAAAGCCCTATTGTAACGAGACAGTGTTCTCGGCCGACTGCTCGTTTGGTATAAACATACTAACGAGTACTTGGCCGAGCACTCGACCCAGTCATATGGCGAGACAGTCACTCGGATCTTGTTCTATTTACCAAGCCGAGACTTCGACCCCCCACCCTTCAATTGTATACTCGCCAATCCACTCGGTACTCGGTATGTGTAAACAACACTTGCTGTGTAACGTTACGTGCATATTACCACTTCATCAGAGGAGACGACTTGTGTTAATCAATGTGATTTGTGATTCTCAAAAATAGCTAACAAATGGAACTCAGATAGGACAATAAAGTTTGGGAAGAAAGTAGAAAAACTCAAAGAGGTACCACAAAAATGTATATTATAAAAATGTCATACAAGGACGCGTTTCGGCTCTTACCAAGCCATCATCAGCTTGAAATACAGGAGCAAAGTCTAAAACTGTCCTACAATATAAAAAGGAAATTTTTTTTAAGCATGTGGTGATCACGCCCACCTCGGCAAAAGAACTTACCAGACCAGGAAGTGATCACCACATGCTTAAAAATTTCCTTTTTTTTATATTGTAGGACAGTTTTAGACTTTGCTCCTGTATTTCAAGCTGATGATAGCTCGGTAAGAGCCGAAACGCGTCCTTGTATGACATTTTTATAATATACATTTTTGTGGTACCTCTTTGAGTTTTCTACTTTCTTACCTCGAGACCACATTTGAGAATGGATACTTCTCTTCATGACAATAAGGTTTAGTTCAATTGTATATACACTGTGTCCGTAAAGTATGGAACAAATTCTTTTTTAGCTAAACAGAGCATTTTAAGAAATAATCCTGAAACACGTCGATTTTTGATTTTAATTTACCGTATTTTAAAATAATATTCTAATATACAGGGTGAATTACTTTCGAGTAATGACGTCACCGTTAATTTTTTTAAATGGAACACCCCCATTTTGTCTCAATTTTCGGATTACTCTAGCTGAGCTGATTCCAAAAATGTATCACATGTTGATTCAAATTGGTACAGGGTGGATAAAAATACAATAGCTTTGTGTGTGTTCTTAATATAACGCGTTAGTTAAATTAACAATATTATCAAAAATACTTATTGTATTTTTGATATTTTAATTAATTTTTGATTTTAATTAATTTTTGATATTGTTTAATTTAATATCAAAAATTAATTAAAATTTAATAATATGAGCACACACAAAACTATTGTATTTTTGTCCACCCTGTACCAATTTGAATGAACATGTGATACATTTTTGGAATCAGTTCAGCTAGAGTAATCCGAAAATTAAGACAAAATGGGGGTGTTCCATTAAAAAAAAAATGACGGTGACGTCATTACTCGAAAGTAATTCACCCTGTATATTAGAATATTATTTTAAAATACGGTAAATTAAAATCAAAAATCGACGTGTTCCAGGACTATTTCTTAAAATGCTCTGTTTAGCTAAAAAAGAATTTGTTCCATACTTTACGGACACAGTGTATAAGTAACACCCGTGCTGATGAAATTTCAAATATTTGAGGTATAAAAATAAACAAAAACGTGATGCAGCATATGTATCGATTGTAGAAGAAATAAATATTGTTGGTTTTAAAACTCAAGAAGTCAAAGAAAATAAAACATTTAAATTGGACATATAGAAAAGAAATAAAAAATCAATGAACCGAAGAAATCGGGAGTAGCGAGATTTGGTCTTCTTAAAATCCATTGTCTATTATAGTCCAAAGACGCTTATCTCCTTCTCATAATATATCCGCCAATTCTTGTATAAGCAGTGGTATAAGCCGTTTGTTAATTTTTAATGTTAGCTTTAGGATCCATAAGTACACTACTCTTTGTAGTCTAGGCGCCAGAGGGGTCACCGTGTCATATTCAATTCTGATGGACAAACTCAACGGTTTCTTATGGATTTTTGGCTGCTGATTACGAATTTCGAGGGGGGATTTAGATCCGAGTGGTCAAAAAATTGTTATAAACAATTTAATTGTTTATAAATTGTTTATAAGGCTCTGGCTCATAAACTAAAAGAGATAAAAAAAAATGTTTTAAATAAAATTTGTTCCTTAATAAAAAACGAAGAAAAAACCGTTTACTAAACTTACATCTAATAATTAGAACTCAAGATATTGTAAAATTAGTGCACAATACAAATTGCAAATTGGAAAATAAGTATTTTTCGAAGCTTTATCGATCGTAACTCGGCTTTTACGCATGCAAATAAGTCTTAGAAGGTTCATTTTGAAGCTTAATTAACAGGCTTCTAAACAAAGTTTGTTAAATTACTTGATCTTCATTTGTTTTAAAGTTATACCCGTTTGAAGTTACAATTTTCTTAAAAATATTGTACATTCATTTGTTTATAAGGGTTTCAAGCAAATTTGAGCTATAAACATTTATACTTTAATGAACAATAATGATAGAAAAACTCAAAAGGAACAATTTGAGGTTATGAAAATGTTGATAAGTTTATTTTTGGCCAAGATGTCGATATTTTAATGGCGCGGGCTATGAGGCGCAAGATCGGCTCACCGCGTAAAGGTTCACGCGCTAACTTCTCGATGCAAATTATAATTTCTATGTATACATACGTTATCTTCATTTTTCATTTTTGAAGATCCTAATAAAATTTTATCATATAATTCTTATAATTAAATCATCATACTGTACCTCGTATCACCTTTCATTCTATTTACATTGTCTTCTATTTTTTGCACTAAATGAGAAAAAAACATTAAAAACTAATATTTCAGAAGTATAACGAAAAAGTAAGTTGATATTATTTATTAATACTATTTTTACAAACATTTTTTTCATGCATCTGCAAATCTGCATAGAGATATACAGGGAATATCAGCTTTTTTACATCTGCATAAGTTCTTAGCGAAATTTTAACAGTTACATGGTGGTACAAGTCTGTTCTTGTAGGCAGTAAAACTAAAACTTTTTGAGGCTTCAGAGTCTAATTATCTATATGATATCCATATAAAGTGGATCTAGTTCTTTTGCAGCATCATCAAGTCCCGTCAATTGTGTGTATGCCGCCACATCATAAATGCTCGTTTTATATGCACTGATGATGCTGCAAAAGAACTCTATCCATTTTTATATGAATATCACATATTGGCTCATTTTCATGCGTAGAAGCCGAGTTACGATCGATAAAGCGTCGAAGAATACATACTTACTTGACTGTGAGCCAATCTTGCGCCCCATAGCGTGCCATTAAAATTTCGACATCTTAGCCAAAAATAAACTTACGAACATTTTCGTAAGCTCACATTGTTCTTTTTGAGTTGTTTTATCATTATTGTTAATTAAAGTATAAATGTTTGTAGCTCAAGTTTGCTTGAAACCTTTATAAACAAATTAATGTACAATTTTTTTAAGAAGATTATAAATTCAAACGGGTATAACTTTAAAACAAATGAAGATAAAATAATTTAACAAACTTTGTTTGGAAGCCTCTTAACTAGGCTTTAAAAGGACACCTTATAAGGCTCATTTCCATGAGTAGAAGCCGAGTTACGATCGGTAAAGCTTCGAAAAATACTTATTTTACAATTTGCAATTTGCATTGTGCACTAATTTTACAATATCTTGAGTTCTAATTGTCGGATTTAAGTTTAGTAAACGATTATTTCCTCGTTTTTTATTCGGGAACAAATTTTATTTGAAACATTTTTTTATCTCTTTTAGTTTATGAGCCAGAGCCTTATAAACAATTTATAAACAATTAAATTGTTTATAACAATTTTTTGACCACTCGGATCGAAATCCCCCCTCGAAATTCGTAATCATCAGCCCAAAATCCATAAGAAACCGTTGAGTTTGTCCATCAGAATTGAAAATGACACGGTGACCTCTATTTGGCGCCTAGACTATTGTTTTTGTGAATCGAAACTGAACTGACTCGCCTCCAAATTCAAAAATTGCCAAACATGTATAAACCATCTCTCGCCCTCACCACTGTCTCGGCCTAGTAACAGTTTGCTGTCTCGCTACTGTACTCGTTACGTGTTCAAGCCATAATTTTCTTTCAACGTTTGACTGACAAGTTAAAAACTTCTAGGTTTGACTAAAAACACCTCAGTCAAAGGACAAGATTGGAATTTTTTTCGGGGTTTGGGCAAACATTTTTGTCAAACCTAGGATAAACTAGGTAGATAAATTTTTATACTTATTTATACAGTGAGCACGTAAATGTTGAAATAAATTCATTTTCTCGAGAATGGTCGATTTTGGAAAAAAATCCCAAAACACGTCAATTTTTATTTTTAAATTACGACTTTTTGGCATATTTATCATACTAGTGACGTCACCCATCTGGGCGTGATGACGTCACTGATGATTTTTTTAAATGAGAAGGGGGGTCGTGTGATAGCTCATTTGAAAAGTAATTCAATTATCTATTCAGTAATATAAATATTAACATAATTATTAACATTATTAACATATTATAAATATTTTTTTGGATTAAATTTATTGACATAAAAAGAAGAATGTATGTAATTTATTTAATTCAGAATACATTTTACTCCTCTCATAAAACAGAAAAAAATGTTTATTTGAAAAATAATCATTGCTTTTTACTTAAATTAAATGTTTAAACTGTCACGAGGCTGGTAGGTGACTGCTTTAATATTGAATTTAAGCAAAAAACAATATTTATTTGCAAAATAAACATTTTTTCCTGTTTTCTGATAGCAGTAAAATGAATTATGAATTAAATAAATTACACACATTCTTCTTTTTATGTCAATAAATTTAATTAAAAAAATTTTTTTTGAACACCTTGTATAAATAATTATGTTAATGTTTATACTATTAAATAGAGAATTGAATTATTTTCAAATGAGCTATCACACGATTTCTATTTTCATTTAAAAAAATCATCGATGACGTCATCACGCCCAGATGGATGACGTCACTAGTATAATATATATGTCAAAAAGTGGTAATTTAAAAATAAAAATTGACCTGTTTCAGGATTTTTCTCCAAAATCGTCCATTCTCGAGAAAATGAATTTACTCCAACCTTTACGTGTTCACTGTATATATTTGACTATTGACTTCCGTATTTATATTTGATTTGGAAAAACTACTTTTTGAATTAATATTACCAATAAAGTATCTATGTATTTTTACAAACTTATTTTTATACATATACGCAATTGATTATTATAAAAACCAGACAACAAAGAGAAACCAATATCCTAATTAACTTCTAAAATGTGGTGGCTCTTTCCCACCTTGGAACAAAGAAACAACCAAAATATATAAATTAAACCTGCTTTGTTCATAAAATATTCCTAAATCATTTGACAAGAGACGGTAAGGAGCGATTCCATTTAAACTTTTATTTTGATGAAATTTTCAGCCTTTCAAGTTACTAATTAGAGCTTTCCAAAGACTAGAAAGATTTAATTATCGTCTCCATTATTCCTTCTTTCTTTTTAATTTTGCGCTTTGTATTGTCACCAAAAACGGGAAGGCGAGGCATAAATATTTCTGTGTACGTCCGTACGCTGCGATTACGAAGAGAAGGGAATGAAAAATGTGAGAAATATTTTATACAGGGTGAGTCATGAGGAACTGTACATACTCCTACCTCGTATAGAGGCTCCTATGGGGAATAACATATGACCATTAAAAAGTGTCTGCTCTCATTGTTTAATAATATACAGGGCGAGTTTCGCATTTTGACAGAAATTTGTATTCGTCATAATTTTTGAACGGTCAGATCGATGTGTCTCTTATTTTGGTCAATCGTTACACTATTACCACCTATACCCCAGGGTGTGGGTGAAAAAACGTGATATAATTCAGGAATTTTTGAAACCTATCAGGTGTTGTAAAGGACGATGCCAGGAATAACTTTTACTAAAATGTAACCAAAAATATTGTGCGCTTTTTTTTATTGCGATTTTCATTTGTGAAACTTGCAATTTTTAATGATTTTTAATTTTGTAGCTTAGGATATTGATTTTAGAGAAAAACTTTTTAATAGAAAGTTGTAGTAAATAAAAAAAGCTACAATTTGAGCTATGGTAAGTTTAATTTCGTTAATTGTTTATTGCAAAACAGCCTGCGAAAGTCCAAAATGGCCGTTTTTTACAATTGCATTATTTATTGTACAAATATTTTTTTTATTTTTTAAAGCTTTAAAATGAAGATCTTTCAATTCCAAACATAAAAAAAAATGTAAAGCCAGATTAACGAATTTGTTGCTTAGATATTATAAATTGTTTATCCCAAGAGGTCAAATGTCGAAAGCTATAACTTTTTGAAAAAAAAAAATCGTAGAGAGTTGGTGAAACATCAATTCTCATTCTAAAGAAATATATTTTCATATTCTGATGTAAATAAATGCGTAAAATATTTTTAAACCTCTAATTTTTGGGTTTGAAAATAAGGGGGCAAATCTCGTTATAAACATTTAGAGCTGAAGCGGCCCTGTACATCCTATGAGTTTTTAACTTACAGATTATTGTTACTGAAGATGAAACGAAGATTTATAAAAAAATTAAAAAAGTTCTACGACCAACTGAAGCCGAGATAATCTTTGGGTTTGAAAATAAGGGGGCAAATTTCGTTATAAACATTTAGAGCTGGAGCGGCCCTGTATATCCTATGAGTTTCTAACTTACAGATTATTGTTGCTGAAGACGAAACGAAGATTTATAAAAAATTTAAATTTTCTACAACCAACTGAAGTCGAGATAATTGTTTTTTTTTCTTAAATCGTAGTGCCTTTATTTATAACAATTAAGAAATTATTTTACAGTCATTGACTAAAGAAAGACTTATATTATCTTAAAATGAAAATTATTATAAAATATAATTACATTTAATTATTAAAAATTATTTTTTATTTCGGTGCTTTTGCAAGCAGCCGAATTTTGACTTTGAATTGAAATGATTTAGAATTGAAAAAATACAACAAAACATAGAGTAAGAAAACAATATATTAGGTGAACATTGATAGAAATTTTGATGGTAATCAAATTATGCAAATAAAAGTATTACATACTATGTATTTTGATAGGTTCAAATAGGTAGGTAACTATGATACATTTACAATTACCTATTACGTACCTGTTGCTTTAAAAACTATTTAAAAGTCACTACAATAATTATAAACTTTTTTGTTTCTGTCCTCACAACAATAAAACTAATATATTATACATTTGTTTACCTTCATATTGAATAATTATTTATTATTGACAGATCATTTCCACACCCAATCAGAGCCCGTATAACGACTAATACCATACTGTCGGTGTGCGCATGCGCGCAGATCAATATAAATTCGCCTAAAGAAGTATAACTTCAAAAATATCTATCTCCAGAAATAAAAAAGAAGTCTCTAGCTAAAAAATTAAGTGAATTATAATAAAAAGAATGTCAGTTCCTATTTTTTTCACCAAAAAAGTGATCGCAAGCAACCCCCTAATCACCACCCTAATTAAAATTCGTCATTGACCTTATTCGGTCTTTTTATTTATGTATTATTAACAGGTTCTAAAAGCTTAACCGGCTTAGAATGATTACTTAAAAAAAAGGAGTTAAAAGCGAATAACGAATTTTTGTAGTTTGGAAAAAAATGGCATTTTTTCCAGAATAGCAAGATTAGCATCAGAGATACGCAAAAATGTTTAAATACAAAATTGTAGATTATTTCATTCCCAAGAAACTGGTTTGCAGAAATTTTTTCTACGTCAAATATTGAGTGAGCTATTGACAATTAAAACTTGTAAAAACATGCAAAAACCACCTTTACCAACCCTTTTAAAGTCACCTCTTTTTGCGACTGATGATTTTAAAAATACTTAATATTGATAGGCTTATAGACCTTGTAAAAACCTACGAAATTATTTTTTACTAAAATTTCTTAGATAAAAAGTAAAAAAGTTACGGTTAAAAAATCAATATATTTTTTTGAAAAAAAAAAAAGAGAAATCCAATTGGAAGCATAATGATGTAAGTTAACTGTGTTTTTAGTCATTCTCCTTATTCATTTTTATCTATTTATGTATTATCAATAGATTCCAGAAGTTTAACTGGCTTAGAATGATAAGTTTTAAAAAAACTGGAATTAAAAGCGAATAACGAATTTTTGTAGTTTGGTAATAAATTTCATTTTCTTCAGAATAGAAATATTAGCATCAAAGATACGAAAAAATGTTTCAATATAAAATGGTAGGTTATTTATTTCCCAATAACTTGGTTTGAAAAAAATTTTTTTACGTAAAAAATTGAGTGAATCGTAAATAAGTATCTCGAAAAACATTGATCTTTTCTATACAAAACTAACACTTTCGATAGCGAATAAATCGCAAACTATTAATTTTATCAAAAAAATGTATACAACATTTTTTGTTTAGAATGAAGTTTTTATCAACAGTTGAGGTCAAAATATAATAAAAAATATTTTCACCCCCGAGATGGGGTGGCAACCACCCCCATGGTAAAAGTGCCTTTCTGCATCATATAGATTTTGATCCTTGGACTATCCACTACTTATTCTCAAATTTTCAAGCAAATCGATCCATCTGTAAAAATTGCAAGGTGAAAAGATTCGGTTCGCGGACTATATTAAGGGTACCAAATTGGAAAACCAAGGCGTAGGATAGGAAGGAATGGAAGTTGATACTAGAACAGACCAAGACCCACCATATGTTGTAGAGCCAATGATGATGATGATGATGACACGAATAATCTTATAGGTTAACCCATCTTAAAAACACTATCAAAGGTCTTTAAAAAATTAAAATGTTTAAAACACCATTTTTAATGGGTATTTCTCAAATGTTATTATTACGTAGAATTGGACCCCGTTATGCAACAAGGAACCAACTGACATTAACTTAGTTTTGAGAAAATCAAGAAAAACGTTTTATTTGTTCGAGGAAATTATTTGGATATAAAAATAATAAGAAACGACACAAAAGTAAACACGTTTATTATAACTTATGAACATTAATGCTATAATCAAATTAACAACTAAAAAATTAACTCCTAAGGTAGAAAAAAATCACGTGGTTCTTTATTGTTAAATATAACATTAATATTCTACATCTGGTTCGAAATCTGGATTTCCGCTAAGTCCGTCTATATCCTCGACTATACTATCTGCTATAATATTTGTATAAAAATCATGATAATTTAAGGGTATTAAATGAAGATAACTTTGTATATATTTAAGTTTTGCTTCCGAAACTGGCTTTCCTTTAGGCCACAATGGTTTTAAATATGTGGCAAACTGTGACCCAGTTAAAGGTTCTCTTCCTATTCCCTTTTTTATGGTTATTTCTGTATAATCATCATTGTCTTGATACGTCGTTTTAAAAAATATGCTACAAGACTTATCTTTACATAACTTAATTTCTTTGGTTTGTAACCATCTTATTGGTTGGTTAGTTTTACTTTTTTTTTCTGTTGGTGATTTTTTTTCTAATTTTGCGGTACTCAAAAAATCTTCCTGTGTTATGATATTTACATTAATGGGTCGTTTTTTCTACATCTTTTCATTATACTGCAATATTCGCCAGGTGAAAATATGTTTTGTTGCTTTTTAAAAGCACATTCAACATCTCCAAAGTCACCATCATTTGGAAGAAACGTGTGACCTGGAACAAAAAATCTCAGCCTAATAGTCTTTAAATGCTGTGATTCCTCTAGAATACATTTTAATATATAGAAGTAGGATTTTAATATTCCTGTTTTGACCCCCGCAAGAGTCGATCCACAGAATAATGTGCTCAACTTTATCGCTGCTGATAACTGATAACATTACTGATAATATAGTTATTTTCTTAGAAAAGACCCCACTTCTTGAGCTCCACGGCCTGCCTGTCCTTCAAGCTATAAATGAAAAGTAGATTTTTTTTTACTTACCTCTCACATAAAATATGTAAACAATACACATACCTCTCGCACATTGCCAATATAAGCTTCAGTGGAAGTTGACGACATCAACATTACATTTCTCATAATTTTTTGCACTCTGCGATGAAAATTTATTTTGGTTAGGTAACATTTTCACAAATTATTGATTGCCAATGATAATCTGAAAACCTACTGAAATTTGACTGAAATAAATCTACAACATGGAACCAACTGTCGCATGTTACTGATTGATACCTGCAACAAGGAATTAAAGTTACTTGGTTCGTTATTGCAGAACATGAATCATATTATTTACAGTCTATAGGAACCAATAATAGTCTAATAGCTAGTGAACCCTCCGACTAACGGTCGTCCTGTAAGGCTAGAAATTTGTCTAGTGATAATTCATAGCACACCAAGGCTAAAAACCATGACCTGGCAGGCCTCAGCGGTGCACGTGTATCTACCAGGTGAATCGAAAAGTGCAAATTTAGGGGGTAAAATAAACTTTCTCCTGTAAGGTTTAAATTTAAGTATGTATTTGAGTAAGTCATTTAGAAGAAATGTGTACAATGACAGGCGATTCTGAAGAGCATAAGACCTTGTCAGGCGAGGGGAAAGATTAGGGGGTTTTCCTAAAATTATTCTTTTTGCATCGAAAAATTTTTTTTAGGTTTTTTAAATCATTCCAAACAAAAAAGGTCTTCAGTGATTTTTCTCTTAAGTTAACAGTTTTTGTTATATAATCGATTGAAAATTTTGAAAATTACGAAATCGGACATTTTTAACCCTAAATCGGACATTTATCTAAAAATTTCAATGTTACCAAGGTACGCAGATATTCTTTAAACATTGATTGATGAAATCCCGAAGAGTTTTTTGCAATAAAATATCGAAAACCCCTTTGTTTTTTTAATTGCTAATCAAGCGGGCGCGACACTGTAGTATAAGTGAGGACGTTTGAGTTTGCATAAATGCATTATCTCGAGAATGGGCAAATTTCAAGAGAAATCCTCAGACAGGTCGATTTTTATTTCTGAATTAGGACTTTTGGCATATATATAATACTAGTGACGTCATCCATCTGGGCGTGATGACGTAATCGATGATTTTTTTAAATAAGAGTAGGGGTTGTGTGATAGCTCATTTGAAGGGTTATTTAATTCTCTATTCAGTAATATAAACAGTAACATAATTATTTATACATTGTGTACAAAAAAAATTTTGCTTATTTTTGTCAAATTTAATCAAAGTTAATTTAATAAAAACATTTTTTGTGTACAACCTGTATAAATAATTATGTTAATGTTTATATTAGTAAATAGAGAATTAAATAACCTTTTAAATGAGCTATCATACAACCCCTACTCTTATTTAAAAAAATCATCAATTACGTCACCACGCTCAGATGGATGACGTCACTAGTATTATATATATGCCAAAAGTCCTAATTTAAAAATACAAATCGACCTGTCTGAGGATTTCTCTTGAAATTTGCCCATTCTCGAGATAATGAATTTATGCCAACTCAAACGTCCTCACTTATACTACAGTGTCGCACTCGCTTGAATAGCAATTAAAAAACAAAGGGGTTTCCGATATCGTATTGGAAAAAACTCTTTGGGATTTCATCAATCAATGTTTAAAGAATATCTACCTACCTTGGTAACTTTGAAAATTTTAGATAAATGCCCGATTTAGGGTTAAAAATGCCCGATTTCGCAATTTTCAAAATTTTCAATCGCTTATATAACAAAAACTATTAACTTAAGAGAAAAATCACTAAAGACCTTTTTTGTTTGGAATGTATCAAAAAATCTAAAAAAAAATTTGTTCGATGCAAAAAGAAAAATTATAGGAAAAACCTCTAATCTTTCCCCTCGCCTGGCAAGGTCTTATGCTCTTCAGAATCGCCTGTTATTGTACATATCTTTTCTAAATGACTTACTCAAACACATACTTAAATTTAAACCTTACAGCAGAAAGTTTATTTTACGCTTTCGATTCACTTGGTAGATACACGTGCACCGCTGAGGCCAGCCAGGTCATGTTTTTTAGCCTTGGTGTGCTATGAATTATCACTAGAAAAATTTCTAGCCTTACAGGACGACCGTTAGTCGGAGGGTTCACTAGCTCTTAGACTATAACTCCATTTTCGAAAAAATGTTATTTGGTTCCTTGTTGCATAACAGGGTCCAATTGGTGTGTATAGCAATTTATATTAAATTTTTTTTACTGTGCTGGTTAAAATGATTTGTCCGCATCTAAAAATAATTAAAAGTACAAAAAATTGGAAAGTACACAAAACTTTTGTGATTTTGATAATTAAGAAAGCACAAAGACGCCAAGTTAATTTCTTCTCTTCCATCTTAAAATATATTTCGTAAATTCCCCCTTTTCCTCAAAAAGAAATTCTCTTATTACGGGTTTTTAATAAAAATACATCAATAGGTGGAAAAACCGAGAGCACCGGACTCTGGCATTTATTTCTTCGAAAAATCAAAGGGTCATTAAAAGAGAAGTGTCAAAATTAGATTTAGCAGTCAATATAGAAAAAAGCACTTCCTTTTATCCTTTGCGCCATTTGCAGAGAAACTCTTCATTAAATTAAAAGGTTCTTTCTAGATGCAATCTAATTATTTTGACAATGGATGATAGAAATGAAAGATACAGGGTGAAAGCGGTATTTTTCTTATTATTTGATATAGCTGCAGCTATTTTTAAATTATATTTTGACTTTCAGCTTGGAAATAGTTTTTAAAATAGTTTCAAAAAGATTTTATTAAATAAAATGATTTTTTTAAATTTCTTCTTTCGAAACAAAATATTGTAATGATTTAATTTCATTCTGATCACGGAATAGAAAAATATTATATCTGATTTTTTCTTCTTGACTTGTTTTACAACTCGGTGTGATTCTTCACCGCATCCACTATAGCTAGGGTTACCATACGTCCGGATTTCGTCCGGACAGTCCGGATTTGAAAGACATGTCCGGATTGGCGTCCGGATATGAGAAATGTCCAGATTTTTTTTTAATAAAAAAAATGGAAAACACTTGGCCCAAAGGTGAATTATTTGATGAGCGCTCGTCACTTCTCCAAGTTCTAAAAAAGCTGAAACCTAAATGGACTTTACTACCTAAAGAAGAATCCCCAAACCCTCATGACAAATGGAAAGAAATATTTGAAGCATTTTCCAAAAGCAACGTTTCCTTTACGAATATTTTTAAAATAGTGGAATTCATCTTTTGTCTGCCTGGTACTTCGGCTCCTGCTGAACGTATCTTTTCGATTATTATTTTAACTACCTTTTCTATTTTAAAAATATTTTCTTATATCATTCTGTAATATTATTTTCTAGGTCTAAAGTATGTTAAAATATAGGAGTATATGTATTTTAAACTGGCAGAGATTTTCGATGTTAGTTGCGTATTGTAGCGAAACAGCTGTATATGCCATATGCATTTCGCATATATTATGTACAATGTAGAGGTAGCAACACAGTCAAATTCACATTTTACATTTTCTACAAACCCTTGGACTACCACTGTCCGGATTTGGCCTTAATAAATTATGGTAACCCTAACTATAGCCCTCCATCTTCTAGGATCTTGCGCTTTCATTTGCCATTGTTGTAACCCAATCTTAGAATATATTGGCTTCAATATCATGCGTCCATCTTTTTCTGGGACGGCCTACTGATCTACTACCGCCTGGTCTGTCAAAAACACTGTCTTTAACACTCTGTCTTCCTCTTATCTTACCACATGATCTTCTCATCTTATCCGGTTAGCTTTTTACTCCAGGGTAATAAGCTAGGAATAGACCATGTTCAGGACACTCAAAGATCCAGGTAGCTGACTGCTTTTGTAGTTATTGTAGAAAACCTACCTGTTTCCTGCCTAGAGTTCGCGTCTGTTTTTTAATTATTAACAATTTTGCACCCCATTCAAAAGCTAAATAGTTGACATAAAATTACAAAATTTAATTTTTAGAACATTATAAAATCTTCAAAATGCCGATTTTTTAAAGTTAAAAAGTTAATTTGTTGCTACTCAAACTGCAAAACAAATAAAAATCGATATTTGTTAATAACTTTTACTAAAACTACCTTAGAACTTTAGTGTTTCACTCAAAGTTGGGTATTGGGGTACTTAACAGACGCCAAAATTTGAGACCGATCCATTAATTCGTTTAAGAGTTATTCCATTTGTTTATCCCAGAGACCTTTATTTTGCAGTAACATAAGTCAGAAAATAATGAAGATAAGACAATTATGCATATGCCAAGCCAAAATGAAATTAGAAAGCTGATGCTATCAAAATGTACTAAAAAAGATAAAAAAATTATCTAATATAGTCAAAAATCCTAATGCCAAATTTGTGAAATTTTGTAGTTTATAAACATTTAGAATAACTTTAAAAATATTGTCCGTAGAAAAAATTATTTTACATATTAGAAAAGCTGGTATGTTTCACGAATTTTTAAAAATTTAGTTCAATTGGTAAATAGTCGTGGTAAGTGAAGGTGGTGACTAGTCGTGGTAAGTGAAGGGGGCGCTGGGAGCCGACAAATGCACGAGTTCCAAAACTAAAAAAGGCAACTTAAAACTACTACCATTTTCTATAATATCTCGTTATCTACTGAATATATTTTGATCGTTCTTTTTTTAATTGATATGTAATTTTTCTCTGATATCTCTGATCTCTGATCCGTTCTTTTTTTAATTGCATATTTTTGCAAATATGCAATTTGTCTAGATATTTATGAATTAATGAACAGTCTAATTTGTTTAAACAATTTTTAAAAAAATATTTTTTCCAAAAAATCCATGATTTTAATCATACTATCGTTATTAATCATAGAAAAAGTTAAGGTATACTTTAATAAATAAATTATCTTCAATAAATAATTATCCAATAAAAAACATTTATAATATTTATTAAAGTGTACTTTAACTTTTTCTATGATCATTAATGATACTATGATTAAAAAATTGATTTTTGTAAAAAAATATTTTTTCAAGAATTGTTCAAACAAATTAGACTGTTTATTAATTAATAAATTTATAAACAAATTGCATATTTTTAATGTACGTAGAAATTACATACAAATTAAAAAAAGAAAGATCAAAATCCATTGAGTTGATCCGGAGATACAGAAAATTATATTCGTTTGAAATTGCTTTTTCGGTATTTTAACTCGGTGGATTTGTAGGTTCCCCCTAGTAATCGTTTGAACTACATTTTTGAAAAATCGTAAAGGGGGCTGTGAAGGTACAATGTTTGTGGAAATTTTTCAAGAAAAAACACAAATCTCATTCTTTAAAATGGCATTAATGAGAATCCTTTATTATTATAAACAAATTAGCTGTGAATTAAAAAAACATATGGCTATCTATGCCCCAAATGAACCCAGGCTAAATTTTTTTATTTGAAAATTCGTGTTAAAATACTATCTTTTCGAATATATAAAAATGTTGTTTCTACGGACAAAACTTTTAAAGTTATTTTAAATGTTTATAAACTAGAAAATTTCAAAAAAATTTTTATTAGGATTTTTGACTATACTAATTATTATTTTTTTGTCTTTTTTAATACATTTTGATATTATCACTCTTCTACTTTCATTTGGCATACTCAGAATTGCCCTATCTTCATTATTTTCTGTCTTATCTTATTGCAAAATAAAGGTCTCTGAGATAAACAAATATAATAACTCTTAAACTAATTAATGAATCGGTCTCAAATTTTGAGGTTTGTTAAATACGCCAATACCCAACTTTGGGTGAAACACTAAAGTTCCAAGGTAGTTTTAGTAAATGTTAGAAAATTAACAAATTACGATTTTCACTTATTTTGCAGTTTGCGTAGCAACAAATTAACTTTTTACTTTAAAAAATCGGCATTTTGAAGGGTTTTCAATGTTCTACAAAACTGAGTTTTATAATTTTATGTCAACTATTTAGCTTTTGAATGGAGTGCCAAAAATCGAAAAAAATCGCGATTTTTGCACTAAATTGTTATTAATTAAAAAACGGACGCGAACTCTAGGCAGGAAACATGTAGGTTTTCTTCCTATAGGTCTACAATAACTGAAAAAGTAGTCAGCTACCTGGATTTTTGAGTGTCCCGAGAAAATCCTTATTACTCTGGACTATTTATATGTCTTACCATGTATTCAGTACCATACAGTCAATAATTCAGCATAGCGGTGCCTTCAACATTCTCCTGTCAATTCGTCTCTTTGAGGGCCAAATATCATTCTCAGAACCTTCCTTTCAAATATTTCTTCTTCTTCTTAGGGAGCCTGTATGTTACGAACGTTGACGATCATTCTGGCTATGATAATTTTGTTGGTTGTTATACGGAATAGTTGTGTTGAGGTCTTCCTATACCATGCTCTCAGGTTAGCATTTAATTTTATTTATTTTTATCTAATTTCATTAATTTTATTTAATTTTATTCAGTTTTATTTATTTTTATTTACTTTTAATCAATTTCATTTAATTTTAATTTACTTCATTTACTTTTTTTATTTAATTCTGTTTAGTTTTATTTAATTTTATGAAATTTTATTTAATTCTATTTAATTTTATTTAATTTTATGAAATTTTATTTAATTCTATTTAATTTTATTTCATTTTATTTAATGTTATTTCATTTTAATTTAATTTTATTTTATTTAATCAACATCGATAGAGTTGGAACCACCCCGAACCCAATCATAAATACAGGCTTGTTTTGAATGTAGATAAAATAAAAAAAAATGGAAACAATCTCACACATTCATCAAAGAAAAGCGTGGCGCGTCTTCATCGAATGACCGGTTTTCGCACCACGCTTTTTTTTAACGAATGCTTTAGTTTTTTTCATTTTTTTTTATTTTTTGCTTTCTAGTTGATATTTTTCATAATATGTTTAATTTTAGTCACTCGTAACTAAAGAAAAGCGTTTCTTATAATTTTGAACTCTAAATAGTTTTTTCATATTTTTTTATTTTTTACTTTTTAGTCTTACACTTTTCAAACATTAAAAAATATCGTCATGTTTATTAAAATATGCATAAAATATATGATGTACAAACATGAAAAGTAGTCGGAATTGGCAATAAATTTGAAACTTATTGTTTATTTATGAAGCATAACGTAAACAATTAACGTAAAAAGTGAAATTATGTATAGTTCATATAATTAGCTACAATCTGTAAAAGTTTCAAGTTTCTTCATTATAAAAAACAAGAGAATTTAAGAATTTTCCGTTAAAATCATTTTTTTATTTAAACAATAAACAAAATTTTTTTTTATTAACTATTCGTGTATTGTTCCCGCGAATGCATACGTCTGCAAATTTTTAGTCATTTGCATTGAAGAAAAGGCAGTCAAATTAACGTCCAAAGATTTGACCCAAACGATTGAACTAAAGAAAAGCGTTTAATTAATTAATACGACAAAACGAATTCTAATGTTAATTGTAGGACAAAACGTCTCTACCGGTGGTTTTTCTAAGACTACGATAAAAACATGAATTTTTTTAATTCTAGTTTTGGTTGAAGTTTTGAAGTTTTGTATCGTATTGAAATTTGACACGAATAAACGCCGATTTATATATAAACAAATATATGAGCGTTTAAAATTTGAAACTTTATTGTTTATTTATGAAGCATAACGTAAACAATTAACGTAATAAGTGAAATTATGTATAGTTCATGTCATTAGCTACAATCCGTAAAAGTTTCAAGTTTCTACATTAATGCTTAAATTCTCTTGTTTTTTACAATGTAGAAACTTGTGTGTGTCAGAGTGGTAGATGTCCGAAGCCAACTACCACTCTGACACACACAAGTTTCTACATTGTAAAAAACAAGAGAATTTAAGCATTTTCCATTAAAATCGTTTTTTTTTTATTTAAACAATTAATAAACATAAATTTTTTTATTGACTATTCGTGTATTGTTCCCGCGAATGCATATGTCTGCAAATTTTTATTCATTTGCATTGAAAAAAAGTCAGTCAAATTAACGTCTAAAGATTTGATGCAAAATATTGAAGTAAATAAATGCATTTAAAGCTGTGTTTCTACATATTCATTATAAGACAAACAAATTTAAGATTCTAACTGTTGCACTACAAACTTTATTTTGTTACTTCAACTAAACTGTATTACTTCATATATCATGTGTAATTAATTAAAAACAATATCTAATAAAACCTCATTCAAAGCGAAAATTTTTTGTTTATTAATTACGAATTCCTTTTGTTTATTTTAAGTTTATTGTATACAAAAGTTTGTTTTTATCTATTGAGGCAGTACGAAGTCTGCTGGGTCAGCTAGCATATTATAGAAAAATGCTATATTAAAAAAAATCTGGCTTATAGGGTGAATGATCCAAGACCGTATCCCAGTTTTTGGCCTTATTAGGTAGGGAGTTGTGGGAAAATAAAATAAATAATTAAATAAAGAAAATAGCTTCACAACAATATACGCAATTTTGGTATACAAACGAGCAAAATATAGGTAATATACAAATAAATTTTGAGTTGACAAAGTATGTCATTTCATTTGGCAAAATTGAATGGATGACTAAATTGCTCATAATCTACTTGCGTGTTTTTTTTGTTGGCTCGATATATAGTATTTGTAGATTATGCCCATTTAACGTAATATTTCTGTTGTGACCTGTAAGATATATGATCAAGTAGTTTTCTTGAATGCAAATGTATCAGTACAAAACTATTGTTTTAATGGTTTACCTAGAAACTTAAAGCCTCAAACTAAATGTGGTCCAAATTGTTAGAAACATTACTTGGATCCGAAATTTTCCTATCTCATTTATTGCTTGTTTCAGTTTGAGTTATATAATTGAGTTGGCGAAGCTATAACCGAAGTTCTGTCGGTACAAATTCACCTTTGTAACTCTGCAAAATATCTATCGTTGCTAGAACTAATGAAACTAGTGCCTCGTTTGTCCTTTACCTTTTACTTTACGTTGTTCAAGATAAAATGGGGAAGCCCGGGAGAAATGTATCGATCGACGTATTTCATTCAAATTGATGGTCTTAGTTTCACATGTTTTTACATTGTTAAAATATCCTTAAATAATCTTAGTAATGTAACGCAACCAAAAAAAAAACAGATTTTAAATAAATACACTAGACGTTTCTTCTGCAAAAGACTTCACTTCAACCTTACATAGGATACAGTGAGACAATTCCAAAAGGATCATACCAAATACATTAGATGATAATACATACAACTCTTGACATTTCCCATTAATTTTGTGGAAGCAAACAAAATAGCGCCATCTAGTGGTAAAGGTTGTAACCACAAACTATGCACTTAAAAGAAAGGTATTCTTATAGGATTAAATCAAACTACAAATTTAGTTGTGAGCTATTCTCTTTAATTTTATATTCTTACTTTTTAATTTACATAATTTTTCGATTTTACTGTCGTTAATTTTATTTACATACGCTTTTATTAAAAGATCAAAATATGTATCTATAAAAGTTTTGTGACAATTTGTAGGTACATACATTTTGGAGAGTTTCTTGTAAGTAACATTTTAATTTTAAATTATATTTAACATTTTCAACTCAACACTCTCTTGTATATAATTTTAAAAGTACCTTTTAAATATATCATTAATTTTATCTGAAGCTCCCTTTATAAGTTACACTTAAAGTTCACACTATCAGGTGCATCCTTAGCCCTAATAATAGAAAATAAATTTCCTCTACAGTCTGGGGTTAGCCTTCTTGTAAAAAGAAATTGCAGCTAAACGCCCTCTCATCAGGGTAAATGGAGGCAAAGTAATACACTTTTTAGTTTATTTTGTTGCCATCCTAGATATTTGCTAAGAATCCATTTTACCGAACCTATTTTATAAGATATTTTTTGTAAAAATACAAACACAATTTACCAAGATTTGCTAATTAATTATCCAAAAATTAACAAAATTAAATGAGACCACACCCATCTTATGGAAAATATAATGACACTCAAATGAAATAAAATTTACATGAATAGATGCGTCCTGAAATTTTAATAATTTGATATCATTGCGCCAACTCTGTATTTTGATTAACAAGAGCGTAAATTGATAAAAATAAATCTAAAATCAAATAAGAACGTACGTGTGTTAAAGAGAGAAAAAAGATCTTGTGATTCGATTACTCCATAAATCTTTCTCGAGGGATTAAGGCAGAGGCTTAGTCTTATCTTTTCCTATTATTATTGATAAGAAAGTAGGTATAATTTGGTTAATTGTACCGCCTCTAATCGGCTTAAGCTAGTGGTGAATAGACTGATTTCAATAGCCGATAGACTAATATTATTTATGAATGCCAGTTTTATGGACTTCAAAATGCGATTTTGATAAACTTTAATTACAATTAACGCCCTAATTAAGCAAAATTCAGAGTTGGCGCCATGGTATCAAATTATTGAAATTTCAGGACGCATCTATTCATGTAAATTTTATTTCATGTGAATGACATTATATTTTCTATAAGATGTGTGCGGTGTCCCTTGTACGTTTACGTTGAGAAAACGTAGTTCAACTCAAGCCGACAGAGGCGCTAGTGGCAACGTGCTTCCAGTTTTCTGTGGGAGTTGGATGTATTATAGTCTAATGTATTTGATCATACTTAATACATCTCATTAATCGAAATTTAGAGTATCTGTCTTTTTTTATACTTTTGAATTACACAAGAGTCCGTTTTGTATTTAAAGGTCAACATCCATTATAGTTATGCATTTAAACACAAAATGATCACTTTTTGATTTTCTTGTTGATTTATTTCTGGGAAATCATGATTAAGGGAAATCATATAAGAATTTTTTTATTTAGTGAGAAAGTGTACTACTAAAATGAATAGAGATTAAGAAAATAGTTATTAGGACACAACCAACCCCCCCTTTATGGGCTGAAATAAGAGGTGGACAGTTCCTCTCCTCCTCATTCCTTGAGATTTTATCAGGGCCTGGTGAGGCTTTATTATATTACTGTTTCCATTGGCTTTTCTCCTTTCACTAATATTTGTAATTTTTTATGCTAAGCCATTTTCAATATATCTGTTCTATTTTTCTTTTATTCTCATTGCGTAACGGTGGTAATTATTATTTGCATCTTTTTTCTCCTGGAATGTTATTTATTTTAAACTTTTTTATGACCTAATTTTTCTGAGATGTAAGTATACACATCGGAAAAGTCTAGGGATATTTTTAGAAAGAGACATAATTTCTTCTCTAATTATTTTTAATAAATAGTAATCGATTTTTAGTGATTAGTAGTATTTAATACTCAACCAGATTTATTGAAATCTCAAAAATAACGAGAATACCTTTAAGTGTAATTAAAAAAAATAATGTCATCACAAAATGTAGTCGTAATAAAAAAAACAAAACTAATACAAAAGTATTGCTTCCACCCTGGTTTATTACGGCTGTACTTCTGTTGTTCACAGACAAAATGAGATTATCAATATCCTGTTGAGGCACGTTTGCTCACTCTTCTATTAGGCGCTATCGGAAACGAAACGTCATATATATGCTCGATGGGATTCAGGTCGGGGAATTGTGTTGGCTAAGGTAACACGACATAAATACCTTTTTTGGTCATGTCACTGGGCGTGCAACATTATGTGGACGAGCATTATCATATATGAGGTGGAAGTTTTGACCAACATCACCAGCAAATGGACGAATGATAGGTTGAATAATGGTATCGAGGTACTGCTGAGCTGTAAGGAAGCGATCTGGAAAACGAAGTCGATTCTGCCACCGATTATTATTCCAGTTCATACCATTATTGTACCACCTCTGTATGTGTAGACTTCCTGGACATGTCTTAAGCGGTCTACATTTCCAGATCGTCTTCACCCTTTTATTCGACGAGAGTCTGGATTAAATCCAAATCTAGATTCGTCGAAGAATAAAACTGTAGCTCAATCACTTGTATCCCAGCTTTGATATTCTTGACATCTCTCTAATCTTGCAACGCGATTGCCACTCGAGATAGATGGACATTTCAATGGCTCTCGACTGAGAATATTGGCTTCATGGAGATTTCGTGGAGCTTCAATGGATTTCTTTCAGTATCACGACCTATGGTTACCTGGTGTGCCCGCTGCTATTCGCTTACCAATTCAGGTGCTGTAATTGTTGGTTGTTTTCTAATAGTTAACACTAATAATCGATCTTGAGCTGCAGTTGTGGCGCACTCACATCATCGATAATGTTCGGCTGGACTTCCAGTGTCACTTTGGTATATACATATCTAATTATACAGTGCCTAAGGCTGGACTCCCAGTGTCACTTTGAAGGCTCCGATGTGCTAAGCTACATTAGTTTGCCTCATGCCACCTTGAAGCCGACCTACAGCTCTATTTATCTCGTCCAAAGTCAAATGACGTCGTTTCAGGATAAAGACTAAAATTTTCAATGCAATAAGCAAGAATTTTATATCTGCCAGAAACTGCCAGAATATTTTATGCAGTATAAAAACTATAATTTTTTCCTCTTAAACTTTGTCAAATATTCGTTATCACTTTTGCCGTATTGTTTAACTCACAAAAACCTACAGGATGTGAAACTGTACAAATTCAATTGCAATTAAACGACCACATCAATTTATTTTTATTAATTTTTTTATGTTATAAAAAAATCGTTATACTCTATTAACTTTTTATCTTGAATTCAGCATCTTTTACTCATTATATTAATAGCATATCGAAACCGGTAACAAGATATCTTATTAGGAAACTATTTTCCACCACGGACAATCAAATCTCAACTCAATCTGCCTCGCTTCCATTGTGATAACCGTATATGTACGAATTTGTATCATTACGATAATCGTTAACAGAGTATCATATGTTGCCTTGTAATGCAGACAATGCCGTCTAATTGTTACTCCGATATCTCGAATTCAGTCGAACGACAGACTTTGAACTAACTAGGTGGATGTTGGGGTGCACTGTGTCAGCCTAGATTCCTATTGGATACGATTTCAATTGATATTAGCTACTCGATATGTTATATCATATCGAAAGTGGAACAAGCGAGAAAACGATAAAATAACGTGTTGTTGAAATATTCTCAAATGCATGAATATTGTTGTTTTTGCATCAAAGCACATTAAGGAAAAAAATATAAACAGAGGTGACATAATATTGTTCTAGATCGAACTCAGAGCAGCTGAAACCCTTCAGTCCGCCGTCCGGTAATAAAAAATTATTAACCAGACATTTTAGTTTATTTGTTTAAACAAATTTTTTTAAATAATTATGCAGCTTCCAAGTGAGAATATTTGTTTTTTGAGCATTAAATGGTGCACGTGTGGTAAGTTTTTTTAAAAAATGTCTACAACATAGGAAAAAATATTTTTTTATTTTGTTATAAATAAATTAATTTATTATAACAAAACTAAAGCATCTTTGGTATTTGGTAATGCGTTAGTTAGGTGGCTCTACTCGAGCTAATAAATTATAGTAAAATTTATGCACCCCATAAAAATTTTATGGGCATTTCGTTCCCTTAAATCGCCCCAAACTTTTGTGCACGTTCCAATTAAATTATTTTTGTGGTACCATTAGTTAAACACAATGTTTTTAAGACTGTTTTACCTCTTAGTACTTTTTCGAAGAGCCAGTTTTTATCGAGATATTTTGAATATTTGTCAAATCCGCCACCTATTTTTAAGTACGATTATCGAGACCTGGTAATAATATGAAAATTTACATTTTTGGGTATATTTTGAACCATATTAAAAAAAGCCACATCTCGATAAAAGGTGCCTTATCGAAAAAATACTAAGAAGCAAAAAAGTTTTAAAGACACTGTTTAACTAATGGTACCGCAATAATAGTTTAATTGAAACGCACAAAAACATTTGGGAGGTTAAAGGAACAAAACCCCCATAAAATTTTTATGTAAACATATTAAAAAGGAAGCCGCATCTCGATAAAAATGGCTTATCAAATAAATACTAAGAGGCAAAAAAGTTTTAAAAACATTGTATTTAACTAACGGTACCATAATCATAATTTAATTCGAACGTACACAAACGTTTGGGGAAGTTTAAAGGAACAAAACACCCATAAAATTTTTATGGGGTGCACAAATTTCACTATAATTTTTTAAAAATATTCCTTCCAATGGAATGTCTACGTGTCCATTTTCAATAAAAAATATCTAATAGTTTTCGATATATTGGAAAAAATCGATTTTCATTTTGTAACTTTAAAGGGCTATAACTTTTTTTATGTGCACATTTGTACTAAGATAAGTTAGGTTCAATCGAACTATTTTTGGTCTCAGATAAAAAGATTATGTTGGGAAAACCCGGATTTTCCGAGGAAAATTTTCATCAAAAGACATCGGAAAAAAAATTAATTTTCGGAGTTACAAGGCAACAATTAAAAAAAAACACGATTTTGAAGCGCTAATTGGTTAATAAACAAAATAGCACACTATCTCAGGACTTTCCAAACCGATGCTACTAATGTATGCAATCTTAAGATCCGATTCCAGCAATAATATATCTGCTAAATAACTTTTCCTTGTTTTTTTCTAATTTGCTCAGAGTATAGGTGGATATAGGGGTGCACTGTCAGGACTATTCTTATTGAATATACGATTCCAATTAATTGGTACTAGCCACTCGACATAATATTATAGCAAAAGTGGGACAAGAGAGAACGCATTAAAATAACGTGTTGTTGAAACACTCTCAAATGTATGAATATTGTTGTTTTTGCATCAAAGCGCATACAATAAATTATTCATTAATACCCATAAAACACAATTATTATGGATGCAATTTTGGTCTACAGCAATTACTGTTTATGTTATAACAAATTTAAAATTATCGGAAAAGTGAGTGTCCTCACCAAATGTCTTCATGAGAAATATACTTTTTCAAAAATTTAAATAATACATTACTTAGTTGCATACTACATAACTACGTTATATAGTACCAAGTACCGAAAACTGCTGCCTGGTATTCCGTATCCAGTCCTAATTTCATATCTGCAACACTTACTAAATTAATATCAATTTTTCCTTAGTTTCCGTGGAATAATATTTCCCATTACTAAAAATACTTTTTCGTCTTCGCCTTTTTCCTATTATGTGTTCCACCTTTTCGTCCTTCACAGCACTTCATTCTCCCAATCTCCTTCTCTGAGATACAGTAGGAAAAATGAAAGATTACTCATGAATTACCATATAAAACAGGCTGTATTTTTCTGTCACCGTGTCACAAAAAAAATTGGCCAGCGCAAGTACATGTAATACTTAGAGCTGTTCTTATAGTACTCGTACTAGTTCAATACTTTCTGGAACATAAGAAAAGATGTGTTTAATATGATCGCTCATGGGTAATATTTCAGTTTCCTTACTATATCTATCATAGCATTTCCTATGTACCTACCTACGTTTTCCATCTCATAGTAGTCTACTATCTACAGTCTACGTCTAATAGGAATACTACGGGGCAATTTTAAACGGGCTTTTAAATGATCTACCGCTTGCAAGTGAAGATTTGGGTTTGAAAATAAATATCAAGAAGACAAAAATAATATATAGATAGACATAATGACCCAAATGCAAAAATATGTGTGACTGAAGAATAAATCGGACAAGTCGGGCTGTTTAAATACTTGGGTTGTCTGCTAAACGATTGTACGATAGTTGGACCCTGAGGCTGAAAAAAGATCAGAGTGGAACAAACCAGAAATACTTTTTTGAGGCTTCGTAAAGGCTATAGCGGGATAAGATGACAAAATCTGCACTCGGATGAATTCTTATTTGTTACAGGGCAATCGAAAGTACATATTTAAAAACGCCCCTAACCAAATTTTTAGCTCCCTATGTGACCCCTGGTGTCTCCTATCGTAAAAAAGGTGTTTTTTGGGCGATCTGTTGCTTTAAATAATGTGAAAAAATTTGTGAATGTATATTGTTATGTCCTTAAACATACTGATTTTTTTCAGATTTTTTGGATCAAAATTGAGCTCAAAAAATTTTTGTTTGAATCTGTATTTTTTCCATTATTTTGAATGACGGAGGTAGATTTGCCAATTTATCACCAGAAATTCCTCAAAATTCAAAAAACCCATTTTTTTGGTGTTCCTCCCTCATATCTTTAGCATTTGCTGAGCGATCATTTGCTTTAAAAAATCTGAAAAAATTATGAACATACAATGTTATGCCAAAAACATATTGATTTTTCCAGATTTTTTAGATTAAAGGAAATTTTTTTGAATTTTTCAAAAAAAATTTGTTAGTTATGTAAGTCATTTTGGGCAAATTTCGAAATAATTATATTTTCTTGTATTTTTTTTTGTTCTTTTGAATGGCTGGGTTAGATATGCCATTTGATCTCCTGAACTTCCTTACAATTAAAAAAAAAACACTTTTTTTATATTTTTATCTCCCAAAAAATGGGTTTTTTTCGAGTTTTGAGGAATTTCCGGCGAGAAAATGGCAAGTCTGTCCCAGGCATTTAAAAGAATGGAAAAAAATACACTAAAACTTATTATTTCACTTAGCTAGCCAAAAATTACTTACGTAACATAAAAATTTTTGAAAAATTCAAAAATTTTCCCTGAACTCAATTTTGATCCAAAAATCTGAAAAAAATCAGTATGTTTTTGGGCATAACAGTATACATTCACAATTTTTTTATATTTTTTAAAGCAACGGATCGCTCAAAAAAAACTTTTTTCGAAAAAACACCATTTTGCGATAGGGGACATCTGGGTCCACATACAGAGCTAAAAATTTGGTTAGGGGTTTTTTAAACATGTACTTTCGATTGCCAAATCCCAAATAAGAATCCAGGCGAGTGCAGATTTTACCATCTTATCCCGCTATAGCGTTTTTGACTGATCGCAAATTGGACTTCAAGATGAGATACAAGTTGCTAAAATATTATGTTTGACCTGTTCACTTGTATGAAATGGAAGCATGGAGAATAAAAGCCAGCTCCAAGAACAAACTAACTTGAAGTTTTTGAAATGTAGTGCCTGCGCTAAATGTTTCGAATATCATGGAAGGGCAGAATCAGAACTGAGGAGGATTTAAGCAGAGCGGGCTTCCAGGATAGGGATCTTTTGAAAAGTAGGAAGACTGCATATTACGTATTACGAGGAGAATGATACACTTTTCAGCAATTGGTACTCGAGGGAAAGATAGAGAATAAAACAGGTCTAGGACGAGGACGAAAAAAGATGTCATGGCTGCGTAATATTAGCTAATCGTCTAGAATCTACCTCTATGAATATCAAAAGGAAACAGGTGTGCGGGCAGTTTGCAAAGAATAATAAAATCCAAAGAGGTACCTATCGAGAAATACAAAAATAAGGCTGTATAAAACTACCCTGCGACCTATTCTGACGTATGGGCGCGAGGCATGGGTGTTAAAAATGAAACAGAATCTTGAAATATTGGAACGACGAATATTAAGAAGAATTTTTGAGGAAAGTTTACAGGAATAGGATGGGAATGAAGAACAAGTGCAGACATTTATAAAATTTTCGGCGAAGGTAGAATAAGCGATTTTATCAAAACTAGAAGATTGCAGTGGCTAGGTCATTTTGTTAGAATGGAGAACAGTAGAGAGGTAAAGAACATAGCATGGAGAACACCGGGGGATAAGAGGCAAAGAGACAAAGGATGTAGTTGCGGAAGATCTGCAAGAAAAGATGATAGGAAATTGAAGGAAAGACGCTAGAGATAGAAGGAGATGGAAGAGAATTACTAAGGTATGGGCCTGAAATGGCCTGCTACAAGCTTTTGATATAATTTTAATATATATTTTTTATATTATATTTTATATAATATGTAATATTATATATTTTATATATAATATTATAGATTTTAATATATTATATTTTTTTCAGCTCTAAATAACTACTCAGGTTATTTATTTACCTGTAATTCTTGTTTCAGATCAAAAAGACGCTGGTGATCATTTTCAAATATACAGGTAAGGCTCAATTCAATTACTATGATGATACATATTAGTAAATGAATATTAATGAATATACAAACATATTAATTAATATTTAAATATAACATAATCTGTTTAAACAATATAATTCCTTTTATTCAATTTTAAACATATTTTAATATAATGTACCTATATAATCTTTTTAAGGGCATGGGCCCAAATATTTTACGGCTATCTCTATTTTGCTGTCTTTACACGACAAATTACGTGTAGTAAAATTCTCACTGGTATGGATATGTAAACATTACTTGACAAATGTCATCATTAACTTTAAAAAGATGGCTTTTGAATGTTCTTGGATAACTGTTACTTGTATAATTGCATCATTAATTCAGTTAATTAATATGATAATTTTTTCACTAACTATGTATTCAGTGATTGTCATAATTTATATACTGTACAACAAAAATTAATATTCAGTCGAGAAAAGAGGAAAAGTAATAAAGTGATTTTTTAATAATATATTGTTACTATGGAACGCTTAAAATTTTGAACATATTTAACAACAAAATACTTGGATCACAAAATATATCCTGCTATATTCTCTACTTGGATCTTCCATAAATAATAAACAATAAATAACTTTTTATTAAGTTCAAATCTTAAATCAATTATTTGTCAAATACACTATCAATATTATTTAATAACCAACTCAAAATATTCCCGATGCCATGTCAAATATTTAAAATTGTCTCTGTCTTGCCACCATATTCTGTTCAACTCAGTGCGTTGTATGACAAAGAGACCGAATGTTCGATTTGGAAAATATCACCACGGACATGTCCATTTTTGTCGAATCCTGAAAAAACTAATAAATATTTTTAAAAAATTTAAACGAAGAATGAAAGAGTAAATTATTATCGAGGGCCGAAATTTCCTTAGAATAAATAAGAAGTCTCTTTTGAATGAGATATTTGAAATTAAAAATCACACTACATTTTCTCTTAGTTTTTCACTCGTGTAACTTATTAAAATAAACATTACAGAAGTTTTCAGGGACTTTCGGCCCTCGGTAAGAACGTAACATTTTATTCTGCTTTAAACTTTTCAAAAATACCTATTAGTTTTCTCCCGAAACTACGTACCCATCCCCTTAAGTACCTATATAAGTTTAACTAACGAACCTATACCGCGAGGGTTTGCGGTTAGCTTAAAAATTAAAATTTAAATAAGGTTTGAGAAGGAAAGAACACAGACTTCCTTTTTTATTTTATCAAAAACACAATTTTCCTCGTTTAATTATACGATTATATCGAAAACAAAAGCTCAGTAAATAGAATAAATCAAAGCAGATTTAATAGCATCGCGATAGCATAATTTATTGACGAAAACTTTAATAATTCACTGAAAGTTGCGGCACTGATTGAACAATAATTTGAATGTTTTGTATTTACTGTTGAAACACTGCTGATATTAAATATTTACCTTTGCAATTATATATTCGTATATTTTTGACCACAAATAGACATATAAAAACGTTTGCTCCAGTTTCAGTGCATTATTGTACCAATAATAAGTCACATTTGACATTAATGTAAAAGTTTAATTAGCTATGTTTGAGAGGATTGGGAACAAAACTACTTAAAAATGCAATTTGAATTAATGCAAAAAACATTAATGTTGGAACATATTTATAAATTAGCTAACCATATAATATTCGAGAAAAAATACATACTGAAATGTAAAATAGTATTGAATAAATGTAAAAAAAAAGAAAAAAAAAGAAAGGAACAGCTTCAAATTCCGCTTTTTATTTGTAATAAATATGTATTTTTAATGCATCAAGCTTTTATGTAGGTATAATATTACAATGGTATGGTAAAGCAAGAAAATGTTACAACTAAAAAAAAACATTTTGTAATTCACTTTTATTTATAACATGAATATTCATTTGATTTATCGTTTCATCTCTTCGACACAAATGATTTAATGTTATATTTCATTTCAATATTAATATTCTAAACAAAAATTTGAAATGGTTATTTTAAATAAATATTTCCGTTTCAATGGACCATTTTATAATAAAATAATACGTTCCATTTCATTGTTCACGTTTTGCGTAAAACAATAAAAATATATTTAATTTTTATTATATAGCAATATTAAAATTAAATCTGTATGAAATGTTTCCATTTTTATTGTTCTTCGAATGACAAATATCTAAAAATAAAGTATCAATAGACGAGATAAAAATGCTCTTTGAAGGCGAGGGTATGGTTTGAAATCAACATTTGGATTTTGAAGTTTGAAATCAAGTACATTTTTGTGATACTTTTTGAAACTATGGTACAATACTAAAACAGCACATACAAGTGCAACTCAAACAATACTAAAAAAAAAGAATGTGTATGTACTTTGTACGCACGTAAGAAGTTATACTTCTATTATATGATTTCAACGAAATAAATATACTTTCAACAGGTTATTTGTATTTTATTTAAAGATTAAATTAATTTTTACTTACTACTTTCCAAATTTTTTTATTAAAACAATACAAAAAATAAAAAAATAGAAAACACACGGATTTGAACCAGGGACCTTTCGATCTTCGGTTACACGCTCTACCACTGAGCTATATTCCCTTTGCTTTGACAGGTTACAAGATTTCTCATACATACTGACAAATTTAATAGAAAAAGTGAAGTATACAAAAATACTTGAAATATACTTACTATTATTATAAAATATCTTATTCCCGAGGCAGACAAATCCAAAGACACAAAAATTATAATAAATATATTTACTAAAAACACTAATACCTAATATATTCTTTTCGCGCACACCTTATTTGCGCTACATAAAGATGAAGCGACTAATACCATACTGTCGGTGTGCCGACACCCTCGTTCCTAAAGAAGTATAACTTCAAAAATTTCCAAGGAGAAATATTGAAAAATAAGCCAACGGTGCCAAATTTTTGCTGACACCTAAAAATGGATTTTGCGGTGGACATCAGAACTCATCACTGGATCATGAGAAACAAAAAATTCAAAAAGATTTTATTTGCCTATAAGTTTTTCGAGGTAACGCTGTTGAGATTTTTTTTAATTGTAACGATTATTGAATTCTTATTATTACTGGAAAGTAAAAAAAATTAAATTCTTTGTAACAAAATAGTGAAAATAAACATATTTATTAATGTTAAACAAAAACTAAGCATAAGAACAAATACATCTCGACAGTGTTACCTGACGAAATGTCTAAAGAAAAACTTTGCAAAATGTCAGGTGGATTGGTCGAGTAGTTCTTGAGTTACAATGTCCACTGTCTTTTGAAAAAACAGTTTTGAGAAAAACGCGTTTAAAATTTTGACAACTTCGTCTTCGTCTTCGTTTTTGACCGTCAAATCGACCGGAAAATGTTTTTGAATCGCAGAGTAATCTACAAAAGAGAAGGGGAACAGTTGGACGTTTGTCACTACACTCAATCGTGGTGGCGCGAATCCACGGCAAAGCAATTATTCGAAGGTAGAAATCCATGCTGCATTTCTGGAACTTTTACTCTGAATAATCTGAAATTTTCAGAGTATTTTTGAAGTTCAGATATTAATTAAACATATTAAAAAATTGAAAACACCATACCCCTCTTTAAGACAAAACATTTCCTTGTATTAAAATGAACTGCGACTGGTGTTCTAACTGTGGCGCAGCCACCAAACATTAAAGTGCAAACCTTTATCGATACCCATTGTTATTTTGATAAAACAATTTTATCATAATGTTGTTCTGAAGCTATTTCCTTGTGGCATTTTTATAATTACGTATTTTTTATGGGAAATAAGCCACAATTTTACTAAAAATGAATTTATTAACGTTTCGAAGCCCAAATCGGGTTTCGTTGTCAAAATACAAAATTTTGTATTTTGACAACGAAACCCGATTTGGGCTTCGAAACGTTAATAAATTCATTTTTTAGTAAAATTGTGGCTTATTTCCCATAAAAAATACGTAATTATAATTTTATCATAATTTGCACATGTTTTTATAAGCTATATCCATCCTAGTCCAGAAAGCCACTGCGCATCCGCAAGGAAAAATATTCTGATTCGGATTTTTTGCACAATCTTACTCAAATTACCTTTTAACAAATTTGAATGTTGCCAGGACCAAAAGGTGGTCAAAAATTTTTTAAACGTTTTTTTTTGTTTTTTTCCTAAAATTATTTTTTTTGCATGGAAAAAAGTTTTTTTTAGATTTTTTGGATCATTCCAAACAGAAAAGGTCTTTAGTGACTTTTCTCTAATAATGATAGTTTTTGACATATAAGCGATTAAAAATTGAAAAATTGCGAAATCGGTCATTTTTAACCCTCACAAACTATGTGAAAAACTGAAAATTTGAATGTTGCCAAGATAGTTAGATATTCTTTAAACATCGATTTATGAAATCCCGAAGAGTTTTTGCAATACAATATTCAAAACTCCTTTGTTTTTTAATTGCTAATCAAGCGTGCGCGACACTTTTTTCCACTGACAGTATGGTGCAAATGAAACGAATAAATTCGTTATTTCGTAAACCGATGACTTTATCCCGAAACAGGTGGATTTTTATTTTTAAGTTATGATATTGTGGCTTATATGGTATACTAGTGACGTCATCCGTCTGGGCGTGATGACGTAATCGATGATTTTTTTAAATGAGAATAGGGGTCGTGTGGTAGCTCATTTGAAAGGTTCTTCAATTTTCTATTCAGTAATGTAATCATTTACATAAATATTTATCCAGGGTGTCCTTCTACTTTTTTTTTGTCAAATAATTTAATTTAATAAAAATTTTTTGGACACCCTGTATAAATAATTATGTAAATGTTTATATTCCTAAATAGAGAATTGAAGAACTTTTCAAATGAGCTAGCACACGACCCCTATTCTTATTTAAAAAAATCACTGATTACGTCATCACGTCCAGATGGATGACGTCACTAGTATACCATATATGCCACAATATTTTTCCTTAAAGTCGCCGGTTTACGAAATAACGAATTTATTCCTTTCATTTGCACCATACTGTCGGTGGAAAATAGTGTCGCGCACGCTTGATTGGCAATTAAAAAACAAAGCAGTTTTGAATATCGTATTGCAAAAAACTCTTCGGGATTCCATCAATCGATGTTTAAAGAATATCTACCTACCTTGGCAACATTCAAATTTTAAGTTGTTCACATAGTTTTTGAAGGTTAAAAATGGCCGATTTCGCAATTTTTCAATTTTTAATCGCTTATACGTCAAAAACTATCAACTTCAGAGAAAAGTCACTAATGACCTTTTCTGTTTGCAATGATCCAGAAAACCTAAAAAAACTTTTTTCATGTAATAAAAACAATTTTAGGAAAAAAACAAAAAAAAAAAACGTTTAAAAATTTTTTGACCACCTTTTGGTCTTGGCAACATGCAAATTTGTTAAAAGGATTCCTTTTTGAGTAAGATTGTGCAAAAAATCCGAATTAGAATATTTTTCCTAGCGGATGCGCAGTGGCTTTATGGACTATCCTTGTTGATTTGAAAAACAACATGTAGCTACAATATGCTACGATATCCTACCAACTGTCAAAGTTCGGTAGTCCCTGTTGGAAAACTGATTATCTGTTATTTTAGCTCATTTTTATCCTGGATTTGTCTAGTTCGTCGTGATTTTGATCCGTTTGATCTCTATTAACTGATTACCAAAAGTAATTTTTGCTTTTACCAGTTCTCGTTTAATGTTCGGTGTGAAATTCTTCATGCACATGCAATTTTCCACGACTTAGATTTTTGTCGAATATTTAAGGGGTTGTTTAACTTTGAGAACAAATCTAATAAATTTTCCGCACCTACGTCATAAAAGATAACAGCACTGGCACCGCACCCTGGGGGGAAATAACAACACCTTATGCCGTTAAAACTCTTAAGGGTAAAGAGTTTTAGACACTGAGGTTATATTACGAATGAATAAGTAACTTTGAATGTTTAAACGTTGAATGGAATTTTAGATTTTATATTTCTTAAAACGGAGGTTCCGTTACATTGGATGTTTCTTTAAAAATTAATTGCAATCGATATTTTGGTTTTATTTTGACGATAGCATGAGACATTTTTTATCAACGAAACATGCGGCAACATGTTCAAAAACATCTGGAAATAATGTCAATTTTAAAAAATAATACTAGAATGGTATATCAGAGAATAATGTATTAAAAAGTAACAATTGAAGTAATATTAAAAACGAAATCACACTCTTGATCAAGAGTCAGTATAAACAAATGGTCAATTGTTGATCCTTTCGCTCTAAATCCAGCTTCCACTTTTACTTTCCGACTTTTGCAATGGGTTCCATCCTGTTACTAACCCCCTCTGTGGCTCAGTGGTAAGAGCGCCTACCTTTGGATCGAAAGGTCCGAATGTCCGTGAGTTCGAATCTCACCAGGGTCAGGAATTTTTCATTTATTATAAATTAATAAATGAAAATAGTTTCTGTCCTTGTGGGATCGGTACTCACCGGAGGAACCGCAGACGTTCGGATACAATTAGCGTCCCTTTGCAAAGACAGTGACGTCGACTTTGCAAAGTAACAAGACACTTACTCAACACACACACTACACATTACTCCCCTGAGTTAGTGATAAGTTATAATCTAAAAAATCATTATGAAATTGACTGGTCAGTTGGTTGTGAAAACCAGTGCCAATAAAACACAAACACACACACACACATCCTGTTATATACTATTTTTTTGGTCACAAATTTTTTTTTGATTTGATATTTTAGATTAAAATTATGAACCAATAAATAAAACAAGGGTTAAGTAATATAATTGGTAATATAATTGTTATATATGTTACCGTTAAAACCCGATTTCAGTTAAAACCCGAATTTACTAGGAAAAACTAGTTTTAACTAAGCGCTTTAGACAATTCTAGTTTTAACTAGTCAAAACTATATTTGACTGCTAAATTCAGTTAAAACTATAAATCGCGACCGGATTTCATTTAGAGTAGTTGATATGCGATTTTCTTGTGATTGCATATCGATCAAATCTACCTGACAGCGGCTATCCATTTCTGAATGCAATATAGGTTTGGACACAAGACCTTTGTTCGTTTTTATATGTTTACTCTTCTTTCGTTGGCAGGTTTTACACCGAGAGAAAAAAATTTGTGACATAAAGAAACTTTATTAATATTTAAGAAAGATCGACTTGGCATATTGCCTAAGAAATATATCTTTGTATGTAAGATATACTTTTCTAAAATATTTCAAATAAATTCTACTATAGCCAAAGAAATATATCTTAAACATGATTGAACTATCACTTTCTGGCAAACTTCAAACCCAATTATCAGAAAAAAATTACACTTGATGTTAATTAATTTTATTAGTCATAAAAATATATTTTCTACACATTAATAAACTATTCTTTCTGAGCAATAATATTTCTTAGTAAGGAATATTATTATTTTTTTATTAATAATTAATGTATTTAATGTTAATAAATATATTTCGCAGAGATAAACGTATATTTAGAGTTAAGTTAATATTTCTTGAAAATAAAGTGATATTACATACGGCGAAATAAATCATTGTGTTAAGGTAAAATCATTATTTATTAATAAAACAAGATATTAAACGTTATTATTACATACAAATATTTTCTTCACTCTAAAACCACTGGCTTCTACACAACAATAAAAGGATGGAGAGGCAAATCCAACTTCCTCAAATTTTCCTACTTTTGTTAATAGCACTTTGTATCTATATCAGCAATTTACTAAAACAAAATCGTTATGTAGAAAGAGTAAACTTACTTTAATAAAAATTTTTTTATAAAGATATAGATATTTATTTTGACAAATTTAGGAAATACAAAAAAAAACAAATACACCGCCCCACATAAGAACTATTAATACTAATAATAATCAATCATATTTAGTTCAAACATGGCATTATTTAACCTACACATCTTTGTTTATTTTTTTCTTTTTGTTAATGAAATATTAATTATTTATCTGTATAATATTAAGTCACACAATAAAAATTGTTTAGCTAAAACAAGAGGGAAAATACAACCAATGTAAAATACTGAAGCAGACATAATAATATGTAATTTCCTTAATTTTTATAATCCAAAAAAAAGAGACAGCATACCTAATCATTAAATATTTTATTACGGGAAAGTATTATTGGTTTACATCTAAGTCATTTAATATATATTAACTAATTCACGGTTTACGGCAATAACATTTCTTAACCATAAACATATATTTCTCTTAGACTAACTGATTTCTTTATCTCAAATAAATTAACAGAAAACATCCTCGGCGTTGCACCCGCCATGTTTGATATAGCGTTGTATTGTATATTTTTATAGAAGACGATACATTCAAGAAACCTATTATAGTTGATACATAAGTATACACATTTTTTAAAAGGTACTTACATGTATGAAGTTCTACTATTTCTGGAAGACCCCGCAGTTGGTTAATAACTCCTTTCTTAATATTTTTCTGAAGCTATATATTATATCATTCTATCCCAGCTTTAAATTGTGGCATATTTCCCAGTTAGAATAATAAGCTCCTTTATTTCAGAGTCGTTCATCATTATACCTAAAAAGCGTATAAAGATACTATTATGTTTCTTTTTTAACCGTTCGGATACGCAACAATATTATTATTACATCTTAAATTACTCAATTTACTTTTATTTAATACCTATATATGTACGTACCTTACAATTCGTAAAATATCCGTTAATTTTTAAAGAACACCAATAAATCAAAAAGCCATCTATATGAACATTAACATATCACGCCATCTTGACAAACACTGACGACTAAATCATAAATAGTTAATCTGCGCAATTCTTTTGTGGAAAAAAATCTCTTTGCAAGTAACATTTCGGCATTAATGACAATGTTTTTATTTTATAACCACAGTTACTACAGAGGATATTTCTGAAGAATTATTTCTTGTGGTTTAAAATATTTATTTGATTGCAAGAAAATTTCTTGTTCACAAATATAAATATGGATTAACTTAACATTATATTTCTTATACTGCAAAATATTTGTAGTTTTCAATTTAAGAAATAAAAACTTTAGGATAAGAAAATTAAATGTAACCATTAATGCATTTCTTAGTATTGAAGAAATTATCTGTAAGAAATTATTGAGTTGTGTTTAAAAAACTCGTTTCTTTATATGTGAACCGGTATGTTTAAGTTAATAGGATATGTTAACTTTTAAGAAATATTGCTCAAAGAAATCGGTGTTTTAGGAGAAAAGAAATTGTTCTCTCGGTGTACACACTGGTATAAAAGTATTGATCAAATCAATAAAAAGTTATATTTGCCTATTTCCTGGAGGTTTCAGTCTTCAACCTATCCCGATTTTCATGAAAAATAGCAACATGGGCTGCTTCAATTATGCCAAAAATATTTTCGACATGTATATAATATTTAATGGGATCAATTTTAGAAGCTAACTTTTTTATCTCGCCAACTTCAACAATTCTAAATCATTTTAGTCTTCGATTTTGTAATGGTGTTTTCTTGACAGACAGTTCCGCATCTTGTACTTCGACCATTAATTTATTATATACTCTTGGTCACAACATTGTAGTGACTTTCTTTTTTCACTGTCTCTTCCATTTGTAAAATCATTACCAAAACACGTTCTTTACACGTTCTTATATCTCTGCTCTCAATCTGATCTTCGATATTATCACTAATGGTGATCAATACACAGTGGTGTAATATAACCAATAAAAACGATGCAAAACAATTAACAGTTTCACACACTACCTTGCTACCGACCGGCCGCCTTCGTCATTAACACTACCCCGAACAAGCCGTAATACATCTTGTCTCTTGCAACAATTTTACCTGGTATTCGCCAGTAATTCCAAAAAAACTACTTTGAACTAGCATAAACTACTCCCAAGTGAAATCCGTTCGGGATTTCTAGTTTTAATTGAATGTATAGCAGTCAAATCTAGTTTTGACTAGTTAAAACTAGAATTGTCTAAAGCGCATAGTTAAAACTAGTTTTTCCTAGTAAATTCGGGTTTTAACTGAAATCGGGTTTTAACGGTAATATATATATCTCTCGTTAATTTTGTATTCAAAGAAAATATGATTTGAATCATATTTTCTTTGAATGCAAAATTAACGAAAAATAATAATATATAGATAGTCCCGGAACCGAAGCTTTTCACCTCGCAATTTTTACAGAATGGATCGATTTGCTTGAAAATTTGAGAATATGTAGTGGATAGTCCAAGGATCAAAATCTATATGATGCCGAAAGGCGCTTTTACCATGGGGGTGGTTGCCACCCCATGTTGGGGTGGAAATTTTTTATTATATTTTGACCACAAAAGTTGGTAAAAACATTCATTCTAAGCAAAAAATCTTCTTTACATTTTTTTGATAAAATTAATAGTTTTCCATTTATTCGCTATCAAAAGTGTTAGTTTTATATCGAAAAAATTAATGTTTTTCGATATATACTCATTTACTATTCACTCAATTTTTACAATAGAAATTTTTTTTTCAAACCAGGTTCTTGGGAACTACGTAACCTACAATTTCATATTTAAACATTTTTTCGTATATCTGATGCTAATCTTTCTATTCTGAACGAAATGGCATCTTTTACCAAACTACAAAAATTCGTTATTCGCTTTTAAATCCAGTTTTTAAAAAAATAATTATTCTAAGCCAGTCAAACTTCTAGAATCTATTACTAATACATAATTAAAGAGGACTGAATAAGGCCAGTGACTAAAAACACTGATCTATTTATCTAATCAGCCCTAAACATCCATCCTTGGATATAGGCCTCCTCTTCCTTCTTCCATGCCTCTCAATCTTGGGCAATTTGCATCCATTTTGACCCAGTGTGCTTCTTCAGGTCATCTGACCATCGCATCTGTGACCTTCCCCTTTTTTGTTTGTGGTTCCACGGTCTCCAATGTATCTAATCTCCAATGTATGTAATCTTAGTCCATCTTTCATCCTTCTGCCGTAGGGTGTGTCCGGCGAACTTCCATTTAAGCTTTGCTACTTAGGTAGAGACATCTTTCACTTTTGTTTTGTTACGGATCCATTCGTTTCTTTTCCTGTCTGATAGTTTAATGTTCAGCATTTAGCTTTCCATGGCTCTTTCTGCTATTTTTTCCATATTCTCTTTTGTAAACGTCCATGTCTGAGAGCCATATATTAAAACAGGGAGTAGACATTGATTAAAGAATCTTGCTTTTTGGTATTGCGTGTATTTTCTGTTCTTTAGAATATAAGACAATTTTCCGAATGATGCTCAGGCCAATCTTATTCTTCTCTGTATTTCTTCGGTCTGATTTTCTTTATTTAATCTAGTGATTTGTCCTAGATATATATACTCTTTTACTTGTTCTATTCTTGTTTGTGCCACTGTAAGTACTAGTTCTTCTTGTTGATTGGTCATGGTTTTTGTTTTACTGTAATTCATCTTTAGTCCTATCTTTGTCGATTCTCTATCTAGTTCTTCCATCATTCTTTGTAATTCTTCACTTCTTTCTGCTATCAATACAATATCATCAGCATATCGTAAGTAGTTCAGATATTGCCCGTTTATGTTTATACCCAAGCCATCACAGTGCAGTTCTTTGAACATATCTTCTAGCGCTTGGTTGAATAGCTTGGGCGAGATGGTATCTCCTTACTCCTCGGTTTATTTTAATAGGCTCCGTTTGTTTCATTTCCTATATATATTTGTAATTAAGTCGGTATATCTGTAGTCTATTCTGCTGTTTTGTAGAGAATTCTTTACTGCCCAGTGTTCCACACTATCAAATGCTTTTTCGAAGTCAATAAATGCCATGTATAGCGGGATATGATATTCGTTAGCTTTTTCGATTAATATCTTCATCGTTAAAAGGTGGTCACTTGTACTGAAGCTCTTTCTAAATCCGACTTGTTCTCTTGCCTGGTATCCATCTAATTTAGTTGTTAATCTGTTATTAAGCTTCCAATTTGATTTCTCGTTTCTTTTTCAAAAACAAAAATATATTGATTTTTTAACCGTAACTTTTTTATTTTCTATCTTAAAAAGTTAGGTAAAAAAGAATTTTGTAGGTGTTTACAAGGTATATAAGGCTCTTGATAGTAAATCCTTTTAAAATCATCAGTCGCAAAAAGTGGTGACTTTGAAAGGGTTGGTAAAGGTGGTTTTTGCATGTTATTACAAGTTTTAATTGTCAGGAGCTTACTCAATTTTTGCCGTAGAAATAATTTTTGCAAACCATGTTCCTAAGAATTAAATAAGCTACAATTTCATATTTAAACATTTTTTCGTATCTCTCATGCTAATCTTTGCTGAAGAAAAGAGCATTTTTTACCAAACTAAAAAAATTTGTTATTCGCTTTTAACTCCATTTTTTTAAAAACTAATCATTATAAGCCGGTCAAACTTCTAGAACCTATTAATAATACATAAATAAAGAAGACCAAATAAGGTCAATGACTAATATTAATTAGGGTGGTGATTAGGAGATTGCTTCCGATCACTTTTTCACTGAAAAAAAAAAAAATAGAAACTGACATTCTTTTCATTATGTCACTTAATATTTGAGCTAAAGTTTTTTCTCTTTCTGGCGATAGATAATTTTAAATACAATAAATTAGTTTGAACAAGTAATCCCCGAAAAATGCATAGTTTTCCCGTCTTCTGACTTTGAAACTAGAATTTTTAGCCGAAGAAGAGCTAACATAAAATAAAGTATAGCTCGATTACTATTGGTCTTAAATAAAAAAATAAAAAAACGGTTTTGTTTATTTTTTGAAAAGGTACATTTTTGTTAAGTGAAGTTGTTTTGATAAAACGAAAACTTTTGGAGTTATTAGCACAAAACTGATTAAAAACATTCATTTTTTCGATTTAAAACTAACACTTTCGATAGCGAATAAGTCGGAAACTATTAATTTTATCAAAAAAATGTATAGAACGTTTTTTGCTTAAAATGAATGTTTTTACCAACTTTTGTTGTCAAAATATAATAAAAAATTTCCACCCCCGAAGTGGGGTGGCAACCACCCCCATGGTAAAAGCGCCTTTCGGAACCGTATTTTGATCTTTGGACTATCTACTACTTATTCTCAAATTTTCAAGCTAATCGATCCATTCTGTAAAAATTGCGAGGTTTTGTCCTATTTTAAGCTTCATTACTTGGACAAGACCAATTACAATTTACGACAAACACAAGTGTATTTTCCAATTAGTATAAAATATCTACTAAGTTTATATTTAAATTACTCATAAACTACTTGAAAGTAACAAATAATATATTATATTCATTTAAATGAAATGGGTATAAATATAACAAAACTAATAAATTAAGTTTAAAATAAAATAAAAATGTGTGGCTAACTGACCTGCATCATAGCCATCTTTTCTCTCTCACACACACAAATAGCCCAGTAAATGAAGGGGAAATTCGGCGATACCGTGTAATTTTCAGGGGCAACTCCGAATTGCATGAAAATTTGGATTTAGGTTCTACTTACCCTCCACTTCAAAGTTGAAATTTTGCCGCTGGTTGCTTTTACTTGGGGGGTGACAGTCACCCCTTCTCGGGGGTGAAAAACATACGTTCAAGATAAGACCGGAAATGCATAAATTGATTGACTGGTTTTAAGCAACTTTGGTTTTATATAGTTTTTTACGTAATTCAATACTTTTTGAGTTATTTGCCATTGAAAATGTTGATTTTTCGACAAAAAAACTACGTTCTCAGACGGTTTTTCGCAAATAACTCAAAAAGTAAATATTTTACCGAAAAAAATATCCCTAGCAAAAGTGTAGCTTATAAAAAACCCAAAAAAATTGGTGTGTCAGTAAAGTCTATCAATCAAATAAAAACAAAGTTGTAGCTCATGAAAAATACGTTCTTATTCGTCTAATTCCAAATCTAACATTTCAAGGTGAAATCACCGAAAAATTAAGCACTTTTCGGGAAAAACCCATTTAAACTTTTTTTAAGTGTTTATAAAAGCTTTGTCTTAATTGTTAACAAAAGTTTTAGCATTAAAAATATGCAAGTTACGCTCAAAATAAAGTTGGCCCTCTTTTTTTTTGTAAAAAATCATGAAAATCTCGCTGTGTTTAGGTCCCCAATTGAAATTAATCGCTACCGCTTTACAAACATTTTACTTACCTATCTATTTTTTATATGATCTGTCAGTCTCACTGGTTTAAAGTGTTTATTTTTGAAAGGGTTATAATTGAGAAAGCTTGAATGGGTCACTAATCATGAGTGTATGCAAATTTTGAACAGCCATATATTAACCAATTTTTGTCTTACGGAGAAACAAAATAAACTAGCATATATTTATAATAGCAAAACATACATTTTTTTACTCTTTAAGATTTTTCGTATCACTAATACTTTTGAAACTATTTTGAAAAAATAAAATTTTTCAAAAATTTTTAGAAATTTTTTTTTACTATGAAACCAAATGTTTTCAAAAATAAGCACTTCAAACCAACCAAACTTACAGATCATAATATAAACAATACCCATACAGTTAAAACAGATGGTATAGCCAAACGATTAATTTCATTTAGGGTGCTAAATAGTGGGAGGTTTCACGATTTTTTTTTTACCAAAAATAAGGGTCCAACTATTTTTTCAGTGTAACTCGCTCATTTTTGATGCTGTAAACTTTTGTAAAAACAAATAATAAGCTTTTTTTCAATACTTTAAAATTGTTAATAAGGTTTTCTTGAAAAACGCTTCTTTCTTCGGTGATTTCGCGTTGAATTATTCGATTTGGAATTAGACGAATAAGAACGTATTTTTCATGAGCTACAACTTTGCTTCTACTCAATTTGTAGACTTTACTGATACATCAATTTTTTCGTATTTTTATTGGCTACACTTTTGCTAAAAATATTTTTTTCGATAAAATATTTACTTTTTCAGTTATTTGGGAAAAACAGTCTGAAAACGTAGTTTTTTTGTCGAAAAATCAACATTTTTAATCGCGAATAACTCGAAAAGTATTGACTTACGTAAAAAACTTTATAGAGCGAAAGGTGCTTAAAATAAGTCAATTTATCCATTTCCGGCCTCATTTTAAACACGCGTTTTTCACCCCCCGAGAAGGGGTAAATGTCACCCCCCCCCAAGTAAAAGCAACCAACGGCACAAATTCAACTTTGAAGTGGAGGGTTAGTAGAACCTAAATCCAAATTTTCATGCAATTTGGAGTTGCCCCTGGAAATTACACTCCAAAACGGTCATTTATTGGGCTAAAGGGTTAAGTACTAATTCTCGACTTATCTCTCTGTTTATATATAATTTTATTAATAGTTCCAATACATCGGTCGTATTTGAACTGTCTTCTTCTTTTTCATGTGCCATCTCCGCTAAGAAGGTCGGCAACCATCATGGCAATTCGCACTTTCGATACTGCTGCTCTAAATAGATCACCAAAAGTGAAGTTAAACCAAGTTCTTAAAATGTTTAACCAGGAGATGCGTCTTCTTCCACGACTCCTTCTACCCTGTATTCTTCCTTTTATTGTTAATTGAAACAAGTTATAATGCTGGCCCCTCATGATACCTCTCACATATTGCAGTTTTCTAACTTTAATTGTATTTAAAACCTCTTTTTCTTCACACATTCTTCACAATACTTTAACATTCGTGATTCTATCCAACTAACTTATTCTTAATATCCTTCTGTAGACCCATAACTCGAAGACTTCTAATCTGTTCGAAACATCTTTCTTTAATGTCCAAGCCTCCAACCCATAAAATAATACAGAGCACACGTAGCATCTCAGAAGTCTTATCTTTAAAGAAATTGTAATATTCTTGCTACAGAATACAAATTTTTTCAACTTGTTGAACTCATTTCTTGCCTGGCCTATTCGCACTGTATAATTCTACTATTATATACTTTTTGTCTTGGCGGATTTATACTATCATTTGTATCTAATATGAATGCATTTTAAACTTACTTATTACTACGATTATCTCGAGCAATTAGGCCTCAAATTAAATTATAGAGAACGCATATCCTTTACGCTACAATACATGGACGTATCAGAGTCATAAATTAGGTACAGCCGTTTATTAATGCACGATCTACGCTGATGTGCATAATGGATCTAATCTACAGTGTATAATCACATTTAAAAGGTCTGCTACGTCCAATAACACAATCTCTACTGTGATATCTTGTACATTAGAGATATTTTATGCGGAGTCTTTTCCAAATCGACTGATATAGTCCATTCTTTCACGGTTTTTGCTCTAAATTTTAAAGAACCGCTTGGATTGACATGAAATTTAGCATGCATATAGCTTACATGTCAAAGAAAAAAAGTGATATTGTGCCGATGTGTGCTTTTGCCCTGGGGGTGACTTTCACCCCCTCTTGGAAGTGAAAAAATATATGTCCAAAATAAGTCCGGAAATGGGTAAACTGACTAATTTTAAGTAACTTTTGTTCTATAGAGCTTTTTCGCCAAGTCAACAATTTTCGAGTTATTTGCGAGTGAATATGTTCATTTTTAAACAAAATAACCACATTTTTAGACGGCTTTTCGCAAATAACTCAAAAAGTTAGTATTTTGTCGAAAAAAACGTTCTTAGAAAAAATATAGCCTATAAAAAAGAGTAAAAAAAAATGGTGTACGCGTTAGGTCTCTGGATCTCGTAGAACCAGAGTTATAGCCAATGAAAAATAGATTCATATTCACCAAATTTCAAATAGAATATTTCGTCGTGAAATATCCAAAAAATTAAGCACTTTTTGGGGAAAACCCATTATAACTTTTTAAAAGTGTTTAAAAAAGTCTTTATTTCTGTTTTTACCAAAAGTTTCTAGCATTAAATTTAAGCAAGTTACGCTCAAAATGAAGTTGGTCCCTTTTGTTTTTGCAAAAAAAAAATCGGGAAGACCAACCCCTAATTAGCAACTTAAATGAAATTAATCGTTACCACTCCACAAATTATTTTACTTATGTTGTGTTTATATGATCTGTAAGTTTCATCGATTCAAAGTGCTTATTTTTGAAAAAATTTGGTTTCAAAGTAAAATTTTTAAATATTTAAATTTTGAAAAATATGCTTTTTTTCAAAATAACTTAAAAATTGTTAGAGATACCAAAAATGTCGAAAATCAAAAAAAGTCACATTTGCTTTTCTAAATATCATGTATTTTTTTGTTTTTCTGTTAGACAAAAATTGATTAAGATTTGGTGTTTCTAAATTTGCATACATTCGTGATCAGTGACTCGTTCAACCCCTTTTAACTACAGCCCTTTCAATAATAAGGACTTCGAACCGATGAAACTTACAGATCATATAAACAATATATGCACGAGTCAAGAAATTTGTGAAGAATGCCATTCTTCGTTCTGCCTCCATATTTAAAATGTAGAACCTACTGGCAATTTAATTTATATGTTTGTCCCTTGTTCAGTGTGTAGTTAGTTGTTAATTTAAGTTTGCCACCAAAAATGATCTATAATAATTAAATGACATTCGAGGATACCTTCTTTTTATTGACGAAATGCCCCTGAGGATGCTCTTGTGAGCGAAAGTATACTTGGGCAAGATTTAATTAAATTCAGTGCTCGATATCTGCCTTTTGACTTTAAAATTCATTTATTCGAGCATTCAACCATTTCCAAATAATAAAATAGACAATTTTAAATAATATACTGATTTGCAGAGAAAAAATATATTTAAAAAACTCTAAACATGAAGTAAAACCACTTCTATGTAAAAGGTATATATTTACTAAAATTTTAAAAATCCCAATGGATTAAATAAAATAGGTTCATTCAGAATTTTCATATTTTCGGACCTATCAGTCCATCATCAGTGAATTCATATATACTTGCTAACTAGCCCTAGAACCAAACAATGGTTATACTTATAAATCACTCTACATTATATTGTTATGTATTTGGAAAGGCTAAACGCCGATGTTATAAGAATACCTTCAGGAACATGGTGATATTCTAAACGAGAACCCTCTCAACCATCTTGGGCCAACGATGTCTGCCAAGTCTGACTTACAGGATGCAGCTCAAGGAAGACAGTCTCATACAGTTTTGAACAAACGTTTTGTTAACAAACTATTCTCATTATTCCCTCATGATCGCCAAAAAGTGTAGAAAAAGTCTGCATAACGGTATGGTCAATGTTGCTCCTCTCGTAGAGTACAGTTTGGCGGTGGAATGATAATGAGTGTTAATGATATGGAGTGGCATTTCTTTGGAATCCGGCAGATCATGTTATGTTAAAAAGAGATGGCCGCCTTAATGCTAATAGGAACATTAGGAAATGTCTGAAAGGGCATGTGGTACCTTACATGCATTTTGGAGGTAAAAATTTTCGCCTCGTGCAGGATAATGATCTGCTGCACATACTATTTGGGTACAATCCTGGGTTCCAATTTCAAATTTCAAATCTTAATCTCTCATAGAGCATTTGTGAGACAACTGGATAAGAGTAGTTCGGTAAAATTATGACTAGTTTGAAACATCCCTTAGAATATTCAAAAGAAAAACGTCCACCGTTCCATCCATCAGAATGGTGCTCTGCCCGACTGCTCAGCCCTGGGTCCGTTCCCTGTTCATTCTTCCTTCACACCCATCCCAGAAAGGTATAGGAAATAAAAAGTCTACCAAATCATGCTAAATACACTATATTTATTGAAATAAAAAAATAACAAAAATCATTATAATATTAGGTACAGGCAACAAAACTTATAACTAATATAACGAAATCAATATACTTTAAACAGTTTATTTATATTTTATTTAAGTATTAAACTAATTTTAATACTTAATACTTTTCAAAAATTTTTATTAAAACAATACCAAAAATTAAAAAAATAAAAGGATAAAACACACGCAAACACATTGAAAAATGAAACAAAGAAATGATCTAAATAATAATTGTTGACAAAAATTTTAACTAAATACGTATTTTCTGAGAAAAATATAATAAATATAGTTACAAACATAAACTGTATAAAAAAAATTAAAAAAAAAATAAAAATTTGCATTGGAGATTGAACCTGCTTCTATCAGGTTGTTAGATTTTGAACTCACCGAACGCAGAATTTAGCTAGCAAGACATATAAATGATGTGGAAACATATAGCAACTAAATGTTATAAACTTTTTTGACAGTTGCTTATTCTCTTAGTATAATCAATTAAGTTTGATTCTTGTGGAATTAAAATATTAAAATATAACAAAATATAGACTAAAAAATCAATTTAGATGAAGATTGGTAGAAATTTTGTTCGTAATCAAATTATGTAAATCAACGTTACCTACTAGCTAGGTAGGTACATTTTCCAAATAGGTATGTAATTTTTTATTGCAATACTGAAATATGTACAATAATTACGTATCTGTTGCTTTTAAAAACTATTTAAAAAGTCACTACAATTATAAACTTGCTTTTTGTCTCTGTTCTCACAACAATAAAAACTAATATACACACAATTTTTTTACCCACAACCATTGACGTATTAATAAAATAACCGACATATTAAACAATTGTTGACAGATCATTGTAATTACCCAATCAGAGCACATATAACGTTTAAGCTGCGCCCAGGACTAAGGCTTTTGATCAATTCGCGCACATATAAATTTACTCCCAACGCGCTTAAAGAAGTATAACTTCAAAAATATTTAAATTTATTTTGTTTAATATTTTTTACTTTTACCTACATAAAACAAATCTTAATTAGCAAATGACCAGTTAATTTTTTTATGGGCAGTATAATATCTGATATCTTCTTGTATATATAATTAAAATTTTAGATATTGTATATTAAGGTTTTTGGCAAAATCAGTACATGTATTCAATATTTGCTTATCAAGAACGTCCATCAACTCTCCAGTAACTGCATCCAATCTAAAGTTTCTAATTAAGAATTATTAGAATAACGTAGCAGAAATATACATCAAAGAACATAATTTCCTAGTTTCGGGGTAACGTCAGAGCACTTTTGGGCAATTTGCTTTAGAAATAATTAGCAGGCTAAAAGCTCGAACTTGTGACATGCACAATTAAATGCAGCTTCAGGTAATTTTCTGGCGACATTCATGTAGAAAGTTGTTGTGGAGCAACATTTTCGTCTGGAGATATTTCTGGTTTGTAATTAATACATTCAATTATAACACGAAACTAGATTATTCAGTTTCGTGTGCAGATAAGCAATTTTTTAATTAGTTTGCCCGCTAGCGGTATTTGCGATGTCCAGAGACAGTGTTTGCATGCTTTGTTTCTAATTTACTAACTTAAATTTACTTAACAACGATTATACTATGTTACAGGGTTTATAAAACGGATCGAAACTTTGTGTATTTTCGGTGATATATGTTGCCAGATTGTATGTTGCATAATAATGATGATAGTTTGCAGCCCTGTCTATTTTCTTTCCTTGTTGAAGTTATACTTCTTTAGGCACGAGGGTGAATTTTTACATTCCCTGGCGCATGCGCACACTGACAGTATGGTATTAGTCGCTACATCTTTTAAGTTATATAGCGCAAATAAGTTGTGCGTGAAAAGGATATATTATTAGTGTTTTTAGTAAATATATCTATTATAATTTTTATGTCTGTGGATTTGTCTTCCTCCTAATAAGTATTATTGAAAATGTTTATTTTTCAATTAATGTATCTGTCACCGTGATTGTAATTAGGTCCGAGAAATGATCGACTAAATACAAAAACGGTGGTAGCTGATCGGTAGAGCATTCGCCCAGGGATCGAGAGGTCCCCTGTTCGAATCCGGACAAAGTCATATGCTTTTAATTTTTTTAAATTTTTGGTATTCTTTTTGTTCTTTCTAAAATTAGTTTAATATTTAAATACAATACAAAAAAACTGTTTAAAGTAGATAGGTATATTGATTTCGTTGAAATTATAATATGAAGTTAGATTATATTATAACAGAAGTATAACTTCTTACGTGCGTACAAAGTACACACACATTCTTTTTTTAACGTATTTGAATGTATTTGGCGTAGTTTAACTTTGACTGAGTTTTTAGCATCTAAATTTTTTATTAAGTTAACTAGGTCGCCAGGTGCTATATATTGCCTCCTATCCTCCAGAGGAGATCCCATTTGACTGAATCTAAAGCCTTTTTGTAAATTACAAAACAGGGCAGCGTTGGTATATTTTTTTGCCTCGCTTTTTCTGTGGCTGCATATGATACCGTAAACAAAAAATGCCCAGTAAAATATAGTGTTTTGAATTGGTAGAGGTCATAGTCTCTGCTACAAAATAGGAGGTTCATTATATTACATGGAAAGGAGAGCAGAGGAGCAAAAAATGGCTTCAAGGAAGCGTAATTTTGCCAGTTCTATTCAATAAATACATACATGACCAGCCAATAACAAAGGACACAAGACACCAGCTATATACCGACGACCTAGCTATTAAAAACGTTCATATCAAAATAGAGTCCAAAGCTGCCCAACAAAACATGTCCGAATACTCTAAGGAAAGCGAATGCATCAAAAGCCGAATTCCTCAAAAATGCAAGTCCATCTAAATAAATATGATGAAACTGGGAAATTGCAAATCACATGGGAGGAAATGGTCGTGCAATACACAGACAAAACTAAATACCTCGGAGTAACTTTATACATATACAATGTTCTTGAACTCCTAAGTGGATCATAGAGCTGCAGTGAAAACGCGCCAACGAGTTCTAATTTTGCGCTAAGGCTTCACCTCATTCCAAGACTTTCCTTGACTTCTTATCTCGTCCATGATGGATCTGCTTCAAGTTTATGCTGGGAGACTCTTTTTTTTTTCGTTGGCGTTTCCACTCTAGGGCGGCAGTGTTTGCAATACTTTTATTATATTTGCTACAATATATACATATACAATACTGCAATACAATACTACAATATACTTTTTCGGAGTGTGTGACCCATCCAACCCCACTTTCTGGACTTTATTTCATTTCCTACCCTCTTTTGTCGGGTAATGTGTAGTAGATCTTCGTTTCTGATACTACTATTGTGTCTAGTACTACTATTATTGTTTATTACAACATGTCTCTTCAACAAAAATAAATATTATACATCTGTTTAATGGTTTGTTACACACTTCTATGTTTACATGAACAAAAATTGTTGTACAAAACAACTCTTATCTCTTTAGGATGATTAATTTCTAGGGTTTTTCTAAACTCGAAATTCCTTTGCATAAGTATTCCCCAAAGGGTTAGTCATTATTTAAAAGAAAATTCCGACAGATATCTAGTGGTGTACTTGCTGGAACGGAGCAAAATTAGAGGCAAAAATAATCGCGCAAAACGGACCAATAAAACACTACGGTAAATCATAAAAATTAATGAAGCCGACAAACAGAGACGTAATAGAAGTAACTTAAAGAAAAGTCTGCATATTTTGCATTACTGCGTGTAGAAAGAATATATACGAGGTGGCTGTTAGATAACAAGACTGACTCTAGAATAAAAGAATTAAGTAGTTGATAAATGTCAGAAACTTACAGGTAGCTGTTTAATGTGAAGAAATGCAGTCTTGATATTCTGTAAACAAATTTATAGCAGACAATAATGATCAAACAACATAAGTAAGGGCCAGGATAGAAATATCACGAAATGCGTTTGTAAAAATGAAAACAATTCTCTGCAACAAATACCTTAGATTAGAACTAGCTTTGAAATGCTACGTGTTCTTGATAGTTTAAAATTATGGACTTGAAAGCTGGACATTGAAGCAAGAAAACATAAATATAATCTACGATGGACGATGATACGAAGTAGGTATTGCGAGAAATGGTCAAAGAATACCAAATAGTTAACTCAATAAAAATAAGACATTTGCAATATCTGGGACACGTGATGAGGGGACAGCGATATGAAATGCTAAAGCGGGCTCCACACTCTCCGCGAAGTTACTTCGCCAAAGTTAACCGAAGTCCGAAGTACCCTCTCTACACACTCGTTCTACTCCGCGAGGAAGTGCGATACCGACAAAGATCACTTTGAGTCGGACGCGCCAGACCGACAGAAAATGCAAGTAGAACGAAGTGAGGCAAAGTTACACAAGGTGGCCGTCTACACTCTCGTACTTGTTGAACTTCGATCGACTTCGGCGAGAGTGAAGTGTGGGCATAAGACTGATAATATAGGGAAAGATAAGAGTGCGGAAGGAGTATAGTTTGTATAGATTTTCATATCTCTCCTTTTGTCCTCTAATTAGGCTTAACAGATCTTGAAAATATTCGCAATCTCTTTATTAGTTAATCTTTATCGGTTAATATTTTGCCTCACTTTTACTTTACGTGATTTGTTTGTTGCATTTCTGATTTTCTTACTGATTTTAAACTTTCTTCATTTACTGTTTTTTACAGCTATTACCAACTCTTTTACCACTTTTCTTTTTTTTGTACTTTCTAAAGCTTTTCAACTATTTTATTATTTAAATCTTTTTTATGCTACCTTTTTATTTTGCTGTTTTATTTCTTAATTCTATCAGGCCATTTGTTTCCCTTCATTGGCTTTCTTTCTTGATCCATAACAGCTCTAGACTAAGGCAGATAGGCAGAAATACGAAAATTATAGAAATTAGTGTGATAACAGATATGGGCAGTTTATATCGGAACATGCTGAATAAAAATTGGAAAAATCTATCTTAAATAAAATCGGAGATGATCAAGCAGGATTTACTGCAGGAAAGTCCTGTATAGAAAACATAACATACACTCCAACAATTAATTTAGAAAACAATGGCCAAAATAGACCGATATACATCAAATTCATCGATTTAAAAAAGGCGTATGACACAGTTTCCAAAATACAACTATGGAAATTATGCAAGCCCTAAAAACAACAGGTTAAGTGTTAAAACCGGCAATAAATACTCGAACAAGACCACAAAAGCATTAATGCAGTGATGCTCTACATCTCAGACGCTGTTAAAGATATTCCTAGAACAAATATTAAAACTATGGAAAATGAAGTATAAACGTAAGGGAATACCAATTCGAGACGACTCCTTTTACACACTAAATTTTGCAAGTGACCAAATGGTAACAGCTCAAGATAAAGAAGATCTATCCTATACTCCGAAAACTACAAAACTGCTACATAAAAATGTAAACCTAATACTTAACAACAGAACAATAACCAGTAGGAACCTTGGAAATCGACAAAGATAGGAAAATTAGCAAGGTAGAGAAATGAGCGGCACTGAAAAATTCAAATACTTAAGAATTATAATCCAAAGAATAAAACCACTCAGCAAAAGGTAACTAGACACACAGATAAGAACATGTATCAAAAAAAATGAACTAGGTACTATACAACAGAAATACAAGGAACAGAATATATGAGAACACCTTGGTATGTAATATTCAGGCCCGGCCCTAGCGATTTTGCCGCCCTGGACGCCCCCTTGGTATACCCAAAAACTCAAAAATTTCACCATGGCTCTTCATTTGCTGAAATATATCACTTAATGCATTAACGGTTGTGTCTATAATTTTTAAATAGAAGTCAACTTTATATCCTGTCTCTGGATCTAGGTCCATACTTTCATCTTCAGCCTCATGGCCAAATTGTCTTTTCAGTTTCCTGTTTCTGGCTATTACTGTGCCTCCTTTTCGAGTTCTCAATTTCTAAATTTGATGAGCTCTTTTGCGTCTGTCAAATAGCCCTGGAATTTTAAATCACTTCTGAGAGACTTAAAATAGATTTCCGATTTTTCTAATAAACTTATAGCTTGATACGCTCCCATATCAATACTCTGAATACGCGACTACATTGATGTGAAGTAAAATGTCATGTCATATTACCACAGAGCAAAGAAAAGTAAAATCACAGATTTGATTTGCCAAACAGCTTGCCTCATGAGCAACCATTTTATCGTTGTTTTTATTCACAGTGATTTCTATAACAGCATTGTAAATTTCTTCAATATGGTATCTAATGGGAGTAATTTCATCAATTATTCTACTTTCCCATCTAGTTTCGGACAAAGGTTTCAATGCTAGTCTAGAAATATGATTTTTCAGCATAGTCCAACGATGAATAGATGCTCAGAAAAAGTTGTAAATTTTTGTCACTAAGGAAAAGAAAGAAACTGCAAATTGTGAGGCTTTAGCAGCATCGTTCACGACTAAGTTAAGTGAATGGCTAGAACATGGGACAAAAAATGCTCTAGGATTGACACAAAATGCTCTAGGATTCATTTTCAAAATTATGTTTTGAACTCCCAAGTTCTTCTCTTACGTGTTTGCCCTATTATCGTACACTTATCCTCTCATATCTTCCAAAGGTATTCCCAGTTCGTTTTGGGACTGTGTAACTCCCAAGCCAGTGGTTTCCACTACAGGCACAAATCCAAGAAAATGTTCCTCAATTTTAACACTTTGTGAACAAGAAACTAAATCGACAAAATGTACAACAATAGTCATCACTTCCACCCCAGCAATATCAGATATACAATCTAAAATTATGCTATAATACTTTGCTGATTTCAAAAAGTTTAAAATTTTATTTTTGATTTGGTCATGGAGAAGCTGAATAATTTCGTTTTGAATACTTTTTCCAAGTAGGGATCCTGCTTGTTACTCCCATTAGTTATTCTCCTAATGTGCTCTTGTAAAACAGAACCAAAATATTTAAAGAGCTCAAAAAGGTTAAAAAAATTACCATTGTTTTGATAAAAATGTTTATCAGAATCGCCTTTCCATGGAAGATACTGTTGTGCTAAGAACTGTATTATTGATATAAGTCGTTGTATTACATTTTTCCAATGACCAGTTTCTGAATTTAGAACTTTTTGTGTTTCTTCATTTATGATTTTGCCTGATTCTAGTCTAATTGCTAGTTCTACCCACTGTCGCTGTGACTGTAGATTAATTGGAGACTTAGCGTGGCTGGACAAAGCTTCAGCCATATGTTTCTAATTATTATATATCCATTTTCAGTAAAGTTAATTTTAAGTGAATTTCAGTGAATTTAGTTTAGTTCCGATCCTACTATTTCTATGCGATAAAAAAGAAGGCGGTGTTGTCGATTTTCCGTCGAATAAACCTTGCAATTTTTATTGTTTTAGTTACTTAATTCTCGTTTTTACAGTTGAATTTTTGCCGCTCTTGTTCATAATATCGATTTTTAATAATATTAAAAACATAAGTTATTATTTCTGCAATTTCAAAAATTGGCTGTCCTCTAAAATTTGCCGCCCCTGAATTCGCCGCCCTGGGCGGCCGCTCAGTTCGCCCACCCCTGGGGTCGGGCCTGTGTAGTATAATGACTATCGGAGCAGAGAATTGGGTAATAAATAAACGAAATAGGTCCAAAATTACACCAATCGAAATGGAGTTCATGAGAGGAAACTTTAGAGTAACTGGATTTAAAAAAAATGCTGATATAATAACAAGAATGGCTGTAGAACACAACATCTTAACATACATTGAAGAAAGTGTTTAGTTTGGTATGCACACGTGAGAAGAGCAGATAATACAAGGTGGATATAAAAGATTTCTGACTGGAGCTCTATAGGAGAGGAAAAAGGGACAGGCTCCGAAGATCATGAAAGGATAAGGCGGTCAAGACCGTGGAAAGATGAGACCTTACAAATGGGACAGAAAGGACTGTAGACGTTGGCTGAACGAAGAAAGTAAAGTAACGTTTACACGTATCCAGTAACTGGCGCCAGTCTCACTGGAATGCGAGTGCTTGACTAAGACAGCGCTGGATAGGTTCGTTTACACGTATCTAGTAACTGGCGCCAATCTCACTGGCACTCTTATTAAAAATCCTAATACGGCCACTGAAACCACAGGTACGACAGCGCCAGCGACTGGAACGCTGTGTTTACACGTGTCTACAACTACTGGCACGGGGTTAGAGGGGACGCGGACGAGTGCCACTGGCACGAAAAATAGACCAGCCTTCTATTCGAGACAGCGCTGGCAGACAGCGCTGGACTGGAACAAAAAAGCGTTTACATGATGCCAGCACTGTCGTTCCAGTGCGACTGGCGCCAGTTACTGGATACATGTAAACGCGCCTTTAAAATCCTTAAAAGGAAACAAATTCTTGAGCCCAATGAGATTATTTAAAGCTTCTCATAAAAAAATTGAAGTTGTAACTATCATCTGATGCAGATCTTATAATCCTAGTTAAAAATAACACTAAACTCTTGTATAAAAGAGTAACAAAACCCAATTTTCAAACATAGACCGATCGATTGTTCCAAAATTTTATGGTGTCAGTCCGGCCCTGTTAACGAACCGTCTCTCTTCCACTTTCTTTCATTTAATAGAAACAATAGCTAATGTTTCGCGATGGCATTTTATTTATTACCTTCATTAGTGTAAAACCCTTTTCGCTTCTTTCCTGTTAATATTTCTAATTGTTACTCGGCTGGCGGATGGCTGATGGCGGCGGTACGATACTGTGGGCGTTTTGGGCTTTAGGAAATTAATTGATGAGCTACTATTGACACTAACGTTTAAACTAAACGACAATGATTGGCTGTGTAACTTTCTAGTCGATTTCCACTGAAATCTGAGTAATTTATAAGGTTGCGTTTAATGGGGTCGTTCAATTGCGATGATTCAACGGGAATTCCCTCTTCGCCTACAACTACATTTTTTATTAAAATGATTTTACTGTTGTCTAACCTTTTGTCTAGAATGAGTTCCAAAAAAAGATTGCCATTTAAAGAACATTCAAACAAACAACATCGTTTTCATCATCAAAATTATTCTTTTTGTCTTTATTCCGATGATGGGTTGAGACTTCCATATTTGTTCATAAGTTTCTATCTTGATTCATACCAATATCAAACTTTCTTCTCCAAGTCTTTTTTAATCCTATGACATAGGCATAAGCAGCTACACTGACAAAAAGATGATAAAAAGGTGTAAATGAATCCATTATACTACTGGATATAGGAAATGAGTCAATACTCGCAATCTTAGAGTTTGTGTGTTTTTTAATAGTTGTTATACAATCATGGGGCAACCGGTTCCGAAGCTTACAATTTATGCTTCATCTTCAGGCCCAGTACATAGAGTCTTCACATATACAAACTACTAGCTAAAATTAAAAAATAGACAAAAATGTACATACATATAAAAACGTAAAAACAACTATGTCTCGGTTTTGATTAAAATGCATACAATAAAGCAAATCAACTGTGGAGTATTGAACTTAGTAGTCCATAGAGTGTATATTGAGACATTCTGCTATTGGGAGTGACCAGTCTGATGGAAATTGCTTGGTATAAAATTTAATATATATGTGGGATTCCTTAAAGACAATCGTAGTAAAAGTCCGTGTGATGTTTAACAGTTTTAATTAATAAAATAGGTAACTAAATTATTGATACTATTAAATTGACGAAATGAAAAAGCGTTTGTGTAATTGCGACTAAAATTTACGTGTTCTTACAAAAAGAAATGTATTTAGAGATAATTAATTGCGTCTAATCAATATAACCGGCTTGTTATAATATTAAGGCGTCTTTTTACGTCTTATCCCCAATAACACGACTGTCGCGGTTCTGATCCTAAAATCGACTGAGCCCCGCCCCCTACGCTAAAACAAATTCTCTTCCAGAGTTAATCTCCCTCTTCTCATGGTTTATTTCGCTTTCGTGTGAACTAACCTATTAAAATTTGTTCAAAGGACTCTGCTGTTATTTTTACTGAAAGATTCAAAGTTAAAATTGGAAACACCGTAGGCCTATTACTCAATTCAAATTGACATCGACTCTCGTTTCTGAGCATCTCTCTATCTTCTTCAAATTGTTTAATTATCTCCTGTTCTATGATCTCTTTCATCCTCAGATGTTCTTTGTTCTTCATCTTCGTTCCGAACAGTACTTCGAACGGCGTCGAATTTATGCTTCTTTGATAAGTTGCATTAAAGAACTGTTGCGACTTATGAATGTGTTTATACCACTTCGTCGGTTTCTCTAGACTGAGTTTAGTTAATACTGGGATTAACGTTCTATTGATGCGTTCGACTTGTCCATTGCCTCTTGGTACGCCTGTTATAATTTTTACATGTTTTATATCTTCACTTTCGCAATAGTCTTCGAATTCCTCTATATCCGTCTTTATTTTTGTATCTTCTGTGTGGTTCAGCTGAAAATCATTATTGACTGTCGTCTCGCTAATTATTGTAATCCTCCTTATAAAAGTATCTACTCTTTTTTTTAGATAAAATTATTCCGTCTTCGGTTATTGTAACTTCTGCTTGTCTTAGTATATTGTTTCCGAGAATAATTTCAACGTCTAGTGTTCCTTTTGGATTAACATGAAACAAAATACTAAAATCCTCTAATTGAATTTCCACCATTTTGTTAAATGAACGTAAAGCTTTAACTCTCGTACCTCCTAATCCACTTAAATCTAATACGTTTTGTGAAAGAATCACGTCACCAAAATATTTTTCAAAAATATCCTCTTTTACTGAACTGATGTCACTTCCTGTATCCAATAATACACGTAGTGATAATTTTTCAACCTTCAATGTTACCGAGTTTTTATACCCCAAGTTAATAACATTTACATGTCCAGAAGTTGATGGTTCCTCTTCTCTGTCATTGCATCTAGAAGAGATATGTCCAAACTAATGGCATTGAAAACATTTCACTCCCTTGGCTTTGTCAGGACAATCTTTCGTACTGTGTCCCTGACTTCCACAATTGAAACATTTTTCTTCCTTTTTATTCCTACTTTGAGGCGCTCTTCTTTCATCTCGTCTTACTTCCTCGTTCGTCCACGTCTTTTTATGCGTCTCGGTGATAACTGATTTTTACGTCGTCTGTTTTTTAATTAATTCGTACAGTTTTGGCACCATAAAGTATTACTTTATTAGCAGGGTCGTCCATAATTCCCTCAAGTATATATTGCATTATGACTTCATTTTCGATGTTTCCTCTGCTACCGATTTCTCTTATTTTTAGTACATACTTCTGTACGCTTTCACCTTGTTTCTTCTTTGTATTCATCAGCATTTTGTGTATTTCGGCACTACTTATTTTTTTCTCAAACTTTGTTGTCAGTCTTTTCTTCAGGAGCCTCCAGCTATTAACTCCTTTCTCTGACTGTATATACAGTTTAGCTATTCCTTTTAGAAATCGTTTAGCAAAAATTAGCATTTGCAAATCATTCCATCCCATCAGATTGGAAATTTCTTCAAAATCAGCGATCCATTTTCCTATAGGATTATCGTGTTTTCTGTCGAAAGTTCTTATACTGTCTTCTACGTCTCTAAAAATTAAGGCAAATGAATCATTCAGCCTACCTCTCGTCATTTTGTTTGATTTTGATCTATTCCTCGTATATAAATCCGTCGTCCTTTCATCTTCCATATCGTCATCATTATTATCGTTGTCGGTAACGTTTTTACTTTCTTCCTCGTGATAAGCGTCTTTATCACTATTACAAATTACCAGATTTTCCGAGTTATTTTTCAAGGAAGTATTATAGAAAAACGTTTTGTTCGGGCAAGACGAATGTTTAGATTCCATAATTTTAGAGAATGGGTCAAGTGTTCTTCAAATCAACTTTTAAGAATAGATCTTTACAGCATACAAATACTCATAATAACCACTAACTTTCAAAAGAAGAGGTAATTTCAAAACGAATATTTGTATAATTTCATAAGTTCCTAATTAAAATGTTTTGTTAGTCAGTCATCTGAAGAGAATTTAAATCTCTAGACTGATGTACATTTACGATTTTTTGATAATTGTTCAGTCCATATGATTTCATTGTAGTCATTGTAAACATAAGATAACCTAAATTCATAGTAGAAGCAACCGATTGCGGACTCCCACAGAGATATTCTAACCCAAATAATAGAAATGTTTGAACGTGTCTGCAGAATGTACGGAACTTACACCAAACAGCAAAATTCTCGCGGGTTCGCCTTAATACGAAAAGCTGATTTTATGCAATTTACTTTTGCTCTAATTAAACACTCAAGCTGAGACTTGCATTAACACCGTACACAATTAAGTGCAATGCTATTCCAAGTAATTTTAATCGTCCAACTATTTCCTTGCTGCCGCATTCTCATTTTAGGCTTGACGCGACTGACGAGCCATTTCAATTTTAATAATCGTCACATGCTGGAAAATGGTTTTTAGAGTTGTATGTAATTGTTTCGGATACTTTTTTAATGTTGCTATTAGACGGAGACTTGTTTAATAGCACAAACCATACTACATACGTGCAAGCTTTTTATATTTTAGAATATCCACAAGAAAATGAATTTCCTCTAGTCGGCTGTATACCAAAAATCACAAAAATTTTATTAAAAAGAGAATGTGTCTGTAGCTTGTACGCTCGTAAGAAGTTATACTTCTATTGTTATGATTTCAACGAAATTAATATACTTTAAACAGTTTATTTATATTTTATTTAAATATTAAACTAATTTTAATACTTACTACTCTTCAAAAATTTTTATTAAAACAATACCAAAAATTAAAACAATAAAAGAATAAAACACACACAAACATATTAAAAAATGCCACAAATTATTTCTGAAGAATAATTGTTGGAAAATTTTTAACTAAATACGTATTTTCTGAAAAAAAAATTATATAATAATATACTTACTTACTTAGTCCTAAGCCTTTCTACCTTTAGATGTAAGGCTTAATAATATACTTACAACCATAAAATGTATAAAAAAAATAAAAAAATAAAAGTTTGTATTTGGGATTGAACCCGCGTACATTGGCGCGGTTAGTTTTGAAATTCAAGCATCTTTAGATTTTGGCTACGGAGACTTATGCATCATGTTGGAAGATAGACCAACTGAAGGTTTTAAACTTTTGACAATTCTGAATTTAACCAAATTAGTTTGATTTTTTGTGGAATTAAAATATTAAAATACAACAAATCATGGAGTAGGAAAACAATATTAGATGAATATTGGTAGAAATTTTGTTGGTAATCAAATTATGTAGATCAAAGCATTACATACTAAGTAGGTTTATTTTACATTTTCCAAATAGGTAGGTACTTATGTAATTTTTTATTACGATACTGAAACATTTACAATTAAGTACGTACCTGTTGCTTTTAGAAACTATTTAAAAAGCCACTACAATTATAATCTTGCTTTTTTCTCTGCTCTCACAACAATAAAATACTTACTAATGAAGTAAAAACCTCACGTGTAGGTAGATGATATATAATTTATTAAAATTTTTTTTCTAAAATGATCCAAAATGGATAAAATCACACAAACGTTTTCGGACCAATCAGTCCATCATCAGGTGGTAGAAACCAAAAATAAGCAAACCACTGCATTAAAAAAAAGGCCAAGATGAAATTTTGACTGTCTGAAAGTTGGGAAAATTACAACATGTGGTTACTTACTTTAGATCCAAAGTAGTTGGAACTAGCTACATATTTAGGTCAAAAGACCTTAATATTATAATAATTATGCCATTTCGGCTACAAAAATATCGACAATAAGTCGATGTCACAAGAAATTAAAATGCAGCGGTATTACAGAGTGGTCTTCATCTTGGCTTCAAACTGACAGACTGAAATATGACATTAAACGGATATTGACAAGACCTTCTAGGTATACTACATTCGCTCTCGCGAGATTTTTTTTGACACTGACGTTAGTAATTTCTTTTTTGAAAAATTCAGTTGTCAGAAGTGACTGGAAATTACTACAAAACCAACGCACCTGCTCATATCCAATATTATTAATAGTAAACAGACATAAAAATAACATAAACCTTACGCCAATCAATATTTATTTATTTAAACCATTATTATGTATTGATAGCAAATGAGAAAATTATTTATTGTACAAAATAAAAATATTTTGTAGAAATAAACTTCACAAAATTTTATGAGATTAGTAGACACTCCCACTATTTCTAATAATTCTTCTTTTTTTAATGAAAGATTAAGTTGATTTGAGTTGATTTTAGCAGTTAATAGTGTGAGGTAGGAATTTTTGTGTTGTACGTTTCCTATTCCGAATGTCTCAAAAAAAATCTCGCGAGAGCGAATGTAGTATAGTGAATTTTATGTGTATGTAGTTATATTGTATTTTAGAAATGCAAAAAAATATTTTTACTTAACTGAATGAATTTAATTAGATATTAAATGAATGAGTGAGAATAAACAATTTAAATTAATAGTCACATACAATTATTTACGATAATTTCATGACGGTGAAAGCGAAAATTTTGCCAACAAGGTAATGACGTCACTTGGTAAAAAAGAAGAACAAAATAAAAAAATAAACTGAAGAAAAATAAAAATAAAAAGAAATTTATTAGACCATAGTATTTTACTTAGTTTTGTTTTATTCACCCTATTATATCTACTTGAATTTAGACAACCAGTTATACTGTTACACTATGATTTTTAACTAAATTACATTTCATAATAGCCAAACTCCAGATTTATTCACTAATTCTTTTACCTCATACTTATCATGTAATAAATTTCATTTTATTTTTATTTTTCTTCAGTTTATTTTTTCATTTTGTTCTTCTTTTTTACCAAGTGACGTCATTACCTTGTTGGCAAAATTTTCGCTTTCACCGTCATGAAATTATCATAAATAATTTTATGTGACTATTAATTTAAATTGTTTATTCTCACTCATTCATTTAATATCTAATTAAATTCATTCAGTTAAGTAAAAATATTTTTTGCATTTCTAAAATACAATATAACTACATACACATAAAATTCACTACCTAGAAGGTCTTGTCAATATCCGTTTAATGTCATATTTCAGTCTGTCAGTTTGAAGCCAAGATGAAGACCACTCTGTAATACCGCTGCATTTTAATTTCTTGTGACATCGACTTATTGTCGATATTTTTGTAGCCGAAATGGCATAATTATTATAATATTAAGGTCTTTTGACCTAAATATGTAGCTAGTTCCAACTACTTTGGATCTAAAGTGAGTAACCACATGTTGTAATTTTCCTAACTTTTAGACAGTCAAAATTTCATCTTGGCCTTTTTTTTAATGCAGTGGTTTGCTTATTTTAGGTTTCTACCACCTGGTGATGGACTGATTGGTCCGAAAACGTTTGTGTGATTTTATCCATTTTGGATCATTTTAGAAAAAAAATTTTAATAAATTATATACCATCTACCTACACGTGAGGTTTTTACTTCATTAGTAAGTTTTTTATTATGGTATACAGCCAATGAGAGGAATCTTTTCCTTTTTAACAATAAAATAGTTATTTTTCTACAACCACTATTCAAAGTGCACTTTTCTGCACGGTTTTATGTTAGCAAACTTGATATTTTCTCACAGTATAAGATATTTGACATTAGTGTGCAGAAAAGTGACGTTTCTGTGCCGCAAAGTGACGTTTCTGTGCCGCAAAGTTCTTTTCTGCACAGTTGACTACCTCATTCTGAGTAACGTTATATTCTGTTTACATCCGTGGACTACCGCATTCTGAGTAACGTTATATTCTGTTTACATCCGTGGTTAAACTTTAGACAAATATATAACCTATAAGACAATTATTATATTTAACTATAGCATAGAAACTAAATTATGGATGTTACAACTGTTTTATTTTACAATTTTATTCTTATTAAATATTTTATAATTATCAAATAACCAATAAGGATTTAGCAACCTGTGCAAGAGACGTCGAATGAAGTAGGTTTTGTGTAAATCCGTGACTGCATAAATATAATGTCGATAATGTGTAATAATTGTTTAAATTTAAACAAATTAAGGCAGTGCATTAATTTTTTAACTGATTTCTGTGCAATTTATTTAGGTATAAGGAATTTAAATTGATTAGTAGGTATTAATTAAATACAGTTTAAAATTTATCACATAGGTACCTATTATAATTAATCGTCGTTTGGAAATTGTGATTTTTATTTTTAGGAAAAACTGTGCTTGTAGAAAAAGTATAGTGTGAAACACGTGCAGAAAGGTAATTTCTCACTCGTTTGAATTGCGGCACTCGCTTGCGCTCGTACCGCAACTTTTCAAACTCGTGAGAAATTAGTACCTTTCTGCACTTGTTGCACAATATACTATTTCCTAACTAGTGCGGAAAGTGATACTTTCACGCACGAGACTTCCGTTGACCCGAACGACGCAATAGCGGAAAATAACTCAAATACTAATAAAAAATACGAAAACGGTGGAAATGACGTCGTAAATAATTGCAAACTTAAAACGCAATGTAGTAAACACTCAGTAGGTTTGTTCTAGTGCGCATGGCAACTTGACGGAAATACTATCTTTCAATTGGCTGTAACGGAGTAGTCCAATTCTGCTACAAAATCAAGTTGGAGCTGTCCGTTTCTGAAACTTGCTCATTTTAAAATGTAATTTCTTGCATGTTCTAGCCGCTTTTGAAACTAAAGCAATTCAGATTTGAATTATGTGTGAAAAATCCTATAAAACTGTGCCATTAACTCAATTTTGAAAAAAATGGAGTTGCCCGTATTTGATACCAAGCTCCTCAAATCTTTGTCAATGTAAACTGAAAAATGAGCAAATACACAAAGCGTCTAATACAAGGTTGTGTTGACGTTTAAAACACTGTGGATTTTCATATAAACTTGAAAAGTTTAAGGTTCCTTTACGAAAAGTCAAATATTGTTTCCAAATCCTTATACGATTTGAATAATTATGTAAAAAACGATATAAGTCCAAGCCCTCTCCAGTTAGTTTTTATAAGTTTATTAGCGCGGCAGCATAGTTCTTCCATTATATCTTTGCACAAACGTCACGATTTATTTGCAAACAAGGTACCTCGATATGTACCTTGATCTGCATTGTCAATGTAATGACAATTGGTAGGTTAGAAAATACAATGCAAATAAACCAATTAATACAACAAATAATGCGTTAATACCACTGTCACTGAAAATGTCAAAATTTATATTAAACAAGGTATCAAAGACATACCGTATTGTTCACACTTTAAATGAATTTATTCCATAATTTTGCCTCTCACTATACACCGGGTGGTTACTTGAAAAACTCAATGTAAAATTCTAAACTGTTGAAATCCTGCTTTCCTAATTATTTTACACCAACGGACATCAGAGTATAACACCAAAGTTAGGCCACACACAATGCAATAATGTGAGTAACGGTTGCGTTCTGTTACAATGAAGTTATTAAATTAACCATATTTAAACTGTCATTATTTTTATTTTATCATTTATTGTTTAAAAAACAATAAAGTTAATAAGATATCCTCGGTTGAGGAGAAAATACTAATAATAAAGATGTTTTTTTCAGTCAATAATGTGCGCACTTATAACTAAATAGTAACATGTGGTTTAATTTTTACACACATGCCAACTGTGGCAAATGTATTACATTTTTCAAAATTCTGGAATTTATTTAAATCTTAGAACAATTTTAATTTTGGTTTTTAATACAGATTTCAATCCTCTACAAATATTTTCTCATGACTGTTGATGTAAAATAATTAGGGAAGCAGGAATTCAACAGTTTAGAAGTTTACATGGAGTTTCCTATGAGGAGTTTACATTGAGTTTCCTATGGCCCTTTTTACGATTCACCACCCGGTATATATTCTTATATCTCCTGTACATGGCCAATACTTGGATTTTATTAGCATTCTCAAATCCCCATATTTTTATTCTCCTTTTGTATGTCTGACATTTACGTGTACATATAGCTACGTGTAGAACATTTTAGAATAGCTCAAGTTCAAATATGACCTGTCACTTGCAGATAGTAACTTTAAAATAAATCCCACTCTCGTCTCAATTTGTAACAAAGTTTCTTCAAGGTTCGTAGTAAAGTTCTTACAGTTGAATATACTTTTACCTTTAATTGGAATTTACGAACAAGCAGAGAGAGAATTTGCAGGTAGTTGATACCTTTGTTCCGTTTGTGTTATTAGAAGAGTTACAAGAAAAGTTTAATAATTTCACACGTGTCGTAAAATCTCTACACTCTACACGGTTATAAAAGGCTATTTTTGTTATCAATTTGAGTTACAGAACATAAACTGAGCACAATATGTAGCTTATTTATCTCCTAAATTTCTCAGAAATAGAGTTATATACTTCTGTGGTTACAAAAACATACTAAAAATAGAAGGGCTATTAAAGAAAGTGGAGTAAAACAGCTATCGTAAAGTTTGAGATCGTACTAGAATACGAGGTAACAAAACAGGTTAAAAAATATATACAACTTATATTATGTCGGCTATTTCTAAAAATTTGTAATGAAGTCTACATCGTACCTATTTTTAAATCCAATATATCACTGTTTGACTAGAATAAGTAAGATAATTGAAAAACTAATCAACCAAAAGTTACGAGAGCTTATTTATATACCATGTTCTTTTAGAATATTGGCTCTAAAAGCTAAAAGAACATGGTACATAAAGAAGATGGTTCATCCGAGATGAAAATAATAAAATACTAATTCGCGAAAAGGATGTCAAAAAGAGATGGAGAAAGTATTTTGACACTTTATTAAATGAAGAATTTGACAGACAGCCTGTGGAGTTAACGGAGACAGTAACAGCAATGGTTACCAGAATAATAAACGAGGAGGTGGCTCAAGCGCTTCAAAAAATAAAGAAAGGAAAAGCAGTCGGACCAGATGATATTCCTGGGGAAGTATGGAGAGCATTGGGAGAGACAGAGACAGGAATAAGTTGGCTAGCAGGTATATTTAATAGAATTATGGAAGTTGGACAGATGCTAGACGAATGGAGAAGCAGTATATTAGTACCTGTTTACAAAAACAAGAGAGACATACAACAGTGTACAAACTACAGGGCTATAAAACTACTTAGCCACACCATGAAAATATGGGAGAGAGTAATTGCTAGACGGATACGTTTAGAAACCGAAATATCCGATAATCCATTTGGCTTTATGCAGGGCAGATCAACAACAGATGCAATTTTCATTGTAAGGCAACTGATGGGAAAATACAGGAATAAAGAGACCAACGCTCATATGGTATTCATTGATCTTGAGAAAGCATATAATAGAGTTCCTCGAGAGATTCTGTGGTTGGCACTTAATAAGAAAGGAGTCCCTGGCGAATACGTAAAGATTGTGAGAGATATGTATGAGGGAGTAACGAAAGTAGGATTGCACCAAGGCTCGGTGCTTAGTCCTTATTTATTCTCATTAGTTTTGGACCAGATAACAGCGAAAATACAGGGTAGCATTCCATGGTGCCTTATGTATGCTGATGATATAGTGTTAATAGGAAATAGTGAAAAAGACTTAGAACAAAAACTGGAACAGTGAAGACAAGCTCTGGAGGAAAATGGTTTAAAACTTAGTAATACAAAAACAGAGTATTTGGAATGTTCATTTAAAGATGGGGTTACTACAAATAAAATGGTATCTTTGGATGGTAAAATGATTGTAAAAAGCATTAATTTTAAGTACCTAGGATCGGTATTACAGAGTAATGGAGAAATAGAAGGAGATGCATGCAGTAGAATTAGGGCTGGATGGATGAAGTGGAAAGAAGCCAGTCACGTGTTGTGTGACAGAAAAATTCCAATGAAGCTGAAGGGAAAATTCTATAAAACAGCCATAAGACCGAATATGATGTACGGAACTGAATGTTGGGCAGTGAAAAAGAAAGAGGAACAACGAATGCATGTGGCGGAAATGAGAATGGATGAGTGGAGTGACAAAGAAGGATAAAATTAAAAATGAGTATATTAGAGGAAGTCTAGGTGTGACACCAATTAATGCCAAAATGAGAGACCATAGGTTAAGATGGTTTGGTTATGTTCAACGTCGAGACGTTAATCACCTAATACGAAGAATAGCTGAAGTGCATATTCCTGGAAGGAGTAGGAGAGGAACACCAAAGAAGACCTGGGGGAGACGATAAGGCAGGACATGTTGGTAAAGGGGATTAACATTGATATGACCCAAGATAGAATTGTGTGGAGAAATGCAATTAGGGAAGCCGACCTCGCATAGGCATAAAGCAAAGAGAATGATGATGTTCTTTTAGGACATTGGCTACTATCATAGCTATCTTGATTTCATTCACTGGCACCCTAAACTGCATGCATGTATCAATACCATACCAATCTCGCAAGTTCTTTAATCATGAATCTTTCTACCTCCTGGATTTGGTCTGCGTTTGCCTGCTATTTTTCCCTGTAAAATAGTTTTTAGCAAACCTATATTTGGGACCTCTCATTACATATCCGAAGGTTTCTCCTCTTGATGCTTTTTAGAATCTCTATATAAAAGGCGATTTAGATCACTTTTATTCCGAATCCAAGTCCAAGACTCGACACCATAAAGTAAGACGAGAACACGTAGCAGCGAAGTAGGCGAATCCTCAATGCCAATTTTAGGTCTCTGTTACATAGTACCTTGGAAATCCTTCTAAAAGCGGATCTGGCCTGCTTCGATCTAATTTCGCCATGACACTACAATAGAATAAAGATTGCAGCCAACGGTTAAAGATAAAATACTTAACCAAGGAGTTCACACTGCACATAAGTAAGATACAAACACCCAGACTTATATGGAATCACCTGATATTTCTTATTATTTCATGCGAATTTAAACAAACCAACACACGAAGTCAACCAATATTTATTTTTTCTGCAGACGTCCCGAAAATAAAACTTTCGATATGATTTATTTAATCGAAAGTACCATTTTACACAACCCGTACTGAAAGTAGCTACTTTCGGGACTAATTTTTTCACTTTCGGGACGCTTTTTTTACTTTCGGGACGATTTTGGGTAGCTAGGTAACGGCTTTGACAATAACACCAACTTTGTATTTTATTATGACAACGCTTGTCATTTAAGATTCGTGTGTGTTATCGCTCAGTTTTTCGTTTTTCAATTCCAAGAAATGGAAATCAGCAGTGAAAGTGAAGCCGAAATGATTCCAGATGGGATTGGGGAAACTGTAAATATAAATAATTGTTATAATTGTGTTATTGATATTTATAATGTAGATTCTTGTAATGTTGAATTCACGAGAGTAACTTTAAAGTATTTAATAAAAGTTCATAAGTAAAATTTATCCATATACCTATTCATTTTAACACACAAAACGGCTGCAGAAAAAATATTGTATGTAACACGATCCAAAAGTAATTTTACGAGGCTCGCAGGATTCCAGCACTCGCCTACGTAGTACATTCTTTCACGGTTTTTGCTCTAAATTTTAAAGAACCGCTTGGATTGACATGAAATTTGGCATACGTATAGCTTACATGTCAAAGAAAAAAAGTGATATTGTGCCGATGTGTGCTTTTGCCCTGGGGGTGACTTTCACCCCCTCTTGTGAATGAAAAAATATATGTCCAAAATAAGTCCGGAAATGGGTAAACTGACTAATTTTAAGTAACTTTTGTTCTATAGAGCTTTTTCGCCAAGTCAACATTTTTCGAGTTATTTGCGAGTGAATATGTTCTCTGGATCTCGTAGAACCAGAGTTATAGCCAATGAAAAATATATTCATATTCACCAGATTTCAAATAGAATATTTCGACGTGAAATATCCAAAAAATTAAGCACTTTTTGGGGAAAACCCATTATAACTTTTTTAAAGCGTTTTAAAAAAGTTTTATTTCTGTTTTTACAAAAAGATTCTAGTATTAAATTTAAGCAAGTTACGTTCAAAATGAAGATGGTCCCTTTTGTTTTTGCAAAAAAAAATCGGGAGACCACTCCCTAATTAGCAACTTAAATGAAATTAGCCGTTACCGCTCCACAAATTATTTTACTTATGTTGTGTTTATATGATCTGTAAGTTTCATCGATTCAAATTGCTTATTTTTAAAAAAATTTTGTTTCAAAATAAATTTTTTAAAAATTTAAAATTTTGAAAAATATGCTTTTTTTCAAAATAACTTAAAAATTGTTAGAGATACCAAAAATCTCGAAAAACAACAAAAGTCAGATTTGCTTTTCTGAATATCATGTATTTTTTTGTTTTTCTGTTAGACAAAAATTGATTAAGATTTGGTGTTTCTAAATTTGCATACATTCGTGATCAGTGACTCGTTCAACCCCTTTTAACTACAGCCATTTCAATAATAAGGACTTTGAACCGATGAAACTTACAGATCATATAAACAATATATACACGAGTCAATAAACTTGTGAAGTCGTAACCATTAAGTTCAGTTAAGATACTAATTAGGGGGTGATTTCCTCGATTTTTTTACCAAAACCAAAAGGGACTAACTTTATTTTGAGCGTAACTTATTTAATTTTGATGCCAGAAATTTTTTTTATAAAACAAAAATGAAGCTTTTTTTAAACACTTTAAATAAGTTAAAATGAGTTTTCCCCGAAATGTGCTTCATTTTTGGTTATTTCACGTTAAAGTATTGCACTTGGAATTTGACGAATATGAACCTATTTTTCATTAGCTATAACTCTGCTTCTACTAGGTGTAGAGACGTGATATAATATACACCATTTTTTTTTAATTTTTTACAGGCTATATTTTTGCTGTTTTGTTGCTGTAAGAATGTTTTTTCGACAAAATACTCACTATTTGAGTTATTTGCGAAAAACCGTCTAAAAGCGTGGTTATTTTGTTGAAGAAATGAACATATTCACTGCCAAATAACTCGAAAAGTATGGACTTAGTGAAAAAACTCTATAGAACAAAAGTTACTTAAAATTAGCCAGTTTATCCATTTCCTGACTTTCTTTGGACGAATATTTTTTCGACCCCAAAATAGGGTGAAAACCACCCCCAGGGCAAAAGCACATATCGGCACAATATCACTTTTTTTGTTTGACTTGTTAGCTATGTGTATGCCAAATTTCATGTCAATCCAAGCGGTTCTTTAAAATTTAGAGGTTTTGCAATATTTTACCGTTAAGGAACGGACTAACGGCTCGCCCTGGAAACTTCCTACTCGTCTCGTAAAATATCACTTTCGGAACTTGTTACGTAAATTACTATTATGTAAAACAATTGAATAACAAATACATAACAATTAAATAAAGCAATAAAGTATTTAACAAACAAATTGAAATTTGTTGTTTTAAAGTTAATAGCATAAAAAATTTCAATGTAGAGCGAATAATATTTAAATTGTTTTTATTTATTTTTTTTGTTTTTTTTTGGTAGTCAGTATTATTACCCCTAGTCCTTATGCAAGCTTCAGTTTGCGTGGGCCCGCTCCTAATCAAATTATCAACATTTTGTTGTGGTAGGTTGCTCCATCCTTCAAGAACAGCTTGTACTAGCCGTGAGGTGTTTTGTGAATTATTCTAGCGAGCTCTAACTTTTCTTTTACGCATATCCCACAAATTCTCTATAGGGTTAAGCTCGGGTGAGCAACCAGGCCACTCCAAACAAGGGATAACTTCTGCTTCAATTATGTCTCGTGTCACTCTAATGGTATGTGGACGTCCATTATCATGCAAGAAAATTAAATTTTCTCCTGTTGCACCTCTCCAGAGTCTAACTATAGGTTATCAACATACGTGTGAGCAGTTAAAGTTGATTGGATGAAAATTAAAGGAGCTTTTCTACGAATCACAATTCCTCTCCAGAACATTACACTTCCCCTTGTATATTTGTAAACAGATCTGACAGTTTTCGTTCTTGCTTGTCTTCCTCGAGCACTAAGTACACGGTTTCGTGGGATTTTACACAAATCCTGACTTTTTCTGAAAATAGCACATTTTGTCAATTCCGAAAGTTCCAGTCTTGGTGGCGAAGACACCAATTTAGGCGATTAATTTTGTGCTGCCTGGATAACTCGGGAGACCAAACTGTTTTTGCTGTATACTTCTTGATACGAACTCTTCTTCTTACCGTTTTAACTGACAGAGTTACACCTGTAGCTTCCAAAAGCTGCCTTTGGAGCTGCAGGTGAGAAATGGTTGGGTGTCTTCCAGCTGAATGGACAATTAAACGGTCGTGGCGAGCCGTTATTTTTTTGGCGACTTTCGGTTGCTTTATTTTTGAGCTTTCCTAGTCCTGTTACCTAGCATAGGTTTCGGACAGAGCGCCCTGTGTTACGCCTAGCTCTACAGCTATGTTCCTCTGAGAACATTACTTACTCCCCAAGACCAATAATCTTTATTCATTGTAAGTTCTATATCCCCATATGCATAAGCAAAAAACCTATACCGTACCGAGCTGTACTATCTAATTTTCTTATATATTTGTTTATTTTCAATAGAAACCTTTATTTTTCGCAACAATAACTATTTTTTTCAAAATAAATAAATATTACTTTGAAATAAATGGTGATTGCATATAAATTTGGGTGTGTGTAGATAACTTATAACTTGGGAACAAACATTATCAATCCAGAGTGCATAGCAGCGACATGGAAGCAAAATTGTGAAATGCCGTTTCATAGTGATCATAAAGACGTAACTCAGTGAGGAATGAGTCACGAAAAGAACCTAATATCGAAACATTCGAAATAAAAATCGCAATAAATTAAAAATCTTATGGAAAAGCCGAAATCACGGTCGAAGCAGTTGAATAAATGGGAAAGAATGGGAGAAAAATAGGAATTGAAATCATGTTGAAACTATGCAATGAAATCTGGAACACAGGAAAACTGGCTACATAGTGTCAGCTCACTTTTTTTAACTTTTTCTGAAAACTTAGGTCCCTACGTTTTGTAGACAGCTGATTTAAAAATTCTTCACTAAGCACACTCTTAGACCACAAAAAAGTAAAATAATGACTAGCTGAACTTTTATTTAAAATTATATCTACTGCATGTAATATGTTGTGTTACGTGCAACACGCGACTTCAATTGTAGCTGCTCATGTAATTATCTCTTCACACAAGTATTTAAGTGCTTGATGGAAACATCGATAAATATTGATTTTAAGCGCCAAAACGTATAATTTATGCTCTGTCTATAACTTTTAAACATTTTACGACTATTCAGTAAAATAAATTTTTGGTGCGTGTTGCTATTAAGCAAAAAATACAGTATGCGCCAAAACAAACGACACTGAAAAACTAAAGCTTTATTAAACATGAAAAATAAATAGCAACATTTCAAATAATGCGAATTTTAAGTTTTGCTTCTATACAAAATGTGTTCAAAGTGCTCGCCATTGCGTTCCAAGCAAGTACTCAAGCAGTACTCATAACGCTTAAAAATATTGCTTAATATGTTATTAAAAATAGGCTGCTGCATTCTTCTGAAAAAGGTCAAAATTTTTTCACGCAGTTCATCAATAGTTGCCGGCGGGTTTTCTGTTAAAACGGCTTGTTTCAGCATACCCCATACGTAAGCATCAAGAGTTGTTCAAGAGAAGGGTAAGGAAGATTCGTGTTACGGGAAATTACGCGGTCTTCAAAATTTTCTCGAATCAGATCTAAGGATGTTCTCGTGGTATGACAAATAGCCCCATCCTGTTGGAACCATTGGGTATTCAACTGTATGTTTCTGGCACGACAGAATTGTCTAAAATCAATAAAAAATGGTGTCAAAATTTGTTCTCTATATCGCACTTGATTTAGTGTAACGGGTCTTCTATGCTCGTCTTCCACGAAGTAAGGGCCCAATAATCCATTACCTGACACTGCGCACCAAATCGCTATACGGTCACTATGAAGAGGTGTCACATTACTACTATGATGTCTGGTTGTTCAAAACCAAGAAAACGATTTGTCTGTCGATTGATAAATCCATTCAGATGGATGTGACATTCGTCTGTAAATCACACAGAAAAAAATAGGGGTTGTTCATAAACCATTGCCGAGACTGAAGCACAATAAACAACTCTTGATTTCTTGTCTTGTCTTGTCAAGTGTTGCCCAATCTGTATTTTATAGGGAAAACCACCAATCTTCTTAAACATTCTTCAGGTAGACGTTTCACTCAATTTCATTTTCATGTTCTGCGGAGACTTCTTTTTGGTGCTCCTAACACCTGTTGAAATAGCCTTTCTTGATTCGCATTTGTTGTCACGGTAACTGGACGACCAGTACAGCTTTTGCGTTGAGTTAGAACGCTTCCTGTTCGTCGAAACTTTGCAACGACTCTTAACAAGTCCTTATTAGTCGGTGCATGCTTCTGAAACTCTTCCCGAAATTGATTGGCAACCATTAACAAACTAGGTCCATTTGATCGTCCATTCCCGTACGAGCGGAAATAATACTCAATAATAAATATTTTTTCTCGCTTTATAAGCACCATTTCGAATCTTTTTGACAGTTTGTTAGAATAAACCATGTTTATTATTAGAATGTTGTTAGAGTGTTAGAATAAACAAAATACCATGACAACTATTGGCACTTGTTTCATATGACGCGATTATATTTCACAGGCTTCCAGATTTCAGTGTCCTTACTTCTTACTGTCAGCATCATCATACAGCTTCTTCTCTTGTCCACTGAAGGACATAAGCCTCCTCAGCACGCCTCTAAAAAGTTCGATCTTGTGCTATTTCCATTCATCTACCATCTAATCTTTTTATGTCCTCTGTCCAGCGTATTGGTGTTCTGCCTCTACTTCTCTTGTCCATGCGAAGTCTCCACTCCCACATACTTTTTGTTCCCTGTCATCCAGCAGTCTCGCTATATCCGGCAAAACTCCATTTTAATTATTTCTATGATATCTTGCACACCCGTTCTTTACCTTATTTCTAAATTTCTCAATAGATTAGCAAGTCTTATTCCTAGAATGTATCTTTCCATTTCCGCTGTGCTATTCTAAGCTTTGACACCCTTGGTTTGGTTAATGTTTAGTGTTTCAGATCCGTACGTAATGACTAGAAGAACACATTGATTGTACCGGGTGTCCCAATAAGAATGGCTCTCGGCCATATCTCAAGAACGATTTATAGTACAGCTTTGGGAAAAAAAATTTATAACAAAAGTTGCCTCGAGAAAAGCCTGGAAATTATTTTCATATTTGTAAGTCCACCGCTAGAGGGCGTAATTGAATATCAATAATATAAAAATCAAAATTTTACAAAATTTACATAATGAAAGGGCACTGAAAATCCGATCATCGTATTCTTCGCAAAATTCTGCGAATATTTGATTTCACAAGTGTAACTTTACCTTTGCAAATAAGAGGTGGGGGTGAGTGGGAACCTTGTTATGAAAAATGGCTGTAAGTCCGGTTCTGCTTAATCGGTTTTTGCAAACTTGATCTCGTTGAAAACTGGACGTCGTGGACTTACAAATATGAAAATAATTTCCAGGCTTTTCTCGAGGTAACTTTTGTTATAAATTTTTTTTCCCAAAGCTGTTCTATAAACGGTTCCTGAGATATGGCTGAGAGCCATTCTTATTGGGACACCCGGTATACTTTCCTTTTAAGGCTTAAAGGAATTTCACTGCTGAATATGTCTTTCAATCTGACATGTGCTGCCCAGCGTAGACCAATCCTTTTATCTATCTATTGGGTCTGATTGTCTCCAGAAATTTCGATGTCGTATCCGAGATATCAATATTTACTTATTTCTACTATGATTACTATGATATTGTCTTCGAATGTTATTGATCCTCCTAACACTAAGTTAGTCATCATCTTGGTTTTGTCTTTTTTTATTTGCTACCAAACCTCTTCAGCTGCTTTCGCAAGCTCTGTGAGCATTTCTTTTGCTTCGTTGATGTCGTCAGCCATTATGACAATATCATCAGCAAACCGGAGATTATTGAGTTGCTTTCCGTCTACGCGTAATTCCCTTTTCCAGTTTTTTAATCGCATATTCTAAGACAGTCGTGAAAAGCTTTGGTGACATTGTGTCTCCTTGTCTAAAACCTCTCTCGATTTTGAATTTGTTAGTTTCTAGATGTAGCTTCACATTCGCTGTTGTATGTTTATCGATATTATGAATCAAACGAATGTACCTGTAATCTATTCAACAATGGGCAAGTGCTGTCGCTATTTTATCACTTTTATTTCTGTCGAAGGCTTTCTGGAAATCAACAAATATCAATACTAGTGGTCGGTTATATTCGACAGTTTTTTCTATCAATACCTTCAGTGAGAGTAGGTGCTCCATTGTCCCAAACCCTGAGACAAAGTACAAAATATTACTGTATTAAACCGATAATTATGATCATTGGTTTTAAATAGTTTTTAAGCCAATCCTAACAACAGTTTGCACCTAGTTTTCATCACTACTTACTTTCATCCCTACCCAATACAGAAAATTTGCGGAGACATTTTGTGAATTGCAAACCAACTCTCTCTCCACTTTTGACCAGGAAAGGCAACAGACAGTTACGGTTTCTTTGGAGTGCATGACTTGTTGTTTAAATTCATTTTCAGTCCTATTTTAGAAGATTCGGTGTGTAGTTCTGAAAGCATGGTTTGCAGTTCTTGTAGGTCAGTAGTTATCAGGATTATGTCATCCGCAAATCTTAGATTACTAAGGTAGCTGCCATTGATATTAATTCCCTTATATTTACAATTTAGGTTCTTAAAAACGTCCTCTAAAACTAAAGTGAACAGTTTGGGTAATAGAGTGTCTCCCTGTTTGACTCACCTGATGGGCAAACTCAACGGTTTCATTTGAATTTTTGGCTGCTGATTACAAATTTCGAGGGTGGATTTAGATCAGAGTGTCAAAAAATTGTTATAAAAAATTTAATTGTTCGTCTCAAGCTCATAAACGGAGAGGTAATTTTTTTTAAAAACATTGATATTTGTGTCCCTGTTTTATTTTTGCTATGGGTTGATTGTGTAGTACCTACTTTGACGGATTTTATAACTTATATATTAGCATTCATAATTTCTATTGAATTTTATAAAAAAAGTATTGATATTATACAGAGAGAGTCTGTAAAGTGGAATAAATTCAATATCTCAAATACTAATTGTTTTTTTGGAAAATGCTCAGACCCGTCGATTAGTATTTCAAATTGTCCTTTTTGACATTCAATAATAATGTATACAGGGTGTCCCAATTTAGAGATATGACGTCATCGTCGATTTTCTTAAATGGCAACACTGTCATTTTGATAGCTAATTTGATAGGGTTTGTAAAGTTATACATAACTGCAAAATATCAAATTTTTATTCTCTACCATTTACAAGATAATAGAAAATAACAAAGTTATATCTGTAATTTGGAATATATTCAATAATTAAAATACTAACTGTTTTTTTGAAAAATGCTCAGACCCGTCGATTAGTATTTCAAATTGTCCTTTTTGACATTCAATAATAATGTATACAGGGTGTCCCAATTTAGAGATATGACGTCATCGTCGATTTTCTTAAATGGCAACACTGTCATTTTGATAGCTATTTTGATAGGGTCTGTAAAGTTATACACAACTGCAAAATTTCAAATTTGTATTCTCTACCATTTAGATGATAATAAAAAATAACAAAGTTATGAAAAAGAAGTAATCAACTAATAATTGAATTTAATTATTTCAATAAATTAAGCAAAAACTCATAATGTTGCCCTCAATTATTGTCAAATTGTCAATGGGCAACGTTATGAGCATTTGCTTAATTGAAATAAATAAATTCAATTATTATTTGATTACTTCTTGTTCTTCATAACTTTGTTATTTTTTATTATCTTGTAAATGGTAGGGAATAAAATTTTTAAATTTTTCAGATATGTATAACTTTACACACGCTATCAAAATAGCTATCAAAATGATAGTGTTGCCATTTAAGTAAATCAACGATGACGTCATATCTCTAAATTGGGACACCCTGTATACATTATTATTATATGTCAAAAATGACAATTTGATATACTAATCGACGGGTCTGAGCATTTTTCAAAAAAACAGTTAGTATTTTAATTATTGAATATATTCCAAATTACAGATATAACTTTGTTATTTTCTATTATCTTGTAAATGGTAGAGAATAAAAATTTGATATTTTGCAGTTATGTATAACTTTACAAACCCTATCAAATTAGCTATCAAAATGACAGTGTTGCCATTTAAGAAAATCGACGATGACGTCATATCTCTAAATTGGGACACCCTGTATACATTTTTATTGAATGTCAAAAAGGACAATTTGAAATACTAATCGACGGGTCTGAGCATTTTCCAAAAAAACAATTAGTATTTGAGATATTGAATTTATTCCACTTTACAGACTCTCTCTGTATATTATTATACATTAGAAGTTGTTCACTTCATTGTAAGTTTAATCAATACGTACTGACATGAAAGATATATTTGCAAAATATGGAACGTTGTGACGTCAGAAGTATATTTAAGCACACATAAAATAAACTTCTTAGTTGTTTATACAACGTTTGACTAATTAACGCTCGTTTCCACAAAACTCTGACGTGGTGCTTGAAAGCTCAGCCTGCCACTTTCTGGGGTTTTTGTTTCCGCAAATAGTGTGGTTTCATTATAAATGTCTTCTACAAGAGACGCGGCACGGAAGCTACGAACATGACAAGATGGCTGTAATTCTATTAACTGACTTATGTACGAAGATATGTTTAACTATTTGTAAGATGTTTGCTGTGAGATGACAGAACTGTACGGTGTGTGATACAAGTTGTTAATGTATTAAACTGTAGCAGTAGACACACTTCATGCAGCTAAATTTGCGCTTAGTACAAAAAAACATGCGCACACTGAATGTGTTTATGTTTAGAATTATACAGGAAGTCCCGAAAAAATTGATCATAAATTATACCACACATTCTGGGGTCAAAAATAGGTTGATTGAACCTCACTTATCTACCTATATACAATAGTGCACACAAAAAAAGTTACAGCCCTTTGATGTTACAAAATGAAAATCGATTTTTTTTCATACATCGAAAACTCTTAGAGATTTTTTATTGAAAATGAACATGTGGAATTTTTATGGCAGCAATATCTTAAAAAAAATTAAAGTGAAGTTTTTGCATTCAGTTTATAGTATTGCAGTTTTATAATATATCCTTTTTTATTTATATAAACTCTCTTGACAAGTATGGTCATTTGCACAAAAACACTAACATCAACATATTTATATAGAGAGGTTAAAAATTATGAAATATATTCATTTTTCGAGAATAGGCCATAAATCCCGAGATACGTCGAATTTTATTTTTAAATTTTGATTTTTGACATAATATATACCGTAATAGTGACGTCATCCATTTGAGCGCGATAACGTAATCGATGATTTTTATTTAAAACACCTTCAGCGCCATGGGTGATTCACAAAATTTTCATTCTGGGCCAAAATGTTTTTTTGGGTGAATAGAGTTTTTTTATGTTATTTTAGGGTGACTGAAGCAATTTTTTTATTTATTTGCAGTTTATTTTCGTATTTTTCTATTTTTGTATGTTTATATGAATTTCTAATTACATACAACCTATCTTTTCATGTCTACGTGTCTAAGGCCAAACCCAGTTATACCAGGAAATTGGCTCAGGCCATAACGTTATTATCTACATATAAAAACTCAAGAAAGTGCGTCCTTTTAGCCACACAACGGTCCACAACCGATCGAACACAACGAGCCATGTGTATCTAAAAGGATACACTGGCGCTGAGGGTGTTAAATGGGAATAGGGGTCGTGTGGTAGCTCATTCGAAATATTATTCAATTTAGGGTGGCTTAGAAAGGCTCAGGGTTGCCAAAAATGACCATTTTCGAAATAAAGTAATTTACGCAAAAAGAAGTTTTGTATGTACCTAGTTTATTAAACTCAACATACATTTTACTACCGTCAGAAAGTATAAAAATAAATTATTTCATAAATAAACATTGCTTTTCGCTTAAATTAAATGTCAAATAGCCACCCACTTGCCTCTTGGGAGTTTAAACATTTAATTTAAGCGAAAATCAATGTTTATTTTTCAAATAAACATTTCTTTCTGTTTTCTGACAGCATTTAAATGTGTTTTAAAATAAATGAAGTACGTACATTCTTCTTTTTGTCTCAATTAATTTAATTATTTTTTTTGTCTTTTCTGAGAGTAGTAAACTAAAATTTGATTTAATTAAATTACAATTTCTTGTTTTTGCGTCAATTAATTTAATTCAAAAATTATTTTTAGCCATCCTGTATAAATAATAATGTTATTGTGTATATTACTGAAACGAGAATTGAATAACCTTTCAAATAAGCTACCACATGACCCCATTCCTGTTTTAAAAAATCATCGATTACGACATTATCACGCCCAAATGGATGACGTTAATATTATGGCATATATATTAAAAAAACCATAATTTTAAAATAAAAATCGATTAGGTCGGGAGTTTTCTCCGAAGATTTTCGGAAAAATGAATTTATTTCATAATTTTGAACCAATGTGTATAAGAAATAACTAAGGTTTTGAGTCCAATGCTTTATACAGATTGGAGAATGGTATGATGAGAACAGTAAGACTATAAGACCAAGTGAGTTTTTTGTTTATCATTTTTAAGGAAGTTTGCTGGTGGTACAAGTGAGATAAATCGGACGAAAAGATTTAGAAGTTATGGAGGATAGGTTAGGGTTTTTAATTGGAATGATTATATAAGTGTACCAGATATCTACATAGGAAGATTATGTTCGAATAGTTTAAGGAGAAGACGTATTGAACAGAGAGATATTGCATGTTCAAAAAGAAGTCTAACCCTACATGGATAGAGTCCTGATAATATAAATGTATTTGAAGAACACATCAACAGCATTCTCGAAATAATATGAATACAGACCTGTGATGAGTGGCGCCAATTGATTGTTTCGTATATTTACACTCACATGCATTTTATTTTTTACGGCTTTAATTAATTAACTAGCTAGCTTTATATTTTCTACATAAACAACTACCGGTAGAAAGATGAGAACTAAATTCGTATTTTGTTACCAATAATTTTTGTAAATTTTTTTACAGCAACGCTAATAAAAAAGAAAATACCGTATTATTTTCTTTATTCTAAGTAATTTCTTTTAATTTAGAGGTTAATATATTATAAAATTGGCCAGTAGCTGAACTACAAAAAGATAAAAACCCTATTTTGTGATAATAACCCAACCATTACCTAGTAGCTTCTGTAAAAAAAGAAACACTTGGAAAAACATTTTTCTACCCTAGCTGGAACGCGAAGTTTTAACGTAAAAACACTAAACCGTTTAGTTTTATTACTGTACGGAGGAGAACAACCTGAACATCATCCCAAATCCATTTTATATACTCGTAAAATGAAATAAAAAAAAATAGAATGAGTTCGACGTTGGATAGGGAAAATGAAAAAGACGATTCGATATTGGAGGAGTCGTCATCAAGAGCAGTGTAGGTACATTTATTCGATAAATTTATCAGCGCTCAGAAATGGAGGAGTTTAATATGGGTATAAGTGTATAAGAAATGGACGAAGACTGAGATTTCTACGGCATACAGGGTGATTGATTAGTGGGACAAAGCTCAATAGATGCGCTATAGTAAAAGATAGCAATAAAAGTTAATAACAAAAATTGTAGCCAGCTTTGATCTTCACATTACAAAATTAGTTAGAAGGTTACAGGATGTTCAATAACACAGTTGCAGACCAAACTTATGTTTTTTTTTAAATGGAACACCCTATATTTTACTTTATATTCGAAATCCTGTTAACTTCTTCATCACAAAAATATAAAGGTCTGTTATGTTATACAGGGATATGAGAATCGTAACAAGTTCAACTCCCTGTATAAATAAAAATAAGCACAACAGCAATGGTTTATTAATGCCATATTTTTTTATTTATTGTCAGATTTTTCAAGAAATATTAACATTGCTAATTTTCTTTATATCAAATACAGGATGAGTCAAAACGCAAGTACATTATTTTCTCAATAATTTTAAATGGAACACCCTGTATTTTATATCACTAATGAAAAGTAACATTACCGTACTTTAATTTTTATATAACATTCCCTATGTCCAAATTTATTAGTTTTCGAGATATTTTCATTTTTCAGAGCAAATTATTTTAGGTGCCTAACTTTATCTAAATTTTTAAGTAAGCCATGACTGAATTGACAATTGACGATTACTGATTATCAATCTGGTAATCAATGTAACAATGTAGCAAATAAAGAAATAAAAATAATTTATTAGTATTACATTTTACAAAAAAAACACAATCACAACATGCAACATTTTTGAAACAATTAAAAACTACTTTTTTATGTAAATGCAACAAATAAAGAAAGCCAAGATCCAACACCAAATTGTTCTATATGGTCCGCATAATGTTCAGAAAAAAGTCACACCATTTTTAGCATCCGGTTTGGGGGGAGAATCGTAGTTTTTTAGGTTTTTCGTCAATATTTCTAAAACTATGAGGTTTAGCATGAACAACCTTCTATATAAAAATGTTCTACATTAAATTTGAAATAAAAAAGGTCCTATGCATAATCCCTCTAACATGACCGGTTCCAAAGTTACGGAGATAGTATAGTGTAAATGGTCCAAAAACCTAACCCAAACATCCAAAGTAAAAGTTTTCCTTCAACGCCAAATTTTTCTATATGATCTACATATTGTTCAGTAAAAAGTTACACCATTTTGACGGTCTCGTTTGAGAGGGAGATGGGGGAGAAGTCGGTAAATTAGTAGTTTTTTTACGTTTAAGTATTTTCTATCATTTTTTTACGTTTTTCGTCAATATTTCTAAAACTATGCTTTAGCATAAACAATGTTCTATACAAAAATGTTCTACATAAAATTTAAAACAAAAAAGGTATATAATTGTTATAAAATCAACGGTTCCAGAGTTACGGAGGGTGAAAAATGGAAGTTTTCGGTACTTTTTTTATTTCTTGGACAATTTATAATATTAGGTTTGTTCTAGCATCAGTTTCAAACGGTTTGAAACCGTCAGCGAATAGCGGACCAGCGCGAGTAGAGGGGATAGCTGCACTGGTGACTGTATTATGTTCTTTCACTGACCAACTGTTTGCTGACGGTATCTGACTAGTTTGACTGTTTGCTAGAACCAACCTATTATTACTGACGAAAGAAATTTTCTTTAACAGAATTGTGTTTTGTAAAAAAAAATTGCTATTTAAGTGGTCGATGGTATGTTAGTGATAAGCCCTTGAAGAAACGTCAACCTCACCACCCAAAATCATCATCAATTGCTCAAAAATATAAAAAGTATCGAAAACCTCCACTTTTCACCCTCCGTAACTCTGGAACCGTTGATTTTATAACAATTATATATGGGACTTTTTTGTTTTAAATTTTATGTAGAATATTTTTGTATAGAACATTATTTACGCTAAAGCATAGTTTTCTCCCCCATCTCCCCCCCAAACCGGACACTCAAAATGGTGTAAATTTTTACTGAATAATATGTGGATCATATAGAACAATTTGGTGTTGGAGGAAAAATTTTACTTTGGATGTCTGGGTTAGGCCCTTTTTTGGATCAATTGTATCATACTAATTTACAGTCAAGATGCAGTAGAAATATAGAATCAAAGACACGTTAAATGCTACTAGGAGCACTCCCGAATCATAATTTTCAATGTATATACGTACATTGTAAATCCCAAATCATGATTTCCAAAGTTTATACATTGTAAATTATGATTCGGAAGTGCTCCTAGTAGCATTTAGCGTGTCTTGGTTTGTTTATTTCTACTGCATCTTAATTGGTAAATTTAGTATAGTTTACGCTTTATCTTTCTGAGAAATACAATAAGTAGAGATCCTGTTGGCCCGAGAATTTAACTATTTTTTGACGGTCTAAAAATTGAGTTTTTTTGCTTAATAAGTAAGCCAATACACGTTGTGTTTAATGATTTATCTGTTCTGTTTGATTAATCTGTTTGATGAGTCTGTAGTTAGTCTAGAATCAAAGTTATGATAGTTTTAAAATAACAAACTTCGCATCTCTGGATAAGGTCTACGCCCGAGGGACAAATGATGATTGCAATTATATTATATTCTTATAAAAGCTGTTGAAAAATTAAAATACACCATAACAGCGACAAACCTCTTTATCTATAATAGAAAGTTCTTCCAATGTTTTGTAATTTTATACAGGGTGTCCCGAAAAATTGGCCATAAATTATACCACATTCTGGGGTCAAAAATAGTTCGGTTGAACCTAAATTACCTTAGTACAAATGTGCTCATAAAAAAGTTACAGCCCTTTTAAGTTACAAAATGAAAATCGATTTTTTTCAATATATGAAAACTATTGAAGATTTTTTATTGAAAATGGAAATGTGTCATTCTTATGGCAAGAATATCTTAATACAAAATTATAGTCAAATTTGTCGACCCCATAAAATTTTATGGAGGTTTTGTTCCCTTAAATCCCCCAAACTTTTGTGTACCTTCCAATTAATTCATTATTGTGGTACCATTAGTTAAACACAACGTTTTTAAAACTTTTTTGCCTCCTAGTATTTTTTCGATAAGCCAGTTTTTATCGAGATGTGGCTTCGGTTTTAATATATTTACATATTTTGTTCCTTTAAACTCCCCAAATGTTTGTGTATGTTTCAATTAAACTATTATTGTGGTACCATTAGTTAAACAGTGTTTTTAAAACTTTTTTGCCTGTTACTCTTTTTTTGATTAGTCACCTTTTATCGAGATGTGGTTTCTTTTTCAAAATATACCTAAAAATGTATGTTATAAATAAAGCAGATTATTAGCAGGTCTCTATAATAGGGAACTTGCATAAATTTTTAAATATTAAAATGATATTAAAAAACATAAGTTAACATGATCTTAAACGCTTGCATGCGAAAAAAACAAATATTTTTAACCCGTACGCTAATTACGACACTTTGAAAATGCTATAAAATTCAAATTCAGTCCTTCTATTGGTTCGACGTCACGGGCCACGGTCCTAGCAGTCGGAAACAACGCGATTAGGGTAGGTATCACGGGTATATTACATTTTAATCGTCTTTAATAGAAAATTCCTAGGTATTATTTATGTTCATCTTATATATTGTAATAAGTAGTTCCCCAATCAGCTTAGTTTTAAACTGAAATTGATAAAATTGAGTGCTACTTTGTAAAGAGTTTAAAACGCATAATATGACGGACGAGGGTTTTTCAAAAGGTCGATCTGACCAAATTACCTACCGTTGATGTCTTCATGGTGGCAACTTTTTTAAAAAGTAGTGAAAGCTATTCTATTGGAGAAATGCGAGGTGTCAAGGCAAATAAGTAAGAGTTATTAATAAGCATGTTTAAACCGTTTATAACAATAGTTTGGTACCATTATATTATAGTATACGGTTTGCCCCGTGGGTTTGATCTACCTACCTCTAATCGAAGGATTTCGTATATCCTGGAAAAGATTACGGTGTAATTTGCATTATAATAAAGATTATATTTTATTGTAATGTTTATTAGTACCTACTGGAGCCTTTCATTATTGTGTTCAAAGCCTTCTGAGAAAAGATTATGGTGATTAGCAGACGTACCGATAGAACGTGTACATAGCCAACAAAATCCTTCTTTACAAAGTTAATAATCCGCATAAATAAGAAGAATCATTATTGTAATTTTACAAGTTAATATCTTTATCATCTCAGCTTATACAGTAATCGTGTAACCCTGGTAATCCGAACGATCGCTAATCCGAACGCAAAAAAATATAAAATTAAAAAATTGTTGGATTTAATATGACAATATAGGCAAAATATAACTCAGGATTTTTGTTTTGTTTATGCAGAAATACATACAATATATTTGTTTATTATGCAGGTGTTTTATTCCTTGTAACTAAAGCGTATGTACATAATGTGTACTATGTTTATGAGCTTTGTATGTATTTTGAACATATGTTCGATAATCCGAACTATCCCTGTACCAATTAGTTCGGATTATCGACGCTCTACTGTACTTACACCGCATCCCTTGGTAGACCGCAAGCTATAGTAGAAACCCGACTGTAGACCGCATACTATAGTAGCACCAATACTTTTTAGTTACTCTTGCTTTTATTACTAAAAGTTTTGTTTATTTTTAAGTTACTTGTTTCTTCTTTGTTTCATAAAAATGATTTTCATAATTTCATAAAAAAGAACTTTTTGATACATGTCAACAGAGATAAAATGTTAATATTTTGCCTGTCACAGAAAAAATCATTTTTGCCACAGAGTAAAACAAGATATTTCAACTATATTATTATTTATCTATGTGCAAACTGCATCAAATTGCATTAAATGCAATATCCCACCGAACGGGCAAACGATACGAGTGGCCTGTGACGTCAGAGCCCAGCTCTCGCTTTTGAAGTTGTTTGAAACGGAAATTTTAGGCGCGGAACTTTGACCATATGTTGTACGTACACTATTCATTGTTAAGACGTAATATTTTGAATATAACATTTTAAAACATAAATTAACAATTTTATGCAAAAAAATTTTTTAGTGCAAGTTCCCTATTGTACTTAAATACAAATATGTGGTGCATTCGATAAATATATAAAATATCTCGATAAACACTGGTTTATAAAAAAAGTACTAAGAGGCAACAAAATTTTGGAAACATTGTGTTTAACTAACGGTGCCACAATAATAATTTAATTGAAACATACACAAAAGTTTGGGGGGTTTAAGGGAACAAAACTATTATAGATTTCTTTACAGACAGATACTTTAATGTTAAATTTAAATTGATCAGCAAAACGACAGCTAAAAACCGCAGTGAATTGAAAATCCTTAAAGCATCTCTTACAAAAACCGAAGGCAATCCTCTACTGTTTTCACCACTAAAGCTGTGAACGTGTCAACACCGCATTATCTAAACTGCTCTATCGCCCACTATCATACAAATGAGACTTAACTCTTAAGACGTTCGTTAGGAAAACAATTTAGCCCGACTGGATATCTACTTGTGGAAACCGAGAAACCCTAAGAAACCTTTTCACTTCTCGTATTCTCCGAGCGTATATTCATTCTCTTTTCATTGGTCAAACCCTTTTTAACGCAGTTCTCATTGCTACAACGAGAAATGAGGTTCTTCGGATGACTGAAAGTTTAAATTTGCAGCTTAGTACAGGGGCGTACATACCAGTCCTTATATATGTCAATAACAAGGGATGTTATGTCTAAAAATGTTATAACAATTGTAACCGAGCTCTATTACAAAATAAAAAGTAAAGTTTGTTTAGCAGAAAATAGTTGACTTTAGTTAGTGCCGTCGTAAATTGGCCCATTGTTAAGACCGGTCCGGAGCGATAAGCAAACGAGGTAGACAGAGTTGGTCTTTTGACAATTAACACTGACTAGACGGTACTGTATTAATGAAATTATAATGAGTTTGGATTGTACGCAACTAAATCAACATTAAGAAATGAAGATTGACAAATTTTACCAGGAAACATATTTAAATTTTACCTGAAACCGGGCCTTTTATACTATTATCGGTTAACCCAGGATGTTTATAGTCGGTACTAATTGAAGTCAACCATTTACTGCTAAACAAACTTTAACATATTATTGTGTTTCAATTTATCAATCAAAGATAGAATAAAAATTTTAATTTTTTTTATATAACGCGGGCACATAAATTTGATCCACCCTGTACATTGATTTGTAACTATTTATTATAAGTAGTTTTTAAGAAGTGATTTATCGTTAGTAAGTTTTTTCCCTGAAAAATAAAACATTAGGAAAGAAAGTGATATGAATAGACCATAATTGTTCAGGGTATTTGGAGATTATAACGGTGTTTTGTTATGCATGCCACAGTAATTAGTTCTTAGGAAATTGAGGTAAAGAAAGTTTGGAATTTTAAATATGTTTGTTTAATGATAGGAATATTTAGATAATTATAATTTCCGAAAAGTCATAAGTTGAGTAGGAATATTTTTGAAAGAATGACTGTTTTGTTTTCGAATGTAAAGAGAGGAAGGTGGGGAGATAAATGTTTCTGATTGGCTAGGCACTTTGGAATAGGGAAAGTTTTGTTTGAATGTGAGATAGTTTTGGAAAAAGGAACTCATTATGTTATTGGCATCGCTGAAGAGCAGTCAACGTTTTCGTGGATAGTTAGATAGCAAGTACCAGTGGGTGTTTTGATAGTGGAGAATAGAGCTGAAAAGGGGAACTAGAGACAGATCAAATTGAGACGAAATACCTCTTTGATTCTGTATTATTGTGAGAAGGAGAGGAGAGAATTTTTGCAGTTTGTGTTTTGTTGGAGAATTGGTGCTGGTATGCTGATAGATTTGAAGCTGGAGAACGGAGAGGCCTTTGATGGGTAGCCTAACATAGTCAACGAGGGAGAACTGTTTTGGGTCAAGAGAAGACATCAGAGTGAGTGAAGCAAAAGGTCAGTCAATTTATGTGAAAGATATTTTTATGTTCGGAAACTAAAATTTTTGAGTAAAAGCATATGAATTAAGATTCCAATTATTTCAAAAAGTAAATAGGAAGTATAGGTAATTTGCGAATACCTAAATTTGTTTATTTAGCTTGTTTTATCAAAGTCATCGGAAACAAACCGATAAATTGTTTTTTTAACTAGAATAAATTTAAGTGGTAAAAATTTCATTCGGACAGCTGTGTCCACAGGTTTTAAATTTGATCGATTTTTAGAGTATTGATTTTGATAATAAAGTTCTGTATGCTTATTTGATATTTTTATTTAATTCCTTTTCCTAATATTTTTTCCCGATTAGAACCAACTAAGAGATACTTAGTAGAATGATACTTGGTAGAAGAATGTCCTGGATGAGAAATTTGAGAGAGTGGTTTGGCTGTACCACTAACGAATTGTTCAAAACAGCAGTAAATAAAATTAGAATCGCCCTAATGATATCCAATCTCCGATAGGAGAGGCACTCAAAGAAGAAGAAGAAGAGATACTGAAACCACGAGAGCCGATAAGTATAACATAAGATAATTTAGATATTTTTTTGTATTATAAAAAGGCACCCTGAGATTTTTTATTAATTTTTTTTGTATGATTTGCGACAATTGGATAAGTGATTAAATAATTGATTGGAGTAATCAAATAAAGATTAAGTGATATTAAAGAAATAAAAAGTAGATCATAACAATATATACCTATATACAGTGCGTCCATAAAGTAACGCATAAATTCGTTATTTCGTAAACCGGTTACTTTAAGGAAAATTCCCGAAATAGGTCGATTTTTATTTTTAAATTACGTTTTTTTACCATATATATCATACTAGTGACGTCATCCAACTGGGCGTGATGACGTAATCGATAATTTTTTTAAATGAGAATAGGGGTCATATGATAGCTCATTTGAAAGGGTATTCAATTCTCTATCCAATAATATAAACATTAACATAATTATTTATACAGTGTGTTCAAAAAACATTTTTTTTAATTAAAATAAGTGAGACAAAAAGAAGAATATAATGTAATTATTTAATTCAAAATACATTTTACTACTGTTAGTAAACAGAAAAAAATTTCATTTGACAAATAAACATTGATTTTCGCTTAAACGAAATGTTTAAACTGCCAAGCGACAGGTGGGTGGCAGCTTTAACATTAAATTTAAGCAAAAAACAATATTTATTTCTCAAATAAACATTTTTTTCCTGTTTTCTGACAACAGTAAAATGTATTTTGAATTAAATAAATTACGTACATTCTTCTTTTTGTCTCAATTATTTTAATGAAAAAAATGTTTTTTTGAACACCTTGTATAAATAATTAGGTTATTGTTTATATTAGCGAATAGAGAATTGTATACACTTTCAAATGAGCTATCACGTGACCCCTATTCTCATTTAAAAAAATCATCGATTACGTCATCGCGCCCAGATGGATGACGTCACTAGTATGATATATATGCCAAAAAATATGAACCTAAAAATAAAAATCGACCCGTTTCAGGACTTTTCATTAATGTCGCTGGTTTACGAAATAATGAATTTATGCGTTACTTTATGGACGCACTGTATAGAATAGACTATCTAATTCTAATCTTAAATGTAGGATACTCTATAGGTATATATAGGTATACATACACTCTGTAGGAATCTCTAATTAAATGTAGAATAGAGAAAGCAAGATCTACATTTCAAAAAATAGCTAAGCGATTCAAATGTCACGATTTATCAATACCCATAAAAATCAGGTCACTACGCAGTTATATCTTTCCTATACTGTTGTACGGAGTTGAGCCGTGGACCCTCACAGACGCCACCTGCAAGAAAATTGAGGCTTTCGAAATGTGGCTTTATCGTCGAATCCTGAAGGTATCTTATACTGACCACGTTAGTAATCAGGGTGTCTTGCTGAAAATGCAAAAAGAAAAAGAGCTGTTAACCACAATAAAACCAGCCAAAATCGAATACCTTGGCCACATCGTATCTATACAATTGGTATAGATATTATGAGCCGAAAGAATGTGGATTTTAAATGAGACCTATTATTTCATTTTGAAAAAGTTATTAAAAATTTAAAATAGCAAAATAGTAATTGAAGCGTGTCGCCACATCTATATGGGTGGCAATTGCCGTTGAACAAAAGATTTTTATCTCTGCAATAGTCTAAGACACTAATTTGACATACAATGACCATTAATCCGTTAAAAACAATTAACCTCGTGCATGAAACAGTTGTGAAACCGCGTGTGAAACGGCATATGTGTTCGCGCGACGTGGGTCAAAACAGCGGACAAACAGGACTTCGAGTAAGATTTTTACGAATTTATATTGTCTGTATTATCCCAACTCCTTTATAAATTTCCTCTTGAGCCTGCAACCTAAAAAACATACAGTCCCCACAACTGAAATTATATGAATAGTTTCATATCGATGGTGAAACTTCTCAACCTCTATGTCAATTTTTGGATATTTTTTTTGTTACCTTAAATTAAATAGTCCTGTCGCCAGGGGGGGTACAACGGCCTCCTGTATTCAGATGGACTTACCCAAGTTTTTTTTATGTATTTTGACCTGTAGAACACGAATTTTTTGGGTAACAGTTAATCAGGATGTCGATAAGATTGTTATAAACCAAGAAGTTGAGGAATCACATAACAGCGATTTCTTGCAAAAGAAAACATTTTTTTGTATTTTTTGGGCCATTCTAACCAAAAAATGTTCCTACAAATTTTTTCGTAGGATGCATAGTTTTCGAGATAAACGCGGTTGAACTTTCAAAAAATCGAAAAATTGCAATTTTTGAACCCGAATAACTTTTGATTAAAAAATAAAATAGCAATTCTGCTTACCGCATTTGAAAGTTCAAGTCAAATTATATCGGTTTTAATTATTTGTATTGCTAAAAATTTATTATTTTATTGTTAAAACAAAGCTATAAACACCTAGTGCTTGAGTGATGTTTTCAATGATTTCTCATTTAAAATCGAATGAGTAGGTAGAAGAGGTAAAAGTGCAAGCGGGGCTATTTCTACGTAGCATGCATTAAAACGCATGTATTAGGCACGGGAAACACTATGTGTTTATAGCTTTTTTTACCAATCAAAAAATAAATTTTTAGCAATGCAAATATTCAAAACAGATAAAATTTGACTTAAACTTTTAAAGGCGTTAAGCAGAATTGCTATTTTATTTTTTATTCAAAGGTTATTCGGGTTCAAAAATTGCCATTTTTCGATTTTTTGAAAGTTCAACCGCGTTTATCTCGAAAACTATGCATCCTACGAAAAAACTTGAAGGAACATTTTTTGGTTAGAATGACTCAAAAAATACAAAATATTATTTTGTTTTTCGAGAAATCGCTGGTATGTATTTCCTCAACTTCTTTGTTTATAACAATCTTATCGACATCCGGATCAACTGTTACTCAAAAAATTCGTGTTCTACGAGCCAAAATACATAAAAAAAACTTGGGTAAGTCCATCTGAATTAAGAAGGCCGTTGTACCCCCCCTGGCGACAGGACTAAAAGAGAAATATGTATTTTTACTGTTTACAAGCGCCTATGTGGTTGTTTCATATATAGCCATCTATAAGCTAATTAATTAAATAATGACATAGAAGCTTGTAAACAGTACAAATACATATTTTTCTTTAATTTTAGGGTAATAAAAAATAATATCCAAAAATTGATATAGGAGATTGAGAAGTTCCACCATAATATAGTGTTGATTGCTCTAATAATCGGCAAAATAACGTAAAAGACGGAAAAAATAATACGTACTGAAATAAATAGAGATGAAACTAGTAGAGGTGGGTAGTTATCAGCAGAAACCTATAAATTTACATTATATGAATAGTTGGAAACCTTTAGACGTATCGGAGGAATTTGACAACTATAACTATGACAGCGACAGGTAAATTAATAGGTTTCTATTGATAATTTCCCACCTCTACCACTTTCATTCCTTTTTGTTACACAACGTATTATGTTTTCCGCCTTTTGCGTTATTTGGAGGTTCTTAGTGCACACATCACTATATGTACATGCCCTTATTGTACACTCCATTTCAAATAATCATTTGTTAAATATTTTTGTCCCCTACAGAAACTCCATTTTGTCCTTTGTCAACTTTGACATTGTAATCGTTCATGATGAGTACTACTAGTACATTCTTTTACGGTTTTTGCTGTAAATTTTAAAGAACCGCTTGGATTGACATGAAATTTGGCATATATATATAGCTAACATGTCAAAGAAAAAAGTGATATGGTGCCGATATGTGCTTTTGCCCTGGGGGTGATTTTCACCCCATCTCGGGGGTGAAAAAATGTATGTCCAAGGTAAGTCCCGAAATGGATAAACTGACTAATTCTAAGCAACTTTTGTTCTATAGAGTTTTTTCACCAAATCAATACTTTTCGAGTTACATGAAAGTGAATATGTTCATTTTTCAACAAAATAACCACGTTTTTAGACGGTTTTTCGCAAATAACTCAAAACTTAAGCCTTTTTTCTAAAAAAATATTCTTACCAAAACTATAGCCTATAAAAAAATGGTGTATATATTAGGTCTCTATGCCTAGCAAAAGCAAAGTTATAGCTAATAAAAAAAAGGTTCATATTCGAAAAATTACAAATAGAATAATTCAATGTGAAATATTTAAATAATGAAGCATTCTTGAGGAAAACACATTACAACTTTTTTAAAGTGTTTTAAATTCTAGCATCAAATGTAAGCAAGTTACGCTCAAAATAAAGTTGGTCCCTTTTGTTTTGGCAAAAAAAATCAGGAAAATCACCTCCAATTAGCAACTTAAATGAAAATTAATCGTTACCGCTTCACAAGTTACTTTCCTTATGTTGTGTTTATATGATCTGTAAGTTTCATCGATTCAAAGTCCTTATTTTTGAAAAAAAAAAATGGTTTTAAAGTAAAATTTTTAAAAATTTTAATTTTGAAAAAAAAATCCTTTTTTTTTCAAAGTAACTTAAAAATTGTTAGAGATACCAAAAATCTTAAACAATAAAAAAAGTCGGCTTTACTTTTCTATATATTTTGTATTTTTTTGTTTTTCTATAGGACAAAAATTGGTTAAGATTCGGTGTTTCTAAATTTGCATACACTGGTGATAAGTGACTAGTTTAATCCCTTTTAACTAGAGCTCTTTCAAAAATAAGGACTTTGAGCCGATGAAACTTACAGATCATATGATCAATACATACGCGAGTAAAAAACTTGTGAAGTGGTAACAATTAAGTTCGTTTGAAATGCTAATTAGCATATTGCTAATTAGCTAATTGCTTACCAAAAAAAAAGGGAACAACTTTATTTTGAGTGTAACTTGTTTACTTTTGATGCTAAAATTTAAAAAAAAGATAAGCGTTCCTTAAACACTTTAAAAAAGTTAAAATGAGTTTTCCCCAAAAAAATGCTTCGTTTTTTGGTTATGGCACATTAAAATATTCGATTTGGAATTTGACGAATATGAACCTATTTTTCATTAGCTATAACCCTGCTTCTACTAGGTATATTGACCTAATATATACACTATGTTTTTCACTTTTTTACGTCCTATATTTTTGATAAGAACCATATATTTTTCGACCAAATACTTACTTTTCGTGTTATTTGCGAAAAACCGTCTGAAAACGTGGTTATTCTGTAGAAAAATTAACATATTCACTCGAAAATAACTCGAATGGTATTAACTTGGTGAAAAAATTTTATCGAACAAAAGTTGCTGAGAATTAGTTATTCTATCCATTTCCGGACTTATTTCGAACATATATTTTTCACCCCCCAAAAGGGGGTGAATCTTACCCGTAGGGCAAAAGCACACAGGCACAATATCCCTTTTTTCTTTGACTTGTTAGCTATGTGTATGCCAAATTTTAATGGAAAGATATTTATACAAATTAGTCACTAAAATCATCAACTCAATATTCCCTTCGTAGTGTCGCCCTACGAAATTTCGAATTTCAATGAATGTAACTTTTGCCACTTCTGTCGCAATATAACTAGTTTCTGAACAAACTTATCATGTGACTACGACGAAATGCTGCCTCCTCGCAACTTAACTGCGTCGGAACCGGAAGTTTCGGCTTCGGCTTTTCAGCCGCCCTCAGAAAGATTCTTGTTTCATTATCAAAGAGAGAACTTGAAATAATAGAAGTTGGTTTCTATTCAACTACTACAACCTCATTGGCGGAGGTTGTAACTAAAATATCGAGTACAATGGCAAAATTTAACAGGGGGTAATTTATTAATGAATGGTGTATATGAAGAAATAGGTCTTGGTTGATTAGTTTAACTTCTAGTACACGAATATTGATTAAATAAGTGAAAAATTGCTGAGTTAGAATATGCACTCAAAAACAGATGCAACACAAGCCCAGGATTAGACAATATTAATGCCTGGTTGCACCAACAGATCTTAAGCTCCAGCTTAGCTAAGCTCTACTTATAGATAGGGCCTCTTTGAGTATCACTTACGTTGCACCATAATTTTAGATTCTTACCTTATCATCAATTATATCTATTATTACAATATGGTATTCTTATTGTAATATATTATAATTATATTATATTAATTCTTATGATATTCTCGACTTAAGCTTAAGATCTGTTGGTGCAACCGGGCATTAATATCCTATGATTCAATTTCTTTCTAAAATTGCTAAACTCTTTTTATTAGATATATTTAACGACATACTTATCAATAATTCAGTTATTTATGAATTTAAAGAAGTAATCGTTATTCCTATTCTCAAACCAGGTAAAAATTCCAACTTAGCAGATTCGTACAGACCCATTTCCCTTATGTCTTGTTTACTAAAAACATTAGAACGAATGATCAAACATAGACTAGAATGGTGTTTAGATAGGAATAACTTACATCCAGAATTTCAATTTGGATACAAAAGAGGATGTGGTTCTATAGACGCTATTGCTACATTAGTAACAGACATTCAGGATACATTTACCAATTATACATATCTACCTACAGTATGTTTAGATATAGAAGGTGCATATAATAGTGTTTGTCTTGACATTCTAATGGAAAGAATGATTAGAAATTTTTACATACCAGCTGCATTAGCGAAAACCATACTCAACTTTTACACTTGCAGAAAAATTTATCTGAGATCTAATAATAATAGACTGATAGGTCCTCGATATAATAACCTAGGACTTCCACAGGGGTCAGTTTTAAGCCCTCTATTATTTAATCTGTATACAGCTGACTTGCAAAATATTTCAATGGTAAATAACAGCTTTAATATAATACAATATGCTGATGATTTTCTGATATACTCATCTTCCAAATCATACGAAAAGTGCATACAAATTTTAGGAAATATGGATGACTTCTCTAATAGCTGGTTCAAAGAAAATGTATTTGAAATAGCACCGAGCAAATCCAGTATATGTATTTTCACGAGACATAATCTCCCAAAAATAGACAAAATAACAGTAAGCAGTCGTGAGTATAATTTCTGTGCCTCAATTAAATATTTAGGGATGATTCTTGACCGTAAATTAACTTGGAAGCTACACATCGAATTCATGTTAAATAGATGCAACAAGGGATTAAATTTCCTTAAAGCAATTTCTAAAACTTGGTGGGGAGCCGATGTAGAAACGGCATTGCTTTTTTATCGATCGTACATAAGATCAATCATCGATTATGGATGTGTTTTGTATGGTTCAGCCGCTAAGTATATTTTGGGAAAAATAGATGTGTTTCAAAATACAATATTACGTATTTGCCTGGGTACTATGAAGTCAACTCCAACCAACTCGTTATATGTTGAATCTCTTGAATTTCCATTGAGATATAGAAGACAATATCTTAGTCAAAAATTTCTGATTAATATTTGTCATAGAAACCCTTCTCTCTACTCCATAAATAAATATTGGATCCACAGGAACTCTCCTCCACTTTGTGAGGCTTTTAGAAATCTCTTATATTGCGATTACACCAACTCACATACATATAACAGCTCGAACTTTGAAGATTTTGATGCTTTTTTGCAAACTATTACGGTAATTAAACCAAGGTACCATGTAAATACTTCAATCAGCTTCAATATTTTAAGAAATTTATTAGAAAACTGGCCAGAATCAACAGTTATTTACACAGATGCATCAAAGTCTTCTTTTGGCACTGGATGTGCTTTTTATATCCCCTGAAAAAGTATAGAAAACATGTTTACACTGGATCATAATTTTTCAATTTTTACTGCTGAAGCCATAGCAATTTATAAAGCATTAAAGTATTTTAAGAGTTCCAATGACAGCTCCGCAACAATTGCGTATGATTCTTTGTCGGTTCTTTTAGCCATTGAGACTATGTTTTTACCCAGTAAAACACAAATATTTACATCCTTCTAATTAAAAAAATATTTTTGAATTACACCATGAGCAAAGAACAGTTAGATTTTTGTGGATTAAAGCTCACATAGGGCTCGAGTATAATGAGCATGTAGATATATTAGCTAAGAAAGCCATTGCTTCTGTTGTGAAAACAGATTATAAGCTCTGCATTCCAGACGTATTTATAAAAATCAAGAATGATCTAAACAAGCAGTGGAAACAAGAATATTATGAATATAGTCAACACTCCAACTCACAATATGCACTGATACAACCCACAGTCCCGAGTGAATTTTGGTTTAAAAATTACTCTGTCCCACGTAGATACATTACATCTATTATCAGAATGAGATCTGGACACGCGTGTTATCCAGCCGATCTAGCAAAACTTAGAATTTTAAGTTCCAATTTATGTGAAGATTGTCAAAAAGAAGCAGATTTAAACCATATTTTCTTTGAATATACAAAATATATACAACAAACTGATGACTTAATAAAAAATTTAATCAAACATAAAATCCTTCCTCCCTATAACATTTGCTACCTTTTGTCATTAAATAATAAAACCGTATATGACCATTTAACAGAATTTATTTCAAAAAGTAACCTTAACTTGTGAGCACAGTTAAGCTAGTAACCTTTGTTTTACCCCATTTGTTTAAAACCTTCTTTCCGTGACCCAGTCTAGTTTGTGTATTAATTTAATGTCTTGTGGGTCCCTAGACGAGAAGCGAGTAACCATGTTATTCCTTACTGATAATCAAATAGGTATTGTGATAATTACTTTCTTTTCTTTGCTTTAGGAAGAACTTAAAAAAGTTGTGACTGGCTGAATGGCAAAAGCCTATGCCAAAAAAAGTGAAAAATAATAATTTCAACCACGAATAAAGTAATGTGTTAACCGAGGTATAGAGTACCAAGCGGATCCGCTAGGAGAACACTCCAATAATGCGTCACAAACTACTTATATGAAACGTGGTCATTTTTTACTCTAATACAGAGTATGACATGACAAAAAAGAAAATAATTGTTTCGTTTTGATTCAATTCGAGTCTCTTGCCATCCCCGGATACCTGATGTTTCGGAATCTATTCCTTGTCAAAGAGGCTTCGCAAGAAGACTGAATTGGGCCATAACGAAACGAAAAGATGGTGCAAATATTAAAATATTTGCACCGGAGTATGGTTATACTGTTCTCTAACGGGGAACGATGAAATGAATGAAAAATAATAATTTCGACCACGAATCAAGTAATCTGTTAACCGATGTACACAATACCAAGCGGCGCCGCTAGGAGAACACTCCAATAATGCGTCGCAGATTACTTATATGAAGCGTGGTTATTTTCTACTCTAATACAGAGTATGGTATGACATAGAAGAAAATAATCGTTTCGTTTTGATTCAACTCGAGTCTCTTGCCATCCTCTGACACCTGGTGCTTCGGAATCTATTCCTTGTCCTAATATTGATTAGTCCACAGGACATCGTCCTTTTTGGAAAATGAATACAAAAGTCTTAAAAATGGTCTTAATTGCTTCGTTTGAGCGAGTGGTGGTTCCTCATCATCTGGACCATCTCAGATGGTTGGGGGTTGCTTACCCCCTACGATAGGGGTTGATGAAGTAAACACTACTTACGGTATATTCATTTATTCACAATTCGAAGTAACTACGGTAAAGAGTTGGTGGCTAATGTATGTTCACCCTCTGGGGTCTCAAATATCAATGATGAGTCTTTACGAAATGAATTTAGAATGTAGAATGTGGAATTCCCTGTCTATGTTTTGTATATATAAAAGTGAAAGTGTTTGTATTATAAATGCCGAATCAGCTTGATTATAAATAAAGAATAATATGTGACACTGAAAAGCTGACGCTTGCAGTATCGATAACTGATACACTTGTGGAGTAATCTGGGTCAATCATGTGTATGAAAACAAAGCGTGTTTGTTTACCAAGGACATTTAAATATTAAAAGAAAGCGTCTTGCTCTTAATAGGATGCTTACTAACAGATGCTCTGAATCCCAATAAACACAGTACATCGTCCTTTTTGAAAGATGAATACAAAAGTCTTAAAAATGGTCTTAATTGCTTCGTTTGAGCGAGCCTACCACTTTCTGAAAAATTTTAGAATACAGGTTGGACGCGTTTCCGCGTCCTTCGTCATTAACATATTTACGTTGTCGGACTAACGAAACGCGGCTGTAAACTTGTCGGAGAAGAAGTCGACAATCTTTATTAATTAAATATAAGTTAAATTAAAAATTCTAGTAACAAAACTACCGCGCTAGAGTGACATCTTGCCGGTGTCGGACTCTACGATTTTGTTATTACAAAACTCTTAATTTTCATCTAACAATAAAATACTGAAAACGTTTGTTTTCTATACTTCCACAAAATTTATTATAACTATGTAACTACAGCTGTTTCGGCAGAGTGCGTTTCTCAAGTGATTTAGTTTACTATGTGTTTGTCTTTTTAAAGTCTTTAACTGAAGAGGTTGAGGAGTGGGGAGCTGTTTGTCTCGAGTTAATCATTCAGAATTATATCTGTATTTTATAATTTATTAATTTCCATAGATTCTAATAAAGATAGCTTAAGGCTTTTATTTTGAATATGCAGAATTTGGAACTCTTCATTAAGATAATGATTATGATCTAGAAGGTGAAGTGAATAATGTAGAAGTGTCTGTTTTTCTATTGTTGAAAGCCCTTTTGTGTTCCGCTATCCGTTTTTCAAAGATTCTGCCAGTTTGACCGATGTAAGTTTTCGGACAGTCACCATAAGTTAGTTTGTAGACACCATTCTGTTTATTTTATGTTAGAAGTGTATTTATATTTATTTTATTTAGTTCCGATAGTTCTTAAAGTTCTTGAAGGGCTTTGCTAGTATTTTCTTTCTTACTTCTCGGTAGACTTTGGTTTATTTTTCTTTCCGGTGCTTATATGCAGATCTGTAATTATGTACTTCTTTTCCTGATATTTTCACAGTGAAAATCTAGTCAACTATGTACAGTCTATTATTGTATTAAAAATTTTAACTAACAATGAAGAACAAAGGATAAACTTTATTAAAATTGTCTATTGCTGAGTCTAAAGTGTCCTTTATTAACTTAGCACTCATAAATTGAATAAAAGAGCAACACTTTACAGTAGAGTAAGCTTCAAACTTAATATCTCTTTTTACCTGTTTAGTTTGTTTTGTATACTTAAACCAAAATTTACAATTTCCTTAAAACTTTCTCTTCATATTTCTTAGTAAGATGAAAACACTAACTTTGCTTGAAAACATTGATTAATAATTCAAAAACTCACCTAACAATAAATAAACTTTAAGTCGGATGTAAAATTGACTTTTAGTTTTAACTCTGGATGTTATACATCGGCACTAATAAAATGCAATAAGTTGTAAGTCAATTATTTTTGGAATTTGGAATTTAAGGAAGATTTACTTTAAAACAAAACATATATAATGCGATTTGTGCGATCTGAAGGTATTAAATTTATTTTACGTAGAAAATTTTTCACAATAAGTTTGTTATCTAGCTAGAGGAACTTCGCTAGAGCAAAGCTCATTTCTTGTGCTCTCTTGTACTTTTCTGTGATGTGTAGAAGTACCTAAATTTTATATTAAAGTTACGAGGACCATATCCTCGCAGTTTGGTGTATGTTTGTTTGATGAAGTGTGTTTCTGATATTAAACATAATGTTGATTTTTAGGTTATTTAAAGTAAACAGTCTCTTCTGTACTGTGTCTTCAAACCAGAGTAAAACCATTGTTTTTTTGTGAATTTTGTGAACCCAGAGTAAAATTACTTTTTCTGTGAATTTTGAATCATATAATCCCTTTTGATACCAACGATAATACAGCTTTGGAAATTATCTAATGGATGGATACAAATAGCTTGTAATATTCCTTGAGATTCTGACACTATTAAAATATTCTCGCAATAATTAGAGTTAACACTAGTTAACACACCATTAAGTTAGTGCTTCTTGTATGTCAACAGCCTCGGCTGTAAAAATAAAACAACAATCAGGAACTCGATATTTTTCAACGTAATTGTTGTTTGAAACAAAAAATGCGACGCCAGTGCTTTTATCAGTTTTTGATCAAAATGTATAAATTATTGTAAATTTTCCCCTAATTTGCTTAGTATGGATTTAAATAGCCTTGTAATAGCATTTTTATTTGTTCCAAAGAAATATGTAAAAAATCTATGGAAATGCAAATGAGGGCATAAGAAAGGGTGAGTTGACAAACAATATAAGATATGCCGATGACACGGTGATCCCTGCTAGTAGCATAGATGAATTACAACAGGCAATGGAAAGCGTTAATTTAGCTAGTAAGGAATATGGTCTGAGCTTCAACTCCAAGAAGACAAAAAGATGCTGATAAGCAAAAAACAATAACCTGCTCGACGGTTACGGATAAACAACATACTAGTTGACCATGTAGAACCTTATGTATACCTTCGCACCAACGTAAATGCAAAATGGGAACAGGCCACACAAATTAAGGCCAGAACAAAACGAGCAAGAGCAGAGCAACAATATGAAAAAGCTCCTCATAAGCTGAAGCGTTTTACATGTCTGCTCTAACGGGGACAGGGATAAGACTAACTACAAAAATACTGGGGGTCAAAATGGGACTAGTAGAAGGAACAGACACATTAAACCTTCATGGGAGACGGCAGCTCAAGTTTTGTTGGTGCCAGGTCGTGGAATCGTTAGGGGGATGGGAGGGTTTAAAGATGACTAACTACCATATCCAAATAAACAAAGGATACTTACTCAGACTAGAGGACTTTTCTACTATTTAAAAAAGGACACCGTTTGAAATAAATCCTCTGGTTCACATATAAGGTACTTACTGGACATATGGGCTACTTATGGGTACCAATTGGGGGGCATCTACCTTAGATTCCTCGTTGGGTCAAATTGGGCAATCATTATCCTCAATCTTGGCTTCTTTACCAACTTCCTTCTCCTTTACATTTTTTCTTTAAACAAAATCCCATCGTCACACTTCAAAAACTACGTGGAGGGGAAGGGGTTCATTCCGACACAGGGGCTTCAATTTCACTGGAACCTGAAACAAGACATCGGTGTCCTTTTGACACGAGGCGTGGCGGGGCATTCCAAACAGGGGAGACTTCATTTCTGGGAATTTGGGACAGGAAAGACATCTCTTCGGTGAATCGGGACTTTAGTACAGGAACAGGACCAGAACATCATAAAACAGGATACAGAGACTTCTACACAATGCCGGCTTATAGGACTGCGTCATACAACTTATACGGAGTACCCGATTTCCACCATACAAATCCATTATCATGGGGTAAAATCCTCCACGAGTACTCCAGTACATTGCAAAACTTTCACACAACTTCACAAAATGACAATACTATACTCGTTACCGGCAAAGTAATAGTTTTTTTATGAGTCCCACATGACTGGCTTAACACACCAACCAAAGGGTACCATGGGACTGGTGGGACTGAATTGCGCTTCTCCTCGGACACCGGGTGAAACCACCGATTAAGAAAAGAACCGCGCAATTACCGAGCGATTTTCGCCTCTAGAGGTGCCTACCCGACGAATTCTTATTTACTTAGAACGGGCTCAACCATTTTTTCAAGGGGAGTTGGGGTACTTTCACAACATTGCATAATATTTGGAAACACTGTAACAGGGTTGGCTTAGAATATTTTAATGGTATACAAACTCACAAAATAAATTGGAAAATAGACATTCTTTTTGGGAATTAGGATGTAAAATTAATGAATGCTATTAACAAAAATTATAGCGGGAAATCCAACTGCTATAAAGCAAAGACTTGTCTTTTCCCCTAAAACTACGTCTAGTTAAATGCTACATATTTCCAATCTTACCATATGGTGTGGGGGTCTGGACGCTGGAGGACGGAGACGCCCAAAAAACTAGAAGCATTCGAAATGTGGGTTTACCGACGCATTTATTGTATATCCTGGACCGAACATAATATCATCAACATAGAGGTAATCCACAGAATCGAAAAAGAGAAAGAAATCGTAGTCTTAAAAAAATTAAGATATCTAGACCCCATATTGAAATACGATATACGATAAGCGAGGGCCAGGCAGGAGTAGACATTCGTGGCTCCAAAATCTGCGGAAGTGGTTCGGACTCACGTTAGTAGCTAACGTTCGCAACGGATGGAGTACTTGGAGAAGAAGAAGAATAGAATTTTTAAATGAATTATAAAAACAATTATAACTTACCATTGATCATGGATTTTTTTAGTACTCAAAAACCTTATAAATTTACATCAGCAGCTATTTCGACATCAAACTGAGAAATGAAAAGACATGGTGGAAGTTTGGATATTTATAAGTTTAAGTAGTAATCTAAGGGCATTCCAAAAGCGTGTTTTAGGCATAAGTATACACAGTTTTTGAACTAGACTACACATATGCAATTTAATAATAATAATAATAATAATAAATTGCCTTTATTTAGTCTGTAAAAATTTACAAACACGATATACATGAGGCGAAGTCTAGCTAGAGCTACTCCACTTAACCTCAAGTTTACAAAGTTAGTTTGAAATAATTAGAATGTAAAGTAATTTATAATTCGACATAAAAATAATAATATAATACTGAAATGATAAAAATAGTAATGTGGCTACTAGAAAAATAATATAAAGAAAATAATTTGTGATGTTATGTGATAAATGATAAGAATGATAAATAAAAACAAAAATAATGATAACAATAACGACAACAATATACTATATAATAATAATAACGTTACTGCGATTGTAGTAAAAATTTCTTATAATGCTGCTTCATGAATTCAAGAGATTTACCTCTTAAATTTATTGTTAAACTATTAAACACTAAAACAGCATTGTAAGTAAACGATCTCTGGAAAATAGCTAGTCTATATCTTGGCAGCATAAGACTATGAGGATATCTCAGATCCAGATTATGAGCCTCTCCACGAAATACTAATTTATTCCTTAAATAAATAGGATTTGACGACGAAATAATTCGATATATCAAAGAGGCGAGGTGATATTTGTATAAATTATCTATGGTTAACCATTGAAGTTCTTTTATTTTGGATGATACACGATCGTATTTTCTTATGCCAAAGACAAATCTGCAACAATTATTTTGAATTTTTTGCAACCTTAATTTCGTAACTTGATCTAAGCAAGGATAAAATACCAAGAGCCCATAATTAAGAATTGACATTACCATAGTTTCACAAAGTAATTTACGCAATTTAAAGTTTAAAATACCTTTACGGCAAAGCGACCCCTATTTCTACGCTCTATACTAAAATTCGCACTTTTAATTATATTGGCCAATTATATTAGTCCTGGTTACTGGATAATTGTCAAGGCCATAGTCCAAAAAAATAATAAGAAGAAAAAATAAGATTCAGGTTATATTATGAAAACGTCAACAATTGTATGTAGTAAATAAAATTAGTTATTAAAATGCAGTACTGCAAGCAAAATAAAATTAATTAAATTTACCTTTATATAATAATTGCATATCATATCAATATTGTGGAGCAATATATAATTTTTCTGCGTCAATGACAGAACGTATGAAATATACGTCAATTTGACAATTTCAATTGACAGTATGAATTATTTAAGATAGATGCAATATTTCTCCGCGACTCGCGCACGGTCGTTTCTCGTTTCCCCTTCCAAGTACTTGCACACCGCGAATACAGTTGACGCATAACTAAATAGCACTTTTTTACTAAAAGGGTGACATGCTCTTGAAATCGTAGCGTACAGTCATATATGACTCCTAAGTTCCTGCAACTATTAACATTTTTTAGAGGTTCATTTTTTATAATTAGTTTTAAGTTATCCTGAACAGTGGCTTTATAATTTTTTGAACAATATAACAAAGAGTTACACTTTTTTGCATTTAGTTTAAGATTATGTCTAGTGGAATAAGTACAAATAGATTCCAAATCCTGATTTATTTTTTGTGACGCTTGATTAACAGAGTTAGGTTCAAAAGAGAAATAAAGTTGTGTGTCGTCTGCAAAAGAGTGCAACTTCAAATTATTTAAAGATTTATACAGGTCGGAAATATATATTGAAAAAAGAAGAGGACCAAGAACCGAACCTTGTGGCACCCCTGAAGTGACACATGCAAATTCTGATGAATTATTATCGATTATGACCTTTTGATAACGATTTACCAAATAAAATTTGAAAAACTGTAAGGAGGTATCATCAAATCCAAAATATTTCAATTTAGCACACATAAGAGCGTGATCAATAGTGTCAAAGGCTTTAGAAAAATCAAGCAATATGACTGAGGTTGCTTTTCCTTCATCAAATGATCGAAGTATATTATCTGTTAAGTCAAGAAGCAGGGTCGTTGTACTAAACTCTTTTCTAAAGCCTGATTGTATACACGTAACTACATTATTTTTTAAAATATAATCGTATATCTGTTTATAAATAACCTTTTCTAAAATTTTTGACAGTCCCGGTAGAATGCTTATTGGGCGAAGATCATTAAGTGATTCAGGTTTATTTGATTTGGGTAGTGGTTTTACCAAAGCGTATTTCCAAATGTCCGGAAAATAACCTACCTCCAAACAACAATTTATAATGTGCGTAATATAAGGAGCAGTAATAGAAAGGGAGAGTTGTAGCATCTTTGCAGAAATATTATCACATCCAACAGCGTCCGATTTTAACCCTAATACTAGTGATTTAATTTCATCAATAGTGGCCATTTTAAACGAGAAAATAATATCTGGGTTGAAAATATTTGACTGATACCATTGGGTTGTCTCAGGACAACAATTTACAGGGCTAAAAACAGATGTAAAATAATTATTTATAGAGATAGGGTCTTTAAGCTCCTGAGGGATCTCTATAACTGGTTTATTTACAATTTTGAATAACCTCATCGCTTTCCAAAGATCTTTTTTATTCGAAGAAGCAGACCGATAATTTAAATAACCACTCTTCTCCAGACGGACTGCGTTAGTAACCGCGTTTCGAAGGTCTTTATAGTAACTATAGTCTAACACGTTTCTAGTTTTCTTATATTTGGCTAAAGCAGCATTACGAGTTTTCATCATATTCTGTATTGTGGGTGTTAGCCACGGAGCAGGTGGTTTTGTAATTCTTGATTCAACATAGGGAGCATGTTTGTCAAACAGCGAAACTAACATGTCATTGAAAATTCGAATTTTATTATCTATAAAATTTTCGTACAGTATATTATCCCATGACATTTTTTCCAGATCTGCGTTAAAACAAGATATTGAAAAGTTTTTGTAATTTCTATATATCTTTAAAAAGTTTGTTTTGTGATTAATATCTAAATCAAATTCACAGTACACTGCTCTATGGTCAGATAGTTCATGATCTAAAACGCCTGAATGTCTAATGAGTTCACTTTTATTTGTATAAATAACATCGAGCAATGTTTGAGAACTGTTAGTTATGCGCGTAGGTTCCGCTACTAATTGAACAAAATTATAAGACAGAAAACAATAATTTATTTGATTATCTACTAGCTGATCAACATTGATATCACCAGTTAAAATAATATTGTTAAATTGAGGTACTATGTGAGAAAGGGTATCATCACAATACTGTATAAAATTTAGCATCCTGCACGCCTCAGTTTTATATATAACACCGACTAACAACGTTGTTTTCTGTATTTTCACAGAAATCCACATTTGTTCGATACCTAATGGACAAGGAAGGTCAGCAAGTTCTGACTTTGAAATTATTGAATCACGTACAAAAACAGCGATTCCACCACCTCTTGAACCACGGTCTTTACGAATTATTTTAAAACCCGGAATATATACACTCTGATCTGAGATATCCGAAGTCAACCAAGTTTCGGACAGGCAAACAATATCAAAGTTGTGATCATTTACCAGATCAAGGAAAACGTTAAATTTTGGAAACAAAGAACGTGTATTAAAATGAGCTAATTTTAGCTTTTTGTTAGACATACTGAATTCTAGTTTTAAGTTGCTCAATTTTACCTAGTAAATAACCACAAACTGAACTGTTTGCAACATGAGCTGTATCTAAATTAAGTTTGTATCTTACGTTTAACGTTTTACAATTATTACAACACATAGTCTGACTGGTACAATCTTTCATTTCATGAGATTCAGAACATTTCGGGCATACTAAATTACTAAGACAATTTTTTTTCTGGTGACCGGCTTTACAACATTGAAAACATTTTACAATATTGACGTGTTCACTAACATAACATTTGAGCCAGCCTATATACAGAAAACCTCTTTCTATTACCGCTTTGTATAAAGCTGGTGAAACCTCCAACACGACGTTGAAACGTTCCTTAAACTTAACTTTTGTTACTATTTTTATATCATCTTCATTTACGTTGAGATCATTTAAAGTAATAAGGTCTTGCAAAAAACTTGTTGTTTCCAGAGAGGCTGCATTTACGCCACGAATCATTAATCTCGGATTTAATTTCTTTGGTTCAGTAACAGAATAAGTATTTCCTAATTGTTTGGTAAGGCACTCTTTTAATTTTTCTAAAGACATTGCGTTGCTACAGTTAATCAAAACTCCATTTCTTACCAACTTAGTACTATCGACAGTAGCTTTTGTAGAAGAAAGGTTAATTTTCGATTTAATATCGCTATCTACCTGTACGTTAGTAATATTTTGGTTCGTTGACCTTATAAGCAAAACAGAATCACATCCAGTTTTGTTTATTTTCAAGGCACCCGAGTAACTTTTTGCTGGCCTATCACTAATTGGCAAAAATAAACTGGTAGAATTAGAAGGTTGTACTGGAAAGTCGTCACTTACCGGCGTTTTTGATTTAAGCAGATTATTTGTATATTCCAATTCAGAAACGTACTTATTTAAAACTTCCCTTTCTCGTGACAGACATTCAATCTCCTTCTCCAATACAACTTTTTCACATGATAACTTATCACACATTGGAGCAGAACAATGTCCTTTATTAACAGAACAATTACGACAATAGAACGAGTTTTTATCGACAAACACAACTTTCGAAATTGCATCAAAACACTTGACGTGCACAACAACATCACAGGTATTACCCAAACATTTAATGTCACTTGTTGAAGTAAATTTAGCACAAAATTTACATTTGTCAGGAGGTTCACTGCTCGAACCGCCTGCCATCGTGGTCGACGATCGAATCTATTTAACGATGTAAAACTCAAGGATTAATATTGCTGAGTACCGGTCTAACTAAAAGTTTTAAATTCAAGAAAAATAAAACACTACACGTTTTTGCATATTATTTTTTGCACACACTGTATTCTGTGTAACGTATTTGCAATGTTTAAATTACAAGGCTTTAACAAGTAACCGGATTCACTTTTTGTTTGCTATAATGTTCAGGTACATTGCATCAATCTGCTATCTTCACGTACTCTGGACGTTCGGCTTACGTGCGGCAAATGTTAAACACAGATTCCCGTATGGGTTTTATTATCGACACACGTTCTATCCAGTAAATTCACGCGGCGGCCAAATTATTCCCGGCCTGGAGAATCTATAAAAGTGAAATTCCATCGGGATAACGCCCCGAGCTCTCATGCAATATCGGGAATATTAAGAATTTCTTACATAGTTCTAAACGGTAGATGACGAGAGCGGTTATCGAGTTGGTATTATTAGTCCAGGGTAATAAGGTTTTTTCCATGACACTCGAGCAGCCAGGGTACTGAAGCGTTTTTTCGACAGGTAATACCTGTAAGAGCAAATTGTAATTATTTCCTGCGTAGGATCTGACGGCCATTTTTATTTATAAACAATTAAGTGTCAAAAAATGGCATTTTTCCCTTTTTTTTTTCAAATCAATGGAGAACAGTGAAACTTATGGTTTTTTTAGTACAAATATCTTTGAGATTATGGAAAAAGCTTTAAAATGACGTATTACAAAGTTTGATATACTCATTTATTGTTAATATAATTTCGAAAAAAGGTCGGAATTGCAAAAAAAAATAATTTCGCAATATCTATTGTAAAAATTAGTGTAGAGCTTTGAAATTTTTGTCATATAAGGATTCTTTGGTGCTTAATATGTGATAAAAATTTCAAAGCGATTCATTTAATTGTTTAAATTTTATTCAAATTGTTTATCCCAGAGAGCATTTTTTTTACAATAACATAAGTCAGAAAAAAATGTCGTTAGAACCATTCCACAGGTGTCAAATGAAAGAGCATGAGCTATATTTTCAACATGGTTTAAAAAAAGCGAATAAAAAATACATTTATTAGTAATAAATAATTATGCAAAAGTATCGTAAATCTTTCCTTATAAACTTTTTATTTTGTTATATAAGAAATTATAAAAATAAATAAGCAAAACCATTGGCTAATACTCGTAAAGTGAATGTGAATTTAGTTGGAAATATATAAAATGATGAAGGGTCATCATTCCATACATTTCTGTGCAACTATATACACCGGTGTTTCGGCCTATTTGGGCTTCGTCAGTATAGTGTAGCAAGTTAAAAAAGTTGTTTGTTAACTTGTAAAAGGATTACTACAGGAGCAAGGTTACCATTTTTGGTCAGATTGTTAGAAGACCCGCAGTCGCAAGGTACAATAGTACAAAGTACAATACAATCACAATGTTAGTTGTAGCCTTGCGACTGCGGGTCTTCTAACAATCTGACCAAAAATGGTAACCTTGCTCCTGTAGTAATCCTTTTATAAGTTAACAAACAACTTTTTTTAACTTGCTACACTATACTGACGAATCCCAAATAGGCCGAAACACCGGTGTATATAGTTGCACAGAAATGTATGGAATGATGACCCTTCATCATTTTATATATTTCCAACTAAATTCACATTCGCTTTACGAGTATTAGCCAATGATTTTGCTTATTTATTTTTATATTTGTACTCGATTATCCAACATCATTTTAAGAAATTATATATAGTTATTACAATTTTTTATCAATTATGATATAAATAACATTACTTGGTAGTTGTGCACTTAAAACAGGGTAAAAAAGTTATTTTTTTGGAAAAAGTTATTCAAAAAGTTTATAAGGAAAGATTTATGATACTTTTGCATAATTATTTATTACTAATAAATGCATTTTTGAAGTTATACTTCTTTACGCGCGATATGAGGGTGAATTTTTATATGTTAAAACCTACGATCCCGGCGCATGCGCATTATAACTTTGTTCTGATTGGATGTTCAAATGACATGTCAAAAATTATCCAATATGGCAGCTGTAGCGCAGCTGTGGTTTGGACGGTTGACGGTTTGGTTATGTATGGTTGTTGCGTTTTAAAATTTGTGGGAAGAGAAACAACAAAGGTTAGTTAATAGTTATACTGCCTTTTTAAATAGTTTTCATATTATATTTTTGAAGTTATACTTCAAAATGTTTTAATTTATGTATGTATCAGTATAGAAAAAGTGTAGAAAGAATATATTAGTGTTTTTAAATATATTTTTCTACAAATGTGTTAAAAATGCAATTTTTAGGACTCCATAGGAGCGTTAAAAATGCTACTTTAAGGCACTAGTGCCTTAAAAATTTTAAGGCACTGCAGTTAAAAGTGAATTGTCAAATTGTGAAACGTCAAAATATTTATATTTCATTTATTAACATTAATATTAATAATTCAACTTGCGCTATTTGAAAAAGGTGGTTTAAAAGGTTTTTTATTATAATTTTGTGTCTTTGGATTTGTCTTCCTTGGGCGTAAAATAATAAAACATCTATTTTTATATTTCACTTGTCACTGTGATGTATAATTATGTATATCTGAAAGGTAAGTAGCATGCGGCTTGATGGCCTTGTTGGTAGAGCATTGGACCAGAGATCAAAAAATCGCGAGATTGCGGGTTCAAATCCCGGACGATTCATGTTTTTTCTTTTTCTTTTAATATTTGGCATTGGTTTTGGTTTATTTTTGGTCAGTATTGTTAATTTTTTGTATTGTAACTGTTAAGTAGGTATATTTATTTCGTTTAAATTTTATTATAATAGAAGTATAGCTTCTTACGTGCGTACAAAATACACACACATTCTTTTTTTATTCGCTTGTTTTAAACCAAGTTGAAAATATAGTTCATGCTCTTCCATTTGACACCTGTGGAATGGTTCTAACGTCATTTTTTTCTGACTTAGGTTGGTGCAAAAAAAATGCTCACTGAGATAAACATTTCGAATAAAATTTAAACAATTGAATGAATCGCTTTGAAATTTTTATCACACTCTACACTAATTTTCATAGCAGTTATTGCGAAAATAATTTTTTTTGCAATTCCGACCTTTTTTCGCAATTATATTACAATAAATGAGTATATCAAACTTTGTAATATGTCATTTTAAAGCTTTTTTCATAATCTCAAAGATATTTGTACTAAAAAAATCATAAGTTTCACTGTTTTCCATTGATTTGAAAAAAAAAAGGGAAAATGCCATTTTTTGACAGTTAATTGTTTATAAATAAAAATGGCCGCCAGATCCTACGCAGGAAATAGTTATAATTTGTTCTTATAGGTATTACCTGTCAAAAGAACGCTTCAGTACCCTGGCTGCTGAAGTGTCACGAACAGGGTATATTTTTGTCTTATTACCCTGGCCTATATAGTGGTAGGAGTTTACAGTTAAAAAAGTAGAACGTTTATATTTTCTTTTATGTTGACTTTAGGTGAATTCAACATAGTTTTCACAACGGTTAATGAATCTTTTCCGCTTAAGATATTTTTTATAAATATTTGATTTGAAAATACATGATACCAAAGTTGTGATTGCAAAATATTATCTTCTTCTTCTTTTCTATAGACATGACTCTGTCTGTTCCTTCAATGTGCCTCTAGTAAGTTGTCGTTCCATCGTTTTCGTGATGTTCCTACTGATCGTCTTCCTATTGGGGGACCGTCTCTGGCCGTCCTTTCATATTTGTTGACATTTGTTGTCATTCGACTTATGTGCTCATTCAATTCTATTGATCTGTTTCTTACCCAGTTATTAGTGTTGGTTTCTTACCCAGTTATTAGTGTTGTCCACCTTGCATCTCCGTCGTACTGTACTTCTAGCTCTGTCCCGTTGAGTCTTACCATCGATTTTTCGGAGGGTTTTCATCTCCGCTACTTCGAGCAATCTTTTTGTCCTCTCTGTGTCGGTACGCCAGTCGATGGGAGCAAGAATAGGATATTACCTCCGAATTCTATCCTACTGTATGGATTTTAATGAAACTTTGGGCCTAGCCTCTACTTATCTTCTAATTCAAAGTCTACCCTATCCCGACGTGTGCTTGTATCTTGGGGGTGGTTTCCACCCCTACTTATGGGTGAAAAATTTGTTGGTTAAAATTACCACGGAATTCGCTAGAGAACCTAGTTCTAAGCCAAAAATGTTCTATAATTTTTTTTTCGAAAACTCGATCCCTTTTGAGATATTCGTGGTTGAAAGTTAGCCATATTCATTGAAACACAATACCTTTTCGAACGGTTTTTTGCGAATACCTTAAAAACTTTGCATCTAACTAAAAAAACTATATTAAACATTTTTGTAGGTTATAAAAAAACAAAGAGACACTTGCCTTCATAAATCTTCTAGTTATAATACAAAAAGAGATATGGCAGGTGAAAATAGTTTGTTTTTTGGTACATTCTCAAATTGGTGTGTTCAACTTAAAATAACAGAGAAACGGTCGATTTTAGGTGTATAATGCTACTAATACCTTTTGTAGTGCTTGAAAATATCTTTAAAATGAACTATATTAAAGGCCCATTACATTAAAACTAAGCGAGATATGCTGCAAACCAAATTGATAACTAATGTATTTTAAGAAAAAATGAGAAGTAATTTTAACCGCCATCCACCAAAATGTAAATGCATCGTTTCCCTTCAACAATACCTTTTAACATAGTGTTATTTATATGCTCAAAAAAGTTGGACGGGTTTAAAATGAATGGTTTTTGAAAAAAAAAAGATCAAATTATAGAACGCATCTTTAAATGTTCTTAAAAATCTTCCTTTTTCTCCATGTAACTTAAAAATGATAAGAGATACAGTAATAAAAAATAAAAAGGAAATTTTTATACAAAAAAGCTCTACATTTTTGTTTGGTATCTTTTTTTCGTATCTCGTATCTTTTTCGAGTTACGTGTAGGAAAAGGAAGATTTTTAAGAAAATTTAAAAATGCGCTCTATAATTTGATCTTATTTTTTTCAAAAACCCTTCATTTTAATTCAGTCCATCTTTTTAAACATAGAAATAACACTATAGTAAAAAGTAATGTAGACGGAAAACGATGATGGAAAACATTCTAATGGATGAGGGGTTAATAGTTTATTATTCAACGAGCATGTAATATCCATTACATGCGAGTAGAATACTATACTTTTTCTACGACCTTTTTTTATTTTAATTAGTAAAAAAATATAAATATCAACTACTCGAGATATAAATTATAATAATTTACAAGAACACCTAAATGCTATTTACCCCTAGTACGGGACTGAATAATTGGTTGCCTACTATTACCAAATTATTATTTATTGTAAAAATACAACTAGAAATAGTCAATATAAGTTCTATTCGTTTCCGAAAAATTATAAGCTTAAATTTGTACCTACTATCAATTAATTTAATAAATAGAAAATGGCTCTTGTCGGTGGACGTATTTCAATAGTTATAATGTATAATGTATATTTACATTTAACTATATATAATATAATAATATAACTCTACATAATATGTTATAACATATTTAACACATATTTAATATAACTTGACAAATAAACACAATATCAGGTATAAATTCCAATTAACATAAACAAAATGAGCTAATGTCACTGTCACTAAAATAAATGATAAACGTCAAAATTTTTAGTAAACAAGATATAAACGTAAAAATATACTGACATTGTTACAGTTACAATTCCTTTAAAAGTTTTTCAAAGTTAATTATTGATATAAATTACAATAGTTATTGTATTAAAAAAACAACTTTAAGTAATTTTATTGGCAGTTTATATACGATTAATATTAAAAGTGGCATGCGTCACTTAAATCTAACTTCAGCCCGTGAGTAACGACCCGTGAGTAACTTCAGCCCGTGAGTAATGAATTATTACTCACGGATACAGTAATGGGTGCTATTATCTATGAAAAAATAGCGAATAATGAGCATGTTATTAAACGGTCGTAGAAAAATATACTTATCATTTCTTCTTAAAATATATTAGTCATCAACTTTTTTGCAGAGTATCTCGCTTAGTTTGAATGTAATCGACATTTAGTATTGCTCATTTTAAAGGTCTTTTCAACCACTACAAAAGTTATTAGTATCATTATACACCTAAAATTCAAGTTGAATACACCGATTTGAGCATGCAGCAAAAAAAACAAACTCTTCTTACCTACCATATCCCTCTTTGTATTTTAACTAGCAGATTTATGAAAGAACGAATCTTGTTTTTTTATAACCTACAGAAATATTTTATATAGTTTTTTTGTTAGATGCATAGTTTTTAAGGTATTCGCATAATCCGTCCGAAAGTTGTCATTTTTCAATGAAAATGGCAAATTTTCAACCACGAATAACTCAAAAAGTATTGAGTTTTCAAAAAATAATTATAGAATAGTTTTTGCTTAAAATTGGGTTCTCTAGCCTCTTCCGTGGCTATTTTAACCAAAACATTTTTCACCCCCGAGAAGGGGTGGGAACCACCCCCAAGATAAAAGCGCACATCGGCATAGGGTAGACTTTCCGAAACTTGCCTGTTTCTTGAGCTATTTCCTACTTACTGTGAAAATATCAGGTAAATCGATGTAGTAGGATGGAATTCGGAGCCAAATACCCTCATTGACTGCCCTACGGGTCGTGTTTCTGCCGCGTATGTTATTATTGGTCTGAAGACTATTTTGTAAATTCTGCCTTTCATTTCTTTTCCGATATCTTTATTTCTCCATATTGTGTCATTCAGGCAACCGGCGACTCTGTTTGCTCTATTCACTTGATCTTCCACTTCTGTTTCGAGCCTTCCGTAGGTAGATAGTGTGATGCCTAGATATTTAAACTCCATCACTTGTTCTATTATCTCTCCCTCCAGCTCCAATTTACATCTTATTGGATTTTCGGTTATAACCATGCATTTTGTCTTTTTTTGGGGAAATTAACATGTTAAATTTTTTGGCGGTTATGTTAAATTGGTGCAGCATACGTTGTAAATCATCTTCACTTTGAGAGATTAGTAAGACTGAAAGGAATCCCCCTGTCTTATCCCATTGTTGGCTTCAATTGGGTAAGTTGGTTCATCTTCCACCTTTACTTTTATTGTGTTGTTCTGGTAGATGTTTTCGATCGTTTTAATTATTCCTCTCTTGAGTATAACAAATGGATAACGTCCTTTAATTTGACCCTGTCAATGGACTCTTTCTTAAGGTCCACAAAAAAATATTATAAGGGACTTTATAAAGCACTCTTTCTATCTTATCATCTCCCAATTATTGAGGATGGTGATTTCCTCCAGTCGAAAGAAAATTCAAATTATAGCAGGCAGCCCAAAACGCGCCCTCATTAGTCGTGACGTCATATCATTATAGTAGTTGAAGTCTTCGCCATTAATTCATTAAGTTTGGCATTTGTTCTGACACTCAGTTTTATAAATATTTTGATAGTTATGATAATAGAACATAGTGCTTTTGCTTTCTTTGGTCTATGTTTGGTTTTCTACGTGTATATTTTTATTAGATTATGCTTTAACATATTTGTTACTGCTTCTTTCGCTTCCTTTTTGGCGATCTTATGGTTTTTTTGCACTTGGTTGTTACCCACAGAAACTCAACAAAATACGGATACGTCTAAAAATATTTTTAAAACCATTTCAAAATCAGAATTCTGCAAACCACCAGCTTAATATCTAAAACCACCATAATCTAAATATTATACAGCAATATATTATACATAGTTATAAACTGGTTCCAAAAATGTATGCTCTCAAAAGGAATTCAAACTGAAGTAGAAATAACACTAAATGAAATATTTATCAAAAATTGCAACGAAAAAATGTAATTAAACCCAATTAATTTGGTTGCTTTTTAATCAAACAACCCAATGTGTTTATGTATATACTGTAATGTACTGCAATAAAGTACTCTAAACTAATAAATGTCAATACCATTTTTTATTAGTTTGAAAAGCGAATAATTGGTCAAAGCTTCAAATATTTTGTAATATGTTTTACCGAGCTATGAGAGTTGTCAATTACGATTGTAATATTAAAAAAGTCTCGTTTAAAAAATATATTTATATAAAATAAATTTTGTAATTTTAAAATAAATAAAAAAAAGAGCAGGCATATACTATATGAACAAAAATACTTAAGTTTATTTTAGAATTAACTGTTTTTATAATTTTTTTTAGTATCAATAATTATAACAATAACAAGATTAATAGAATAGAGAGGGCAAGGCAACAAGAAATAATGCCGAAAGAATGGTGTGGTAGTATTATTGTACCAATACACAAGAAAAGAAAAAAGCATCATGCATGAACTACAGAGGGATTTCAGTGATCAACACTACTTATAAAATATTGGCTTCGGTATTATTAAAAAGATTACTGCCATATGCCGAAGAAATAATAATTGGTGACTACCAGTGTGGTTTCAGGCCTGGAATATCGACTATTGATCAAATATTTACAATAAGACAAATGCTTGAAAAGTATTGGGAATATAATTAGGACGTTCATCAGATCTTTATAGACTTCAAACAGGCTTATGATTCAATTAATCGTGAAACATTATGGAAGGCAATGATCGAGCTCGGCGTACCAAAGAAACTAGCTGCGGTAACACAAATGTGTGTAAGTAACTCCTTTGCACAAGTTAGAATAGGGGGAAAATATCAAATGCTTTCTTCGTAAATTCTGGACTAAGACAGGAAGATCCGTTGTACCCATTTTTGTTTAACCTGGCCTTAGAATATGTCATGCAAAAAGTGTATCAAAAACTCAAACCAAACATAACTACTCGGGGAGCAAAAATCATACTCTTCTTTGCCGATGGCGTAGATGCAGTGGCACAGTCAACATTAGAAGTTAAAGATATTTTCTCGAGCTTTGAAGAAGCAGTATTAAATATCGGTTTAAAAATAAATGAAGACAAAACAAAATACATGGTCGTCTCAAAACAAGAACGACGGCGAATAAGGCAAGACATTACTATAAACGATCATAACTTCGAAGTGGTTAAAGAATTTAAATATCTAGGAGCGACAATCACAAATGACAACAAAATTAATGAAGTCAAAACTTCTTTCAAGAGGTGCAAAAATCCAGATATATAAGACCATAATACGACCAATAGTCGCGTATGGAAGCGAAACATGGACGCTAACAAAAAGAGAAATAAACAAATTGCTGGTGTGGGAATGTAAAATCATTTGAATGATATATGGCCCTTGCAGAGACAGCGTGATAAACGAATGGAGGTGCAGTTACAATAACGAGTTAGGTTAGAGTCTCTCTTCGGAAGGGAAAATCTAGTTAGATATATAAAGGCGAATAGACTCAGATGAGCAGGGCATGTGATACGCAGTAACGACAATAAATATCGCCTTATAAACAATGTGTTCTGGGAAAAGCCAGATGGAAGAAGGTCTGTAGGACGGCCTAAAAAAAGGTGAAAAGATACAGTCAAAGAAGATCTGGAGAAAATGGGAGTTTGACAATGGGAATTAGTGGCACAGGACCCACAAAAATGGAAGGCAATAGTAAACGCGGCAAAGACTCACGGAGAGTTGTAACGCCATTGATGATGATGAAGACTAATAATTACAAAAGCTATTCTACATCATTTATCAATGCAAGCATGCAGTAAGAAGAACGGTCCATGTAAGGTTAAATGTAGATAAGAGATGGTCATGTATGTACTTGAGTAAAAACTAAATTATTTTAATTACATATTTAATTACCAAAAAAAACCAGCCACCCCACTATACATTAAAGCAGAACTATCAAAATCTACAAATCTGACCGTTCTATTATATGGTCTAAGAGCTTGTGAACCCTTCGACTAACGGTCGTCCTGCAAGGCATTTGCTAGTGATAATTCATAGCACACCAAGCCTAAAAACCATGACCTGGCAGGCATCAGCCGTACACGTTTATCTACCAGGTGAATCGAAAAGTGCATAGTGTAGGAGTAAACTAAACTCCTGTAAGGTTTAAATCTAAGTATGTGTTTAAGTAAGTCATTTAGAAGAAATGTGTACAATGATAGGCGATTCTGAAGAGCATAAGACCTTGCCAGGCCAAGGGAAAGATTAGGTGTTTTTCCTAAAATAACTTTTTTTGCATCGAACAAATTTTTTTTAGGTTTTTTGAATCATTCCAAATATAAAAGGTCTTTAGTGATTTTTCTCTTAAGTTAATAGTTTTTGTTATATAAACGATTGAAAATTTTGAAAATTGCGAAATCGGCCATTTTTAACCGCAAATCGGACATTTATCTAAAAATTTCAAAGTTGCCAAGGTAGGTAGATATTCTTTAAACATTGATTGATGAAATCCCAAAGAGTTTTTTGCAATACAGTATCGTAAACCCATTTGTTTTTTAATTGCTAATCAAGCGGGTGCGACAGGTCGCGACAGGTACACCCTGTATAAATAATTATGTTAATGTTTATATTACTGAATAGAGAATTAAATAACCTTTCAAATGAGCTATCACACAATCCCTACTCTTATTTAAAGAAATCATCGATTGCGTCATCACGCCGAGATGGATGACGTCACTAGTATTATATATATATATAGGCCAAAAAGTCCTAATTCAAAAATAAAAATCAACCTGTCTGAGGATTTCTCTTGAAATTTGCTAATTCTCGAGATAATGAATTTATGCAAACTCAAACGACCTCACTTATACTACAGTGTCGCGACCGCTTGATTAGCAATTAAAAAAACAAAGGGGTTTTCGATATTTATTGTAAAAAACTCTTCGGGATTTCATCAATCAATGTTAAAAAAATATCTACGTACCTTGGCAACATTGAAATTGAAATTGAAAATTTTCAATCGCTTATATAACAAAAACTATTAACTTAAGAGAAAAATCACTAAAGACCTTTTCTGTTTGGAATGATTTAAAAAACCTAAAAAAATTTGTTCAATGCAAAAAAAAATAATTTTAGGAAAAACCCCTAATCTTTCCCCTCGCCTGGCAAGGTCTTATGCTCTTCAGAATCGCCTGTCATTGTACACATTTCTTCTAAATGACTTACTCAAACACACACTTAAATTTAAACCTTACAGGAGAAAGTTTATTTTACCCCCTAAATTTGCACTTTCGGTTCACCTGGTAGATACACGTGCACCGCTGATGCCTGCCAGGTCATGGTTTTTAGCCTTGGAGTGCTATAAATTATCACTAGACAAATGTTTAGCCTTACAGGACGACCGTTAGTCGGAGGGTTCACTAGCTCTTAGACTAATATTTCTTACTTAGACTATACTAAAATAGAAAATATACGAGTACTTACACTATTTTATAATAGATGAAATTGTTATGAAGTAATATCGTATACTTGGCACTGTTGAACATGACCTATTTCATATTTTAACGTAATTGCCGAGATAGGGTGCTGTAATTTAAAAATAGATCTAATACAACCCCATCCTAGGGCGAGAAATTAGATTTACTAGGCGAATATGTATTTTCTCGGAACACGGCGCTACAACTGCATTATTTAATGTTTTATCTAGTTTATGTGAAAATATATTTCAAAGGAAATAGATAAATTTATTAGAAACCTTGCTTTGAATCGCTAATTTTTCGCGTTGGAAAAATAGTATTCACATTACTTTTTTATTTAATAGATATAGTGTAGGAAACAGAGGTTGAACCTCGCAAAATGGACACAAGTCCAGTTTTATTTTTGAAGTTATACTTCTTTGGGCACGAGGGTAAATTTCTATTTTACTGGGCGCATGCGCACACCGACAGTATGGTATAAACGTTATACGGGATCTGATTGGGTGTTAAAATCATCTGTCAATAATTGTTCAATATGGAGATTTTGGATAAACAAATTAATGTTGGGTATATTAATTTTTATTGTTGTGATGGCAGAGAAAAAAGCAAGTTTATATTGTTGTAGTGACTTTTTAAATAGTTTTTAAAAGCGACAGGTACGTAATAATTGTAAATGTTTCAGTATCCTAATTAAAAATTTCATAGGGACCTACCAATTTGGAAAATTTTAAGAGAACCTACCAAAATAGTATGTAATTCTTTGATTTACACAATTTGATTACCATCAAAATTTATATCAATATTCACCTAATATATCGTTTTCTTACTCTATGCTTTGTTGTATTTTAATATTTCTTTCAATTCTAAATAATTTCAATTCAAAATCAAAATAATTTGGTTAAATTCAGAACCGTCAAAAGTTTAATCCGTTTAGTTAGTTGATCTTCGCACATGATGACACATGGTCTCCGTGGGTAAAAGTTTCAGGTGAATGAATTTCAATACTAACTGCGCTGATAAGCGGGTTCGAACCCCAATGGAAACTTTTGTTTTTTTATTTTTTCTATACATTTTATGATTGTAAGTTTACTTATTATATTTTTTTTTTCAGAAAATACGTATTTAGTTAAAAGTTTTTCCTACATTGTTTAGAAATCATTTGTGGCATTTTTCAATGTGTTTGTTTGTGTGTGTTTTATTCTTTTAATATTTTAATTTTTGGCACTCTTTTAATAAAAATTTTTGAGAAGTAGTAAGTATTAAAATTTGTTTAATATTTAAATAAAATACAAATAAACTGTTTAAAGTATATTAATTTCGTTGAAATCATATAATAGAAGTATAACTTCTTACGTGCGTACAAAGTACACGCACATTCTTTTTTTTTCTGGTATGTCAAGGGGTGCTTATTATGAGACTAATGTTTCTCATTAAATTTCGCCTCGAAACCCCCCTTTTCATCCCTATAAAGGGGGTAACTTGTGGTTTTTGCGAAACGTAGCCCTTCCTGTAAGTTTTGCAAAAAATTTACTTAATAGTAAATATTTCCTACTATTTATTTCCCGACAGCATATGTCTATCACCCACCGTCTATGGGAGTGCATTATACAAATTTGTAAATAACACTAGTACATGGATAATCGTTGAAAGTTTTTTTACTCTAGCATAGGCGGTTCAGATGGTATTAAAATGGGTTTTTTTTTTTAAATGTAACACCCTGTAATTAACAAATGGGCAATTGTCCTTAAATGAAACCTACACCAAAAAATCAGCCACTTATTTGTGATATTAATCTTCCCAGGGTTTTTTCTTAATTGTCATTACAGTTAAGGAAAAATAATTTTTTTAAAAACATCTTTTTTAAAAACTTTGGAGCGCCAACCCCGCTAAATGGTGGACGATAGACGTACATATGCTGTCGGGAAATAAATAGTAGGAAATATAGTCCTCTTCATTTTACTATTAAGCAAATTTTTTGCAAAACGCACAGGAAGGGCTACGTTTTGCAAAAACCACAAATTACCCCCTTTGAAGGGATGAAAAGGGCGTTCCGGGGCGAAATTTTTTAAGAAAAATTAGTCTTATAATAAGCACCCCTTGATATACGAGAAAAAAAATAAAACCGGACTTGTGTCCATTTGTGAGGTTTCAAGCTCTGTTCCCTACACTAATAAAGATCACAACCATATTTCATGAGTTTTTCCTCCACCTTTTGCATAAACGCCCATCAGTTACCTACACTAAACGATACATATTTGTTTCCGTTCCTATATTATATTCAAGTACATACAGTAGAAAAATGAAAGAATACCCATGAAAAACACGCTGTATTTTTCTGCCACCGTGTCATACAAAAAATTGGCCAGTGCAGGTACATGTAATATGTAATTATTATTACATGTACTTGCGCTGGGCAATTTTCTTTGTGACACGGTGACAGGAAAATACAGCGTGTTTTATATGTTCGTTCATTAGTATTCTTTTATTTTTTCGACTGTATATTACTTCAAAGTAATATCCAGTATATATCTATTTTTTATTTTATGTCATTTTAATAGAACTAATTTTATGTTTACACATACTACTTCCAAAAAATAAAAATGAAATATGGTTTAAAAGATTTGGAAAATACCAAATAATATCATATTTTCAATTAAAATACGTCATTTTTTGCCCATTTTAATATTAAATGAACACATACTCCTGTGAGTGTTCAGATAATACTACCTAATTCTTTAAAATTCACTTTAACTAGCAGAGACATAGGATACCGGCAAATATTGTGGAAGTCATAAAACAAATGAACAATAATAACACGACAAAATTTAAAACAAACGACATCACTACGGCCAACATACCAACACCAGGGGGAATCAGGCAAGGAGAGAGCTTCAGCCCATTTTTATTCAATATGCTAATGGATGAAATAATAGAAGATGTGGAATCGCTACAGACCCGGTCGCAGTAGAATCAGTATACTGTGCTATGCGGATGATGGAGCTCTGATTGCAGAGAATGAGGATGACATACAAAGACAACTTTATCGATTCTACCTGCATGTCGACGACTCAACATGAACATATCCACGCAGAAAACAAAATACATTATTATTGCGAAAATCCAATTAGATGCAAGCTCGTGGTAGAGGGAAAATCCATAGAACAGCTAAACCAGTTCAAATATCTAGGTGTAGATTTATCAGGTTATAATGACTCAGCCAGAGACCTATAAGGACAAATAAATAAGGCCGCAGTCATATCCGAATGTTTGAGAGATATGGTCTGGAATAACCCATATATTATATGAGAATGGACAGCAAAGTTAGAATTTATAAAACCTGCATCAGACCTGTTATAACCTATGGTAGTAATCAAGAGAAGACACCAATAAAACCAAAAGCATGCTACGAACAATCGAAATGAATACACTAAGAGCAATAGCAGGAAAGACAAGAAGGAATAGAATACGAAACAACATCATCAGGGAATAATGTGGAATGCAAGATGTAGTAAGATGGGTAGGCAAAGGCCAAGAGAATGGTTTAGTCATGTAAAAAAAATGGAGGAGCACAGACTACCACAAATTGCGCTAGAAGGAAAACCAGCTAGCAAGCATCCACCGAGGAGACCACCAACAAGATGGAGAGATAGCTGGCAGTCTACCTCTCAAGAAATACTTCAACGTCGGAATTAACAGATCGACTGATCTATAACAAGTATAAGAAGATGAAGAAGACTTACTTTGTGGCGTTATAACCCTTCATGAGTTTTAGCCGCCTGGACAACATGCCTCCACTCTTCTTTGTTTTGAGCAATAAAACCTGTCTGTAGCTTTACAATTAGATGATACTTATGGCACTGTAGAATTGCTTGCTGCTGGATATGGAGAATGATGCCCCGGATGACGTAGGTGCAGGTAAAGCAACTCCAAGTTTTAGTTGGTTTTGTACATTTGTCCACGTGGTTGCACGTGTTTTTACAAGGGCTTCAGGAAGCCCCTCCCGGAAAGAGGGGTAAAAATTCATATTATTAGTCCTGAAAACCCAAGAAGTATTAACGGAATAAATAAATTTATGAACAGAAACATGATCTTAAATAGATGTCAGACATTATAACAACGTTCCCTACCATTTTAACCGAGACGGACATGATGGAAGGGAAGTAGAGAGTTGCCAACTGACAACGGAGTGTCTTAGAATCATCGACATTGTATAGTAATTAAATTAGCTATTGCCTTTTAATACGGGAAAATGTTAGGATAAAAAATAATTGAAAATATAAGAACATAATATTTATTGAGCGCCAACTATTTTTATGAGGAAAATGGGTAAAATAAAACAGAGAGTTAAGAAATAAATGAAATCAGTAGAAATGGACGTAGCGTTAATAATGAAATAACATGTTACGTTTATGACGTTACAGCAACACTCAGTATATGCTGGTATATGTATTTCTCTAAGTTTAGTTATCTAATAAAACTGTTCCGGAACTCACACGCCCCCTCAAAACATAAATTTTTATCACGTTTTGCAGTATTTCATATTAGATGTTGATGCTTCCAAAAGGGTTTATTTTGATGGCAACTCGGATCTAAAACGTCAGTATATCGGCATTCCTTCGGTTTTTTTTACACCGCCACATCCATATTTTATTGGAGGAGTAGAACAAATAATCCAGCAGAGCGTGAAGGTGCGGATTCCCATTTCGGGAGAGTATGCAGGAAAGGAAATGCGTTGTCAATAAAATAGGAAATGTAAACTTTTTGTGGTACAAGACATGGTTTATTAATGGGAGGGAAAAGGTATCAGCTAGTGGATAACATTCTGTACTTCAATTACTTTATTAACAAGTCAACAAACCCTTTTCGATATAAATAGCAAAATTTTTTATATTTAAAGCACAAAATAATTAAAGACATGTATTTGTTTTATTGTATTTATTGTTTTCATTTTTACTTTAACGTAAGATTATAACTTAATTCTTGTTTTCTATTTCTAATGTATTTATTTATTTACATTGAATATTAATCTGTTTTTTTGTATAATCCACTTCGCAATAATTATGTGATATATTTGATTTAAAATGACTTAGACAATAAATGTCAACTTAGATCTCTGACGTAGATAATGACGTGCAACAGTATCTATACTGTACGGACTGTAGGTATTTTACCTCAGCGCGCGGTTGCCAATTCATTAATATTTTATCAATAACTTAATTTTCTTAATGTATATTCTTCGATAATCATCATTATGGTAATTGTTAAGTCCTAATAGCCTAGACTACGCGTATATAATAATTAATTTGAATTGTATCTCCTTGCCGATAGCGACGTGGTAGGAATATAATGGAAATTGATATTTGCTTTCCTACGTTGCACCACAAACAAATCTACCCGGAATATGTATGTATTGAGTATGTGTAAATCTGGACTAGATAACTAATACGCCTTTCAGTTAATAAGCTCGGTATCCAAATATTAAAGATATGCCTCATATATGATTTCGAGATGATTGCTTCTATCCGTAGTAAACTGCAGAGATTTTGGCATTTCGTAATAATCGAAATGAATTAATGCTCCACAGAATCAAGGTATTATTAAGAATATATTTCATCTATATTTTCGGCTACCGTTACTGGATCGCTTCTTCAAATCTTATATTATCAATGTGCCACCTTGAATGCCTTTGTAGTTAACTGTTATTTATGTTAGGTTAATTAGAACAAAAATTTTTTCCCACTTTTTGCGTAAAAAATCTAACCAGCAATCAGTTCTGTATCAATTTGGCTTCAATTTCATGGAGTAACTCCATCTTCAAATGAACATTCCAAATACTCTGTTTTTGACCTACTAAGTTTTAAACATTTTTCCTCAAGAGTTGTTTCAGTTTTTGTTCTAAATCCCTTTTAACATTTTCCACTAATACTACATTACAGAGGATACTTAGACCATAGATTTTTTTAACATCCCATTTATTTACAATATGTAATAATGAATAATGATTACAATAAGTAAATTGTTTAAAAATTAAAAGAGACTTGCAGGAGACTGTCCAGTGACAATAACCTATGAAATCATAATTTTAGTAAGTACTTAACAAAATTATATGTGACTCTAATAAATAAAACCCTATAAATAAAACTTTAAAAATCCCTAAAAATCAAAATTTTTTTTGAAAATTTAAAATTTAAAATTTTGTTGGTAGATCGCATTTGACCGTTGCCAGCACCAGAAGATGGTCACCGCCCTACAAAGAGTAGGATTAGATGAGAAGGACATTCAGATCATCATGAATTTGTACTGGAACCAGCGTGTTCAAGTCAAGGTCGAAGACCAGTTGACCGACCAAGTGAGGAGTAAGGCAGGGCTGTGTGCTCTCGCCGACTCTTTTCAATATATACTCTGAGGAAATTTTTACTGAAGCCCTCACAAACCTAGAGATGGTAATCCGAGTGAACGGTGAATACATCAATAATATCCGCTACGCCGATGACACTGCATTACTAGCAACCAGCCTAAATGATCTACAGGCCTTACTAGACCGTGTGAGAACTGTGAGCGTAACATACCGACTGAACTTTAATATTAAGAAAACTAAATTCATGGTTGTCAGCCGTGTAAATTTAGATCCCGGAGCACTAATGGCAGATAGCGAAGAGATCCAGAGAGTCAACAGATTCACTTACGTCGGAACTACTCTCAACTCGCAATGGGACCACGCTCAAGAGATTAGATCCAGAATTGAAATGGCACGGTCTACATTTATCAAGCTGAGATCCTTGCTGTGCTGCAGTGATCTCAGTTTGGGAACCAAGATGCGGATAGTGAAGTGCTACGTTCTTCCAGTGCTACTGTATGGAGTTGAAGCCTGGACACTGACGCAAGTCACTGAATAGCGGATTGAAGCCTTCGAGATGTGGATCTACAGGAGGATACTAAAAATATCTTATGTGGACCATCTCACCAACATTGAGGTCTTACAGCGCATGACAAAAGGAAAAGAAGTGTTTAATTTATAGTAAAACAACGTAAGCTTGAGTACCTTGGCCACGTGATGCGGAACGAAAAAAAATGTCGAGTTCTTCAACTCGACATGCAGGGCAAAGTATTTGGCAGGAGCGGACCGGGACGCTTGTATATCGTGGTTGAAAAACCTCCGACAATGGTTTGGGATAACCTCCGCGGAGCAGTCAACAAAACAATGATAGCCTTGATGATCGCCAACATCCGGTCCAGATAAGGCACTGAAGAAGAAGAAGATCACGATTCATATCAATTGATGGCACGATCGAGGCACGATTCATTTGAAGATCACGATTGATGTACTCGAATACATTGGGCATGTACCACGGTGCATTTTTGATAATGCGGAAAGTCTTCGATTGGAATCTCTCCAGGATGTCGATATTGGATCTCGACGCAGATCCCCACAGTTGGATACCATAGCTCCATATTGGCTTAATCACTGCCTTGTATACTAAAATTTTACTGTTAAAACTCAGTTGTGACCTTTTTCCTATCAGCCAGTACATTTTATTGAGTTTCAGACCCAACTGTTTTCTTTTCGTGAATATGTGTTTCTCCACGTTAATCTGCGGTCCAAGTACATACCAAGGTATGTTACATCATCGCTTTGTTGTAGTACTTGATTATTTAATGAGACGGTTGGGCACGTATCTTTTCGATTAGTGAACGTTATATGTAGCTGCAATGATTGCTGTGTCATCTGCATATGTGGCTGTGACGATGTTTTGGCTTGTAGGAAGATCTGCTGTGTAGAGTAGGTAGGTAGAGAACTGGTCCAAGAACACTGCCCTGAGGTACTCCAGCTTTGATTGGATATAAGTTAGTGCACTGATCTTTTACTTTTACAGGGAAATCGTGGTCGGAGAGATAGGTCTTGAGGATTAGAAACTAGTTGATAGGAAGGAGTTTTCTTATTTTGTATAGCAGGCCAGTGTGTCAGACTTTAGCAAAAGCCTGCAAGACATCCAAAAAGGCTGCAGAGCAGTATTGCTTCTCTTCTAAGGCTTTGTTTATGGAATTGCAGACTCGGTGAATTTGCTCGGTGGTAGCATGTTGTTGTCTAAATCCAAACTGGTGGTTGAGTATTAGCTGCTTTTCCACGAGGATTGGCTGTAATCTGTCTAGTAAGAGTTTTTCAAAAATCTTTGACATCACTGAAAGTAGACTGATAGCTCTATAGGACTCAACTTCTTCTACAGGCTTGCCTAATTTGGTTATTAAGATGATTTGCGCCAATTTCCACAAAAGGGGATAGTAACCAGTTCTTAATATTGGGTTAAAAATTGCACTCCTTTCTAGGGAAGTTCTTTTAGAATTCCTTGCAGTGATTAAGTCGAGCACTGGGAACTTTTTCGGATTTAGACAATAGATGAAGTGAAAATTGTTGTTGTAGTGGCACCCCAGGTAGTACCGCTGAGTTTTTTTATTATATTATTGAGTTCTGATTTTGGGCATAGGCATGTTGTACACGTTTTAGATGCGAGGGGTTATCCCTAAGTATCTTGGATATTTCTTATGTTTAAAATTGGCATTTGCGAGTATTTTCATTTGCTATTTTGTTATTATGATTGACTGTTCTCGATTAAGTTTTGTTAAGATTCGGCAAGTTTATTGTCAGAAATAATTAATGAAGACCTATTTACAAAAACAACATAACTGTATGTTTAAGATTTCTGTAATTTTTTAGTGTAAAAATACAATTTCTATGAAAGAATTGGAAATTTTAATGATATTATTTATAGATATTATATCTATAATATTTATAAATAATATCATTAAAATTTACAAGTTCTTTCATAGAAATTAGGTTTTTACACTAACAAATTATAGAAATCTTAAAAATACAGTTATGTTGTTTTTGTAAATAGGTCTAATTGTGTTGCGAAGGAGTCGTTCAAGAAATTTGTATGTACAGCTAAGGAATTATATTGATCTGTAGCTTTGCGATTTGTCTGCTGGTTTCCCTGGATGTAACTGCAAGAGTGAAATAGGAATAAAAAAGAACAGGAGAGCCTCTGTCCAATAAAACATAGTTAAAATCCCACAGTCAGACAAGAACAGTAAGAAAGGTACTAAATAACTTAGAAGCGCATAAATTAGCAATTCTGCCCTTTAAGAATAACCGTATCTCACTAAAGATGAGCATATGGATCAAAAACAGGATTAAGGTTTGCAAAAAACTACTCACCGATTTAAACTAAGTAATTCAAGTCAAGTCAAGTCAAATTTATTCATCCCATGCGACATTATACAAAGTTGTACATGTATGAGACAAGTCAAAGTTACAGACATATATAATGTACATATTAAAAGTATATAAATTAATAAATACGACAAAACATACTTAAAAGTTATTTGTAGAATATGGCTCTAGCTCACAAATGTATTGATGTACACACCTCCGAAAGTTTGGCTGATGTAAATTCATTCGTATATCTATTGGCAATTTGTTAAAGAAACTTATGGCTGCATAATGTGTGCTACCTTCCAACAAAACAGAACGATGCTGTGGAAGCATAAAGTGATTGTCTCTGAATCTTGTTGAATAAATATGGTTAAATTGAAATTTATTGAATTCATAAATTTTGCAATGTAAATACATTATACACGAAAATATATACAGACCAGGAATTGTAAGAATATTATTTTGTCTAAAGATACCTCTACAAGAATCTCTAAATTTCATTTTATATATTATCCTAATAGCTCTTTTCTGAAGTACGAATATCTGCTCTAATTCAGAGGTACAACCCCAGACTTCAATGCCATATTTGGCTATTGAGTAAAAATGGGCAAAGTATAATATGGGCAAAGTATTGATGTATTAAAGAGACGTGAAAGAATTCTCAATGCATAACATGCGCTACTTAATCTGGATTTCAAATTAGAAATGTGGTTTGACCATTTAAAATTACTGTCTAACAGGACCCCCAGCAACTTCGTGCAGTCTGTTTTATCTATTGCTGCTTGTATAGTGGCTTGATGGTTTAATAAATTATTTGACGTGAAAATCATATACTTTGATTTCTCTTCATTTAAAACTAGTTTGTTGGATAAAAAATAACTGTTGATGGTGGATAGTATCTGTGTAGTTTTATTTTGCAAATTTTGATTGGATGTTGCTGTGACTAGAATGTTGGTATCATCCGCATAACTGATGATGTTAACTCCACTCAGTGAATTAGTTATCAAAGCTATATCATTAATATATACTATAAAAAGTAGAGGACCCAATACACTACCCTGAGGGACACCATAATGGATATCCAACGTGTTTGATTCGTATTTAAGTCCATTAGATGTTATCTTTACTTTTTGTCTTCTATTTTCTAGGTAGGAAGCAAACCATTTTAGAACTACACCACGAAAAACAATCCCCTCAAGTTTTATTAGCAACAAATTATGATCCAAAGTATCAAAAGCCTTGGACAAATCGAGAAATAAAACACATGCCTTCTCTCGTCTGTCCAAAGCATCCAACACTAAGCTGACGAAATTTGCAAGAGCTGTAGTTGTAGACTTAGAAGATGTAAAACCATGTTGAAAATTATGCAAGACACTATGCTTTTTTAGGAATGCGTTTATTCTAGTATAAACCAGAGTTTCAATTATCTTTGAAAACACAGATAAGAGACTTATGGGACGGTAGTTGTTAAGGTCATCTTTATCACCACTTTTGAATAAAGGGATTACAATAGATAGTTTAAACATATTAGGAAATATTCCTTGTTGAAAAGAGGCATTACAAATATCCGTCAGTGGATCTGCGAAAGCGTGAATGCATTGTTTTAATAACTTAGGGGAAATCTGATCAAAACCACAACTGTGTTTGGATTTAAAACTTCCGACTACACTAGTTATTTCCTGTGGGTTAGTTGGATATAAAAACATATAACAACTATTACGGTTTTTTGATGCTGATGTAAACCCACCTATTTTAATAGGATCCAAAGCAGCAAGTAACTTTGGAGCCATTTCAACAAAATGGTGGTTAAATTTGTCTGCTAAATTATTATTATTATCACTAGGTACTTTTGAGTTGTTTTGTTTCCCGACTGTTAAGTTTACTAAATGCCAAATACATTTTATTTTATTTGATGATTCGTTTAACTGCCTCATTAAGTGACTACTTTTAGCTGCTTTTAATTTAATCGAATATTCTGTCTTTGCCAAATGAAGGACTGGCCTAAGATTACTATTTTGCTGACAGATCGTTTCTAAAAGTTTTAGCTGATCCCTTAAATTGTACAGTTCCTGCGTAAACCAATTCGAACGTGTACATTTTTTAGTTTTACATTTAAGTAGTGGAAAATGGGACCGAAAGTAATTTTGGATAGTGTTTAAAAAAGCTAATGATTTATCTTAATTTGATCTAGATAAAACGTTGGGAACGACAATTCAGCTTATGGAGGCTAGAGGAATTAAAATATTAAAAATATATATGTATATAAATGATATTATTTTTTAAAAGTGCCGAGTAGAAGAATTTATGGAGAAAGGAAATAAAGTATTGAAAACCGTAGAAATATGTAATTCTAGAGTACCTAAGATAATAACGGACGAGAAAGAAAAGCAGTAGTTAATAGTAACTTATCAAAATAATTCTATGTTTGGTGGTCATGTGGAAAATAACAGACTAATAAAAAAGCTAAAATCGAATAAATGGAGGAATGAGATGGGAATTTTTAATGGAAAAAGATGCAAGAAATTAACGACTGCTAGTCAAATAAGCAGACATAACAGCCTTAAACCTCACAATACGAATTTAAAACAAATTTCTATTTTAAAATCTTTTTATTTACTTGCTATATTAAAAATATCTATTTCTAACAATTTTAAAGCTAATTGGTTCTCACCAAAGCCCTAAATTCCACAAAAAAAAATTAAAAATTAAAAAAAAATTTAAAAAAAATTAAAAAAAATCGCACACATTACTACAATCTTTTTCGAGGCACTTACGAGTGGAGAGGTAAGTTGCAAAATTTTTCATCAAGTTATCACGGAAAAGGATAAAATGTTAGATTTTTTCTAACGGCGCGACTGCTCCCGGGTTAAATATTGTAAATAAATTACACATCAAATTATGATCAACGAACAGAAATTAATTATTGAGGTGGTTGGCGATCAAGGCATTCGAGAAGAATTTTTACATTTAGAATTACACAATTTTGAATTACGTTTGTACTAGCATGAATTTTTAGATTTTTAACATTCAATATTTGTTTCAGGTAAATCGACATTTCTTATTATTTTCTGTAAGTATAAAAAAAATTCTTTAATTATAGAATACATATAATTTTTTCATCCCTTTTTTGCACGTATTTATATAATTCGTGTCTTCTATGGTTTATTTTTTAACCACTAGTGACCAAAGTCACTAGAATAATCACCTAATACATCTTCTTTTTCGGTTGATCATGTGGGCCCTCGAAGGTAATCCATAAATATTACCTATATTATATATTAATACGTCGCTAAAGAGTTCTAAAATCAACTGCTGTTCATATAAATGCAGATTAAAGGAATAACGTAGAAAATACAAAAAATCACCGATATAACGGTGGCAAATTTTTGAAGACATCTCAAAACGTTGTCGAGTTTTTTAGTTTTATCGAATTTTGAGTGTTTGATATCACTCACAAGTCAAAACAACAAATTTTTTTTGCAAAAAAAGGTGAAAATCAACATATTTATTGTTGTTAAACAAAAAATAAGCATAAAACAAAAAGATCTAGACAGCATTACCTCAAGGAATGTCTAAAAAAAATATATACAATATTCCAGGTAGGTCGGTCAAGTAGTTTTTGAGATACGATGTCTACAGCCTTTGAAAAAAAGCAGTTTTGACAAAAAGGCGTTTAAAGTATTGTCAACTTTTATTTTCAATTTCTCTAATAAATATGTTGATTTTCTCTCTTTTTTGCAAAAAAATTCGTTGTTTTGATTTCTGAGTGCTAGCAAACAGTCAAAATTCGATAAAACTAAAAAACTCGACAGCTCGAAAAACTCATAAGCTAATGATCTAACCATGAGTTCTGATGTCCACCGAAAATGATGTCTGATGTCATTGTTTCTTGAGGTGTCTTTAAAAGTTTGCTACCGTTGGCTTATTTTTGAATATTTTTCTTTGAATTTTTTATTGAATAATCTATGAATTGAACTCAGTATGCCTGTTTAATTTAAAAATAAAATAATTCTACCATACTTTAAAAAAATGTTCTGAAATATTGATTTCAACCCCTACGCCCCCCCCTAAGGATAGCTATAACACGATTTTGATAGGCAACCCATGCTAGAAATATTTGTCTATGTATGAAATTTAATAAAAAAAATGTTTCGTCCGGCAAGCAGATGGGTACAGATCGACCTCCTATATTCGGATCCCGTACTATAAGTCGAAATAAATACGAGCCCCTACAAGTAAAAAATCTGCAGTAAGATATGTCTTTTAAGTAGGTCGCTAGAATTAATATCACAAAAAAATCCTTTTGTGTACAATATCTCTGGCAATAAACTTGCCCGTATCTCCCGCGGTCGTTTGGTGGCACATAAATAATTTTTCGCACATTTTTTATACCCACAGGCCCAAAATAAATTACACAGACATATTCAAAGTCTCGCAGAACCTCCAAGAAGCATAAAAACGAGTCACTGTTATCAGATTACTGGTTTTCCTGAGCAACAACAGAGTAGATATTCGTGTTAGCGAAATCGATCAACGGGAAAAAAAGGGAACGGTTGGGAAAAGTGTTGTGTTTTAACAGAAAAGGCGAAAGAGGAGAGTCAGTTTACGATTGTTTTTGTTGTGTACAAGACATTTTTGGGTGAGATGCGTTGAAGTCTAGTATTTAGTATACCGGGTATACTACTATTATACAGGGTGTTTGGTAGGTCGATGGAAATTTTTTAAGGGATAATCGGGGACTCCATTTGCAAATTTTTTGCTAATAATGTATCGCTCAAACTGTTATTGAAATTTATTATCGCACATCAAAGAAATATGAAACGTAAATTACGTTTCATGGAAATAAATCACTGCTAAACAAATAGACGTCTGGCCATTTATGAAACTTTCCGAAAATAAAAATGTGTTATGAGCATGAATCACACTCGTTTCATTGGTAGGCGGACTTTGAGATTTGTTTAGCAGTGTTTTATTTTCATGAAACATGTTTCACGTTTCATGTTTCATGTTTTCCGTTTCATGTTTTTTTGGCGTGCGGCTTGCCTTAAGGTTTCCGAAATAAAGTTAAATTTGTCAATATTCGACAACCGTCTATTTCACGTTTAAAAATTATCTAGGCGTACTACATCCCTGTTTTACGAATGGAATAAAAATGTGAACCTACAACACTGACTCTTCGCATACAATTTCCATCAGCTATCGTCAGTCTCCGAACTCATAACAAACAAAAAGCAATCTACCTGCTATGCTAACAAACAATCTACCTGCTATGAAGTGGTTTATTTTGGTTTATAAACATGGTTATTGTATGCGTATGAAAGGTGCGTTTTACTGTTTTGACATCCGAATTGTGTCTGGAGTTGCATTAACAACGAAGGGTTTTTGCAATCTGAGCAAGTAATACGTAAGATATTTTGTATGTCACGGAAGTATCTCGCTTAGATAATTATTTTTAAAAATAAAATAGACGAGCAGCGTTATTTTAGAATATTGACAAATTTAACTTTATTTCGGAAACCTTAACAGTTTAAGATACATTATTAGCAAAAAATTTTGCAAATGGCGTCCCCTATTATCCCTTAAAAAATTTCCATCGACCTACCAAACACCCTGTAGATGGTAGCTTTATTGTTAAATATTGGTAGTTATTGTAGTTAAAATTAATAGTATCTACAATAATCGGATATAGTCTAGTAAAATAAAATTACACTATATGTAAATCAAAATGTAAATTCGTACAGGTTGAAACAAATTTTATATCACAGTTTAGGTGGGTACAAAAGATATTTTCAAAAAAGTATCCAAATCATACAAGGGGATCATTGTTTAAATAATTAAAAAGGGGTCATTTTGGCAAAAAAATTACTTTTTTAACTGCTGAGGTCATTTAATTACTAATGAAGGTCTATAGTAATATTTTCTGCAAAGTTGAAGAGTAAATCTATCACATAAGACTTACTAAATTAAATTTGACCCCCTATTTATTTAAATAATTATACATAAAACTTTAAAAACAAATTTGCAAAAAAGTATTTTTGGAGTTTTAAATAAGCACTATAAAATATCTTATTTTACAAGAGAAGTTGCGCTATGTTATCAGCATTAATAAAAAAAAATTGGTCCAAAAATATTTAATATTTTTTAAGATATGGAATTTGTTTATCAAATGTTACTCTATTTTCCATCGCAAAAACGCGGTTGTTGCCAAAGAAATATTCACCTGTATTAAATGTTATTATTTTTATTCTTATGTATATTTTCGATAAATGTGTTGATAAATTCAAATTTCAATTAAATTTCCTCCTAAAATGGCATTTGAAAATTATTCATGTTTGTTTATAATTTGTTTTTTTAATAACGTCACGGGTATTAAATATTTTGAAATGCCGTTTCGATAATTGGATTTCTGGGAATTTTTCACTAATTAACAAATTTTTTGTCTTTTTTTCCTCTTCTTTTTTTTTCTTGGAGTTATATTACTATGGGGCCTTTTAGGGTTAAGTTTCATTAAAAATGTCGAATCTCTAAGTTGTAGATTCTAGACCTAAAAATATTAAGATTGGTCTAAAATCACTTAAATAAAATGTGACTACTTACTGAGTTACAGGGTGTTTTATTTAAAAATTTAAAAATTATTTTTACCAAGTACTTTCAAACTATTTGACATATACTTATCATATTTGGCAGAAAGTGTGGGTACTATACACTCTACTAAATTGTGATAAATAAAAGTTTCTAGCTGCTACAGAGGCGTACGACATGGGATAGTTAATGGTTGACCCTTTCCAAATTCTACGCCACTGAGGTAATTACTATTTTAGCTAAATTTTTCGATTCTCCAATACTTTCTAAGCAAATAATATACTCTTTACTGGTAACGCTTAAGTCATTAGTTTTCGAGATATTGGACGTTAAAAATTAAACGGCATAGTTATTTTGATTGATTTGATTCATTCATTCATTTTAAGCTTCCAATATCTCTCAAACTGATGACTTTATCGATACCAATAAAGCTATTTACATACAAAGTATTGGAGATTTGAAAAATTTAGCTAAAATAGTAATTGACTCAGTGGCGTAGAATTTGGGAAGGGTCAATCATTCACTATCCCCTGTCGTACGCCTCTGGAACTAGCTAGAAGCGTTTATTAATCACAATTTAGTATGTAGGGTGTATAATAGCCACACTTTTTGGCAAGTATGATAAGGATACGTCAAATAGTATTAAAGTACTTGGTAACAATAATTTTTAAATTTTTAAATAAAACACCCTGTAACTCAGTAAGTAGACACATTTTATTTAAGAGATTTTAGTTAAATCTTAATATTTTTAGGTCTAGAATCTACAACTTAGAGATTCTATATTCTTAATAAAATTTAGCCCTAAAAGGGCCCGTAGTAATATAACTACAAGAAAAAAGAAGAAGAAAAAACGACAAAAAAATTTTGTTAATTAGTAAAAAATTACCAGGAACCCAATTATCGAAACGGAATTTCAAAATACTTAATCCCCACGACGTTATTAAAAAAAACAAATTATAAACAAATTTGAATAATTTTCAAATGCTATTTTAGGGGGGAGTTTAGTTGAAATTTAAATTTATCAATACATTTATTGAAAATAAACATAAAAATAAAAATAGTGAGATTTTAATCAGGTGAATATTTCTTTGGCAACAACCGCGTTTTTGCAATTGAAAATATATTAACATTTAATAAACAAATTCAATATCTCAAAAAATATTAAATATTTTCCAACCAATTTTTTTTTGCTTAATACTGGTAACATACCGCAACTTAATCTGTAAAACAAGATATTTTATAGTGCTTATTTAAAACGCTAAAAATAATTTTTTGCAAATTTGTTTTTAAAGTTTTATGTACAATTATTTAAATAAATAGGGGGTCAAATTTAATATAGTAAGTCTTATGTGAAAGATTTACCCCTCAACTTAGCAGAAAAAATCCCATAAACCTTCATTAATAATTGAATTACCTCAGCAGTTAAAAAAGTATTTTTTTTTGCAAAAGTGACCCCTTTTTAATTATTTAAGCAATGATCCCTTTGTATGATTTGGATACTTTCTTGAAAATATCTCTTGTACCCACCTAAACTTTGATATAAAATTTGTTTTAACCTGTACGAATTTACATTTTGACTTTTTTTTTATTTTATTAGGCTAATAAATTTCTGTAAAAAATTGGCGACTTAGGCATCAGACAACGTCGCAGGACGTTATAAACTGACAATATATTATATTTATATTTACATTTTTAGCACCATTTTCAGAGACGGAGTTATCGGTAAAATAATCTGGTAATTGTACGCAATTACCGGTAATTGTATACAATTACCATAGTCGACGGTAAATGTATGAAATTTTCTTTAAAAACCTTTTATTTCCTACTTTTACCGGTAATATTATATATTTCCCAGAGGATCTTGGTAAAAGTAAGAAATTCAAACTATAACGATCGACACACAAGTCCCTTTGTTTACCTTGTGCGTAATTAGTCTTCAGTCTGCAGTGTTGATTGAGACATCATGATATTCTGATTTGGCATGTTCTTCGTTATTTTTAATTAATAATAATGGTACTTATCTATGTTTGAAGTGTTACAACAGAAGTTAACAGAAGTTAAATTACAACAGAAGTAAAAAATCATAACTGTGTAAATCATAAAGATCTATTTGCGCCTATGAGAAACTTGCCAGAAAAAAATCTAAAAATCTCAAAAAAGGCTCAGTAGTGAAATACTGTTAAAACCAATGAATAATAATTCAAATTCATTTTTTTCTACCAAGATCACTTAACAAAATTTGTACAGTTACGGCCGTTTAAAACTAAAGGTGCAGGAGAAGTTGCATTGGTTCTTCTTGGCATATTTTGTGCCTTTGGAGCGGAGCTCAAAGTATTCCTTAAAGCGACAATGGACGAGAATTCTTCAACATAATTATGGAAGAACTTTGGATCCATTTGGAAATATTTGAAAATAGTACACGTTAAGCCAAGACACAGTCAGCTACAAGGATCTGTTAAACGTGTGAATCCTCAAAAATCAAGACATCGAAAATATGCGTGGAAAGCAACCAAACAAACAAGTGTTCAGACGGTCTTCGATTTGTACAATTCGCTAAGAACCGAGCTTACCATTCTGGCATCAAGTGCATTTCGTATGAAGTTATGTTTGAGGTTCCTTTGAAGATGCTCTATTAATTATTTCGACTGAAAATTTGGAAGAGCTGGTGGAACAAGTAGAAGAAATCCAGTCAAGCCTGATTCTGAAAAACGTGAAGGAGTAAAAGTGGATGAACCAAATGAGCTTCTAATAAAATAAGAACCAGAACAACCTGAGCAACCATCAGTGAATGAATCTAATGTGATTCTAGAAGAACCATCTTCTAATAAAATTTGAGAGAGCAAGATTTTTTGCAATTAAACGGACCCGTGCAAAAAAAGGTCTTGAAAAGCAAGCGACGAAAATGCTTAAAACATAAAACTTGAAATTTCTCCCTGTAATGTCGGTGATATGGTAAAATTAAGAGTGTCAGATGTTGACAGAAAACGAAGTGATTCTAGAAATGTTTAAGCTGTTATGAGTGTCCAAAATGAATTATAGAATTGGATACTTAAGAAGGGCTATTGCCACAGTTGGGTGAGCAAGGCTATCAGCGATGTGCTTGCAAAAGTAAATGTAAAACAGATGTGTAAATATAAAAAAATGGAAAGTTGTGTAATTCCAAGTGCCATGAGAGTTTTCCATGTCACAACAAATAGTCAGTAAGTAAGTATTATTATGAATTCGGGCAAAAAACTCAATTCAGCTTAACAAAATGTCTCTTCTATTGTTAAATCAAAAATAATCAGTTCTAGAATACTGTAATATGTACAGTTTTGTTTGTAGGTAGGTTAACACAAAATGTTAATTTGGTAAAGAAAACACTTCAAAGATAGGTAAGTAACTTTATTGTTAATAAAAAACAGGAAGGATATGCCAAATCAATATTGAAACAATTTTGATTCTCAGTTAACACTACACACTGAAGACTGATTATGTACGAGGTAAGCAAAGGCATTACGCTCGAGTGTCGATTGTTATGATTCGAATTTCTTACTTTTACCAACATCCTCTGGGAATTACCGGCAAAAGAAGGAAATAAAGGGTTTTAAAAGAAAATTTCCTACATTTACCGTCGACTCTGGTAATTGTATACAATTACCAGTAATTGTGTACAATTACCAGATTATCTACTTTTGCCGTTTTTCGCATATTTTTATGCTCTACTTTATCTATTTATTTAGATTGATTAGCAAATTCTTAATTTAATTGATTATTCAATTATTTTATTTACTGCCTATGTAAAAAACACAACTAAATTCAAATTAAATTTTCCAATCAATTTTATTCTCAGGGCTAATTTTGTATTTGATACAATACCTGTGATCTGTGGCTTCTAGTATTTCTAGTTGCTTACTTCTTCCAGGGTGGAAACAGGGACATTGAAAACACTCAAAATCATATAAATTTAATCTATTGTTTTTATCAAATAAGCCGTGTACATATGATAAAAAAATACTAAAATTTAACTTTGTTGCAACAATTTCTAACTTATTAAATTAAACTCTAATTCTGATATCTCCTTGTTTTGACAAAAAAAATATTATTTAATCAATTTTTTATTTACTCATATTAAATTTAATAAATTTTACTTTTCTTCTTTTGAATTGATTTCTCAAATATGAAATGACTAACTGCGTTTAAAACAAAATGTTCAATAAACAAATAAACAAACATGGTTTTGATATAAACAAATCTTCTCCATTCCGACAAATGATTTGACTAACCTTTTTTTTTCTTCACTCCCTCGTTTTCTGGGTTGCGCCGTCCTTGATTTCCCCAACACGTACTCTCTGGATGTTGCGAAAAAGTCCCTCACGTCAAAACTGCTTCCAAGAAAAAACACACGAGACTTGCTCGAATTCTATTACTCAGTTTTCCTTGCTCGATATCTTGTGCACAAACGGATAATAATCAGCGACTCGTTCTAGACAAAACAAAGGAATCTACCTCGGACCAGGAAAATTAACTCTTCAACCGGTCGACAATTTGATTTCAACTTGATTCTGCTCGCAAAGGCTGATCACACCACTCTACACTGATTACACACTTTTTTTTAAAAACTCAACTGCCTTCTATCGATGTTCATTACAGAGTGCCGTTTATTTCTCTCTCAAATCCAGACTCCAACATTCATTACCCCTTCTCCCGATATTTTCCATCCAATAAACAACAACTTCTCTCAAACCATTTATTTCTTAAGAAACCAAATATTCTTCCACATAACTTTTCCAATTTGTCAAATTTCAAGAAATATCATAATTAGTTCTTTTCTACTTTCTACTTGTACATCTAAAAACTAATACAATTTGTTTACCAAATTAAAAACCTTCCCGGAAAGATCTAAAAAACGTCATTGTTCCCGTCAACGCTCTGTCCACTTTCTAATCACCGAATTGTTTGTTAATGTTCCGTCCATTTCGTCGAATCATTATCACTAATCGTTTACATTTTTCCGAAACACTTGTTTAATAGCAAAATTAAATTCTATACAATTTTGGTCATATACAGGGTGATAAAAAACTATGATCTTATGGGTTTTGATATAAATTTAATTTTTTTTGAATTAAAAAAAAAACAATTCTACAACAATATATATTAGTAAATTAAAAATATTCTACAAAACAAACTACTTTCTGTATAGTGTAGTCCACTGTATCACTCTGTGTAGCTGTAGCATTCTCTGTAACATTCGCTTAATATGTGTAAAGACCTTGTGACACATTTTTATCGCAAAAACTGACAGTTATTTCTCTTAGAACTTATCTAGTTACCGTTTTCTCTACACACACGAAACTTTGGCGCCATAATTTATTTTCAATCAAGAACAGCAAAACCATTTTGTCTTGACCATGAAAACGCCGAAATCTCTCTAGCAATAAGAGGCAAGAGGTTGGGTGGTAAATGGTAGTGGTAAGGAGAAAGCACCTCGACAACCAATTTGTTTCTGGATAACCACCGATAACCCAATAATATTAGTTGTCGTCACTCGATGTGCTTTTAGCGCTTTGAGATTGTGTTATCGAAACAGAACCGAAATGGCCCTTTTTAAAATGTTGAGTACATAATAGTATTCTCTACGGAAAATAGCATTTCCATTGAAAATGCCAGTGGAAATACATCCAAAAAATTTAAATAAAACAGATGATGCCCTTCTTCTTCTTAAGGTGCCGAGACCGCTTTTCAATCGTAGGCTCTGATGTTGCCCAGCACGAAATAGTTCAGTGCTACTTGTCCCAAACCATTGACATAGGATTTTATGCCAAGGAGTTGTACGGCGGCCCACACTTCTTTTCCCATTATTTTACCGTGCATGACAAGATGAAGTATGTCATATTTTTCTGGGTGACGCATTATATGACCAAAGTATTCGGGTCATTCCATTTAAAATCACTCAGTTTTGGAGCAAAAAAATTTTGGACCTCCGATTTGTCTGAAAATTGGTATATAGCTTCTGCGGGACGTAAAAATAAGATATTTAAGGTCAAAAAATCTTCTTCTTTTTTTCTCAAAATGTTATTTTATGCGATTTTACAGTGATTTGGTGTTTATTTATACAAATTTGCATTTTCTATCCTAAAGTATCAATGGAAAACATAATATTTTAATAGAAGGGACTCAAAAATGTCATTATATGGCATTATAACAAGTTACTTTGATTCAAAACAAGCTTTTGATCAAATTTTATAGTGTAGAAAACGTTAAAATACCGTTTTTTACATTTTCCTCCATTCCCAAAATACATCATCATCGATTTGGCTGAAAATTTGCCCACATATAGACAAAACATAGGACTTTAAGTGGTGAGAAGGATTTGAATTATATTACAATACCAACAAAGTTACATGCAATATTATAGTCAAAAATATAGGCGTCTACTGTAAGTACAATTAACTCAAAAATATCGACCTCACGACAAAAATTGTTAAAAAGAAATTGTAATAAGTATAAATAAGATTTATTTGGAACAATTTCAGTTCCTACCATTTTTGTCGAAAAGTTAAAAATGGCGGAGATATTGAGCAAAACAGGTTCTCCTATAAAATCAAGATGGCGGCTAACGTAACGGAGGAATTCATTCGTGATTTTAAATTTAGGCTACTATTGACTCCCCTAAAGATCAGAAAAATAAAATTTTGGGCAGCTCCGCATTCAAGGTCAAATGCTATCCCGACTGGACTAATATATACTTTTGACTCTGATATTACTGCATGTAACTTTTTTGGTATTGTAATATAATTCAAATCCTTCTAACTACTTAAAGTCCTATCTTTTGGCTATCTGTGGGCAAATTTTCAGCCAAATCGATGATGATGTATTTTGGGAATGGAGGAAAATGTAAAAACGGTATTTTAACGTTTTTTACACTATAAAATTTGATCAAAAACTTGTTTTGATTCAAAATAACTTGTTATAATGCCATATAATGACATTTTTGAGTCCTTTCTATTAAAATATTATGTTTTTCATTGATACTTTACGAGAGAAAATGGAAATTTGTTTAAATAAACACCAAATCACTGTAAAATCGCATAAAATAACATTTTGAGAAAAAAAGAAGAAGAAGATTTTTTGACCTTAAATATCTTATTTTTACGTCCCTCAGAAGCTATATACCAATTTTCAGACAAATCGGAGATCCAAAATTTTTTGCCTGAGTGATTTTACATGGAATGTACCATTCCAATTTACGCCTTTTAACCGTGTTCACTACTTCACAATTTTTGTTGATGATGCCCAAAGACTCCCAACTGCACAGAAACCAACTCTACAGAAAAGACATATAAATTAAATTAGCAAATAAGTCCCCGCCCGCTCGCGTGTGCTCAGAAGCAATCACAAGGAGCGCTGCAAAATATTAAAGAAGAGCATATAGTTACCTATTTCTGATACTGTAATGGGTAAAAGTACTTGAGGTCCCTGATTTACGTGCGTGTTATTCGTGTTGGGAAATTTTCTTGTGATCTTTGGTTGGTATAGAGGTCTTTATAGAACTCTGTAGTTATTTTTAGAATGTCCTGTTTATTCTCTTGTTACCTCTCAGTCTACGTCTCTCAGCTTGTATATTTCTTTGCATCAGTTTTCTTCTTAATAACCTGTGTCCTCTTATACCCTTTGAATAATTAGAGTAATTAGATTAGTATTACATCTTCTTAGATATGTCCTAATTTTTGCTGAACAATTCTATTAAGTTTTCTAATTTGAGATTATAGAGGCCTAAGTTAGTCCTTTACATAGAAACGGTTACGGAGGCCTAAGTTAAGTATCTTTCCTCAAAAGACATTCTCCTTATTATACGTGTAAGAGTAAATAGACAAGAGACAAATGAATGAATCGTTTTTTCTGTCAATGCGTTTTAGAAATTCTTTAAAAACATGATAACAACTAAACATTTTCTGGCATTTTTACTTCATTAATTTTAATTATTGTATGTCCAGTGTTACAGATTCCTTTAGCTAATAATACGTTTCTCTCATCTTTAAACATGTCGTCTACATAACTATATCTTTTTGTTCCATGTCAATTGTGGATATGCCATTTCTATCCACTACTTTACCTGATAATCTAGGTTTGTAGATTTCTGCATATTGAGAGTTTTATGAAGGTTATAAGAGTCGATTCTTTGCTTCAATATTTCGATTTTCTCACACTGTTCGCTCATTTATTTATTTTTGTAGACAAGAGTTCTTTATTTTTTTGTCAATTTTCATGTACCCCACCATGTTCTCATCTGTCATACTCCTTGTGTGCGTTTTATTAATCTTGTATACTCTATATATTGTTGTGTTTCGTATTTCTTTTGCATATCTTTAACTATCCTTGAACTATAGTGTTCTCTTTCAGTTGTTTTGATTGGTTTTAATTTGAAACGAAATTTGCCCACCTCTGAATAGTGATCCAATCGTATTATTTGAGTAAACAAGAGTTTAGCAGGTAATTTAAAGAAAGTGGTAATGACTACATGTTCTCTTTACATAGCTAATATGTTTAATACTTCCCCTGTTTAATTTTTTTCACACAGTTCCAATGGTCCTCTGCCCTGGCCACTTCTTTCAATTTCAACCATTGTATAAAACTCTTACACAACTCGTACACAAAATTGGTCCCAGGTCATCATGGAATTTTCTATATCTTGTTCGATCTATCAGCTGTTGGAGCATCGGTAATGGATCACATCTAAGTGACTAACTTATACAGTCGAACCCGCTTATTGGAATAGCCTTCGTGCCAACCAAAGTATTTCTAGATCCGGAATATTCTAATAATAGATCATTGGTAGCTAGTAAAAACGTTTCGGGACATCAAATTTCTATTCCTTAAAGCGGGATATTCTTACAACCGGTATTCTAATAAGCGGGTTCGACTGTATCTCTATTAATTCATGTCATTGCTTTGATGGCGTTATATACAGTGAGGACGTTTGGGTTGAAATTAATTAATTTTTCACGAATGGGCGATTTTGGAAATAAATCCTGAAACAGATTGATTTTTATTTTTAAATAGCCCATCCATGAAAAAAAAATTATTTCAACCCAAACTTCCTCACTGTATATTTCCCGCTTTGTACATAGGTTTAATATTCCATGTACATGTATTTATTATCCCCCATATATTCTGTAGTTTGCATTCTGTATTAGTTTCTAATAGACCGCTATACATTTTAAATAGAAATCAATTTTTCGTTCTTTGTACTTTCTTTATGTCACTGCTTGGTAACAAATATCAAGTAAATTCCATGCTATTTTCGAAATTTTTTCCAGAAATATGAGCAATGACTTACAACAAAATTTTGGACAGTTTTGTGGTTTGAAAGTAGTTAGGATTTTTAAATGTCAAGTTCTAAAAATTGTAGAATAGAAATGAATTGCAGTGACGAGGAGTTACAATTTTTTTATTTGTTTATCGTAAATAAAATATTGTATGAAACTGGGCGTGAAGTACTTTTTGCAAACTTACGCGATGTATAGCACTCGCTCCGTTGTCGCTCGTGCTCTAAAAATCGCGTGCGTTCGCAAAAAGCATACTTCACGAACTGTTTCATAAATAACTATTATAAAACAAGGCACCGTTAAATAAACATTTGTCAGATATAAAACTGTTACAGTTAATTAATACATTTGTGCATTTCCATTGCAGTTTTTATCGACGATTGAACTCAATCTTCAGGAGCATCTTCGAGATGTTTCAAAATAGAATATATTTGTAATTGAAGTAAACAAGTAGATGTTTGATAAACATCTAATGGCGAATTCTAATTACTGAAAAGTGTAATACCAATCTAACCCGGTCCTTTACTTTGTGGCTTTGGTTGATTCCAATCAGCACACGGCGTTAAAGGAGTGGGATGGGGGCTGAAGGAATAAATCACCCCTCCTTGTCTATGTAACAGCCTAGAAGCCGATTACAGCACGAGCATTCGGTGTCGCGGTATCTAAGGTCACAATTTACAATGATAATTATAATTCTGCGGATGTAACTAATGAGGAGTGGAGAGAAACTTCGACCGATGTTAGTCATCCGAGGATTAATATTTATGAAGACAGCGCCAGTGTATGAGTTATGGAATTAATACACATCTGTAGATTTTGATTGTATACGGATGTCACTTCATAATAATCTATACTTCAAGTCTTCTAATAATTATGTAAAAGTGACAATTTTTCTCCACATTCCTCTATACATAACGTCGATTTTTGATTTCAATTTTACTTAAATCTCAAATATCCTATTAATATCCAGAAAGATATTATAGTATAGTATAGTTGATCCAAAAGATGGCATAACCCAGACATCCAAAGTGAAAGTTATCCTTCAACACCAAATTATTCTATATGGTCCACACAATGTCCAGAAAAAAGTCACACCATTTTGAGCGTCGGGTTTGGGGGGGAGAGGGGGGAAAATTCGGTAAATTCGTAGTTTTTTAAGTTTTTCGCCAATACTTCTAAAACTATGCGGTTTAGCATGAACAACCCTCTATACAAAATTGTTCTACATTAAATTTGAAATAAAAAAGGCCCTACGCATAATCTTTCTAAAATGAATGGTTCCAAAGTTACGGAGGTAGTATAGTATAACTAGTCCAAAAAAAAGGCCTAACCCAAACATCCAAAGTAAAAGTTTCAACACTAAAATGTTTTATATGGTCCACATATTGTTCAGTAAAAAGTTACACCATTTTGAGCGTGCGGTTTGGGAGGGAGATGGGAGAGAAGCCGGTAAATTAGTAGTTTTTTTTAAGTTTTTCGTCAATATTTCTAAAACTATGCTTTAGCGTAAACAATGTTATACAAAAATGTTCTACATGAAATTTAAAACAAAAAATGTTCCATACATAATTGTTATAAAGTCAACGGTTCCAGAGTTACGGAGGGTGAAAAGTCGAGGTTTTCGATACTTTTTATATTTTTTGGGCAATATTTATGATATAACTATACTAAAAACCCAGACATCCAAAGTGAAAGTTATCCTCCAACACCAAATTGTTCTATATGGTCCACATAATGTTCAGAAAAAGGTCAAACCATTTTGAGCGTCGGGTTTGGGGAAGGGAGAGGGGGGAGAAATCGGTAAATATAAAAGTATCGAAAACCTCCACTTTTCACCCTCCGTAACTCTGGAACCGTTGATTTTATAACAATTATGTATAAAACCTTTTTTGTTTTGAATTTTATGTAGAACATTTTTCTATAAAACATGCCTTACGCTAAACCATAGTTTTAGAAATATTGACCAAAAACTTAAAAAAACTACTAATTTACCGACTTCTCCCCCATCTCCCCCCCAAACCGGACGCTAGAAATGGTGTAACTTTGGTGTTGAAGGAAAACTTTTACTTTGGATGTCTGGGTTAGGCCTTTTTTTGGACCAATTATACTATATTACCGCCGTAACTTTGGAACCGTTCATTTTAGAAGTTTTATGCATAGGGCCTTTTTTATTTCAAATTTAATGTAGAACAATTTTGTGTAGAAGGTTCTTCATGCTAAACTGCTTAGTTTTAGAAATATTGACGAAAAACATAAAAAACTACGAATTTGCAGATTTCTCCCCCCTCCCCCCCCCCCAAACCCGACGCTCAAAATGGTGTGACTTTTTTCTGAACATTATGTGGACCATATAGAACAATTTGGTGTTGGAGGATAACTTTCACTTTGGATGTCTGGGTTTGGGTCTAACTATACCATACTATTACTATTTGCTGATACTCATCCATCTATTCCAAAAATTAGACATAATTAGCTCAGTGTAGAAAATATCCCAGTGTATACCAACTCATGAAAAAGAACAATATAGGGTACTATGTAAACTTGAATTGGAAAAGTCTAATAAAATTGAACAGAACATCAGCAAAGAGGAAATGAAAGCTTTAAAAACTTAAAAAAATGATGACCCCATAACAATCCTACCAGCGGATAAAGGAAATGCAACTGTAATAATGGATAAAATACAATATGAGGACAAAATTACAGATCTAATAACAAATGGACCTTATACCAAATTAACGAAGAATCCAACAAAGACACTGGAAAACAAGATATATAAAACTTTATTCAAATTTAAAAATGATTTAATATACTATCAAAGAAAATTAATAACACCTCATTACAGTAAGACACCACATTTCTATGGAGTGCCGAAAATTCATAAAACGGACATACCACTTAGATCCATTTGTAGTACCATCAATTCTCCTTGTAGTGAACTATCAAAATTTTTACTAAACATTATAAAACCATTTGCTAATAATAATGACACATTTATAAAACATACACAACATTTTTTAAACAAATTATCAAATATTGAATTTAATCCAAATAATATTTTAGTAAGTTTTGACATAAACAGTTTATTTACAAATGTGCCAATAGATAAAACTTTAAAAATTATCAAAACGAAATTAGAGAATGATATACATTGACAACTAGGACAAGACTAAAATGTATCAGCTATAATGGAGTTATTGACATTACATGTACTAATAATACCTATTTTCAACTAAATAATGAATTCTATAAACAAAATTTTGGTCTAGCAATGGGCTCTTCTTTATCTCCATTATAGGCTAATATATTTATGGAGGATTTCGAAACTAATATCATTTCTAAACAAAATATAAAAACCACAGTAAGGTGGAGATATGTAGATGATGTGTTTTCAATATGGGCTCATAGATCAAAATTGTTGGATACATTCCTAAATATTATAAACGATCAAGAAGAGACAATAACATTTACAATGGAAAAGGAATATAATAACACCCTACCTTTCTTCGATGTTATAGTCTCAAAGAAGGATACTGGATATGAGACTCAAGTGTATAGAAAACCAACACATACCAACAGATATCTTAATTAAAAATCCAATCACAACATCAACATTAAAAAGGGAATCATTAAATCCTTATATGATAGAGCCAAAATTACTTGTTCTAACGAAAATTCATGCTTTGAAGAAAAACAATTATTAACATCTATTTTATCAAAAAAATTATTATTCTTTATCGTTTATAAATATGGAATTGTCAAGATTGGATCGAATGGAACAGAACAACTTAGAACGGGATCCTGTAGCATTCACAAGAAATAATATGAGGAAGATATCATTACCATAATATATAAAAGTACTATCTGATAAACTTAAAACAATAGGAAATATAATCAACATTTCAACAACATTCAAAACAACAAACACGTTGAGATCTATTTTATCTAAAACTAAACCTAACAGTGAACAAGAAAGAACAAAGAATTGTATTTATAAAATACCTTGTGAATGCGAACAATTTTATTTAGGTCAAACATCAAGACCATTAAACGTTAGAATAAATGAACATCAGTCTTATACTTATTAAAAATAGAGAATTTGATAGATCTCAAAAATGTCAACACGCATGGGATAATGAACATAGAGTTCAGTGAACAGATCCAAGTATAGTCCTGAAAGAAACAGATAGTAAAACGAGAAAAATCAAAGAAGCGGCCTTAATTATGCTAAATGAAACCAATTGTGTCGCAAATTCCTCGGTAGAATGCAGTAGGATATGGTTATCCATACTAAAAGAGGAAGTCAATAGAAACAAAATACCAGGATTAGTAAGTCAATAACATATCGAGTGTACAACAACTAGTTATTTACTATGGAATCTCTATGCCTATGGAATGCCTGGTTAGAAATGACTGAGTCGATGATAAGTTGTTCTTTGCAACTAATGGAACTCTTAGCGCATCGTTTCTGTTGAGGCTCTATGATATTGTTTAGAGCACAGTGTTGGTAGATACGTCGGGTTACACAGGATGTGACCAATTTATACAAAGTTGGAAGACAAGTAATTGGGCGGTACTTGGCTGGATCTTGGGTGTTATTTTGATCCTTTGGTATTAAATAAATGGTTCCCTGAGTTAGAAATGACGATATTTCCTGTGGATTAGAAATAACATGATTAAATTATGTTGATAAGCACTCATGCAGAAAAAAGAAGTTTTCTAACTTAGAAAATGAACAAAGAAAAATAAGATGATAGAGAGAGGAAACTCATATGGGAAAAATACATCAAAAATCTCTTTGCAGACGAGAGGCCTGAGATAGAAGTCGTTCAGGAACAAGTGATAGATATTAACAACCTATCTGGTCCCGAGATCACAATTGAAGAAATTACTAGAGCAATAAATACCTCGAAAGACGGGAAAGCAGTTGGACCTGATCAAATTCCTGTTAAGTTACTCAGATTGTTAGATGAAGAGGGAATTACGATACTATAAAGATTTTTCAACCAAATTTATAAAAAAGGAAAATTCCCTGTCCAATGGCTTGTATCTATCTTTATCCCTTTGCCAAAAAAGAACAACGCAACAAAGTGTCAAGAGCACCGACTGATAAGTCTAATGAGCCATTCTTTAAAAATATTCCTCAAAGTTCTTCACTACAGAATCTCCACAAAATACGATAAGGTTATTGGTTGCTCACAATTTGGATTTCGAAAAGGTCTGGGTACCAGGGAAGCACTAGTTGCAACCCAAGTGCTAGCTCAGAACTGCTACGATCAAAGGAAAGATGTAATGATGTGTTTTATACATTATGAAAAAGCCTTCGATCGAGAACAACACCATAAACTCGTACATATACTAAAACAACTCGACATAGATCAAAAAGACATTCGTTGCATAGAGGCCCTTTACTGGAATCAAACAGCTGTCGTCAAGGTGGATAATGAAACAATGCAAGCTCAAAAAATTCTCAGAGGTGTTAGACAGGGATGCATTCTCTCCCCACTACTGTTCAATCTATATTCAGAAAGTATCTTCCAGGGAGCTCTTGAGGAATGCGAAAGTGGCATCAAAGTAAATGGTACTTGGGTCAATAATATACGATATGCGGATGACTCGGTCTAAATAGCAGACAATATAGAAGACCTCCAAAACCTTCTTAATAAAATTGGAGAGCATAGCGAGAACATGGGACTTAGCATCAACATAAAAAAGACGAAGTTCCTTATAATCAGCCGTCAATTATGTCAACATCAAAATTAAAGACTAGCATAATATGACAACCAAGATGTAAAGCGCGTAAGAAAGTTTAAGTACCTGGGAACCTGGCTATGTGAAGACTGGATGTCGGATATATGGAAACTAAATGTCGGATAGAAAGAGCCAGGAGTGCATTCATCAAATTCAGAAACGTCTTTACGAACTCTGATTTTGACCTAAACCTAAGACTAAGATTCACAAAATGCTATATTTGTTCGGTGCTCCTATATAGCATGGAAGGATGGACTTTAAAAATAAACACAATGAATAAGCTAGAGGCATTTGAGATGTGGATCTATCGACGAATCCTTAAAGTTCCCTGGACCGCAAGAATAACAAATGAAGAAATCCTGAGAAGGATTGGTACAGAACGACAACTGATGTGCACAATTAAACAGAGAAAAACAGCATACCTGGGGCACCTAATTAGAAATGAAATATATCAGTTTCTGCAAATATTAATTGAAGAAAAGATCGAAGGAAGAAGAGGAGTGGGCAGGAAGAAAATGTCATGGCTCCGTAATGTCAAACAATGGACAGGACTAAAAAATATAGGAGACCTAATACATACTGCAAGGGATAGAGAAAAATGGTCAAACGTGATCGAGAACATCCATTAGTGGATTGCATAAGAAGAAGAAGAAGCACTCATGAATACACCAAATCTTTTTAAGCCAGAAGTTCTCAACTCCGTCTGGTCCAGGGGATTTCCAGTTATGAAGCTCTTTGATGACATTTGAGACCTCTTCAATCGTGAATGGTTCGTAGTTAGCAGTAACGTAGTGGTGACAGTTATGCGTCGTATCTTCTATCCAGCCAGCATTGTTGTTAAAAGCAGCTTATTATTTATTATTAATTTGTTATTATTTATTATAAATTTATTATTATTTATTATTAACCTATTATAATTTACTATTATTCAATTTATTATTAATTTAATTTATATAAAAAATTTATTTTAAAGAATAAAACATCCTGCTATACATGTTTTTTTCCAATAAATGAAAATGGCGAAAAGGGATAACAAAGTGAACATCTCTAACGAAATATTTTACAATAATTAAAAGCCATACGAACGGTAGTTACTGTTACGTTACGATTTAGAAATAAAATAAATTAAATTCAGATGATAAAATGCAGGAGATTTCCGCTTTAGTTTTATATTTTATTTTTCGTGCTCTGGATTGCGCTTCACTTACTGGAATGTGTGTTTTATATCTTGTATTAAATGAAAGTTTTATATTTTATTATTAAGCTGTTCTTTTCTGAAATTAATGGCAAATATGAAATTGAAAAATCGAATAAAATATTTCTAATTCTATCTCTGATTAAATTTTTAGATATTTTTATTTAGAAGACATTCTCTAAAACCGCCAAAATGGACCACTACATTTAATTTAGGGCTTCTAAACATGGCGAAATAAGAAAATACATACAAACATTGGATAACAAGGGAAACCTTGGAATTAGTGCAAAAACAAGACATGCAATATGCCACAAAAACAGGAAACGATATTATAGAAATAGACTAGCTAAGTAGGAAAATGAAATGCATGTGCATCATCGTTGAACGATAAGGGGCTATCCTAGTGTAAAAGTACGAAATTCATATACTTTTTTAGGAATTTCTAAAATAAAAAGTGGCCCCACTGCTGCAGTGATTGGAACTAATAGAGATCCTGAAACATAAAATTTCAAAGTGATTATTGAAATATAAGTTATTTCCTATACCATCAACTAGGATTTTTGAAAAATATTAAAATTTGGAAAAATGACGAAGTGTTGATTTTTTTTTTAAATTAGCTAAAATATTTTTAGTTTCAAAAACCGCCAAATTGACATTTTTTATCCGATCAAAAAATCCCTAGTTGATGGTATAAAAAATAACTTATGTTTCAATAATAACTTTGAAATTTTATGTTTCAGGATCTCTATTAGTCCCAATCACTGCAGCAGTGGAGCTATGTTTTTATTTTCACGGTGCCATTAGATGACGCATAAATCGTTTACACTTGTAAAACATTGTTTTACAAGTACTTCTTTTTATAATAAATGCTCATGCAAATTTTCAAAACAAATGGTACACAACTTTTTATTTTAGAAATATCCAAAGAAGTATATGAATTTCGTACTTTTACACTAGGATAGCCCCTTAAGCAGTGAATAAATAAACATGAGCAAATATTTTCGAAAGTTGTTGGTAGACAATATGGATGCTGCTAGTGGATACAATCAAAATATTGGAAAAATAAATAATAAAGATTCATTTTCCCTCAACGAGTCTGAGTTAACCTACAGTGGAGACAGTTTTCCAAGCGTAAGTAATATGGACATAGTTAGTTATTTAGGATTTTATAGGACATTTTATAGCATTTATCTATTGTTTTTATCTCTCAGATCATAACTTATTTAGTTCAGTGTTATGCTTAAGATGTAGCACTTATGGTAACCGATAAAACTGAACTTTATCACGATTACTTCGCGTTCCAAACTTCAATACACAGCAGAAATGAGACATATTATTATCTTTTTAAACTAATTCTTTCAGTAAAAATGTTAAGTTAATCCTTGCACAAAACAAATTTACAAAGAAACGTAACTAAAATTATCTAAAACACATTAAGAACTAACAGAATAATATTTATGTTTCCCTCCCAGCTAGCAGCCATATTGATTTCATTTTGACATGATGTTGGAATGCCCTATAAAAGCAAAACTAAATTCAAAAATAAACCTGTCCAGGCATGCATTTCTTTGTAATATGTCGTATTCATGAAATATTGGCGGGCCATTTTCAAATGAACACAGTGTATATGTTACCGCCCAAACCCGATTTTAGGACAAACTAGTTTGTCCTATCGCGCGTAGGCTAAACTAGTTTGTCCTAGGCCAAACTAGTTTATCCTGATATAAATACACACACTTCAGGCCAAACTAGTTTATCCTGATATAAGGACGTACACTTCAGGCCAAACTAGTTTATCCTGAAGTGTATATTGTTATATCAGGATAAACTAGTTTACCTCAGTCTAAACCAAATTAATCTAGTCGAAAGTACATAATTAATTACAGATTGGTTGCTGATTTAAATGTAAGTTTAGACGACACTATTAACAGTTGTAAGACTTTCTAAGTATTTAGGGTAAATGATAAACCGAGGTGGCACTTGTATGAAATATATAGAAATGAAAATACTACGGGGAAAACAAGCCACGAACGCACTCTATGGGGTGATAATATGGGAGAACACTCTAACTTAAGAAAACAAAAAAGGATTTTTCAGGGCATAGTGCTGAATATTACCCTACAAGAGCGGAAAAGTGGCCAGTGACAAAAATAATACGAAATAAAATACGAACAGTTGAATTGGAGTTTATGAGAAGGTGTTTACAAATTACCAGGTAGGATAGAATATGAACAGAGTAAATATGAAACAGAATAGAAGTAGAATGCTCAATTACAAAAAAGTTGTGGTAGTAAAAATAGAGCCCTGAAACGGTACGGGCATGTACAAAGAATGCCGGAGCACAGGTGGCCGAAAACATTACTGGACTGGGACTCACGGGGAGGAAGACCAGCTGTGAGATGGAAAACTCACATAGGAAATGCTATGATAGATAGAGACCTCAGAGATGGCGACTGTGAGAATAGAGTGCTATGGAAGACGAAAACGGCAAACTCATAATGGGAAAAAGCCAAGAAGAAGAAAGTAATTCAGTGAACTAGTACGGCTTAATATAAATAGTAAATTGAATAACATACTTTGTTCTTGAGAAAATAATCATTTTTATTAAAATTATAATTATTCGTAACAAACAAACAATAATATTGAGTTATATTCGCGGTCGGACGGATAGACAGCCTAGGTCAAATTTCTTACCTTTAGTACCATCCTTGGATTATAAGCTTTCAGTTGACACCTCATTTGTCAATCTACCTGGTATAATGACGAGGAGTTGAGTTCACGGACAGACAGACAGACGGACGTGGATAATTCAACGTTTTCACATTTTTTCAAAATTGGTGAAAATAATATTAATTCGTACTCGGTTTTATTCGTAAGTGTATTTTTTCTTTTAATTTTTGGAGAAATCATCATCCTTTTATTTATTATTTTTTATATTCTTTAATTATTATACAAAAATATATTGATTTATAATATTATATGATATAATATATCGATGTATAATTTTTTTTGCCATCCCTCTTGGGACGTGATTTGGGAATTCCCCGCATGTAAAAGTCCTTACATGTTCGCTAAATTACTTTCGACTCGGCTAAATTGGTTTAGACCAGGCCGTACTAGTTTATCCTGAAGTGTGAGTCTTTATCATATCAGGATAAAATAGTTTGGCCTGAAGTGTGTGTATTCTTATCAGGATGAACTAGTTTGGCCTAGGATAAACTAGTTTGTCCTACTCGCGATAGGACAAACTAGTTTGGCCTAGGCCATACTAGTTTATCTTAACGCGCTTAGGACAAACTAGTTTGGCCTAGGCCAAACTAGTTTGTCCTGAAATGGGTTTGCCCGGTAACATAATATATACTTGAAGCTCTTTTTTAATATTTTTTTTATATGTTGTTTTCAAGGTAACTGAGACATTTACAGAAATATTGAATACACTATTATGATTTGCTGATAATTTTTGCTTTCAGTCTGTACCGCAGCGCCGTACACAAAGCGATGATGTGGAGAAACTAGAGCATAAAGCACTACTTCTTCTTATTGACTTCTCTTAATAACTGCTGCAAACCAGCGGCACAGTGTTTCTAGATACAATTGTTTGAATTTGAAACAAAAAGGAATTTTAGCTTCTACTTTGGCAATCAAACGAGTCAAAAGAGTAGGAATTCAAAGGAATTCGTTGCTATTGTTGCAGTACAATCCGTTGAGCGATATACAGGATGTTATAATAGCATTTCTGGATTGTTAATAGTGCAATATTTGTTGAGATTATTTGAATTTAAAATAGTTAATTTCCTAACTAATGCGGAAGGTGATACTTTCCCGAATATATTATCGTTGATTGATAAATATACAGTATATACCAGTATATTAATAGTTAATAATTACTTACTTACTTAAGCCGTCCTCTTGTACCTTACGGTGTCGAGGTAAGTGGAGAAATCAGACGTCTCCATGCCTGTTGGTCAGTAGCTAGTCTTTCTACTTCTCTCCACCCAATATTGTTTTTTTTTCGCAAGCCTTTTCAATATTTGCGTTCCACGTCCTTGCTGGCCTGTCTCTTCGTCGTTTGTTGTCGGATGCCGCTTTCCATACCCTCTTTACAGTTCTACCTTCACTCATTCTCGCCATATATCCGAACCACGATAAGTGTTTCGTTTCAAGTCTGTCTAAGGTCCTTCCAATACCGCACCTTTCACGTATGTCTTCATTTCTTATAAGATCACGTCTGGTCACACCGGATACCGCACGGAGATATTTCGCATGCTTGAATTTTACTCAAGTTCAAGTTAATAATTAATTAATAAAAAAATGAATGGGTTGCATGTGTGAGTCCATACTATTGTAGTAAAGAAAAGAGAGACGTTCTCACAAACAATTTATTTTACAACTGACGACCGGCTTCGCTGTCTACAATATTCACAGCATCTTCAGGTCACGGTAAAAGTAAAATTAAATGCTACAAATAACAAAAAATCAGAGTTAGTTAAGTGGTCTGGTTGAAATCAAAGGGTAATGATCAAGCCAATATTAAAGTATATATATTTATGCATACATATAAATACTAACATGTACGTAAATATGGTTTACAACCCTCACACTCACATACATGCACGCATTCAAATGTAGTGGCAACAAAAGTATGTTAAGTATAAGTATAAAATATACACTTACTTTCCGGTATAAGGGAAGAATATAGTAAGTATTCAATATCATACTTTTTCTGTATATTATGCTAAAGGGAGAGTTGGTAGAGGGACAGATTTGAATGTAATGCATTAACAAAACCAAAATAATTGGCAGGACCTTGAGGGGTTTAGTAAGGAAACACGACATTAAACAGTGAAACCAAAAAAATTGTTAGTATATATAAAGTGATGTTATTTTTATATTTTTAATTAATAGTGTATATTTTAATTTAGTTGGGATTATGAGATGTTGTTCTGGATGTTCAAGAACTAATAGATGTAAGATTGGTTGTGCAATTTTCCTAAACCAGAATTGGTCAGTTGTGTATTAGTTGTGGTGTGATTGTGAAAATATTTTAATTTGATTTGTTGGAGATATTGAAATTAAATTGAACAATAGTAATTAGGTAAAAATTTGCTAATTTTTTTTTAATATTAAAAGTGTCAAACAATAAAAAATAAAAATAATAAAACTAATAAAAAATAAAAATTAAATTTATTGTTTTTTTTATTGTTTGACACTTTTAATATTAAAAAAAAATTAGCAAATTTTTACCTAATTACTATTGTTCAATTTAATTTCAATATCTCCAACAAATCAAATTAAAATATTTTCACAATCACACCATAACTAATACACAACTGACCAATTCTGGTTTAGGAAAATTGCACAACCAATCTTACATCTATTAGTTCTTGAACATCCAGAACAACATCTAATAATCCCAACTAAATTAAAATATACACTATTAATTAAAAATATAAAAATAACATCACTTTATATATAACTAACAATTTTTTTGGTTTCACGGTTTAATGTCGTGTTTCCTTACTAATCCCCTCAAGATCCTGCCAATTATTTTGGTTTTGTTAATGCATTACATTCAAATCTGTCCCTCTACCATCTCTCTCTTTAGCATAATATAGAGAAAAAGTATGATATTGAATACTACTATATTCTTCCCTTATACCGGAAAGTAAGAGTATATTTTATACTTATACTTAACATACTTTTGTTGCCACTACATTTGAATGCGTGCATGTATGTGAGTGTGAGGGTTGTAAACCATATTTACGTACATGTTAGTATTTATATGTATGCATAAATATATATACTTTAATATTGGCTTGATCATTACCCTTTGATTTCAACCAGACCACTTAACTAACTCTGGTTTTTTGTTATTTGTAGCATTTAATTTTACTTTTACCGTGACCTGAAGATGCTGTGAATATTGTAGACAGCGAAACCGGTCGTCAGTTGTAAAATAAATTGTTTGTGAGAACGTCTCTCTTTTCTTTACTACAATTAATTAATAGTAAATATACCTTTTATGTTTATCTCTCAACGGTGCTCCACTTGTCGTGGACTAGTCTGGGACTCTCTCCGCGAACATACTTAATGGTTTTGAATCGTCGTCACGGAAACCAATATCGTCGTCATGGTAACCAATTTTATTGAAAGTTTGGTTGTGACAACCTGTCAAAGAACGTATTAATTTGTGTATTTTCACTCGTTGTGGCTTTTTCTAACTCATATTTTTATTAACTCATTTCTAAAATATTCTTTCTAACTCATGCGGAAAGTATCTTTCCCCACTAGTTAGGAAAATAACTATTTTGTTGAGTTTTATTTCAATTTATTGACGTCAGAACTGGACAGATATATATGGAAGATACAAGCAGATATGGAGAAACATAGATTAAGCTGGTACAGAGAAATTTATTAAAAGATATATGATTATATACGTTTTAATGTACTCTTCTAGTGCTTCTTTTTCCCTGCATATATTTTTCATAATTTATTTATATTCTTATTGACGTATCTCATTAAAATTTCGTCATCGTCTTTTCCTAATTTTCTTTAACGTTTTTCCACTCTCTTCTTCATTATTCTCTCTTCATTATTTTTTTTTCATCCGGTTTTCTCAGCGTTTCATGCTCCCTAGTTCCTCATTTCCATTTTGGCCTGTCGTTTTAATCTCCAGCCTGAATATTTCTCTTCAGCGTTGCTCTGTGAATGGCTCCTAACGTCTTCCTTTTGTCCGGTTTTTGGCTAGTACCCATTTTGGGATTTGCCTAGTAAGTTATCTACTATCGAATATTTGTACTTATCTAATAATAATAATCGAGCATTACAAGTTAGATTAAGCAAAGAAAAAAGTAACTCCTGGTACACATATTTTCACAAGGTAATCCTAACACTTGGTAAGATCTTGAGTCCTTTATTATATAGGGTGTCCCAAAAGTAGCAGAACGGATAGACAAACTGAGAAATACGTGTTCAATTACTTTCAAAAATCTATCGAATGACACCAAGCACGGTAACTTTAAAATCTTAAATGGGACCCTCAGATTTTATAGTAGATTTGGATTCCTTGCGTAAAAGTAAGCAACTTTTATTCGAGACATTTTTTCGAATTGCGGATAGATGGCGCTGTAATAGGAAAAAAACTATGTTTCGTGATACAATAGGTAAATTATAGAAAGGTCTTCACCCCACCCCCTGGTGTTGGGTCTGGGGTAACTTTAAAATCTTAAATATATTCCCAATAGCTTTGCTACTTGAGTTGAGACATCTTTCACTTTTGTTTTGTTACGGACTCATTCATTTCTTTTCCTGTCTGATTGTTTATTGGTTCTTTTATTTCCATGGATCTTTGTCAAGTATTTTTCTTAAGGGGAAAGTCGCAAATTGTCACATGTCAAAATTTTCAATGTGTTTTAAATGTGTTCATTTTTTTCGAATCCTGAGCAAACTAATAAATATTTTTGAAAAAATTAAACGTAGCATGAAAGATTACATTATTACTGAGGACCGAAAATTCCTGCAAACTTCTATGTTTATTTTAATAAGTTACTGGGGTGAAAATAAGAGAGAAAATTTAGTGTGAATTTAATTGCAAATATTTCATTTAAAAGAAACTTTTTGTTTATTTTAAAGGACTTTCGGCCCTCGGTAATAATGTAATCTTTCAATATACGTTTAAATTTTTCAAAAATCTTAGTTTAAAATTAGTTTTCTCAGGATTCGAAAAAAAATGAATAAATTTAAAACGCATTGAAAATTTTGGCAGGCGACCTTTTGCGCCTTTCCCCTTAAGACAGTCTATTTATAAATATATTCACCAACACTTTTTTTAATAAAAAAACAGCATCCCCCCTACATTTCTGTGTAGTTGTTCCTTTTACTTCAGTTTTTTCCTTTAAAGTATTCAAATTTGCTAATTTACTCTGATATCTTTCGGCCCCCATAAAATTCAAAAGTCGTTCATTCGATATAATACCTATTGGGAATATATAATCCTTAATTAAAAAGGTACAACTTTTTCAGCTTGAGGGAATTAAAGCCCTAGGTAAGGGCCTAAAAAAGTAATTAACAAGGTATTGCCGATTCTCATTATCTCTTCGAAATTAATTTTTAATACGATTAAAATTAGCGGTAGCATATTCTCGTTACAAAGACTGAAGTGTTTAATAAAATTTCAGTTACGACGTGTTTTAACTTAAGCGATATTTTAATTTAAAGAAATAAGAAAAATAATTATAATGACTTAAGAGATATTTAGGCCCCTGGCTGTGTGATTTATTTTCGTTTTTCTTTGTCAATCGCTTTTCTAATTCTGTATTTTTCTGTCTTTTACATAATGCGTGAAAGCATCCCTATGTCTGGTTATATCGACGTCCAACGAAGACCAATTGGTAACGCTTTATCACCGTATATCATCACCATCCTCCTCCTCCAGCCCTTTGCGACCACTGCTGGACATAGACCTCCCTCATTTTTGTCCACTATGCGCTATTTTGAGCACTTTGCATCCAGTTTCTAGACATTTTCTTGAGATCGTCAGTCCAACGAGTCCTCTACTTCTTTTATCTAATCTCGGCCTTCATTCAAGTAATCTCTTCGTCCTTCTCCCATCGCCATCCCAGGGAGGCAATTCGGGAAATTACATCGGTAACTCCTGTTCTTCGTCTGAAGTCTTCATTTCTAACTCGATCACGAAGCGATATACTCAGCATTGACCTTTCCATTTTCCTCTGGGCTATTTGCAGCATTTTAGAAGGTGTAGCTGTCAATGTCAAAGTTTCGGCACCATAAGTCATCACAGGCAACACACATTGGTCAAATATTTTACGTTTTAAAGCAATTGTTATATCGCTTTTAAAGATGTCTTTGAGTTTTCCATAGGCTGCCCATGCTAGGTTTATTCTTCTTCGTAGTTCGCATGTTTGGTTGTCTCTTGTAATCTTTATTTCGTGTCCAAGGTATATGTATTTTTCCACTATCTCTACTTCGTTGTCTCCAATATTGATATTTCCGCTGGGTACTAGGTTTGTCATGAATTTTGTTTTGGAGATGTTTATTTTAAGACCCACACTGGCACACACTAACTGAAGTTCATGTAGCATTGTGCATATCTCCTTAAGGTTGTCAGAGAATAAAACTATGTCGTCTGCGAATTTCAAATTTGTTAATCTTCTACCGTCAATATTCAGGCCTCTCTCTTCCCAGTTAAGTTTTTAACAAGCATATTGTAGTACTGCGGTCAGTTTAGGCGATAAGGTATCGCCCTGTCGGACTCCTCTGCTGATTGGGATATGGTCCGTGTTTTTATGTAGTTTCGCCGTCACAGTTGAGTTATTGTATGTATTGTAAATTAACCTTGTGTATCGGTAGTCAATGCTTGTAGTGCTTCCAGAATTTTGTCAAATTCTACCGTGTCAAAGGCTTTATAAAAATCTACAAAAGCCAAAACGAGTGGTCGATTGTATTCGATAGTCTTTTCTATTACCGTTGTAATGCTCTGTAGGTGATCATTTGTTTCAAATCCGGTACGATCATCGTATATAATAAACATAAAAGCCAATCTTCGAATCAAATATACAAAAAAACCCTTCACCGTTATGCTTTTACTAATACCTTCCACGTTTGTCAGCCCTACTCATATTTCACTCCAATTTTCTTTAGATCTTCCCTGAATACAATCTTTCCACCTTTTTCTAAGCTATCCTACAAACCTTTCCCTACATCCAAATACTATCTCAACTTTTGTTTTTGATTGTACCCAATCGTTTCTCTTTTTATCTGACAGTTGCATGCTTAGTATTGCCCTTTCCAGCATATTGATATCTCTCTCTTGTGGCTACTTTCATTCATATCATATTCATATCTGCCTTGGTTGGGATTCAGGTTTGACATCTATACGTCATGATAAGAAGGACGCACTGTTTGAACACTTTGATCCTTAAGTATTGAGGGTATTCTGCGCTTATTAAGTATCCAACTGATAGTCTAAGAGCTGGTGAACCCTCCGAGTAACGGTCTTCCTGTAAGGCTAAAAATTTGTATAGTGATAATTCATAGCACATTAAGGCTAAAAACCATGACTGGCAGGCACCAGCCCTGCACGTGTATCTACCAGGTGAAACGAAAAGTGCATAGTTAAGGAAAACAAACTTTCTCCTGTAAAGTTTAAATTTAAGTATGTGTTTGAGTAAGTCATTTAGAAGAAATGTGTACAATGAGAGGCGATTCTGAAGAGCATAAGACCTTGCCAGGCCAGGGGAAAGATTATAGTCGAGGAAATGAAGCATTTTGGCTCGCAATTTTTTCGTCCAGAATGGATTTACTTGAAATTTTCACAGAAGGTAGGGAATAGTCCAAGGATCATTTTCTATATCATGCTGCTGTACGCTAAAACCTTGGGGGTAGTTGCCACCCCATCTCGGGGGTGGGAATTTTTTATTACATTTTAACCATGTAAGTCGATGTAAAAAGTAATTTTAAGAAGAAGATGTTTTTTATATTTTCTTCGTAAAACTAATATTTTTCGAGTTATTCGTGGTTGAAAGTAACAGTTTTTCGACGGAAAAATCGACTTTTTTAGAATGTTTTTTAGAATAACTCGAAAAATATGCATTTAATCAAATAAACTGTAGATATCAAAATTGTATCTTTTGATAACACAAACGCAACTGTTTTTCTATAATATTCTCACGACCAATAAAAACCGAGATACGGCATGTTAAAAGTTCGGAATGGGACGTTTCGATGCCGCCGGTTCATCGCCGGCCGTTTCGATGCCGCCGGTTCATCGCCAGTCCATTTCATCGCCGTCATATCTCGCATTTCCTAGAATTCCTAATTAATACTAAAAATAACTAATAATTGTAACTGTCGAAAATTCGGAAATATATCAGATAGCGATTAATTGACTGGCGATGAATCGGCCGGCATCGGCATCGAACTGGCGGCATCGAAACGGCGGCGATGAAACGTCCTAGACCCTTAAAAGTTAGCTTTTTTCGTCAAATGCATAAATTGAAATAATCAAAGCCAAATACCGGGAAAACTTTGCATTTTTCCAGGAAAACTTATATGATGTTTTTTCAAGCATACAATAAGATCTTTCAAAAATTAATAATAAAAAGCTTCTAGCATAAAAATTGAGCAACTTATGATCAAAAAAAGTCGGTACCTGTTTTTATTTACGCAAAAAACAGAGAAAACAATACCCTAGCTACCCTTGTAACTAAAAATTCGTCTTTGCCTTTCTGTAATTCCTTTTATATGTATATTATCAATACACTCAAGAAGTTTTACCTATTTAAAAGGCCTAATTTTATAAAAATTGGAGTTTAACGAAAAATTGATTTTTTGCAATTTTGCATTTTTTATCATTTTCTTCAAAATATCTCCGAAAATACTGAAGATACGAAAAAAATTATAGACTACTAAATTGTAGCTTTTTAATAGCTAAAATTTTCTTATGTATAGATTTTCATTAGAGTGAACAATTAACGAGATATATAGCTGTTTAAAATATCTATTTACGAGCAAACATCCCCTCATTCGAGCCCTTTAAACCCACCTCAATTAAAAAATTAAGGGATCTTACGGAATTTCATTTACACAGTCTTATTACTCTTCACAAATCCTACAAAACTGTTATTGAAAAAACTATTTATCGCCAAAAATGAAGGAGCTATGTTTATAAAACTGATTTTTTTTTCGAAAAATTCGAATAGTCCCCTTATAGAACTTTTTCAATGTACCTATATAATACTACCACAGAGCCGGTTTGTATACTGGATGACTAAAAGACTATTTGTATGTATATTTTTATATAGGGTGTCCCAAAAGTAGTGGAACGGTCAAATATTTCGCGAACTAAACATCGGATCGAAAAACTGAAAAATACGTATTCAATCATTTTCAAAAATCTATCCAATGACACCAAACACCAACCCTCACTACACCCCCTGGAGGTGGGGTGGGGGGTAACTTTAAAATCTCAAATGGAAACCCCTAGTTTTTCATGCAGATTTGGATTCGTTACGTAAAAGTAAGCAACTTTTATTCAAGACATTTTTTTGAACTGTGGATAGATGGCGCTATAATTGGGAAAAACGATTTATCCTGATACCATAGGTAAATTATAGAAACGGTCTAATATCTCGAGGAATACACTTCCAAATTGAGAAACCAAAAAACAGGTTTTTAATATTTGTCGAAAACCTATCGATAAACACTAAAAATGACCATCCAACCCACCCCCTGTAGACGGGGTGGGGGGTAAATTTAAAATCTTAAAGAGCAACCCCCACTTTTTATTGCAGATTCGAATTCGTCATGAAAAATTAAGCAACATTTATTCGAAACATTTTTTAAAATTGCTGATAGATGGCGCTAATAAATCGTAATTTTCCAATTAAAGCGCCATCTATCAACAATTCTAAAAAATGTTTCGAATAAATGTTGCTTAATTTTTCATGACGAATCCGAATCTGTAATAAAAAGTGGGAGTTGCTACTTAAGATTTTAAAGTTACCCCCCACCCCACCGCCAGGGGGTGGGTTGGAGGGTCATGTTTAGTGTTATTCGATGGGTTTTCGAAAAGTATTAAAAACCTGTTTTTTGGTTTCTCATTTGGAAGTGTATTTCTCGAGATATTAGACCGTTTCTATAATTTACCTATGGTATCAGCATAAATCGTTTTTCTCAATTATAGCGCCATCTATCCACAGTTCGAAAAAATGTCTTGAATAAAAGTTGCTTACTTTTACGCAACGAATCCAAATCTGCAAGAAAAACTAGGGGTTTCCATTTGAGATTTTAAAGTTACCCTCCACCCCATCTCCAGTGGGTGTACTGGGGGTTGGTGTTTGGTGTCATTGGATAGATTTTTGAAAATGATTGAACACGTATTTTTCAGTTTTTCGATCCGATGTGTAGTTCGCGAAATATTCGACCGTTCCACTACTTTTGGGACACCCTGTATATGTGTAAATTCGTATTTTTGTGTAAATAAATGTTTTTGTAATTCTTTAATTCTACTTTTTTTTTCTGTATAGATCTATTAAATTGTCTACTTATAAAAATTGTAATGTTATTAAGGGTGGTTTTTAAGGGTTGAAATATTATGATATTATATCCTAAAGCATAAAACAATCATTATTTAACCAGTCAAAACCAAATTTTACCTATACCCAAGTTTACAATGTTTTTATATAACTTTTGACAATAAGGGTAGTTTACACCCCTAAAAATAATCAACACCCTTAAGCATGATATAGAATATGAAGTACAGGGCAAGATGATCCTAACCCCAAATTGTTATGTAAATTGATGCAAGCCAAAATTATTCTTTTAGGATAAGTAAACTTTTTATATATAGCTCAACAAGGGTGGTTTTAAGGGTTAAAATATTGTGATATTATATCTTAAAGCACAAAACAATCATTATTTAACTAATAAGAAGCAAATATTGACAATATTAAAGTTTAAAATGTTATTTTATAATTTTTTACACTTGGGGTGGTTTTCACCCTTAAAAAACTAAAAGCGTACAACGGCTCAATATAGAAAATGAACTAGAGGGTAAAATGAGCCTAATCCCAAATTTTTGTACAAATCGGTGCTGGACGAAAAAATTGCGAGGTTTTGCCATTTTTCCAGCTTCATTTCCTCGACTATTAGGGTTTTTCCTAAAATTATTTTTATTGCATCGAACAAAGTTTTTTTAGGTTTTTTGAATCATTCCAAACAAAAAGTCTTTAGTGACTTTTCTCTTAGGTTAATAGTTTTGACATATAAGCGATTAAAAATTTAAAAATTGCGAAATCGGCCATTTTTAACCCTGAATCGGAAATTTAATAGAAAATTTCAATGTTGCTAAGGTAGGTAGATATTCTTTAAACATCGATTGATGAAATCCCGAAAAGCTTTTTGCAATACAATATCGAAACCCCCTTTGTTTTTTAATTGCTCGCCGGTGCCTACGAAAAGTATAACTCCGAAAAATGCCGTGAAGAGTAGAACTTTCAATGAACGCCACGAACAATATTATTTTCGATTATATGATTGTGAAAATTATAATCCCTAATAAAGTGTTGGTGAAAATATTTATTTTTTGAGGAGTATCAGCAAAAAACATCATTTCTGTTTGTGGGATCACGAAAATTATAATTACGAAAAAGTTCTAAGCAATAATTGTTTTCGTCGACAGAAACAGAAACAGAAAGGGAAATAATTGTTTTCGTCGTCACCTATTATGAAATAAATCTTTTCGTTATAAATATTTGGGAGTTATAATCAAGCGGGCGCGACACTAGTAAAAGTGAGGACGTTTGAGTTTGTATAAATTCATTTTCTCGAGAATGAGCAAATTTGAAGAGAAATCCTCAGACAGGTCGATTTTTATTTTTAAATTAGGACTTTTTGGCATATGTATAATAATAGTGACGTCATCCATCTGGGCGTGATGACGTAATCGATGATTTTTTAAATAAGAGTATGGGTTGTGTGACAGCTCATTTGAAAGGTTATTTAATTCTCTATTCAGTAATATAAACATTAACATAATTGTTTATACAGGGTGTGCAATTTTGTCGTTCTTAAGTATCCAAAGTTGTCAAACCTGGCTCCTAACCAAGGCAAATATGAATAAACTAGCCACTACAGAAAGAGCAATGGAAAGAGTAATGTTATGTATACGACTATCAGATAAAAAACGACTGGGAAACATTAAAAACAACAAAAGTTGCCAAACTTAAATGAAGCTTCGCAGGCCACAAGCTAGACAAAAAGACCAACGTTGGATTGCAACAATACAACACTGGATTCCTTATGAAAGTAAAAGACCGAGAGGAACACCACAGATGAGATGGGTTGATGATATTAAAAGAGTGGCCGGAACAAGTTGTTGCTCCAGATAGAGACCGATGGAAGGTAGAGGACCATGTCGTCTAAACGTGGACGACAGAAGGTTAAGAAGGAGATATATTGTTGGACTTGTTTTATTTCATTGCCATTTATAGTTATATGTCTGGATTCATTTGTGTTTGTCATTGCCTTTGTTTTTGTTACATATATATTTTTAGGCCGACGTATTGTGAACTGTCTGCGAGATCTTCCATCATATTTTGTAGTTGCTTGAATGCTATAATAACTTTGCCTATATCTCGAATATATTCCATAATATTTAATAGATTTTTCTATGGCCGATATGTTAATATTGTCGAATGTCTTTTCACAGTCTACAAAAGCAATAATATGTTCTCAGCAATATTTTGTTGTTCCCTTTAATTATTATAATGATAATAAAATACACTAGGGATGATGGTGAAGTATCGTAAAGGAAAGATTAAATGTTATATCTCCACTGAAGTACCTAATTTATCCACTAGTCCTTGGAGAAATATCTCTCTGACGTCTCCTAATCAATAAATCTCGTTTATTCTGCTAGGTGTTAGATTAAACAATACATAGACCGGCTTATTTGGATCTGTCGTTAGGCATTATTTGCTTTGTCCCACAAAGAGTTAGTGTAGCGCATTATGTGATTGGATAATGTATAATAGTTATTTTCCTAACAAGTGCAGAAAGCCATTCTTTTCCGCACGCGACTGCAGTTTGCCGAACGACGCGAAGCGGGAGTTCGGCAAGCAGTCGAGTGCGGAAAAGAGACTTTCTGCAAGAGTTAGGAACAATATTTTTTCTAAGAGTCTTTAAAAAATTACCAAATCTTAATCAATTAATTTAATTAATATGAAAATACATACACAAATTAATTCTTTGACAAGGTTGTCAAAACCAAGCTTTCAATATAATTAGTTAGCCTGGCGTCTTCCATGACGATGATTCGAAACGACTGTTATTGTCTACCGATTTGACTTTCGAACATTATGTTAAAATAATTTTATTTAATCGAATTGTCGCGTTAATTTCATTAAAACAGGAACACAATAAGATATATTTGAAATAAATTAGTAAATAATATCTAAATATTAGTTTATTGCATGTATTATAATTACTTTAAGGCCATATTAACATATCTAAATTAACACGCGTGCGGAAAAGTAAAAACTGCATGCGGAAAAGTAACACGCGTGCGGAAAAGTAATACGCGTGCGGAAAAGTGAAACTTTCTAAACTAAAATGCGTGCGCGAAAGTAGACATTTTTGCACGCTCGTAGAAATAGTATATTATGCAACAAGTGCAGAAAGGTACTAATTTCTCACGAGTTTGAAAAGTTGCGGTACGAGCGCAAGCGAGTGCCGCAATTCAAACGAGGGAGAAATTACCTTTTTGCACGTGTTTCACACTATACTTTTTCTACAAGCACAGTTTTTCCTAAAAATAAAAATCACAATTTCCAAACGACGATTAATTATAATAGGTACCTATTTGATAAATTTTAAACTGTATTTAATTAATACCTACTAATCAATTTAAATTCCTTATACCTAAATAAATTGCACAGAAATCAGTTAAATAATTAATGCACTGCCTTAATTTGTTTTGTTTAAATTTAAACAATTATTACACATTATTGACATTATATTTATGCAGTCACGGATTTACACAAAACCTACTTCATTCGACTTCTCTTGCACAGGTTGCTAAATCCTTATTGGTTATTTGATAATTATAAAATGTTTAATAAGAATAAAATTGTAAAATAAAACAGTTGTAACATCCATAATTTAGTTTCTATGCTATAGTTAAATATAATAATTGTCTTATAGGTTATATATTTGTCTAAAGTTTAACCACGGATGTAAACAGAATATAACGTTACTCAGAATGCGGTAGTCCACGGATGTAAACAGAATATAACGTTACTCAGAATGAGGTAGTCAACTGTGCAGAAAAGAACTTTGCGGCACAGAACCGTCACTTTGCGACACAGAAACGTCACTTTGCGGCACAGAAACGTCACTTTTCTGCACACTAATGTCAAATGTCTTATATTGTGAGAAAATATCAAGTTTGCTAACATAAAACCGTGCAGAAAAATGCACTTTGAATAGTGGTTGTAGAAAAAATACATAATGAGTTGTTAATGATAGAAAATTTTAAATATCTTGGGGTCTCAGTTAATGGAGCTATAGTATAGTAATCAATGAAAGAATCCAGGCGGAAAACAGAACCTGTTGGAAGTACAACATCTTCCTCAAAGATAAGAACCTTACTCAGCTGTAAATTAAAAATTTACAGTGCAGCAATTGGACCAGTAATCACATATGGTGCTGAAGTAATGTGTCTGATACACAAATATGAAGAAATATGGAGGATCCTATAGAGAAAAATAGCTGGGATAGCAGGCCCACTAAACTTATGTAATAATGAATTTAGGAAACGGATGAACCACGAAGTAAGAGAACTTTTGAAAGAGGAAGAAATAGTCCGATTTATCAAAGCACAGAGACTCAGATGAATTGAACACATAGAAAGGAGAAATCTAGAAGCCTGTATCAAGAAAATTACCAAATGGAGACCTGTATGAGGCAGACCACGTGGAAGACCCACAATCAGATGGAAAAACCAGATAGTCGAGGACCTTAAGAAGATGGGAGTTAGAGAATGGGTATCCATAAGAAAAAACAGGAACGAATGGAGGAAAATAGTAGAAGATGCCAAGTCACACAACCAACTGTAAACCCAAAATATTAATGCGGACTGATTCACCGCGACAAATGAACCGGAAGAGCCCAAAGAGGGCTATAATTATTAGTAGCTTGTTCTATGGAACTGCTCACATCTCGATAGTGTCAAATGCCTTTTCATAGTCTACAAAGGCAAGAATATGTTTTCAGTTACATCTTGTTGTGGCCTTTAATTGTTTTAATTATAATAAAAAAATATGAAAAAATATTTTTAAGGAACGCTTTTCTTTAGTTACGAGTCACTAAAATTAAACATGTTATAAAAAAATCAACTAAAAAGAAAAAATAAAAAAAATTGAAAAAATCTAACACATTCGTCAAAGAAAAGCGTGGCGCGTCTTTATCGAATAAACTGTTTTCGCACCACGCTTTTCTAACGAATGTCTTAGATTTTTTCAACTTTTTTTATTTTTTCTTTTTAGTTGATTTTTTTATAACATGTTTAATTTTAGTCACTCGTAACTAAAGAAAAGCGTTCCTTAAAAATATTTTTTTCATGTTTTTTTATTTTTTACTTTTTAGTCTTACACTTTTCAAACATTAAAATATATCGTCATGTTTATTAAAATATGTATAAAATATATTATGTACAAACATGAAAAGTATTCGAAATCGACAAAAAATGTGAAACTTTATTGTTTATTTATGAAGCATAATGTAAACAATTAACGTAAAAAGTGAAATTATTTACAGTTCATATAATTAGCTACAATCTGTAAAAGTTTCTTCATTGTAAAACACCAGAGAATTTAAGTATTTTCCGTTAAAATCGTTTTTTATTTAAACAACTAATAAACAAAAAAAATTTTTATTGACTATTCGTATATTGTTCCAGCGAATGCATATGTCTGCAAATTTTTAGTCATTTTCATTGAAGAAAAGGCAGTCAAATTATTAACGTCCAAAGATTTGACCCAAACGATTGAACTAAAGAAAAGCGTTTAATTAATTAATACGACAAAACGAATTCTAATGTTAATTGTAGCACAAAAGGTCTCTACCGGTGGTTTTTCTAAGACTGCGATAAAAACACGAATTTTTTGAATTCGAGTTTTGGTTGAAGTTTTGTTTCGTATCATATTGAAATTTGACACGAATAAACGCCGATTTATATATAAACAAATATATGAGCGTTCAAAATTTGAAACTTTATTGTTTATTTATGAAGCATAACATAAACCATTAACGTAAAAAGTGAAATTATGTATAGTGCATATCATTAGCTACAATCCGTAAAAGTTTCAAGTTTCTACATTGTAAAAAACAAGAGAATTTTAGCATTTTCCAATAAAATCGTGTTTTTTTTATTTATACAATTAATAAACATAAAAAAAATTTTTTACTGACTATTCGTGTATTGTTCCCGCGAATTCATATGTCTGCAAATTTTCATTCATTTGCATTGAAGAAAAGGCAGTCAAATTAACGTCTAAAGATTTGTTGCAAACTATTGAAGTAAAGAAAAGCGTTTAATAAAATACACTAGGGATGATGGTTACATATCGCAAACTAAAGATTAAATAGTATAATATTTCTACAGAATTAGTCAATTTATCCACTAGTCTTTGTAGAAACACCTCTCTTCTTGTCTCGTAATCAATAAATCTCGTTTATTCTGCTAGGTGTTAGATCAAACAATACATAGATCGGCTTATTTGGATGTGTCGTTAGGCATTATTTGCTTTGCCTCGCAAAGAGTTAGTGTAACGCATTATGTGATTGGATAATGTATAAACAGAGCCGTGAAACAAACAAACTGAAAATTACTACGCTCGGTTGTGCACGACTAATTTTATTAGAATCCCTCTTAATGTTTTGTTTGCATATTTTGGTCTTCTCTTTATACATACTATATTTTCACTCATGATTTTGAATGGTTTGTACTTACGAACGGCATCTACTCAGAATTGTATTATACACACATAAAAAATGTTGTTTTCACCCAATTTTGAAAACTTTGAATTATGTATCCAGTCTGTCTGTCCGTAAACTCCTCCGTCATTATACCAGGTAGAATGAACTAATTTTGATGGGAAATAAGCCACAATTTTACTAAAAAAATGATTTTAAAAACGTTTCGACGTCCAAATCGGGTGTCGTTGTCAAAATACAAAAAATATTAATGAATTAAACAAAAATGTTGTTGCTTAGTAAAAAAATTCTTCTGATAATTTATTTAATCTGACTCATTTATATCGGCAATTCAGACATATATTTTAAAGTAGAAGACTTTAAAATGATATTGCCAATATTTATGAGTTGCGTTCCTGGGACGACTTTGTTGAAAGATAGTTCATTCAATTACATGAAATCAATCCCAACTTAAGAATATCCGTCACAAAAAAAAACAGAACATGTGATCTGTCTTTAAAAAGACAACCACATGCAATGGTGACAGTAAAATTCTCGCGCTAGAGATTCCATAGTAAATCACGAGGGAAAACCAGGACAAAACCTCGTGATACTCTCCCGACATCGTAAGTATTAGGTCTTACTTTAGTTTACTCTCAAAACTAATACCAAATTCTGACCTTAATATGTACATATATGTTATTTTAAATTATAAATAATATTAATAATACATAGACATATAAACAATACTAAAACATAAAATATGTACTAACTCGATATGTTATTGACTTATTAATCCTGGTATTTTCTTTCTATTGACTTCCTCTTTTAGTATGGGTAACCACATCCTACTGCATTCTACCGAGGAATTTGCGACACAATTGGTTTCATTTAGCACAATTAGAGCCGCTTCTTTGATTTTTCTCTTTTTACTATCTGTTTCTTTCAGACTATACTTGAATCTCTCCACTGAACTCTATGTTCACTATCCTATTCGTGTTGACATATTTGAGATCTATCAAATTCTCTATTTTTAATATAAGACTGATGTTCACTTATTCTAACGTTTAATGGTCTTGATGTTTCACCTAAATAAAATTGTTCGCATTCACAAGGTATTTTATAAATAAAATTCTTTGTTCTTTCTTGTTCACTGTTAGGCTTAGTTTTAGATAGAATAGATCTCAACGTGTTTGTTGTTTTGAATGTTGTTGAAAAAATAAAGTAGGTATATCGAATTCTAGAATTCTATATAAAATCCCTGTACCCACTTGTCTATCTGATATAGACTGGGCGAAATTTATGAATGACTTTGTTAATTGAAAAAGGACTTAGCAGATAAATATTTGGTGGAAAGGCTTGATTAAATTAGGGATGAGTCGGCTGGATGTTGTGATCTAATAAAAAATTCTCCTTAAGTAATTATCCCCAGTCATACTAGGAAGAAAACTAATATACCCCAAGAAAATTTTGGGTTCAGAACACAACACGGAATAATAAAATAAGTAAATAGACTAGTAAAAGCCATCAAAAATAAACTAGAAAATAAAAGGTATTGTTCTGCTGCATTCCTGGACATTGGTCAGGTCAACAAAGTGTGGCATGCTGGTCTCCTATCTAAGCTAAAGGAAAACTTTTCCCATCCTTTCTACCAAATGCTAAAAAGCTATATTTCCAACCGACGGTTCCTACTCAAGCAGAGCAGGATAATAAATACACAAGCCTAGGACCGATAAAAGCTGGAGTACTACAAGGAAGTGTCCTGGGACCAATTTTGTACTTGCTCTACACTGCTCACTTAAAAAGACCATAACAATATCCAACGATTTCTTAAAAATGGAAGATAATAACGAATGAGAGTAAATTGACCCATTTTACTTTGACAATGAAAAAACAAACATATTGAATTGCACGAATTTTAATTTGCAATGCCCAAGGAACGGATAGGGCACCCCAACGAGGAGAAAGCTCAAAACAGCGTCGTATTACTCCTTTAAATTTCCTTTCAGACGTTTTAAAATGTAGCTGTATAAAACCTTTTTAATTAAATTGTTTAAATATGTATCTTTTGCGCGATATTTATGAATAACTTTGTTAATTGAAAAAGAACTTAGCAAGCAGATAAATATTTGGTGGAAAGGCTTAATTAAATTAGGGATGAGTCGAATGGATGTCGTGATCTAATAAAAAATTCTCCTTAAGTAATTATCCCCAGTCATAGTAGGAAGAAAACTAATACCCCAAGACAATTTTGGGTTAAGAACACAACACGGAACAATAAAATAAGTACGTAGACTAGTAAAAGCCATCAAAAATGGACTAAAAAATAAAAGGTATTGTTCTGCTGCATTCCTGGACATTGGTCAGGTCAACAAGGTGTGGCATGCTGGTCTCCTATCTAAGCTAAAGGAAAACCTTTCCCATCCTTTCTACCAAATTATAAAAAGCTCTATTTCCAACCGACGGTTCCTAGTCAAGCAGAGCAGGATAATAAATACACAAGCCTAGGACCGATAAAATCTGGAGTACTACAAGGAAGTGTCCTGGGACCAATTTTGTACTTGCTCTACACTGCTCACTTAAAAAGACCATAACGATTTTCAACGATTTTTTAAAAATGGAAGATAATGACAAATGAGAGTAAATTGACCCATTTTACTTTAACAATGAAAAAACAAACATATTGAATTGCTCGAATTTTAATTTGCAATGCCCAAGGAACGGATAGGGCACCCCAACGAGGAGAAAGCTCAAAAGAGCGTCGTATTACTCCTTTAAATTTCCTTTCAGACGTTTTAAAATGTAGCTGTATAAAACCTTTTTAATTAAATTGTTTAAGTATGTATCTTTTGAGTCAAACCCGCGATTCGAATTCAAGAATTCTATAAAATCCCTTTACCCACTTGTCTCTCTGACATAGACTACGTCTCACCAGCGCAAAATTTATGAATGACTTTGTTAATTGAAAAAGGACTTAGCAAGCAGATAAATATTTGGTGGAAAGGCCTGATTAAATTAGGAATGAGTCGGGTGGATGTCGTGAGCTGAGAATAAATGAAGAAATATTGTGATACATTTACCGATGAAACGTGAAAAACAAAAGGAATACCTTTGTGCCCACGCAAAGGGAACAGGAGCGGACTAGAGCGATATTTAGGTAGAATTACTATTTAAGTTGGGAATAAGCCACGCTTTTAGTTTGAAATTAAGTTTATTGACGTTTAAATTTTCACTTGGGAAATTGTTATCAAAATTCAAAACATTAAAAAATTATTGTTCTCAAGAATTTTCTTGTGGCATAATTAGGTAATGTACTGTTTTATTCTTGGGAAAAAAAGCCACAATCATAATTTGAAATTATTTTTATTGACGTTTCGACTTCAACGCCGGAAGTCGTTATCGAAATACACAATATTAATCAATTAAACAAATAATAATAATTTAGTTAAATCGGTCATTTCGAAGACAACACATGTTACAATATATAAACTTTTTAGGAAAATTAAAAATCTTTTTATTAAGAGTTGGGTATTTTGAGGTAATACTATATTTTATATAAGTATTATGTTAGTAATATTTTTATGTTATTTTTATGTTAGTAATAACGAATTGTTTCGGTCAGCAGTTTCGAAAATACGTATATCCCTGATGATCGCCAACCTTCGGTACGAAGATGGCACTTGAAAAAGAAGAAGAAGAAGTAATATTTTCTAACCAATAAATTGTCATTATACTACATAAGCCTGGCTATAATTCGGTCGAACGGAAAATTATTTGTTTATTTTTGAGATTACACCTTTTTGTTTTTTTTTTAATTTATTTATTACCGTTCTATATTTATCTTTCTTCATCGGAAGAAGACGAATTTCATGGCTGAAGAACCTGAGAGAATGGTTTGGATGCAGCTCAAAACAACTTTTTAGAGCTACTGCCTCAAAAATTAAAATAGCTATGATGATTGCCAACTTCCGTAGCGGAGATGGCACCTGAAGAAAAAGAAGATTTATCTTTATATTAATAATAGTCGGTATGATGTTCAAGTTGTTTAATGTTGATCCATCAATCTCCTCAACAATGATAAAAGATCAAACACTTCAATAAAATAACTTTATTAAATACGTCCACCGGGATAACAACCACTTCTTAATAATTACATTGACATTATATAGACGAAGCAATAAAGCGCTAAAAATCGGCCTTATCTCCGAAAAAAAAGCACAAGGTGGATCTTAATAATTCTTCAAAATAAAAAGGAAAAGATTCCTCTCATTGGCTGTATACAATAATAAAAAACTTACTAATGAAGTAAAAACCTCACGTGTAGGTAGATGGTATATAATTTATTAAAAATTTTTTTCCTAAAATGATCGAAAATGGATAAAATCACACAAACGTTTTCGGAGCAATCAGTCCATCATCAGTTGGTAGAAACCTAAAATAAGCAAACCACTGCATTAAAAAAAGGCCAAGATGAAATTTTGACTGTCTGAAAGTTAGGAAAATTACAACATGTGGTTACTTACTTTAGATCCAAAGCAGTTGGAACTGGCTACATATTTAGGTCAAAAGACCTTAATATTATAATAATTATGCCATTTCGGCTACAAAAATGTCGACAATAAGTCGATGTCACAAAAAATTAAAATGCAGCGGTATTACAGAGTGGTCTTCATCTTGGCTTCAAACTGACAGACTGAAATATGACATTAAACGGGTATTGACAAGACCTTCTAAGTAGGGAATTTTATGTGTATGTAGTTATATCGTATTTTAGAAATGCAAAAAATATTTTTACTTAACTGAATGAATTTAATTAGATATTAAATGAATGAGTGAGAATAAACAATTTAAATTAATAGTCACATAAAATTATTTATGATAATTTCATGACGGTGAAAGCGAAAATTTTGCCAACAAGGTAATGACGTCACTTGGTAAAAAAGAAGAACAAAATGAAAAAATAAACTGAAGAAAAATAAAAATAAAAAACTGTTATACTATGATTTTTAACTAAATTACATTTCATAATAGCCAAACTCCAGATTTATTCACTAATTCTTTTACCTCATACTTATCATCTAATAAATTTCTTTTTATTTTTATTTTTCTTCAGTTTATTTTTTCATTTTGTTCTTCTTTTTTTACCAAGTGACGTCATTACCTTGTTGGCAAAATTTTCGCTTTCACCGTCATGAAATTATCATAAATAATTTTATGTGACTATTAATTTAAATTGTTTATTCTCACTCATTCATTTAATATCTAATTAAATTCATTCAGTTAAGTAAAAATATTTTTTGCATTTCTAAAATACAATATAACTACATACACATAAAATTCCCTACCTAGAAGGTCTTGTCAATATCCGTTTAATGTCATATTTCAGTCTGTCAGTTTGAAGCCAAGATGAAGACCACTCTGTAATACCGCTGCATTTTAATTTCTTGTGACATCGACTTATTGTCGACATTTTTGTAGCCGAAATGGCATAATTATTATAATATTAAGGTCTTTTGACCTAAATATGTAGCTAGTTCCAACTACTTTGGATCTAAAGTAAGTAACCACATGTTGTAATTTTCCTAACTTTCAGACTGTCAAAATTTCACCTTGGCCTTTTTTTAATGCAGTGGTTTGCTTATTTTAGGTTTCTACCACCTGATGATGGACTGATTGGTCCGAAAACGTTTGTGTGATTTTATCCATTTTGGATCATTTTAGGAAAACATTTTTTTAAAAATTATATACCATCTACCTACACGTGAGGTTTTTACTTCATTAGTAAGTTTAATAATTCTTTTTGCATTCGATTCGTGAATGCGCCAGGAAACTTTGTGAACCAGAGCCATGATATAATATTGAAAAACTGCCTACAAAAAATGCATTCTTAAAGTGCATCTCAAACAGACAATAAAAAAAATTCAGAACTCGTCAATTATCGGCGGAAAGGAGTTTAATTTTGTTACTCGGGGGTTTTTGGGGTCGCTGAAAACGAATATGACGTCAAAAGTGATCTTCGGAGTACATGTTGCCAAGGGTACCTACTGTTTACCTCGTCATTAAAATTGATTAAAAAATTAGTCAAAAATCATTACTCGGGAGTTTTTGGGGATGCTAACGGCGAATATGACATCTGAAGTGATTTTCGGAGTACTTGGTGCCCAGGATACCTACTGTTTAGTTCTATAGTGGAGTTTTTGGCCAAAGTTTTTTAAAAAACTAGTAAAAAATAATTACTCGGGGATTTTTGCGGTCGCTAACGACGAATATGAAATCGGAAGCGATCTCCGGAATACCTGGTGCCCAGGGTACCTACTTCTTATGGAGTTTTCGGTAAATTCATTAAAAAATTAGCCAAAAATCATTAATGGGGGGTTTTTTGGGTCGCTGACGACGAATATGACATCGGAAATGATCTACGGAGTACCTGGTACCCAGGGTACCTACTTTTTATGGAGTTTTCGGTAAATTCATTAAAAAATTAGCCAAAAATCATTAATGGGGGGTTTTTTGGGTCGCTGACGACGAATATGACATCGGAAATGATCTACGGAGTACCTGGTACCCAGGGTACCTACTGTTTACCTCGTTTTCTGGAGTTTTCGGCAAATTCATTAAAAAATTAGTCAAACATCATTAGTTACGAGATAAACAGTAGGTACCCTCGGCACCAGGTACACCGGAGATCACTTCCGATGTCATATTTGTCGTCAGAGACCCCTAAGTAATGAATTTTAACTAATATTTAATGAATTTGCCAAAAACTCCAGTAAACGAGGTAAACAGTAGCTACCCTGGGTACCAAGTACTCCGTAGAGCACTTCCGATGTCATATTCGTCGTCAGCGACCCAAAAAACCCCGAGTAATAATTTTTGGCTAATTTTTTAATGAATTTGCCGAAAACTCCATAAGAAGTAGGTACCCTGGGCACCAGGTATTCCGGATATCGCTTCCGATGTCATATTCTTCGTTAGCGACCCCAAAAACTCCCAAGTAATGATTTTTGAATAATTTTTAATGAATTTGCCGAAATCTCCAAGAGGTACACAGTAGGTACCCTGGACACCAGGTACTCAGCAGATCACTTTTGAAATCATATTCGTTTTCGTCGACCCCAAAAACCCTCAAGTAACAAAATTGAAACTATTTCCGCCGAAAATTGACGAGTTATGAATTTTTTTTTATTGTCTGTTTGAGATGCACTTTATGAATGCATTTTTTTATGTAGTTTTTCAATATTATATCATAACTCCCGTTCAACAAAGTTTCCTGGCGCATTCACGAATCGAATACAGAAAGAATTATTAAGATCCGTAATGGAACAAGTGTTGAAGTTCAAATATCTAAGCATCGGAAATGTGCATTATCTAGCTACGGAAAGCTCGAAACAGAATAGTGGAAGATCAAGTGAATAGAACAAACAGAGCCGCAAGTTACCTGCATGAAGCAATATGTAGAAATAAAAATATCGGGAAAGAAATGGCAGAATTTTTAAAACAGTCATCAGACCAATAATGACATACGCGGCAGAAACACGACCCGTCGCAGACAGAACAAAAAGATTGCTAGAAACAGCACAGTTGAAAACCATTAGAAAGATCTATGGTAAGACACTGTGGAATAGAGCTAGAAGTATAAATATACGACGGAGATGCAAAGTTCATAACATAAAGGACTGGGTAAGAAAGAAAAAAATAGAATGGAACGATCATATAAGTTAAATGACAACAAAATATATGTAGTAGTAAAAACAGCGAGAAACGGTTTTCCAATAAAAAGACGACCAGGGTTAAGACCAAGGAAAGGATGGAATGACAACAACTTACTGGAGGCACATTGACAAATAGACAAAGTCATATCACAGTATAGGAGGAATTCCTCCTATACTGTGGTCATATCTACACAAAAATAAGTACAGTTTGTCTAATTTACTGACCGTTGCACGTCATTATCTATGTCAGAGATCTAAGTTGACATTGTTGCCAAAGTATAAAAAAATCCTGAATCCATTTTAAATCAATAGATCACATAATTATTGCAAACTTGGATTATACAAAAAACAAATTAATATTCAATGTAAATAAATAAAAACATTAGAAATAGAAAACTAGAATTAACGTATAATCTTGCCTTAAAGTAAATAATAAAAACAATAAATATAATAAAACAAATACTTAGAGTCAAGAATAAAAACAAATCTAAACTGTCAATACCGCAACTGTCAAATAAATGTTATCAATTTATGCCAAAATGTCACATTCGTTCGATTACAGTTACAGTGTGTTCCGAACAAATGTGCTTCATAAAAACGCTTTATAATCCATTTATACAAATTAAACGAAACATATTGTGTATTTCTTTAAGTTAACATTAATAGAAATCTTCAAATATTATTTCTACGCATATATAATAAAATATGTCGAGTGTCTGTAATTCCAGTGTACTCGGCAAAAGGAGTCTAAAATAGAACACACCTACCGCCTAAATATTTCGTGTTGGTATCATGTGACGTCACGGGCTATGAGGCGGATGACGTGCAACGGTAAGTAAATTAGATGGAGTATAAGTATGTTAACATGATAACATTTCATTGACCATTAAAATGCCTATTTAAAGAAGATATCCAAATAACTTTTTCAGCAGAAGGTCACTAAATCCGTAAACAAAACATGATAACATTTCATTGACCATTTAAATTCCTATTTAAAGAACATATCCAAAAAACTTTTTCAAAGAAGGTCACTAAATCCGTAAGCACAACAAAATATGCCAAGATACACAGAGAAATACAAGGGTAACTAAGGTAGCAAAGGAAAACGAGAGATACTATGAAACATAAAATTTACAACAATAATTATAGGTATGACGACTATACGACGTATATCATACGACTCATTTAATATACATAAGAATAATAGAGAAGTCTAAGCTATTGAACCAGAAAACAGGCCAGAGAAGAATTCTACTCGTATCCTTGATAGAATACAGAATCAACCTGCCAATTCTAGAAGAGCTTTATAGAGAAGATAGCCTAAAAAAGATCCAAGCATATCTAAATTACTTCGGCCATATAGCCAGAAAAACGTGAACTATGAAACTATTGGTGGTAGAAGGTAGAAGGACGTAAAAGGCTGAAAACCAGGGGTAGAAAAATTCCTATATTCGCAGCCAGTGGAACCAGTGGATATTCAAAAAAAGAATGTATGTGTACTTTGTACGCACGTAAGAAGATATTCTTCTATTATATAATAGGTAATTTAAACGAAGTAAATATACTTAAAAGGTTATTTGTACTTATTTTATTTAAAAATCAAACTAACTTTCTTATCTACCACTTTCAAAAAAGAAGAATATCTTCAAAAATTATATAATAATATACTTACAGTCATAAAATCTATAAAAAAAAATAAAAAAATTATAACTTGCTTGGGGCTTGAACCAACTTCACGTCTACCGCGCCGTACGAAAGTTGACGCCATTTCAAACTGCACCAAACTCTCGTATACGTCATGTGGGAATATACACAAACTAAACGTTTACACCATAAATTTATATGAATTTAATAAAATTATTAGTTTGATTTTTGTCGAAATAAAATACAACAAAATATAGAGTAAGAAAACGATATATGAGATGAAGATTTGTAGAAAGTTTGTTCGTAATCAGATTATGTAAATTAAAGCATTGCCTACTAATAGGTAACTACATTATTTTGTTTACATTTTCCAAATAGATAGGTATTAGGTAATAGGAAACTATTAGGTATTTCCAACTGAAACATTTAGAATTACGTACCTGCGGCTTTTCAAAACTATTTAAAAAGTCACTATAATTATAAATTTGATTTTATTTCTGTCCACACATCAATAAAAACTAATATTATACAATATTTTTGTTTACCGATAACCTCCATATTGAACAATTATTGACAGATCATTTCAAAATTTCAACACCCAATCAGAGCCCGTATAACAACTAATACCATACTGTCGGTGTGCGCATGCGCGCGGATCAATCAAATTTTACCCTCAATCGATTCGCCGCTAAAGAAGAATATCTTCAAAAACTTTTTATTCTCTAGAATATTAAAAGATCTGTTATTCCAGGTAAACGAACCACTCTGTTTAAATCCATAGTTTAAGCTAAGAGCGTAGGAGCAAAATTTGCTTGCAATACTTTTTAAATTCATTCAATTTTTTTTCGAATTCTGAAAACACTAATACATACTTTTGAAAGATTTAAACGCAGATTGAAAGACTTCATTATTACCGAGGGTCGAAAGTCCCTTAGAATAAATAAAAAGTTTCTTTTGAATAAGATATTTGAAATTAAAAATACTCTCAACTTTCTAATTTTTTCTCATCCCTGTAACATATTCAAATAAATATATAGAGTATAGAAGTTTTCAGGGACTTTCGGCCCTTGGTAACAATGTAGTCTTTCATTCTGCGTTTAAATTTTTTTATAATATTAATTAGTTTCCTCAAGATTCCAAAAATAAATGAATGCATTTAAAAAGTATTGTAAGCAAATTTTGCACCTATCCAATTAAGTTGACTGTTTACACTATTAATTCAATTTATGGGTAGTTTAGTAGTTTTCAATAAAATAAACAAGTTTGAAATTTTCTCCAACATTGACAGACAACCTTCCGGTAGCTTATTTTCACGGTGGAAAATAAATAAAAGTAATCTCGATGTAAACGTTGGCTAATTGTTGAGGAATTTAAAGTGATTTTCCCTGCCGCCTGTTAATTAGAAAGGATTACACGTCCTCCCTAAGACAAATATTTGAGAGTTTTGTTTGGAGCGCCATTATTAACTTGGCGAGGACAAAAACTTCACTACGTGAGTCAAACTTAAGAAATATATCTGGGAAGTTTTCCGAGAGGTTTATTTTCCGAGTTTACACTTTTTACGAGGAAGAATATTATTAGAAACACATTTTTGAAGGTCTTGAACTCTTCAACTTTGGCATTTAAGTAATATTTTTGACACCTAATGTTAAAGAATTGCATTCAGTTTTCTGTGACTGTCTCAAAAGATTTATTTTGAGTACAAGGGATATAGAGCTGGACTGAAACTCACGGGAGAAATGGTAGAAGATGTAGCGGATAAAGTGGAGTTAAACAAGGATGCGTACTGACCCGAAATCATTCCTATTAAGAACTTGCATAACCAGTGGGATAATTTGGAGTTCACAGACGACATTTTGTCTCCTAACCGAACATATCAACCATATGCAGAAGACGATCGACAAGCTTGTAAAATACTCCAACGCAGGCGCGGATCTAGAAATTCATAATAGGGGGGCCAGACTTACCTCAAATTCCAGAGTTAGCCATACGACTCACACTTACTCTAAGGATAAAATACACTATATAATCTCAGATACCTACGGTATCAAAAGGATTGATAGACAATTCACGACTATTAATCTCACTGGTCGTTCTTTACCATGAAGATTAACCTTTCTACGCATCAATGGGGAGGTACTCATAGATTATCTAGTAAAATACAAATTTTTATATCTTTATTGTATCGCAAATTTGAAACGTGACTTTTCATGAGATAAGATTTATACCCAGTGTAATGTATTTGCATTTTAAAATATCATTTTTGTTATTATTTGAATTGTGAAAATATTTCCGTTGTTTATGGTTCCACCGGTACCCAAACAAATGCGCCGGCAGATTATTTTTCAGGGAAGGGTGTTTTATTAGACTTTATGGCTTCTTTCAATTCTTTGGAAGCGGTTGTCGTGTAATTTAGTGTTGTACTGATGACTTAAAGTATAGAGTGAACAGAAAAAATAATAAATAATAAAAAAATACTTATAGACTAAATACAATAGGGGGGTTTATGGACCCGGTGACCCCCCTGTATCCGCGCCTGCTCCAACGTAATGGGCCTGAAGATAAATACAGAAAAAACCGCTCTTTTAAAAAACAACATCCAAGAAACTAAAATTAAAATAAATGAGAAACAAATAGAGGAAGTACATAACTTTACATATCTGGGATAAATCATGGAAAGAAAAAGCGGTAATAGATCAGATGTAGAAAAAAGAATAGAAAATTCAAAACATGCATAAAATTCCTTAGAAAAAATCGATATATCAGAATTAACTAAAATCAGAATATTTCACAGTTGTATCAAGAGTATATTAGAAAGATTATCAAGTAAATTAGAAAGAAACAACTACCAAAAATTTACAAACCTTTATAAATAAATCCTTGAGAAAAATTTTAAAAATATACTGGTCGGATAAAATAGCAAACGTAGAACTATAGAGAAGAACAAAACAAAAGTAAATAACACTCACAATTATTAAAAGAAGGAAATTGAAATGGATTGGACATATTATTCTAAGAAAGGACCAAAATATTATAAACAGAGTTGCACTTGAATACCAACCAGAGGAAAGAAAAAGAAGAGGAAGACCCACTAATAGCTAGAGAAGAACTGTATCAAGAGATCATGAAAGATATGGCCTGAGATGGAGAGAGGTCAATCAGAAAGAGAGAAATACAATGGAAAATACTTGTAGAGGATATTTCTAAAGAATAAAACCGAAGAGGATGCGATCTAACCAATCCGCCAATCTTTCACCATTGGGTAAGAAACACAAAGGCACCCAATAATCCATAAGGAGGGAAGGCAATAGAGAGATACGTCCTCCCTAACAAATATTTGAGAGTTTTGTTTGGAGCGCCATTATTAACTTGGCAAGGACTTAAAAAATATGTCTGGAAAGTGAAATTCAGAGACGTTTATTTTCCAAGTTTAGACTTTTTACAAGGTAGGCAATTATTAGAAATACAGTTTTGAAGGTCTTGAACTCTTGAACTCTGACATTTAGACAATATTTTTGACACCTAATGTCAAAAGTATTTCATCTGTAAGTTGTCTGTAACTTGGCGTAAAAGACGTTTTTTGCGTATGAGTACAGTTACCACAAAGAAGTAATTATAGGTAGGTACCTACTATATTTCGAACGTAACATAAAGTAAGAATCTTCTCAGAAAAGGAATTAATTTCGATTGCATATTTTAGCATTTTTATGCTTGCTCTCGGTCATGAAATCAGAATGAGCAAGTGTAATCAGACCTGTGAATTTCAACGACGAATAACACTTGCTTGGGCGGCGTATAGTTCACTAAGAGACATCTTTAAGCGCAACATCCCGATAGCTATGGAACGGAAGACATTTGACCAATGCGTTCTTCTTATTATGACATACGGAGCAGAAACTCTCACGCTCACAAAAATAACAGCACTAACAATGCGACTGTCATAAAGGCGCATGTAAAGATCAATTCTCGGCGTGACAAAAAAAGACAAAATAAGAAATCAAGACCTAAGGAAAAGAACAGGTATCACTGATGTCGTCGAAGGTATAGCCAAGCTGAAGTAGAATTGGGTAGGTCACGTTGAGAGCCTAAAAGACTCAAGATGGACCAGAAAACTAATTGGCTGGTGCCCAAGAGAAGAAAAACGCTGCAGACGACGACCACCAACACGCTGGATGGACGAAATTAAACGAATGTTCAAGAAATGGCAACTAGACGCACAGAACCGTGGAAAGTGGCGAAAAATGGGAAAGACCTATGTCTGGCAGTGGACGGAAGAGGTTGCATGATAATGATGAATGGTAGAAAATGAAATTGCAACGTGTTTCATATCTTATTGGCTAAAAGCCTGCATCATTGTGCTATTCAAAAAAAAACTGTCAGCCTTTTTATCTATTCTCTGGGTTGTCACTGTCACTACTACTGTTTAACGGTTTTATGAATTTTGAGACATTTGTTGATCTCAGAAGATGCTGTTTTAATATAAGTGGCTTTTGTTTTGATGTGGATGGTTAATATTGAATAAAGATCGTCGTCACTTTTAATTTTGTCACAGTCCTCGTAAAAATCGTAAATTCATGTCATTTCTATGGGTACCTATTCGAACTAATAACTTGGTAGCAATACACGAAAACAGTAATAAAGGCGGTACTAATAGTATCATCCCACCAGGAGTAGTATACCTACTATTATTTTAATTCGTTAGTGAACAGAAGGCGGAACTGGTTTGTCACTAATTAATATTTAAGCACTTCCTTTTTATTTTTAAATTTGATCTGATACACGTTGTAAAAGGTACAACCTTATGATTCACCAAGAATTTATTGAACGTGAACATTTCGAAGGTTTGGCCTATACATTTTTTGTTTTTTGTACTAATTGAATTTTAAAAAGTCATAAATTCTTAGACAGGAGTAAGGCATTATTTTTAATTTTTACTCTTACTCGCCACTTCAAGTTTTAATGTTGAAATGTAGATCAGAATAGATAAAGAAGTGATCGAGTACTGGTATATGCAAATGCAATGGCTGGTACAGAGACTGGAATGGGTGCAGCGCCATAACAGGGAGGCTTCCAGTGTGTAGATGACTCTAGGTGGAAACCCGTGAAGGATTGACATTCAATGTCTACCAGACGTTGAAAGACCCTTTAAACTTATAGCAGTTTCTTTATTATTCTGATACTGTCGATCTACTTCTAGGTTTAGTTCATCGAAACGATAACTTTCTTCATCATATGTACATTTTCGATTATCATATTATGCACCTATTATTAGTACGGTTTTGACGTTTGTAGGTACTAGCATCTTATATAGCACCTTGATGGCAGAATTTTTCGCAGCCCTGTTTTTTTAGTGCTTCTAATATATCTACATATGCTTATTATATCTCAACTTAATACATTATACTTATATAATATTAAAATATCTACTTTGTTTCAGGTATTTAAAATTTTCATCAATTTTCAACTTTAAAATATCCTGAGGTGAGCGCTTTTTTTAAATCATTTTTATTTATAAAAAAAGTTAAAAGCCAAAAGGGGAACTAATAAAGTCAGGAGGTCATTATTCTCTTCCTCGTTCATGTTTTTCATTGTCAATATACTAAAATTATATCAACAGAAGGATCACTAAATCCGTAGATAAAACAAAATATGCCAAGATACACAGAGAAATACAAGGGAAACTAAGGTAGCAAAGGAAAACGAGAAATACTGTGAAACATAAAATCTACAACAATAATATAGGTACGACTCATTTAACATACATAAGAGGAATATAGATGTCTAAGCTACTGAACCAGAAAACAGGCCAGAGAAGAATTCTACTCGTATCCTTGATAGAATACAGAGTCAACCTGCCAATTCTAGAAGAGCTTTATATAGCAGACAGCCTAAAAAATATCCAAGCATATCTAAATTACTTCGGCCATATAGCCAGAAAAATGTGAACTATGAAACTATTGGTGGTAGAAGGAAACGTAAAAGACTGAAGACCAGGGGTAGAAAAATTGCTAAAACTAAAATTTCCCATCTAAATAGTCAATCAAAAAAATTCCTATATTCGCAGCCAGTGGAGACAGCAAGCTAGCACCATCCTAATAGAAATGAATAGCTTTGCACTTTAAATTAACTTTATTTAGGTTTAAAATTAATACGATCCATGTGATTGGACCGGTTTGGAAGGCTTAGTTTAGAAAAAAATAGTTGATTAAATCGAAAATGACATAATCATAATTTAAAAAAGTGCATTTTTCTTAAATAAACCAAAAAGTATTCATGATACAAAAACAAAAAAAATCAAAATTTTCAGTGAAAGAAATTCTACAGTTACAAAATTCTACAATACAATCTGTTTGAAACATTTTTTCATATTATGAATACTTTTAGATTTATTTAAGAAAAATGCACTTTTTGTTTTAAATTTTAATAATATCATTTTCAATTTAATCAACTATTTTTTCTACACTAAGCCAGGTCAAATTACATGGACCTTATCAATTATAGCTAAATGAAGTTAATTTCAAGTGGGAAGCTATTCATTTCTATTAGGATTGTAACGACGAGGGTTTAATTTTTACATTCCAAAAAGAAAGAAAAACGCAGAGAGCGACTTTATTTTCGCCATAAGTCGGTCAGTTCTTATGTAAACAACTTGTGTCAGAGCTTATTTGAAAGGTATTTTAGTGAAATTTAAAAGATGTGTCTTAAGTTTTCCCCAAAAATTTGCACCACAATCGAGTTATTGGAGGTTAAAAGTTCTCCATTTCTATGTTTTTCGAAAATAACCATCCTTTAAAGAGCAATAACTCAGTCGTTATGGGGTTTACATAGGTCTTGCAGACGCGAATCTCTTTGTTTTTTATTAGCTACAATTTTGTTCTGTATTAATTTTTTTTTAAATTAAATTTTTTTATGCTATTCATGAAAAACCGTTATAAAACGTGAGTGTTTTCAATGAAAAAACCGTGAGTTTTTTCAATGAAAAATATATAGCTTCAATCGCAAATAACTTGGAAAGTACCATTTTTGCAAAAGATTTTATAAAACAAAATTTATTCGTAGTTTAACATTTTATCGATTTCCGTAGTTATTTTGATTAAAAAATTTTCATCCCTTAGATGAGGTTGTTCTCACCCCCAGGGCAAAAGCGCATTGCATAGGGTAGATTTTGACAAAGGATATAATTACTACCTAAATCCAAATTTTCAAGGAAATCGACCTTGGTTTTTAAAATTTCACGAGAAAATGTCTATAGATATGATTGTCATGGTTGCAAAATCTCAGAGAGTGAATTAATTGCTCATATAATGAGCTTTTTATGACGGCAGTCAACAGAGCTCAAAAAATAATCATGATCATCGGGACACTTCCAAAGGAGACGGCATCTTCGGAAATAGAAGATATCGTTTCAAAAGTACAGTGGAACCCCGATAAGTCGGACCCGATAACCCGGAAGTCCGGCTAACCTGGACCGATTTTCATCAGACAAAGATTTCAACAATAAAAATGTACTATCCGTTGCAAGATAATTCGTATAGAATTCCCCAGATTATTTTGTGCTTGATATCGGCCTAGTCTCTTAATCTGGTGAATTCCATCCAAATTATCTGGCAAGGGATAGTATGTAATATAATATTTGAGAGATAATGTGTATTTGTGTAATTTGAATTATGTATACGATAGTAAAAATGACTCATGGCACACGGCGGCGGCGGCAGAGCGACGGTCATTTTTTCGGATTTATCGGAAACAACAGGCACCTGTTATTCCTTTATTTATTTAAGACTGTCTTAGCATTGTTTAGAAAAGACTAACAGACTATAAAAAAAAATTATTTTTTATACAATGGTCTTAGTTTTCACTGTTCATAACATCGTTCCGATTGTGACTGTATTGTGTGTAGTACAGTCTTGTATTGTTTGCTTCCGTTTGCTTAGGTTTGTGTTTGCGTGTTTTTAATAATTTTGATGTGTAGGTACTGTGCATATATACAGGGTGAGTGGGGAGGAATGTACCAAATTTCAAGACTGTATAATATACGTAAAAATAATCAAAAATAACTCATATGTTGTTATTTGATTTTCATTTGTTTCCGAGATATGGGGAGTTAAAATTTTTCTTACAAACTGACAATTTATTTATTGCTCTAAAACCGGTTGAGGTGTGCAAATGAAATTTGGCGTGTTTTTAGACATAGTTGTTGCGCATGTTCTGACATATCGTTAAGAATTTTATATTTACCATTGGCGCGCATACGGATAATAGTCTGTAATTTTTAAAGATAAAAATAGTACGCCACTGAAATATTTCAAATTAAAAATCTTTCTTGAATTCCTCGTTCAATTTTTGACAAAAAACTTATCTTCCCTTTTTTCATGCAACGCTTCGTTTTCACGCAAAAAATAAAACATCTTAACGCTTACAAAGTTTTCGACGGAGTTTCTGTATGAATGTGTAGAAACTTATTCCGAATACGTTGTAAGTGTTAAGATATTTTATTTTTTGCATGAAAACGAAGCATCGTATGAAGAAACATGAAGATAGATTGTTTGTCAGAAATTGAATAGGAAATTCAAAAATAATTTTTAATTTGAAATATCTCAGTAGCGTACTATTGTTTTTTTTTAATTTCAGACTATTACTCGTACGCGCGCCAATGGTGAATATAAAATTCTTAATTGTGTGTCAAAACATGCACAACAACTATGTCTTAAAAACCACTAAATTTCATTTGCACACCTCAACCGGTTTTAGAGCAATAAATAAATCGTCAGTTTGCAAGAAACATTTTAAAACAAATGAAAATCGAATAACAACATACGAGTTATTTTTGATTATTTTTACGTATATTATACAGTCTTGAAGTTTGGCACATTCCTCCCCACTCACCTGTATATATTTCATGTTATTTCAATTATAACGGAATTTATCTGTAAATATACCGTATATAATAAATTTTTACCATATTCTCCGGCTAACCCGGATCGGCCGCGGTCCCGATTAATTCGCGTTATCGAGGTTCCACTGTACTTGTGTTTCGTGTTCCTGGTCTCATTCTCGTAACGAACTTTTTTCTTTCCTTCGTCCAACATTTTTTGAATTTTGGTTTAAATATTTATCAAAAATATTCATGTAGTTTACAATTAAAGTTAACTTTACAGACTATACCACAAAACGGACTAGACTATACTGGTGGAAGGGCAAAATAGAACAACAAAACTGTTAATTAGTTTTTACTTTGTCGCCGGTCTGGGGTCATTAATTTCGTCCTGGAGTTATCTCACTGTTTATAAGTTGTAATTTGCGCAAACGAAAGGCAATTAACACAAATAATCGCAAGTTATTAATGCTCGATTTGGATTAAATGCAAATTTTTCCTAAAAGTATTAGAAAGTTTATTAGAGAAGTAATGAAGATATAACGAGAAGTTTAATTACTGATCTAAAAATAATCAGTGGAGCTTTAACAAACAAAATTATTGAAAGAGACGGATTGATTTTCGATTATAATTAAATTTCCATTTTGTTTAGCCTTATAAAGGCGCATAATTGATAACAAAATAAAACAGTCCGGGAGAGATAATTCTTGAGACCAAAAATAAAATAGAACAGAATCGAATACATTGTAAAAGGAAGAAGATATAAGAAATATTAAAGGAAAAATAATTTGTGGCTGATGTGAGAACGAAAAATGGAAGGGGTTGAGTTTTTAGGGGTAAAAATTTCCCAAAAAACTACGAATATAATGGAAAAGGTGAAATAATTTTACGTGCATAGAAATCGGCCCACTTAAAAATTTGGTCATTTTTGATGTCTCACATTTCCTAAACCTGTTGGCCGATTTAAGTGATTTTTTAAACATGTTATAGCCCGATTCCTTAGCAATACCACAGTAGTAATATTGTTGCTAAATAGGTAAATTTTCATCGTATACCGGGTGTACCAATCAAACTGTGTTTTTTTTTTCAAAGTTCGCATCACACTGTGGGTTTGCATCACCTTTATAAAATACTGAAACTAAAACCCAACTTTCTTAACGTTGTGTTTTTTGAATCATTCGTTTATGTTGGATAATAAAAAAGTTAGATACTTTAACAACTAGACATGTTCTTCATCAATACACGGTGTTTCTAAATAAGTGCGACAAACTTTAAGGGATAATTCTGCATAAAAAAATTGATAGGTGGCTTTATAAACGTATGTCCGCAAATGTTTCGTTTCCGGGATGCGGAATGTTGATTTATTTTATTGCTTTAAAACCGATTGAGATATGCCAATCAAATTTGGTGGGTTCTAAGACGTAGTTATTGCACATTTTTTGACATACAATTAAGAATTTAATATTCACCAATAACGCACATACGTGTAATATGACCGATCATACTACCCGTATGACGCTAATGGTGAATATAAAATTCTTAATTTTATGTCAAAAAATTCGCAATAAGTAGCTCTTAAAACTGACCAAATTTCATTTGCATATCTCAAGTGGCTTTAAAGCAATAAATATATCGTCAGTTTGTAAGAAAAAATTCAACATCCCGTTTCTCGGAAACGAAATATTTGCGGACATACGTTTATAAAACAAACTGTCATTATTTTTTCATGCAGAATTATCCATTAAAGTTTGTCACACTTATTTAAAAACACCGTGTATTGATGAACAACATGTGTAGTTGTTAAAGTATCTAACTTTTTTATTATCCAACATAAATGAATGAATCAAAAAGCAGAATGTTAAGAAAATCTGATGCTATAGTTGGGTTTTAATTTCAGTACTAGAATATTCCACAGGGTGATGCAAACAATATTATTACAGTGGTGTTGTCAAAGAATCAGGCTATAACATGTTTAAAAAATCACTTAAATCGGCCAACAGGTTTAGGAAATATGAGACATCAAAAATGACCAAATTTTTAAGTGGGCTAATTTCTATGCAGGTAAATTTACCATAGTTGTAGGTAATAAAAAGATCTACGACTTTGTATTTCCACATTTTTCACTTAACAGTTAGGACAGGTGTGGGAGAAACTGATAAATTTCAGGTGAAAGTAGGATGCACCAAGGCTCGGTGCTTAGTCCTTATTTATTCTCATTAGTTTTGGACCAGATAACAGCGAAACTACAGGGTAGCATTCCATGGTACCTAATGTATGCTGATGATGTAGTGTTAATAGGAAATAGTGAAAGAGACTTAGAACAAAAACTGAAACAGTAGAGACAAGCTCTGGAGGAAAAAGGTTTAAAACTTAGCAGGACAAAAACAGAGTATTTGGAATGTTCATTTAAAGATGGAGTTACTACAAATAAAATGGTATCTTTGGATGGTGAAATGATTGTGAAAAGCAATAGTTTTAAGTACCTAGGATCGGTATTACAGAGTAATGGAGAAATAGATGGAGATGCATGCAGTAGGATTAGGGCTGGGTGGATGAAGTGGAAAGAGGCGAGTGGTGTGTTGTGTGACAGAAAAATTCCAATGAAGCTCAAGGGAAAAATCTACAAAACAGCCATAAGACCGGCTATGATCTACGGAACTGAATGTTGGGCAGTGAAAAAGAAAGAGGAACAACGAATGCATGTGGCGGAAATGAGAATCCTTAGATGGATGAGTGGAGTGACAAAGAAGGATAAAATTAGGAATGAGTATATTAGAGGAAGTCTAAATGTGGCACCAATTGATGCCAAAATGAGAGAGCATAGGTTAAGATGGTTTGGTCATGTTCAACGTTGAGACGTTAATCTCACCATCTGAAAATCATTCGGAGAATAGCAGACGCACTAAACTTAGTTAAAATAATAAATTTATAAAACTGATGAACTACGAAGTAAGAGAACTTTTAAAAGGGGAACACATCGTCAGATTTATCAAGGCACACAGTCTCAGATGGATGGGATATATAGAAAAGAGACATCTAGAAGCAGTTATCAAGGAAATAATCAAATGCAGACCATTATCAGGCATACCACGAGGAAGACCCAAAACCAGATGGGAGAACTTGATAGTTAAGGACCTTAAGAAAATGGGAGTGAGATAGTGGACAACCATAAGCAAAAGTAGGAGAGAGAGGAGAAAAATTGTAGAAGATGCCATATCACGAAACCAATTGTAAAACCAAAATGTTAATGCGGATTGATTCAAATGATGACAAATGAGTCAGAACAGCTCAAAGTGTGTAGTTTAAATGCAATGTTTTCCTAAAAGTAGCTAGTATTGGAAACTTTATTGAAGAAATAATGAAGATATAACGAGAAGTTTAATTACTGATCTAAAAATAATTAGTGGAGCTTTAACAAACTAAATTATTGAAAGAGACGGATTGATTTTCGATTATGATTAAATTTCCATTTTGTTTCTTAGTTGTATAAAAGCGCATAACTGAGAGCAAGATATGACAGGTCAAGGCTGATAATTTTTTAGTCCAACAAAATAGTAGCAGTATTGAACCTATTGTAAATGGAAGAATATATAAAAACATTTAAGGGGATAATTATTTACGGTCAATCTGGGGTTAGTTGGAAGATCAGACGTATGTTTACTATTAAAGCTTATTATTTGTAAAAATGTATTGTTAAAAGTAACGTACGTAGTGAATCTTGCCCCAAATTTATTTTCTGTTACTGTATCTTTTTTTTTAACATTAATAAAGACCTAATCAGATTTAGCCATACGGCTCACACTCCCTCTAAGGGGAAAATTGACTCATCCCAGATACCTACGGTATCAAAAGGATTGAGCTCTGGTGTGACTCTTCCCGTGTTATCAAGCCCTCTAGGTGACTTGGTATGCAGGTGTACCTCCCAAAAATGTTCGTATATATCTGGCCGTTACGAGTAGTACAGCTTTCTGCATGGTCTCATAAAGATGTTTATTTAGACCCAGCTTTTTTATGTTTTCGAGGAGGTTCTTCGGAACAACTCCAGTGGTATAATAATAGGTATCGTCTTGGTACTTTGCATTCTCCATTGTCTTCGTATTTGAATTTCCAGATCTCTGTACTTGGCGATCTTTTCAGTAAATTTACTATGTAGTTTATTGCTGTTAAGTATCGCCACATCAATTAGTGTTGTTTGTCTTGTTAACTTATCTAGTACAAGATCTGGTCTATTATGTGCCACTGTTTGGTCTATGAGCACAGTGCGGTCCCAGTATAGCGGACGTATTGATAATATGGAAGATGGTCTGTTTGGAGAAGTTCTAGCTTGATAGCTATCTCTTGATATGAAGAATTTTTCCCACTGCGTCATGCTGTTCCTTGTATTCAGTTGCAGCAAATGCCTGGCAGTCCCCTGTAAGATGTTGGATGGTTTCTTGGGTTTGGCATTCATATCGGCATTTGTCGTTTTGGACCTGAGGGTCTTTGATGATATATTTCAGGTAATTTTTGGTTGGTAAAACCTGATCCTAAATGGCCAGTAATGAACCCTCCGTTTCAGAAAACATCTTTCCTGATGTCAACCAATAGTTCGATGCTGTATTGTCGACATAGTCTTGGATGACCTCAATGGGATGTCACTCGTGCAGAGGTTTACCCATCCAGGTGCGCATTTTTTCGTATTTAGTGAGGTGGTTTATGCGCATTTCTGGTTCCCTCAGTTTGATCGGTGTTGTGTCATCTACTGCGCAAGTAGCGCGATGTAGAGTAGATGTCTCAGCTTGCATCTGAAAATAAGTTCTTAAATTGGCAATTTGTTTATCTAATTGCTCACCTATATCCATAAGTCCTCTTCCTTCTAGATTCCGTGGTAATGTTGTTCTTTCTACTGCACTTTTAGGATGGTGTTTTTGTGCCTTTGTGAGGTGTGTTCGTACTTTTCAATGAAGATTTTCTATATCTGTTTTTGTCCACTTAACAATACCAAATGAATAGCTAAGCGCGGAACAAGCGTGGGTGTTTAGTACCTTAAACAAATTTTTACTGTTAAGTTGTGAACGAAGCAGCTGTTTTATCCTTCGTATTAACTCAGTAGTTATCTCAGTTTTCATTTGCTTATGGCCAATTTTCCGCGCCTGCTTTACTCTAAGATATTTGTATATATCGTTTTCACCCATGGCCTCCGATGCATGTTTCGCGGCATGTATTGAATTCAGGGTGGAAGGGCACATTTGCACGTAGTGTCGAGCAATCGTTCTCCCAGATACACCCCTAGCTCCCTGCTTACCAACTAAAGTCCATCCCCTCACAGACATCACATCTAGACCCATCATCACATGAATAGTCCATCTTCTCCCTCTTTCACTCGCTCTCTCTCTCTCTCTCTCTCTCTCTCTCGTACGTGTGCTGCAGATCTCTCTCTCTAACGTTTCCTTCTTTGTGACAATTCGTGTTCCTACCTCAAGTATTGCCTTGTATTCAGTATTGTCCCTCATTGCTATCTGTTTTGAATATAACTATGTCTTTGTTCTGAAACTTCATGGAAAAAGAAATGAATATCAATGTTCAAATCGAAGAAGTTATCAAACTGGGAGAAAAAACATGTTTGGTCAAACTACAGAACAAGTTTGAAAAAGAAAAGATCATGCAAAATAAAGCTAAACTAAAACACATAAAAGGCAATAAAGTATATATAAATAATGACATAACAAAAGAAGAACTACAAACACAGAAAAAAATAAGACAAGTCGCAAATGAAGAAATTAATAAGGGTAAAAGTGTTACAATAAAATATAATAAATTAATAATAGATGGAAAAACACACAAATGGAATCAATACAGCAACCAGCTAGAAGAAGACCAGGGAAATCCAAAAAACTAACAGAAGATGAAAATACACAAACAAAAGCACAAATCACGACAGACAAGGCACAGAAAAAGGAATTGAGCAAGGACGAAAATAGAAATAGAGCAAAAACGAAAGATAAACATGAAATAGACATAAGAGAGAACATATTTATAGGTGCATGGAATGTAAGAACCCTACACGAAACCGGCAAATTGGAGCAGGTAAGCCAAGAGATTGATAAGTACAAATTAGACATTGTCGGACTAAGCGAAACAAGATGGAATGGTAGTGGATCAACCCGAATAGGTGACCAACAGCTAATGATATATTCTGGGAATACGGATGTAAATGACAAACACGAAAAGGGAGTGGCAATACTGCTAGCCCAAAAGGGGAGAAAGGCTCTAGTAGAGTGGGAACCAGTGTCAGAAAGGATTATTTGGGCGAGACTGAAGGCAAGATATTATAACATAATAGTAATAAATGTATATGCTCCCACAAATAAAAACGACGAAAATGAGAAGGAAGAATTTTACGAGCAACTACAAACAACGTTTAATAAGATTAATAATAAATATAGAAGAGATATAAAAATAGTAATCGGAGACTTTAATGCAAAAATAGGAAATGATAATAAAGGACATGAACATGTGATGGGAAAGGAGGGAATCGGAGAGAGAAACGACAATGGAAATCGATTAATCGAATTTTGTGAGCAAAATGAACTTTTAATAGGCGGAAGCATCTTTAAACATAAGCGGATACATAAGGAAACATGGAAATCACCGGGAGGGAGGTACAAGAATCAAATAGACCACATAATAATTGAATATAAATGGAGAAGCTGGCTGCAAGATGTCAGGAGCTTAAGAGGTGCTGATGTGGGATCAGACCACATGCTAATCAAAGCGAGACTAAAAATGAAATTAGCCAGAGATAAAAACCAAAAAATCAGCAGAAGGAACAAGTACAACGTTGATGCCCTAAAACAAGAATGTATAAGAAATAAATTTAGTGAGAAACTGGCAATTAACCGAACAGTATCACAACAAACTGGAGAGTCAGTCGAAGAAACATGGAAATATTTTAAAGAAGTGATGATGAATACAGCAAAAGAAACAATCGGATTAAAAAGAAGACAAAATAAAAAATGGATTACCAAAGACACTCTACTACTGATAGAAGAAAGAAAAAAGATCAAAGAAGAAATTCTACAAAAGGAAGGATCGGAAGAAGAGAGGGCACTTGAAAGGAAATACAAGGCAAAAAACGCAGAAGTAAAAAAACAAGCCAGAAAAGATAAAAGAAACTATATAAATGAGATGCTAAATATATCAGAAGAAGCAGCGAAAGAAAACGACTTACGAACACAATATACAATCATACGAAACTTAACAGGAAAAGCACAACGAAATATACGAGAAGTAAAGGATAAACAAGGAAATAGAATAAAAAATGAGAAAGAAATAATACAAAGATGGAAGGAATACTTCGAAGAGATATATGCTAAGCATGAAATAACTCAAATCACAGAAGATGAAGTAGAATCACCAGAGCTAGAAGTGAATATTGGAGAAATTACAATGGAAGAAATTGGAAACACTCTAAAACTACTAAAAAATGGCAAAGCCGCAGGAATCGACAATATACCCATTGACATAATAAAAGCAGACACCGAGCAGTCAGTAGAGATGCTACATACACTTTTGAATAAAATATGGACGGACGAAGAATTGCCAAAGGAGTGGAAAGAGGGATTGATTATAAAAATACCCAAAAAAGGAGACCTGAGCAAATGCAACAATTGGCGTGCAATAACACTACTAAGTGCCACATCCAAAGTGCTGACCAAAATCATTTTGGAAAGATTGAAGCCGGAACTAGATAAAAAACTGAGAAACAACCAAGCAGGCTTCCGTTCCAACCATTCCACTATTGATCACATTTGCACCCTTAGAATTATCTTGGAACAAACAAATGAATGGAATAAAGATATAGATGTGAGTTTTATCGACTTCGAAAAGGCCTTTGACCGTGTAAATAGGGCACAGATGTGGAAAATCCTTAGATTATATGGGATACCACAAAAAATCATAAACTTTATTAAACTCTTCTACGAAGGATACAAAGCCAAACTAGAACATTCAGGTGAAGTAACAGAAGAGATATCCATAGAAAGTGGAGTCAAACAGGGTTGTGTACTATCCCCTACCCTATTTCTTATTATGATAGATTGGGTAATGAGGAAAGTAATCGACGATCGAACAGGCATCAGGTGGAACCTTTTCAAACAGCTAGAAGATCTCGAATTTGCAGATGACATCTGCCTTATAACTGAACACCGAAATCATATGCAAGCAAAAATTGACAAATTGGCACAGTACTCCGACACGATCGGACTTCGAATAAACACAGAAAAAACTAAACTTCTAAAAAATAATAACCATCCAAATAATAAAATAATGATAAACGGTAAAGAAGTAGAAGAGGTAGACAAGTTCACATATCTGGGATCTGTCATGGAAAGGAGCGGGGGGTGTAAAAAGGATATACAGACGAGAATAACAAAGGCGCAACACGCATTCAACGCTTTAAATAAAATTTGGCAAACAAACGAAATATCGGAAACAACAAAAATTAAAATCTTTAACAGTTGCATTAAAAGTATACTGCTCTATGGAGCAGAAACATGGAAACAGGACGAAAATACAACTAAAAAACTACAAACATTTGTAAACAAATCTCTAAGAAAAATCCTAAAAATATACTGGCCAAATAAAATAACTAATACAGAACTATGGGAAAGGACAAAGCAAACTAACGTATCTACTACAGTCAAGGAAAAAAATGGAAATGGATCGGCCACACTTTAAGGAAAGACCAAAGCAGCATAGCAAGACAAGCACTTGAATACCAACCAGAGGGAAAAAGAAAGAGGGGCAGACCAGACAACAGCTGGAAAAGAACAACAACGAGAGAACACGAAAAAATTGGACTAAGATGGGGCGAAGTCAAAAAGAGAGCAAAAGATAGAAGAGAGTGGAGGGAATTAGTTCACAATTTATCCAGAGAATAAAAACAAATGAAGATGCGCTGTCCCGGCCAGACAGCAATCTTACACTTTTGGCCAAGAAACGCATAAGCGCCCAATACTCCACAAGGAGGGATGGAACGAGAGAGAGAGAGAGATGTCTTTGTTCTGAAATGATCTGGTCACCATCTAGTTCTTTGGCTATCCGCTTTTAATAAACAAGCTAATATAGAAAATCACAGTGTTTATTGATCACAGTTTTCATTGATTTTGAGAGTGCCTAGGATAACAGCAATAGAAAGTTTCTAATCCAGACACTGAAAGAGTTGAATATTCCAATACAGAGCAAGAGTCTTATTGAATATATGTGTACATACACCCACCTAAACTTTACGCAGACAGGATTTCTCTCACCGGCCATGGTTCGGTCCGGGAGCTGTACCAATGTTTAAAATATTAGCGTTTGTAGATGAGGCCGATATTTAGTGCAGTTACTGAAGGTGGATATGAACTATTACCTCCGATTTCGTTGAAACTCCATCGATTCGCACGAAAATTAGTGAGTGGTTAGAGGATATCTCAAGGAACAAAGGTGACATGTTGCCTACTTGCGCTTTTACCCTGGGGTGGATGCCACTCCTTCTCGTGGGTGAAAATTATTTTATTAAAAATAACCCCATAATTCGATAGAAGGACAAATTCTAAGCAAAATTTATTATATAAAGGTATTTAAATAAATCAAAACTTTTTGAGTTACTAAAGATCAAAAATTTTAATTTTTTATAAAAAAATGCATGTTTTTAACCGATTTTTTACAAATTACTCAAAAACTATAAGTTTTTCCAAAAAAATTGTAATTACCAAAATTGAAGCTAATCAAAAATAAAATAAACTTCTTACTAGAAAATTCTTTTAGTGTTAACTTAAAGTGAGTTATAACTAATTGAATGTAAATTTTTTTCAGCGTGTACCTAAATCTAAGAATTTAAGCTTAAATAACGGGAAAATTATGCATTTTATAACATAAACTTATTAAACATTTGTCAAAATAATTAGAAATATCTATCAAATGAGTACCCGAATGAGTCAATAGCATTAAAATTTATGCTTAAATTTTTTTTCAAAATTTATCTTTTAAAAATTTATCCAAAAAATGGTATTGTTTTTTTTAAATAACTCCGTTATTTTTTACGAAATCGGATTCACCTAAAATCCATTTGAAAGCTTATTTCAAGGGCTATTAAACGACGTTGAATTTGATCTTTTAAACCCCGTACTTTTTTTTTAATCAACGGTTAAATGACCCCGGTTACATGGTTCTCGCAGCAAAATTTAAGCTTTACACGTTTCTATCTCGGTTATTTTTTACCCTACAGAAATAGTAAAAACGGTAGAAGATTTGATACAGAAAAAACTAAAATTTGGTTAAATGCCGTTTTTTACGTATATTGAGTAATTTTGGAATTATTATCAAAAGAATATGAGAATTACGATAATTTTTAAAATTCTGATTTTTTTTAATTACATTTTTTTTTTAAATATGCATTCTAAACCGGTCAAAATTATTGAAATAATAATTATTTCGTAAAAGTAATTACAGTGGAACCTCGATAAGCCGGATTAATCGGGACCGCGGCCGATCCGGGTTATCGAAAATCCGGGTTAGCCGGAGAATATAGTAAAAATTGATACAACACTGTATACCGAAAGGTAAGCTTCATTATAATTGCGAAAACATGAAATACATATGGACAATACATCTACGTACAGTTGTATACAGTTGTTCATTTCCTGGTAAAAAACTCAGTCAAACTGAAAAAAATGTTTGTTTTGTCTGATGAAAATCGGTCCGGGTTAGCCGGACTTCCGGGTTATCGGAGGCCGACTAATCGGGGTTCCACTGTATTACTTATGCTAATATTAAGAAATTTTTGTAAGGATTACTATAAATTTTAATGTTTGTGGAAATTTTATGTTCATCATAACTTGCTTAATTTTGATGCTATTACCTTCTTCTTGAGCTTATTTCATAAGTATTCCGAAGTGCTTTGACAAGTGTCTAGAAGATATATTTTATAAATTGCACCGCTTTCCCGTTATTTAAGCTTAAGAGGAAACAGTAGCGATCAACAGGTAGCAAAAACGCGTTCGAAGATTGCGGCTGTAATTTTGAATATTTTTTCGAGATATTTGGCACACGTATGCGTAATATAATAAAGAATGGCGGTACAGAGCCCAATTTGAAAAATATATTAATATGTGGAAATTACTCTGTAATTAAATACAATATTAAAAAAAAACGAGCCTGTACCGCCATTAAGAAGAACAAAAAAATACACTTTCTTTAAATAAACTTTTTATCCGATGCCTAGATTTTGTGTCATTTTGGAACTACTAAAATTTTTTATTTCATTAGTAGTTCCAAAACGACACAAAATCTAGGCAACGGATAAAAAAGTTTATTTGAAGAAAGTGTATTTTTTTGTTCTTCTTAATGGCGGTACAGGCTCGTTTTTTTAATATTGTATTTAATTACAGAGTAATTTCCACATATTAATATATTTTTAAAATTGGGCTCTGTACCATCATTCTTTATTATATTACGAATACGTGTGCCAAATATCTCGAAAAAATATTCAAAATTACAGCCGCAATCTTGGAACGCGTTTTCGCTACCTGTTGATCGCTACTGTTTCCTCTTAAATACTTAGATTTGAGTACTCATCGAACAAAATATACATTCAGTTACCCATAACTCACTTTGAATTAACATTAGTTTAGTTCTTCAAGTGAGTAGTGTATTCAATTTTTTATTATCTTCAATTTTGGTAATAACAACTTTTTTGCAAAAGCTTATAGCTTTTGAGTTATAAAAAACAGTTTTAAAACACGTATTTTTTTAGGAAAAAATAAAATATTTTATCTTTAATAACTCAAAAAGTATTGATTTATGTTAATAACCTTATATAACAAATTTTGCTTAAAATTTGTCCCTCTATCGACTTATGGTGTTATTTTTATTTAATAATTTTCACCCCCGAGAAGGGGTAGCATCCACCTCCAGGGTAAAAGCGCAAGTTGGCATCATGTCACCTTTGTTCGCTGTGGTATCCTCTAACTACTCACCAATTTTCATGAAAATCGATGAAGGTTTAACGAAATCGGAAGTGAAAACTTCCGATAGTAATTATACTTACAAGCAAAAGGAATATAATAAAATTATTTAATTTGATAGAAAGTATGGCATAAAATATTGGTCTAAAAATTAATGACAACAATGTCAGTGCAAAGAGGTCAAAGGAAGAAAATAATTTAAGGCATTGAAGATTTAATTTTGAATTATACACAGTTACACAGTATTTAAAGAACCATGATGGGATCGGATACAGGAGAATGAAATACGAAAGAAAATAGTAAGCCAGACACCACTAGGGAGAATATCAAAAGAAATATTCAAACTTAGATATATGGAACAAGTGGAACAAGATCTAATAACTCTAAAAATAAGAGGAAAAACAACATAAGGAATAGCTCAGCATGGTAAAAAAATTATAGAGCGAACTAAGAAACTCGAAAGGGTTTTCGAATTAATGATGATAATGATTTTTATCTTTATTTTTTAACTATCATGTTCTTCAAATTAGCTCATTCTTGTTTAATATTTTTTCCGAAGTTATTGATGTTTATAGCTACTATTGTGTGGTGTACGTAATCTTTAAAATTTATAAAAATCCACAAGGACAAAGTTTTCCTGTAGTTGGCTGTATACCATGTAATACAAAAATAATAAAATCCTTTATAAAAGGTATATATTTAAAATCCCTAAAAAGGGCTACATCACAATCACATAACTAGTTTTCGATTGGTTTACCAATCATCATCAGTGCTTACGTGAAGTTTACATGCTAACCACCAAGATATAATTTTACAAAAATATGAGGGTCAAAGCCTTGTAAAAGTAATCCGTCAAGGAAACATCGGTTAAAAATGCTAACTTAATATAAATGTGCATTATAACTTGTTAAATACGTCCATCGACAATAGCCATTTCCTGTTTATTACAGTGACAGGAGGTACAAATTTATACTTATAATTTTTCGGAAATGAATATAACTTGAATTGACTATTTATTTCTTGTTGTGTCTTTTACAATAGGTACATATAAAGACAGCATTGCTAATTAATAGTAAGCAACCAATTAGGTATTCAGCCGTGTACTATTGGTAAACAAAATTTATTTTTGTAAATTATAATTTTAATCTCGAGTAGTTGACAATTATATTTTTTTACTAATTAAAATAAATAAGGTCGTAGAAAAAGTATAGTATTCTACTTGCATGTAATGGCTATTACTCACGATGATGAAGTTTGCGACACTCGCCTACGGCTCGTGTCGCAAACTTCATCATCGTGAGTAATAGCCATCATTACATGCTCGTTGAATAATATACTATTAATTATGATGAGTAGTTCCTGAGATACAACTGGTCAAAGTTGACCGGCATTTACGGTAAAGATATAAACAATAGGATCATAATTTTCAAACCATCACCTTTTTATTTCGGTCCTCTTTCTATACTCCAATTTTCATATCTTTAAAATACTCATAACATATATTATTATAATAAAAACTATCGAAAAAACGTGTGAAAATTGCCAAAAATAGCAAAATTCCAATCAAAAATTAGGTTGGAGCAAATGTAACCCTCAAAGTTCAAAATCGGTATACGTTAAAAAAATGCATTTTCTCGGCTTTCCATTGAGCAATTTCCTTCATTCTTTTTTCGTTCCCAGGTAACTCGAGTAGAGCCATCGAACTAATGCATCATTAAATGTCAAACTTGCTTTTGTTTTGTTATAATAAATTAATGTATTTATTATAACACAAAATTTTAATTTATTTAAATAAAAATTGTTTAAATAATTATACAACTTTCAAATGAGAATATTTATGTTTTTAACTTTAAAAGGTACACTTGTAGTAAGTTTATCTAAAAAAAGCTTACAACTGGAAAAAATATGTAGTTTTCTGTTCTTATAAATAAATTAATCTATTATAACAAAACAAAAGCAAGTTTGACATTTAATAATGCGTTAGTTCGATGGCTCTCCTCGAGTTATTAGGGAACAAAAAAAGAATGAAGGAAATTGCTCCATGGAAAGCCGAGAAAATGCATTTTTTTAACGTATACCGATTTTGAACTTTGAGGGTTACATTATTTCCAACCTAATTTTTGATTGGAATTTTGCTATTTTTGGCAATTTTCACACGTATTATTGATAGTTTTTATTATAATAATATATATTATGAGTATTTCAAAGATATGAAAATTGGTGTGGAGAAAGAGGACAAAAACAAAAAGGTGATGGTTTGAAAATTATGATCCTATTGTTTATATCGTTGCCGTAAATTCCGGTCAACTTTGACCGATTGTATCTCAGGAACCACTCGTCATAATTAAACGTTTTTTCTTTTAGGAGAAGCTTCCTGCCGCTGTTTTTCGAACACCGTTTTCGTGATTTAATTTAGTTAATTACTTACCGAGATATTCTATTTGTTTATAAGCCAAAAAAATTGTGTATAATTTTAAAATATTCCTGAGGCCGCTTAAATAGTCCAATTTAAATTCTGTAAAGTACATTAGATAGCTGTAGTGTCTTTTTATGAAAAAATTATAGCTTTGCTTATGCATTTTAATTATTGTCGTTATTATAGCGACCGTAAATTTTTAATTAACAATTCAATTGTTGCTAAACTGTTCATTCAATTTCCATCGGCTTCTGAAATTATTATCTATACGAAAAGGTCTTTTGCATTACCAAGTTATTTAATTATTGATTAACAATTACTTATCTAAAATTTTTGTTGAAAATTAAAGATTTTGTTGAAAAACCCGCTTTTTTCGGGGAAAGTTTTCGTCGAAGTGAATCGGGGAAAACAAGTATCTATGCAGAATTTAATTGCGGTGAATTTTTATTTAGGTGTTTTTGATGTAAAGTTAAAATCTTTGGAGTTATAGAACAAAAATTGAAAAAAACACGATTTTCTGGGGCCGTTTTGTTTATAAAAAAAGTAGCACACTATCTGCGGACTTTGCATACCTATATTATTAATACATACAATAATAAGATTCGATTTCAGCAATGAAATTGCTGGTAAATAACTTTTCCTTGTAGTTTGCTAATTAGCTCAGAGTATAAATGCTTGCATCGAAAATGATGGGCAACAATTTTTCCATTTTGGTCGTCACTAAGTAAGTAGTTGTTTTTATTTCTCTGTTATATTTTATAGTGTTGTTTTTCTTATTGTTGTTTTAATTAATTATATACGTTTACATCTGGAAAATGTTTATTTGTTTTTTCCATAGCACACTACTTTTCCTTAACCTCGTTTACCGGTGACGTTAACAGTTGTTTAAAATTTACACGTTCCTTAAGGTATCTCGAGATAGAAAAAATGTATCGACATGCGGTTTTCGGTATTATGTTGCTAATTTGGTCTAATTTTGTAATACAGGATTAAAAATGCATATTTGTATTTAATATTCTCCAAAGAAAACTAGATTTTCGAAAATAATTAAATAACGCCTACTAGCTGGCATATTATTTATTAGGCTATTTCGAAAATAAGACTCTTACATTGACAAAAAAGAGCTTTTTTTCAACGAGACCAAGTTTGCAAAATTCGATTTAGCAGAACCGGACTTAAAGCCATTTTTTATAAGAAGGTTCCCACTCACCCTACCTCTTATTTGTAAAGGTAGACTTAAACTTGTGAATTCAAATATGCGCAGAATTTTATGAAGAATACGATGATTGGATTTTCAGTGCCCTTTCAATAGGTAAATTTTATAAAATTTTGATTTTTAAATTTTTGATATTCAATTACGCCCTCTAGCGGTGGTCCTACAATTATGAAAATAATTTCCAGGCTTTTCCCGTGGCAACTTTTGTTATACATATTTTTTTCTCAAAGTTGTACACTTCGCGTCAAAAAAAAAAACTGGTACAATTCTTATAACCGAAAATCGTGTTTTTCAAGTTGTGTAAACCAGTGTGTAAATCAAGTTGTGATCTTGTCACAAGTGTCATTCTAATTTCTAGGGTAGCGTTGCCAGTTCAACGGAAATATTATATCAAATTAGGTAAAAGCAGGGCTGTGCGACAGACCGCATTTTTTAATATACTAAAAACTTGCTAAAAACTAAAACAATTGTAATTTTTCATCATCTCAATTAAGTATCCATACATTAATTCGTGCTTTATTATAATTTATGAAAATATTTCATTTCAAAAATAATTATAGATAATAAATCTTGACATGACTTTAAATTATTATGTTTAATGTCAAATCGAGAGGTGTGATTGGTTTCTCGTAAATTTTAGGACCAAACTGCATCAGTTGTATAGAATATACAGGGTGTAACAAAAATACAGGTCATAAATTTAGTCACATATTTTGGGACCAAAAATAGTTCGATTGAACCTAACTTACCTTAGTACAAATATGCACATAAAAAAAGTTACAGCCCTTTGAAGTTACAAAATGAAAATCAATTTTTTCCAATATATCGAAAACTATTCGAGATCTTTTATTGAAAATAGACATGTGGCATTCTTATAGTAGTAGTATCTTAAGAAAAAATTATAGTGAAATTTGGACACCCCATAAAAATTTTATGGGGGTTTTGTTCTTTTAAACCCCCCCAAACTTTTGTGTACGTTCCAATTTAATTATTATTGTAGTACCATTAGTTAAACACAATATTTTAAAAACTTTTTTGCCTCTTAGTACTTTATCGAAAAGTCAGTATTTATCGAGATATTTTGAATATTTGTCAAATCCACCACATATTTGTATATGGCAAAGTACGATTATGGAGACTTGGTAATAATATGAAAATTTATTTATGATTTACATTTTTAGGTATATTTTGAACCATATTAAAAAATAAGTAATATCTCGATAAAAAGTGCCTTCTCGAAAAAATACAAAGAGGCAAAAAAGTTTTAAAAACACTGTGTTTAACTAATGATACAACAGTAAAAGTGTAATTGGAACATACACAAACATTTGGGGAGGTTAAAGGAACAAAACCCCCATAAAAATTTTATGTAAACATATTAAAAAAGAAGCCGCAACTCGATAAAAACTGTCTTATCGAAAAAATACTAAGAGGCAAAAAAGTTTTATAAATATTGAATTTAACTAATGGTACCACAATAATAATTTAATTGGAACGTACACAAAAGTTTGGGGGGGTTTAAGGGAACCAAACCCCCATAAAATTTTTATGGGGTGGACAAATTTCACTATAATTCTGTTTTAAGATGTTCCTGGCATAAGAATTATACGTGTCCATTTTCAATAAAAAATCTCTAATAGTTTTCGATATATTCGAAAAAATCGATTTTCATTTTGTAACTTCAAAGGGCTGTAACTTTCTTTATGTGCATATTTGTACTAAGGCAAATTAGGTTCATTCGAACTATTTTTGGTCTCAGAATATGCGATTAAATTTATGACCTGTATTTTCGTTACACCCTGTATAATACACACTGAAAAAATTAAAAATTTAATTTGAAATTAATACAAAATGAAAAACTTTTACAGTGAACAAGTGTAGAATGTAAATATATGTATTACAATTATTCGAAATATACATTTTAAACGTTCTTTTTTGGATATAGATTTAGTGCAATTCCGTTATCTGTGATGGCAACAACGAAGTGATTCACGAACAATAATTGTCACTCTGAATACAGGTTTACATTGGGAAAAAAAAGTATACCAGTTTTATATGACGCGAAGTGTACTATAAACGGTTCCTGAGATATGGCCGAGAGCCATTCTTATTGGGACACCCGGTACATTTACTGACTACGAATTGCTGCACAGAAGACGTTATTTAAAAAAATTGTAGTAAAAACAATTATCCTCCATTTACATTTTATTTTCCCTCTCACGTTATGATTATTAAACCACCGCTTGAAATCGTTGTTTGTCTGCTTTTTCTGAGAGAAATTTAAATATACAGCCAACAAAAAACGTCATTCATGAATATTTAATAAATCAAAATATATATACACTTTTAATGAGACACTTGAAACATTCAGAAAAATCAAAGAAGAGGACGAAGGGAAAAGTGACAAGCTTCAGCTGGTGGTAAGCTTCCGAATTTGTCGAGAGGGGCCCAATATTTATTTCACATAATTTAATTTAAAGAACGTTTCGGATTCCGAAACGTACGGAAGATGTTAAACCAATTATCTTGTTTACTTGGGCTTTCTTTTCAAAATATTCAAAGTCGAAAAAAGCTTGGAGGTATATTAAAAATTATTTTTGTCCCTAATAATGTGGCCGATGGTTGTTTATTAGTTGATGCTTCGCGATTTAATAAAACATGTTTAGACTTTTTATTATTCCTATTTATTTTAATTTGAGAGAAATATAACAATAGATATATTTTTTTTTTATTTAGCTAATGTCTCGACAAATAATGACCATTGGCATGATAAGTACGGTGAATTTTTGCAGTTAGGTACCTAGTGTCATGTGTAGTGTGTCTGTTGAGTAAGTGTCTTGTTACTTTGCAAAGTCAACGTCATTGTCTTTGCAAAGAGACGCTAATTGTTTTCGAACGTCTGCGGTCCCTCTGGTGAGTACTGATCCCACAAGGACAGAAAATTTTCATTCGTTAATTTATAGTAAACGAAAAATTCCCGACCCTGGTGAGATTCCAACTCACGACAATTCGGACCTTTCGATCCAAAGGTAGGCGCTCTTACCACTGAGCCACAGAGGGGGTCCACAATAAATATTATATTGGAATTTAACTGACATTGTAAAAGCTTCAGTGACAAGCTTTACACTACAAAGATACTAATTCAATCAACATGAATTATTTTCTTTGTAAAAATTTTATTACTTGGATAACCCAAACTAAATATTCACAGAACTAAATGACGATAAGAAGAATAATCAGAAATATCTTTAAAAAATAAATAAAGCAGATAAAACGCTTCTTTTCACCAAATTAGAATGATGCCACAGATGATATAAAAGCTATACTTACTTACTTATCCTCTTCGTTCCCACTGGAACATAGGGCATATGCCGTCAATCTTCATTTTTGCTGATCTTGTGCTGTTGGTCTGACTTCTTTCCAGATTAGGCCGACGTTTTCTGCTTCTTTAATATTTTTTTTTTCATGTATTTATCGGCCTCCTCTGTTTCCGTTTTCCTGGAGGTTTGAATTTCAATGCTTGTTTTGTTATGTCTATGTCCGGTTTCCGCAGAGTATGGTCCGACCGTTTCCATATTCTCTTTCTTATTTCTTTATGTACTTGCTTTTTGTCTCTGTCCTCACAATAATAAAAATTAATACACCCAACATTTGTTCATGCATAATCCATTTGAACAAATATTGACAGATGATTTTAACACCCAATCAGATCCCGTATAACGTTTGAGCGGCTAAAAGCATACTGTCGGTGTGCGCATGTGCCCGGCAAAATAAAAATTCACCCTCGTGCCTAAAGAATTATAACTTCAAAAATATGACTTAGTAAATGCATTAACAAATATATTCAGATTCTTGCCAAAAACTAACAATTCTTGGATAATACTTATGGCGTTTGGTATCTGGTTCGATGGTAACTTCTTAATAGGGATTTTCATTCACAGTCATTTGTTTCGAGCTTCTGTCATGTGTCACATAATATTAATATATCTACGACATACGTTATTGGTATATACAATAATACAAACCAAAGACGTATGGCGTATATGTATTAATATTATGTGACACATGACAGAAGTTCGAAACAAATGACAATCGATGAAAAGCCCTATGTCGAATGGTACTGCTGTCTCTACAACTGGCACTGGGGTTCTAAAGGCTGTATTCCACCAGGCCTACAGATCTTGCTCGTTTCAGTCTAGGTGATGTGGTTGCAGTCTAGATGACATGTCCCTCGTTGTTGTATCGCCGGCGATTGAGGATTCTTGAAGCTCCCGGAGGGAGGAAGGTGATCTTTATCTCAAAAACTAGAAGATATAATGCGTATAAATGACAATCAAGAAGTTAAAAACCAAAATGTACCTTTGGTAAATTAAATGGAATTATTATTGATACTACAGTCGAACCCGCTTATTAGAATCCCTGTTATAGGAATATCCCGGTTTATGGAATATAAATTCGAGTTCCCGAAACGTTTCCATTTACTCCTTAATAAATTTATCCTTTTATTGGAATAGGTTCTAATTAGATAATACCGCTTATTAGCATATTTTGCAGGTCAACGACTATTTTTTTTTTACAATTTTACTAAAAATTTAAATTATGTTTGATTATTATGGTCAGTCGTCAAGGATTATGGATTAGATATTATTAGGGTAATAAATATTTATTACTTTGTTACGAGTACCAATTCGATTTTTAGCCGACAAATGCATGGGTCATAAAGTAATTTTTATTTTGTCTACACAAAGGCACTGTTGCCTGCTATAAAATTGTTAGAAGCAGTTTATTAGAATTCACCCAGAGAGGCTTATGGCTTTGTTAAATTCAATTCATCCATTTCTTGCCGCCAATAAAAGTTCCATTCAACCAATGGATTAAGGATGACCGCACGGATTAACAACAAAAAGCTATAATTACCGATAATTTCTCAAGAAAAAATAAGTAATTTTGTTATATGCATTTTAATAAGAAAATATTTACATATCTACATATTGCATACATTTTATATTAATTACCTACTGCTACTGTATTCATTCACATATGTATATAATATAATGTAATTTGGTATTTAACACATACATAGATAAGTAGTAGTTACACTACTGTATTATTGACGTAAAACGACCTAAAACCATTTACATATACTGATTATGTAGGTGTACATATATGATACAGTCGGAAAAATGAAAGAATACCCATGAACGAACATATAAAACAAGCTGTATTTTCCTATCACCGTGTCGCAAAGAAAATTGTCCAGTGCAAGTACATGTAACAATAATTATTACATGTACTTGCGCTGGTCAATTTTTTGTGTGACACGGTGACAGGAAAATACAGCGTGTTTTATATGTTCGTTCATGGGTATTCTTTCATTTTTCCTACTGTATACATATTGGCATAGTATGTAAAACTACACATTGGCATAGTATGTAAATAATATTATTACGTATATTCGGTACACTTATTTCGACTAGCCACCAATGATCGGTTATTAGAATATCCCGGTTATAAGAATATTTTTGCCTGGTACAAAGGCTATTCCAATAAGCGGGTTCGACTGTACTTAAATAATTTGATTACCAAATGCATATTAGTATATTAGAAAGAAATAGGTATTTAAAACTGACCATGTGCTCGTAGCCATGGAAGGTTAGGTATAGGAAAAAATGATTATAAAAAATTAATACAGGCTTAGGAAAATTTATACAGTGATGTCTAAACTTACTCCAAGAGATGATTTGATGAAATAAATCAGCCTGTAATTGGCTATTATAAGTTTTTTAATTTTACCTTCTCTCAACGAACTGTCAACACTGATGGAATGGCCCGGCCCGATTCAAACAGTGAAGTGAGATTGCCTGCAACATACAAGAGAGAGGTCCTAGAGAGACAGAGAATTTTTCAGGTAAAATTTGCTGCAACTACCACCAGAGTTGCCAGATCAGATTTTATAAATCCCCCACTTAAAAACTGAAATTCCCTCAAATTGAAGCTCAAATCACCCAAATTTAAATTTTTGGCGCATTTTAATAAATTAGTAGTCAAATGTAGAGAACAGTAAATAAAAATTATACTACTTATCAACAGAGGGCCCTGGAAATAATTCGTAGATCTCATCTTCTTCGATTATATGAGAGTATAATATACAGCTCTATGTGTACATTCGCAAATTTAATTCCCCATTACCCCTTAAATTCGTCCATAATTTTCACCCCAAAAATCTCCCAATCATTTCTGCTTAGAGAAGTTGCCCTATACGCTTTCAAATTACCCCAAAATTGTGGAAAAATACCCCAATCTGGCAAACCTGACGTACCTGACTAGCACTGTCAATTTGTTTGTTACGAAAGATGGCGATTATCTTTCCTCTTTTACCTGATTATCTTCTATCTCATCCTGAAGGCGTTAAATTCGCTTCATGGCGATTCCATCATCAGTGTTGACAGTTCGTTTCCCTCTCTAGATTATGGTCACTGTCACTGAAATGACACCATGAACTGTAGAGAGGTGGGATAAGCATGTTCCGTAAGACAGATATCTACAGAGTAAGAATATATTTACAAAATATATATTATTAACAAAATGAATTTATGAATTTCAAATACTTCGACCCGCACTTACGTCTCCCAATATTCACCTGGTTACTTGGTAAATCAAGGCAACATTTTTAGGTTTTCATTTCAGTGTTGCAGCATTGCTTACAGCAAGACGAGATGCAATATAATCAAATGTACTGCAGATGCACAATTATGCAAGCCAAGAAAGATAGTAAGAAGAAGAAGAAGAATATATGAAGTACGGTCAGTATGGTCACTTAGGTATTAGATGAAAAGAAATATAGTAGATAGAGGATAACAAAAGAGGGCGCCAACGAGTTTTTAACGAAGAAAACAGCTAAAACAAATAGAAGAAGATTATTATCAATGAAATATTAAGGAAAATAAAGTAAAATAATTATTTAAAAATAAAATAGCCAAGATGTGACGTTTGTAAGGTTACAAATTTGCTAATTTACGAAAAAACCTTTAGCATAGAAAAGCACAATTTAAAAATATTATAAATGCCTACATATACATATACTACATTTTTAATAACATGCATGGATGTTTCACGTACAAAGAAAACACTTTCATATATTCCAGGTATTTAAACCGTTCAACCTTCAACACTAATTTAAATCTAACCTCTGGTTTTACTTACGGCATAATCCGGGCCCTTAACATTCTTCGCGAGGATCCCCGCGTTGCCATATTTTCATCATAAGGACGTTATTATATGTCTCCGGACACGGACGGAAAGACCTATTTAAATGCGTGAATCAGGAAGGGACAAGTAATTTGTAATTAGCTATTTTGGACCCTTTGTCTTTGTAATCATGCGAAATACCCCACCAAAAGCTCGACCATTGTGGTTAATAATAATCTTGCCACTAGGCAAAAGGTCATTTAGAATGGTTAATGTTATACAAAACAAAATTTAAGCAACCTATTACTATCTCATTTACTATTAAAGATAAGCCGTTATGCAAATATGTAGCTGAAAGTAAGGGTTTTCCTTTATGGAAATTCTTTAAAAAAAACAAAATTTTAATATCACAGTGAAAAAGAGCGGCAAAAATTGGACCCAAAATGATCAGTACAAGGAATTGGCCTTCATTTGGCAATAATCATGGTAAATGATGGCATCGTTTGGCAATGATGAAGGAATCGTGCGATTGGTGAATTCTTTTTGCTTCTTTGTATTGTCCTTGAATCCATTTCTCTTGATCTTCTCTCGTTACATGTATTTATTGTACAATTCAGTTTTATTTTTATCTGGTAATTTTTAACAAGTAAACGTTCATTTCTTCCTCTTTTATAGTCCATTTCTATCCAACTTTGGACATAGGCCTTCCCCAAATCTTTCCATAGCTCTCTGTCCTCAGCTGAGCTTTTTCAGTGAGTTCCTGCAGCTTCTACAATATCGTTCCATCCGAGGTCTTCCTCTTTCTCTTCTTCCTGTCCACGGCCTCTAGTTTTGTATTTCAACATTCCATCTTTTATCTTCATGTCTCGCATTGTAGCCCGCAAATTTCCATTTTAGTCCTGTTATATGTTCTGTTATATTTTTTATCGCCAACCGTCACTAAAGTCATTCATTATTGTACTCATTTGACGCCATTTGCGGCAGTAAAGTAACACTTTATTGTACTGAAAGAAGAATTTTACTTTACCTGCCGCGATTAAATGAGATTGAATGTATGTAATTGGTCGATGGCAGTGATCGATTATTTATTTGAGTCAACTTCCAATTTATTTATTTTAATTATTAAAAATATTGTACAACATTTACGACACTGTTAATTGAATGTATGTCAAAAAGTGAAATTCTGGAGTATTTTGTAATTATATTCATATAAAATTATTAAAAACTTTACCGACTTATTACCGAGTAGTTATTCAATATTGATAACTATCGATTAAAAATCAAAAGCCGCCATCATGCAAAAGTCATCTGTCATCACTGTCATGAAATTTTTATTACGTCTAACATTTACAAAATTTTTAAATTGTAAGTAAGTATTAAAACCAATATCAAATTGTTGGCGATAAAATTTTGTATGCACCACGTCAGTAAAGACTCTTTATCGAACTCGTCTCTTCTTCGCCTCTCTCGCTACGCTCGATCTGCTCATAATATCAGACTCGTTCGATAAAGAGTAACTTTACTGACTTGGTACATAAATAACTATTACTTTTGTTTTCTCTCTTATCCATTTGTTTGTTTTGTTTGTTGCAAATTGTTTTCCCAACATGGATCTTTCCATTTTTCTTGTGAGTTATTTCTATTTTGTTTATGTTGGCCTTTATTAATGTCCATGCTTCTGAGCCATACGTCAGAACAGTAAGGATTCACTGATCAAATACCGCGTTTTTAGGTACTGTTGTATCTTTGTGGTTTTTACTGTCCATCTTAACTTTTCCAACGCTGCCCACGCCAATCGGATTCTTATAACGTTCAGTTGTTAAGTCCAAAATCTCATCTGTCATCCATGGTTTTATTTTTCCCATTTTTGTTGCCAACGATTTGTTAGTCTGGATCCCGCGTATGAAAAAAAATTAATGATTAATAATTAGTGATTAATAGCAAGCTAAAAATTTGTTAATAGCTTAAGGGTGTCTAGTCGGATAAACTTTGGTATATGGGAACACTGGAACAGGGGCAGTTTTAATTGTGGAACAGGTTAAAAATTTGGAACGGTCACACCACGAAAACGGCACATTTATTTTGTCCGACAGAACAGACTTAAACCCTCCGAACAGACATTAAACTCTCATGCAAAAATCAGACTGCTATTCATCACCAAATGGGCGTTTTAATGAGTGGAACATGTAGAATATGTCAAATAACAGGAATTATGACCGGTGATAAATAGCAGTCTGATTTTTGCATGAGAGTTTAATCTCTGGTCGGTGAGTTTAAGTCTGTTCTGTCGGACAAAATAAATGTGCCGTTTTCGTGGTGTGACCGTTCCAAATTTTTAACCTGTTCCACAATTAAAACTGCCACTGTTCCAGTGTTCCCATATACCAAAGTTTATCCGACTAGACACCCTTAAGCTATTAACCAATTTTCAGCTTGCTATTAATCAACTTTTTTTTTATACGTGGGATGCAGACCTAAAATAACTGTTTGTATATTTCTCTTGAGCTTCTTCAATACCAATTCATTTTTTGCCTTTTATTATACGAGTTACTATACTCAACTTAATAAAAAAATATATTCCAATTGAAAATTAAATCAAATCCAATTTCAAGCTTTTAAAGTAAAATATCATCTAGACAATGATTTATATAAGCACAGAATGGCCCAGCTTATCATAAATCATACACAAAAATCGTTTTTCTGTAAAGAATTTATTTCTCACGAAATTCCTTTTTTTGTGTATCACTGACATCTCAAAATATATAAATTTTTCGTATAACTTTGCGTCACATGTTATTATTTTCGGAGTAGACATTATATTAAAGTTCTGTAAAGCCTCGATATGGTATGTCAGCTATTCTTTATAATTTAGACGTTCAAAAGAAAAGAAAACAGAAAAAAGAGATAAAATGCTTTGATATTCTTTTAATAATGCCTTTTGATGCTCTTTATGTTGAATGTTTAATTTCGTTTTATTATTTATACCTACATTGTATTCTGGTATTGTGCTGTTAAAGCTATGTAATGAAGAATAAAATTCTAAAAAAGGAATGTTTCGACAGGATTATAGTTTATTTTTTAACCAGGAAGAGTAAACTAAAAAGACAGATTCACAACCAAGAAAGTCACTAGAATAATAACCAAATACATCTTCTTTTTGATTGATCTAGTCGGCCCTCAACTAAAATACATAAATATTATTAAATTAATACGTCGTCGCTAAAGAGTCTAAAAATAACTGGTTTTTATATAAAAGCAGACTAACAATCTAAAAATTAAAGGAATAACACAGAAAACATAAAAATCGCTGATATAACTTAATTAACCTATGAAATGTCACTAGTGTCAAAATTTGCTAAATGTCATTAGTGTCAAAATTCGATAACAGTAGAGTAAACTTGCCTGCGGTTGGACCAATTACAAACAAACAATACAGCGCGGTAAATTTGAATCACTCCTCTTGCTTAAAAAACAAACCATAGAACTTCAAAAAGTTGTATACAATACAACAAGTAGTATACAATAGATATATAGATCTGAATATAAGTTAAGTCTACTACAAGTCATGCATTTAAGCTCTACCATTTAAAGGAGTTATTCTGAAGCTACCTAATAATGTTCTCTTGTGGCATGCAATTTAATATTTTTGGTGGGTATTTTTTAGTATTTCAAAAATCAGGCGGATGCGCTAGGCGTAATAGTGTCTCCTTCACCAAAATTAAAAATATACCATCATTACATCAAAATGATGTCTCAATATTATATTACGTTTTTTTATTTAGCTAATGCATCGACAACTAACGGCCATTGGCATGGTAAGTGTCTTGTTACTTTGCAAAGTCGACGTCATTGTCTTTGCAAAGAGACGCTAAGTGTATCCGAACGTCTGCGGTCCCTCCGGTGAATACCGATCCCAAGATGTATGTATTATTTATATATAAGTTTGTAATAATAATACTTTATTTGAAATAATAACCTAATATAAACATGCTAAAGTACATATAGTCAAAACAATACAAGTATTGATATAGTCCATAACATAATTTAAAAAGTAAAAAACTAAAACTAATTTAAAATGTCAATACCTAAAGCCACAAACATTTGATAATTTAAAATTTAAAAAGTAAAAAACCGAAACTAATTAAAATGTCAATATCGAAAGCCACAAACATTTGAATAAAATACCAATGCGATTAATGTAAGCACAATAAGTATACATACAAGGCAACACAAATAAATTCAACACATCTTATTCTCTATAATATATTTTTTTAAACTGTACTTGAATGTATTAATGTTTCTACAAGTTCTTAAATCGAGAGGTAGTTCATTATATTCTCTGAACCCTTTGCAAATTAAAGAATTCATCATAAAGCTATTTTTAAACTCAACAATATGTAGATTATTTGTACCCCTTGTATTATAATCATGTACATCTCTCTGAAAAGAAACATATTTTTGAAAGTAAGATGGAGCCAACGAGTTCAATATTTTATACACAAAAACCATGGTTAGGTAATGCAAACGTTGACGAACTGACAACCATTCAAGTGATTTTAACATAATCAATATTGGCGTTATTCTACTAGTTCTTAATATGATGCGCATCCCTCTATTTTGAATATATTAGAAAAAATATAAATAAGCTTTTACTCAGAATTTAGTACCAAAACAAAATCTCTTCTTTTCCATTTCAAATGATGAATTCTATAAAATAGTGAAGATATAAATAGTTTCAAATCAAAAGCACCGCAAAAATATATCGCTAAATACAGAGCAAACTAATGACAGGAACAGACAGAAAACGAATCATACATTTGAAGCATCGTCGGGTGACAAAACCGTTACCCTCGTTTATAATATATAACGAGTACTGCGAGCTTTGATAAATTAAAACAAGCTGTAATAAAACACCCAGTGTGTCTAATTATAGCTCCTTTGATATGATCATCTCCAACATACCATGGAGGAAAGCCGAGGATAAAAGATAATGTCACACACATATACACATTTCTAAAATGCGTTCGTTAATAATGCTTAGTATAATATTTGAATCTGTTTCTGTTTTCGAAGAAAAGATGAAAGAGATGAAAAAAAGATGGAGCAAACAGGGACAGCAGACAGAATAATGGAACCTATTTCAGCAGAAACAAAAACGATGAGCCCAAATGGAAATTGGAGCCACGGCTGATAGTTGAAGGGAGTGGAAGTTCTGTTCGTATTAGAATTCTAACTTTCGACGGAAAATCTTCAGGGAACAACTACATGAAGCAGTTTGAATCAGCTAGCTGCAAGAGCGAACGGATTGTCCGAAAAAGACAAGTCGGTAAACCTGACTATGTTCTACGAGGAGATGCTTTGGAAGTGTTTCAGACTATAGCCGTAGAAGTGACAGATAATTTCAAACAGCTTAAGAATAAAACTAGGAAGACGACGAAAAGGCCCAGATGCAAATTTTACTGTATCAGAACAATTAAAATAATTGAAATAAAACAATAAACACTATTTTAAATCCAAGAGTTTTCGTCGAAAGAAACTGCTTTCTGGTACATCCTGAATCTCCGGCTTTATAAGCACGGAGACGACGAATATAGAAGAAAGTAGAAAGGACAACAGTCACGTATCTATTCCCTTTTCGTCTAGGAAAAAGTGCCGAAAAACAGTTTCGAGTACTCAAAAATCTGAGGTCTGGGTCTTTTCGTCGTCTTCCTAGTTTTACTAGAGATGTCGCTGTTTTGCGTCTCAAAGGTGGAATTACTGCATCGCGGTGAATTTCCTTAAAAGGGCAGGATTGTTGATTTTTGTTTCAGAGTTGCGACTGCATAGCTACACTGATGAAGCATAAGATGCAGAAATAGCTATCTGTAGATGGTGGTCCAACTCTGAATCATATTAAAACAAAAGTGCCTTTCCCCCTTTAGCTTAAGAATAGACTGAACATGCGAGATGGTGACGAATATTTAAAAATTTAAACAAAAAAAGATGAATATATGAATATATGCTTACTCATAATTTAATACTATAGAAGAAGAGCGTTCAAGAAGAGAGATGAAGCTCTTTAAGAATACAAGATATACAGGGTGTCCCGAAAAGATTGGTCATAAATTATACCGCACATTCTGGAGTCAAAAATAGTTCGATTGAACCTAACTTACCTTAATACAAATGTGCTCATAAAAAAGTTACAGCCCTTTGAAGTTACAAAATGAAAATTGATTTTGTTCAATATATCGAAAACCATTAAAGATTTTTTATTGAAAATGGACATGTATCATTCTTATGGCAGGATCATCTTAAAACAAAATTATAGTGAGATTCGTCCACCCCATAATAATTTTATGGGGGCTTTGATCCCTTAAACCCCCCAAACTTTTGTTTACGTTCCAATTAATTGATTATTGTGGTACCATTAGTTAAACACAACGTTTTTAAAACTTTTTTGCATTTTCGTATTTTTTCGATAAGCGAGTTTTTATCGAGATGCGGCTTCTTTTTTAATATATTTACATACAAATTTTATGGGAGTTTTGTTCCTTTAAACCCCCAAATGTTTGTGTACGTTCCAATTAAACTATTATTGTGGTACCATTAGTTAACCACAGTGTTTTTAAAACTTATTTGCCCCCTAGTCTTTTTTTGATAAGTCACCTTTTATCAAGATACCTTCTTTTTCAAAATATACCTACAAATGTAAATTATAAATACACTTTCAGATTATTAACAGGTCTCTATAATCGTACTTAACCACATAAAAATATCTGGTGGATTCGATAAATATTCAAAATATCTCGATAAACACTGGCTTATCAAAAAGTCCTAGGAGGCAGAAATGTTTTAAAAACAGTGTGTTTAACTAATGGTGCCACACTAATAATTAAATTGGAACGTACACAAAAGTTTGGGGGGTTTAAGAGAACAAAACCCACATAAATTTTTTATGGGGTACACAAATTTCACTGAAATTTTTATTTAAGATGCTGCTGCCATAAGAATGCCACATGTCCATTTTCAATGAAAAATCTCTAAGAATTTTCGATATATGAAAAAAAATTTATTTTCATTTTGTAACTTCAAAGGGCTGTAACTTTTTTTGTGTGCACTATTGTATCTAGGTAAGTGAGGTTTAATCAACCTATTTTTGACGCCAGAATCTGTGCTATAATTTATGACCAATCTTTTCGTATATTGCCCAGGTTAGTAGGATATGCTTATCCAACCGCTTCCGAAGACATGATGGAAAAGTTGGCTGTTCAAATATTGATTGATGGTCTTCGTGATCATGAAACGCAGAGAACACTGTGATTAGTTCGTCACAAGACGATGGTCGATGACTTGTCCGCCGCTCTCGAACACGAATCAACTACTCAGGCCTCTGGTGGGTACAGTAAAGTTAGGACTGTGAAAGAGGAAGAAGAGGAAGGCAAAGTTGATCAGCGCAGCATGTTAATATGATGAAAGGCATTACATCCAAGAAAACAAACACCATAAGGTGTTGGAATTCAGATCTGAAACACAGATCAGGAAACTCACAAACAGGAAAATTAGAACGGGTCGGCCTTAGGGGGCAGCTTCGACTCGAAACTTTTTCAAAGACGTGAGGCGAAATTCAGTCGTTATTTTAAATTTACCCTACTAGTGACACCCCTAAAATTTAGAATAATAAAATATGGGGTAGCTTACTATGCAAGGTTAGGTCTTTGTTTCGTTTAACCCGACTGAACTGTATACACTCCCACTCAGAATTTGATAATAAAACAAAATTTTCGTTACCCTTTCAAATGATGAATTTTATAAAATAATGAAGGTTTAAGTATTTCCTAATCAAAAGCATCGTAGAAATATATCGCTAAATATAGAGCAAACTAATGACAGGAACAGACAGAAAACGAATCATACATTTGAAGCATCGTCGGGTGACAAAACCGTTATCCTTATATATAAAACGAGTACGCTGAGCTTTGATAAATTACTAGAAGCTGTAATAAAACACCCAGTGTGTCTAATTATAGCTCCTTTGATATGATCATCTCCAACATACGATGGAGGAAAGCCGAGGATAAAAGATAATGTCACACACATATACACATTTCTAAAACTCGTTCGTTATAAATGCTTAGTATAATATTTGTATCTGTATATATGCGTTAGCTAGGATTTGGGATTTTAAGGCCTTTTGTGTGAACGCTTGAAATATGGGTGTAATTTTAAGCTGTAAAGGATGACATTAGACAACAGAAATGTGAAGTGGATGCGATAAAATGAATAAGAGTGGGATATATGTAGACATAAAACTTTCCGCTACATTTGTCTGCTCTCTAAAATTAAATTAATTTTATGTAGAAATATACAGTATATGGAAATAATGAAAGTGGGGTATCCTTGGTTAGAAATAGAATTTTATTTTCTTCTAGCCATCGTTAATCATTAATGCATAGTTGTTTCTTCTTCTTGTGGTACCTATCCGTTTCGTATTTTGCCCATCAACATGGCAATAAATTTTTATAAAATAATTGAGACTGCAACAAATTTTTCGATACCTGTTTTCATAAACGTTAAGTTATGGACAACTGATGACATGGGCCGTGACTCAACGCAGAAAAGAACAGAACAGTAGATTTGGAATAAACTATTAATACAGAGCGTTATCGAAAGAATTATCAAGGCAATACCATACAGGCAAAGAGGATTTTGTCTACCAAATATGCATAGAGATACAAGAACATGGTTATCCGAATGGACTGTGAGATTTACTTCAAAAGATCAAACTCCTTACCAGCGAGTTTCGTGTTCTGTGATGCATTAGGTATTCTAAAGAACGATATATTATTAGGAACCAAATCGACTTCATTCTAATAAAAAATCGATTGAGAAACCGCATCAAATCAGTTAGAACTTATCCAGGTGCTGACATTGGGTCTGATCACAATCCCATAGTATCTGTAACCCAATTAAAATTAAAAACAAAAGAAGTCAAGTTAGTCAAAAAGAAGTCAAGTCAAGGTGATCAAGACGAGAAAGTTAGGGAATCAGTTCAAAGGCAACTGAACGAAAATTTAATTTGGGAAAATATTGGTGAAAATGTCGATGAGGGCTTAAATAAAATCGTAATAACAGTAAAAGAAATCTGTGTGAGAAATTTACAAGGCAGGTCAAAGCTAAAAAAGTAGGCTTGGATGACAGATGACATATTTGATTTGATAGAACAACGGCGACTAGCGAAAAACAACGCAACACTTTATAACAGCATACAAAAAGAAATTCGACGTAAAATACGAGAAGCAAACGGTCAACATCTAGCCAAACAGTGTCATTACATTGAAGAACTTGAAAACAGATACGACACGTTTAATATGTATAAAAAAGTGAAAGAAGCGGCTGGTATCTTCAATAAGAAACAAACTGCGTCGCTACAGCATGAACATGATTAAAGTAATATTTGAAGTAGAGGACAAACTTAAAAAATGGGAAAATTACGTCACGAACCTATTCGAAGACGATAGGAGTAGTTCACCTCCCGATATTACTAACTGCGACGGACCCCTAATAACACGCTCTGAAGTTATAAAAGCTATACAGTCATCAAAAGATCGCAGAGCGACTGGTCGTGATGAAATTCCAACTGAAATATACAAGCTTATAAATGATAGCAATGTTTTAGAGGCTATAACTTCGTTTTTCAATACCATTTACACCAGCGGACAACTACCTAATGGTTGGTCTAATTCACTGTTTATAGCTCTACCTAAGAAGACAACAGCAAAAACCTGTGCTGATTATAGAACCATCAGTTTGTTAAACCACTTATTGAAAATTTTTCTGAAGGTAATACGTGGTCGTATCTGCAATAAATGCGAGGAATACCTGGATGACACACAGTTTGGTTTCCGTAACGGGTTTGGAACGAGAGAGGCACTGTTTGGAATGAACGTACTTGCTCAAAGATGTCGAGATATGTCTGTAGACATATACTGTTGTTGACTTCCAAAAGGCATTTGAACGTGATAAGCACTCTATACCTATTGAACGAAGCTCTAAAAGACATTGGCTTGGACGGCGGAGATGTTCGAATAATTGCAAATTTATATTGGAATCAAACATCAGTTTTAGTAGATGTTGTGGAATCACAGGCTCTTAATATTAAAAGAGGAGTACGGCAGGGATGCCTCTTGTCACCCCTCCTTTTCGACGTTTACTCTGAAAGAATTTTCAGAAAAGCACTTTCTGAAAAACAAGAAGGAATACTTGTGAACGGTGAAGTCATCAATAATTTGCGTAATGCGGACGATACAGTACTCATAGGTTCTAGTCAATAAGATTTTCAAAACACTACTTGATAGTGTCGTTGAGAGTTGTAGGGAGGCAGGTCTGGATCTGAACATACGGAAAACCAAAATACTCGTAATAAGTTAACAACAGCATATAAAACCCTCTATACAGGGTGAGTCATGAGGAACTGTACATACTCCTACCTCGTATAGAGGCCCCTATGGGGAATAACAAATGACCATTAAAAAGTGTCTGCTCCCATTGTTTAATAATATACAGGGCGAGTTTCGCATTTTGACAGAAATTTGTATTCGTCATAATTTTTGAAGGGTCAGATCGATGTGTCTCTTATTTTGGTCAATCGTTACACTATTACCACCTCATCAACTGATTTAGTCAAACTAGAAAAAAATCAGGTCCGGCTTTAAAAAATTAGTTTGTTTGGGTCTTACAAAAAAATTCACCCTGTATACGCTTTTTGAAAACTCTAATATGAATTTTACAAATTAGACAAATAGGCAATTAAAATGGCATATTTATTTTTTTCCCACACGATTACTTAATTTTTTATAAAAAAATCGAATTTGACTATGAATTAAAAGTTTGGTAAAGTGAACCATAGATTTAAAAAAATTAACTTTTATTACAAAAATTAAATTTTTTTAAACAAATATTTAATTTATGTTACCACTCAATCAACTGATTTATTCAAACTAGAAAATAATCAGGTCCGGCTTTAAAAAATTAGTTCGTTTGGGTCTTAGAAAGAATTTCACCCTGTATACGCTTTTTGAAAACTCTAATATAAATTTTACAAATTAGACAAATAGGCAATTAAAATGACATATTTATTTTTTCCCCACACGATTACTTAATTTTTTATTAAAAAAATCAAATTTGTCAAAATCGCAATTTTACCATAAAAATAAAAAAATTAAACAACGTTTTTCTTAAAATTAAAAGTTTCACCATTTTTTTTTCTATAACACGTTTAGATCTAAAACTCCCCATACGCTTCCCTTTGGACTCTATAGTTTAACATAGACGTGATCAAATAGATAAATTTTAAATTTTTTCACTTAATTTTTGCGATTTAACTTTGCAATTCACGAATCTGCACCTTTTATTTTTAAAAATTCATAACTTTTACGAGAAGAAGACTGAAAGTCTACAACAATTTTCAGAGTCTTCACAATGGTAAGAGATATGTGCTGTAAAAATTTCAGAAAAAAAATATTAAAATGGAACAGAGTTGTGGCGAGTTACCGTGATTTCATTTTTTTTTTTTCATTTTTAGGTTAAAATTCCGATTTTGACAAATTTGATTTTTTAATAAGAAATTAAGTAATCGTGTGGGGAAAAAATAAATAAGCCATTTTAATTGCATATTTGTCTAATTTGTAAAATTAATATTAGAGTTTTCAAAAAGCGTATACAGGGTGAAATTTTTTGTAAGACCCAAACGAACTAATTTTTTAAAGCCGGACCTGATTTTTTTCTAGTTTAAATAAATCAGTTGATTGGGTGGTAACATAAATGAAATATTTGTTTAAAAAAAATTAATTTTTGTAATAAAAGTTATTTTTTTTTAATCTATGGTTCACTTTACCAAACTTTTAATTCATAGTCCAATTTGATTTTTTTATAAAAAATTAAGTAATCGTGTGAGGAAAAAAATAAATATGCCATTTTAATTGTCTATTTGTCTAATTTGTAAAATTCAGATTAGACTTTTCAAAAAGCTTATACAGGGTGAAATTTTTCCCAAGACCCAAACGAACTAATTTTTTAAAGCCGGACCTGATTTTTTTCTAGTTTGACTAAATCAGTTGGTTGGGTGATAATAGTGTATCGATTGACCAAAATAAGAGACACATTGATCTGACCGTTAAACAATTATGACGAATAAAAATTTCTGTCAAAATGCGAAACTCGCCCTGTATATTATTATACAATGGGAGCAGACACTTTTTAATGGTCATTTGTTATTCCCCATAGGAGCCTCTATACGAGGTAGGAGTATGTACAGTTCCTCATGACTCACCCTGTATATGTAAATAATACCAAACTTGAGCAAGTTGATAAAATCGTTTACCTTGGACAGCAATTAAATTGTAACGCAGAAAGTCACGGCGAAATTAGATCTAGGATAGAGCAGGCTAGAGCCGCTTTTAGAAGGACGTCCAAGGTGTTATGTAACAGAGACCTAAAATTGGCATTGAGGATCCGCCTACTTCGCTTCTACGTGTTCTCGGTCTTACTTTATGGTGTCGAGTCTTGGACTGTGAATAAAATCGATCTAAATCGCCTTTAGGCTTTCGAAATGTGGTGCTATAGAAGAATTTCAAAAAATATCCTGGGTGGAGAAGATTGGAAACTCCACAATACTAGAACGAATCACCAAGACTACTGAGATCATAAAAAGCATCAAGCAGAGAAAGCTGGAGTATTTCGGACATGTAATGAGAGGTCCCAAATATAGGTTGCTACAAAATATCATGCAAGGAAACATAGCAGGCAGACCCAGTCCAGGACGAAGAAGAACCTCATGGTTAAAGAACTTGCAAGATCCTGTTCTGTAGGGGTGTCAGGAGATTGGTGACCAATATGTTTGGGTGAACCTGTAGTCTATTGTGGTACTTGGAGCACAGGGAAACAATTTCTTCTTTGACGGTTTGGACTTGGAGATCCTTATGTATATTATCATTGGAAATGTACCAAGGAGCTTGGCACAGTTGCCTTAGAACTTTTGATTGAAAGCGCTGCATCTTGAGTAAATTTGTTTCACTAGCAGTTCCCCAGATTTGGATGCCATAAGTCCAGATGGGTTTCAGTACACATTTGTAGATCAGAAGTTTATTGTCTAGACTTAGGCATAATTTTTGATTCATGAACCAGTACATCTTTCTATAAACGAGTCCCAGTTGCAGTCGTTTGTTCCAAATATGCTTTTGCCATGTTAGGCGGCTGTCTAGGTAAATCCCCAAGTATTTGACGTCACTTCTTATTGGAAGTGGTGTGTTGTTAAAGGTTACAGCTGGATTGATCCCCTTCCTTAGTGTAAACGTAATTGGTGTTGACTTGGAGCTATTAACTTTGACTCTCCACAGTTTAAACCATATTTCAAGTCTATTTAAGTGACTTTGCAGTATCTATGAAGTTAGGGTCGGATTATTTTGTAACTTATGATGAAATTCCTTTTCAGTTTTATTTTAAGCACTATTTTAAAGGACAATTTGATTCCAGTATAGTAAGTTTATGGCATACCCTCGTAGCTTGAAACAGCAATGAATTATCCCTTAAGCCCTTTATATATCTACACATAGCGCTTTATATGTTATTGTTTCCATTGGTTGGTTTTAAAGCTGTTTACTTAAGAAATAGTGGCCCGGGGGTCCTCGAGACGAGCTAATAAAACAGCTAAATGCTTCTAGAATGCCTCGATAGAATGAACAGAGAAAGTTATTAGAGAGCTCTAAAATTATTTTATTTGGTCTAAGGAGGGCACGTTATAAAGTACTGAAGTAGCTCCTTGTTGTTATAGTTTGCAGCTTGTAATACATTTACAGAAATAATATTGTCGATTTTTGTTTTTCTGTGGGTTTTATATTTGTTTGTAAAATTGGCAGTTGAAGCTACAAATAATCAAGTATACAGTGATGGGCGCGCTAATAACCGGCAAACTAAAGCAAAAGATGGAAAGCATATTAGGTTGTGAGATAAAAGGAAATGAAACTAGCAGAGTTGGGAAATTTCGGGATAAAACCTATTAATTTACATTATATTATTGTTTCCCACCTTTAGACGTAGCAGAGGAGTATGTCAACTAAAATTGTCATTGTCAAAGTGGCAGTTGCCAAACTCGTCCGATACGTCTAAAGGTGGAAAACTATCATAATAATGAAATTATTAGGTTTTTATGGCTAAATGTCCCAACTCTGCTAGTTTTATTTCTTTTTATCACACAACTTATTATGTTTTCCATCTTTTGCGTTATTTTGCCGGTTATTAGCGCGCTCATCACTGCATAGCACAACGCTGCAGTAGTACAATATACTGGGTGGTGAATCGTCAAACTGGCCATAGTAAAAATACAAATAGACCTGGATCCCTCGTACCAAAAAAATGTTGATTAATAGCAAGCTGAAAATTTGTGAATAGCTTATAACTGTGTCTAGTTGGACAAACTTTGATGTATCGGAACACTGAAACAGGGAAAGTTTTAATTGTGGAACAGATTGTAAAGTTTGTCCAACTAGACACTGTTAAACTATTCACATATTTTCAGCTTGCTATTAATTAACTTTTTTTGGTACGCGGGATCTAGGCCTAATATTTTTTGAGATCGATACAGCCTGAATATTTTTTTCATTTTTTTAGGTTTGATGTGTTTAAAAAATAAGCCTTAGCCCCAAGGGCGCCCATATAAAAATTTTTAGGGGGGGGCCAAACCTGAAGATGTTGCACATTACATTTTGTATATTTCGGATGACAATATATACAGTAGACTCTCTCTATAACGAACACGGATATAACGAGGTTTCGCTTATAACGAGGTACATTAGGTGTCCCATGAAATTCCTATTGAACTATAACGCTCTATAACGAGGCATATTTGGTTATAACGAGGAAAATTTAAATCGAAGAATACTTGTCTTTACCTGTTTTTAGCGTTGTAATGGTCATAAATAAATAAATGCCCCAACTACCTGTACATAGAAATGCCCAACATCTGTCTTATTATCGAGGCCAGTGCTATAATAAACTCGGCCACCTGTAATAAACATCTGCCTGTTTATAGACCGATATTGAATACTATAGGAAATTTACAATTTATGGCGGCGAAGTCTCATTGTTCACTGTTCAGGTTGACCATCGACACATAATAAACTACGTAAGAGGCATCAAAAGATTTCAATATTATTATTGTTTGATATAACGAGATCCGCTTATAACGAGATTATTAATTCACCATTTCAGTTCTCGTTATAGAGGGAGTCTACTGTAGTTTAAACCACCTAAAAAACCTAGTTTGAACCATGTTGTGAGGAATTATTCTTACATTTAAACACTAGACCAAGTTTTTAAATGGAAATGTCATGGGTACCACAAAAGTTGAGCCTCTCTTTAAAACCCGTTTGAAAAGAATACAACGCTTGCAAAGCCTTCCCTTCAACTTTGGCGAGCAGACTAACCAAGAGTATGTGTCGAACCAAGTTTTTACTGTAAAATCTTAAAAAGGAGCCCCCTTTATTTTTGCAGATATAGAATCTCTATGAAAAATAAGGCACACATATTCCAAACATTTTTAGAATTGTTGATAGATGGCGCAAATAAATCGCATTTTCCGAATATAGCGCCATCCGTCAACAATTCTAAAAAAGTTCGAATAAATGTTACTTATTTTTTGAGGAGGAAACTCAATCTGCAAGGAAAAACGGGGGTTCCTATTTAAGATTTTAAAGTTAACTCTCACCCCACCTCCAGAGTGTGGAATGAAAAATCCTGTTTGGTGTCATTCTATAGATTTTTGAAAAATATTAAACACGTGTTTTTTAGTTTTATCTGGAAGTACATATATTTCTCGAGATATTAGACCGTTTCTATAATTTTGCTGTGGTATCACGATATACCGTTTTTTCCGATTATAGCGCTATCTACCTATCCACAATTCGCAAAATGGCTCGAATAAAATTTGCTTATTTTTACAAGGAAAATCCAAATCTGCAACAAAAATTAGGGGTTCCATTTAAGATTTTAAAGTTACCCCCCGCTCCACACCCAGGGGTTGAAGTGGTGGACTTGTTTAGTGTCATCGCATAGATTTTTGAAAATTATTGAACACGTATTTTTCAGTTTTTCGATCCGATGTTCATTTCGCGAATTATTCGGCCTTTCCGCTACTTTTGGGACACCCTGTATATAACACTCATTCATCATGAAAGATCACCTGTTTTTCATTTAAATAAAATTGTTCTGTTCATCATAATGCACACTTTAAAAATAATCTACTTACTAAAAAAATACTTTTGCTAACTAAAATTTGACTATGTTCAATAAATTTTAAAAATTATTTGTCAGTATGAATTTTTTCAAAATATAAAATATAATTACTTTATACCAGTTGTTAAAGACAAATGGCTCATTAGTGATTATCGATCAGAAATCGGAATTCTTGCTGATATGGTTTTTTTGCAGTATAAATGATTCATTTAATTTGTAATTTTGGGTGTCGATTACAGTGTATATGTTTCCCAAGCCTCTAATCTCTGTCAATGTTTTCGTTAGTAGCATACCGTGATTGTGGGAAATGTGTATTATGCACATTCCATACAGACCACTGTTGCAGACACAAAGATTTTCTGTTAAACTATTAATAACTACCCAATATGTGAATTTTTTTTATTAATAAATATGTTGTTTCCAATTTATCTCTCAAAATTATCCAATAATGTTTTGACAAAAATGCGTTTATGTAATATAAATTTAATTTTTTTCTTTCCCGAAAAGCTAGGGGGGGCCACGGCCCCCCCCTGCCCGTGTGTATGGGCGCCTATGCTTAGCCCAATTTTAGCCCTCCTCCCTCTCAACCTGCTCAATAAATCATTATTTTTTCGTTTTAATTTTTTTTCTCAGTATATCTGTTGCTTAGTTTGTCCTCAAGTAGTAGTGGGAGGGGTTGGTGGGCTAAAAATGCGATTAGTCTTATTTTTTAATCACATATATCGTAAAAAAAATGAAAAAAAAATATTCAGGCTGTATCGATCTCAAAAAATATAATTAGGCCCGCAAAAATCCTTCATGGTTTTTGGGGGGTTTAAAAGTGTTTCGCCCAATTATTTAATATCCTAATATACTTAGTTATTTTAAATTATACATAATCTATTAACAAAACCTTGAGTTGATCTATGTTGCAGTCTATAAAATGGAGAAAATCCATCACGATTGGTGTAATTCAGACACGGCTGGCGCTACGCTTTGTAGTAGATACTTCTGGTCAGTAGTAGGTATTTCTGTTGTGTAGAAAGTTCTTCTCAACAAAAGCATCTACTTTTATGTAAAAGAAAATGCTACAAAGTAGTGACTATTTGCTGAAGCAATAGCATCTACTACGTTTTATGCATTCCACCCATTTTCTTGAGTGAATTATTAAATGTTGACTTCATATTTTAATAAAGATGATTTTGAGATTTTATAATTAAAGGCTTCGCTTTTTACGGAAAGTTCTAACGCTTTTTTTTTCTCGAAGAAAAATACTAAAATGATATTTTCGGCTCCTTTTCCTAAGTGACTTCTCTATTGAGGTTGGCGGTCAATATGGCAAATTTCTCTCTATTCTGGGCTTGATGAATTAAGTAATTTCCTGTTGTGTGGGTCCAATCTCTGATGTTTCGGAGCCAAGATTTTTTCTTTCTTCTTTAACCCCTTTTACCTTCGATCTTCTCTATTGAGGTTGGCGGTCAATATGGCAAATTTCTCTCTATTCTGGGCTTGATGAATTAAGTAATTTCCTGTTGTGTGGGTCCAATCTCTGATGTTTCGGAGCCAAGATTTTTTCTTTCTTCTTTAACCCCTTTTACCTTCGATCTTGCCATCTAATATTACCTGGAGCTGTTCAAATTCGCTATGGCGCATTATGTGTCCTAGATATGACGTCTATCTAATTTTGATAGTATTGACCAGATGAGGACGTGTGTTTATTATTTTCAGTAATTTTTCATTCGTGTCATTTTCAATCCTATCATTTATAGAAGTAAAGGTTATCCAAGAACATTTAAAAACTGAACGAAACCAAAATAGCCATCTCTGCCTTTCTAATGACAATGTTACTGTCAACCTAATGTTTAAATCTGCAGTTTCCATACCAGAGAGAATTTTACTACACGTAATTTGCCGTGTAAAAACAGAAAAAGTAGGGATAGCCGTAAAATATTTGCGAATTATGTACCCATAGCCTTAACGGGAGGTACCCTTTCATTGGTTGTTTCCTTCATGTCTATTTGGCTTAGTAATGTTTTTTTGTTTACTTTCACTTAATAATAATATTCTCCTGTTTTGTACCGCTAACGCGGCTTTGGGATTATAGCAGGGTGGCCTGCTATATCTAGGACCTACTGTATACAAGGAAAGTCACAGGGCCAGTGCTACCCTTCAACCGCCTATTTTTGCCCCTGGCTTTACCCAAGATACTCATTTGATTCAGGCTGAGTCGACCCGGAGCCTATAGACATTTTTAAAAATGTCTAGCTGTTCTCGCTGGCGCTGGGATTCGAACCCCGGCCTAGCTGCATGGAAGTCAGGCATCCTACGGCCTGAGCTACTTCGGTCCTTTCACTTAAAAATCTGTAAATGGTTCTTTCACTAACACCTGTCATACCTGGACGCATAGTCACTACATTGGTAACCATAAAGGTTGTTCCTGAAAAAGGGATTCATATACATTGAAGACACTTTTTTCTCTCTCAGAAAATAAGTGCCGCTTTAAAGTTTAGCAGCAACAAATTGAATCGATGATGTCATTTTAACGCGTGGATAGAAGTGCTAACTGATAACAGGAACGGTATTAAATTAGTCACAACGTTCTCTTACTCGGTTAGTAGGTAGAAAGGTAGTATCCCAAAGATGATTTGACAAATTTGTCAAAGTCATAAGGCCATCGGTACATAATTCGCAAATATTTTACGGTTATCCCTACTTTTTCTGTCTTTACACGGCAAATTACGTGTAGTAAAATTCACACTGGCTGGATATGTAAACATTACTAGAATGTCATTCTACTTGCCAATGTCATCATTAACTTTCAAGAGATGGCTTTCGAATGTTCTTGGATAACTGTTATTTGTATAATTGCAAATTATTAATTCAGTTAATAAATGTGATAATTTTTTCATTATGTATTCAGTGATTGTAATAATTTATATGTACAACAAAAACTAATACTCAATCGATAAAAGAGGAAAAGTGTTAGTGATTGTTTGATAATATATTGCTACCATGGAACGCTTATTATTTTGAATATATTTAACAACAAAATATTTGGATCACAGAATATATGCCATGTCAAATATTTAAAACTGTCAGTGTCTTGTCATCATACTCTATTTAACTCAGTGCGTTGTATGACAAAGATAGCGAATTTTCGATTTGGAAAATATCACCACGGACATGGTGTCCATTTTTTGCGAATCTTGAAAAAACTAATAAATATTTTAAAAAAATTTAAGCGCAGAATGAAACAATAAATGATTATCGATTGCAGAAAGTCCCTTAGAATAAATAAAAAGTATTTTTTGAATGAGATATTTGAAATTAAAAATCACACTACATTTTCTCTTAGTTTTTCACCCCTGTAACTTATTAAAATAAACATTATAGAAGTTTTCAGGGACTTTCGGGCCTCGGTAAGAACGTAATCCTTTATTCTGCATTTAAATTTTTCAAAAATATTTATTAGTTTTCCGAGGATTCGAAAAAAAATGAATCCCCATTTGAATAGCATTGTTGCCGAAAATACGTACCCATCCCCTTAATAAAGGAATTTTCTCTTTTTAGACAAAGTATTCTATGAATGTAATGGTATAAATAATATGCCTTATGAATCCAACAATAGTACAACAATAAATATAGGTAATTTTCTGCCTAAAATTTACAAAATTTGGGCTTTCTATTTTGTTGCCATCCTGTGTTTTAAGAGTTTCTAATTTCATGGGGTATTTTTTAAATATGTAACTTAAATTAATGCATAACTCGTAAGTTTTCAAAAAAAACCTTATTGTTTTTAACTACATCCATACCAAAATGGTTTATGGCCTTGAAAATTTGCATTTGTAATGAGCTGCCAGATACAAACAAAAATATATTTTAGGTCAAAACAGAAAACAATCGCGAAGCTATATTCGGTATGTAATTAGGTTCCTAATTAGATTCACACACTGTATACCATAAAGGGACTTGTTGTCAAGGGCTACGCAACCGCTATCTTTCATCCCTAGAGGGAATAAATAACAAGCGCCAGTCATAAATTTCCGATTTAATAATAATCTGCGTACCACATAATTTATCACACTTTAAACAACTTCCACTCTTGTAGCCCAGCCTGCTGCGAATTCCCCGCCAACATTTGAAATTATTAAATACACATTTTCGTACAAGTGATCGTTAGTACAGTCGAAAAAAAAACATGCCGGTGATAACCTTAAACCGGTTTCTTTACTTCGCAATAATCGGTTTGTCAGGGTGTTTTTTATCCCGGTTATAACCGGTTGATGTTATCAACTTCTTCTGGAGCTTATTTTATAGGTATTATTCGTGAGTACTTTGAAAAGTGTGTGCTAAGTATGTTTTATAATATAACATTAAAAGATCTTTCAAATAAGGAGTTTGTTCCATTTTTTATTAGCTTCAATTTGGGTAAGAATAACTTTTTTGTTAAAACATAGTTTTTAAGTTATTTATGAAAAACGTATTTTATTTTTTAAGTACACTAAGTGGTATTTTTTAAGTACATTGGTGAGTAAACTAAAAACCGCAAAATAACGGAAAACAATACGTTGTGGATTAAAAAGAGATGAAACTAATAGATGAGAAAAATTATCGAGAGATACCTATAAATTTACATTATATGTATAAATTTACATTTACATTGATAGGTTTCTCACCTTTAGACGTATAGGATGGTTTGGCAACTGCCACTGTAACAGGAAAATTTTATTTCTTTTTTTTTTATTTCGGAGAAAATTCTCCTTTGACAGTTTGGTTCCGATAGGTTTAAAGGTGGAAAACTATCAATATAATGTAAATTTATAGGTTTCTATTGGTAATTTCTCACCTCTACCAGTTTCATCTACCAGTTATTTTGCTGGTTATTAGCGCACTCATCACTGTATATACCCTTTTATAACAAATTTTGCTTAGAATTTCTCCCTCTATTTATTTATTAAAAATCCACCCCCACGGTAAAAGCACATATTCGCTACATATCACTTTTGTTTCTTGAGGTATCGTCTAACTATTCACCAATTTTCATGGAAATCGATGGAGGTTGACCGGATTTTTACCTTCACACACTGTACTAATACATATTTCCGTATAAGTGATCGTTACTTCGCTCTATCCTCATCCCCATCCCATCATCCCCATCCTGGATTACAAGCACATTGACTGACTACCGGCTGTGTATGTCTGTCATTTTTTTCCAGCTTAATTGGAAGTGGTGATTGATTAGGGTACTAGAAACGTTTTCCATGTTTATGTCAAATGGATTCGGCTTTTGCTGGGATTGCTTGACAGCTTAGAAAAATTATATGTTTATAAAATATCGGGTAAAAGGTAATCGTCACGTCACTTTATGGGAAAAATAACACATGATGATATATTTAATATCTGAACTTTTTATATATTGACGAAATAAATATATTTTTTCTATCTTCGTGCGAAAAAAACTTTACTAAATTGCATTTATTTTATTAATAGGGGAGCGCAAATAGATTTTCACTTCGGAAAAATTCAAACAAGATAGAGCTTTTTGTAATTTCGTTAAGAAATGTTTAATAAATATCATATCAAAAAGTTCTACTCGACAAGTGGGTGCTTCATTTTTTATTAAACAAATGAACTGCGAAATTAGATGTTTTTTAAATAACTCCGAAAATATAAATTTTAGGAAAAAACTGACTTGACCATTGAAAAATTCAGGAAATTTTACAAAAAAAACCTTAAATTAAGATTTTTCTAAAATTAAAGATATAGCTTCTATAATTTTTTGTTTATAACGCTAAAGTCACCCTTCTCACAAACAATGGCGCACTGTAAACTAGCGTACGGCAAAGTGTACGGTTGAGTTATTTTAACGTAATTCTTTAACTAATGGATGAAATGAAATTTTACAAACTGGACATGAAAGAAGAATAATTAGGCTATCTTATGGTTGTAATAAAAGGAAATAAAATGTATGCTCATAAGTATGGTGTGAGCGGAAAATAAGACTTACATGAATTTTCTTTAAAAATGATTTAAAAATGTGCAACTACCTAATACAATTTTTCTTATAAAACTCTCAATTTTGCACAACTTACCTGTCAAACTTCTTACTAAACGACGCTCCATTAAAAAAAATCTCAGAAATTTAATTCCACTGATACGAGGTCTCAAAATATGTAATTTTTTTACTATGATAAGATGTTATGTTACTTTAAGACGGCACTACTTAAGTGTGAGCAGATTTATTACAGTTTACTAGGTGCTTTTTTAAAGCTTGGGATGTAATCTTTAAAACGCACTGAATTATTTTACTTTAAAAATGCAATAAATTATTTCTTTTTGAGAAAATCAAGAAAGATAACAAAATTGTAATACAAAGACCGAAAATTACCAGCTAAAAAATTTTTTATACAAAATGATCAACATTTTTTTCTGTAAAACTTAACTAAAATACATTTAATAATAAGCTTCAACAATATGAAATGTTCAACAAAAATTTTTTTTAGCTTTTATACAGTATGTCTGCGTAGCTTGGAGCCTATTCATAACTTTTTTTTATAAGTTTTAAAAAAAGTTATTCTTCATAAAATACTCGTGCATTGTTATAATCTATGATGCAAGCATCAAATATAAAATTTTATTAATTTTATACGAGGTATGTCAAAAAATATGAATTTCACTCAGGAGTAAAGTACCTTTATATTGCAGAATATCGACAATTGTTATTAAGAAAAGTGGTTTGGAATTAAAAAATATGTTTCAGTGTTCAATTACACCCTTCTAATTAAAATATTGTGAATAATAAAGACACGTAACTCTTAAGAAAAATTCATATTTTTTTACATGCCTCGTATAAAATTGAAAAAATTTGATATCTGATGGTTGTATTTTAGATTTTAGACCATGTAGAGTATTTTATGAAAAATCAATTCTTATGAGTCTGAGGTAAGAAGCATTTAACAGGTTGACTGCCAGGCGGTCGTATACGACCGATTTGATACGGTCTGTGATATAGTTCCTGTTTTGCCAGAGGTCATGTACAGAAGCGGATTTATTGTAGTATTCGACTGATGTGGCATACAGTTGTGGCATATACATATCAGTTTTCATTTTGGCAGAATAGTAGAGACTAAAATGAATTCGAAATTTTGACAATATTATTTTTATTTTGAGTAAAGAATATAAAAATGTAGAAAATATCAATTATTTCACACTAAATAACATACAAAAGTTAAAGAAGAACATGAAAGAAATTAAAAATTATCAGTTATTTCGAATGTTTGTTGAACCAATCTAAACAATGGTGTGGTTGACCTTCACAAGTGTCACAGTAAGTTATTATACTTTTTTTACCCGATTTTTGGTTATGTTTCCCCAAATCTCTCTTTATAACAACCTTTACTGTATTTTTTTACTTTATCATATGGATTTTTCACCAAAGTATGAATTTGCATCTATCTCGAACAGAAGAGAACGACCGCCTGAACGACCGCTTGGCAACACGGGCTATGTCGGCTACGCCGTGGCGGTCGTATTCGACCGCTGACATATTTTTTCAAAAATTGGGACTAATAAATAAAATTGGTGAAACATTAGTAATGGATGTATTTCAGTTTTTTGCCCGATGCACTTTTTTAAACATTTTTTTGTGGCAGTCAACCCGTTTAGTTTTTTAACCTAAATTTGATTGGTCGAAATTAGTTGTATGGGCCATTCCACGAACATACGCCTGTTTTGGATTACTTCGACAACGAATATTTTACTGTGCAACATAAGAAATACGAAAGTAAATGGCGCTAATAATTATTCCAATAAACAATAATGTAATTTGCAATTTACTATTGTTCTTCTTATTTTGCACAGTAAAATATTCGTTGTCGAAGTAATTCAAAACAGGCTTATGTTTGTGGAATAGGGTATATGAATAATATTTCAGAACGGTTTTAGCCCAGTCGGGATAGCATTTGACCTTGCATTAGGAGCTGCCCCAAATTTTATTTTTCTAATCTTTAGGAAGGGTCAATATTAGTACAAATTTAAAATCTCGACTGAATTCCACCGTTGCGTTAGCCGCCATCTTGATTTTAAACGAGAACCGTTTTTGCTCAATATCTCCGCCATTTTCAATTTTTTTGTCAAAAAGTGTACAAACTGAAACTGTTGAAAATGCGATTTTCTATAATTTTATCTATTACAATATTTTTGGTGCGGTCGATATTTTCCGAGTTATGAGGGGAAAATAGTGACAGTTGTAGCATAATTATTGAATTGTTGAATTATCTCGTTTATTATTAGTTTTACAACAAATATATACCTACACAAAAATGAAGAGAATTAAATTTTGTATAATTTTGATGCCGTTCATTTTTTTTGATAAAATCAATATTTAAGGTAGTACGTATGTGGTAAAAGTGCGAGCGTAAGACCTGATTGATTTTGTAGCAATATCTCTGCCATTTTCAACTTTTCGACAAAAAGTGTAAGAACTGAAATTGTTGCAATTACAATTTACCACAATTTTTCAAGAGAACCAGAGGCGGGTCTACAAGGGGGGAAATGGGAAAATTCCCCCCAACAGGGTCCAAAATTAAAAAAAAAATTGTTGAAACATCACGATATATTAGCTGAAATAAAACTTAAAATATCGACAGACAAATTCAACCAATAAAACCTGCTAGTTAATAAAATTAAGTGAACTTAATGCATATAATGTCTTTGTATGTCTTTTATATACTTAGTTTGGTTGATGTTTCATTGGAAGTTTCAAAAATTGTATAAAATATTTATTTTATTTTTGTTTATGTACAATTATGTCGTAAAGTTAATAATAAATGAGACAATTCAATAATTATGCTTCCCCTCCGCTTCCATTATTTTTCCCCTTAACTCGGCGAATATTGATCGTATAAAAAAATTGTGCCAAATAAATTGTAGGAAATTGCATTTGTAACAATTTTCTTTCCCACCATTTATGTCGAAAAGTTGAAAATGGCGCAGATATTAAGCAACAACAGTTCTCATTTAAAATCAATATGGCGGCTAATGCAACCGCGAAATTCAGTCGAGATTTTAAATTTACACTACTATTGATCTCTCCTAAAGGATCGAATTATAAAATTTGGGGCAGCTCAGAAACAAAATTAAATTCAATAATTATGCTCCCCCCACCACTTTTTACTATTATCCCATGTAACTTGGAAAATATCAACCGTATGAAAAAAATTGTTAAAAAGAAATTGTAGGAAATTATATTCTGAACAATTTTAGTTGAAAATGGCGTAGATATTGAACAAAAACAATTGCTATAAAATCAATCCGGTCTTACGCTCTCGCCATTACCGCATACGTACTACCTTAAATATTAATTTTAGCAAAAAAATTAAAGAGATTAAAATTGTGTAGAATTTAATTTTCTTCATTTTTGTATAGGTACATATTTATTGTAAAACTAATAATAAACGAGATAATTCAATAATTCAATAATTATGCTCCAACGCTCACTATTTTCCCCTCATAACTCGGAAAATATCGACCGCACGAGAAAAATTATAATAAATGAAATTATAGAAAATCGCATTTTCAACAATTTCAGTTTCTACACTTTTTGTCAAAACGTTGAAAATGGCGGAGATATTAAGCAAAACGGTTCTCGTTTAAAATCAAGATGGCGGCTAACGCAACGGTGGAATTCAGTCGAGATTTTAAATTTGTACTAATATTGACCCTTCCTAAAGATTAGAAAAATAAAATTTGGGGCAGCTCCTAATGCAAGGTTAGGCCTGTTATTCGTCTAACCCGACTGGACTATTTATACATTGTGCTGAGATATATCACGTTATCCTGTTTCCTATAGTCTACTGTATGTATCACCATACACTTTACCGTATCTAAACATTTTAGCGCTAGCTTTGATGGTTTTTATGTCCCCTACATACTTGTTTTAATGTACCAATTTGTTTACCGTGTTTTATTCACGCCAAATGCAACCACCACCATTGCAGCAGGTCAGCCGGAAACTATGGGTAATCTGTTAGCCCTAGCTACTAATTATACACCTACTTAATATTAAGACTACTGCTCCACAAGCCCTGTTCTGTTATCTTACACAATTTCCAGGTCATTAGTTAATTTGGTAAACGGCGGTTTTAGTTGGAGGCAGAAATTAAGGTAATCGTGTTCCTCGGGTGATGTCTAATTCGTCGGTAATTCAATATTTTTATATACTTGGCCACTGGTAATATTTGTTACTCGCTGCCCAAGATTAGTAGTCTAGGGGCCAGGTCTCTTTCTTGGTGTTTCAGAGTGTATGTGTATTGTGTTCTTATGTATTTTGGCCCATTGAATTCGTCGTATCGAAACTTTTTGGTCTGTGAATACACACGCCCAAACTTTTATGGAATCACCATGTATTTCAAAGTAATATTTATTTAGATAAAAGGCATTATATTTAATTTCGATAGAGCATCATTACAGTTTCTTTCCTGATGAGAACAAAAGAGTTCGAAATGGTCCATAGAAAGATGGCAATGATCTCTGGATCGAAATTAAATATAATGCCTTTTATCTACCTACGGTTTTACTCACGTATCGAGTATTAGGAAGCAGATTTGTTGATCTTTACCTCGGTGAATTGATATGTTGTGGAGTGCAACTATGTAGACTCCCCATGTCTATACATTCATCACCCTTTATTCCTTGCAATTTTTAGAAGGATGGGAATAGGTATAAGAGAGAATCTGTTTCCGAATTAAGAAATCCAAAGATTTTATTATTTTTAAACATTTATTTGTTTGAAAATTGAGTCTTTTGGGTTTCGACATTTTGTTAATATTTATTTCTTTTGAAAAACCTTGTTATTGTTGCGAAGAGAAAAGGTTTTTATTGAAAATAAACAAATATATAAGACAATCGGATAGTACAGCTAGGAACCGTATGTTATTTGCTTGAGTTGCAAATTGAACGAAAATAAATAAACTAACTTTTGCGCCCAAAAACGAAAATATGGCCTAATGTGGGGTTATAGAACTTACAACGAGGAAAGATTATTGGTCTTGTGGAGAAAGTATTGTTTTCAGAGGGACATAGCTATAGAGCTAGGCGTAATACAGGGCGTTCTGTCCAAAACCTATGCTAGGTAACAGGAACTAGAAAAGCTCAAAAATAAAGCAAGGGAAAGTCGCCAAAAGTAATAACGGCTCTCCAAGGTCGTTTAATTGTCCAATCAGCTGGAAGACACCCAACCATTTCTTAGCTGCAGCTCCAAAGGCAGCTTTTGGAAGCTACAAGTGTAACTATTTCAGTTGAAACGATAAGAAAAAGAGTTCATACCAAGAAGTATAGAGCAGGAGACAATTATGGGTTCCCGAGTTATCCAGTCAGCACAAGATTGATCGCCTAAATTGGTGCCTTCACCACCAAAACTGGAACATTGGGAATTGACAAAATGTGTTATTTTCAAAAAAAAGTCAGGAGTTGTCTAAAATCAGATGACCCATGAAATCGTGTACTAAGAAGTCGAGGAACACAAGCAAGAAGAAAACTGTCAGATCTGTTCACAAATATACAAGGGGAAGTGTAATGTTCTGGAGAGGAATTGTGATCCGTAAAAAAACTCCTTTAATTTTCATCAAATCAACTTTAGCTGCTCACAGGTATGTTGATAACCTGTAGTCAGGCTCTAGAGAGGTGCAACAGGAGAAAATTTAATTTTATTGCATGATAATGCACCTCTACATACCATTAGAGTTACTACAGACATAATTGAAGCAGAAGGTATCCCTTGTTTGGAGTAACCTGCTTGCTCACCCGAGCTTAATCCTATAGAGTATTTGTGGGATATGCTTAAAAGAAAAATTAGAGTTCGCCGGGATAATCCACAAAACACCGCACGGCTAGTACAAGCTGCTCTTAAAGGATGGAGCAACCTACCATAACAAAATGTTGATAATTTGATTAGGAGCGTGCCCACGCAAACTGAAGCTTGCATAAGGACTAGAGGTAATAACACTGACTACCACAGAATACAAAAAAATAAATAAAAACAATTTAAACATTATTCGTTTTACATTGGAATTTTGTATGCTATTGACTTTAAAACAACTACTTTCAATTTGTTTGTTAAATGCTTTATTGTTTTATTTAATTGTTATGTATTTGTTATTAAATTGATTTAAAATAAATATTGTTTGACTTCGTGTGTTTGTTTTTTTAAATTCGCGCGAAACAGTAAGAAATATCAGATGATTCCATATAAGTTTGGGTGTGTGTATTTATTCTGAACTGGAAATAGTGAACTTAAGGGGTGTAGTGGTGTAGTGGTACGGGGTGTAGTGATAGATCGCCTCCACGTGGTGGACCCTGGCATTGATTATAAATATTCCACTAGATAGCTCACCTCTTGGTAACCGAAAGACGTATCAACAACTAGATGGCGCTACTCGAAAACTGTATCGAGATTTCTCATTCTCTCTCTGAATTGCGAGAAGGTAGGAGTAGTGTCAGGGCCGAACTTACCCTATAGGTGTATTAACTGTGACAAGTGTTGTGACAAGTTATAGCAAAATTAAAATAAAAAGGACTCACATTTTAGATAAAATGGCCTCTGTAACGCATAAGTGTGTTTACGCGGGATGTTTTGAAAGAAGCGAAGGAACAAATAATAATATATCTTTCTTTTAAATTTTCCCTAAAAGACGTAGAGCGCACAAAAATTTGGCAAAAAAACTGCGGAAATATTGATATTATATTGATGGATATCAGTGACCTGAAACAGAGGGTAATTTGCCAGCATCATTATGCAGTGGAACATATTTACCAAAGTGGCCAAAGAAAGTTATTAAGGAAAAATGCTGTTCCTCTAAAATTTGCACAGTTAGCAACTGATTTAGGTGAGTACTCAACTTTGGAAATATTTTTATGTTTGCCTAATGCGCTTTGTCAATGGGAATAATACTATTAAAATATATTTTATATAAAATCAGTTGATATTGAGTGATTTATATATTTTTTATACAATTAAATCAAAAGAGATTTTTTTTAATTATCACTGCTAATTTTATTATGTATTTTCTATTTTGTTGTTTTTTTGTAGTGTATTAATAATTAAATAATTTTTAAGAAACCTCTTCACTATTTTTATTAATCAATGTTTAGCGTTTTATCTGAAGTAAAATCGGAATTCCAAAATAGAGATTACAATCGCGTTAAAATTATTTGTTAAAATGCTGATTACTAACCTTATATCGTTGTCTATTACGCCAGCCAAGCAACTCAAATTTATTTTTCAATCTTGGCAAAAATTTCAATAAATGTCGCCACCGTCCAGGCAGTTAGTACTTAGACTTGAGGGGCAAAGAGGTGTAAATGGGCGGAGTTTAACACTGAATTCGGTTTTACCTAAAGGTGAGGTATCTATGTAGTTATTAATAAATGACCCTGGGTAACGCTAAATGATCTATCAATTTTTGAACGCCAAACTAGCCGCTGAGCTCTCCTGGCAACCAGTACGATAAAGAAAAGCAAGAAAAGGAATCTCCATATAGGAATATGGAAAACTACAAAGGTGTTTATCAACACCATTTGACGAGACGTATCGGACCCTCCGTAACCCTCCGTAACCCATAACCCTCCGTATATGTCAAATAAACGTAGAGGGAATTAGTAGATCAAAATCTGAATTTTTTGTAAGAATTACTAATCAAAAATAACGGTGACGTCATACCCATTCAAGAAACTCACGCACCATCAGAAACCGAGCTTCTTAAGAGGGGTAAAATTCCGGGATATAGCATGATTAGAGCCACTTACAGCAATGTTTACGGCACGTGCATAACAGTATACAAAATTCCAAGGTGACGGACTGCAGCTGCGAAAATGGTGTATCCATAATCTCTACAGAAGTGAATGGCATAACCATAAAGAACATCTACAAACCACCATTAACTAAATGGCCAATAAATGTAATCAAAGCTGAGGGCAACCAACCTACAGTTTACATAGGGGACTTTAACAGTCACCATAACAAATAGGGGTATGAAAACAATGATGAAAATGAAAAAAAAAACTCCTGGAGTGGGCCGAAGAAAACAATATTCAACTTATCCATAGTCTAAAAGATAAAACTACTTTCTTTTCTAGAAGATGGTGCAAAGGCTACAACCCGGATCTATGCTGGGTTTCGAGTGAATCACAGTTGCAACCACTCCCAAGCTCCCGAACTGTACTGCCTCGCAGCAAATATCGACCTGTCATAATCGAAATAGGCATACAAATTCCTATCTTTGAATCCACGCCGAGACCCCGTTGGAATTTTAACAAAGCAAATTGGCCTGACTACACCAAAGAGCTGGACACCTGCATTCGCTTCATTGACCCGAAGGCCAACAATTATCACCGTTTTTTAGAAATGGTTATCTCTATCGCCAAAAAGCATATACCCCCAGGTTTCCGAAAGAGTACATCCCAGGCTGGACCGAAGAAAGCCAAAAACTGTATAACGAATTTTTGAAATCAGAAGATCCCGAAATTGGTGACAACTTACTCAAGTCACTGGATTCAACTAGACTTAATAAATGGAAGTCTACCGTAGAATATTGATTTCTCCCATTCCAGTCGGAAGGCATGGGGACTGATCCGCAAACTGGGCGAAGCAAGCAGAGCACAACACTCAAACAAATCAACAATTGAGCCAAATAAGATAGCCAATAGAATAATTGAGAACTCTCTAGCTCCATCTGAGAAAACTCATACATCGACGGTAAAAAAGCTCTTAAACAACATAAAGCAAATACCCCCGCAACATCAGAATACTCATGTGCCTTCTCATTGGATGAAATAAACGAAGCGCTTAATCAAACCAAAACGGGAAAAGCAGCTGGTTTCGATGGAATATATCCTGAGTTTATAGTCCACACTGGTACAAAAACCAGACAATGGCTCAAATAATTCTTTAGTGACATTGTAACTACAGCTATGCTACCCCCAGAATTCAAAAGAACAAAAATTATCGCAATCCAGAAGCCTGGCAAAGACAACAAGCTGCCTGAAAGTTACCGGCCTATCGCCTTACTCAGTTACTGTTATAAATTACTAGAAAGACTCTTATACATATAATAGAATATGTAACACCATTGAGGACGCTGTACCATTTGCGCAAGCTGGATTTAGAAAAGGACAAAGCTGCTGTGACCAAGTGCTGTCCTTAACTACATTCATCGAAGCTGGCTTTGAAAGACGTGAAAAATCTGCCATAACATTTATAGATTTTACGGCTGCCTATGAGACTGTGTGGAGGGAGGGCCTTATTTATTAGTTGATAAAAATCATACCCTGTCTCAAAACTTGTCAGCTGATAAACAATCTACTAACTAACAGACTTTTTCAGGTATATATAAATGATGCACGAAGTAACGTTAAAAAACTTAACAAAGGCTTACCTCAAGGCTCAGTGCTAGCTCCTTTATTATTTAACCTTTATACGGCAGATATACCTGAAACAAAATCGAGAAAATTCGCTTATGCAGACGACCTGGCCATTGGCTTCCTAGATAATAGTAAGGAAGGTGGAGAACGAGCTCTAAACGAGAACCTAACTACACTAAGTAACTACTTTAAGAACTGGCGCTTACGTCCTAACACAAGCAAAACTGAAACCTGTCTCTTTCACTTGTCGAATCAACTTGCAGGTGATACTCTCAATGTAACACTAAATGATACAGCTATCAAACATAGCAACAACCCCAAATATCTAGGCGTCACACTTGATAGAACACTCACCTTCAAAAGCCATCTTACAAACGCAGCCGGTAAACTGAGAACAAGAAACAATATAATTACAAAACTTACTGTAACAACTTGGGGTGCTTCTGTAGATACTCTCCGGACTTCTGCTCTAGCTTTGGTTTTTTAGTGACAGAATATTGTGCACCAGTATGGCTTAATAGTGCACATATAAACAAAATCGATGTCCAACTTAATCAAACCATGAGAATAATCACTGGAACAATAAAATCAACCCCAGTGAGATGGCTGCCTACTTTGAGCAATATTGCTCCACCAGATCTACGCCGTACAGCAGCATTAGTGAGAGAGTACCAGAAAATTGTAGCCAACATACAATAATTACCAATCCATCAAGACATACAAGACATCTCGAAAGAGCACCAGCGACTGAGGTCTAGAAATTCTCCAATCAGATCTGCCCGAACAGTTGGTGATTCCTATGATATACAAAGGCAATGATCCACAAGATGGATGCCAATAATAGCAGCAGACTATATTCAGATATCCACCCCAAACCAGGGTTTCATCGGATCGTGTCTGTTCCGGTCCACCTGGGCGAGGCTTAATCGCATACGTACTGGACATGGTAAATGTGCTGATTCTCTGTTCAAATGGGGTTAGACCGGGCAGTATCGTCGCCCCCGCTAGCGAAATTATTCCGATTCGATTTTTTTGCACAAACTTACTCAAAAAGAGGTCCTTATAACATATCCACAGGGTGCCGGGCGGTGCCGTGGTCGAAAAATTGTTTAAACAATTTTTTTTAAACAAATTAACAAAAATAATTTTTTCATTTCGAACAAAATTTTTTTAGATAAATTGGCTTATTTTGAGTAAAAAAGGTCTCGGTTATTTTTTTCTAAAATTGATTATTGTCGAGTTATATGCGATTAAAAATTTGAAAAATGCGAAAATGGCCATTTTCAAGGCTTAATAACTCGAGTAAACATTATTATTATGAAATTCAAAAAGTGACCAAGTTAAGTTTTAAACCTCTTCTTCAAGGTTCTAAAGAGATCTTTGTTATTATTTTATTACAAAGCTGTTATTTTTAATTATTAACAATTAGCACTATAGTCCAGGATGTATCCGTCGCCCCCGTTAGTGAAATTATTCCGATTCCATTTTTTTGCAGAAACTTACTCAAAACGAGGTCTTTATAACATATCCACAGGGTGCCGGGCGGTACCATGGTCGAAAAATTGTTAAACAATTGTGTTAAACAATTTTTTTTAAACAAATTTACAAATTTTTTTTTTATTGCTCACGATTTTTTTTAGGTAATTTGGGTTATTCTGAGCAAAAAAGGTCTCTTGTGATTTTTCTTTAAAATTGATTGTTGTCGAGTTATATGGCCATTTTCGCATTTTTCAAAATAATAAATCGCGTATAATTCGACAACAATCAATTTTAGAAAAAAATCACTAGAGACATTTTTTGCTCAGAATGTCCCAAATTATCAAAAAAAAAATTTGTTTGAAGTGAAAAAATTATTTTTGTGAATTTGTTTAAAAAAAATTGTTTAAACAATTTTTCGACCACGGCACCGCCCGGCACCCTGTGGATATGTTGCAAGAACCTCTTTTTGAGTAAGTTTGTGCAAAAAAATCGAATCGGAATAATTTCGCTAGCGGGGGCTACGATACTGTCCGGTCTAGGTCGTGCGGAAAGTCCACAGTGCGATTGTGGATCACCTAGACAGACCATAAGTCATTGTGTTTCAGATTGCCTAAATCGTGCCTACCGTGTAAATCTTCAGGACTTTGTGGAATGCTCCCTAGAAGCAATTGAATGGCTATGTAAATTGGATATTAATATTTAGATTCATTCATTATATTTTAGTGTTTAAATAATATATTATATTTGTGTATTTGTCGTACTGTGAAAGTCTATACGCTAAATAAATAAATAAAAGTGAAATTACTTTGAAAAAATTTCTCATCTATCGGAATTAATTATTGTAATATTCTTGTTTCTACCATGGCATGTAATTTAAAGACCTTATAGCTCTCATTTCTAATACAAAATATAAGTATTTGAGCTACCTTATATCTCAACCGACTCACGAGACATATCAAGAAGCTTTTTAACACTTTATAAAGAAGTTTGAAATTCCCTTTTTTCGAATCCTACTCTCATTCTTTGTCATATGAACAAAAAATCTTGTGAAAGCCCTTTAGAGCTATCGATCATTCAGCAACTGCGTGCCGGAGTAATACTCTGGGAAAATTAGGAAAAAAACAAGAAAAACTTATTTATTATAACAAAACTAAAACATCTTTATAGGCGAGCGGAACATCCCTAATTTGAGGCTTAGAAATCGAAAAAGCGACCATCATAGGTGAATGGCAAATTTTCCAGAAAACTTCTTCATGACTCATGTTTTAATGTTGTGTTGGTTAAAATTATAAACTGTTATGCAACTTTGTTAAGTACACACGAAACTAATGAAATCTGACGACAAAATGTTAAAAAATTAACAGCTCGTCTTTTAATTTGTTTGAACATTGCTCGAACATTTTTATCTAAATACTTCAAGGATCATACAGTAAAATTTTGGAAGGGAAATATTTACAGCAAACAAAGATACAGCGAGTTAAAGTTGAAAAATTATCTAAATAGATTTTTTGCATTTTTGCATAAAATTAGATTTTTGAACATGTCCCACCCATTTTAGATAAAAATCAACTTCATATTCGGATTCAGCTACCTCGAAAACAAAAAGAATGACAAACGATATTATATTATATAATGCGTTTTTAGATGGTTCTACTCGAGGATTAAAAACAATGAAGAAAATTGCTCTATGGGAAGCCGAGAAAATAATTTTTTTAACGTATACCAACGTTCAAATTACCAATTTAATTGTTGCTAAACTATTTGTTCTATTGTCGCCGGCTTCCGGAAATATAATCTACTACAAAACAGTTTTTTTCTACGAGCGTGCAAAAATGTCTACTTTCGCGCACGCATTTTAGTTTAAAAAGTTTTACTTTTTCGCACGCGTGTTACTTTTCCGCACGCGTTTTACTTTTCCGCACGCGTTTTACTTTTCCGCACGCGTGTTAATTTAGATATGTTAATATGGCCTTAAAGTAATTATAATACATGCAATAAACTAATATTTAGATATTATTTACTAATTTATTTCAAATATATCTTATTGTGTTCATGTTTTAATAAAATTAACGCAAGAATTCGATGAAATAAAATAATTTTGACATAAAGTCAAATCAATAGACAATAACAGTGGTTTTGAATCGTCGTCATGGAAACCAAGATCGTCGTCATGCTAACCAATTATGCTGAAACTTTGGTTTTGACAACTTTGTCAAAGAATTAATTTGTGTATGTATTTTCATATTATTTAAATTAATTGATTAACACTTGGTCATTTTTTAAAGTCTCGTAGAAAAAATATTGTTCCTAACGCTTGCAGAAAGTCTCTTTTTCGCACTCGACTGCTTGCCGAACTCCCGCTTCGCGTCGTTCGGCAAACTGCAGTCGCGTGCGGAAAAGTATGACTTTCTGCACTTGTTAGGAAATAGTATATTGTGCAACAAATGCAGAAAGGTACTAATTTCTCACGAGTTTGAAAAGTTGCGGTACGAGCGCAAGCGAGTGCCGCAATTCAAACGAGTGAGAAATTACCTTTCTGCACGTGTTTCACACTATACTTTTTCTACAAGCACAGTTTTTCCTAAAAATAAAAATCACAATTTCCAAACGACGCCGACGATTAATTATAATAGGTACCTATGTGATAAATTTTAAACTGTATTTAATTAATACCTACTAATAAATTTAAATTCCTTATACCTAACTAAATTGCACAGAAATCAGTTAAAAAATTAATGCACTGCCTTAATTTGTTTAAATTTAAACAATTATTACACATTATTGACATTATATTTATGCAGTCACGGATTTACACAAAACCTACTTCATTCGACGTCTCTTGCACAGGTTGCTAAATCCTTATTGGTTATTTGATAATTATAAAATGTTTAATAAGAATAAAATTGTAAAATAAAACAGTTGTAACATCCATAATTTAGTTTCTATGCTATAGTTAAATATAATAATTGTCTTATAGGTTATATATTTGTCTAAAGTTTAACCACGGATGTAAACAGAATATAACGTTACTCAGAATGCGGTAGTCCACGGATGTAAACAGAATATAACGTTACTCAGAATGAGGTAGTCAACTGTGCAGAAAAGAACTTTGCGGCAGAGAAACGTCACTTTGCGGCACAGAAACGTCACTTTTCTGCACACTTATGTCAAATATCTTATACTGTGAGAAAATATCAAGTTTGCTAACATAAAACCGTGCAGAAAAGTGCACTTTGAATAGTGGTTGTAGAAAAATAACTATTACATCACCAAGTTATTTAATTATTCATATTATATAATTAATTCCCTAAAATTTTAGTTGAAAATTAAGGATTTTTCGAAGAAAATTTTTGTGAAAATAAATCGAATAAAAAATATATCTATGCAGAATTAAATTACGGCGAATTTTTATTGGGGTGTTTTTGGTTTAAATTTAAAATCTTTGGAGTTACAGAGCAATAATTGAAAAAAAAAGACTAAGGAGCGCTAATTTGCTTATAAACAAAATAGCACACTTGTGGACATTGCAAAGAGATATTATTAAAACATGCAATCTTTAAATTCGATTCCAGCAATAAAATAGCTGGTAAATAACTTTTTCCACCTACCTCTACCGAAAGTATACTTTTCCGGACCTGATTGTAGGGAGCAAAGTTGTACTTTTCCTCCCTAGGGAGGAAAATATTTTTCCTCCCTAGGGAGGAAAAGTAAAAGTGACGTCATGGTATTTCATTCATGTAATATAACTTATTGACGCCCTGTACAATATCTATTTTCTATTACGTAAGTATCTATACATTTTAACGTTTATTTAAAAACACTCTGTATTTTGTAGAATGGTAAAAAACACTAAATTGTTATTCTGATTTAACAATGTTTACATTAATAATTTGACTTATATTTGACAGTTGACAGTTATATTGTACCTACTTGCTAGTTTTAGTTCTAATAAATTTTGTTGGTTAGTTACATAAATAAATTAAGTAAAAATGATAAAATGACTTGTTATTTGAGGAAGGTGGAAAAACCATATGTATAACATGGGAGTAAAGTGCCTTTTCCTCCCTTGAATGATTACTGCCCTCCGCTACGCGTCGGGCAGTAAACTTCATTCTCGGGAGGAAAAGAAGCACTTTCCTCCCTTGTTATACAAATAGCTATTCCTAAATATGGCTCTTTTTTCCATAATCTGCCCAGACTATAAGAAAAAACGAGATAGAGCATAACAATGCTGTTTGGAGTAATTCAATCCAGTATCTATGGAGTGAAAAAGAATCTTTTTGTTGTTGTATAGAAAATATATTATTTTAAGGACCTATATTTTTCCGCTGGACGTCGTATAGAAAAAAAACACGTACGTCGCCAAGCGTCGGGAAATCTTTTGTTATGAGTTTCAGAATGCTTTGATGTCTTTTACAATGAAAAAATATTTTATTTTTGTAATTCTAATTTAAGAAATAATATAGAGGCTCTTTTTTTATAATTTTTGGAACGTTGTTTTTTATGTCCACGGATTGGTTATCATTTTCTCCCAACTATCTTTCAAAGTATTTTTCTTTCCTATGCATGTAGCATTGATCGCTTAATTTGTGTCATATTTCAGGTTTCTGAGGCATGCGTAACTATTCTTATAGTCCAGAGAAATAAGGGTTTTATCAGGACACTCAAAGATCCAGGTAGCTCACTACTTTTTTAGTTATTGTAGACCCATAGGAAGAAAACCTACCTGTTTCCAGCCTAGAGTTCGCGTCCGTTTTTTAATTATTAACAACTTAGTGCAAAAACGCGCCTTTTTTGATTTTTTGTACCCTATTAAAAAGCTAAATAGTTGACATAAAATTACAAAATTTGATTTTTTAGAACATTAAAAAAGCTTCAATGTACCGGTTTTTTAAAGTTAAAAAGTCAATTTTTTGCTTCGCAAATTGCAAAATTAACGAAAATCTATTTCTGTTAATAACTTTTACTAAATTTAACCTAGAATTTTAGGGTTTCTCCCAAAGTTTTGTATTTTGGTACTTAACAAACGCTCAAAATTTGAGACCGATCCATTAATTAGTTTTAAAGTTATTCTGTTTGTTTATCCCAGAGACCTTTATTTTGCAATAACATAAGGCAGAAAATAATGAAGATAGGGCAATTATGAGTATGCCATATAAAAGTATAAGAGCGGTAGTATCAAAATGTACTAAAAAAAGATAAAAAAAATTAATGAACACAGCCAAAACTTCTAATGCCAAATTATTGAAATTTTGTTGTTTATAAACATTTAGATTATCTTTAAAACTATTATCTGTAGAAACAATATTTTATATATTCGAAAAGATAGTATTTTAACACAAATTTTCAAATAAAGAAATTTAGCCTGGGTTCGTTTGGGACAAAGTTAGCATGTGTTTTTTTTTTAATTCACAGCTAATTTGTTTATAATTAAGGAATCTCATAAATGCCATTTTAAAGAATGAGATTTGTATTTTTTGTTAAAAAAATTGTATAAACATTGTATCTGCACAGCATCCTCTACGATTTTTCAAAAATGTAGTTCAAACGGTTACTAGGGGGAACCTACAAATCCACCGAGTTAAAATACCGAAAAAGCAATTTCAAGCTACTAAAATTTTCTGTATTTCCGGATCAACTCAATGGATTTTGATCTTTCTTTTTTTAATGTGTATGTAATTTCTACGTACATTACAAATATGCAATTTGTTTATACATTTATTAATTAACAAACAGTCTAATTTGTTTAAACAATTCTTGAAAAAATATTTTTTTTAAATCTATTTTTTTAATCATAGTATCATGTAAGTGATCATAGAAATTTAAGATTTTCCCTAATGATCATAGAAAAAGTTGAAGTACACTTTAATAAATAAATTATTTTTATTAGATAATTTATTTATAAAAGTATACCTTAACTTTTTCTATGATTAATATTGATAGTATGATTAAAAACATGGATTTTTGGGGAAAAATTATTTTTTTAAAAATTGTTTAAACAAATTAGACTATTTATTCATTAATAAATGTCTAGACAAATTGAATATTTGTAGTGTACAGAAAAATTACATGCAAATTAAAAAAGAAAGTTCCAAACATATTCAGTAGATCCCGCAATTGAATATATTTAGTTTAGACCTGATTTATCCTGCAACCCGTTATACAGATTTTGCACTACGTGTAGCATAACTTTGCCCACAGTACTCTGGAAAATCTAGTATACAGGGTGTAACAAAAATACAGGTCATAAATTATACCACATATTCTGGGACCAAAAATAGTTCGACTGAACCTAACTTACCTTAGTACAAATGTGCACTTAAAAAAAGTTACAGCTCTTTGAAGTTACAAAATGAAAATAAATTTTTTCCAATATATCGAGAAAACTATTCGAGATTTTTTATTGAAAACTGACATGTTGTATTCTTATGGCAGGAAAATCTTAAAACAAATTATAGTGAAATTTGTGCGCCCCATAAAAATTTTATGAGGCTTTCGTTCCCTCAGACCCCCCCAAACTTTTGCGTACGTTTCAATTACGATTAGTTAAACATAATGTTTTTAAAACTTTTTTGCCTCCTAGTACTTTTTCGTAAAGCCAGTTTTTATCGAGATATTTTAAATATTTGTCAAGTCTACCACATTTTTGTATATGGTTACGTATGACTATAGAGACCTGGTAATGGTAATAACATGAAAATTTACATTTTTAGGTATGTTTTGAACCAATTTAAAAAAGAAGCCACATCTCGATAAAAGATGCCTTATCGAAAAAATACTAAGAGGCAAAAAATTTTAAAAATATTGTGTTTAACTAATGGTACTACAATAATATTTTAATTGGAACGTACGCAACAGTTTGGGGGGGTTTAAGGGAACAAAACCCCCATAAAATTTTTATGGGGTGTACAAATTTCACTATATATTTTTTTAAGATTTTCCTGCCATAAGAATTCCACTTGCCCATTTTCAATAAAAAATCTATAAGAGTTTTCGATATATGGAAAAAAATCGATTTTCATTTTGTAACTTCAAAGGGCTGTAACTTTTTTATGTGCACATTTATACTAAGGTAAGTTAGGTTAAATCTATCAATTTGTAGTCCCAAAATATGTGATTTAATTTATGACCTGCATTTTAGTTACACCCTGTATTTTTACAAAATTTTGTAATGTGTTTAATTCGTAGGATAATTAGTATAGTAGTATTAATATAGTCGGAGAGATATTCAAGGGGGGCAGGGGATCGACTAACATTTTTTTCTCCATATTAGTATACCGATAATACAGTCAGAAGTGGTAAAACTTAAGGCCTTTTGAAACTCCCTTAGTATTTTAATATATAAACATAGTTAACTCAGTATATAAAAGACGTTCTAACGCAAACATCCAGTAAGTTCGATAAAGCGTCAGTCGAGATTTGCGAACTGTTTGCGCTACAGCTGAATAAGACGAGAAGAGGAAATGTTTGTGCAACAAACAGTCGATAATGCCGCCCAAAGTTTGTACAAGGACAGTCGTCTGTTTACTGAATTTTCGTAAACAGCAGTGAAAAAAACCTAAAAAGAGTATTTACTATTAGACCAGGGCGGATCTGTGAAAAAACGTCTATTTTTAGATGTGCGAGGTGGCATTCGGATTTTTGCAGATAAAGTTAGGTGACAACTTCAACAATAATAATTGACTTATATAAACTAAGAGCCGCTATAGGTGAAATTTCTTAATCTTAATTTTAGGCACGATGGGACCCTATAACTTAATTAGTAGAACCTAAATGAAAACGTTTGAACACTGTGCCGTCACTTTTCAGTGGCACATGCGTCGACAGTGGCGCTTCAAACTTTCCACTTACGGACGGGATAAATAAATTAAAAGTTACCCTCCCTTACTAACAGAATTAATTTTTTTTATTTTTTTAAGTTCTATGTGATTAATACATAGGATTCAACGTAATTTTAACCCACCACCCCCTTCACCCTGCCCCCAACATCAAAAAATTCATTTTTCGTTTTTATTTTTTTTAGTGGAATGCAATCAATTTTAATATTTACAAAAATTCACAGGCATAGCTGAGGCTTTTATAAAACATGACTATTTTTTATAGACCCATAGGTAGAGTTTACATAACCTCAAAAAATTAAAAGGAATTTTTTTTTTCAAAAAAGCGTATAACTTTTTTTGAGGAATATCTGCAGGTCTAATTTTTTCTTAATCTTGTGTGTTTTGTCAAACACTATATTTTTAATTTTTTTCAGATTTTTCCGTAAGGCTCCCCACCTTCAAAAATCCGAAAAACTGTTTTTTGGGGGGTTTTGGGGGATTTTCCCTATTTTATAGACTTCATAATATATCAAATCAATTTTGTTTTTATAGGTTATATGTAACTTGAAGTAACTGAGTCCTTTAGAATATTTAAAAATCAGAAAAACACGTTCAAACCCCCCAAAACCCCCTTAAAAGCAGTTTTTTGGATTTTTGAAGGTGACCAGCGTTACAGAAAAATCTGAAAAATATTAGAAATATAGTGTTTGATAAAATACACAAGACTAAGAAAAAATTAGATCTGCAGCTATCCCCAAAAAAAAGTTATATACTTTTTTCCAAAAAAAAAATTAAAATTTTTTGAGGTTATGTACACGCAACCTACCGATCTATAAAAATAGACGTGTTTTATTAAAGCCTTAACTATACGAATTTTTTGATGTTGGGGGCAGGGTGAAGGGGGTGGTGGGTTAAAATTACGTTGAATCCTATGTATTAATCACATAGAACTTAAAAAAATAAAAAAAAAATAATTCTGTTAGTAAGGGAGGGTAACTTTTAATTTATTTATCCCGTCCGTAAGTGGAAAGTTTGAAGCGCCACTGTCGACGCATGTGCCACTGAAAAGTGACGGCACATTGCTCAAATGTTTTCTTTTAGGTTCTACTATTTAAGTTATAGGGTCTCGTCGTGCCTAAAATGATTAAGAAATTTCACCTATAGCGGCTCTTAGTCTATTATGCTCCTTCTCAAATATGCCCGAAAAATTAATAAAAAAATTAAAGTATTTAAAAATTTCGAAAAACATCGATTTTTTTCTACTTTTTTGTTTATAACTTTAAAACAATTCATTTTGGAACAAAGTGGTAGGGAAATAAAATAAAGATAATTGAATTTTGTATAATAAACGACTGGTTTAAAACGTCTTAAATTATTACCGTTTCTGCAAAATAGCAATAAATACAAAATAAGGGGTAAAATAAGTCTGTTTTTATTCATTGTTTTTCAACCACTTTGGTTGCACTTAGAGTTTTCATAATTCGCTTAGAAAATTCTTACAACATGCTTAAATCGTTCACCAAATTTCATTAAAATAGACCTGATAGATTTTACAGAACAATTTTGCAATCTAAATTTTTTTAAAAATGTTCAAATTTTTTAAAAACTTTCTGAAGGAAAAGTAGACCATTTAGAAATTTGTTAAATTTTTCACATATAAAGAAGTTCTTTACCTATCTAATACACTTTACAGAATTAAAATCGAAATATTTAAACGGCCTCAGCACTGTTTTAAAGCTATAAACAATTTTTTGGTTTATAAAAAAATACAGTGAGAACGTTTGAGTTGACATAAATTCATTTTCTCGAGAATAGGCGACTCTGGAGATAAATCCCGAAACAGGTCGAATTTTATTTTTAAATTCTAATTTTTTGGTATATATATCATACTACTGACGTCATCCATCTGGGCGTGATGACGTAATCGATGATTTTTTTTAAATGAGAATAGGTGCCGTGTGATAGCTCAATCGAAAGGCTATTCAATTTTGTATTCACTAATATAAACATTAACATAACTATTTATATAATAATAATAGTCTCCCGTTTTATACCGCTCACGTGGCTTTGGGAGTATAGCAGGGTAGTCTGCTATATCTAGGGCCTACGGTATACAAGGAAGGTAACAGGGCCAGTGCTACGCTTCAACCGCCTATTATTACCCCTGGTTTTACCCAAGGTACTCATTTTATTCTGAGTCGACCTGGGGCCTATAAACATTTTTAAAAATGTCTAGTTGTTCTTGCCGGCGGTAGGATTTGAACTCCGGACCACCGGCACGCTAGCCTAGCACACTACCACTCGGCTACGCCGGCCCTACATAACTATTTATACAGGGTTTAAATAAAAAAAAATTTTGAATTAAATTAGTTCCAATATTTAGATTACGTCATCACACCCAGATGGATGACGTCACTAGTATGATATTTGTGCCAAAAAATTATAATTTAAAAATAAAAATCGATCTGTTTCGGGATTTATCTCCAGAGTCTCCCATTCTCAAGAAAATGAATTTATTCCAACTCAAACGTCCTCACTGTATTTGTTTATAAGCCAAAATATTGTTTATAACTTTAAAACAGTGCTGAGGCCGCTTAAATAATCCCATTTTAATTCAGTAAAGTGTATTAGATAGGTAGAGCTGTTTATATGTAAAAAATAGCAAACTTCTAAATGGTCTACCTTTTGTTCAGAAAGTTTTAAAAAAACTTTAACTTTTTTAAAACAATTTAGATTGCAAAATTATTATGCAAAATTTATTAAGTCGACTTTAGTGAAATTTGGTGGACGGTTTAAGATGCTGTAAGAATTTTCTCAGTTAATTATGAAGGTTCTAAGTGCAACCAAAGTGGTTGAAAAACATTGAATAAAAACAGTATTTTTTGCCCCCTTATTTTCTATTTATTGCTATTTTGCAGAAAGGGTAATAATTTGAGACATTTTAAGCCAGTCGTTTATATTATACAAAATTCAATTATCTTTATTTTCTTTCCCTACGACTTTGTTCCAAAACGAATCGTTTTAAAGTTATAAGCAATGAAAATAGAAAAAAATCTATATTTTTCGAAATTTTTAAATATTTTAATTTTTTTATTAATGTTCCGGTCATATTTGAGAAGAAGCATAAGTCAATTATAATTATTGAAGTTGTGATCTAACTTTATCCGCAAAAACCCGAATGCCACCTCTCACATCCACCTCAAAACAGATCCGTCCTGCTAAATATTTACTTTTTGTCGAAGAGAACTTTTTCTTTTATACAAGAGTGTTGATAAAAATGAATTACTTTATAAATTTAATAATAAGTATTATTCCTCTGCACGTTCTTGTCATGGTCTTCTGTTAGGCTTGATTTTTTTTATATCGTTACATTCTATTCATTAAACCATATCACAATTCTCTTCATTACACGGAGAATTGGTGTCTGCAAGAGAACCTCTCTATGAACCCTTCCCTGAATATAAAAATATTCCCTATTTTAACTACAATATAATTACAAGTACATTCCTCATTGATAACTGCTAAAACTTAACCATGGCCTTTTTCCAGAGCATTTACATGTTATTGGAATCTATAAAACCTCCCTTCTGTTCATGTAATAATGAGTCCATCGGGGATCTGAACCATGTATTCTTCGATTGTCTTAATCATAGGCCTTCAACTTGACATCAGAATATTTTATCTTATTCTGACAAATCTATATACTGTACCTTAATCAAGTTTATAAACGATTCTAAGATAAAAATTTAAACATCTTTATAACAAAATTCCGTGGCAAAAGTATGTCAAAAGATTCTTTGTCTAATTCCAACTTTCACATACACATAACTATATAATTTCTTTTTTGTGTTAGCCAATAAAGTGGACGTTACTGACAGGTTTTACGGTACAATCATTATTTAAGTTAAATTGTGGCTTATTTCCCATTTAGAATAATAAATTATTCATGTAAACTTTCATTTTGGCTTTTCGTTCCTGGTCTATATACGCTTCACAAAGTCTCTTAGAGAATAAATACAGGCTTAGCGAGCATCGTGAAATAGATTTCGGCTACATGCGACATCGGACTGTTAATTAAAAGCTGTATGACGTATTTGCGAAAAGACTTTGCTTTCCAGCAGCAAGAAAATTACATTTTCTTCTCCTCGAGTCTGTCGAGACTGATTATAAGGTACATACTTTAGATACAAGATTGACCTTCCTCCTTAATCACAAAGTAAATAGTTCTTTATTAGCTCTTTTATTTCGTTTAAGATTTGTGTCCTCGTCAAAGTGATTGGCTTTTCTTTTCGTATTTACAGAGTACAATAGCGTAGTAGCGAAGTTTTAATTTAATATGGGTTAAATAAATGGAAAAACCTAGAAACCGTTAGACTGAATAAATGAGGATAATTTAATGAAGATACATTTTATTATATATTTGATTTAAATAGTACATATGCAACGAGCATTTAATGATTGTCATTACGATACGAGTACGAGAGATACTGAAGCTTTGACGATTTTAGAAAAGATACAAGCACCAGAGAAGCAATTATGGGGTTGGCACTAATAGCAAAAAGGTATCTTGAGGTTCAAAAATGGCTGTATGTGTGCTTTGTCGATTATAGAAAAGCCTTCGACTGCGTCAGACACGGAAAATTGATTGAGGTGCTAAAAGAAGTAGGGTAGGACGGACACGACATAGCTATCATAAATAGTACATTCTGAAATCATACAGGATGCTTTCGAACAGAGAACGGAAACAACAAGTACATAAACATAAAATGAGGAGTGCGCCAAGGGTGCATTTTGTCCCCCTTATTATTTAATTTATATGCCGAATATGTAATCAGAGCTTATCTTGGAGATCGCCATGAAAGTGCCAGAGTCAATGAAATCATTATTAACAATGTAAGATATGCCGATGACACCCTAGTATTAGCAGAAGCCGTTGGTCTTCGCCATGTTTAGCTCGTCAAATGAAATTAATCGCTACCGCTTTACAAACAATTTACTTACCTATCTATTTTTTATATGATCTGTCAGTCTCACCGGTTTAAAGTAATTATTTTTGAAAGGGTTATAATTGAGACAGCTTGAATTGGTCACTAATCATGAGTGTATGCCAATTTTGAACAGCCATATCTTAACCAACTTTTTTCTTACGGAGAAACAAAATGAAACTAGCATATTTATAATAGCAAAACCTAATTTTTTTACTCTTTAATATTTTTCTTATCATTAATACTTTTTAAGTTATTTTGAAAAAATGAAATTTTTAAAAAATTTTTAGAAAATTTTTTTTGCTGTAATACCAAATGTTTTTAAAAATAAGCACTTCAAACCAATCAAACTTACAGATCATATAAACAATACACATACAGTTAAAATAGATGGTAAAGCCAAACGATTAATTTCATTTAGAGTGCTAAGTAGAGGGACGTTTCACGATTTTTTTACCAAAAAATAGAGGCCAACTTTTTTTTCAGTGTAACTCGTTTATTTTTGATGCTGTAAACTTTTGTAAAACACAAATAATAAGCTTTTTTTCGATACGTTAAAAATGTAAATAAGGTTTTCCCGAAAAGCGCTTCTTTCTTCGGTGATTTCGCGTTGAATTATTCGATTTGGAATTAGACGAATAAGAACGTATTTTTCATGAGCTACAACTTTGTTTCTACTCAATTTGTAGACTTTACTGATACACCATTTTTTTCGTTTTTTTATAGGCTACACTTTTACTCAAAATATTTTTTCGATAAAATATTTACTTTTTGAGTTATTTGGGAAAAACGGTCTGAAAACGTAGTTTTTTTTTTGTCGAAAAATCAACATTTTAAACCGCGAATAACTCGAAAATTATTGACTTACGTAAAAAACTTTATAGAACAAAAGGTGCTTAAAATAAGTCAATTTATCCATTTCCGGCCTTATTTTAAACACGCGTTTTTCACCCCCGAGAAGGGGCAAATGTCACCCCGTAAGTAAAAGCAACCAACGGCACAAATTCAACTTTGAAGTGGAGGGTAAGTAGAACCTAAGTCCAAATTTTCATGCAATTCGGAGTTGCTTCTGGAAATTACACTCCAAAACGGTCATTTATTGGGCTAGTGATAATGAACAATGATTTAAAATAAACAATGTTTTAAATACTTTTAAACTTATAAGATTTTTAGAAGTTTCAAACTTCTAAAATACTTATAATAATCTATTCGTACCTAACTTGTGTACCGCGTATACATCAAAAGATCGACAACAGTCTGGTTGTGCTTGTAGCCGGTTCAGTTCGGCTTGTCCCGCTCAGTTTTCGGGACCGTTAAGTGTACCTAAGGAGGCCACCGAGCGGAGATTCTTCAGTCTTATAGCGAGAGATCTGGACTCCAAGTAGAGCCAAGTAGAGTGAGCAGGCAGGCTGACCTGAGTAGCGAGGTGCACCGTATTGAAGAGATTCGCATACTCGTAATAGAACGGTAGTCGTGGAGTGAACGTGCTTCCGATAAAAATCATATTAGAATAGTAAGGATCTGTTTTTAGGTGGATATGAGAGGTGGCATTCAGATTTTTGCGGATAAAGTTAGGTAATAACTTCGTTAATAATAATTGAATTATGCTCCTTCTCAAATATGCCCGGAACATTAATAAAAAGAATAAAATATTTAAAAATTTCAAAAAATTTCGTTTTTTTTTCTAATTTTTTTGCTTACAACTTAAAAACTATTCATTTTAGAACAAAGTCGTATATAAATAAAACAAAGATAATTAAATTTTATATCAGACGTGATTGGTTAAAAATGTCTTAATTTATCACCCTTGCTTCAAAATAGCAATAAATATAAAATAAGGGGCACAACAAGCCTGTCCTTATTCAATGATTTTCCATCACTTAGGTTATATTTGGAACCTTCCTAATTCGCTTAGAAAATTTTTGTAATGTGCTAAAACCGTACACCAAATTTCATTAAAATTGACTTACTAGATTTTGCGGAATAATTTTGCAATCTAAACTTTTTTTAAAAAATTTAAATTTTTTAAAATCTTGCACAACAAAAACTAGAACATACAAAGATTTGTCAATTTTTTTACATATAAAGAATTACTCCACCTATCTAATGCACTTTACATAATTGAAATCGGATTATTTAAGCAGCCTCAGCAATGTTTTAAATTTATAAACAATTTTTTGGCTTATAAACAAATTAGTGATATGTTCAGGAGGGGGTGCCACGGGCTCCTTTATTTAGATGGACTTACCCAAGTTTTTTTATGTATTTTGACCCGTATAACACGAATTTTTTGGGTAACAGTTGATCCGGATGTCGATAAGATTGTTATAAACAAAGAACTTGAGGAATTACATAACATCGATTTTTCGCAAAATAAAACATTTTTTTGTATTTCTTGGGTAATTCTAAGCAAAAAATGTTCTTACAAGTTTTTTCGTAGGATGCATAGTTTTCGAGATAAACGCGGTGGAACTTTCAAACAATCGAGAAATTGCAATTTTTGAACGCGAATAACGTTTGATTAAAAAATAAAATAGCAATTTTGCTGACAGAATTTAAAAGTTTAAGTCAAATTATATCGGTTTTAATTATTTGCATTGCTAAAAATTAATTTTTTTATTATTAAACAAAGCTATTTTTTTATATGCCAAAAAATTGTTTCTAAATTTAAAACATTGCTGAGGCCCCTTAAATAATCCGTTTTAAATTCTGTAAAGTGTATAGATAGGTGGAGTACCTCTTTATATGTAAAAAAATTAGCCAACTTCTAAATGGTCTACTTTTTGTTCAGAAAGATTTTAAAAAATTTGAACTTTTTTAAAAACATTTATATTGCAAATTTATTATGCAAAATTTATTTCGTCGATTTTAATGAAATTTGGTACACGATTTAAGTATATTACAAAAAATTTCATAAGTGAATTACTAAGGTTCTAAGTGCCACCAAAGTGGTTAAAAAATATTGAATAACAACAGACTTATTTTGCCCCCTTATTTTATATTTATTGCTATATTGCAGAAAAGGTAATACCTTCAGACATTTTTTACCAGTTGTATACCATACAAAATTCAATTATCTTTATTTTATTTCTCTACGACTTTGTTCCAAAACGAATCGTTTTAAAGTTATGTTATAAGCAAAGAAAGCAGAAAAAAATCGACATTTTTCGAAATTTTTAAATATTTTAATTTTTTTATTAATGTTCCGGGCATATCTGAGAAGGAGCATAAGTCAATTATTATTACTGAAGGTGTCACCTAACTTTATCTGCAAAAATCGGAATGCCACCTCTCACATCCAAAAATAGAAGTTTTTTCGCAGATCCTTACTGGTCTATATGGCTCCCGTATGATTGTCAATATTTTGATTACGTGACTGTTTGTACCTTACACTGGAATGAGGTGTAAAGATATTTCATTTTGTTATTAATTTTATTTTTCTTTTGCAGAAATCTATCAAGGGGGGCTTACAGGGGGCTTATATTTTATTTTATTTATTTTGAACTGTATATAATGCTTGTAGGGGTGTTGTGCGCCACTGGTGAGAACTGCCGTTCTCTGTCGATATTAAATATATTTATTTTGTTTTTAACCTGTGTTTTACTGAGTCTGTCTTCTTGAAAGAGCTACCCGTCATAAGGAGAATGTTATCTTAAGAAGAGAACACTGCAGAAGCAATTCGTTATAGGGGAGAAGAGGGAGACTTGATCCCACCGTTACATTTTTTAAGATAACTATTTTTACAACCAATCTAGAACCTCGATAATTTAGTGGAACATTACAAATTTATCACAGTTTTGGGTATTATACACCCGAAAAATATACTGCTAATAAATAACGAGTTTTTGTAGAATCTCGTAAGATGGAGAAACTAATCATATCTCCCCGTACTCCGGGTGACTTGATCCTTGTGTATAGGAGACTTGATTATGCCTTTCCAGATTTACGATATTAAAATAAAACAGATTTACGATATTAAAATAACACCAAAAATTGGATGCTGAAAACTAACTTTACTCAGCCATGACTTATAACAAATAATGTTATTAAAAATATATAACACTTTCGGCAGAAAATTATACTGAAAAATTATACAAGAAAAAAAATTATTCTCGATATTGAACATCCTTAGTGATTTAGGAAAGACAAAACATCCTATGCGCTTAGTGTAGCTCCTAAAATTCGGGCTTGGTAACTTTTTTTAAAATTTGGTCACGTGCGACTTCACCCATATCTTCTTGTTTTTAGCCACTTAAAGGTTTCTTCATCCCTTTTTTGGGAAAATTTGATTTTAAAATCCTCGTTCTTTTTTCCCATTATCTGTCCTACGTAACGATGGACTCAGTTTCTTTCGGAGACAAAGCTGACAATTACCCAATCTTGCACACTCAATTCAAACTCGTCACCTTCTGCTTCCGATTCACATTCACTATCTGTCTCTACTTGCATTTCATCATTAGGATCATATTCAGACTCTGACGATGGTAGTATAATGTCACTGCCCCCCGAACTTAAAGATTCCCTCAAATCCGTAAGTTTTTGTTTAGTTATTCTTTTTAGTGCTCTTATTTTGGCTCTTTTTCTAATTTTTTCTCTTCTTTAGCCTTAACTTCAGCTTCAAGCGCAAGTTTTTCTGGTGTTGCTGTGAGAATTTTCGTAGTTGCTCGCTTTCTACCCTTTGTTGAAGTCCTGGGCGCGGCTTTAGGGTGGGGTCTAATCATTTCTGGGCTAGCAAAAGTGGCAGAAGTGAAAGGCTGGTTATTGTGCACTTTTGATGTTTGTTGTAGCTGTTCATTTTGTGAAGTATCTCCATTTACAGAATGGGATCTAATTATTTGAGGTGTGGTGAAAGTGCCAGTAGAAGTATAAGGCTGATTTTTGTCCTCAATTAGTGTCCGTCGTAGTTGTTCATTATGTGAAATGGATCCACTTGATGGTGGTGAAAGTGCCAGTAGAAGTGGAGGGTAGGTTATTGTTATCTATGGCTGGTTGTGCAACATCAAACTGGGATAAAGTGGATTTGTTTTCGGGATCTTCGCGATTTACGCCGACATAAAATCTTCATCGGTAAGAATATTGGAATTGAAAGGCCATATACCCGTAACTCTGAATCCACTCTCAATATTACGTGGAGTAAAAGCTAGGGGGAAAGCGTAAGCTAAGCATCCTCCGACTTCATATATTGTAGTTGTAGCTGTAAGAAGAACTATTCCGTGTTCTTTGGCATACGTTATGGCTTCCAGACTAACGTAGCTATCGTGATTGTCCATTATGATTAAATATTTATTTTCAGTAATCGCCTTTACATGTTTTTGAAAATGTTCAAAAAATTTGACGAAACTAGAAGAAGTCATCCATCCACTTTCATAAACTACGCCGGTGGTCCCTGGTGGGTAATGATCAATCATGTGATCTTGTCAAAGTTTTCGAGGAAAAACCATAAAAGGCGGTTTATGGTTTCCAATTGTGTTGATTGCACAACAAAGAGTTACTGTTGCCCCACGTTCCCCTGACGTAATTTTACCAACCTGTTTTGCACCTTTGCATGCAATGATCTTCTTTGGCTTATGGACAGTTGAAAGGCCAGTTTCGTCTACGCTGCAAATTGCTTCTGGTCTAATTCCATTGCTTTCAAGAACTGTCTTTAAATTTATGAAAAATTTTGATACATTGTTTCTGTTGAAGCTAGTTGCTCTAGTACCTAAGACTGGTTGCTTCTGGAGATCGTAGTGATAAGGTCTTCATCCTCTTCAGAAATCCGTATAGCCAGTCGTAACTGGTTTGCTTATGTTTATTCCACGAAGCAGGTATTTTTTTTATTATTTCTTACGGCAAACTCGTACGCTAGTTCTTTTGCTTGTTTGGTTGTAAGGCCATGGCGTAATTTGCTGGCAACATCTAAATAATAGGATAATAGGTTATTTCAACATTTTCGGATCGTTGTCGGCGAACGTATCTTTTTAATGTCATAACATTTATTTGATAACGACTTACCGTTCCCTTGAGAGACGTTCCGTTATTAATAACGTCTAAAACAGCTTCTTTTAACTTCTGGCTGTTGACTGGTGTTATTTTCTTTGCTCCTTCCCTCCTTTTGTATTGACGTGGCATATCTATAAAATAAAAAACACTCATCTATAAGGAGTTTTCTGGGAGACTTGATCCCGGGATCCTATCTCCCAGATAAGACGGAATCAAGTCTCCCCAAGACGCCATTTTAATATTTTTGTCTATAAAAATACGACGACAAACTAGAACTCATTGCAAACTGTGCAAAACGTAAACTGAACGATTATGGTGTTAAATAGAAATTATACGAAAAACTCACCTTAACGAATATTAAAGAAAATCAACTTGAAATAATTCTGAAAACACTTCTCAGTAGGGACAAAAAACTTATAATAAACACGTGCTCTTCGTGTGTATTCTAATACAAACTAAATTAAATGGGATCTTCAAACATACTAACAGCTACGCTTTGTTGCCGGTTGTATAATTTTAGGCTACTTATTTACTGAAATTTTAAAGAGTGATCAAGTCTCCCATATGATCAAGTCTCCCTCTTCTCCCCTACCATTTTGTTTTTTTTTCGCTTGATCCGCGATATGATATGCCACTATTTTTTTTACTTTTTACGTTTGATTTTACTGTTTACTCGCATTAATCTTTTCGTTATTTCTACCCTTATTTTAATTCTTTTCTATCCACAGTGTGTAGGATGAAATGCACTGTGATTTGAAATGTGCACGAATCTCTTCCAGATCTTTCTATTTTCTGTCATCACCTTTGGTCCTCTTGAAATCATTACAAGTCTAGCTAGGTATTCCTCTCTTCTTTTTTCTTTATGCTTTAATTTCCTATATCCTTTTGACCTCTACTTCATTTTTTACCTGCTGCAGATGACCCCTCCAAGTTAACTAGCGTTTTTCAACATACTCTGCCATCGGCTCTATTTTTAATTCATCTCTTATAATAGTGTTTCTTCTAGATACTTCCTGCACGCTAAACTATTATAATTTCATAATTGCAGATACATAACAAATGATACTATCAAAGGTACAAATTTAACAATGTCAATACAATTTAGATCTTACTAAAGCGATATTGATTATTATTATCGGAAATTGCTGTACATATTGGTGCACATGTCTGCAAACAGAGAGTTAGACCACTGCTTAATTGTTTCGTGTATAGAACCGTTTACATCTATTCTTGGAAACAATGGTCAATTTGATATTAAAAAGTTTTCAGCTAGTATAGAGGGTAAAAATTTCATCAGATTTTGTCAAAAACATATCGAAGAGTAGAAAATCATGACCGTGTTTTAAACAGTTTCGATATTAGGAAGTTTCTTTTTATAGAATTTTCTTAATTTTTTTTTCGATTAACGTGCCATTAACACATGTACAATAATTTTAACATTTTAAAACATTAACTGTTTGGAAAAGGATTTAGTGTTTACCTAAATATTGTATTTTTTATTATTCTTGATATTTTTAATTTTAACATTTTCGTCATTTATTTTAATTCTTTATTTTAGTGTTTAAATAATTTTTTCTATAAACTTCCCACGTTATTATTGGCTATATTCATACTGTTTTTGAAATCTGAGACATTGCGACACATATGTGAAGAAATCATTCATTTTGTTGAAGTTGTCTGTTGTTTTTTTTCCTAAAGATTTCTTCCCTAAGGATTTAAGTTTATTTCGAAACTGGTCTAAAATCTGTCCCGGAACATTTGGAGCAGAGCAGTTTGGGGTAGAGTTTTTGGGGTTTCTCTGACTACAAGTAGTCAATGGAGATATATGCGTAGTAGCTAATAAAAAATAAGATCATGAGACTCGCATAGGAAAAGATAACCAAACCGTTGAGCTTTTCCGTCGTATAAAACTGACTTGACAAGTTGAACCACATTTTCAAATCGTTCTACACACCAATATGTCTTGAAAGAAAAACCTTTAATCAGTGTGTTTTGTCAGTGTTTACTTACGGAGGGGAAACGTTGACCATGACAAAGAGAACAGTGCAAAAGATACCCAAGTAGCACAATAAAAACATTTTAGTTTTATTTAAGGTTTATAAAGGTTTTATTTATTGTGGTAAATAAGATTTTTTTTGGCATACACATTAGTGATTCAGCCAGTTACAACATACACCTAAATAAGAAGATAATGGTTTTAAAGTTACCTTGTAGATATACTGCCAGAACTTTAAAACTGTTTTGCATTTGTCACTAGTTTTAAAGTATCTAATAAGGGTATCAAATAAGACTAATTAATCTTAATAGATAATTTGTGTTATTGTAGTTTTAAAATTGTTTATTTTCAGTTCACTTTAAAACTAATCAGTTTTATGAAAAACTTCCGGACTGTTTGGTTTTGTTAGATTCTAGTTTGTTACCTTTTAGTTGTATTGCAGTTTTAAAGATTCTCCTAATATGACTAGTAAAACCTATTATTAAAACTACTTGATCTCAAGACTATTATGTCAGTAAAACATATGCCTTAAAACTCTTTTTTTTAGTTGTCTTTAAAGTTACTTTCCTAGAAGCAATTAGTAGGCTATATCAAAACCAAATGCTCTTAACTGAATCAATTTGGTTATCGTAAAGACTAAACTATGCTTCTTGTTAGAAACAATAAAACTAAACTCATCCCCTCTTCTTTCATGCCCAGAATGGTCGGCCATTTGTTTTAGAGCGAAACAGTGGTGTAGTGTGTTGAAAAATTGGAAGTACAGTTAGTATGGAAGAGATAAGTAGCAAGTACTTGAAATATAAACGAACTGGTCATTTTAAAAGAAAAATACAACACAGACAGCACTACGACGCCTCGATTTTAGGTTAGATTCACATTAAAACCAAGTGTTATTATTTACAGCAGCATTAAAACTAAATGGTTTTAATTCCAAGGCAACCTTGCTTTTATGTAGGATTTGGAAAGGTATTAATAAAAACATTTGATCTTAACAATTCTCTGTCGATAGCCCAAATAATTACAATATAAGGCTTACACAAAAATTATAAATAAGCATCTTAAAGACATAAATTCGATTTATTTTAACATTAAAACATTAAAATTGTAGATAAAATTATTTTTATTTCAACTTAATATTTTTAGGATTCAAACTTTTTTATTATTTTTGTTTTTGAATCGCCAAAAGTCAGAAATTTTAGGGCGCGTGAGTTATTTAGACCTATTTTTGTTAACATTATCAATAAAGTTGGGTACGCAAGTGTTTTTCTACCTTGACAGTCCGAAATAACCGAAAATACTTTTTATTATTTTATAGTTACAAATACCTATCTACCTATCATAACACATGTAAAAATTTGTTGGCCTATATGAAGTATATGGGTTTAAAGAATCATTTAATATGGTAAATTGTCTTTAATAGTCTCCATTTAAGAAACCTTTTTAAGTTTGCTATAAAACTGCCTGCACTTAAAGCGTCTTTTAACATGGTTTTAAAAGCACCTTCACAGCAGCTTTAAAACTAGTAGCTTAAGAAAACAAAGTTTTAAGAAGGTTTTTATTTTTGGTTTTATTGACCTCTTTCAGAGTGGGCCCTTTTATGCTGAAAGTGGTTTTATTGCAACCTAAAGGTTTACTTAAAATCCAAATGGTTGTAATTTTAGTTTAATTCTACAGTTTTAAAGCATCCTTAAGAGACTTAATAAACCCGTTCGGTGCTACTTGGGTAGGTACGTGTGGCTCAAATGGCGATGGAGGATGCTATGTTGGTCGTTTCGCTGTGAGATAAGATTAAAAACCGCCAGTTAGGACGTAGATCAGGAATGGCTGATGCAGTAGAAAGAATAGCAACACTCAAATGGATAGGCAGGTCACGTGGCTCGCATGACAGATAACTGATGGATAAAGCTGGTACTCGGATGGAGACCAAGAGATGATGCTTACCAAAGCAGAGGTCGTTCACCAAAACGTTGGACTGACGATCTAAAACGATGTCATAGTAATTGAATGCACAAGATCGAAAGCGATGGAAAATTGTGAGGGAGATCTATGTGTGTTCAGCAGTAGACAAGCGAAGATTGAATGATGATTTGGGGTTTTCCAACCATTCCGCCATTTCGTTTGTTAATATTGCAGCTTCTCTATTTTTTTCCAGAAGTTTGCACATAGCACAGGGTAGTAGGAATTTGGATATGTTTGACCTTTGTCCTGTTTTTCAGTGGATGAGTTTCTCAGCATAGGATGAATAAAGTGCTTGCACTGTAAGGGGTCGGGAAAGAATAATTTTGAAATCTCAAAAATAATCGTTGAGGTCCGGCTGAAATAAGCAGTTTTAGTGCGTTGAAAAATGAATCATAAACGTTTTCTGGTAATACAAAAAACTTTGAATAACTCAAAATAATTTGGTTCAAACTTTCCTATTATACTTCTACTCTACTTCCCCAACTATATACCCATTGCTGCCTAAAATTGTCCCGGTATTTTTCAACTAAAGACCCTTAATTAAATCACTTTAAGTTTCGATTTCTCTGAGGGATGTTTGAGTTTCTCTGGCTGGGCTAATTTAATTTTTGTTGCTGCTGTGTTTAGTTGGTTGTTGATTTAAACCGTTAGTTAAGAACACCAATGAAAAGGCAGTGAAATTGAAGCTGTCGGATATTGATCTGTATTTTGTTTTAAACTTTACTAATAGTCCAGGGCGCATCTGTTTTGAGATGGACCTAGAGAAGTGACTCATATTTTTTTGCCAGAAATTGCTTGGAATTAACTCATATAATAATAATTCCGTTATCCTCACACTCAAAAATGTCCGGATCATTGTTTAACCCTACGTTAGGCGCGTCGTTATTGCTGACAAGCTTAGGCGCGCGGTCTACGATTGTAGACCAATATTTTTTTGTCGTATAGTACCGGATTTTTACAAAATTAACAAACTAGTGGTTAATAACAACATGTTTATTTATGTTCGCACTTTGATATTAGATATGTTTTGTTCCTTGGCTTTTCTCATTTTGACAGTGGTAAAATTATAAACGAGGTCATGAATTTTTGGGTCATTATTCGCAAGTAAATGAAAATGGTCACAAAAATAAGCTCAATTTAGTAAAAAACACAATTTTTTTTTATCTTTGAACTTATAGAATGACCAATAGGGATCAGTGATAAAGAATAGAACTAAAAAGTAAAAAATAACAAAACTATTAAATGGTCAAAGTGGCACAGTTTTAGTCCGTCAAACATTCCGTGCAAATATCCCCAAAATGATCCTTAAATGCAAATGTGTCACATCTTTGGCATGCCCTTCTTGTTGACATATTGCAAATTTATGCACAAATACAACATCGTCCCACGTAATTTGTTGGAATATTAGGGGAAGATGGTACGACTTCTTGAACTCCGAGCAGTACGCGAGCTCGTCGTCTAAGTTCTCTTAGCAGGGAAGGCATAGTTGATCCATATTCAATTTGTTGTTTAATTAGTTCCCATGCTAAGTTTTCAATGAAGTCGCTTCTTGAAACATTTTCATTTATGTTATTAGCTTTATATACACAGCAGGCTACATATTAGCTTTATATATACAGTGGAACCTCGATAACTCGGATTAATCGGGACCGCGACCGATCCGGGTTAACGAAAATCCGAGATAGCCGGAGAATATGGTAAAAATTAATAAAATACGGTATACTTATAGATAAACTCCGTTAGAATTGAAATAACATGAAATATATTTATAAATATGCACAGTACCTGCTCATTAAGATTACTAAAAAAACACCAAACCCAAACGTAAGCAAATGGAAGCGAACAATACAAGATACACAATACTAAAGACCATTGTTTATAAAAGAATTTTTTAAATAGTCTTTCCTAAACAATGCTGACAGTTTGAAATAAAAAGGAATATATACTACATACAGGTGGCTGTTGTTTCTGCGGCGTGTGCTATGAGTCATTTTTAATATCGTATAGTTCAAATTACACACATACTCGTACACATTATCTCTCAAATATTATATTACACATTTTTATTGTTGAAAGGTTTGTCTGATAATTAACTATTTTGATTGGAAATAAGCCACAATTAAATTGAAAAATACAAAATATTGAAAATCAAAATGTTTATCTGATGAAAATCGGTCCGGGTTAGCCGGACTTCCGGGTTATCGGGGGCCGACTTATCGGGGTTCCACTGTACAACTAAAAACTGGAACGCGATTAGTCGCGTGGTCTACGGTTGTAGACCAGTGCTCTTTGAATAATGGTAAAAAAATAATGCAAACAGATGGGCGGCGTTTAGCAAACTGAAGAGTAAGTTGGAAGTATTAGTGACAGCTACTAAGCGGGATTGGGGCGTATGTGCAGTTTTATGCAATTGGCGACCACTTAAAGGAGAGTGGTCTACGATTGTAGACCACGCGCCTAACAGAGGGTTAAATAATCAAAATGTCAAAAAATGAAGGAAAAATTCGATTTTTTTCTTCGTTTTTAATTATAACTTTAAAAGTATTCCCTTCCGATAAAAGTTGTGTAATTAAATTTTCTACAACATAGCAATAATTGCGAAAAAATATAAAAAAAACAAGTATTCGCATTTTACGTTTTTCATCCATAGTGCTACAGTTTGTGCTACACTTAGGACCTCATGTTTTACCCCGAAAAACTATATGATTTAATAAAACAATACTCTAAATTTCATTAAGATCGGTTTAATCTATCTATCTATTAGCCTTGCGACATCCAATATTGGACATAGGCCTCCCCTTCGCTCCTCCATCTTTCTCCATCCTGAGCCATGTGCATCCATTTTGAGCCTGCTTGGTGTTTTAGGTCATCTACCCATCTCATCTGTGATCTTCCTCTCTTTCGTTTATATGTCCATGGTCTCCACTCTGTAATAATTTTATTTCATCTTTCGTCTTTTTGTCTAATCATATGGCCGGCGAATTTCCATTTTAGTTTAGCTGTTTGACGAGTAGCATCTTTAACTTTTGTGATATTTCTTACCCAGGAATTCCTTTTTCTATCTGACAGTCTTACGTTGATCATTTGTCTTTCCATTGCTCTTTGTGTTTTCTCAATTCTGTCCATATTCGCTTTTGTGAACGTCCATGTTTGACATCCGTATGTAAGGACCGGAAGAATACATTGGTCGTAGATTTTCGTTTTTAGATATTGAGGGTATTTTTTATTCTTCAATATGCAGCTGAGCTTACCAAACGAGGTCCACGCTAGCTTCGTTCGTCTCTTTATTTCTGCTGTTTGCTTGTTTCTATTCAATTTTATTATTTGTCCCAAGTATACATATGTATTCATTCACTTCCTCTATTTGGTTTTGTTTAACTACGATTTTTAACTCATCCTCTTGATTTGTTATCACATTTGTTTTGCTGTAATTCATATTTAATCCAACTTTACTGGCTTCGTGGTCTAGTTGTTGTATCATTATTTGTACTTGTTCCTTTTCTGTAGCGATAATGACGATATCGTCCGCGTATCTTAGGTGATTTAAGTATTGGCCGTTAATGATCGTTCAATATTCTTCCCATTGTAATGTCTTGGAAATATCTTCTAGAGCTTGGTTGAAGAGCTTCGGCGAAATCGTATCTCCCTGTCTAACGCCCCTTTTGATAGGTATGGGGTGTGTATTCTGTTCAAGTTGGATCGTAGTTGTGGCCTTACTGTATATATTAGAGATTAATTCTGTATACCTGTAATCTACTCTGCTATTGTGTAGTGATTGTTTCACTGCCCAGTGTTCTATGGAGTCCAATGCCTTTTCAAAATCTATAAATGCCATATATATGGGTATTTGGTATTCATTTATTTTCTCAATAAGTAACTTCATTGTCAGTAGGTGATCACATGTACTGTAGCCTTTTCTGAATCCTGCCTGTTCTTTGGTCTGATAATTGTCGAATTTAGGAGTTAGTCTGTTGGTTAATATTTTAGTTAACAATCTATACATAACATTAAGCAAGGTAATCGGTCTATAATTTTTCAGATCTTTTTTTGTCTCCTTTTTTAAACAATAATAAGGTGATTGCTTCATTCCAATTACTGGGTATGTTTCGTGTACTTAGTATTTTGTTCAATAATATATATAAGACTTCCCTTGTAATTTTTCCGCCATTTTTAATCATCTCCACTGTAATGCAGTCTCTTCCTGGTGATTTATAATTTTTCATTTCTCTCAGGGCTTTCTTTATTTCTCATTTGCTAATCTCTGGTTGTAGGTCAGAGTTAGCATTTTTTATTTTAGTTTTCAATTTTTGAAGAGTTTCTTGTGTCGGTGGTTGCTTTTCTTGATATAATTCTAAGTAATACTGTTGTGTTATTGCTAATAGTTCATGTATATCGTTGGTCTCTGCTCCCTAAGTATTTTTGATGGCATTTATTTTTGTTTTTCCCAGTTTTGGTCGTAAGCAATTCATATTCTTGTTTTGTTGAATAACTTTTTCAACTTGTTCTTCTTGTTTCTTTCTTTTCTCTTCTTTTATCTTTTTCTTGATGCTCTTGTTTATCTTCGAATACTCTGCTGTTGATCTCTTGTTTTGTTGAGCTAGTGTTCTCCGTTTTTCCATTAGTGGTTTTATTTCATGTGAGATCCATTCTTGTTAGAATGTTATTGATTTCGTCGACTCTTTTATTTACGAGTTGATTTTATCGGGCATGATGTTTTTTATTTTCTCTTTATACTCTTGTTTATTTTCCATTAATTTTTCCATATCCAAATTTTGTAAATTTAGATAAGATCGGTTTAATAGATTTTGCAAAATAAATTTTGTAATCCAGCTTTCGCAAAAAAAATTCATTTTTTCAAAATGTTGCAGAACTGAAAATAAAGCAGATAGCAAGTTGAATATTTTTTTAACTATAGAAGAATACTAAACCTTTGATTTGCAATTTGTATAATTAAAATCGGTTAACTACCACGGCGTCAGAAATTTTTTTAAATAAACATTAATTTTTGTTGCTACGCGCAGGACAGCGGTGGTCGATACACACAAGTTGATTTTCACCAAAATTTCTTCCAATCTATATCTAATATAATATTTTCTTACTCTATATTTTGTTGTATTTTAATATTTTAATTCCACAAAAATCAAACTAATTTGATTATTGTTTGTGAAATATTGTTTAAACAATTGCATATGTTTAAAAATAATAAACTTGTATTCTCGAGTTAAAATATATGAACAAAGAAAGTTTTTATTTTATGACAGAGTATGTGTTTTTATTTTGCAATAAACAAATTTATTTATTTATATCGAAATGTACTAAAAATTAAAATTTATCAATCATTATCAAAGGTCATTGGAATGCCCAATCCGAGCAAACTTATCAGCTGTCCTGCGCGTAGCACCAAAAATTAATGTTTATTTAAAAAAATTCCTGACGCCGTGGTAGTTAACAGATTTTAATTTTGGAAATTGCAAATCAAAGGTACAGTATTTCCCTATATGCAAAATTCTACTTGCCAGCTGCTTTATTTTCAGTCCTGCAACATTTTGAAAAAATGAATTTTTTTTGCGAAAGCTGAAATTTACAGTATTGTTTTATTAGATCATGAAGTTTTTCAGGGTGAAACATGAAGGTCCTAAGTGTAGCATAAATGGTTGAAAAATGTAAAATGCGAATACTTGTTTTTTATGGTTTTTTCGCAATTATTACTATTTTGCAACAAGGGTGACAATTTTTAAAATTTTTAACTAATTCTAGATTGTAGGAAATTTAATTACGCAACTTTTATGTCAATGCAACTTTTCTCGGAAGTGAATAGTTTTAAAGTTATAATCAACAAACCAAGAAAAAAATCGAATTTTTCCTTCATTTTTTGACATTTTGATTATTTAAACAATGTTCCGGACCTTTTTGAGTGGGAGGATAGCTCAAATATTATTATATGAGCTATTTTCAAGCAATTTCTGCAAAAAAATATCAGTCACCTCTCAACATCCAAATGTACTAATATTTTTACAGATGTGCCCTGGTCTATAAAGAAGCACAGAAAGGACACGATGGTGAAATTGATAGGTATCGTGGAACATTAAATACATATTTGAAATAACTTATTTTGTTACATTGTATACAAGACAAGCTGATATTGTTTATTATTTAATTTTATTTATTAATTTATTCTACGTTAGTTGCATAGGTAGTGTGTTTGATTAATTTTACTGGATATATTACTGATAGAAAAACCATACAGATATCTTATTTCTGAAGAAGACCTTTTCTTCTTTTTCTTCTTCTTCTGTTTATGTAAACATGACATGAAGTTGGTGTTAGACAGGACATGTCTGTGAGAGATATTGATATTGTTATGACCAAAGAACTAACTGAAATAGTTAAGAAAATTCCAATAGGATAAAGTCAAAGATACGTTACTAATTTTGTCTGGTAGAATAGAAAATTTTCGTTCCCTTTGAAGTTATGGGGTTAGCTGTTTTATCATTTTTCGTATTTGCACACCATTTGGCCCTACATATATAAAACCTATCGAAGACTCAGTACTAAAACTACATAACAAAATCCTGGAAAGGGTGTATAGCATTACGCTGTAATTACTATTTTCTGCTAATTTTAATTTTTATTTTTTAATAATTTTCGCAAAACGAAATATGTACCTAATATGTGTCATATAAATTCACATGTAAATACAGAGCAGATGTTAAACGAAACGTTAAACAGATTGTATAAGATTAATGTTTATTTCACAGAAACACTTCTTAATGGATTACGATGTCCCCAGCCTCGTTATGTCAAAATTCTTGAAATCCATAAAGTTTCTTAATTTATGGCTTTCTCTGGTTTATCTAAGAAACCGCAAATCAGTTGACATCACAGTGGGGTTTCGTTCGACCCAGTCAGTCTACTACCAGCATTTGCACAACACACACCCTTCGATTGTCGATATAGGTCAACAACAGACCGCTTGTTCACACCAAATAAATAAACAGATTACCGTCCGTTGTACACATTATTCCTTTATCGTTTTATTACTTTCATTTCAATTAATTCCAGCAACACACCTACCGGAATAGGTGGAACTCTTTAGATATCTGGGCAGCTGGATTGTCTGCAGGGTGGAAAGTGATGAGGAAATTTTGACCAAAGTAGAACTTGCACGAAAAAGCTTTATTAGCTGGCGTTCTGTATTGTGCAGTAGAAGTCTGTCATTGACCACGCGTCTAAGAGTATTGAAGTACTATGTCTGGTCAGTTTTGTTCTATGGATGTGAAACTTGGACAACAAAAGTAAAGAATCTCAACAAATTAAAAGAGTTCGAGTTGTGCTGTTACCGTCGCATGCTCAGAATCCCGTAGACAGCACATATATCTAACGAACGTGTGCTGAAGACCATGCACAGAGAGCGAGAATTGATCAACGTCATAAAAATGAGAATGGTTCATTACTTCGGTCATATAATGAGAGGACCTAAATATCGCTTACTCCGGTTGATCATACAGGACAAAATCGAAGGGAAATTGTGGGTTGGAAGAAAACAATTGTCCTGGTTGCGTAACATTCGACAATGGACAGGTTGAATGGTCGAGGAATTGTTTCATATAGCTGCCGACCGAGAAACATTTCATATTGTTAATACGATGATAATCAACGCTTGAAAACAAGCACCCTAATAAATATAGCACACCCGAATTAATTAACTTTTTCATTTCAACAAAAGCTGCAACAAATTTTATGAAAATAGGCTTATGGTCGCAAATTTATTTACTCTGTAAAAATACTAACAATCAGTAAGCAGATCTATAAATGTACCTTTAGTTACAGCAACTGGATTAAAAAATTACCAGAGAACGGCAGTTCTCGCCAGTGGCGCACACCCACGCCCCCCTATACGTGACACTATATATACACAAAATTTTCGATTTTCTAAATCTGACTGAATTGAAAATTGGGCCAACTCCCATCTTAAAGTTCAGGAAAAGACTCTCCCATTCATATGTCAGCCATCCATTTTGGTCCAAGGGTGTGGATTATGCAGCCCTTCCTATTTAGGGTCTCTTTTTCGTTCTCGTCCCCAAAACTCCCAAAAACTTCGAAAATTTAAGTCCGACCTTTGCGGAGTCTAATAGTACTGATCATTAGGTACCTTTCCAACGCATGTCTAATTTTGAAAATCGGTTATACCATTCAAAAGTTTCCGAGATCAGAAATAGGACTCAATTTCTATTTAAAAAAGGGAAAATGTTTGTGGATATGTATGTATGTATTACGTATGTATGTATGTATGTGTGTGAAAAAATTAAACAGATCTGAATTTTTTTTCTTCTGTATTTGAAGGGGGGGGGGGGGGTCGGGGCCGATTCAGAACCGGTGTAGTTTGTGACTTTTGACCACCCATAAGCCAGCTATACGACGTGGTAGGTAGAAAACGGCATATTTTTGGGGGTATATATCTTTGGTACAAGAAGAGACAGAAGAACCTCAAATACACGAAATCAATAGTATTGAGTTAAGCTTTCAAATGGTGTATAAGCCGTCAAGACCGTACATACACACGGCTCAGTATAGCAGAAAAACTGAAAAACTAAATTTTGAAAATTTTGGTTTTTCGACAATTACTCAAAATTTCAACCTACGAATTGCGCCAATAACTAAGCGTTTGTAGAAGGACTCTAGGCGAATCTAGCAGTGTATACCTGGTATCCGGGAAAATTCGAATTTTTAAGTTATAGGCTTCATAAATATGATCAAATCCATTATCTATGAAAAAAACAGTTTTTCAAGCTGAATAATTCCTTTAATAGCTTCAGTTATCATACTTGACCTTAAATGCATCAAATACTACTTGTCAATACGTTTCAAACTCATTTTTAGTGAGCAAAATCGGTTAATCCGTTTATAAATTATTAAGCTAGAAAAGTATGATCCAATTAACGATTATTCCCGAAATGGTTTATGTAGTTGTAGTAGTTACGATGCTAAATTTGATCTGGTAACGGGCAATCCGAGTTTATCATTGGCCATCCCAATATTTTTTTTCAATCTATTTCGAATAGAAAAAAAATCTAGTGTACATTCGATGGACACTAGATCATTTGGGAGGTAATGGACAAAGGCGCCCATTTATAAAGCTTAACGTGTAATCGAGAAACATTGCATTCAACTTCATACATTTAATTTATAAATAACTTGATACAAGTTAGAAAAACTCCTTATACAATAAAAAAAACCGCTAAACGCCGTAAAAATGAGTGGCGCATACAATATTCCAGCTACAAAAGATCTGATATAAATATTACGTGGCGCAAAAATGTATTTTCATTTTGATGCAAAACAAAATTCTAGTTTTATTTTGAAAGATTTTTCCAATATTTAAAAAAATTTGCTAAATTTGAGGTAAACGCACCACAAAAGAGTTTCAAAATTCAAACTGTATTAAAGTTACTCTTTTGTGACGCGTTTTACTTCAAATTGAGCAAATATTATGGAAAAATCTTTTAAAATAAAACTAGAACTTTGTTTTGTATCAAAATAGAAATACATTTTCGCGCCACGTAATATTCATGGGTGGTTCGCCAAAATAAGCGGCATATTGTGTAACTCGCTTTTTTGTTAAGTCCTTTACATACTGTGTTTCAAATTATGTTGCCAAAGTTAAGTTATACAATAGATGAATGTACGCCACTTAACATTAATTTTAAAAAAAGTATTTTTACAAGCATTTTATGCAATTTTAATGTCAAAATATCAACTCCGAGGCTGTAACCCACATGGTTTTTTGATCTGTTTTATAGTATTACACACTGAAAAGTTACAAAAGTGCAGATTATTTTATCAATAATTATTTAAAAACACAATGTAATTTAAAACTGTCAAATTAGTAACTTTCATTTTTAAAATTAAACCATAAAAATCTACAACTAAAAACTGTAACCAACTTTGTGCATCAACACCGAGGCTTCATGAAAATATATGAAAATTTAGGCCAAACTGCACTATTCTGTAGCGCAGGCAGCTTGACAAGAGAGGAACGCTTCAGTCTAACCCAAATTGTAGAAGAAAGTGGACGAACATGATATCGTTAAGCGATAGAAAATTTTTCAATGTGTCTTAAGCTAAGCGTATGTTTTTATACAGTCAACACCGAAGCGTTCGTAAAAACTTAATTTTTCTAATTTTTTTAATATGTTTTTCTTTTAAGTATGCGCTATAAAGTTTTTTTCACACCCCGTGAATAAAGCAGAATTATTTTTAATATTTGTAGAAAGTAGAATTAAAAATGTATGAAATCATCAACACCAAAGCCATCAACTCCGAAGCTCAGTCTTGCCTCGGAGTTGACGAACGTACCTCGGAGTTGTTGAAAGTGTTTGAGTGGTCATTCTTAAACTAAAAAATACAATTTAAATTTAGTCTGATATAGGAAAAGGGTTACTGGGTAAGCTCTCAAGATGTTTCAGTCGGTTTGGTTATATTATCTTCTTTTTATAGAAAATGACTCGTATACACTGGAGCACTGGAGTACGACGGAGAAATGAAGGCGAAAATCCCCAAAATCGTTAAATAAAGATATTATGAAAGAAAGTAATATTTTATGCAGCTATGCTTATTTCTGTAAGAATATACAATTTTCGGTAGTCTTCTCTAATGTTGATAAAAGAGACATCTGTCTATGTAGGCACATTATGTGAAAACATGGAGCTCATGTGTGGAAGCGGATAACAAATCATTATGTTGCGCAGAAAAGACAGAAGAATGTATAGAAAGGAAATGCCAAGATTGTGTTCAAAAGCAGATTAGATTTTTGAAGTTTAACGGAGAAGACACGGCTACATATTGGAAAGTTTTGTCAACACGAAGGCTGGTCTAAATCAACTCCGACGCAATTAATATTATACCTATTTTTCATGTTTTTCTGTAGTCGTTTATATCAAAATGGAAGTGTTCTGTATAGTTTTATTACATACCAATTTTTATTTCATTGTTATGATGATAAATTTCAATTAACAGAGAATTGGACACTTAGTCAACTCCGAAGTCACAACATTTCCGTTTTTCGGAAAATATTTAAAAATGATCTCTGCTGGTATCATGGGAAAGTTGAATAGCTCATTTTATAAAAAATATTTAAAAATGAACTAATTCTAAACCATGTTTTAAATTAAATTTCTCTACTTCGAAATTGCCGTCTATTTTGGCGAATCACCCTCATATCAGATCTTTTGTAGCTGGAATATTGTATGCGCCATTAATTTTTACGGCGTTTAGCGGTTTTATATTCTTGTATATTTTACTGCTATAATGTTCATGTGGTTTCAATACAAACGGTTATATTCATTTATTTGTGAATAATTTAAACACGGTTTTACATCACCTAACTCTAACTTTCAAATCTCCTCCTATTTGCATACCGATAACCCAAAATTATCAACCACATGCAGTTGTAACCCTTAATAGAAGCTGCCGAGCATAAATTTAGAGAACTTAGTAGAGCAGTATTTTCATAGGATAAACGTCGCCATATTGCAACGCATAAAATCAAGCTCAAAGTTCTGTTAGAGACTTGTTTAGAGCTCTAATTGAAATTCAAAAACTATACCGGCGCAACGCTTCTCATACTAAAACGGAATTGTTTCATTTCCAAGAAGTATGAGACAATTAAAAAGTGTCGCCGACTCAATCCTATGTGAGGTCATATGTAAATGAGCCGGATAAAATATACGCAAGGGAAATACTAAACAGTGACGGTTGCATGTTGGTTAGTTGGGGGTTGTTTTTGAATGTATGGGGTGAATGTGCATTAACTAACAATTGAACCTGTAATTATAACAATTATTATACAAATGTCGTGTCAACGAATTGATATACATCTCAGAGAAAGCTAGGTTTTCAATACCAATCCAAAGCTTCAAAATTCGGGAGCGAAACAAAAGTTGATGAAAGAAAATGGCACATAATGTAAACAGATCACATAAGTCTAGGGATATTTTTATAACATAATAAATAAATAAATAAATAGTATATTTACGGTTATACCAATTACAATAATTACAATCATTAAATAATTCATATCATATTAACAATTTTAGAACTCAATAATAATTACATACAATTTACACAAGACAAATGAATAGAATAAATACCTAAATGACAGTTTACAGTGACAGCCTACATTGTATTTTAAAAAGATTTTTTCAGCTTTTTTCGAAAACTATTCAGAGAGCTAGAAAAAAAGTCTACATCTAAACCATTTCCAGATTGACACATTCGTCTTATAGGTCTATTTAGACAATAGTTTGTTGGAATTATAAGTGAAAAACGTCCTTTTAGGAACCCTAAGACCTATTATTTGCAAAATTTGAGGCGAATCTATCATTCCGTTTACAATCTTGAAAAGAAAAACCAAATCTAGCATTAAACGACGATTTTCTAATGTTGGTATATTAAGCAATTTTAAACTGTCACAATACACTATATCTTCTGAAGAAATTCCTAATTTATAGCCTACAAAGCGTAGAAACTTCTTTTAAACTTTCTCAATGCTTCCAATATGACATTTATATAAAGGAGACCAAATAGTGCTGGAATATTCCAGAACCGATCTAACCATAGAACAATACACACTTTTAAAACAATCCACATTATTGAATTCTGACAAGTTTCTTTTCAAACATCCAAGTAATTTAAAAGCTTTATTACAAAATATAAAATTATAGTGATTTTTGAAACATAAAGTGGGATCAAAAAATACACCTAAATCTTTCAAAGTGTTTGTTGGTTCCAGAAATATATTATTTATGGAGTAATTAAAACAGATAGGTTGTGAGTTTCTAAAAAAGCGCATTATTTTACATTTATCGATATTAAGTGAAAGGTCATTCTTTGTACACCATTCTGAGAAATTGTTTACAACTTTTTGAATTTTTACACAGTCTCTAACATCCCTAATAATTCTAAAAATTTTCAAATCATCAGCATACAACAAAATAACACAATTTTCAAAGATTCCTAAAATGTCATTTATGAAACAAATAAAAAGAATAGTCGATAAATGACCACCCTGTGGGACGCCAGATCTAACCAAAATCTCTTCAGAAAGACAGTTCTTGACTTTGACAACTTGAAGCCTGTCTGTCAGGTAGCTCTCCAACCACTCAAGTAGGGATCCATGAATTCCTAAAATGCATCATCATCATCATCATCCAGCTTCTTCTTTTGTCCACTGTAGGACATAAGCCTCCTAAGCACGTCTCCAGGAAATTCGATCTTGTGTTAATTGCATCCATCTACCATCTATTCTTGTTATACCGTCTGTCCAGCGTGTTGGTGGTCTGCCTCTGCTTCTCTTGTTCATGCGAGGTCTCCAGTCTAATAGTCTTTTTGACCACCTGTCATCCTGCAGCCTCGCTATATGTCCGGCGGAACTCCATTTTAATCTGGTAATTATTTCTATGATACCTTCCACACCCGTGCTTTAGCTTATTTCTAAATTTCTCACTCGATCCGCAAGTCTTATTCTTAGTATGGATCTTTCCATTTTCCGCTGTGCTATTCTATTCTTTGACGCCCTTGCTTTGGTTAATAATATTGTTTCAGTTCCGTATGTAATGACTGGAAGAACACATTGATTGTATACTTTCCTTTTAAGGCTTAAAGGAATTTCACTGCTGAATATGTCTTTCAATCTGCCGTATGCTGCCAGCCTAGGCCAACCCTTCTATCTATCTCTTGGGTTTGATTGTCTCAAGAAATTTTGATATGTACGAGATATCGATATTGACTTATCGCTTCTATGATATTGTCTTCGAGTGTTATTGATACTCCTAACAACATCATCATTTTTATTTTGTCTTTATTGATTAGCAAACCAACCTCTTCAGCTGCTTTCGCAAGCTCTGTTATTATGTTAATTCGCTGACCCTGTCGGTGACTTTTAGTCCACAACAACGCATGCGCACTTTAATTACATATTATATTTATTTAATGTATTATCGTTTATTGATAAATATTCCAGTACATTAATAAATAATTAATAATATGAATTAATAGTAAATATACCTTGTATAGTTATCTATCAAAGGTATTATCTATATTATTTTAATAGACTAAGAGCCGCTATAGGTGAAATTTCTTAATCATTTTAGGCACGATGGGACCCTATAACTTAAATAGTAGAACCTAAAAGAAAATGTTTGAACACTGTGCTGTCACTTTTCAGTGGCACATGCGTCGACAGTGGCGCATCAAACTTTCCACTTATGGACGGGATAAATAAATTAAAAGTTACCCTCCCTTACAAACAGAATTAATTTTTTTTATTTTGTTAAGTTCTATGTGATTAACACATAGGATTCAGCGTAATTTTAACCCACCATCCCCTTTCCCCTGCCCCCACCATCAAAAACTTCATTTTTCATTTTTATTTTTTTTTTTGGTGGAATGCAATCAATTTTAAAATTTTTAAAAATTCACACGCATAGCTGAGGCTTTTATAAAACATGCCTATTTTTTATAGACCCATAGGTAGAGTGTACATAACCTCAAAAAATTAAAAGAAATTTTTTTTTCCAAAAAAGCGTATAACTTTTTTTGAGGAATAGCTGCAGGTCTAATTTTTTCTTAATTTTGTGTGCTTTATCAAACACTATATTTTTAATTTTTTTAGATTTTTCCGTAAGGCTCCCCACCTTCAAAAATCCGAAAAACTGTTTTTTGGGGGGTTTTGGGGGATTTTCTCTATTTTATAGACTTCATAATATATCAAATCAATTTTGTTTTTATAGTTGATATGTAACTTGAAGTAACTGAGTCCTTTAGAATATTTAAAAATCAGAAAAACACGTTCAAATCCCCCAAAACCCCCTTAAAAAACAGTTTTTTGGATTTCTGAAGGTGACCAGCGTTACGGAAAAATCTGAAAAAAATTAGAAATATAGTGTTTGATAAAATACACAAGACTAAGAAAAAATTAGATTTGCAGCTATCCCAAAAAAAAAGTTATAAAGTTTTTTCCAAAAAAATTTTTTTTTTATTTTTGAGGTTATGTACACTCAACCTACAGGTCTATAAAAAATAGGCGTGTTTTATAAAAGCCTTAACTATGCTTGTGAATTTTTTGAAATTTTAAAATTGATTGCATCCCACAAAAAAAAAATAAAATCTAAAAATAAAGTTTTTGATGGTGGTGGCAGGGAGAAGGGGGTGGTGGGTTAAAATTATGATGTATCTTATGTCTTAATTACACAGAACTTAAAAAAATAAAAAAAATTAAATTCTGGTAATGAGGGAGGGTATTTTTTAATTTATGTATCCCATCCATAAGTGGAAAGTTTGATGCGCCACTGTAGACGCATGTGCCACTGAAAAGTGACGGCACAGTGTTCAAACCTTTTTCTTTTAGGTTCTACTATTTAAGTTATAGGGTCCCGTCGTGCCTAAAATGATTAAGAAATTTCACCTATAGCGGCTCTTAGTCTATAAAGTGTGCATGTTCCACTTGTCGTGGACTAGTCCCTGACTATCTCCGCGAACACACTTATTGTTTGTATATAGACAAGGCGAAAACGGCGGGTTCGAAGGGAAAAATATTCCCATGAGATATTTTTGCATAATCACATTCGTGAGACATCCCAGAATAAAGTTCAAGAAGTCGCCCACGCGAAAAGTGGGCCAATTTTTTTTAACAATTTTTTTTAATCAAATTACAAAAATCAATATTTTTGGCCCAAACAATTTTTTTTAAATTTTTTGGACCATTATCGACAAAAAAGGTCTCTTATAATTTTTCTCTAAAGTTGATCGTTTTCGACTTATAAGCAATTTAAAATTGAAAAAAACGAAAAATGGCGATTTTCAAGGCTTAATAACTCGGTTAAAAGTTATTATTATGAAAGTCAGTATATGACTAAATCAAAGTTTAAAGCCCCCCTACAAGATCCTGAAGAAATTTTTGTCGTTATTTTATTACTAAGCTGTTATTTTTAAGTAAAAATAATAAGCGCCATGCACGTGTGCGGCATCTGTAAATGCTGAGTGCGAGAGAGAAGCCATTCCAGCAGTCCAATTGTGCATCTTACTCGCACTCACATTTACAACTGCGTCAATACGATCTAACCGCTCATTGTTATTAATTAAAAATAACAGCTTAGTAGTAAGTTAATGACACAGATTTCTTCAGGATCATGTAGCGGAGACTTTAAACTTTGATTTAGTCACTTTCTGACTTTCATAATAATAATTTTTAACCGAGTTATTAATTCTTAAATATGGCCATTTTCGCGTTTTTCAAATTTTAAATTGTTTATAACTCGAAAAAGATCAACTTTAGAGAAAAATTATAAGAGACCTTTTTTGTCCATAATGGTCCAAAAAACCCAAAAAAAATTAGTCCGGGCCAAAAATATTGATTTTTGCAATTTGATTAAAAAAAATTTGTTAAAAAAAAATTGGCTCACTTTTCACGTGGGCGACTTCTTGAACCTTATTCTGGGATGTCTCACGAATGTGATTATGCAAAAATATCTCATGGGAATATTTTTCCCAACGAACTCGCCGTTTCCGCCTTGCCTAATAACAAATTTGATCAAAAATGGTAAAAATATTAACGTCAAATATATGTCCTATGTATCATATGCTTAATGTCAAATTGTGGTCGCCAAAAATATCAGGCGACTACGCTAGGTGTCGCGACAGTCATACAAGGAGCGAATAGTACACATACATATCCAATTTTGTTCTGTAGCTATTTCCTTGTGGCATGTAGTAATAATGCCTTTTACAAAATTAGGCTTTTATTCACATAAAACTTGACAGTAGAATTAATTTGAATGACAAAACAATTAATCAATAAAATAAACAATGACAAAAGAATACTAAATTATACTACATTCATCCGGCCCTATTTTTGAACAAAATCTTGCAAATATCTTGGTTTATTTTTAGTTCTAGCTGATTTACGGCTAGATTTAAAATCTGAATTTTCCAATCTTGGTTCATGATTATCATCAGGTACTTGATTCGGTTCTTGAATAGATAAATTTTCTATGTCCTCTGGTATTGATTCAGTAGTGGAATTCTCTAGTGTATTATTTGGACTTTCATTTTCATCTTCATCGTTATCTTGATTCAATAATTTCAGGTCACCTCTAGGAGCTAAATGCTTCGTTGAAACTGTACTTTTCTTTCCGTTTGGATACTGTATTAGAGCGTAATCTGAATTGGCTTCTAAAAGATCAACCTCTTCAACTAAAGGATCAAACTTACTTTTTCGTACAAATTTTCTTAGTAATACTTTGTCTGAATCTTTAAGCCATGATGGAATAGAAGTTCCGCTAGTTGATCTTCGCTGATACGTAAACAAACGTTCATGAGGTGTACAATTGGTTGCTGTACACAGTAAACTTCTTATAGAGTGCAGAGCCTCTGGTAGAATAGTCTCCCATTTAGTGATGTCTAAATTTCTGTTTTCAATGCTAGATTCACTGCTTTCCATATAACTCCATTGTATCTTTCGACTTGACCATTTCCTCCAGGTTTATATGGTGTTGTTCTACTTGAAGATATTCCTTTAGAGTGTAGATAATTAATAAATTCTTGTGAAGTAAAGCTCGTTCCCCTGTCAGAATGTATATATGCCGGCATTCCATATAAAAAAAAAAGTTGATTCAAACATTCAATTACTGTCTGACTAGATGTATCTGAGCATGGAAAAGCCCATGGAAATCTTGAAAATTCATCAATGATTGTAAGCATATAAGAATTTCTAGAAGAACTGGGTATTGGACCTTTAAAGTCAATGTTCAATTTTTCGAAAGGAGCTGTTGATTTAATTAAATGTGTATCATCTTCTTTCTTATAAAATCTGGGTTTGATTTCTGCACAGATTGGACAAGAGGTAATTACGTGTTTAATTTCATATAAAGAATAAGGTTAATTGCGAATTTTTACAAAATGGTTCATACGAGTAATCCCAGGATGCGATAAGCAGTGGCGTAGCTAGGGTGGGGCGGGGGGGGGCGGTCCGCCCCGGGTGTCACCCCTTCAGGGGTGACACCCGAGAGACCCGATCACAAAAGAATAAATCATTAATTTGTGACTTTACTCACGTATCAATCTAAAGTTCGATATTATTTTGTGAACACACGAAACCACAGTATAAATAGGGACACTAGAACTGCTCTGAGAAAAATTGGAAGTAAAATCGTAAAAAGAAGTAAAGAAGTAAGAAGTAAAAAAGGCGCATGGCGACCGCGCAAGGTTCCCAGTCGCTAGACCGCTAGAGTACCACTCTCGCATTGCTACGTACCGGTTAACTTCCGGTAGTACTTCTTGAGATCAAAGTGCCTACATAGAAGAAATTTTACTGTTCCTCTTTATACTGTTCCTCTTTATACTGTGACGAAACCGAGAGAAGTCGAGGTGTAAGAAGCATTTCTTGGATTTTTTTCCGTTAAATGGAAAAAAGCAGTTAATCTAAGTAACGAAATTCTCAAGAAGCTTGAAATTGATGGTGTAGAAATATTATGAAATACCGTTCACAGGGATACGATAATGCATCTGTTATGAGCGGCGTACATGGAGGAATACAAGCTATTATTAAAGCAAAAATCAAAAAGGCCATTTTCCTCGGATCTATTGATCATTTAATTAATTTATGTGGCCAGCACTCTTTTGCACAAAGCACATCTTGTATAACATTTTCCAGAACTGAAGAAGCAATTTTTAAGTTTTTTATGTGTTTCCATTAGCTGCTAGGAAGTGCTTATTAAACACAGCAAAACATCTGTTAAGCGACTTTCCACAACGCGTTGGAGTTCTCAGTCACTGCGCACTATGCTGGCTGCAGTTAAAGTATTGGCAGAACATTTTTATAGTGTTGTTCCTTCAATTTACAAAGTCTCTCATCAACAAGAAAATTTATACACCAGAGGTGCCACACATAACCTTATGCCCGCTTTGTATAATTAAAGGCATTGATCAATCAGCGACCAAAATAGGGGTACTTCGTCTTTATATTGAAGAAAAACATAATCATATTATAAAATAAAGTAATACATATATTTTGCAACGACAAAATATGAAGACGACGACATTTCTACCTAAAAACTCTACACTTCGAGCCGAACTTCAAAAAGATAATATTATGTTGAAATGTTTTGACATTCAATGTTGAACTCGAAACCAGATCAGTCCATCCATATGGCTTTTTTGTTCGAGGCTGTGCAGACACACACTTTAGTTTTCCACGAACAGTAAACAGTTGAAATTAGCTGTTTCAACATTTTGTGACTTTTACCATGAAGAGGTATCAGAAGAAGACCTCCTGCTAGAAATACCAAGGCTTAGAAGACTTTTACAAGCGGCCAATATTACAGTATCTAAATGGTTTGCTGTAGACTTTTTAAAATTCATGGTGGAATGCGATTTTATGGAATCTCTCCCAAACTTGGTCGCCTTAAACTTGTTTATGACCATTTTTGCATCGGTTGCTTCATGTGAGAGAAGTTTTGGGAAGCTAAAATCAATCAAGAATTACTTGCGAGAAACAATGACGTCAACAAGGCTTAATAACCTCGGTTTATTAACTATCGAACGGAGCAATTAATGTTAGGAGAATGGAGCGGTCAATGTTAGGAATAACAATGCGAGACAAAATCAAAAACGAAGAAATTAGCAGAAGAACAAAGGTGACTAACGTCATCGAAAGGATAGCCAGGTTGAAGTGGAGATGGGCAGGACACATAGCCAGAACGACAGATGGGCGATGGACGAAGAGGTTACTGGAATGGAGGTCAGGAGAAGACAAGAGAAGCGTCGGTCGACCGCCTACAAGATGGACTGACGACTTAAGAAAGCTAAAAAAACTGGATCAGAGCGGCGCAGGATAGATGGAGATGGAAACGAGGGGAGGAGGCCTATGTTCAGCAGTGGACTATTGAGGCTGGATGATGATGATTAACTATCGAACATGAAGCAACACAAAACATAAATATAGAAAATGTGATTTCAGAACTTTTCGCTAGTAAAGCTAAAAAATATTTTAATTCATTCACATAGTGTAAAACAAAAAAGTAAATAAACTATTATATAGAACTGCCGGGAACTAGAGAGTGGTAGCTCGAGATAGGGAGACATGCAGAAACTTAAGAGGCCTATGTTCAGCAGTGGACGATAGCGGTTAGACGACGACGATGATATACTATTTACTGCAGTTTCGTTAACTATAATTCTTAATTTTTTCATTATTCAAAACATACGGTTATCGGATTTTTAGGATTTGGGGTGACACCATCGATTACCGCCCCGGGTGTCACCCACCCTAGCTACGCCACTGGCGATAAGTCTGAATGTAATTGATATAACTTGCTTGTATTATTTATATTATTGCATATTCTTGATAGTGCATCAGCTGCATCATTAGCTTTTCCTGGACGATAGATAATATCATATTTAAAACAAGAAAGCTCCAAACGCCAACGCAAAATTTTTTCATTTTTGATTTTACTTGTATGGTTTGTATTAAACATGAACGAAACTGATTTTTGATCTGTGATTAGTTTGAATTGTCTTCCTAAAAGATAGTGTCTCCATTTTTTCAATGCTTCAACGCAAGCATATGCTTCTTTTTCAATTGCAGAATGTTTTCGTTCAGAATCTGTAAGGGTACGTGAGAGAAAAGCAACGGGTCTTCCAGATTGACTCAGAGTGGCAGCAATAGCAAATTCAGAAGCATCAGTTTCAACAATGAGAATTTCTTTTTCATCAATTGTCCATAGAAGTGCATTAGCTATATCAGTTCTCAATTCCTCAAAAGCAAATACCAAGTCCGGACCTAATGGAAATTTCTTGCAATCTATAAGACCTCTAATTTTTGCTGAAAAAATATTAACCCATTTTGAGTAATGTGAAAACATTCCAAGTGCCCTCTGAAGACTTTTAGAATCATTCGGAACTGGTAAATTTAGTAGAGGCTTCAATCTGTCTGGATCAGGTTTCATTGTAGAGTTTTCTATTGTATATCCCAAAATATTTATAATTTTTTGATTGCAGTGACATTTATTTTGATTTAAAGTTAACCCATATTTTTTAACAGCATTTAAAAAATTCTGTAAATTTAAATCATGTCTATCTTGATCCTCACCACCAACTATTACATCATCTAAATAAGCGTAAACACCTTGTAGATTTTCTTTTTTTTTTATAGAATCAATGGCTCTCTGAAAACATGATACTCCATTGGTAACCCCAAAAGGAGTACGACGGAATTGGTAGAGGCATCCACTTGCCTCGAAAGCTGTAAATGGTTTGTCAGATTCGTAAATTGGTATTTGATGATATGCGTATTTTAAATCAATTGAGCTAAAAATTTTATATTTTGATATCTTAGACACTAGTGAATCAATATTCGGCAACGGATAAGCATCAAGTAATGTGAATCTATTTATTGTTTGAGAGTAATCAACTACCATCCGACGTTTATGATTTTCGTTTTTAGTTACCAACACTTGGGCCCTCCAAGTTGATTTACTTTCTTCAATTATTTCTTCTTTAAGGAGACGTTTTATTTCTTCTTTAATAAATTCTTCATCTTCCTGTGAATGCCTGCGAGATTTAGTAGCAATAGGGTGACAATTTTCTGTTAAATTGACAAACAACGAAGGTGGCTTAATTAAGCTTCAGTAAGACAGCATATCTTAAGAGGTCTTCTTGGTCCTCCAAATTTAACTTCTAAGCTTTCATGTTGTTTCATAATATCTTGACCCAAAATCACATCTGTACAAAGCTTGGATAAAACTAAAACTTTTGTTTGATCATATTTTTCTTTATCAATCTGAATGTTTATTAAACAATAGCCTTGAATATTAGCTGAAAATGACATAAATGCCATAGAAACTTGGACCCCTTGTATTGGAAAAATTTTAAGCTTATTTTCAATAGCGAATTCATGATCTAAAAAAGTATCTGAGCTTCCAGTGTCTATTAAAGCGTTGGCATCAATTTGGTTAACTGTTACTTTGGCTATACATTTTGAAAGCGATTGAGGTTTTTCCATTGAAGAAGCGATTACCATTGTAGATGCATAAGTTGATCTCGTTTGACTTTTCTTTGATTACATGCACATTTTAAACCAGTGTCCAATTTTATGACAGTTTTGGCAAATCGCAGCCCTTGCTGGACATACAGATCGAGGATGTCTTGGATGTCCACAAAAATAACAAGTCTGACCAGGTTTTGTTTGAACAGAAGCTAAAGTAGTTTGTTCTGAATTTAGATGACTACAAGATGCTATATTATTTAATGATGCATTATATGTATCAGATTGTTTTTGAGAATCTTCTAAAGATCTAGATTTAGATAATGCTTCGTCCAAAGATAAAGAACTAAACTCTAGTAATCTTTGACGTATATTAGATTGAACGAGACCATTAATAAAAGCATCACGAATATAGTCATTTTTATTTTCGTCTGAAGAAACTGCTTTAAAATTACAATTTTTAGCCAAAAGCTTTAACTGTTGTGCATACTGATCTATAGATTCGTTTATTTGTTGTTTTCTTGTAGCTAGAATATGTCTTGCGTAAATCTCATTTGTAGGTTTAATATACAATTCTTCCAAAATTTTGATAGCAGAAATGTATGTTTTTGCTTCGCTTATGTAATCATATACTGAATGTGAGACAAAATTGATTAAAAGCATGTACTTGTCTTTATCTTCTAGCGATTTTTCTATAGATTTATTGCTTTCCAAAAAATTCTTAAATGTTTCGTACCAGTGTTTAAATTCTTTGGCGGCAGTTTGGGAGTTTGGATCAGCCTGTAGTTTATCAGGTCTAAAGTACTTCTCCATTGTATATTTGGTATATTTATGTGAATAAAATTGTAGTAATAATGCCTTTTACAAAATTAGGCTTTTATTCATATAAAACTTGGCAGTAGAATTAATTTGAATGACAAAACAATTAATCAATAAAATAAACAATGACAAAAGAATACTAAATTATACTACATGGCATTTTTATGATTAACTGTTTATATGGGAAATAAGCCACAATTAAATTGAAAAAAATAATTTTATTAACGTTTGGACGCCCAAATCGGGTGTCGTCAAAATACAAAATACTACTAAATTAAACAAAAATGTTGTTGCTAAGAAAATATTCTTCTTATAAATTATTTAGTCTGACTCATTTATATTGGCAATTCAGATATGTATTATACATTTTAAAGTAGAAGATTTTAAAATGATATTGCCAATATTTATGAGTTGCGTTCCTGGGACGACTTTACTGAGAGATAGTTCATTCGATTACATGAAATCAACCCCAACTCAAGAAAATCCGTCACAAAAAAAATTATAGCATGTGATCTGTCTTTTGAAAAGACAACCAAATGCAACGATGACAATAAAATTCTCGCGTTAGAGATTCCATAGTAAATCACGAGGGAAAACCAGGAAAAAAACCTCGTGATACTATCCCGTCATCGTAAGTATTTGGTCTTACATTTAATTTACTCTCAAGAAACTAACACCAAAATCTGACTTATAATATAATACATAAATATATAATAAGTAGTACTAAAATATAAAATATGTACTAACTCGATATGTTATTGACTTACTAATCGTGGTATTTTCTTTCTATTGACTTCCTCTTTTAGTATGGGTAACCACATCCTACTACATTCTACCAAGGAATTTGCGACAAAATTGGTTTCATTTAGCATAATTAGAGCTGCTTCTTTGATTTTTCTCTTTTTACTATCTGATTCTTTTAGGACTATACTTGAATCTCTCCATTGAACTCTATGTTCATTATTCCATGCGTGTTGACATATTTGAGATCTATCGAATTCTCTATTTTTAATATAAGACTGATGTTCACTTATTCTAACGTTTAATGGTTCTGAAGTTTCACCTACATAAAATTGTTCTCATTCACAAGGTATTTTATAAATACAATTATTTATTCTTTCTTGTTCATTGTTAGCTTTAGTTTTAGACAGAATAGATCTCAATGTGTTTGTTGTTTTGAATGTTGTTGAAATGCTGAATTTATTTCCTATTATTTTAAGTTTCTCGGATAGTCCTTTTATATATGGTATTGATATTTTCCTCGTATTATTTCTTGTGAATGTTGTAGGATCCCGTTCTAAGTTGTTCTGTTCCATTCGATCCAATCTTGACAATTCCTTATTTATAAACGATAAAGGATAATCATTTTTTAATAAAACATATGTAAGCAATTGTTTTTCTTCTAAAAATGAATTTTCGTTACAAGTAATTTTGGCTCTATCATATAAAAATTATATTAATAATATATCATTATGAAACGTTAATAAAATTATATTTTCAATTTAATTGTGGCTTATTTCCCATATAAAATAGTTAATCATATCCAAATTGATTAGACTTCATTCATTCAGACTTTTAGTCACATTTTCAGCAATTAGTTCCACTGTGAACCAACTTAATTTTCTGTGATAAACAGTGAAAAATCTTTTGTAGATGAATTATTACAATGTTTGCCTTTCCACTAAAGCTTTATCACGTGATCGATACATTTCTCGTCTATTAAATTTTACAGGACTATAAATACTGCTTTAGTTGAACTAACAAAAGCAAAGTTCCAGTAGTAACTTTGGCTCACATGCTATTAACCTCTACTCGTGTTTTTCTATTCACTGATTTTATAGGTCACGCGAAACTGACTGCTAATACGGGGGCGGATTAACATTATTTGGGCCAAGATATTCGGTTTTCTACTATACGCGTTAGTTTTTTGTGAACAATTAGCTCTGGCAACAAACATCGGTTGGTTTTTTTATTATTATATCGTATGGCATTTTTGCCGGGGAGATCCTTTCTGATAGTTCCAGCGCCAATTACATCTTTAACCCTGTTTCAAGTAACTAGTGTCGATGTACACTAGCCCAGGGGGACCGACGGCTTAACGTACTCTCCGAGGCACGGTGAGACGGCTCGTGTCATTATTGGAAATGAAAATGGTTTGTCTTTGGCAGGGATCGAACCCACGTCTACTGGCGTATGAGGCCAGCGTTTATGCCGTTACCCACGGCCGCTCAATCCCTACATCGGTTGGTGTAGGAGGTTTAATATAAACCAAATTAGTACATTCTTTCACGGTCTTTGCTGTAAATTTTAAAAAACCGCTTGGATTGACATGAAATTTGGCATACGCATAGCTAATATGTCAAAGAAAAAAAGTGATATGGTGCCGATGTGTGCTTTTTCCCTGGGGATGAGTTTCACCCCATCTCGGGGGTGAAAAAATATATGTCCAAGATAAGTCCCGAAATGCATAAACTGACTAATTTTAAGCAACTTTTGTTCTATAGAGTTTTTTCATCAAATCACTACTTTTCGAGTTTATTTAAAAGTGAATATGTTCGGTTTTCAACAAAATAACCACGGTTGTAGACGGTTTTTCGCAAATAACTCAAAACGTAAGCATTTTGTCGAAAAATGTTCTTAGAAAAACTATAGCCTATCAAAAAGTGAAAAAAAAAACGGTGTATATATTAGGGGTCTATACCTAGCAAAAGCAGAGTTATAGCTAATGAAAAATAGGTTTATATTCGAAAAATTCCAAATAGAATAATTCAATGTGAAATATCCAAATAATGAAGCATTCTTGGAGAAAACACATTGCAACGTTTTTAAAGTGTTTAAAAAAAGCTTTATTTCTGTTTTTATAAAAAAAATTTCTAGCATCAAATGTAAGCAAGTTACACTCAAAATAAAGTTGGTCCCTTTTATTTTGGCAAAAAAAAATCAGGAAGACCACCCGCCAATTAGCAACCTAAATAAAATTAATCGTTACCGCTTCACAAGTTAATTTACTTATGTCGTGTTTATATGATCTGTAAGTTTCATCGATTCAAAGTCCTTATTTTTGAAAAAAATTTGATTTAGAATAAAATTTTTAAAAAAACTAAATTTTGAAAAAAAATCCCTTTTTTCAAAATAACTTAAAAATTGTTCAAGATACCAAAAATGTTAAACAATAAAAAAAGTCAGTTTTACTTTTCTGAATATTTTGTTTTTCAGTAAGACAAAAATTGGTTAAGATTCGGTGTTTCCACGATGTTTCTAAATTTGCATACACTCGTGATAAGTGACTCGTTCAAGCCCTTTTAACTGCAGCTATTTCAAAAATAAGGACTTTGAACCGATGAAACTTACAAATCATATGATCAATACCTACGCGAGTAAAAAACTTGTGAAGTAGTAACAGTTAAGTTCATTTGAAATGCTAATTAGGGGGTGATTTTCCCGATTTCTTACCAAAAAAGGGACCAACTTTATTTTGAGCGTAACTTGTTTACTTTTGATGCTAAAAATTTTTATAAAAACACAAAAATGAGCATTTTTTAAAAACGTTAAAATGAGTTTTCCCAAAAAAAGTGCTTTGTTTTTTGGTTATGGCACGTTAAAATATTCGATTTGTAATTTGACGAATATGAACCTATTTTTCATTAGCTATAACTCTGCTTCTACTATGTATAGTGACCTAATAAATACACCATGTTTTTCACTTTTTACGTGCTATATTTTTGATAAGAATTTTTTTCTCGACCAAATACTTACTTTTTGCCTTATTTGCGAAAAACCGTCTGAAAACGTGGTTATTTTGTAGAAAAATTAACACATTCACACGCAAATAATTCGAAAATATTATTTTGGTTAAAAAACTTTATAGAACAAAAGTGGCTTAGAATTAGTCATTTTATCCATTTCCGGACTTATTTCGAACATATATTTTTCACCCACAAAAGGGGGTGAAACTCACCCCTAGGGAAAAAGCACACATCAGCACAATATCACCTTTTTCTTTGACTTGTTAGCTATGTTTATGCCAAATTTCATGTCAATCCAAGCGGTTCTTTAAAATTTAAAGATTTTGCAATTTTTTACCTTTAAAGAACGTACTAAATAAAAAATGATCAGTAATGAGTGTACAGTATTTGAGATTCACTAATCTGCCAACTTTGGAAATGAATTGTGTGATGCTGAGCCCTTCTCCAGCTAGCTCAACGAATCGTCCATGTTGCATTTCAGAAAAATACAGATTGTCCTTTTTATTTCTTTATTGATAAACTTAACACTATGTACATCGTAACCCGGGTTAGTTCGGCGGCGTAAACAAGGAAGAGTATCTAAATTCTAATCACTTTTCAAAAAACTGATAATAATATGGTAATACCAAATTGCTTTTAAATAAGAGACCTATGGCAGAAAATTTCTCTCATCCGAGCAATAGGTTTGCTGAATGTCAACTCTTTACTTGCTGAACAAAGAAACTTCAACAAACTTCAATAAAATGAGAAAGGTACTTTGTGTATAATGAGAAATTAGACTTGGGAGTTAGGCTGACAAGGTGTTATATTTTCTCGACTCTGCTTTATGGGATTGAAGCATGGACACTTAAGGCGTCGAGTGCTAAAAAGTTGGAAGCATTTGAACTGTGTGTGTATAGAAGAATCCTGAAGACATCATGGACCAAGATGATGAAGATAGCATGTAACAAACAAGGAAGTCATGAGAAGAATCAACAAAGAATGGAAATATTGGAATACATTAAGACACGAAAGCTGCAATACCTGGAGCATGTTATGCGTAATGAGCGATACAACATACTTCAATTAATTTATACAAGGGAAAATCTGGGACAAGAGAAGTGTAGGGAGGAGAAGAATCTCATGGTTGCGTAACTTGAGGGAATAGTACGGATGCACATCAATCGAACATCAGAATAGCCATGATGATGGCTAACCTCCGTCGTGGAGATGACACGTAAAGAAGAACTGCTTATTTGACATAGAATTGAATCATTCGGTGACATTTTGTTGGTTATTAAGATGTTATTCCTCCCAAGCTATATATTAAAAAAACCATGTGCTATAGTAATCAATGACCTATTGCCTTTTGTAAGAAATATAAGAAACTTCTACCAGGAGGACAAAAGAAGCAGTAACCAATGTACAAGAAAATAGAATTACTACAAGAGTAAACAAGGGTACCTAATAGGAGATTATCAGGGGAAGCTAGGTAGATGGCAGGAGAATTTTGGAAAGTTGCTTAAGGAAGTGATGATGGGCGAGTGGAAATGGTAGAGGAAGTTAACGACCCCACGGAAACAATGGAGACTCCAACCGCCGAAGAAATCAGAGAAATCATTATATAGTATGGAAAAAGATAAAAGTTCAGAAAACAGTGGTATTACTGTATAATTAATTAAGCATGGAAAAGAAGCACTTATAACCCGGATATATGTAGTCTGCTGACGAAAATCTGGGAGCAAGGGGAAATGCCGCAAGTATGGAGAGAGGCAATAGTATGTTCCATTTACAAGAAGGGAGATGGAGCAGTGTGCTAAAGCTATACGGGTGTCAATCTTTTAGATGTCACATGTCTCTCCAGAGTCATAAGAAGCATACTGGAAAGGCACTTAAACGAGCAAATTAGTGAATACCAAGGAACCTGTGGCGTTGGGGGTTGCAACGAAGACCCTACCCCGAACAAACAAACTTAAACTCTTTCCATAAACTTTATTTTTTTTTATATAGTTAAATGTACAATTAAATTACGTACGACTTGAGATAGGTCGGGGATAACCCATTGCCCCGGAGGTAACTAGATCCCCATGACCACGTGAGTGAGAGTGTAACAACAACAACGTATCAGGTACACGATTTTCCTATTTATATCTGTTATAGTTAAAAACAGTGTAAATATATATACTACCATATATGGTAAGGTTTTCGAATAAGTGTAGTAATAATGACGTTTGCTTTCTTTGCAAGTCTGTCAAATGAGTTCAATACTTTGAACTTTGCTATTGTCGTAATAAATTATACAAATTGCAATTATAGTATTATGACCTTATTTTTATATCAAAGGAATTAGGAAAATTCCGTGAGGGTTGTCGTTTACCAGCACAAACCTTCAAAAAGGGCAGATCCACCTTACATGAAATATTCGTGTTGAAAATGATTCAGAGCAGTACGTATGAGCTTTACCTCCTCTTTATAGCAAGATTACGTTTCTGTGTTTAGAAGTCGTCTGTACCAGGGTCCTAAGAGTACTTGGAATTTCGGAAAAGATTATCTAGTAGAGTAGTAGAGTATTCTAGTAAAAATGACAATAATGAAGCATGACAATACAGTAAGGATAGAAGGAAGCCCAACAAGAAAATTTGAAGTAAAAGGAGATTAAATCAGGTAGATCCGCTGTCCACATAACTTTTCAATTGCTTGATGGAGGTTTTATTGAGAGTGGAATACGAACGAAAAGTATGATTTATGACAATAGATTGGCCTTTACGGACGACGTAGTTTTAATGGCAAGAACTGAAAGGAAACTGCTGAGGACTTTCAAACTCTTTCAAGCGAAGGCTAAATAGTATGGCCTGATTATTAATGAGCAATAAACGAAGTATATGGAAATGGAGTAGAACATATATGGAACACACAGATGAAGACGACCACAAACAACGAGGGTAAAGAGTATTGCTTCAAAAAGTGACGGAGTTTGAGTATCTACGAATAACCCTAACAAGCAAAGTGGAAGAAAGCCGAGAAATTGAGCATCGAATTTTGAGAGGAAGGAAGACCGTGGAAGCTCTATACAAACTACTAAGAGCAAAAAACATCTTCATAAATGCGAAATTGAGACTATATCGAACAGTGATCCAGCCTCATTCTTTTACGGAAGCGAAACATGGGTTATTAACGAAAATCAAGAAAATATGCTGAACATCTGGGAGCGGAGTCTTTTAAGGAAGATATTCGGAGGAGTAAAAGAGGGTGAAGACGTTTGGAGGAGACGAATAAATGCGGAGATCAGAGATTAACCGGAAACCAGAAATTAGCCAGATCGTCAGCACAAAGAGACTTAGATAGTTAGTTCTGATGGAACGTGTGCAAGGGACTTGCTGCTGAAAGGTGAAAGAAATAAGAGAAGAAGAGGATTAACTCGGAAAAAATGGCTTGAAGCGTGTAAGGAAGACCTTGAAACAACCGGGATAACCAATTGGAGAGCTGCGGCCATAGACATAGGAATGGTAGGGGAGCCCAAGTGGGGATTTTTGCAGTTACTCGAGCGCGTCAGCTTATTACATGGGGAGAAAGCTTTTACCTACCCTGAAAATGTACCTCTACCATATATTGGCTCTTAATGCAGGAGAGTTTGTTAAGGGGGGTCCGAAAAAATCTATCCTTAGAAAAAGTCAAAATCGTCAGATTAAGATAAGGTAAGTTAAGTACATGCAAAACAGTGTATATTTGAAAAATCTGACGATTTGAGCGGGGCGTAAGGAAATGGGTGAGTCCCAAAGTTTCACAAGAAAAAAGCGAATATTTCGCTAGAATGACAGATCGAAAAGGTAAAAAATACGAGCTCAATATTTTTGAAAAATCTATAGAATGGTACCAAACACGACCCCCCACGGTGATGGGGTGGGGGTTACTTTAAAATCTTAACTGGGAGCCCCCATTTTTTATTACAGATTTGAATTCCTTACGTAAAAATAAGTAAATTTTATTGGAGACATTTTTTCGAATTATGTATAGATGGCGCTATAATCGGAAAAAACCATTGTTGGAAATGGAAAACTAAATTAAGAAATGGAAAGTCCCCACTAAAATGGAAAACTTTACTTAACTTTTTTGGGGTTTTAGGACCTACTCTTCACGACACAATAGGTAGCGTTCCCCATAACGCTCGAGTGACTGCACATTTAGCATACTTTGGTCCCCTACCAGAAAATGGAGGAAAACAGTGGAAAAATTCCAAGCCTATATAAATTTTATAGTAATTCTAAGCATCTACTAATCTGCAATTTGCTTATTTCTTTAGTAAATTATTCAATAACTACATAAGTAGAGCAACTGCCATTAATTAAAATATAACAATCCTCTTTCGTTGCCATTAAAGAGAATATTTGAAAATATTAGTGCTGCCTCAATGTTCTGCTTCTTAAACCCATGTCTTAATGTAGACCACGTTCTCATGAATACATAATTCCCACCACAACGTGTATGCAAGCTTATGCATGTCGGCTTATATTCATTCATTCTGGCTAAACAAGTGTTCTGTATGCATTCTCAAAAGAATCCATCGACAGGGATGGATTTTTACGGTTTTCTTTTTTAAAAGAATCTGCATCAACGGGGTTTAAGAAGCACGTAACAAATGTAAAGCGACTTGTTTTTTAAAGTAGGTACTGTTTTATTTTTATTCATATCACATAGATAAGCGTAGAGAGAAAAAGGGTATAGACCAGGGCGGATCTGTAAAAATATTAGTACATTAGGACGTTGAGAGGTGACTCAAATTTTTTTGCAGAAATTGCTTGAAAATAACTCAAATAATAATATTTGAGTTATCCTCCCTCTCAAAAAGGTCCGGAACATTGTTTAAATAATCAAAATGTCAAAAAATGAAGGAAAAATTCGATTTTTTCTTCATTTTTTGATTATAACTTTAAAAGTATTCATTTCCGAGAAAAGTTGTACTAACATAACAGTTGCATACTTAAATTTGCTACAATATAGAATTCGTTATAAATTTAAAAAATAGTCACCCTTGTTGCAAAATAGCAATAATTGCGAAAAAACTATACAAAAACAAGTATTCGCATTTTACGTTTTTTCAACCATTTATGCTACACTTAGGACCTTCATATTTCACTCAGAAAAACTTTATGATACAGTAAAACAATACTGTAAATTTCATTAAGATCGGTTCAATAGATTTTGCAAAATATATTTTGCAATCCAGCTTTCGCAAAAAAAATTCGTTTTTTCAAAATGTTACAGGACTGAAAATAAAGCAGATAGCAAGTTGAATTTTTTTTTGCGTATAGAAGTGTACTGTACCTTTTATTTGCATTTGCAGAATTAAAATCGATTAACTGTCACGGCGTCAGGAATTTTTTAAATAAACATTAATTATTGGTGCTACGCGCAGGACAGCGGATAGTTTGCTCTGATTGGGCATTTCAATGACCTTTAATAATGATTGATACATTTTAATTTTTATTACATTTCGATATAAATAAATAAATTTGTTTATTGCAAAATAATAACACATACTTTATCTTTCAAAACAACACTTTTTTTTGCAAAAACTTTCTTTGTTCATATATTTTAACTTAGAGAATAAAAGTTTATTATTTTTAAACATATGCAATTGTTTAAACAATATTTCACAAACAATAATAAAATTAGTTTGATTTTTGTGGAATTAAAATATTAAAATACAACAAAATATAGAGTAAGAAAATAATAGATTAGATAAAGATTAGAAGAAATTTTGGTGGAAATCAACTTGTGTGAATCGAACACCGCTGTCCTGCGCGTAGCACCAAAAATTAATGTTTATTTAAAAAATTTCCTGACGCCATAGTAATTATTCGATTTTAATTTTGCAAATTGCAAATGACAGGTACAGTACACTTCTATAAGCAAAAAAAATTCAACTTACTATCTGCTGTATTTTCAGTCCTGCAACATTTTTAAAAAATGAATTTTTTTTGCGAAAGCTGGATTGCAAAATTTATTGTGCAAAATCTATTAAACCGATCCGAATGAAATTTAGAGTGTTGCTTTACTATATCAAAAAGTTTTTCTGGGTAAAATATGAAGGTCCTAAGTCTAGCATAAATGGTTGAAAAACGTAAAATGCAAATACTTGTTTTTGTATGTTTTTTTTCGCAAATATTGCTATTTTGCAACAAGGGTGACTATTTTTTAAATTTTTAACCAATTCTATATTGTAGGAAATTTAATTACGCAACTTTCATGTTAGTAAAACTTTTCTCAGAAATGAACAGTTTTAAAGTTATAATCAAAAAACCAATAAAAAAATCGAATTTTTCCTTCATATTTTGACATTTTGATTATTTAAACAATGTTCCGGACCATTTTGAGTGGGAGGATAACTCACATATTATTATTTGAGTTATTTTCAAGTAATTTCTGCAAAAAAATTTGAGTCACCTCTTAACGTCCATCTCAAAACAGATGAGCCCTGGACTAGTATTAGTCCAAAGGTTTTTTAAAGACAGAAATAATATTCCTGTCGCCAGGGGGGTACAACGGCCTCCTTAATTCAGATGGACTTACCTAAGTTTTTTTTATATATTTTGACCCGCAGAATACGAATTTTTTGGGTAACAGTTGATCCGGATGTCGATAAGATTGTTATAGACAAAGAACTTGAGGAATTACATAACAGCGATTTCTCGCAAAACAAAACATCTTTTTGTATTTTTTGGATCATTTTAAGCAAAAAATATTCCTACAAGTTTTTTCGTAGAATGCATAATTTTCGAGATAACCGCGGTTGAACTTTCAAAAAATCGAAAAATTGTAATTTTTGAACCCGAATAACTTTTGATTAAAAAATAAAGTAGCAATTCTGCTTACCGCATTTGAAAGTTTAAGCCAAATTATATCGGTTTTGATTATTTGCATTGCTAGAAATTTATTATTTTATTGTTAAACAAAGCTATAAACACCTAGTATGTGAGTGATGTTTTCAATGATTTCTCATTTAAAATCGAACGAGTAGGTAGAGTAGCTACGAGTGCAAGCGAGGCAATTTCTACGTAGCATGCGTTAAAACGCATGTATTAGGCACGGGAGACACTATGTGTTTATAGATTAGTTAAACAATAAAAAAATTAATTTTTAGCAATGTAAATAATCAAAACCAATATAATTTGACTTAAACTTTCAAATGCGGTAAGCAGTATTGCTACTTTATTTTTTAGTTAAAAGTTATTCGGGTTCAAAAATTGCAATTTTTCGATTTTTTGAAAGTTCAACCGCGTTTATCTCGAAAACTATGCATTCGACGAAAAAACTTGTAGGAATATTTTTTGCTTAAAATGATCCAAAAAATACAAAAATACGTTTTGTTTTGCGAGAAATCGCTGTTATGTAATTCCTCAAGTTCTTTGTCTATAACAATCTTATCGACATCCGGATCAACTGTTACCCAAAAAATTCGTATTCTACGGGTCAAAATATATAAAAAAACTTGGGTAAGTCCGTCTGAATTAAGGAGGCCGTTGTACCCCCCCTGGCGACAAGACTATAATTAAATCTCGTATTTTTAAAAAGTTTAAAACGTTTTTAATGGTAGGGGAGCCAAATGGGGGGTTTTGCAGCTACTCGACCGTGTCAGAATATCTCATGGGGAGAAACTTTGTACCCTGTAACTGTACCTCTACCATATATTGGCTCTTAATACAGGGTGGTCCTTTAAGGGGTCCGAAAAAAATCTATCCTTAGAAAAACTGGAAATCGCCAGATTAACATAAGGTAAGTAAATGTAAAAGAGTGTCTATTTCAAAAATCTGACAATTTGAGTGGGGCGTAAGGAAATGGGTGAATCAAAAAGTTTCACAAAAATAGCGAATATTTCGCAAAATGAATGTCAGATCGAAAAACGAAAAAATACGTGTTCAATATTTTTCAAAAATCTATCGAATGGTACCAAACACAACCCCCACGGAGAGGGGTGAGGGTAAATTTAAAATTTTAAATATGAACCCCGCGATATTTTGCGAAATGAACATCAGACCGAAAAACAGCAAAATACACGTATTCAATATTTTTGAAAAATCTATCAAATGGCACCAAACATGACCCCACACGGAGGTGGGGTGGAGGGTTACTTTAAAATCCTGAATAGGAGGCGCCAATTTTTATTGCAAGTTCGGATTCTTTACGAAAAAATAAGCAACGTTTATTCGAGACTTTCTTTTGAATTATGAATATGGCGCTATAATCGGAAAAAACCATTGTTGGAAATGGAAAAGTTGGATTGTTGTGAAATCAGGACCTAATTTTCACAACCCAATAGGTCCCCATAACGCTCGAGTAACTGCAACTTTAACATACTTTACTCCCCTACTATAATATGGTTATTACTATTTGTGGTACAGCATAGTATTACAAGGAAAGCAGTTAAGTAATTCCGAGTGTGACATAATTCTATTATAAATTAGATTATGAATTAGATTAAATAATATCTAAATAATATTTTTTAGATAAAATTCTTGGTAAAGTAATCATCCAGTAGGTACTTATTGTAAACAATACACAATGTGTTTTTTCTTATGTCGGTCACCATAGCCTGAAAACAAAATCTAACCCTGTCTGGTAGTAACCTTGTACCTTCAGCAAATTACACTTCATGTCACATCCACGCATTGCATGAAATATACAGGGTCTCCCGAAAATATTGGTCACAAATTATACCACACATTCCAGGATCAAAAATAGTTCGATTGAACCTAACTTACCTTAGTACAAAAGTGCTCATAAAAAAAGTTAAAGTCCTTTAAAGTTATAAAATGAAAATCGATTTTTTTCAATATATCGAAAACTATTAGAGATTTTTTATTAAAAATGGACATGTATCATTCTTATGGCAGGAACATCTTAAAAGAAAGTTATAGTGAAATTTGTCCACCCCATAACAATTTTATGGGGGTTTTGTTCTCTTAAACCCTCCCAAACTTTTGTGTACGTTCCAATTAATTCATTATTGTGGTACCTTAGTTAAACACAACGTTTTTAAAACTTTTTTGCCTCTTAGTATTTTTTCCATAAGCCTGTTTTTATCGAGGTGCTGCTTCTTTTTTAATATATTTACATAAAAATTTTTATGGGGTTTTGTTCCTTTAAACCCCTCAAATATTTGTGTACGTTCCAATTAAACTATTATTGTGGCACCATTAGTTAAACACAGTGTTTTTAAAGCTTTTTTTCCTCTTAGTCTTTTTTTGATAAGTCACCTTTTATCGAGATGTGGCTTCTTTTTCAAAATATACCTAAAAATGTAAATTATAAATAAATTTTCAGATTATTAAGAGGTCTCTATAATCGTACAACCATATACAAATATGTGGTGGATTCGAAAATTATTCAAAATATCTCTATAAACACTGGCTTATCGAAAAAATACTAAGAGGCAAAAAAGTTTTAAAAATATTTTGTTTAACTAATGGTGCTACAATAATAATTTAATTGGAACGTACACAAAAGTTTGGGGGGTTTAAGGGAACAAAACCCCCATAAAATTTTTATGAGGTGCACAAATTTCACTTTAATTTTTTTTTAAGATATTGCTGCCATAAGAATGCCACATATCCATTTTTAATGAAAAACCTCTAAAAGTTTTCGAGGTATGAAAAAAAATCGATTTTGATTTTGTAACTTCAAAGGGCTGTAACTTTTTTTGTGTGCACTATTGTATATAGGTAAGTGATGCTCAATCAACCTATTTTTATCCCCAGAATCTGTGGTGTAATTTATGACCAATCTTTATGGGACACCCTGTATATTATTAAAATTTTAATTCGTAATAGAGGCTGTCGTAATGGCCGATTGATTCATTATTACAACGCCAACGTACATCACCTGCTGATAAAGTAGTGAACTGGTGATGTAGTGAATAATAAATACTGTAAGTCGCTCTAGTCTATATTTATATCCTTCATGGAAACCTGATCATAGAAACAGATTAAGTTATATGAAGTTATACGATATGGTGATCCTAGCTTCAGGAAACTTCGGACTGGACAGCTGACGTTTTATAATATGGCGATCACAACAACTATCAATAATATGAGGCAAATCATCGAAGAATGAGTTCCAGAAGAATGGGATGGTTGTAATGGAATAAAAATGGTACAGAATGGAATGGAAAGGAATTTTATAAGGCACTTCATTTGCGTGCCATAATTCTCTGGATATTTTGGTTACTCTGTATTGTGTATAAAACATATTGGTCTGGTGGGGGTTCCAAGCTGGATGGTATATTTAAAATAGTATTGTGTTAAGTGTTAGAAGAAGTTTTGTTTAGCAGGTTTAAACAACCGGCAAAATAACGCAAAATGTGGAAACATAATACGCTGTGATATAAAAAGAGGTGAAACTAGTAGAGGTGGGAAAATATCGGTGGAAAGCTATAATTGAATTATTTTAAAATACATTACCACTATCGAGAGTTTCCACCTTTATACGTTAGCTTAAAAGCTAGTTTACTTCAGTCATAATAATTGTACCTATAACGTTCTTCCTAACCTCTTGTTGAGTTATGTATGTCTTCTTCTTTGGTTTATTGGCCTCCGCCTACTTGGGTATTTGGCAGGCCCATCGTCGCGGAATAAAGGAAATATCCCTTATTGACTTACAATTTGGAGTTGATATAAGAAAAACACAACAAAGATAAAAACTTTTCTCGCTTGGGGACAACTGCCGACCATTACAAAATCTGTTTTAATAAGTCACAAATTTTACTTTGAAATTATTAAGTTTATTAATTTGACGTTTCAATTTCAATTTGAAGTTTATTTGTGTCACCCGAAACGAATAACATGGGGCATTAAAAAAATGTTTTTCTAATGTATGACTGAAATCAACTAGGTAAGTATAGGAACTAGCTTTATCTCGTACTATATCAGAACTTAAGTATTCTCCTTTTCATGAACATTTTTCAGTGCGTCACAAATTATAGAAAAAAAGGTAAGTCCGTGATAATACACATTTATGACATTTATTCTAACGTGACATTTTAGTTAAATCTGACAGTTGTCAAATTTTATTTTCAATTTGGAATAAAACCAAATCAATTGTGTCTATTGCATTTATAAAATGGTATTTTCTTTCATTTGTATAGTCTTATAAATTGTACAGATTATATTGATAATATTATTATTTTATTTAATAAATAATTCTTTTTTGATTATGGCGCCATCTATCGACAACTAGAATAATCACCGAACTAGAATAATTACCGAAGTATTCCCAGACGTGCCTTTTTTTCTGTCACATACAATTTAATGCGTTAGAGAGAAATCGAAAAACTGTGACGCACTGAAAGATGATCATGAGAAAAAGAATATGTTTTAATTATATGAAAAATATATAACTATACCAGAAAACAATGACGATGAAGATGAAGATGACGATATAAAAAAGTACCTCGAAACTCCATGTCAACTATCTCTTCCTCTGACAACATTTACTCCGACAGAGGTTCGACAACAAAACAACAAATAAAAATGCTAAATCCTCAGAAAGCTCCTGGCTATGATTTGATAACAGGAGAATTACTTCAGAAGCTACCGAGAAAAGCAGTGGTGTTATTAACAGTAATATACAAAAGCATACTACGTCTTCGCTACTTTCCAATACAATGGAAATTAGCTCAAGTTACTATGATTCCGGAACCTGGTAAACCCGCAACACAAGCAAATTCATATCGCCCGATAAGCCTACTCCCAATAATGTCGAAAGTATTAGAACGGCTACTATTACATAAAATCGAGCAAGTTGTCCCCATAAACGAAATTATACCACAACACCAATTCGGATTTAGACGTGAACACTCAACCTTACAACAATGCCACAGAATAGTAAATATAATTAAAACAACTCTTGAAGAAAAAAAGTTTTGCGCTGGAGTGTTTCCCGATATACAACAGGCATTTGATAGGGTATGGCATCAAGGTCTCCTCTATAAACTAAAATTACACATGACAGACCAACTATACTTTATTCTAAAATCGTATCTGACTGACCGATATTTCCAAGTCAAAATTGAAGACAACTTCTCAAATTACCACATCATCCAATCTGGCGTACCACAGGGTAGCCCTCTCGGCCCATTTCTCTATCTGATATTTACAGCCGACGTTCCAACCAGAAATGATACCTTATTAGCTACTTTTGCCGATGATACGGGAATCTTAGCAGTGGATGTCGACCCTAATATAGCATCACAAAAAGTTCAAAATCATTTAGACCAATTACAAAACTGGCTCAAGCGATGGAAAATAAATGTTAATGCCAGCAAATCAGTACAAATTACTTTTACAACCAGAAAATCTACATGTCCTCAAGTTTCTATAAATAATACTCCGATTCCCATTAAGCCAGTTGTCAAATACTTGGGATTGCATCTGGATGAAAAACTCATATGGAAAACGCACATTAAAATTAAACGTAAACAATTAAATCTAAAACTAAAAAATATGAACTGGCTATTTAACAAGAAGTCTCAGTTATCTCTTGAAAGTAAACTGCTTCTGTACAAAGCTATACTTATACCAGTTTGGTCTTACGGAATAGAACTATGGGGCTGCAGTAAACCTTCAAATACGAAGATACTCCAAACATTCCAATCCAAAATTCTCCGTATGATAAGTAAAGCTCCATGGTATGTATCCAACCAGACACTCCACAATGATCTGGACATCCCACTAATCAAGGACTTAATAAAAAATCGTTCAATAAAATATCAAAATCGCACCACTGACCACACCAACGACTTGATAAATAATTTATTCACCCAACCACTTGCTGAAAGAAGACTAAAGAGAATATGGCCAGACGACCTACCACAATAAAGAATAATACTTAGAGAACCGTCACTGGATGGTACCTAATTCACGTTAATTTACTTTCAGACTATTTACTTATTACTTTGTGTTTAGAGTAGATTGTAAAAATGCAGTATATCAAAAAAAAATGTGTTTTTCATCTTTTGCGCTATTTTGCCCGTTATTAGGTCACTCATCACTGTATATAAAATACTTTTAATCCAAAAAATTCAGATTACGGCGTATGCAGAATTTATAGAGTTAAGAAAATATGCTGATGTGAGTCCCATCGTGTATTTTATAAAAAAATATCCTGAATAAATTATATTCCGGGTTTTGTTTTCTTCCGTAAGCTTTTAGAAAGTTCTAAAAGCTTGTAAAAATTTTATTAGAAAGTTTTATCCAGCTACTCTGCACAAAAAATTTATAGCATATGACTTAGTTTTAGTGAAATGTTCGCTATATGAGGCTTTAAAAACTGCATAGGAATATTATAATATAAAAAGACTGAGTTACCTTTTAAGGGGTAGTTACGTCATGAATACACTATTTTAGCCGGTTATTTATTTAATATCGGTTACAGATATAAGTATCAGTAAGTATCAGTCCTCAGTAAGCTGAACGTCATACGTTATAATGATATCTTTTACCGAGAGCATTGTCTCAAATTCGGGTATCAAATTATAATTAATATTTCCCGATTATTTCGCGTGAATTTATTTATAACAATAAATTATTATATTTTTCCAGTGAGTCAAGTTTGATTTCTTAATAATAAGTGTTTTGCATATGTAGCAGAAAACACTGTGTCGTTATCAAGTAGGTACAGTAGTTCTAATTTCGAAAGTAAACAAAGCAAGCATTATGTTTGTTATTTATCTATAGTGGTAGGTTATTTATTAGTTTTAAGGGTTTATAAAACTAAGATTTTTGTAAAACGATCCGTGAGAGACTTATCTCTCTCAACAATATATTTTTTTGGTGTTTTTACAATTCTAAATATTTACAGTAGAGTAAACTGCTTTTAAAATCAAAATCCATGGTCCATATTTGAGATAATCGAGTTGTTACTGACAAAAGGTTCATCAATTTACATAATGTCATTTTTATTTTTTATTTAATCAAAAACCGATTAATACCTATTAGTTAATAATATGCATACAAGACTTATTTAATTTAACACCTATTTAGTTTATCAACATGTTCTTGCAAAGCTTCTCTAACACTTCTTTGCCATATGTGTCTATTTTGGGTCAATTGTCTTATCTAGTTCTATTGCAGTTCTCTCTTTTCTGCTTCTCGTCTCAATTCATCCTCCCATCTCATTCTTGGACGGCCTACCATGCTTTCCTTTGTACTCTGACTTCGTATACTTTTTTCTTATTATTTTGTTGTTCATGATACAGGGTGGCCGGAAAGCCCCTTTACAGTTAATGAATCGTTTTTGCACAGGGAAAAATATCACAATTTTGTTTGTGAGATATTTATCCAAAACATCGATATGCATACCTCCATTGTCGCAACACAATTTGATATGACGCCATGGTCGTATGTTCACCCATCTCAGCATGTCCAGAGTAACTGACGTAAATGCTTGGCGAACTCCTCTTTAACAAAACAAGAGTACTCTTTAAGTCCTCATTCGAAATATATCTGCGTTTTCTTACGTCCCTTTTAATGAAACCCCAGAGTGCATTGTCCAGCGTTGTCAAATCTGTACTTTTTGGAGATCAAGGCATTGGTGCAAGAGATTTTCTCATATAATCCGTCGGTTCGGGAAAATTTTGTTCAGCGGTTGCAGACAGCGAGAGAAAAATGGAGTGGAGCGCCATCTTGTTGAAAATAAACATTGTCGACAGTTTCCTGAATGCCGAAATGCCCACAAACATTGGCGCGGTGTTAGAACATTATTATTACTATAAAAGGACTTTTCAGCCACCCTGTAGTAGATGTGTTTTACTTATTCCTTTCTAGATCGGGCTTCATTGCTAGCATATACCATACAATAAATTAATTCATCACACCTCATTACAGTAAACAATTCTGATATCAAATCACAAATTATTCACTACCTTCTAATTTTACACATATTGCTTGTTTTCCAATACACCTTCATACATCCATCCAGTTTTAAACCTTTTCAATTCAACTCGATAACTTGGTATAAAAAATAAAAAATAGAAAAAAAGAATCCCTATTTCATAAACATGTTTAGTCCTAGATGCTTATGTTACATAAAAGGACCTCATACTTTTGCCAGGTTATTAGTTCAATTGATATTCTTCTTCACTTCCAATATCAACACTCAGGTACCTTAACCAATTAATTCACATATCATTATATCATATCAGTTTCCTCCTGTGACTCATACAACTTATCTTAATTTCAACACTACTTTAATATCAGACTTCCATTTACTACAGACTCTCTAATTTACTCTGCCATTGGTACAATTAAACCAAACACTCCTTTTAATTCATAGAAATCAAATTTTCCACAGCACAGTTGAACTTACTTCAATTAGAATAGGAACATGTATAGATGGCTGCATAGATTCTGGCTATTTCTCATTATAAAAATCATTTCTTACTTCACGTTCATCTTACATATTCAAGGTACTTACTTAAATGTAATTATAGCCATAACTTTGTTGATGTTTGTTATTACTATGTAAATTTTCATTAAATATTTTACTAACAATTAGTTGGCTGTCGTAATACAGGGTAAATTCCACGTCACGTTGTCTATCTGTCTTTTGACACCTTTCAGAAACATCAATCATTTTGCAATCAGTTGCCATTAAGTCATTGAAATGTGATCAACTCAATTTGGATCCCACGTGTTGGGAAACCTGTATACCTTACCTTAGGGCATTATCCTGTTTGCCATGTGACCATCACAGGCCTTTTTATCGAAGTATGCACTTTTAAGGCATCTATATTATATGTAAAGGGTTTTTACCCAGATATTTTTCTTTTGTGGCTCAGCTAGCATCCAGTTTGTAAGTATAACCAACTTGCTCTAACCTTTGTCAAAATTTAAATAATAACTTTATATTCATTAAATCGGTTATACTTATTTTTAGATCGAACACTGATGATGATTTTTTATAAAAATCGAAAACGTTTTGTTGTGATGTAGCCCTTTTAAGGGATTTTTAATAAAAAAAATTTATACCTTTTACAAAGGATTTCTTTCCAATACAATAAATTATTTACCTGAAAACAAAAAACAAATCACGTCGCATTGAATACGCCCCTGTGCCGCTCTGTTTATTTCATAGGGTTTTTGTGCTTCTAGCTCTTTTTTTCTCTGACATACATTAGAAAGCCAGGCACATGCTTAGATGAGCTTCTGGATAATTATAAAGGTTTACAGAACTGTGAATAAACTTTTCCTACGGGGGTTTTGAATTGTACCACGACAACTTTTAATGATTTCAAACAAAATTGCAACTAAATTTTTTATAATAAAGAAGTATAATTTCTTTGAAAATTATTGACAGATGTCGACATTCAATGCTAGACTATGACCAATAGGGACGAAATTACACGAGTTTGTTTAGGAGAAGCACAATAGAAAAAAATAAGACCTATGGCATTGAATCAAGACAACACACCAATAAAACCAAGAGTATGCTACGAACAGCCGAAATGAAGACACTAAGAGCAATAAGAGGGAAGACAAAGAAGGGATAGAATACGAAACAACATCATCAGGGAACAATGTGGCGTGGAAGATGTAGTCAGATGGGCAGGCAAAGACGAAGAGAATGGTTCAGTCATGTAAAAAGAATGGAGGAGCACAGACCACCAAGAATTGCACTAGAAGGAAAACCAGCTGACAAACGTCCACCGGGGAGACCACAAAAAGATGGAGAGATAGCTGACAGTCTACCTCTCAAGAAATACTTCAACGTCGGAATTAACAGATCAACAGATCTACAACAAGTATAAGAAGAAGAAGAAGACAATAGAAAATCTCTGCTTATATAGAAAGAAATTAAAATTTCTTGCAGGGACTGTAGTATTCCCATGCTTAGCGGTCATCTTTGTCTTTTCTAAACGCCTTCTTCCTCCAGATTCTTGCACTCCAATGATTTCCTGATATTTCCACTCCTCGACTAAATTGGTCTTTCTCGTTTAGGTCTTCTTGGCAGATTCCTTTATCTTCTTTTTTATTTATTTTGAGCTTAAATGAAGGAAATGTTGCCAGTGAGAATATAACGTGTAAAATTGCCGATGTCAAGTGCCCATTACAAACCAGTATAAATCATTTGGGTTCTTATGCACTCCATTTTAGTAGAGAACTCTTTTTATTTAGGGGCAACTCGTTTTTACTCTTCAGCACTACTCATTTCTTTTCATGTGTCTTCTTCACGCTTTCTCTCTCAAGTCCTCTGTTATACAGTCCTTCCATCTTAAATCTCAAAAAAAAATACAGTTTATTTAGTGTTTCTTGAACCACCAGCAGCAAGAAAATTGAAATCACTCAGAATCTTAATGCATTAGAATCTTCTAAAGTTATCTTATAAAATAGACAAGGCGAAAATGGCGCGTTCGTTGGAAAAAATATTCTCATGCGATTTTTTTGCATAATCACATTCGTGAGACATCCCAGAATAAGGTTCAAGAAGTCGCCTACGTAAAAAATGGTTCAATTTTTTTTAACTTTTTTTTAATCAAATTGCACAAATCAATATTTTCGACCAGGATATTTTTTTTAAGTTTTTTGGACGATTTTGGACAAAAAGGGGCTCTTATAATTTTTCTCCAAAGTTAATCGTTTTCTAGTTATAAGCAATTTAAAATTGAAAAAAAAACGAAAAATGGCGATTTTTAAGGCTTAATAACACGGTTAAAAGTTATTATTATGAAAGTCAGAAAGTGACTAAATCAAAGATTAAAGCCACCCCTACAAGATTCTGAGGACATTTTTGTCATTATTTTGTTACTAAGCTGTTATTTATAAGTAATAATGATGAGCGCCATGCACGCATTATATGCGCCTTCCGTCAATGGTAAGTGCGAGATACATAGATGTCACTCCGGCAGTCAATGGTGCATCTTACTCGCACTCACATTTACAGCCGCGTCAATACGATCTTACCGCTCATTGTTAATAATTAAAAATAACAGCTTAGTAATAAATTAATGTCACAAATTTGTTCAGGATCATATAGGGGAGGCTTTAAACTTTGATTTAGTCACTTTCTGACTTTCATAATAATAATTTTTAACCGAGTAAGTCTTAAAAATGGCCATATTCGCGTTTTTTAAATTTTAAATTGCTTATAACTCGAAAACTATCAACTTGAGAGAAAAATTACAAGAGAGCTTTTTTGTCCAGAATGGTCAAAAAACCTAAAAACATTTGTTCGGACGGATACAATTTATTTTTGCAATTTGATTAAAAAAAAAGTGTTAAAAAAATTTGGACCACTTTTCGTGTGGGCGACTTCTTGAACATTATTCTGGGGTGGCTCACGAATGTGATTTTGCAAAAAAATCTCATGGGAATATATTTTCCAACGAACCCACCGTTTTCGTCTTGTCTAAAAAACAATCTGGTACATTTTCAATTTCGTTATAAATAGTTTATTTAAAAAAACTACTATTATTCCAACAGACGTTTGTAAACGGTGTTCAATATAAAAAGAGAAAAAAATCAGTCTGCATTGTCATTCTCTTTCAATATTCTTTCATTCTATTTCTCAATTAATTACCTATCTGCGATCTCCGAAGACGGAGCCAAGTGCTTCCCTCTCCAAAGAAACACTGAATTGCGTTCTATCAATTCGAGTTCCGTAGTGAAGAGTCCTGTATTGAATAAATGGTTGATGGGATAACAACTTGATGAAATTTAGAGTAAATTAGAGTAAATGGAAACTAGAGACCTATTAAATCAATATTCGATTTAGTTCTGGGCTATACTGTACAAAAAATATCGTAAACTCTCTCAATAAAATACTGAAAATTTTTGAATTCAATACTTCCACAAAATTTATTGTAAATTAATGTCACAGCTGTTTCTGCCTTTCTCAAGTGCTGTATTTTACTATGTGTGTCTGCACTTTATAGTTTCTAACTGAATAGGTTGAGGAGTGAGGAGCTGTTTTTCTCAAGTTGGCCATTCAGAATTATATCTGTATTTTTTAATTTATTAATTTCCATAGGTTCTAATAAATATAGCTTAAGGCGTTTATTTTAAATATAAAGAATTTTAATACTGTCCAAAAACATACATCGGTCAAACTGGCAGAACCTTGTGTAACTTTTTTTTTAGTACTACCTTGTCTACCTGTATTACTGTGCTTATTAACCAATCTAAGAGCTCTTCTTCTATTTCCTGTTGGGAATGATTTGTTATTGGATTTAGATTAGATATCCCCATGGGCTTGAAAAGGAAGGTCTTTCATCAATGTGTACTAGCAGTTCTAACGTATGGAACAGAAACATCTACCCTTATCAGAAAAGTAATCAATAAAATATAAGTGACACACAGAGCCATGGAGAGGTCAATGTTGACTATATCCCTCATAGATAGAGTTTAAAATCAACAGGAGAAAAACTGGTGTTCCTGACGCAGTTCAAAGAATTAGAACGCTGAAATGAAACTGGGCAGGCCATGTTTCCAGAGTCATTGCTGGAACATAGACTACGAAGTTTTAAAATGGAGACCTAGACACGATGCTTATTGTAATCGAGGACATTATCTAGCAAGACAACGACATCGAGCGCATCCAGCGCCACTGGATTTAAAGAGCTCAAGATTGTAAGCTTAAAACTGCTAACCGTAATTATGATGATAACTTGGCAACGGACTAGTATTAAGAAATTGCATATTTTGCGGTCAAAAATTGCGCTGAGAATTAGAGGTTGTATCGAATTTAGATAAAATTAGCGGGTCTAATTTATATGAAACGATTTATTCGTAAGTTTACAACACGAGAGTATCTTATCAACTAAGCTCAACTAATAACTGCGAGGGCTATATGTACAAATACGAAACTCCAGAGAAATCTAGAGTAGTCCATCTCTATCGTCGCTTCAGATATCCCCAGTCCGTACATCGAGAACTCTCTAGACTATGCGTCATCAGTTTGCTGAGTTGAAACCGTTATTTTAGGTTGGTCGAAATTTTAGGCTTTTCATTACAATATTCTTAAGAAATTTCAGAAAACGTTTATAGTGGGTCACACATTGACACTACCTTGATTATCGATTACAAATTAGTGTTTTGTTGATTAGTACATATAGTTACAGCGAGTGTCTTGATAAATTCTCATTTTGCTGGTGTAATTGCGGAGCTGTAACATATTACAGACTAATTTTACATTATTTGCTATTGTTTTTGAGTGTATTTAATTAAATAATTTTTAGTTCGGATACTGGAAGGAATTGCGTGTTTGATAAGTACTTAGTCTCACCGCCCGCTAGCGCCACTATCGAAAAACAAACATACTATAATGCATTCTCGTAGACAGCTAATGTCAAAATTTCAGCCGAACGAATTTGCAGCCGAACAAATTAGTCGAATTGGGTTACGAAATATTGCTCCATCCACCGTATTATCCAGATTTGGTACCGTGCGACTTCGTTTTGTTGACGAACTTGGAAAAGGAACTCGCTTGGCATAAAAAGTTAAATGAGGTCGTCGCCGCCATGGAAGTCTACTTTGCAGACCTCGAGACAATATGTATATTTCAGACGGGTTAAAAAAGTTGGAGCATCTCTGAGTCAAGTGTGTCGATCTAAAAGGAGACTATTTTGAGAAATAAATCACCACTTTTGCAAAAATTTTGTTTTTCTTTTGTAGGCTAAGTACTTATCAGACCGATCTAGTATGTTCATTACAGATTAATCTCTATACTGGCTCTACATTTTACAACAGTTTACGTGAATATTTTGCTATAGTGATCGCGTGTTGACCTTTCATGTAAAACCGACGTAGCAAATGTTGTTTTTCCTAAGAAAATTTAGTCGTCAATACATCACAGCGCAAATGCAAAAATTATACTCCCAAAAATGGAATGAGTTTGTTTACGTATTCCTCTCGAAGGAAATCCTATGGGGGAAATGGGGAAAAGGAGGCGTTTAATATACGTACTTTTCACGGGATTGAGTGATATACCTGTGCGTTTAGCGAGAGCAAAGCCTGGAGGAAGGATTTTACGCATCGGCTGGGGGAGTGAAAGGGTATGGATTTGCTGGTTTCATTTTGATGCAGGTAATATGGAAAGTGTTCCGAAATTTAGTAGAAAAATATTTACCTCAGAGTGTGTACATTTTAAACCAACATGTCTGGAGATAGATACGGTTATTGATCGAATTTGTGTTTTCGGAACTAGATGGAACATGTTATAATACACTCACCGGTAGAAAATTCCGCGACTAAAAATTTTTGATTGTTTGACAATTTATAACTTTATTATTTGTACTGCGATTTTTAAGATTATTGCATCTTGTAGGTACATGTATTGATATTGTTTGTTGTTATTCCGGCAACAAAAATTTTGCTTAGATGGGATTATACGGGGATGACTGGAAGCGTTGTATTTTCTCGCATTTTTAAAAAATTCTGTGGAAGGATTTAAAGAGCTGATCTGATTTTGTTTCATAGTCTTTTCGTATTATCCCGACGGCATCAGTAAGATTTCGTTTCTGAAATTATCCGAGTATTTCTATTCTTGTAAGAGCTGCATAATTTTTTGTAAATAAAAACACTAATTGACTCATAAACAAAAGTATCTTTAATAGTTTTAACTATTTATAATGGGAAATAAGCCACAATATTATTAAAAAATGATTTTTATTAACGTTTCGACGCCCAAATCGGGTGCCGTTGTCAAAATACAAAATACTACTAACATTAACAAAAATGTTGTTGCTTAGTAAAAAACTTAAAAAACTTAAAAAACGAGAAGCTTAAAACAATAGGAAATAAATTCAACATTTCAACAACATTCAAAACAACCAACACATTGAGATCTATTCTATCTAAAACTAAACCTAACAATGAACAAGAAAGGACAAAGAATTGTATTTATAAAATCCCTTGTGAATGCGAACAGTTTTATATAGGTGAAACATCAAGACCATTAAACGTTAGAATAAGTGAACATCAATCTTATATTAAAAATAGAGAATTTGATAGATGTCAAATATGTCAACACGCATGGGATAATGAACATAGAGTTCAGTGGAGAGATTCAAGTATAGTCCTGAAAGAAAAAGATAGTAAAAAGAGAAAAATCAAAGAAGCGGCTTTAATTATGCTAAACGAAACCAATTGTGTCGCAAATTCATCGGTGGAATGCAGTAGGATGTGGATACCCATACTGAAAGAGGAAGTAGATAGAAAGAAAATACCACAATTAGTAAGTCAATAGTCGAGGTAGTACATATTTTATATTTTAGTATTACTTAAACAGCGTGTCTACTTAAGTTGGAAACATATGGGAAACTTTTTTATTATTAATTTTACGAAAAAAAGTTATACTTTATAAAAAGTTCTGCATGCCCCAAAACTTAAGATTCAATCATCAGATATCAAATTTTCTCAATATTATACGAGGTATGTCAAAAAATATGAATTTCGGTCAAGGATAAAGTACCTTTATTTCTCTAAATATCGAAAATTCTTATGATAAAAAGTTGTTTGGAATTAAAAACTAAGATAAAATATGCAATTACATGCTTCTAATTGGAAAAAAAAATTTCTCAAAGTTATGGATACCCAACATCGTTTTTAATTATTACAAAAATATGATAACTCGTTTATTATTCATTTTATGAAAAAAAGTTATTCTTCATAAAAAGCTTTGCATGGTCCAAAATCTAAGACACAACCATGATATATCAAATTTTATTAATTTTATACGAGGTGTGTCAAAAAATATGAAATTCGCTCAAGATTATAGTACCTTTATATTTCACAATATTTCAATTAGAAGGATGTTATTGCATATCGACACATAGTTTTTAATTCAGTATTAATTAGTAGTAACATAGTTGTTAATTCTAAACAACTTTTTTAATAACCGTTTTCAATATTGTGAAAAATAAAGGTACTTTACTCTTGAGTGAAATTCATATTTTTGGACATACCTCGTATAAAATTAATAAGATGTGATATCTGATGGTTGCATCTTCGGCCTTAGGACATACAGAGCTTTTTATAAAGAATACCTTTTTTTCGTAAAAGTAATAATAAAAGAGTTATCTTATGTGTAATAAATATAAACGAAGTTAGTATCAATAAATTTGAGAAAAATTTGGAAAATATTTTTTTCCAATTAGAACCATGGAATTGCATATTTGATCTTAGTTTATATTTCCAAACAACTTTTCATAATAAGAATTTTCGATATTGAGAGAAATAAAGGTACTTTACTCTTGAACGAAGTTCATATTTTTTGACATACCTCGTATAATATTGAGAAAATTTGATATCTGATAATTGAATCTTGGGTTTTAGAGCATGCAGAACTTTTTATAAAGAATAACTTTTTTTCGTAAAATGCATAACAAAAAAAGTTTCCCATATGTTTCCAACTTAAGTAGACACGCTGTATATCCATGTATTATTGATATTATTTATAATTTAAACAAAATTATAGTAAAGTCAGAATTTGGTATTAATTTTGAGAGTAAATTAAATGTAAGACCAAATACTTACGATGTCGGGATATTATCACGAGGTTTTTCCTGGTTTTCCCTCGTGATTTACTATGAGATCTCTAACGCGAGAATTTTAATGTCACCGTTGCATGTGGTTGTCTTTTTAAAGACAGATCACATGCTATGATTTTTTTGTGACGAATATTCTTGAGTTGGGGTTGATTTCATGTAATCGAATGAACTATCTTTCAGTAAAGTCGTCCCAGGAACGCAACTCATAAATATTGGCAATATCATTTTAAAGTCTTATACTTTAAAATGTATCATATGTATCTGAATTGCCGATGTAAATGAGTCAAATTAAATAAATTATTAGAAGAATTTTTTTTACTAAGCAACAACATTTTTGTTTATGTTAGTAGTATTTTGTATTTTGACAACGGCAATATTGTGGCTTATTTCCCATTATAAATAGTTAAAATTGTAAAAATGCCACAAGAAAATATCTTTAATAGAGGTTGTATTTATAAGATTAGAATGGCCCGCATGCAGCTCAGATCTCAATCCTATCGAGCACTTATGGGATCAATTGAAAACAGCTATGTGCCGTCATCCTAGGCCTCCAGAAAATTTGATACAGCTATGACCCTGGTACAGGAATATTGGGGTATTCCTCAGGCAAGGATAACACATTATGTTATTTATTTGATGACAGATTGCGAACAGTCGTTGCTGCGAGAGGTGGACATACCCGCTATCGAATTGCTTTTTTTTGTTGTTAATTTTGTTTTGTGTTGTTAATTTTAGCTTGTTTAGTGTTTTAGTTTAGTTTAGTCTTTTTATTTACAGCTTTGACAAGACAACAGATATACAACGGATAATCCACAAAAAAAATCTTAGAAATGCTTCCGAGATAATACGAAAGGAGTATGAAACAAAATGAGCCCTTAAATTTTTCCACAGAGTGTTTTAAAGTTAGTAGAAAATACAACGCTTCCAATCAGCCCCGTATAATCTGATCTAAGCATTTTTTTGTTTTCGGACTAATAATAAACGATATTAATACACGTACCTACAAACTGACGCAAGAATCTTGAAAATCGGAGTACAAAGAAAGTTATAGATTGTCAAACTTAATCAAAAATTTTGGGTGGCGGAATTTTGTGCCGATAAGTGTATATCAGTTTAAACAGTAATATAATAGTTATTTATGTACCCAAGTCAGTAATGTGACTCTTTATAGAACGAGTCCGATATTACGAGAAGAGCGAGTGTAGCGAGCGAGGCGAGTAACAGACGAGTTCGATAAAGAGTCTTTACTGACGTGGTGCATACAAAATTTTATCGCCAACGTAATTTGATTAGAAATCAACTTGGAATTTGAATGCCGATGATTCGCACCTTACAGTTGACTACGTAAGAGTTTGGGCTCTGGAATTATTTAAAAATAATATAAAATTTATAAAAAAAAATAATAAAAATATGTCGTTTATTTAATTTCTTTAAAATCCCATTATAGCACTATACAATTTTTTAATTTGATTGTCTTCAATATTTCATAAAATAAATCATCTTTAATTTTAATAATTCCTGAATGAAAAACTGAAAAATGAAGTACTGAAAGCTTGGCAGCTTGGACAATGCCAAAATATATTTTATCGCCAACCGTCACTAAAGTCATTCATTATTGTACTCATTTGACGCCATTTGCGGCAGTAAAGTAACACTTTATTGTACTGAAAGAAGAATTTTACTTTACCTGCCGCGATTAATCAAATTAACCGAGATTGAATGTAAGTGGCCGATGGCAGTAATCGATTATTATTTGAGTGAACTTAAAATTTATTTATTGTAATTATTAAAAATATTGTACCGGGTGTCCCAATAAGAATGGCTCTCGGCCATATCTCAGGAACCGTTTATAGTAGAGCTTTGAAATAAAAAATTTTATAACAAAAGTTGCCTCAGGAAAAGCCTGGAAATTATTTTCATAATTGTGGGTCCACCGCTAGAGGACGTAATTGAATATCAAAAATAAAAAAATCTAAATTTTACAAAATTTTCCTAATAAAGGGGCACTGGAAATCCGATTATTGTATTCTTCATCAAATTCTGCGCATATTTGATTTAACAAGTTTAACTCTACCTTTGCAAATAAGAGGTGGGGTGAGTGGGAACCTTGTTATGAAAAAATGGCTGTAAGTCCGGTTCTGCTAAATCAAATTTTGAAAACTGGGTCTTGTTGAAGACAGATCTTTTTCATCAATGTAAGTGTGATAATTTTGAACCATCCTAATAAGTAATAAGCCAGCTGGGAGGCGTTATTTAATTTTTTTCAGAAATCTAGTTTTCTTTGGAAAATATTAAATACAAGTATGCATTTTTAATCATACTTTATAAAATTAGATTAAATTAGCAATAGAATAGCGAAAACCGCATGTCGATACCTTTTTTCTATCTCAAGATATCTCGAGAAACGTGTAAATTTTATACATAACTGTTACTATCACCGGTAAACTAAGTTAATGAAAAGTAGTGTGCTGTGGAAAAAAACAAAATAACATTTTCCAGATGTCAACGTATAAAAATATAATTAATTAAAACAACAATATAAAGAGAAGCAATACTATTAAAATTAAATATAACACAGAACAAAAAGAACTACTTAGTGACGACCTAAATATTCAAATTGTTGCCCATCATACACTACTCTAGAATACATTATCCAGAGAATACTAAACGCCATTCAAAGCATATCGAGAGCAGAAATTGAGACTGCTGTTCAATCTACTCTTGAAAGAGTAAATGTTTGCAACGAAAATGATGGGCAAAAATTTGAACGTTTATGTCATCACTAAATAGTTGTTTTTATTTCTTTGTAATAGGGCTTTTCAACGCTTCTCATTTGTTTCGAGCCTCTGTCATATGCCGTATAATCCGTGTATAATATTAATATACGAGATATGAACGAGGCTCGAAACAAATGAGAAGCGTTGAAAAGACCTAATATACGTTGAGAGCTGGAAAATGTTTCTTTGTTGTTTCCATAGCACACTACTTTTAATGAATTATTTCGTTTACCGGTGACAGTAACAGTTATGTTTTTAAATTTACACGTTTTGTAAGATATCTCGAGATAGAAAAAAGTTATTAACATGCGGTTTTCGCTATTCTGTTGCTAATTTTGTCTAATTTTGTAATAAGGTATTAAAAATGCATGTTTGTATTTAATATTTTCCAAGGAACACTAGATTTCTGAAAAAAATTAAATAACGCCTTCTAGCTGGCATATTACTCAGTAAGTTGGTTCGAAATCATAACTTTTACATTGATGAAAAAGATCTATCTTCAACAAGACCAAGTTTGCAAAATTTGATTAAGCAGAACCGGACTCACAGCCAGTTTTTCATAACAAGGTTCCCACTCACCCCCACCTCCTATTTCCAAAGGTAGACCTAAACTTGTTAAATCAAGTATGCGTAGAATTTTATGAAGAATACGACGATCGGATTTCCAGTGCCCCTTCATTAGGAAAATTTTGTAAAATTTGGATTTTTTAATTTTTGATATTCAATTACGCCCTCTAGCGGTGGTCCCACAATTATGAAAATAATTTCCAGGCTTTTCCTGAGGCAACTTTTGTTATAAATTTTTTTATTTCAAAGCTCTACTATAAACTGTTCCTGAGATATGGCCGAGAACCATTCTTATTGGGACACCCGGTACAAAATTTACGTTATTTTTAATTAAATTTACGCCAAAGAGTGAAATTCTGTACTATTTTGCAATTACTTATATTCATACAAAATAAATCAAAACTTTACACATTTTTAGTAATTATAGGTATTCAATATTGATAAACAACTATCGAGAACGAACATCGAAACTGGCCCGTCATGCAAACGCATTCTGTCATTACTGTCATTCGAAATGTTTATTTCGTCTAAAATTTAAAAAACTCTTAAATCTTATTTTAGGTATTAATTCAGATAAAGTGTAAAATGGTGTTTTTGTTAATTCGATTATATTAGGACGGTGATAGATCTTGTTAATAAATAATATTTTATAAAAATATAGGTATATTAGGATTTGTTTAGAGTTTCTACGATTCATCGAGAAAGGGAAAAGCCACTGCGAGAGGCTAACAACTGCGGGGTGTTCATAAACACTGGCGTAACTATTTGTTATTTTTAATTTTGGGAATTATTTTAAGTAATTAAATTAGTTTAATGTTTAAAAAAATACAATTAAGTAAACTGTTTAAAATATATTTATTTCGTTGAAATCATAATAATAGAAGTATACATTCTTACGTGAGTACAACACACACTCTCTTTTCATTAAAAGAATGTTAATGTTTTTTATGATTGGCGATAAAATTTTGTATGCACCACGTCAGTAAAAACTCTTTATCGAACTCGTCTGTTACTCGCCTCGCTCGCTTCGCTCCCTCTGCTCGTAATATCAGACTCGTTTGATAAAGAGTCACTTTACTGACTTGGTACATAAATAACTATTATCTACAATTTTACTTTCTAAAATAATTTGATATTGGTTTTAACACTTACCTGCAATTTACAATTTAAGAACTTTTTAAATTTTAGACGTCATAATAATTTCATGACATTGATGACAGACAACTTTTGCAAGATGTTCGCTTTCGATTTTTAATCGATAGTTATCAATATTGAATAATTACTAAATCGGTAAAGTTTTGATTTATTTTATATGAATATAATTACAAAGTACTACTAAATTCCACTTTTTGACATAAATTTAATTGATAATATCGCAAATTGTGTACAATATTTTTAATAATTACAGCAAATAAATTTTAAGTTCACTCAAATACTCGCCATTCGATTACTGCCATCGAACACTTACTTACTTGGTTAATTTGATTAATCGCGGCAGGTAAAGTAAAATTCTTTTTTCAGTAAAATAAAGTGTTACTTTACTGCCGAAAATGAGGGCAAATGAGTACAATAATGAATGAATTAATGACGGTTGGCGATAAAATATAATTTTCTTATCTTGCATTGCTTGAGATTCAGAATAAAACTATAGGGTCAATGCCAAATTTCAAAAAAAAAAGTTTTCCGTCTGATATTCTACCGATTCCTGATGAAAAAGTATTAATAACAAAAATATCTACAATATAACTTAACGTAAATCAACGGAAGATTAAAAAAATGTCACACCATTTTATTATCCGGCATAATTAAAGTCCATATTCCTGAAAATATCTTTCTCCACCTAGTTATACTAAATTTACATTCAAGATGCAGTAGAAATAAACAAACCAAGACACGTTAAATGTTACTAGAGGCACTCCCGAATCATAATTTACAATGTATAAATTTTGGAAATCATGATTTGGGATTTACAATGTATACAGGTACATTGTAAATTATGATTCGGGAGTGCCTCTAGTATAGGGTGACCAAACGTCCCGTAAAAACGGGATTGTCCCGTTTTTTAACGATTTGTCCCGGGGTCCCGAAAACATCTCTCGGGACGCCTAAATGTCCCGTATTTGCGTTGGGTTGATTTTATGTATCTGAACATATTTTCTCTCTTTAATTTTTCTTCAATTTCAGCATTAAATTTTGTTTTCATTCTTATTTCTCCCTCTCTTGTTACATTGTGGCCCAGTATTATTCTTATTATTTTTCTTTTAGAAGACTATCTTCCTCTTTCTTGATAATCGTCATTGTTTCCATCCTATATGTAACAACATGTCTTATTAAGGTCTTATATAGGTTCACATAATACTTAGAGTCTTGCTTTTCAGCAGATTTATATTCATTCCATATGTTCTTTTGCCTTTCAGAATTATTTTCTCTGTTCTCTCTTTCCCTAATGTTACTCCCACGTAGTTGAAGGTGGATACAGTTTCAAATTTATGGTTCTGTGTTATTAGATATTTCTGAGTTGTTGTGTCATCCTTCCCTATCGTCATCTATTTTGTTTTGTGCTGGTTTATCTCTAGTCCTATTCTCTTCGCTTCCTTATCTAATTTTCCAACTGCTTCTATAAGTATCATCGTCGTCTTCACTATGATGACTAGATCATCTGCATATGCTACTAGTTGCAGTTGATCTGCAATAATGTTTTTGTTTGCCAAGTTTATTAATCTTATGGATTAAATTCAATATCAGATTAAATAGTGTTGGGTAGATAGAGTCACCTTGTTTCATGCCTTTATTTACATTGATCTCCTTAGAAGTTGTTCCGTTGAAACTGATCCTTGCTCTGGTGTTCTTTAGGCTCACTGTTAGCATATGTCTTAATTTTTCTGGGTTTACATGATTCCAATATTTTTTAACTCCTCCATCGTTTTCGTCCGATTGATTGTATCAAAAGCGATTTTAAAATATATGAATATTAAGTGCATTGCTGTATGTATGCAGCATTTTTTCGTAATATTGTTCCCGTATTCTGCTGATCTGTTTGTCTTCAAATACGGTTTCTCCTTTTTGGTTTTTTAGTCCTCTTGTTTTAATGCTGGGCGTTTTTTTTTTTGTTGCTCTGACTTTTTTGTAAAATTGGTTTATTTTATGGTTTTCTTTGTCTTTTTCAATATCCTTCAGCGAAACCAGTCATTTTTCTTCTTTTTATTTGTTCAGTTGGCTTTGTTTCTCGCTATTTTGTATTCTTCCTTGTTTTGTTCTAACGTTGTTGATTCATGTCATTATGACGCAGTTTTTTAGTGGTCTGTCTGTTTCGCAGTCTTGATCGTTCGTAAATATCGCCCAAAACTCTCCTTGGCAGTGGTGCACACAGGGGAGGTTTGGAGGTTATATGGGAGGTTACCCTTTTCCCCCAGGGTATATGAAAAAAATATAAAGAAGGAAAATGTAACTTGTCTTACAACAAACAATACAACAAAATTTCGGTGCCCAAGCTAACCCCCCCCCCCACTAGAAAAAATAGGTAAGCTACTGCTCCTTGGATGTGTCCCGTTTTTTCAAGTTTATGATTTGGTCACCCTACTCTAGTAACATTTAACGTGTCTTGGTTTGTTTATTTCTACTGCATCTTGAATGTAAATTTAGTATAGGTCATTCTAATTGTTTCAAAATTTTTTGACTTTATTTATATACCAGTTGTTGTTTGCATATAGTTTTGTTGCAATCAGCTTTACGATATTAGGATTCTAATGCAGTCAGTGAGGGTATTTCGCTCCGAATTCCATCCAACCGCATCAACCCCTCATTGCCTGGCGTAACAGCCAACATTTTGTTACTATAATATCATACGGGGTGTCATAGGTACACATCTGTATGTTTCCATAATTTATGCGCCCTGTACATAAAAAAGGTTAGATTAAAAACGCATAAATTCAAAATATCACCAAATAAACTCATATAACAGTTGTTTTCATATGTTTTAATTTATGTAACATGCTGTGATCATTAATGTGTATACTTAAAAAAGGTATAACTAGCATAAAAAGTTATCTCTTAACTTTTTTTCTTCCTTTGACTTCTTGCGCTGTTTCATTAATTAAAGGAGAAGTACGCGCGTTTTTCGAAGACAACTTCTAAATCAAATCCCATTTCTCTATCTAGTTAATTCTGCAGAAAACAGTTTCTCATTGAAAACGACTGACTCTTCAGATAATTAGACAGGACGGAACAATGCGACAGAAAATTCAGTTAATTAGAGTTATTTCTCGAGTTAAAGAATTAAACGAATGCCTTTCGCGACGGTCTATTAGATCTATAAGAGAGATTTACGATTCCGCTTCCGGTATTTGCAGATCTTCTGTTAACGGCGACATTATGAAATACTTCGGCAAAAACTTTTGGCACTTTGTGGTACAAATTGAAAAATTTTGAGATCTGGTATTAACCCACCCGTTAAAGGCATCTCTAAAAAATCAATTTACTCTACGAATAATCTAAACGAAAAGATGGACCATCAAAACTTTTTTAATTAATTTAAAAAATACAATTATTTAAACTTTTTAATTACAAATACATCCTTATTTGTACTTGTATTCCTAGATGCGAAGAATTGAATGAAAATAACGGAGTTTTTTTGAACTAATAACTCTAATAGATAAGTGTGAACTTAATATATTGTAATTAATTTAAATATCGTAATAAAAACATTACAGAAATTGCTCTTTTTTTGTTCTATTTACTCTCTTAATATTTATTTTTCCCACACCCCTTCCGTTAACCATTTTTAAACAGTCATGGATTAACCGAAAAATTTGTTCTCCGAAAAATCTACTGTAAAATAATCAATATATAAATAAATAAATGATTTATTGTGCACTACTGTAAAATAATCAACCCATTGATTCAAATAAATCAACAATTTCGCAGACCCGTAGCCCAATAAATGACCGTTTTGGAGTGTAATTTTCAGGGGCAACTCCGAATTGCATGAAAATTTGGATTTAGGTTCTACTTACCCTCCACTTCAACGTTGAATTTGTGTCGTTGGTTGCTTTTACTTGGAGGGTGACAGTCACCCATTCTCGGGGGGTGAAAAACGCGTGTTTAAATTAAGCCCGGAAATCGATAAATTGACAGATTATAAGCAACTTTCGTTCTATAAAGTTTTTTTAAGTAAGTCAATACTTTTCGAGTTATTCGCGATTGAAAATGTTGATTTTTCGACAAAAAAAAACTACGTTTTTGCACGATTGATCATTTTTGACTGTTTACCGTGACAGATTTTACGTCAGTAGGTGACATTTACTAGCAACTCGACGGTAAGTAATCCAACTCGACGGTAAGTACTCCAACTTTACGGTAAGTAATTCACTTACCGTCGAGTTAAAAAAATCTCTTAATTTTAATTTATTTTTTGAAAGAATAAAGAAAACTAACGAATTATTTATTAATATTGAAACTTATGGTAAAATTTGTTAATTTTTCTCTTCAAATATGCGATCAAAGTTGAAAACTTGGAAATATCAATGCCATCATAAAGAAAAACGGTGGATTTAATCATTGAATATTCTGCCCAGAGGCTTCCAGGAGCTTTCAACTGCATATGTCTTTGAACGAAATACGCCAATAGAGTCTTTTCTTCGATTCTTAAATTCTTGCCTTCGCACCATTTTTTAAAACTTTGGTAGGTATTTTGATAACGGATTTTGGATTTTTCGGGAATAATTGCGGAACACCCTTCTTCCCAAGCCCGTTCAATTTCTTCAAATTCACTTTCGCTCATATTTTAATTTATAATAATCAAAATTGTACTTAAAATTATTGACAACTAAATAAAAACTCAATTCTCCATTGTTGTTATGCACCCTAGTTACTACCTAACAACCAAAGTATCTATCTTGATAAAATGAATGAAACTAGTCAATATGACGAAAATGTTTAATTTTATAATTTATAATGGTATCAATCGTGCAAAAAACGTTATAAGCATGTCGAACGTTAAGGGTAACCGATCTCAGACAATAATTGGAGTCGTCGCTCCGCTCCTCCTCCAAACAATTGTCTTCGATCGGTATAAAACCCTTACCGTTCTCCATACTTAATATACTATTTTAAATATCTAAAAAAGATTTATACTTGTTTTTTACAAAAGTTTCTAGCATCAAATATAAACGAGTTACACTGAAAAAAAGCTGGCCTCTTTTTTTGATAAAAAAAATTGTGATAACCTCCCTCTATTTAGCACACTAAATAAAATTAATCGTTGCCACTTTACCATTTATTTTAACGGTATGTGTATTGTTTATATGATCTGTAAGTTTGATTGGTTTAAAGTGCTTATTTTTGAAAAAATTTAGTTTTATATTAAAAAAATTTCTAAAAATTTTTGAAAATTTCCTTTTTTCAAAATAACTTAAAAAGTATTAGTGATAAGAAAAATCTTAAATAGTAAAAAAATATAGGTTTTGCCATTATAAATATGCTAGTTTCATTTTGTTTTTCCGCAAGACAAAAATTGGTTAAGATATGGCTGTTCAAAATTTGCATACACTCGTGATTAGTGACCCCTTCAAGCTTTTTCAACTATAACCCTTTCAAAAATAAGCACTTTAAACCGGTAAGACTGACAGATCATATAAAAAAATAGATAAGTAAGTAAATTGTTTGTAAAGCGGTAGCTATTAATTTCATTTTGGGCGCTAAACACGGGGAGATTTATTTTGAGCGTAACTCGCTAATTTTTAATGCTAGAAACGTTTATAAACAATTAAAATAAAGATTTTTGTGAACACTTTAAAAAAGTTTGAATGGGTTTTTCCCGAAAGGTGCTTAATTTTTCGGTGATTTCACCTTGAAATATTCGATTTGGAATTAGACGAATAAGAACGTATTTTTCATGAGCTACAACTTTGTTTTTACTCGATTGACTTACTAGACTTTACTGATACACCATTTTTTTTCGGTTTTTTCTAAGCTACACTTTTGCTAAGGATATTTTTTTCGATCAGATATTTACTTTTTGACTTATTTGCAAAAAACCGTCTGAAAACGTAGTTTTTTTGTCGAAAAATAAATATTTTCAATCGCAAATAACTCGAAATTTATTGAGGAACGTAAAAAAACTTTATAGAACAAAAGTTGCTTAAAATCAGTCAATATATCTATTTCCGGTCTCATGTTGAACGTATGTTTTTTCAATTTCAACTTTGAAGTGAAGAGTAAGCAGAACCTATATCCAAATTTTCATGCAATTCGGAGTTGCCCCTGAAAATTACACGGTATCGCCGTATTTCCCGTTCATTTACTGGGCTATACATAAATGTGGCAATATTTACAATATATACCTAACCAAAAAATTTTTACATAACAATCGAAAATAATTTTGAAATAAGAAGGGACCTTCGACAATTACCTATTATTATTAAAAAAGTATATCTGAATGGTTAAATTATATCACACTCCATCTTTGTGGTGTTAATAGGTAGTTTATTTGCAATATTAGTAGCAAATATTTATTTTTCTACAACCACTATTCAAAGTGCACTTTTCTGCACGGTTTTATGTTAGCAAACTTGATATTTTCTCACAGTATAAGATATTTGACATTAGTGTGCAGAAAAGTGACGTTTTTGTGCCGCAAAGTGACGTTTCTGTGCCGCAAAGTTCTTTTCTGCACAGTTGACTACCTCATTCTGAGTAATGTTATATTCTGTTTACATCCGTGGACTACCGCATTCTGAGTAAAGTTATATTCTGTTTACATCCGTGGTTAAACTTTAGACAAATATATAACCTATAAGACAATTATTATATTTAACTATAGCATAGAAACTAAATTATGGATGTTACAACTGTTTTATTTTACAATTTTATTCTTATTAAACATTTTATAATTATCAAATAACCAATAAGGATTTAGCAACCTGTGCAAGAGACGTCGAATGAAGTAGGTTTTGTGTAAATCCGTGACTGCATAAATATAATGTCAATAATGTGTAATAATTGTTTAAATTTAAACAAATTAAGGCAGTGCATTAATTTTTTAACTGATTTCTGTGCAATTTATTTAGGTATAAGGAATTTAAATTGATTAGTAGTTATTAATTAAATACAGTTTAAAATTTATCACATAGGTACCTATTATAATTAATCGTCGTTTTGGAAATTGTGATTTCTATTTTTAGGAAAAACTGTGCTTGTAGAAAAAGTATAGTGTGAAACACGTGCAGAAAGATAATTTCTCACTCGTTTGAATTGCGGCACTCGCTTGCGCTCGTACCGCAACTTTTCAAACTCGTGAGAAATTAGTATCTTTCTGCACTTGTTGCACAATGTACTATTTCCTAACAAGTGCAGAAAGTCGTACTTTTCCGCACGCGACTGCAGTTTGCCGAACGACGCGAAGCGGGAGTTCGGCAAGCAGTCGAGTGCGGAAAAGAGACTTTCTGCAAGAGTTAGGAACAATATTTTTTCTACCGGTCTTTAAAAAATGACCAAATCTTAATCAATTAATTTAATTAATATGAAAATATATACACAAATTAGTTCTTTGACAAGGTTGTCAAAACCAAACTTTAAATATAATTAGTTAGCATGACGACGATTTTGGTTTCCATGACGATGATTCAAAACGACTGTTATTGTCTACCGATTTGACTTTCGAATAATATTTCAAAATAATTTTATTTCATCGAATTGTCGAGTTAATTTCATTAAAACAGGAACACAATAAGATACATTTGAAATAAAATAGTAAATAATATCTAAATATTAGTTTATTGCATGTATTATAATTACTTTAAGGCCATATTAACATATCTAAATTAACACGCGTGCGGAAAAGTAAAAACCGCGTGCGGAAAAGTAACACGCGTGCGGAAAAGTAACACGCGTGCGGAAAAGTGATACTTTCTAAACTAAAATGCATGCGCGAAAGTAGACATTTTTGCACGCTCGTAGAAAAAATACTTAATAATCATTTTCTTTGTTTCAGGTAAGAATCCCTAAGCAACCTTTTTTCATCTGAAAGATACCGGAAAGATAAACGTACGTATCTCATCTATATATTTACGCTTTCCTTTAACCTTTTAGGCCGTCTAATGAATTATTTAATTGGTTATTTTTAGTCATAAACGCTTGATAAGGGTAGACAGTTCATTACGTATAATCCACAATTCCGTACCACATCACTACGAAGGTAACGTCCTGTGAAATAGATATCTGTTACATTTTTAAAGAATTCGGTTTGGTGTCGTTTTCTGGTAGAAAACGGTCCTAAAATCATTTTTTAAGAAAACACGATATCTGTGTTACTTAACCTGGCAAGGTAGAGCAATATAAAATTATTTTATAACTTCAATGATATATTCACATAAATGACAAACAAAATATAATTTATTGATGGATTCGACCGTTACTTGATGGAAGTTCATTTTATCTAACAATAAAACACTGACAACTTTTGTTTTCTATACTTCCACAAAATTTATTACAACTATCTGACTACAGCTGTTTCGGCAGAGTTTCTCACTTTCTCACTTGAGAAAGGCACTCTGCCGAAACAGCTGTAGTCAGATAGTTGTAATAAATTTTGTGGAAGTATAGAAAACAAAATTTTTCAGTGTTTTATTGTTAGATAAAATATAATTTACTTCTATACGGTAATTAAAATAAAAAGAAGAATCCTCTTAAATGAGACCAACAGGCTGCAGTCCGATGTTGTTGCTGGTAAACGGAAAATAATTTTTTCTACGCTGCGATCTTAAAAAATAGCGGCGTTCGGATGGGTAAGGCAGAAGACTATCTTTAGTCCACACATGCGAGGAGCGGAAGCGATTGATGCATAATCGTGAACAGGTGTTTAAAAGGACCTCTATTAGAGATCTGGAAGTAGAAATTGATGATGGTTTCATCGTTACAACTAATGTTTCTGTGTTTGCTTAAAGTACATTTTTAAATAGGTATTTTTGACGACGTTTCGGAAAGGTCACACATGCCAATATCAATAAAGATTGATTATGCTTTTTCTTGATGCTCTAGGAGTCGTTATATTTAGAACAATCAATCAGTCAATATTCCGTGAGGGATTTGGTATGGGATCTTTATGAATCATGTATTTAGAGCATGTCGTGTTTTTGTTGTTATTTAGAATTTTTATTCTCCTCTTTAAGGCTATTAAGAGTTTGTGGATGTTGTTATTTTGTTATGATACATACAAAGCATAATATCCTGAAGTATTGTGAGTCGGCTGGAGTGCAGCATAGATGGAAGTCTGCTTGAGAAGAGAGGAGCTGATTGTTAAGCAGTTTTGAATGGGTATTTTTCCAGCTTGAGAAGTTTGGCCCTATGCGGATTTAGGAAGGGAAATTTATTGAGATATGAAATAACAATGGGATGGCTTCGAGGCGATCAACGTACTCGTCCGGAAATTCTTCGATGCAAGTTTATAGCAGGATTGAATGAAGTTTTGTGATTTTTTGTTTGTGGACTCGTAGGTTTCCGAATACTAGACAAGAAGTCTAATTCGGAATTCGGATTTCGTGATGCTCTGGGAACATGGGAAGCCCTTTTTGCTGTACAAGTGCTATTTCAGAGATGCAGGGATGTAAATTGCTATATATACGTATGCTTTATAGATTATCAGAAAGCATTTGACCGAGTAAAACATGACAAATTAATAACTCTAATGCAAGAAATTGGAATTGACAACAAAGATCTGAGAATTATCAGTAACATTTATTACAATCAAACGGCAAAAATCAAAATAGAAGACCAGTTGACTGATAAAATTGCAATAGAATAAGGAGTACGACAAGGCTGTATTTTATCTCCACTACTATTCAATACTTACTCTAAATGGGTATTTAAGGAAGCTTTAGACGGTTGTGCGAAGGGAGTATTAATAAATGGTGAATGGTTGAGTAACATTTGATATGCAGAGGACACCATAGTTTTTGCCGATAATCTGAATTAATAACAGGTATTAACAAATCGTATAACAGAAGTGTCAGCAACAGATACGGACTAGCTCTAAACATAAAGAAGACCAAATTTATGACAATTAGTAAAAAAACAATACTAAACGCTCAACTTACAATCAACCAATAGAATATCGAAAAAGTTGAGTAATATACATATCTGGGCACGAATTTAAATAGCTTGACAGAAATTAAACAGCGAATAAGAGGAAACAGTAGCGATCAACAGGTAGCGAAAACGCGTTCCAAGATTGCGGCTGTAATTTTGAATATTTTTTCGAGATGTTTGACACACGTATTCGTAATACCGGGTGTCCACTTATATTTTCCCCCATTTTAACTGCCTATAACTTCTAAACGGCTCAAGATAGAAATATGCGGTTTTCGCTGAAATGTTTTATTTTAGTAAAAGTTTTGTCTGAATGGACTGAATTTTTTATATCGCTTTTAAATACGAAAAGAAAAATGGCGGATTTAAAAAAAACGTTGTTGACTTTTTTTTAATGGAACACCCAGTATATTTTTATGTAAATTGAAATAAAGGTCATTCACCTTTCCAGCGATATAAAGTTTTTCAAAATCGGTTGTCAAATCACTGAGTAATTAATTTTTAAAATGAGAGGTGCAACGTGGATATCACATACCTAAATAACATAACTATGCAAATTGATATTATGTTATGTGATTTCCACATTGCATCTCTCATTTTAAAAATTAATTGCTCAGTCATTTGACCACCGATTTTAAAAAAATTTATATCGTTGGATAGGGAAATGACCGTTTTTTTCAAGTTTTTAGGTAAATGATCATTTTTTATGTCGCTTTTAAATAAAAAATGGAAGATTTTTGGAAATAAAACGTTGTTTACTTTTTTTATTGAAACAACCAATATATTTTTTTGTAGCTTGAAAAAACGGTCATTTACCTATCCAGCGATATTAAATTTTTTAAAATCGGTTGTGAAATGACTGAGCAAATAATTTTTAAAATGAAAGATGCGATTATGTGGAAATCACATAACATAATATCATTTTGCTTAGTTATGTTATTTAGGTATGTGATATCCAAGTTGCACCGCTCATTTTAAAAATTAATTCCTCAGTGATTTGACAACCGATTTTGAAAAACTTTATATCGCTGGATATGTGAATGACCTTTTTTTCGATTTACAAAAAAATATACTGGGTGTTCCATTAAAAAAAAGTCAACAACGTTTTTTTCAAAAATCCGCCATTTTTCTTTTCGTATTTGAAAGCGATATAAAAAATTCAATCCATTCAGACAAAACTTTTACTAAAATAAAACATTTCATCGAAAACCGTATATTTCTATCTGAAGCCATTTAGAAGTTATAGGCAGTTAACATGGGGGAAAATATAAGTGGACACCCGGTATAATAAAGAATGGCGGTACAGATCTCATTTTGAAAAATATATTAATATGTGGAAATTACTCTGTAATTAAATAAAATATTAAAAAAACGAGACTGTACCGCCATTAAGAAGAACAAAAAAATACACTTTCTTCCAATAAGCTCTTTTATCCGATGCCTAGATTTTGTGTCATTTTGGAACTACTAAAATTTTTTATTTCATTAGTACTTAGTTCCAAAATGACATAAAAGTTTATTTAAAGAAAGTGTATTTTTTTGTTCTTCTTAATGGCGGTACAGGCTCGTTTTTTTAATATTGTATTTAATTACAGAGTAATTTCCACATATTGATATATTTTTCAAATTGGGCTCTGTACCGCCATTCTTTATTATATTACGAATACGTGTGCCAAATATCTCGAAAATATATTCAAAATTACAGCCGCAATCTTGGAACGCGTTTTGGCTACCTGTTGATCGCTACTGTATCACCTTAATAAAAGCGAAAGCAGCATACGTTAGAATGAGACCCATTTTCAACAGTCGAGACATATCATTAAAAACAAAATACCGTCTTGAAACGCTACATATTCACAGTTCTGCTCAACGGAATGGAAGCGTGGGCACTAACTGTTGCATCTATGAATCGGCTCGAAGCTTTCGAAATGTGGTGTTATAGGCGCATCTTGCGTATATCCTGGGTTGACCGAATTACTAATATGGAAGTCCTGCGTAGAATGGGGAAAGATTGTGAAATTCTCATAACCATCAAAACAAAAAAATTAGAATATCTAGGACATGTAATGAGAAATCGATAACGTTACGGCCTTCTCCAACTGATTCTCCAAGGGAAGGTAAATGGTAAAAGAGGACCGGGGTGAAGACGCATTTCCTGGCTTCAAAATTTACGAAAATGGTATAACACGACTACCACTGAACTGTTCCGCGCTTCAGTAAACAAAGTCAAGGTAGTTATGATGATCGCCAACATCCGGAACCGATAGGCACTTTAAGAAGAAGAAGAGACAAGAAGTTTTTAGGGTATCTTGGACTCTGGAATGTTGTCCATTGACAGTTTTGAGAATAGAAGTCCCAGTTTGGGAGTTTGACCTCTCGATAACCGTGATGATCATATCACAACAATATCACCACAATATTATTTAAATTATTATGGATTTCGCCTCAGGGAAGAACCACTCTTTTAAGTTTACCCTAGGTATTTTTGTTACGTTTTTGTTTGAATTTTGTCAATATTTTATGAAAGTGAATCTAGGAGTCTTGCTTTGTTTCTCACCCTGTCGGAAGTTAACTTTAGATCAGCATCAAAGTTGAATAATCTGGTAAACAGGACTACCAGGTAGGTTTCTCTATAAAGATGAGCTGTTCTCCTACCAATTCCATTAACGTTTCTAAATGCTTTGAAATAGCCGTATGTAAATGATATTTTTAAAATAACATGTAGTGACCACTACAAACAATTTTCACGGTAAAGCTGTATCAACATAATAATATGCACTGATTTTTCTAGTAAAGTTTTTGAAGCTTTTTCTAAAAACTTTAGTATATGAGATATTTTTTACATTTAAAATTCTATGAAGGATTATCAAGGGTGTAGGCGCAAAAGCTCACTTCAATGTGTTTTAAATGCATTCATGATTTCCGAATCCTAAGAAAACTAATAAATATTTAAAAAAAATAAACCAAGAAAGAAAGATTGCATTATTACCGAGGGCCAAAATTCCTTGAAAATTTCTATAATGTTTATTTTAATAACTTACAGGTATGAAAAAAAAAGAGAACATTTAGTGTGATTTTTAGTTTTAAATATCTCATTCAAAAGAAACTTTTTGGTTATTCTAAGGGACTTTCGGCCTTCGGTAAAAATGTAATCTTTCATTCTGCGTTTAAATTTTACCTTTTAATACTTTTCTCAGGATTCGAAAAAAATAATTTAATTAAAACACATTGTCGCGAAATTTTGCGTCTACGCCCTTAAGGATATAGGAGTAGATAAATATTTATTATTGAAACAAAGCAATGCGGGTCTGGATCCCGCGTATTTAAAAAAAAAAGTTGATTAATAGCAAGCTGAAAATTTGTTAATAGCTTAAGGGCGTCTAGTCGGATAAACTTTGATATATGGGAACACTGGAACAGGGGCAGTTTTAATTGTGGAACAGGTTAAAAATTTGTAACGGTCAGACCACGAAAATGGCACATTTATTTTGTCCGACAGAATAGACTTAAACTCTCCGAACAGAGATTAAACTCTCATGCAAAAATCACACTGCTATTTATCACCTGTCAAAATTCCTGTCATTTGACATATTCTACATGTTCCACTCATTAAAACGCCCATTTGGTGATAAATAGTAGTCTGATTTTTGCATGAGAGTTTAATCTCTGTTCGGAGAGTTTAAGTCTGTTCTGTCGGACAAAAGTCATGTGCCGTTTTCGTGGTCTGACCGTTCCAAATTTTTAACCTGTTCCACAATTAAAACTTCCCCTGTTCCAGTGTTCCCATATATCAAAGTTTATCGGACTAGACACCCTTAAGCTATTAACAAATTTTCAGCTTGCTATTAATCAACTTTTTTTTCATACGCGGGATCCAGACCTATTAAAATAAGAATTCGGAAATGCATCTATCACAAATATATTACCACGAAATTCTGTTTGTCATTTTGCTAGACTACTTCAATTCTTGTTGAAACGCTTAGTTGACGGAAAATACGGTTTTACGACAGTTAATGACGTGAAAATTTTCTGACATGCTTCATTACTATGCACCGGATTGCTTTTCGAAGGAACAATGTCTAGATAAACCCTTATGGAAAGATACTTGATTGAACATTCAATTTTTGTCTTGAATGACGTCGGTCATGCGATTCGCTAAAAGCTGAGAGATTGATTATGGTAGTCATGAGGATAAGATACGACAAATTTATTTGAAACCGATTTTTAAGCAGTAAATTTGGAAGTTTCTAAAAGTTTAATAACACAGAAGACAGCTAGATATTATCCTAAACCAGTAGGAAATGAAGTTTACTATAAAATAAAAATATAAACCATTTTTATTCAGTTGCAATGCGAAGTTATAACTGTCTTAATTTTAACTTAGTTCAGAGAGCGCAAGCAGCACTCTTATCGACGATTTCACCACAAGGAAAAGAAGAAGACGTAATTAACTTTCAACCCCTAAACCTTTACGTGGCGAGAATGTATAAAATAGTATAATTATATTGTGATATCTATATTTTTCATCATAATGGTATATTGCATTTCTATTTTCTTTCCTTGTATTGTGGAACAACAAATTAATATACCGTTAATAACTATATTGTATATTCCACAATAACCATTAAAATATCACAATTAAATGATACGAAATCACAAAAGCAAACACACCAAATATAGATTATTATATGAGTACAACACAGTCATGGAAATGTCCAAAAAGCTTCACGGATATTTCAATACACAGGTATTGTTCGACGATACATCATTGTCTCCGCACAATACATACAATAATTTACCTCCTCTCTATTATGAACGGGTAATCACCACGAACACGTACTTTTTGTAACGAAAACCTCCATTGCCGCGACCAGGCCCCGAGCTCGAATAATCTCAACAATTCTCCAACTTTATTCTTCTATTGTTCGTAATAAACGTGGAGTATATCGTTTAGAGCGACCGCTTCACGATTTGCATTTATATCGAAAAAGTTTTTAAGTGACTAGAGCCTAGAGAGGGATTACATTATACATAAGTCACTAGAACTGTACTACAAAAACTGGATGAACCATGTACCAAAGGCTAGACTGTATTAGAGTGATATGGAAAAAATTATAAAGGGGTAGTTTTTTTCAGCTCTCGGTTAGAGGTATAAAAAAAGCGAAGAATTTAATACAAGATTCTTTGTAAAAGGTATATTTAAAAGACCCCAATAAGGGTTACATCACAAAACAAAACGTTTTCGGATTAATAGGTAATCCATCATCAGTGTTTAGTCCTAAAATAGTAAGTATAACTTAATTAATAGTAGATAATATTATAAAAGTTGACTAAGGTTTAGAATTGACAGAGGCCATACTTACAATAGTATGCATGCGTGAGCCACCAAAAAGTTATGGGTAAGAACCCTCTAAAAGTTACAAGATCTTAAATGATCTACATATTTTTATTAAAACAGAAGGATGTTGCAAATATTCCTGGATATAACCCAGGGCAACACAGGACTCTAACCCACGTGGATGTGATATGCAAGGAATGAACCTCACATATTGAAAATTGAGTGTCAACTGAACTGAAAGGTGAAAGACCTTTAGAAGTATGCCAGTGACAGATTGTCAATGCGACGTTGTGAACTATTTTGTTACTTCAGCCAATGAATTTAAAGTTTATGTTGATGTTGAAAATAAAACATTATCAAATATCCATATATTGGTGTTAGAAATACTGGAACATAAGGGTTATATCCAGGAATATTTGCAACATCCTTCTGTTTTATTAAAAATATGTAGTATCATCTAAGATCTTGTAACTTTTAAAGGGTTCTTACCCATAACTTTTTGATGGCTCACGCATGCATGCTATTGTAAGTATGACCTCTGTCAATTCTTTACCTTAGTCAACTTTTATTACATTATCTACTATTAATTAGGTTATACTTACTATTTTAGGGCTAATCACTGATGATGAATTACCTATTAATCCGAAAACTTTTTGTTTTGTGATGTAACCCTTATTAGGGTCTTTTAAACACACCTTTTACAAAAAATCTTGTATTTTTTTTAATTTATGGTATACAGCCAGCTACAGGAATTTTATTTTCCTCGTGGATTTCGAAGAATTTAAATATCTAGAGACAGTGATAGCGAAGGAAGAAACATCGAAACGGGACATCCAACAGAAAATACAGCAGGGCCGAAATCTGGTACAAAACTGATTACTTCGGTCTCCTAAAATTAGTTTAGGAACAAAAATGACATCTACAAGTCGGTTGTAGAACCAATTTTGACGTAGAGATCTAAATGTTGGCAAATGACGCTGAAATGACGATGAAAGATAAGAAAAACTGAAAGTAGTCGAAGTGAACTACTGAGAAGAGCTTGTCGGATATCCAGACTTAATCACATGCTAAATGAAGAAATAAGAAGAAGAACAGGAAGAATATACAATACCGTAGATACAAAAAACCCAAACAGCTTTTATGTTACGGGCATATAATGAAAGATGAACCATGGTCAACACAGGCACAACTATGTTCCATGCAATAGAAGAAGAGGAAGACCAGCATTGTAACGGAGAGAAGAAATCAGAAGAATAATAAAAAAAGAGACAGCAGTGAAGAGGAATGGAGAAGAATAAAAAACCGACAAACACCGGAAAAATGAGTGGCGCATACAATATTCCAGCTACAAAAGATCTGATATGAATATTACGTGGCGCGAAAATGTATTTTCATTTTGATTCAAAATAAAATTCTAGTTTTGTTTTAAAAGATTTTTCCATAATATTTGCTAGGTTTGAAGTAAACGCACCACAAAAGAGTTTCAAAATTCAAACTGTATCAAAGTTACTCTTTTGTGGCTCGTTTTACTTCAAATTTAGCAAATATTATGGAAAAATCTTTTAAAATAAAACTAATATTTTATTTTGCATCAAAATGAAAATACATTTTCGCGCCACGTAATATTCATATCAGATCTTTTGTAGCTGGAATATTGTATGCACCATTCATTTTTACGGCGTTTAGCGGTTTTTTATTCTTGTTTGTAAATATACGAAATTTGCAAACGTATGTCAAACAAATCAACTCACCAATCTCCGTCAAATAAAATATATGAACACATAATAAATCTTAATTAAAAAATTTAATTAATGGTTACTGATATTGCGCAAGACAATAACTAAATATTTACTTGCAGTAGAAGAGCCTCTCTTACAAACAAAGTCTAAACAACCGTAAAGGCACTGTCAAACCCAATGTCGAAATATATTTTTAATCTTGTTAGTTTACAAAGATCATCGTAGTGTGCATTATAGTGTACTAATTTAATATAGCTCCATCTTAATCAGATTTGAAACATCGACATGTTTCATTTGTGCTTACTCATTTATACCAAGACAACCACAACAAGATGAACTAATGTATGACGAGGCTTAATGAAGCGAAAATTTGTCGACATGGTTTGTTGTGCACCGAAGTGCTCTGCCTCTGACATCGATCGACATAAAGGACTTAGTTTAGTTGTCATATTTTAAAGAAAGGGTCATTTATACAGGGTGTCCCGAAAAGATTGGTCATAAATTATACCACAGATTCTGGGGTCAAAAATAAGTTGATTGAACCTCACTTATCTATATACAATAGTGCACACAAAAAAAGTTACAGCCCTTTGAAGTTACACAATGAAAATCGATTTTTTTTCGTATATCGAAAACTTTTAGAGATTTTTTATTGAAAATGGACATGTGGTATTCTTATGGCAGCAACATCTTATAAAAAAATTAAAGTGAAATTTGTGCATCCCATAAAAATTTTGTGGGGGTTTTGTTCCTTTAATTCCCCCCAAACTTTTGTGTACGTTCCAATTAAATTATTATTGTGGCATCATTAGTTAAACACAATGTTTTTAAAACTTTTTTGCCTCTTAGTACTTTTTCGATAAGCCAGTGTTTATCGACATATTTTGAATATTTTTCGAATCCACCACATTTTTGTATATGGTTAAGTACGATTATAGAGACCTGTTAATAATCTGAAAATTTATTTATAATTTGCATTTTTAGGTATATTTTGAAAACGAAGCCACATCTCGATAAAAGGTGACTTGCCAAAAAAAGACTAAGAGGCAAAAAAGTTTTAAAAACACTGTGTTTAACTAATGGTACCACAATAATAGTTTAATTGTAACGTACACGAACGTTTGGGGGCTTTAAAAGAACAAAACCCCCATAAAATTTTTATGTAAATATATTAAAAAAGAAGCCGCATCTCGCTAAAAACTGGATTATCGAAAAAATACTAAGAGGAAAAAAGTTTTAAAAACGTTGTGTTTAACTAATGGTATCACAAAAATGAATTAGTTGGAACGTACACAAGAGTTTGTGGGGTTTAAGGAAACAAAACCCCCATAAAATTTTTATGGGGTGGACAAACTTCACTATAATTTTGTTTTAAGATCTTCCTGCCACGAGAATAATACATGTCCATTTTCAATAAAAAATCTCTAATAGTTTTCGATATATTGAAAAAAATCGATTTTCATTTTGTAACTTTAAAGGGCTGTAACTTTTTTATGAGCACATTTGTACTAAGGTAAGTTAGGTTCAATCGAACTATTTTTGACCCCAGAATATGTGGTATAATTTATGACCAATCTTTTCGGGACACCCTGTATATACGAGTTTGGTCGACTTATATTTATAAAAATTACATTATAAGATATAAGATAATATAGATAATCAGTTGCAATTTATGCATTTATTAAGTCTACAACAAACAATTAAAGAACTGTTTTTGCATATTTTAGTTACAGTTTGTTCTAACCTGCCCTGAAGCAGTATCATTATATGAAGCCAGTAAAAAGAGATGTAAAAATCTGGCAACGATGTGATTTTTTCACAGAATATATAAGTATACGATTTCAATATCAAATATATACAGGGTGTAACAAAAATACAGGTCATAAATTAAACCACATATTCTGGGACTACAAATAGTTCGAATGAACCTAATTTACCTTAGTACAAATATGCACACAAAAGAAGTTACAGTCCTTTGAAGTTACAAAATGAAAATCGATTTTTTTGAATATATCGAAAACCATTAGAGATTTTTTATTGAAAATGGACATGTGGCAATCTTATGGAAAGAACATGTTAAAGAAAAATTATAGTGAAATTTGTGCACCCCATAAAAATTTTATGGGGGTTTTGTTCCCTTAAACCTCCCCAAACTTTTGTGTCCGTTCCAAATAAATTATTATTGTGGTGCCATTAGTTAAATTCAATATTTTTAAAACTTTTTTGCCTCTTAGTATTTTTTAGATAAGGCAGTTTTTATCGAGTTGCAGCTTCTTTTTTAATATGTTTACATAAAAATTTTATGAGGGTGTTGTTCCTTTAAACCCCCCAAATGTTTGTGTATGTTCCAATTAAACTATTACTGCGGTACCATTAGTTAAACACAGTGTTTTTAAAACTTTTTTGCCTCTTTGTATTTTTTTTATAAAGCATCTTTTATCGAGATGTGGCTTCTTTTTTAATATGGTTCAAAATATACTTAAAAATGTAAATCATAAATAAATTTTCATATTATTACCAAGTCTCCATAATCGTACTTTACCATATACAAAATATGTGGTGGATTTGACAAATATTCAAATATCTCGATAAAAACTAACTTTTGTAAAAAGTACTAAGAGACAAAAAACTTTTTAAAAACTTGTGTTTAACTAATGGCGCTACAATAATAATTAAATTCGAACGTACACAAAAGTTTGGGGGAGTTTAAAGGAACCAAACCCCCATAAAATTTTTATGGGGTGTCTCTAGCAGAACATGTTGAAATTCTAACCAACATCATACGGTCACCAGATGTGTCTCTATGCTTTGATAGATTTTTCACTTCGTTCAACCTACTAAACACCCTATAGTCCAGAAAGCCACTGCGCATCCGCTAGGAAAAATATTGTGATTCGGATTTTTTGCAAAATCTTACTCAAAAAGGACCACTTTTAACAAATTTGCTAGGTCCAAAAGTGGGTCAAAAATTTTTAAACGTTTTTGTTTTTTTCCTATTTTTTTTACATTAAACAAAGTTTTTTTTTTAGGTTTTTTGGATCATTCCAAACAGAAAAGGTATTTAGTGACTTTTCTCTAAAGTTGATAGTTTTTTACATATAAGCGATTAAAAATTAAAAAAATTTCGAAATCGGCCATTTCTAACCCTCATAAACTATGTGAAAAACTGAAAATTTCAATGTTACCAAGGTAGATCGATATTCTTTAAACATCGATTGATGAAAGCCCGAAGAGTTTTTTGCAATACAATATCGAAAACCCCTTTGTTTTTTAATTTCTAATCAAGCTCGCGCGACACTATTTTCAACCGTTGCATGGATATGTAGATAATATATGAGTAAATATATGTGCTGAAAAATATTTTGATTCAATTTTTTTTCACCATCTTGCTTAAAAAGGTTCCCTATTAACAAATTTGCATGTTGCCAGAGTCAAAAAGGGTCAAACAATTTTTTTGGACTTGAAATGTTTTTCGATTACATCTACATGCAACGGTTGAAAATAGTGTCGCGCCTGTTCGATTAGCAATTAAAAAACAAAGGGGTTTTCGATATTGTATTGCAAAAATCTCTTCGTGATTTCATCAACCGATGCTCATAGAATATCTACGTACTTTGGTAACGTTGAAATTTTCGGTTATTCACATGGTTTTTGAGGGTTAAAAATGGCCGATTTTGCAATTTTTAAATTTTCAATCGCTTATATCTCGAAAACTATCACATTTAAAAAAAGTCACTTGGGATATTTTCTATTTGGAATGATCCAAAAACCCTAAAAAAATGTGCGATGAAAACAAATTAGTTTTAGGAAAAAAACAAAAAAAAAGTTTAAAAAAATTTTTGACTGCCTTTTGATCCTGGCAACATGAAAATTTGTTAAATGGAAACCTATTCAAACAACATGGTGAAAAAAATTGAATCAGAATATTTTTCCGCACATAGGCATATTACATACATGCAACGGTTGAAAATAGTGTCGCGCCCGCTTGACTGACAATTAAAAAACAAAGGGGTTTTCGATAATATATTGCAAAAAACTCTTCGGGATTTCATCAATCGATGTTTAAAGAATATCTACCTATCTTGGCAACATTGAAATTTTCAGTATTTCACATGGTTTTTAAAGGTTAAAAATGGCTAATTTCGAAATTTTTTAATTTTTAATCGCTTATATGTCAAAAACTATCAACTTTACAGAAAAGTCACTAAAGTCCTTTTCTGTTTGGAATGATCCAAAAAACGTAAAAAACTTTGTTCGATGCAAAAAAAATAATTTTAGGAAACAAAAACGAAAAAAAAACGTTTAAAAAATTTTTGACTCACTTTTGGACCTGGAAACATGCAAATTTGTTAAAAGGGGTCCTTTTTGAGTAAGATTGTGCAAAAAATCCCAATCAGAATATTTTTCCTAGCGGATGCGCAGTGGCTTCCTGGACTACTAAACTTTTCATGTTTAGGAACCTACATATATGGCCAATCGGGTAAACGTAGCGAAATTTGATAATAACAAAATATTAAGGGGTGACATGGTGTTGTTAGTTTTATGAGAAGGAATTTTAGCAACTAAAGTGAAAAACACGAAGAAAGTGATGCTGATATCCAATTGTCACAGTAAAACTGTTAAGAGATCTACAGAAAGCTCAAAATGGAGAAAAAGCTGAGTTCACTTGTCCAGAAGCAATTATTTTTTACAATAATTTTATGAGAGGAGTAGATCCCGCCGATCAAAACGTTAGCACATAATGAAATGAACCGAAATTCTACGAAATGGTGGAGAAAAGTTTTATACAGATTAGTATGTACGCTATTGTAAATTCTTGGAATATTTACAAAGATTTGCATAAAATAATTGAATTATGAGGAAGATCAAATCAAATGTAAAAAAGACAAATAAGTGGCCGTTCTGGAATAATATTTAAACAACAGCAGCATATGATCAATGTTGGCCATTTGCCACAACAAATACCTACTAGGAGAAGGTGCTTTAGATGTTCAAAAAATAAATCAGAAACTCGAACTACGACCATTTGTACAGCGTATTGTTTTTTACCAAATCATTCATAAGAAGTAATATTTCTTTTGTGTAATGAACCTTTTTTCATTTTGAATATAAATTTGTTTCTTTACTGATGGGATTTATTTATCTCACCATTCAACACCTTAAACGCATTTTGAATATAAATTTGTTTATTTACTGATGGGATTTATTTATCTCACCATTCAACACCTTAAACTCACCCTTAAACGCCCAAGGGTGGGTAAAAAATGTCCACCTAATGCGTATTCCCTTGTAACATATTTATTGCGTGTTTAAAATTTTTTCAAAAATTATTTATTGTTAAAAAGACAGTCCTTTATAGAATGGTAATTTGGTTCTACCGATATTTTTGAAAATAAAAGTAATATCTTGAGTTAAATATGGGTGGGCACAAAAAGTACACCTTTGGTAAAACTTGTTACTAAAGGTTTCTATATTATTTCTCGTTGGTAGGAACATAATCCATATAATTATCAACGTATAATTACATAACCGACATAATTATCCGCCAATGAGGAGGCTAAAAGGAAGAATGTGGAGAAAATCGACAAATCTCTATTACTCGCTTTTCTGGTATATTAATTTTGATGTACATTGTAATTTTGTTGTAAGGTTTGTAAATTGTTTATATTAATATTTTAGAAGATGCTGTGTTTATTAAGCATAAGATTCTTAAGTTTAATCCATTTCCAACAACTCTCAATAAATATATTAGCTATTTTCGAGGTGGACATTTTTTACCCACCCTTGGGCATACATGGAACCTAAAAAAGGTTGGGCGTTTAAGGGTTAATGGGATATATTAATGCCGCATATCCTTCCTAAGGATACAAGGACACGCAATAATTTAAAAAAGAAATAAAATAATGTATTTGTAATTTTAATGTTACTATTATATCAATAAATGATAAATAAACATTAGTAAATCATATTTTTTAATTACAACTGAACAAAAACAGGAATCATCGTGCTGAACTTAGAAACAAAGAAATTTTAAAATATACTAATTTCCGTTGCCACAGGTTTAATAAACAATTTTTTTTTCAATATTGGGATTTTTCTTACATACAATTCCACATAACACACGGTATTTACTTAATATAAAATTGGAACATGGAAGCCCAAGGGATTTCGTCTTTGACCCCAAATTCAGAAAACAATTTTTTTTTTCGTAAAATATAGGGAATTTTTTTTATTACAAAATATGAGGGTATATAGAATGATATTAAAGTCAAATAAAAAAATAATGAGTTTAAAATTGAAAATATTTCTGAATTTATTAAATAAAAACATGCATTGGGGTCAAGATCTACCCCCCTTGGTCATTCGAAGGTTAATATGCAAATACCCGTTAAGGAATACATAATTTCCTAAGTTCAATGTATAATAATCACAGAGGTATTCCTTTTCTCATGAGCATCTTTCAGTGGGTCACAGTTTTTCGATTTCTTACATACAATTCCACATAACAGACGGTATTTACTTAATATAAAATTGGAACATGGAAGCCCAAGGGAGTTCGTCTTTGACCACAAATTCAAAAAAAAAATTTTTTTTTCGTAAAATATAGGCAATTTTTTTTATTACAAAATATGAGGGTATATAGAATGATATTAAAGTCAAATAAAAAAATAATGAGTTTCAGTGGGTCACAGTTTTTCGATTTCTTTTTAACGCATTAAATTGTATGTGACAGAAAAAAAGGCACGTCGGTGATTACAGACATTTATAACATTTATAACATTTATTCTAGTTGTCGACAGATGGCGGTTTAATCGAAAAAAAATTATTTACGGATTATACAGGGTGTCCAGAAACTCTACCGACAAACGAAGACAGGAGATTCCTCAGATAATTTTAAGACAATTTAAGCCAATTCACCTAGTCCGAAAATGCCTCTTAAGAGAGCTAGGAGCTCTTTGAAGATGGCGCCATGTAATTAGTTTCTCTTAAATATCCCCAGAACGCTTCTATCTAGAAAAACAAAAATTTGTATACATATTTACTTTCCAGAAATGTATCGATTCCATCTATTGCGAATTTCTAGTACCGGTCATAGGCGTCCGTTTTGGGTAGGGCAACGGTTATTTTATCGTATAACTTTTTTGTCTTCAACTTTTAAGCATTTTTGATACTGGATTATTAAATTGTGAGGTATTCTAGTACTAAAAGGTACTCTTACTTTAAGTCGGTAGGACACACCGTTTTCTAGAAAAATCGATTTGAATGTGTTTAGTTTTGGGAATTTGAAAAAAAAAATTGAAAAAAAAAATAAAAAAAACGATGCATTTTACCAACTTAAAGCAAGAGTAACTTTTAGTACTCGAATATCTCATAATTGAATAATCTAGTGTCAAAAATACTTAAAAATTAAAGACAATAAAGTTATGCTATAAAATAACTGTTGACCTACCCAAAACGGACGCCTATGACCGTTTCTAGAAATTCGCCATTAATGAAATCGATTAATCTCTGGAATATAAATAAATGTACCAGTTTTTATCTTTCTAAATAGTTTTTTTTAATCTTTTTTTTTTGAAATTCAAAGAACGAAAAATTTTCAAATCGATTTTTCTAGAAAACAGTTTATCCTGTCGACTTAAAGTAAGAGTACCTTTTAGTACTAGAATACCTCACAATTTAATAATTCAGAGTCAAAAATGCTTAAAAATTAAATACAAAAAAGTTGGGCGATAAAATAACCATTGCCCTACCCAAAACGGACGCCTATGACCAGTACTAGAAATTCGCAATGGATGGAATCGATTCATTTCTGGAAAGTAAATACGCATACCAATTTTCGTTTTTCTAAATAGAAGCGTTATCGAGGTATTTAAGAAAAACTCATTACATGACGCCATCTTCAAAGAGCTCTAGCTCGCTTAGGAAGCATTTTCGGACTAGGTGAATTGGGTTAAATTGTCTTAAAATTATCTGAGGAATCTCCTGTCTTCGTTTGTCGGTAGAGTTTCTGGACACCCTGTATAATATATCTACGAATATAATCTGTACAATTTATAAGACTATACAAATCAAATAAAATACCATTATTTTATAAATGCAATAAACACAATTGATTTGTTTTTATGCCAAATTGCAAATAAAATGTGACAACTGTCATATTTAACTAAAATGTCATGTTATAATAAATGTTATAAATGTGTATTATCACGGACTTATTTTTTTTCTATCATTTGTAACGCACTGAAAAATGCTCATGAAAAGGACCATACGTTTTTTTCTGTCACTTCCGACTGTAATGCGTTAGACCGTTAGAGAGAATTCGATAATTTCTGATGCACTGAAAAAAAGTGTTTGGGACGGTCTATATTTCTTACCTCGCAATGCACGAGAATGGTTTGGACTTTGTACTTCGTCAGTAGAAATATTTTTTAATAAAGTAACTAATTACAAATATAGTATAATTTACATAGTGATCGACTACTTTCAAATGGGCTGGATGCTCGAAATATAAGTTTACAGATATGTTTGGCTCCACTACTAATGAAAAATGTGCGTGGGTGCAACGCATTTTACAAAACAACATGAAATTAGGAAAGGAGTTTCAGCCTTTGAAGAATTGGTTCCTTATAAGATCGCGATGCTTACCCTTAATGCTGCTACATCCAATTAGTTTTTTTTAGGCAAACTAATTAAAGTTTGCTTTGAAATCGCTACAAACATAAGGCAGATCCGTAAGACAAGACATTAAAAGTCGCATATAAAGCCTTTTGTGATTTCGTTGAAAATTCATTAGCGAACGAAGCCTTTTGCAGAAATAACGAGATTTGTGGAAAATCAGCAAAGCCTCTTTTCCAACTAAATGGTTTCATCATTATTAAAACCGAAATACGGCAGACTTCTTTTCTAACGACATCCCCAGAGAAATTAAGACACAATTCCGTTTGCCTCAAGTTCGATACAACTCCGTAAGAAGTCAGAAGTAAGAACTCTCTTACGATGAATATTTCAGGGGATTCTTTCTCGATACTTTTTATACTATCATCATTTTGCCCTTTAATAATTCAGAGTGGATGTACGTGAATTTTCCGTGCTCTCGCGGATTCTTCCTGTTTGTTTTTTTTTTCACTGCAGTTCAAGAATTGTTTCCTTTTAGAATTTATTTAGATTTATAAACAACGCTTAAACTGCTACTCTATTTACCGAACGTTGTTGCTGAATAGCACCAAATTTAAAAATTACATTTATTTATTGTAAATATAATCAAAAACCTTTCTATCATATAATAGTGTAAAGTTTAATTTACTTCTTAAAAAATTTCTTCCTTCTTTGAAATTTCGTGACAACGTCTTTATACAGTGCTAGTCAAAAGTCCGTACCCCCCCTCGTATCTTTTGAACGGTTATACCTATAATAGTGAAATTTGGAAGAAGGAAATAAACGGACGTAGGCTTCTTAACTAGTCGTGACAGGTGACGTAATTATGACAGATGACTTTACAGCGCCACTGTGACAGATAATTTTAAATGGGACCTTATGGCAAGTGATACCTCGTTTGAAAGGTATTAAAAATACCTATTTAGTGATACTAATTTTGTTTGAGTTTAAGCTAATTTTGATGAATAAATGAAATAAATATAAAATTGTAGTTTCGCATTTAATTAATAAAAATTCAAAATTCCGCCTATGATTACTTGTCAAAAAGGTTGACGTTGACCTAAAAACTACTAGAGAATTGAAAAACGTCAACCTTTTTGGCAAAAAAACCATAGGCGGACATTTGCATTTTTATTAATTAAATGCGAAACTACAATATTATATTTATTTAATTTATTCACCAAAATCAAAATTAACTAAAACCCAAAAAAATTAGTATGACTGAATAGGTATTTTGAATACCATTCAAACGAGGTATCACTTGACATAAGGTCCTATTTAAAATTATCGGTCACAGTGGCTCTGTAACGTCATCTGTCACTATTACGTCACCTGTCATTACTAGTTAAGAAGCTTACGTCCGTTTATTTCCTCCCTCCAAATTTCACTATTATAGGTATAACCGTTCAAAAGATACGAGGGGGGGTACGGACTTTTGACTAGCACTGTATATTATGTCAATGTCAGTCTTTTTGTCTCCAATATTTTTCAGATTAGTTCATCCCATGTCTGTCTTGGTTTTCCTCTTTGTTTTCCAACATTATTGCTTCCCACACTCTTGTCATTGGTATGGTATCTTTCATCCAGTACAAAATGAACCCACCAACTCAGCAATCTCTTAATCAGACTTACCAACTCAGCTTAATCCTTATATCCGTGTTCCTTATTTTATCAATTTTGCTAATACCTTTAACGCTTCTTAAAAACTTCATCTCCACAGCCTGTGTTTAGGCAATACGTAAAGTATCCTTAACAATAGTAACCTATACTTATTGTACGGTTATAGAGTATATTCCCATAGGTAAGCTGGTTAAGAGTAGATAACGATTTTTCATATGTAATTTAAAGTATTATCTGCATAAATGGCACAAAGAATATTTGCTACGAGAGGTATATGGTTCAAAATGCATACAGTATCACGACTAATAAGTTATGTTCACATACATGTAGAGTACTTACAGTTTTATTCCTTGATGACGTGTCACATCAGAGCTCTGATTGAATTCCATAATCCATTTGGTTCATTTGTAAGGCATTCACTAATACGCTAAATAAATCATCGTCGATAATACTGAGCAGATTGAATTATCTGAGCGGTATAAAACGATAGCAAAAAAAGCCGGTAAAATGCGGCCTTTTTACGAATAGCGGGAGCGTCGATAGATTAGAGATGATTCTCGTTAGGAAGCTTTTGACGATCTGCCCCGGCGAGGGGTTCAAATGCGAGTCTCAACAATAACCTGGAGTTTCCAGAAAGGTTACATAAATACTACTTGAATTTTAAGTAATCAGTAGTACAGGGGCGTAACTAATTATTTTAGTGAGCCGTGTATAATATATTTATTGTACATATTGCCGGGGGCGACAGGCGAGAGAGATGGCCTATATCACCTCGAAGAGAGGGGATTGGCAAAGATGTGCACAACGATAAGAAATGTTTGAAGAAATTAGAGTTTATATACACAAGGGGTAACAACGATAAAATGGAGGAAAACGATAAGTTTTCCCCCTAGGGATAGATTTTAATCTTCCAGGGGAATCACAGCGATTTTCGTAATACCACGAAGAAAATCACCGTGAGTAGTGTGAATCTTGACAGTACGAACTAGACCATCCTTACCAGGCAATACATCTATTACCCTGGCAGTTGGCCATAAGAGTGGAGGAGTACCATCCTCCTTCAACAGAACCAAATCCCCGATCTTGACAGGGTCAGTAGGGTCGGTCCATTTATTTCTTTGCTGCAGGAGGCAAAGATAGTCTTTTTTCCACAATTTCCAAAATTGCTGTTGAATTTTACTAATACGCTGAAAAAGATTCAACCTATTTTCAGGTATCTCTGAAACACTTGGTTCAGGGGGCGCGGTTAAACTTCTTTGAACTAAGAAGTGAGCTGGAGATAGGAAAGCGAAGTCATTGGCGTCAGACGACATCCTAGTGATGGGTCTCGAATTTAGAATAGCCTCGATTTGGCATAATACTGTGTTAAACACTTCAAAGGTGAAGTGGGAATTTCCTATAATTCGATAGAGGTGATACTTCACACTCTTTATTCCTACCTCATGGAGGCCGAATTGATGGGGGTTGCGGGGAACACCCATCTTGAAAGTTATGGAGTTTTGAGTACAGAATTCCTTAATCTGTTCCGAATTATTTTGATTTAAGAAAAAATCATAGAATTCGCGCATTTCATTTTTTGCCCCATGGAAATTTGTGGCATTGTCGCTCCAAATAATACTGGGCGTGGATCTTCTGGCAATAAACCTTTTCAGAGTAAGAATATAGGCTTCTGCGCTTAATCCTGTGACGAGTTCGATATGAACACATTTAGTGCTCATGCAAATGAAATAGGCTACGTATGCTTTGTAAAGCGGTGCCTTCCTCAAATGTGAGGACTTAATTAAGAAGAACCCCCCATAGTCCACTGAGACGACTTGGAAGGGTCTAGTGGGGAGTACACGATCGGGATGCATATCTGCCATCTGTTGAACAGAATTGGGTGTCATGAATCGGAAACAGTTTACACACTTACGAATTAAGCGTTTAATCTGTCTTAATCCGTCAATTGGCCAGTACTTCATTTTGACATACGAAAGTACTGTTTGCGCGCCTGAATGTAATAACTTATGATGAGCTTGAGTCAAGATTAGTTCTACAACTCGACATTTAGAAGGAAGTAGAATGGGGTGTTTTTGATTATACGATATGGGGGCGTGTCGGAGACGTCCTCCCACACGAATCAGCCCATCATTATGTTGTAGGAAGGGGTTGAGTTTACGAATGGCTTTATTGGTCACGAGTTTAGCATTTTTCAATTCAAGAATCTCTTTTTTAAAGTAGATACTTTGGATATACCTGATGATCGCGTGATCAGCGATCTCCATTTCGGGTGGCGTCAATATATCCGTATCTCGTGGAGAGTTATTTATTTTCTTTTTAATATTACTGATGAATCTAAAAAGATAAGCGACAATTCTTTGAATTTTACGAAAAGAAGAAGATTTAGCGAATAGATTTTCAAAGGTGTCGTTGAGTTCGTGATTTGTTGCTATGTTTGAGACAACTAACTTCCTTAATTCAGGAAGATCATCCTGAAAATGAGGAATTTGATGAAGAGAAAAATCGATGGGATTGTCTCTAATAAAGCTAGGTCCGCATAACCAGTCTTCGGTGGTCTGGGGATTATCAAAGACATTTATCCCTCTGGAAGCGGGGTCAGCGATGTTTTCGTGACTTCTGACGAAATGGAAATCACAAGGAAAAGTTTCCAACAAGGAATTGACCTTTTGAATTCTGTTTTGTACAAAAATGTTCCAAATGTGTTTTTTAGAAAGTATCCAAGACAAGGCAATTGTAGAGTCAGCAAAGAGATGAGATGAAGATATACTCAAATTTTTCTTGAAGATGTGAAAAAGTCTATGAGCCAGAGTGACTCCCAACACTATTCCACAAAGTTCCAATTTGGGGATGGTGAGTTTATTTTTTAGCGGAGAAATTTTGTTTTTAGAAGCGATAAGCCGCGACGATACAGAAAAGTCTGAGTATGTCGCTTTGAGATACACACAAGTGCTGTATATTTTTTCCGATGCGTCGGTGAAAATAATTAATTGAACATCAACAACTTTCTTTTGTAAAAGTAAGCATCGAGGTACCTTGACCTCTTCTATAGTTTTGAATGTCGATAAGAGGTTTTGCCAATTTTTCATAATGATGGGTGAGTCAATGGGTTGATCCCAGTCCAATTTCTGGGACCATATTTCCTGTATCAAGAGCTTAGCGTTCACAAGGACAGGGGATAACCATCCTAGCGGGTCATACAAAGTAGCAATGTAGGAGAGAATAGTACGTTTAGTAACAACATTAGCCAATTTGAAGATAGGAGTTTTAAACGAAAAGTGGTCGCGTTCTGAATCCCAGAATATGCCTAAGACTTTATCAGATCCCGTGAAGTTAAGACTGACTTCAGAGACGGGATTTAAATTGTGTTGAGACAGAAATTCTGAAGAACTGCAGTTCCACTTGTGGAGGAGGAAACCATGGGTTTCTAGCAAAGAAGTTAATTGTTCGAAAAGACAACTTAATTCATGAAGACTGTCAGCACCGCTGATCAGGTCATCCATATAGATAGATTCTTGCAGAACACTAGTAGCAAGTTCGTGGGTATGTTTGTTGTTGTCAGCGATGTGCTTGATAACTCTTTGAGCGATAAATGGGCTACTTGGGAGCCCGAAGGGTAATCTTTGAAATTGATAGCACCGTAAAGGCTGCTGAATATTGTCCCTAAAGAGAAAATTTAACAGAAATGTTTCAGTGGGACAAATGGCGATTTGTAGGAACATAGCCTTGATGTCGCCTACTAGTGCGAATTTAAACTGACGAAACTTAGCGAGAATGTCAAAAAGTTCATGTTGGACGACATAACCTTTGTCTATGACGTCACTGAGGGAGATTCCCGTAGACGATTTATTGTTTGGATCGAAAACTATACGAGTGGAAGTAGTAGAGTTGGATTTGAAAACGGGAAAGTGAGGGAGAAAGTAATTAGGTTTACCTGAGTCATTTAGCATTTTTAACGGCACTTGAATTATTTGTCCGTTATTGAGATATTCCGATATAATGTCCTGATATTTTTCCAATAAATCAGGGTTGAGTTGAAAACGTTTCTCGAGACTGAGAAAACGTCTTTTTGCCGAGAGAAACGAATTTCCCATGTCTATATCTTCGATAGGGAGTTTGAGATTGAGTGTGGACTCATATCGTCCATTGGGGAGAACATTAACATGTTTTACAAAATTAATTTCAGCGGGGTGATCATTAATGAGATCGGTGTTCTGAGGAGCGGCTTCTTCCAGCTCCCAGAATTTTTGTAAATGATCGGATAGTTCCTCGTTGGACACTACCGGCTCATTTACGGCGGAAGGAGTGTTATGAGAACAACAAGTAACGAGAGAGTTTGAATAAAATTCCAAAGCCTTTTTAGTATTTTTCGACTTAAGAGCAAAGTCTGGAACTGACCCTGATATCGTGTACCCGAGTAGAGTGCGTTGAAGAACGGGAAGACCTTTTCCCAAACGAATTATTTCAGGTTGAATGATATCGTTATACAGGTCTGCACCGAGCAGGATACCAATTGGGGATGTTACATGGAACATCGGATCACCTAATGGTATCTCTGAGGGTATGTTTAGTTTGCTCGCCGAAATAGAAATTTGAGGAAGCGGATTTGTTATCTTTGGGAGTACAGAGCACGAGATGTCAAAAGGAACGTCGTTAGCGACAGCGAAAATTGTTGTATCTACAATAGATTGAGACGAGGATGAGGTGGAGTTAATTCCATTGATCCGTAATTTTCCATCTCTAGTGGTGAGTGACAGTTCCTTTACGAGGTCAGCACTAATAAATGAAACCTGTGAGGCCGAGTCTAAAAGTGCCTTTGCGAAGACCCTCTTGCCGCTAGGAGCGACAAGATAGACCTGGAGTGTGCTTAATAACACCAAATGATTATCAAGCGAGGCTGCAGATAGAGCCATTGAATGTGGAGTCGAATTTTGAAGATTAACTTCCGTTTCAGGAGCTCTAACATGTGAGGGCCCCTGTTGTGAATTACCCTGTGTATGGGAGTTATTTGAGATAGCGGTTTTATTATGATTATTTGAGTTGTGTTGGCCAACAGCCGCGGAAGGGTTACTATGACCCGTTTTGTCGAAATGGAGCAACGTGTGATGACGAGATTTACAAACTATGCAAGAGAATTTGGATTTACACTGATCGAGCATGTGAGACCCAAGACAATTAATACAAAATTTATTTTGTTTGACAAAACTAAAACGTTCTTTAGAATTCAACTGCTTGAACTGAGGACAAGAGTAGATCGAGTGAGAGTCGTTGCAATAGGAACATTTCTTAGGACCTAAGCGAGGCGAAAGGTTACTGGTAGAAGTGTCTGAGGCTAGGTGTAAAGAGTGTCTGGAAGTAGTAGTCGATTTTGGTTTTGATTGAGATTGAATATTCTCAAGATGAACAACGCGTGTCTCGATTTCCCCTAGAAAATGGACAAAATCAGGGGTAGCTTGGCTACCACCGGATTGGAACTCAAGAGCCCTAATGGTAGGTGCGTCGAGTTTCTGAGTAGCGATATGTATGAGAAGTAAATGCAAGAGATCTGAAGGGGGCCTATTCAAGTTCAATAGGGCCTTGAAATTATTTGACATGACCGTATGAAAATTTCTTAATTGTGAGTGATTTGCGTTTCCAGAAATAGGAGGCGCATCAAGAATTTGAGAGATGAGAGTTTTGATAAGCGATTTAGAGTTGGCGTACCTTTGTGTCAGGTTATCCCGGGCTATTTTGTAATTGTCACCTGTGAGTGGGATATGCTCGAGAAGCGTCAAAGGCTCGGAAGTTAGAAAACTTTTGAGGTAAATGAGTTTTTCCAGATCACTTAATGTAGTATCAGATCCTATTATTGTATCAAAGGTCTCAATGAATGAATTGTATTCAGTAACTAAGCCACTAAATGGTTTTAACTGAATACGAGGGAGGTTTACTGTTCGTTGCCTAGCCATAGACTGTGAGGTTAGAGAAGAATTAGGGTCAAATTGGAGGGAGGGGGTAGCAGTCACATTAGAACTTTCAATGACCTCTAACCTTTCTTCCAATAGAGAAATTGTATCCAAATATTTATCAAAAACCACAGAGGAATCAGTAGAGGGGGTAGGTTCCTCGGGGATCGTCTCCAGCACATTTTGAGCATCGCGGAAAAGTCCGTAAGAATGTTTGAGTTGTGAAATTATTTCACGAATTTTATATTTGTTTAGAGAATTAAGAGTTGTGGGAACCGAATCAGCCAACTTGGTTATATCAAGTTTTGCGGTGAGCCTCTGTCGGTTATATTTTGATCGGTCAGCCATGTTGCGAGAATGTGAGATTAGATAGATTATTTGCAAATGTCTAAACCTATAAATCGATGCGAAAATGAGAGAATATGTACAATATATTATATATTACACGTTTAATAGTGTGAGATTGGCTTAATAGTATCACCCTGTATGAGCGCAGATTAGTATATGAAATGCAAAACTATAAAATTTCAAAATATATGCAATTTTCCAAAATGGGTATTTTTCAGCAAGTGTGAGACACCCTTAACAAGTATTTAAATTAATTAAATTGAAGGAAAAAACAATTATTTATTTTCTATAGTTTTCTAGAAGTGTAAAATGAGCTTAAGCGAAGCTAAATGTAGCAAAAACTTACAATTTATGCAAGAAAACAAAATTATTTTTAATAATTTTTGTAACCTGTGAACCAGGCTTAATCGGATTCAAAATTATAAATTTAATTTAATTCAAAAGGTTGAACAAACAATGTTAAAATTATAACACCCGTACTATCAGCCAAGAAATGAGTACACTTTTTGTATACTATAAACAGAAAAATATATTTACGAAAATAAAATAATGTAATATATGCAAATATTTTTTCATACAAACAAAACGACTCCTTTATTTGAACAAAGCAAGTAGTTTCTGAAATTGCACGTGTAGACCGGGCTTAACAACCTACCAGCTATTGTAGAGACGTGCTGGGTTAAATACTGAGAATTTGAGTGCAGAAAGAGAGGAATATTTTATTTTTGTGCCGGGGCGGCGTGGCTTGGAAATTTCCAAATGCAACAGAAAGACACTATAAATGAAAAACCGTTATTCTCAGAATAGAGATTATCAAAATATGCAAATACGAAGGACCTTGAGGATTTAATTAATAAATAATTAATATGATACGGCTCGATGGAACAGAAATGTTTAGGCAATACGTAAAGTATCCTTAACAATAGTAACCTATACTTATTGTACGGTTATAGAGTATATTCCCATAGGTAAGCTGGTTAAGAGTAGATAACGATTTTTCATATGTAATTTAAAGTATTATCTGCATAAATGGCACAAAGAATATTTGCTACGAGAGGTATATGGTTCAAAATGCATACAGTATCACGACTAATAAGTTATGTTCACATACATGTAGAGTACTTACAGTTTTATTCCTTGATGACGTGTCACATCAGAGCTCTGATTGAATTCCATAATCCATTTGGTTCATTTGTAAGGCATTCACTAATACGCTAAATAAATCATCGTCGATAATACTGAGCAGATTGAATTATCTGAGCGGTATAAAACGATAGCAAAAAAAGCCGGTAAAATGCGGCCTTTTTACGAATAGCGGGAGCGTCGATAGATTAGAGATGATTCTCGTTAGGAAGCTTTTGACGATCTGCCCCGGCGAGGGGTTCAAATGCGAGTCTCAACAATAACCTGGAGTTTCCAGAAAGGTTACATAAATACTACTTGAATTTTAAGTAATCAGTAGTACAGGGGCGTAACTAATTATTTTAGTGAGCCGTGTATAATATATTTATTGTACAGCCTGCATCTTCCTCTTTTGCCATTCCGTTAGTACCTATGATTTACTGCCAAAACTCAGAACAGGTATGTTGTTCTGAAGCTATTTCCTTGTGGCATTTTTATGATTAACTATTTAGATGGGAAATAAGCCACAATTAAATTGAAAAAAATAATTTTATTAACGTTTCGACGCCCAAATCGGGTGTCGTTGTCAAAATAAAAAATACTACTAAATTAAACAAAAATGTTGTTGCTAAGTAAAATATTCTTCTTTATTTATTTTCTAATTATTTAATCTGACTCATTTATATTGGCAATTCAGACATATATTATACATTTTAAAGTAGAAGACTATAAAATGATATTGCCAATATTTATAAGTTGCGTTCCTGGGACGACTTTGCTGAAAGATAGTTCATTAGATTACATGAAATCAATGCCAACTCAAGAATATCCGTCACAAAAAATCATAGCATGTGATCTGTCTTTAAAAAGAAAACCAAATGCAACGATGGCAGTAAAATTCTCACGTTAGAGATTCCACAGTAAATCACAAGGGAAAACCAGGAAAAAACCTCGTGATATTATCCCGTCGTCGTAAGTAATTGGTCTTACATTTAATTTACTCTCAAGAAACTAATACCAAATTCTGTCTTTAATATGTTTAAATTATAAATAATATTAATAATACATAGATATACAATAAGTAATATTAAAATATAAAATATGTAGTAACTCGATATGTTATTGACTTACTAATCGTGGTATTTTCTTTGTATTGACTTCCTCTTTCAGTATGGGTAACCACATCCTACTGCATTTAACCGAGGAATTTGCGACACAATTGGTTTCATTTAGCATAATTAGAGCCGCTTCTTTGATTTTTCTCTTCTTAATATCTGATTCTTTCAGGACTATACTTGAATCTCTCCACTGAACTCTATGTTCATTATCCCATGCGTGTTGACATATTTGAGATCTATCAAATTCTCTATTTTTAATATAAGACTAATGTTCACCTATTCTAACGTTTAATGGTCTTAATGTTTCACCTAAATAAAATTGTTCGCATTCACAAGCTATTTTATAATTGCAATTATTTGTTCTTTCTTGTTCATTGTTAGGTTTAGTTTTAGATAGAATATACAGGGTGTCCCGAAAAGAATGGTCATAAATTATACCACAGATTCTGGGGTCAAAAATATGTTGATTGAACCTCACTTACCTATATACAATAGTATACACAAAAAAAGTTACAGCCCTTTGAAGTTACAAAATGAAAATCGATTTTTTTTCATAAATCGAAAACTCTTAGAGATTTTTTATTGAAAATGGACATGTGGTATTATTATGGCAGCAACATCTTAAAAAAAATTAAAGTGAAATTTGTGCACCCCATAAAAATTTTATGGGGGTTTTGTTCATTTAAACCCCCCCAAACTTTTGTGTACGTTCCAATTAAATTATTATTGTGGCACCATTAGTTAAACACAATGTTTTTAAAACTTTTTTGCCTCTTAGTACTTTTTAAATAAGCCAGTGTTTATCGACATATTTTGAATATTTGTTGAATCCACCACATATTTGTATATGGTTAAGTACGATTATAGAGACCTGTTAATAATCTGAAAATTTATTTATAATTTACATTTTTAGGTATATTTTGAAAAAGAAGCCCCATCTCGATAAAAGGTGACTTGTCAAAAAAAGACTAAGAGGCAAAAAAGTTTTAAAAACACTGTGTTTAACTAATGGTACTACAACAATACTTTAATTGGAACGTACACAAACATTTGGGGGGTTTAAAGGGACAAAACCCCCATAAAATTTTTATGTAAATATATTAAAAAAGAAGCCGCATCTCGATAAAAACTGGATTATCGAAAAAATACTAAGAGCCAAAAAAGTTTTAAAAGCGTTGTGTTTAACTAATGGTACCACAATAATAATTTAATTAGAACGTATACAAAAGTTTGGGGGGTTTAAGGGAATAAGACCCCCATAAAATTTTTATGGGGTGGACAAACTTCACTATAATTTAGTTTTAAGATGTTCCTGCCATAAGAATAATACATGTCCATTTTCAATAAAAAATCTCTAATAGTTTTCGATATATTGAAAAAAATCGATTTTCATTTTGTAACTTCAAAGGGCTGTAACTTTTTTTATGAGCACATTTGTACTAAGGTAAGTTAGGTTCAATCGAACTATTTTTGACCCCAGAATGTTTGGTATAATTTATGACCAATCTTTTCGGGACACCCTGTATATCAATGTGTTTGTTATTTTGAATGTTGTTGAAATGTTGAATTTATTTCCCATTGTTTTAAGTTTCTCGGTTAAGGAGGGGGTATGGTTTGAAATATTTAATTTTTTTTATTATTTCAAATAAAAGTGCATACTTTCAAGAATACATTCTGAAAACTTCAAAATAATCGGAGTAAAATTACCAGAGATACAGGGTGTTGAATATCCCTACCTCCGACTCGCTTTGCCACGACTTCGCGCCAGCACGCTTGAGCGTAGTGAGAAACGTTAAACAACTGTTCGCCTTCTCTTTTGTAGATTACTCTTCGATTCAAAAAACATATTCCAATGTGCATCACTTTACGATTTGACAGACAAATAAGAAGATGAAGATGCAGTTGGTCAAAACTTTACAAGCATTTTTCTCAAAACTGCTTTTTCAAATGCGGTGGACATTGTAACTGAAAAACTACTCGGCCGATCTACCTGATATTTTGCACAGACTTTCTTTAGACATTTCATGAGGTAAAAAACGTCGAGATATTTTTCTTTTTTTGCTTATTTTTTGTTCAACAATAATAAATCTTCTTTGACTGGATTCCATCTTTGACTGGATTCCATCTTTGACTGGATTCTTTTAAATCATAATTATAAAATTTAAAAATTTTTTAAAAAAATTTTCTGACAACATCTTTTAGGTAATTATCATTAAATAACTAATATTTTTTCAGTAATTTTAATTAAACAATTTTAATTTCAACCTATAATATCAGGCAACCACCATCACTCGTTCTCAACTTGATTTTGTTAAACAATCTTCTCGCCTATGTGGGAAGCTTCACAATAATAGACATTACTTTCATATCAGTCTGTTTGCTCCATTATCTTTTCTAGTTTTTAGTTCTCTAATTCAGACAACCAATTAAATTATAATATTTTTAATTTGTCAATAACCATTACAAACATATACATAGGCAACCAACATCACCTAGCTATTTTTACAACATTAATATACACCTTATCTTGGTACCTATCATATAGGTGGTGTACATAGAACTAATTTTCCTTTTCTTTCAAACTAAATAAAACTGTTTGCCTTCTTTCTCAAATTTAATCACCGATGACGTCACTGACTAGCATTTTATCTACCTAACACTAACAACAGTTCTTTCTGTAACAGAGAGTAGAGAGTTGCCTTATATACTTTTACAATAAAATCTAATTATTATAATTTAAATTTCAATTTTATACAGTTACTAATATATAATCCAAAAATTTTTTAAACAATAATAATTTGAAATTCATAACCAAAAATTGACTACCTATCTTGTCATGTCACTTCGGTCTGATAATTGGATTGTCATCTCCTTCACTTTTGTTGGTCTGTGTCCATTGAACTGGCAAGAACCACAAGTTCTTAACGAGCAGGGAACCATGTTGCCCTTTGAGCACTCCTAGCACATTTCATCTTGTAACATCGACTTGGAGTCGCTACAAATATCACTTAATTATTATGTAAACCATTAATATCGATGTAACCTTTTTCAAAAAGTTGCTAGTTTCTTTTACGAAGCAGAACGTAAGTATTGCCACATTTTTCTTTAACCTAGTCACAATTTTAACCTATTGCATTCATTTTAACGTGGAAATACTTCGTTCTAGGCACTGAGGATGATCTGATTCAGATTGAGAACGTTTTGCAAATCCTTCTGGAGGACTTTTATGTTTTTTAATAAAACTTTTTATACCAATATACAAAAGAAGTTGTTACTTCTGTATGGTTTTTTTAACTATGGTATACAGCCAGCTACGGGGACTTTCCCATTGATTTTGTAATAATAAATCTGTCGATTTTCACAAACTTTTTACCAAAAATTTCATTTTTTTGATTTCTGAGTGATACCAAAAATTCAAAAATCATTAAAAATAAGAAAACTCGACGTTGTGACCTCGTGAAACTCATCAGCTAATTAAATCTTTTTGAATTTTTTGTTTCGTATGATCGAGTATCGAGTTCTGATGTCCACCGCAAAATCCATTTTTTTGTGAGCTGCCTGTCAAAATTTGTCACCAATGGCTTATTTTTCAATATTTTGGATTGAGTTTTTTTCTAAATATTCTTTAAATTGTACTTAATATGCTTATTTAATTTAAAAATAAAATAATTGTACCATAGCTTCGAAAAAAATTCACAAAAATGTGCTTGATTTGTTGATTTCAAACCATACCCCCCTTAAGATTTGGGCGTCGAAACGTTAATAAAATAATTTTTTTCAATTTAATTGTGGCTTATTTCCCATATAAATAGTTAATCAGAACAGGTATATAAACTGCTTTGAAAACGTTCATCTTTGTATTCATTCTGTGATACAGTTTGTAGCTTTTTCTCTACTCTGCTATTTTTTCCTTCAATTTCTATATTAAGTTCTTCTCTTGTTTCTCCTTTCTGCATATTTTTTGTTTTGTTGATATTTATCTTCATTTCGTTTTCAGTAAGTACAGTGGAACCCCGTTAACTCGGATTAATCGGGACCGCCGCCGATCCGGGTTATCGAAAATTCGGGTTAGCCGGAGAAAATGGTAAAAATTATTAAAATATGGTATGCTCACAGATAAACTCCGTTATAATTGGCACACAGACACTTGTAAACCACGTTCGCGTTCCACACATACAAAGTGTCGTCGAGAGTCTCATTTTTAGCTTTCTTAGCTTTGCACCGATTGTCCAAACTGTATTTTGTTATCATTTTGAAAAAAAAACAACATTTTAAGTTTTATTGCCATTACGTAGACAAAAAATCACGCAAACACAACAAAATCTGAATATATTTACGCGGAACGAACAATGAGACTTTACTACACACACACACACAATACCGTTTCGCAACGAGAACGAACTTATGTTATTTAATAAGAGTGAAGACTAAGTCCATTGTTTGAAAAATAATTTTTTAATAGTCTTTTCTAAACAATGCTAGACAGTTTCAAGTAAATAAAGGATACTACAGATGCCTATTCGTTTCGATAACACGAGAATGAGCGTTGTCTGCCATGCCAGGTCATTTTTACTAAGGTATATTATGTATCAAATTACACAAATACGCATTATCTCTCATTGTATAATGTGTTTGACATTGAAAATTGAAACGAATGAACTACATAGGAATTCGCTAAAACGACAAATTTTTAGGAAGAAAGTTTATTATGATAAATAAAATTAGCCTGAAAAATATAAGATATTATAGTATTCGAACAATATGTTTATAAGGAAAGATAAAAGAAAATATTTTAAGATGTTGAAAAGAAATTGGAAAATCCAGCATAAAGGACATACATTTTTATTGTTGTAATGTTTGTCTGATAAAAATCGGTCCGGGTTAGCCGGACTTCCGGGTTATCGGGGGCCGACTTATCGGGGTTCCACTGTACTTCTTTCCACATTTCAAAAATGCTCTTTCTGAGATTTCCGTTCTTTAAAAGTTCCTAGTCCTTACATTCAGTTTTTAATTTTTTGTTGTACATTCCGTAATAATTTCATCAACATCATCATAAGTGGCTCGACAATCCGTTGTGGATATTTGCCTGCTCGCAATGAAGTCGCCAATGTTGACGATTCCTTGCAACTTCCGTTTGCCTCAATTTTGTTTCCTTGAAATTAAGACACAATTTCGTTTGCCTTAAGTTCGATACAACTCCACAAGAAGTAAGAAGTAACAACTCTCTTACTATGCATATTTCTGGGGATTCTTTCTCGATACTTTTTATACTATCATCATTTTGCCGTTTAATAATTCAGAGTGGATGTACGTGAAGTTTCCGTGCTCTCGCGGATTCTTCCTGTTTGTTTTTGTTCGCTTGCAGTTGAACTTACTTGAATTGTTTCCTTTTGGGTCAATCCATGCCAAGTGGTCCAATATAAATTAAGTTGGTTGCTTGACTATTTTTAATATTTTTTATTTCTGTACCTCTTAAACTTCAGTCCATAGAGAGAACAGAATTCCAGTTATTTTATTTTTAAAAAATTTAGTTTGCCATGACGGCCATTTTTGTTAAATCATATCGATCATTTTCACGGAAAACATGGCTTGGTTCATGTTATCACTGAGGTTTGAGTCCCAGAACAATAAATCAAAAACCAAACTTTTTAGAAAAGTATTCTCTAAAAAAACGGCCTATAGCATTATTTAATTTCAAACTACCCTTAAGGCCTAAAATGAACCTCAAAGTTTGAAGAGGTAAACTGATAAAATTCCATTTTCAGCATTTTTTTAACAGCATAAGGCAAGCCGATAATGGTTTGTAATTTTTTTTCTGCAAAAGACATACGTACATACTTTAAATAAAAAAAGTTTGAGCTTTGAGACTTGAGTAAATTTTTTCAAAAAAAAATTCAAAAACGTAATTTTTTTAAAAATTTCAAAGTTTGACCCCTTATATCTCCGATGGGCACGGATGAAAAAATTTGAAATTTTGGTGAGTGTTAGCCCCTAGCAAGTAGAATAAGGAGTAAAAATTTGGAGTTGCAGACTTACGTCATATAGGAGTTACAGGCCTGAAAAACTGGTCAAAAATAAAAATGGTCAAAATTTGAGCGTTTGCGGGCAGGGTAATTAAAATTCAAATAAACTGTCTAATGAAATAAACATGAATCTATTTTCACCAGATTTCACAATGAATACAAATTTACACAGGGTGGCCAAAGAAAAGAGTTCACCTTGATATTTTTACTCCTTATTCTACTTGCTAGGGGCTAACATTCAGCCAAATTTCAAATTTTTTCATTTGTGTCCATCAGAGATATAAGGGGTCAAACTTTGAGATTTTTCCAAAAATTTACTCAAGTTTCAAAGCTCTAACTTTTTTTATTTAAAGTATGTACGTATGTCTTTTGCAGAAAAAAATTACAAACCATTATCGGCTTGCCTTATGCTGTTAAAAAATGCTGAAAATGGAATTTTATCAGTTTACCTCTTCAAACTTTGAGGTTCATTTAAGGCCTTAAGGGTAGTTTGCAAATGAATAGTGCTATAGGCTGCTTTTAGAGCATACTTTTCTAAAAAGTTTGGTTTTTGATTTATTGTTCTAGGACAAACCTCAGAAAAAATATTGCCATGTTTTCCGTGAAAATGATCGACACGCTTTAACAAAAATGGCCGTCATCGGCAAACTAATTTTTTTAAAAATAAAATAAATGCTATTTTATACTCTCTATAGACTGAAGTTTAAAAGGTAGAAAAATAAAAAATATTAAAAAGAGTCAAGCAACCACCTTTGGATCACTTGGCTTGGATTGACCCTTTTAGAATTTATTTAAATTTATAAACAACGCTGAAACTACTACTGTATTCACCGAGCTGAACAGCACCAAACTTAAAAATTACATTTATCTATTGATAGGTTCCAATTATTAAAAAAAAACGAGTTTATAGATGAATTCAAAGGTCTAAAATTAAAAAATAATTGGAATTGAAATTTAAAATTTGATAAATTCAAGGTTTACAAAAACATTGTTTGACTTTTTAATGAGTTTTGCAGATAGATATCCTCATATCTGATGTTAATTTTTTTATTAAATGGAGTCATATCAAGCGCCAGCAGTTATTAGCGAGTGTCGAGAATTTCAATGCAATTTTGTGTTCAAATAACGTGATACATAGACAAGGCGAAAACGGCGGGTTCTCTGGAGAAAATTTTCCCATGAGATTTTTTTGCATAATCACATTCGTGAGGCATTCCAGAATATGATTCAAGAAGTCGCCCTCGCGAAAAGTGGTCCAAAATTTTTTAACAATTTTTTTTAATCAAATTGTAAAAATCAATGTTTTTGGCCGAAACAAATTTTTTTTGGACCATTCTGGATAAAAAAGGTCTCTTATAATTTTTCTCTAAAGTTAATCGTTTTCGAGGTAAAAGCATTTTGAAATTGAAAAAAAAAACGAAAAATGGCGATTTTCAAGGCTTAATAACTCGGTTAAAAGTTATTACTGTGAAAGTCAGAAAATAACTAAATCAAAGTTTAAAGACCCCCCCCCCCCCCCTACAAGATCCTGAAGAAATTTTTGTCATTATTTGATTACTAAGCTGTTATTTTTAAGTAAAAATAATGAGCGACATGCACGTATAATGAAGGACATGATGAGTGCGAAAGTGATGCCGCTCAGGCAGTCCAATGGCGCATCTCACTCGCACTCACATTTACAGCCGCGTCAATACGATCTGACCACTCATTATTAATAATTAAAAATAACAGCTTAGTAATAAATTAATGACACAAATTTCTTCAGGATCTTGTAGGGGGGGCTTTAAATTTGATGTAGTCAATTTCTGACTTTCATAATAATCATTTTTAACCGAGTTATTAAGTCTTAAAAATGGCCATTTTCGCGTTTTTTAAGTTTTAAATTGCTTATAACTCGAACACGATCAACTTTAGAGAAAAATGATAAGAGACCTTTTCTAATCCATAAGGAAAAATTTCCTGTAGCTGGCTGTATACCATTAATTACAAAAATTGAAGAAAAAAATCTTCTGCGCAAAAGGTATATTTATTTAAATCCCAATAAAGGGCTACATTAAGACAGAACGTTTTCGCTCTAAAAAGAGCATCATCAGTGTTCTAAGCAAGCTCTACATGCTAAGCCACCAAAAATACATGGGTTAAAACCCTTTAAATTTCGACCAAAATCTTACATTGGAGTGTTATATATTAAACCCTGGCGATGGGTGAAATTTAAACAAGATATACCTCAAAGCATCATATGACTATACCACGAGTATGTGGGTGGTTGAGTTGATTTCTCTGTCTTCACAAAGAGAAAGGTTCACAAAACTTCATGTTGCGCCGTCTGTCTCATACTGTCATCAGTCAGAAACGCTTTCACACCTGTCACCTGTAATCAGTTGGCTTTCACCTTTCTCTTTGTGAAGACAGAGAAATCAACTCAACCACCCACATACTCGTGGTATAGTTATATGATGCTTTGAGGTATATTTTGTTTAAATTTCACCCATCGCCGGGGTTTAATATATAACACTCCAATGTAAGACTTTTGGTCGGCATTTTAACGGTTTTATCGCATGTATTTTTGGTGACTTAGCATGTAGAGCTTGCTTAGAACACTGATGATGCTCTCTTTAGAGCGAAAACGTTATGTCTTAATGTAGCCCTTTATTGGGGTTTAAATAAATATACCTTTTACACAGAAGATTTTTTTTTCTTCAATGTTTAGACCTTTTCGGTCCGGAATGGTCCGAAAAATCTAAAAAAAAATTTCTCCGGGCCGCAAACATTAATTTTTGCAATTTGATTACAAAAAATTGTTAAAAAAAATTGGACCACTTTTCGCGTGGGCGACTTCTTGAACCTTATTCTGGGATATCTCACGAATGTGATTATGCAAAAAAATCTCATGGGAATATTTTTTCCAACGAACCCGCCGTTTTCGCCTTGTCTAACACATGAATACGAGCGATGAGTCTAACTCAACAAAAACGAAATACAAATGAGGAGTTGAGAACGATAAACTTAGAAGAGATGAAGGTTATTTCGTCTTGTCCCGAATATATCTATTCGTGGGAAAATATATATGGATCCACTCAAACAAATCAAAGAACGAATCTTAAAAGGCAAGAAAATAGTAGTTGCACTAAACTCACTACTCTGGTCAAAAACTATCTCTAAACATGAAACAAAAAAAACTATATATAACAGTATTTTTAAAGGCGTTGTACTCTCTGGATGCGAAAGCTGTCAACTCATTAAGAGAACAAAATAAGAAGAGCAAAAGCTACATAAGCTAACAACATAAGCTAAGAACAAAATCTCCTTGTTCTGGAAATGGTTTTTTGGTACAGATCAACAGTTACGTATATCCAGAATGAACGAATAAGATAAATTATGGACGGAACAGCCACTGTCATAGAAGAAATGCAGCAAAAACATCTTATTTGGTATGGGCATCTACAGAGAATGACAGACCATCGCCTACTTAAGGTAAGTGGCAGCCTGAGCGGAAAAAATGAGGAAGACCGAAACCAACATATCTTGATTGAGTCCAAAAGGCAATGCCAGAGAGAGAAGGTGAGCTGATAGACGTGAATGGAGTCTGGAAACTAGCGCAGAACGTTATAAACCAGACATTTATTCGGCACTTGGCTACCAGTTTGGCTAAAGTAATTTAGATTTTCGCACATATGACTTGATTAAAAACAAAATATTCAAAAGACAGTAAAATTTAACTTATCGGTTTAGTTTCACTTAACCAATAAACTAAATTTTTATGTAATGTTCTTGAACTCCTAAGTGGAGCATAGAGCTTCAGTGAAAACGCGCCATCGGGTTCTATTTTACGCTAGGGCCTTCACCTCATTCCAAGACTTTCCTTGACTTCTTATCTCGTCCATGATGGATCTTCTCCAAGTTTGTGCTGGGCGACCTCTTTTTCTTTTTCCTTGGGGATTCCACTCTAAGGCAGTTTTTGCAATACTGGAACTATCTTTTCGAAGTGTGTGATCTATCCACCCCCAATTTCTGGATTTTATTTCATTTTCTACCCTCTTTTGTTGGGTCAGGTGTAGCAGATCTTCGTTTCTGATGGTGTTTGGCCAGAAAATACGTACAATTCTTCATACGCATTTGTTAACAAAGACCTGCAATTTGTCTGTAAGGGATTTTGTCACTTTCCAGGTTTCACATCCATAGAGTAGAACAGACATAACATTTGACTGGAATATTCAGATCTTTGTCCTTTTCGTATATTCCCCAAACCTCCAAACAGGGTTAATCATGCTAAATGCTTGTTGAGCTTTTCGTATCCTCATACGAATATCGTTTTCTGTACCTCCGCTTTCTGTTATGACACTTCCAAGGTACGTGATGTTTTCCACATTTTCAATCTGCATGTTGTCGATATTAAATAGCGTGTTGTTCCTTACGTTTATTCTCATGGATTTGGTTTTACTAATATTGATTTTTAAACCTATTTTATTGGCCTCAGTGGATAGTGTTTCCAATTGGTCGGCCACATCCTGGAACCTTTGTCCTAACAGGCAGATATCGTCGGCGTATTCTAGATCACTTAGGCGTGTGGTTAACGTCCATTGTATCCCTTTTGTGCCGAAGTCTAGTTTGGAGACAACATAGTCTAGAGCTATGTTAAACAGAAACGGAGAAAGCACACCTCCCTGTCTGACTCCAGTAAGTACGTCAAATTCGTCACTGTTAATCCCATTGTGTGTCATGCTGCACGTCGCCTTAGTGTACAGTGACTTTATAATGGAAATTATTTTATGAGGAAGGTTTCTTAGTTCTAAAATTTTCCAAATAGCAGCATGAAATAGGCTGTCAAAGGCACGTTTGAAATCAACAAAAACCATGTATAGAGGTGTGTTCCATTCAACCGATTGTTCCATTATTACCCTCACAGTATTAATGTGATCTATGCAGGAAGATTCTGGTCTAAATAAGATTCTCCTGCTTGATTTGCTCGAAATTCAACCGTGTTTGTTAATCTTTTATCTATGATGGTCGTAAAAATTTTGTTATTCCTCTCCAATTTTTGCACAGTGTGAGGTTGCCCTTTTTTGGGAGCTTAATAATGTTACCTTTTTTCCAGCCCGCTGGAATGCGGTTTGTTTCCCACACCTCTCGGATTATGGGGAGCAAAAGTTCAGCGGTTAGATGCGGGTCAGTTTTAAGTAGTTCGGCAGCAATGTTATCGATTCCCGGGGACCTGTTATTTCTCAGAGATTTGATAGCTGTTATTATCTCCGTTTTGGAAGAGGACTCGCAAGATATATGCAAGTCTATATTCTGCGGGTGTTCAACAATTTCATCTGCGTTATCCGTGGGCGTGCCTATCATCTCCTGAAAGTGCTCTTTTCATCTCTCTACTGGGTCATCCGTTGTAGTAAGTAATTTACCTGTCTTGGATCTTACAATGTTCGAAGAGTTGGGCCCATTTTTTGTTAATCGTCTAGTAATTTGGTACAGCTCTCTAGTCCTGTTGTGTTATGCAGCTGTTTCTGCTAGTTTTGCCAGTTCTTCAGCCCACCTTGTTTTGTCTCTTCTTGCATTCCTTTTAATCGCTTTATTTAGTGTTTCATATTCTTGTTGTCGGTTCGTTCTTCCTTCTGCAGTTCTTGCTTGCAAGATGTCTTGTTTTCATTGTTTTCTTTCCTCGATAAGATTCCATGTTTCATCTGATATCCATTCCTTTCTATCTTTCTCTTTTTTACTCAGTTTGTCTTCAGCTATTTCTGTCAAAATATTTGCCAAATCTTCCCAGCTATTTACTACACGTTCTCTTGTTTTTACTTGAAGCTCCTCCCTAAACATGTGTTTTCCTGGGAGCGTTTTTAATTTGTTTGGATTATATGTGGGTCTGTTGGTGTTTCTTGTGATTTTGTTTTTTGCCATCTTGATTTTAATGGTACCAATTAACAGATGGTGGTCACTTGCGATGTCTGCTCCTCTTTTATTTCGTACATCAAGAAGAGATTATCTACATCCAATAAATTAAAAATGATGTCTTAATAGACAAACGAACTCTGCGAGCGAGAATGTGAAAATATAGAGAGATATCTAGGAGAGAGTAGAGTAACTCAAACCTAGAAATTTATTAAAAATGTACGAAAAGAAAGAAAAGAATAAAAATATAGACGCAATAAGAAGTGGGAGATTCATTACAAGCAACTGCTGATAGAAAATAAGAAATAATTTTTGGGAAACGTTGACATTTTATACCTTGTTAGATATTTTTAAAACTTTGCTAATATTTTTGCTTTTAGAATAATTTATTTTTGTAGTCACGTCTCCACTGTTTCTTTCAAATACAACTCTAAAATGTAATTTCTGGCTTTATATTCGTTTCATTTCTTTTTGAGCTCAATTTTTTTTATATTTAAACCTTAATGCTACCTGTCGGTTGTAATAAAATGAAAAGAGGTTTTAATCAACGACTTACATTCCATTTACCGAAATATCAATTTAAAACTGAATTTCAATTCTCAATTTTCCGAGTTAGCGAATAAAGATTTTTTTAAAAATTTTAAATTAGGTGTCAAAAGTTTATGGCAATCGATTTTATTTTCCTTACGTTTATCCACAATTCCGTTTACGCACCAGAAGTCTCAGCATTTCGTGTAATAAGAAGGTTCTAAGTTATTTTTTACATAAGTTATGAATATTTATAAAAACTCAATATTTATGATTTATTTTGCAATTTTCCAAGCAACCAATAAGGAGAGACATAGTCAGCGAACGCCATATTGAAGTTTTTATACGATTTATGAGTTTCTTATTCTCAAATTTGTTTAAAATGCTTATCTTTTTGGTAATAGACGAAAAAAGCAAAAATTTACCGTTTTTTAATCTTCATTTTTTTATAACTATGTATATCATTAAAATCGGCTGCAGGAAACATATAGGTTATTATTATAGATGTCCATACTACTCAAAAAATTTGGTTCCGGCCTGTAGGGGGTTGTGTCACCAATAGAATATTTTTTTTCTTATTTCTCTGAACTATCGACGAGCACTCCCAAATCATGATTTGGGAGTGCTCCTCGTGCTTGTGTATTTCTAGTGCATCTTTATGGTGATTGTAGTGTAGACAGTTGTGTCTCAGATTAGCGAATCGACTATATCAGAATTCTAAAAATCAGAATCACTAAAAAAATCACTATCAGAATGCATAAAGGCGGGTTGATATTACTAATGAATAACGAACGTGATTCACGCTTACGTATTTTGCCCATGCTATTGTTAGATATTTTATTATCTATTTTCAAACTCGAGCAGTACATTTGTATTTATGCAATGCATAGATACAAATGTCGTCAGTTTTTTCTTTAATGGAGAGACGAAGAAAATCCTTTAAATCAACACCTCAAATAAAATTATTTTAATACAAGTAATTATTACCAAAAGATAAATATTAACTCCCCTACTTTATTTAGCTCTTTTTTACTTGGTTAACCAAGAGAATGCAATATTGATTAATAAAAATAAACAAAATTAATATTGTTACTATAAAATCAAATTTATTGATATAAAATAAATTTAAAGAAACTGATTGGACCTCTTCATTTAGAAGAATGAAGAGGCTTCTCTGCTGTCGGGACTGAAACCTTGAGTTAAAAATGTGACTGCTGAAGGGCATTTCTCACACCTCGTTGCTCCATAGCAATTTTGCGTGACATAATTATTATCATCGTACCATTTCCCTCCGCCAATCGCAACAGAGCACATCATGCCTTCTATCTACGCATCGGCACCTTTATCGTTAGAGAAAAATAAACTGCTGAGCTAGTGATGTAACTTATATATAATAAGCGAGTCTTCTACAGCTGTCGCCGCTTCTCCCATCCTAATTTCCAGCGTTTTCTGTCGAAGCAATCTTCAGTTTTTAAGTCTCTGGCGGTCATTGCATCTTCGACATCTTCTCTCCAGGATCGTCTTGGTCTACCTCGTTTTCTTCTAGTGGATGGAGTCCATTTTTCTATTTTTTCGGCTATCTATTTTCAGACATTCTCTGAAGGTGTCCATACCAGTTCGTGTCTTTTTGCTTCGATTGTGTTTATTATATATCTAGATCAATTTCCATTTCTCTCCTAATATCTTTGCTTCTCACCCTATCAAGTCTAGTGAGCCGTCTCGTCTTCAATAGTTCATTTTCTTGGCCTTAATTTTTGACTTGTTTCTTTGGCTTATTTCCCAGAGTTAGGCGCCGTACAACCCAATACGTTATACTATTGTTTTATACATTCTTCTTTTATTTTCTTTTGTTATTTTATTAATCCACAATAGTTCATGTAGCTGTCTGGTGGCTGATCTTGCTTGGCCAATCCTGGAATGTATTTCGTCGTTATTCCCTGCTTTTGGAGTTATTTGAACTCCTAAGTATTTGAAGACTTCAGTTGGGTTTATAGTTCCCATTTCAATTTGTAGGCGTTCTGGTGTTTCTGCTACAACTAAGTACTCGGTTTTTTGTATATTAATTGTAAGGCCCCACTTAGTGTACTCCTCTTCCAGTTTTCTGAACACATAGTCTATATCACTCTCGTCTTCAGCTAGAATGGCTTGGTCGTCAGCGAATTGCATTGAGATACAATCTATCGTCATCGATTGGGATGCCCATATTGCAGCACTTTCTTCTCCACAGTGAGAGGGCCTCATTTAAATATATTTTAAAGACAGTAGGTGTTATGCAGCAGCCTTGCTTTAGGCCCTTACTAATAGGAATTTCTCTCGTTAACTTATTTCCAGTTTTAATGCTTACCGTCATATTTTTGTAAAACTGTTGTACTGCTTGTATATATTTTTTTGCTTATTCCTTGTTTTTCCATTACTACCCAGAGCATTAAAAGTGGTACACTATCGTGTGCCTATCATAATGTGATCTACCTTAACCCATTACATAAGAAAGTACCCAAAGTGCTTCTCTCGGTATTATAAACAGATGTTTATTTTCGTTCGTCGATTTTTAAGGGAACCTAATGTGTTGACGGAACTAAAATAAAATTAAAAACCGCTTCCTCTTTTGCGATCGCTACATATATTATATTTTTATGTTTATCTTATTCTCAGTTAATCACTTGTAATAATTCAAAGTCTAAATTAGTTATCTAACATTGTCGAGAAGTTAAAATATTCCTTACAAAAGGGACACGACTACTATATCGACTTGGCTTCAAACGAAACTATTCTCTCCAGACCCCGAAACCCTTTTTCTTAGTTGTTTGAGAGTAAACCCTCCAGGTTGTTTCTTAATGCCCGAAGGCCATACGTCTTCGCTATTATCATACTCTTCGGGTGTGTGTATTCCTTACATGTTAGCGAGAATAGTTTTTACAGTGGAGTTTTCACCAGATCAACACTCCAGCAGGTTTCTGCTCTCTGTTGTGGCGAACCTCGTTTTATATCGTTGCGAGTGATCCATCTCCTAGTGCGCATCGATGGTAGCGGTGTGCGTGTGTACGGAGCGTTGGAACGTTATCGGCGCAAGCTGGTGACGCTGTCGTAACATTGCTCAGCATTTTTAAATGCCTCCACTGTAATTTATATCACCATTATAAAACTGTCAATGTCAAAGTCAATGTTTAATTTGTTCTAGTATTTCCTATACCTTTTGTATCAACTAAGTTAATTATTTTTATTTACTTTTATTTTATGATGTTGGGCATTGTTATTGGAAGAAGAGATTGTGGTAACTAGGGCATGTACAGGATTAACGGGATATGCGGATGTTGATGCAGCTTATGAAAGTAGAAGAGATTGTCATCTTAAGGTAAGAGGACGTTCATTGGATTCACAATATACGAATAATAATCTACGAATAGATATAGAGGCAGAGGGATAGATAAAGCTAGCGCAGTTAAGCTCAGGTCGGATGAGAGCGCTAGATTCATCATAAAATAGTTTCATCTGCACCCATTTGTAGATAACTGAGGGTTTTAAGAACGTTCAACCTCTTAAAACAGTTGGTTTTAAGTTCATAGATGTAGTTTTCAAATTTAATCTGGGTTAACAATAGATAGTGGGAATCTGTTTAGTAAAATTTGGGGCAATAGAGTGGAGGTCCTTTCGGGAAATTTTAATTATTTGCTTTTGCTCTGAGAGAGTGATAATACTAGTTTTTTAGATCGATTGTAAATGCCCTGCGTAGTTCATTGTTTACACAGATGAATAGAGTTGAACTTAATACAGATCCTTGAGGAAGATTTTCAGAAAGTTTAACTGTTTTAGTAACATATGTAGATTTCTTTAATAACCGATAAAGCGGATTTTTTCATAAAAGTTAATAATCTTGTATATGGCTCGTAGTCAAATGTTCACATACATAATCAAATACCGCTTTTTTGTAACTAGTTGTATATCTTTTTTATACTTTTGGTGTTATCTTCTGCTCCGTTAATCGCTTGTAATAATTTTAAGTCTGAATTAGTTATCTAACTTTGCCGAGAAGTTAAAATATTCCTTACAAAAGGGACACGACAATGATAAACACCACTACTATATCGACTTGGCTTCAAACGAAACTATTCTCTCCAGACTCCAGACCCCGAAATCCTTGTTCTTAGTTGTTTGAGAGCAAACCCTCCAGGCCCTTTCTTAATGCCCGAAGGCCATACGTCTTCGCTATTATCATACTCTTCGGGTGTGTATTCCTTACATGTTAGCGAGGCGCCGGAATTGGCAAGGATCGTTTTAAGTTACTTCAGTAATTCGGGCACGTTGGTTTTGGTTTGCGTTTAATAACCAAATTAGGTGACGGAACTTTCATTTCAGTGTGAAACTGTAGAGCTACGGATTGAGTTTCCTAGAGAATCAATCAAACAAAGAATATACGCTCGACTGAAACGTCGGGCATAATAATTATTTATGATAAGAGATGGATTCGACCGTCACTTCTTGATGGAAGTTCATTTTATCTAAGAATAAAACACTGAAAATATCCCAAGTAGCACAATAAAAACATTTTAGTTTTATTTAAGGTTTATAAAGGTTTTATTGTGGTAAATAGGAAGATAATGGTTTTAAAGTTACCTTGTAGATATACTGCCAGAACTTTAAAACTGTTAAGCATTTGTCACTAGTTTTAAAGTATCTAATAAGAGTATTAAACAACACTAATTAATCTTAATAGATAATTTGTCTTATTGTAATTTTAAAATGGTTTATTCTCAGTGCACTTTAAAACTAATTAGTTTTATAAAGAACTTCCGGACTGTTTGGTTTTATTAGATTCTAGTTTGTTACCTTTTAGTTTTATTGCAGTTTTAAAGATTCTCCTAATATGACTAATAAAACCTATTATTAAAACTACTTGATCTCAAGACATACTACTACTTGATCTCAGTAAAACATATGCCTTAAAATTATTTTTTTAGTTTTCTTTAAAGTTGCTTTTTTAAAAGCAGTTAGTAGGCTATAATAAAACCAAATGCTCTTAACTAAATCAATTTGGTTATCGTAAGACTAAACTATGCTTCTTGTTAGAAACAATAAAAGTAAACTCATCCCCTCTTTTTTTTATGTCCAAAATGGTCGGCCATTTGTTTTAGAGCGAAACAGTGGTGTAGTGTGTTGTAAAAAGTGGAAGTATAGTTAGTACGGAAGAAACAAGTCGCAATTACTTAAAATATAAACGAACTGGTCATTTTAAAAGAAAAATACAACACACACAGCACTACTATGCCTCGATTTTAGGTTAGATTCACATTAAAACCGAGTGGCATTATTGACAGCAGCATTAAAACCAAACAGTTTTAATTCCAAGGCAACCTTGCTTTTGTGTAGGATATACGCTCTTGGAAAGGTATAAAATAAAACCATTTGATCTTAAAAATTCTCTGTCGATAGACCAAATAGTGTTATTTGGATTTCGGCTATATTGCTTTCTGGAGATGCTGAAAGCCATGATAGATTACAATAAAAGGCTTACATAAAAATTATAAATAAGCGACTTACAGACATAAATTCGATTTATTTTAACATTTAAACATTAATATTTTAGATAAAATTATTTTTCTTTCAAATTAATATGTTTCGGATTTAAATTTTTTTATTTCTTTAATCGCCAAAAGTCAGAAATTTTAGGGCGCGTGAGTTATTTAGACCTACTTTTGTTAACATTATCAATAAAGTTAGATGCGCAAGTGTTTTTCTACCTTGACGGTCCGAAATAATCAAGTACTTTTTATTATTTTATGGTTACAAATACGTACCTACCTACCATAACACATGTAAAAATTTGTTGGCCTATATAGAGTATATGGGTTTAAAGAATCATTTAATATGGTAAATTATCTTTAAAAGCCTACATTTAAGAAACCTTTTTAAGTTTGCTATTGAAAATTTTTGTCAAAGAATTTACCAATTGATTGTAAATATTACAACATTAAAAAAAAAGTTTGCTATAAAACTGCCTGCACTTAAAGTGTCTTTTAACGTGGTTTTAAAAGCACCTTCACAGCAGCTTTAAAACCAGTTGCTTAAGAAAACAAAGTTTTAAGAAGGTTTTTATTTTTGGTTTTATTGACCTCTTTCAGAATGGGCCCTTTTATGGTGAAAGCGGTTTTATTGCAACCGTAAGGTTTACTTAAAAACTAAAAAACTAAAAATGGTTTTAATTTTAGTTTTATTCTACAGTTTTAAAGCATCCTTAAAAGACTTAGGCCCGCTTGCTCATTCGGAGTTCAACTCTAGTTCAGCGCCATTACCGAGTTCAAGGCATGAAGTGCGTACCCACCGTACACAGCACTTCCTGACTTGAACTCGGTTATGGCGCTGAACTAGAGTTGAACTCCGAATGAGCAAGCGGGCCTTAATAAACCCGTTCGGTGCTACTTGGGATTATGTTTCCAATCCTTCCGTCAAAGTTATTAAAAATTTCCTTTCAGTACAGCTGTTTCGACATAGTGGCTTTTTTCGAGTTGTGTATTTTTACTGAGACACGCTGAGACAGCTTCTAGAAAAGCGATGGGAGTATAACAGACCAATACACAATCTCTTCATAGACTTACAGGCATATGATAGCGTAGAAATTAGCCAAGTATGGAATGCCATGGCGGAGATCTCAATACCAAAGAAACTCATTCAGATGACTAAAATCTGTATGGAGGGTGAAGTATCAAAAGTACGTGTAAATAATAAACTGCATGACAGCTTTGAAATCAACAGTGAACTCAAACAGGAAACAGCAGTGATGCGTTATCTCCACTACTTTTCAACCTTGTATTAGAGAAAGCCATGAGGTCGGCCGAAATAAAAATAGAACTGCTATCGGTTGAAGGTCCCAAGTTAATACTAGCATACGCAGATGACATTGATCTCGTTGGAGACTCACAGAAATTTCAACAAGGTGGAAGGACCAACAAGCGAAGTAGGGCTGAGGATTAATGACGAGAAGATGAAATATATGTGTATAAATAGAACGACACGAAGAGACAGGATGGAACATAATGTTACGATCGACACCTTCAATTTCGAAAGAGTACAACGTTTTAAGTATCTGGGGGCCGTAATCACAGCTGACAACGATATTACTGAAGAAATAAAAGACAGAATCCAATCGGCAAATCGCTGTCTATTCGCACTGAATAAGCTTATAAAATCAAAAAATCTTACACGAAGTTCCAAGATCAAAATCTCTAAATCCATCGTCAGACCTGTACTAACATATGGACGGGAGACGTGGACCATGACCAAATCAAACGATGAAAAGCTCAGACGTTTTGAACGAAAAATACTTGGTTATTAATAATTATATCTGCATTTTTTAATTTATTTATTTCCATAGATTCTAATAAAGATAGCTTAAGGCCTTTATTTTGAATATGGATTATTTTAAATTGATCATTAAAAGAGTAATTCTGATCTATAAGGTGACATGCTTACATAGAATCTATTTTTCTATTATTGAAAACCCTTTTTGCTCTGATACACGTATGTTAATGGTTCTACCAGTTTAACCAATGTAAGTTTTGGGCAGACACCACATCTAAGTGTGTATACACGAATGTGTAAGTGCTTTTTATGGCTCCAGCTTGGCTCAATTTTTAACGCCAGTTCAAGCAGACAAAAGTAACACTAGTAGTGCTCTAGATAAAATAAAATATAATAATAAAATAATAGGATGTTTAAAAGATCAGAATGTTATAAAAGTAATGAAAGATTCGACAGATAAGTACCAAAACAAATTAAACTGGCGTTAGAAAATTCAGAGTCAATACTAAATGCAAGAGAACATGTCTCTATCTTATAAACTCACAACTCCCTAAATTATTTCCTTTTATTAAACTACACAAACCTGACCACCTAATAAGACTTGTAGTTTCTTGTTATACAGCCCCGTCATATAAACGTTCGCAAAACTGTTAGAGATTATTTTTTAGAGCACACTAAATTTACCGTAAAAGACAAAAGAGAACTTCTTAATAAAGTACACTGCGCGCCAGAAAAAAACGGGCGACCCACATAATGAGTCATTTTGATGTCTCGAATTTCCTAAACCTGTTGTCCTATTTAAGTGATTTTTTTTTCTATATGTTATACCTCATTCTTTAACAATATCGCTGTATTAATATTGTTGCTAGACAGGTAAATTGTCATTGTATACCGGGTCTACCAATCAAACTGTGTTTTTTCTCAAAGTTCACCATACTCTGTGGAATATTCTAGCATTTATAAAATACTTGAATTAAAACCCAACCTCAGGTTTTCTTAACATTCTGTATTTTGATTCCTTCGCTTGTCTTGATTCATGATGGATAATAAAAAACTTAGGTACTTTAACAACTAGCCATGTTCTTAATCAATACAGGGTGTTTCTAAATAAGTGCGACAAACTTTAAGGGGCAATTCTGCATGAAAAAATAATGACCGTTTGCTTTATAAACATATGTCCGCAAAATACTTCTTTTCCCAGATATGGAATGTTGAATTTTATCTTATAAACTGACGATTTATTCATTAGGTACTTTAACTGGTTGAGATATGCAAATGTTTGGTAGGTTTTAAGAGGTAGCATTTTTTGACATCCAATTAAGAATAAATATTACGAATATATGACGAATATGACGATAATATGACGAATAAAATCAACAGAAATTGAAGTAAAATAATTGTATAAAGGAAAACAAGAATAAAAAATATTGTATGCGCCACTCATTTTTACGGCGTTTAGCGGTTTATTATTCTTGTATCAGGAGTTTTTCAAAGTTATTTATAAATTAAATGTATGAAATGTTTCTGGATTCTACGTTAAGCGTTATAAATGGTCGCGTTTATGGCATTATCTCTCAAATGAAGAGTACAGAGGAAAACAAGGAATGTCACATTTTATACATACTGAGATAAACACCAATAAAGGATTAATTCTTATGTTATCTAAAAACTACTTAGGATATTCTTAGCAGAATTCTAGCAATTATTAGTCTATAATCTTAATATAACATTAATTTATATTGACTTATGAATAATGCAAAAAAAACTACTAACATTTCTTATTTTTATCCATTGTCGTGCGGACAATCCTGGTCCTTCGCCTGGATACAAATTCTTAAAAAATTTATATAGACTGATCTATCTGGTTATTGTTCTGAATCGATAGTCTAGTCGATAGTACTCAGTTTTTGCTACCACATGGTGGGAAAAGCCAAAATTCATGAAAAAGTGACATTCCTTGTTTTTCCCCTGTACTCTTCAAATGATCTAGTGTCCATCGAATGTACACTAGATTTTTTTTCTATTGTAAACTAGATTGAAAAAGATATTGGGATGACTGGTAAATTAACTCGGATTGTTCTATCAATTTAGCGTCGTAACCACTACAACTACATAAACCATTTTGGCGATAATAATTAAATGGATTATACCTTTGGAACCCGATAACTTCTGAAAGGCTTAACCGATTTTGATCATTAAACATGAGTTTGAAACATATTGACAAGTAGTATCTGATGCATTCAAGGTCAAGCATGATAACTTAAGTTATTACAAGAATTATTGAGCTTGAAAAACCGTTTTTCGCATAAGAAATAGATTTGATCATATTTATGAAGCCTATAACTTAAAAATTCGAATTTTCCTGAATATGTCGTAAACGCCGTTAGATGCGTCTAGAGTCCCCCTACAAACTCTCAGTTATTGGCGCAATTCGTAGGTTGAAATTTTGAGAAATTGTCGAAAAACCAAAATTTTCAAAGATTAGTTCTTTAGTTTTTTGGCTATACTAAGCTGTGTGTAGGTATGATATTGACCGCTCAGGCACAAAAGATTAACTTAACACTATTGATTTGGTGTATTTGCGGTCTTCCCGTCTCTTCGTGAACCATACGTCCAAAAAATATGCCATTTTGTATTTTCGTAGCCCTATAGCTGGCTTATGGGTGGTCAGAAGTAACAAACTACACCGGTTCTAAATCGGCCTGACCCCCTCTTGAAACACAGAAAAAAATATTCTGATCGGTGTAACTTTTTCATACACATACACACATATATACATACACTGGATCCCGCGTATGAAAAAAAAGTTGATTAATAGCAAGCTGAAAATTTGTTAATAACTTAAGGGTGTCTAGTCGGACAAATTTTGATATATGGGAACACTGCAACAGGGGAAGTTTTAATTGTGGAACAGGTTAAAAATTTGGAACGGTCAGACTACAAAAACGGCACACGTATTTTGTCCGACAGAACAGAATTAAACTCTCCGAACAGAGATTAAACTCTCATGCAAAAAACAGACTGCTATTTATCACCAAATGGGCGTTTTAATGAGTGGAACATGTAGAGTATGTCAAATGACAGGAATTATGACAGGTGATAAATAACAGTCTGATTTGTGCATGAGAGTTTAATCTCTGTTCGGAGTGTTTAAGTCTATTCTGTCGGACAAAATAAATGTGCCGTCTTCGTGGTCTGACCGTTCCAAATTTTTAACCTGTTCCACAATTAAAACTGCCCCTGTTCCAGTGTTCTCATATATCAAAGTTTATCCGACTAGACACCCTTAAGCTATTACCAAATTTTCAGCTTGCTATTAATCAACTTTTTTTTCATACGCAGGATCCAGACCTAACGTACATATTCACAAACATTAATTTTCCCCTTTTTAAATAAAAATTGAGTCATACTTCTGAGCTCGGTAACTTTGGAGTGGTATAACCGATTTTCAAAATTAGACATGCGTTGGAAAGGTAATGGTCAGTACTATCAGAATCCGCAAAGGTGGTACTTAAATTTTTGAAATTTTTGGGAATTTTGGGGACGAGAACGGAAAACAGGCCCTAAATGGGAAGGGCCGTAAAATCCACACCCTTGGACCAAAATGGAGAGTTGATATATGGATGGGAGATGTTACATAGTTTATTATAAGGAAAGGTGCAATAAAGAATGAGGTGTTATATTAACGCAACCCTCATAAAACTGTTGGCTTAAGCTTCATATTTTAATAACATCTACTACTTCTAAATATTTAACAGAAAGTTGCGCGAGAATGGTCGAATTACTCTTCGGAGAAAAGAAAAAAGGAGCTCGATTTATTTCCTAATAAACTAGTGGATCCGTATGGTCTTGCGAATTACCCAAAGAGGATTGGCGAAATTAAAGTACGTTCCACGGCCCCGACCCGTATAAACAGTGTGTCTGAATAGAAAGAAAAAGATTTTTCTGTCGGAAAAGAAATTGAAGGGAATTTTGATGAGCAGCGAAAGACGGAGCTGACATGTATTAACATTTTGTTAAGGGTAGTTTTCCGGGCTTTTAACTTAATTTATTCGTTAGTTCGGAATAGAAAATCAGGAGGATTAAATAAAGTAAACAAAACAGAACGTTTAATCTTATTTATAAGTTAAAACCACCATGAAATTTAAAGTTTCAAGTGGACGATAAATCTACTTTTATAGGCAAGTTTTAATTATTACAACTATCTGTAACATTTTATATAAAAGATCTTTCAATAGTGATTTTCAACCATTGACAGTTGGTAGCAACAATATTGCTGACTATACAATAGACAAATTGGCTATCATTTATTCACTATTTTTTGCAAATCACCATAGGATGATACAGCGTACAATAACACGTGCAAATGGTAAAATTAGTTTAAAAGCGCAGGCGCAAATATTTTACGGCTATCCTTACTTTTTCTTTTACGAGTAGTAAAATTCTCACTGGTATGGAGATTAGTTGACAATGACATTTTTTTTTTTTTTTTTTTTTTATTTTGGCTTAGACTTACCGTCATACTGCCAGACACATAAGGAATACAAGTTATCAAGTTATACAAAACAGGTTTAAAACAAAGATAACAACTAAAAGGTATTAAGTAACACTAAGCTTAACAGCTAAAACTACTAACTACCAAAGGTATTAATTAAAAATGTTTAAGGGAATTATAATGATAATTTGCTGTCTTTTAAAAAGTTAATTAAAGAGTTGTATACATCTACAGAACCAAGTGATAATAAATATAGTATATTCCAAGGAGTTGCTACTTTACATTTTAATAAATCATTTATTAATTTAGATGAGTAAATTGTATTTTTAGAACAACCAAAAAATATATGATCTAAATCACTTTCCTCTTCACAATGCTCACATTTATCATTATCCAAAACCTGTATTTTAAATAAATGCTTTGGATAACATGCGTGCCCGAATCGTACTCTAATAATAGAAGTTATGTACTTTCTAGAAGCTCTACAAGACTTGTACCGAGGAAATTTGGGAATATCGGGCTGAATTAACGAGTATCTATTTTGATTCACAAAAGAGTATTCCTTCCACTGGTAGCTCCACTCCCGATGCAGTGTTGACTTGAAAGAGATTATACTATCAGTCAGTGTTATTTTATGTAGAATACTGGTATCGGATGAAACGCTTTCTTTGGCTAATAAGTCGACATACTCATTATGTTCAAATCCTGCGTGTGCTTTAATCCAGATAAAATGTACATTGATTCCTTTGGTTAAAAGATTTTGTTTAATATGTTTAATTTTATAAATGTATGGGCAGTCTTGGATGTTTGGGGGTCCATATTTACCAAGAGATTTCAATACTGCTAAGGAGTCAGACAAAATTATAATATGGGCGAAATCAAATTCAGCTACATATAGTAAAGCTTCATATATTGCAATAGCCTCTGCTGTATAAATCGAAGTCTCCGGTTTCAGTTTGAATTTCTTTTCTATATGTCCCGATGGTATAAAAAAGGCGCATCCAGTTCCATCTGCAGATTTAGACGCATCTGTATATAGAGCTATTGACTCATTGTAACTATTCGTTATGGATAAAAGAATATTTTTATTTAAATATATGTTTTCACTATAATTTGGTACAATAATATCTGTAGGAGAAAAGAAAGAAGAGTACGCGTAGTTTTTGAATAAGTCGTTCGTTTTATCTATATTTTTTAAGAGTACTATATTTTGATTATAAGCTTCACACAGTAAGGGAGATTTCTTTTTTTGCCAATATTTATTGGTTAGATCATGGCAACTTAAAGCCACTATTTTTTGGTATAGAAGAGGGTTAATTAAGTATACTTTCATTAAATATTTTTTGGACAAAAAACTTCGTCTTAGATTTAAAGGAGGTTCCAAGGCTTCCAAATATAAAGCTTGTACTGGAGTGGATCTCATAGCTCCTAGACATATTCGTAAGGCTGAATTCTGTAAAACGTTGATTTTGTTTAGTAGTGCATTACTTGCTGATCCATACAAAACACTGCCGTAATCGAAAATAGATCGTATGTAAGCTTTATAAAATAATAAACTTACTTCAACATCCGATCCCCACCAAGTTCTATTAATTGATTTAAGAAAGTTTATTCCCTTATTACACCTGTTCAACATGTCGTCAATATGTAACTTCCAGGTCAATTTTTGGTCGAGTATCATTCCAAGATATTTAATTTTATTTTTAAAAGAAAATTTATGCCCACCTAAGGTGATTGTGCTAATATTAGGAAAGTTATGTCTGGTAAATAAACAAACTTGTGATTTACTGCATGATAATTCAAAGCCATTTTCAATAAACCATTTTTTATGGAGACCATAGACACTATTCAAGTTTTCAATGGATTGCTGATATTTCTTGTGTTCTGTGTACAAACAGAAATCGTCAGCATATTGTACAACATTAAATGCAGTATTGTTAATAGTGATGTTGTGTAGATCTGCTGTGTAAATGTTAAATAAAATAGGGCTCAAAACGGAGCCCTGAGGTAATCCTTTATTATTAAGTCTAGGGCCTATAAGAGTATGATTATTTTTTAAATAAATTATTCTATTTTTATACAGGTTTACAATGTTAGAAGCAAACTGTGATGGAATATTAAAAAATGTAATCATTTTTTCTTGGAGAATTGAAAGAGAGACAGAGTCATAAGCACCTTCGATGTCTAAAAATAAAGCGGGCACATAACTGTTCCTGGAAAAACTGTTCTGAATGTCTACAACAAGAGTTGTTAAGGAATCTAAAGTTCCATAACCTTTTTTAAAACCATGTTGGTTAGCGGGTAAAGGATTTTGATCCCTTAGCCACCAATCCAACCTAATCTTAACCATCCGTTCGAGAGTCTTCAATATACATGATAATAATGATATCGGTCGGTAAGCTTCAGCTAATTTAGGGTCTTTCCCCGGTTTGGGAATAGGAACGACTATAATACGCTTAAAATCTATTATGCTGTTGCCTTCAATAATTATCTGGTCAAATATATTTAAAAGTAATTGTTTTGCGTTATCTGGTAAATGTTGTATCATAGGATATTTGATTGCATCGTATCCTGGTGAGGTACTAACGCGATTATCAAGGGCAAATTCTAATTCAGTTCTCGAAAAAGGTGTAAGGAGAAAATGATTCTGATCAGATGGAAGCGTTTTAGAATTAATAACATCTAACTGGTTATTTACGTAAGGTGGAGCTATTTTATCGAAAAAATCGTCTACCCATGAATTACTTAGAGGTAATGAAAAATTAACTTTTTTCCTATTCATTTTTCTTGCTTGATTCCAAATAAGACTAGATGGAGTTTGTTTATTTAATTTTGAACACCATGCAACCCAACTTTGTTTGGCCTTTAATTTCAGGAATTTTTTGACACGAGCATTTACCTCTTTGCATTTACAAAAATTTTCAGGAGAAGAATTGTTTTTATAGTTTATTAATGCCTTCTTTCTTTCTGCAACGGATTGATCACAATCCGAATCCCACCACGGAGGGGGAGTCCGTTTGCATTTAAATGGTTTATATTCAGAAATAGATTGTTTAGAAGCTTCATTAATACAGTCAATAAGGAAATTATATTTTTCTTGGGTATTTAAGGATGTGTGAGGTTTTTCGTTTAATAAGGTATCAACAAGCTGAGAGTATAATGACCAATTTGCTTTTTTAATGTTCCACTTAGTATTGGGATAAATGGTATTAGCATTAGTTCCCAAGACATCGATCACAACCTTTATAACGAAATGATTTGATCCCAAGGTATCAAGATTTACAGACCACGAAGTTTTATCAAAAAGGGATGGTGAGCAAAACGTGACATCAATCATGGAATCTGAGTTTCCTGGACTCGTTTGGCAAGTTGGTTGTCCATTATTCATTACTACATAATCTAAATTCTAAATTGTCTCCACAATTTGGTGGCCTATATTATCATTTTTATATGAGCCCCACAAAGAATTATGTGCATTCATATCTCCTCCAATGATACAAGGGTGTTTTAGTTGAGAAAATAACTTATCCCAATCTTCGGTTTTGGTTTTAGTTTTTGGGCACCTATATACAGAGAGTAAACTTAAATAACTTTGTTTATAGTTGATTTTAATACCACAAGCAAGCAAGTCTTGAATATAATTTTTTTTAATTGTTATGCGCTCAAAAGGAATACCAGTTTTAATTAAAATAGCAACTCCAGAATAGCCGTCATCGCGATCTTCGCGTATCACATTATAACCTCTATAAATATATACAACATCCCGTTTAAACCAAGTTTCACTTATTAAAGCTATGTCAATATCTTCGGTTATTAAAAAGTTAATAAGGCTGTTTTTGTTAGCAACAGCTGATCGAGCATTCCATTGTATTATTTTGAGTTTAGATTTGTTCGTCATTAGATGAGTTATTTTTTAAAATATTATCTAGAACATTATTAATATCTTTGGCTAACAAATTCATGTCAAGTGATTTTGCCTCTTCTAAACAATTAATATTTTGAATAAAACTTGAGAAAAGAAGTACTAAGGAATCTACTAACTTATTTTTATCATTGTCTGTATTAGGAAAACTTTCCTTATTTAAGGGAGGTAAAGGTTGAGACGGTCCAAATCTGAAAGGGATGAGATATGGTGTAGGATCTTCGGAAGTTGGAGATGATACTTTTCTTTTTTTATTTGCACTATACTCAGTGCTTGATGTACTACAGCTTGGTTGGCTAAAACTTTTGGGTTTCTGTAGGTGAGGCCTCAATGGCTTGAAATAAGGAGATGTACTAACTTCAGAGGAGTTAGTTAATTTTGGAAATTCTTTGTCTGAATTTGACAATATTTCAAATCTGTTATTAGAAATAAGACCAGAAAATGATGAGTCACTCAAATTTTTTGCCTCCAAATATGAGATTTTATGTTCAATCATGATATTTTTTATTTTTTTTTGATGTTCGAAAAAAGGACAGTTTTTAGAGATCGATATATGCTTATCAGTTTTACAGTGTATGCAATACTTTTTTGTTTCATCACATGTATGTATGTCATTTTTAATTTGTCCACATTGTATACAGTATTCCTGTGTACCTTTACACTGTCTAGAAATATGTCCATATTTGAGGCATTTATAACATTGCGTCACTTTACCCAACAATTTTTCCACTTGGAAAAATACATAATTTATCACAACATAGTTTGGCAAACAATTGCCTTCAAAAGTAATTATAACATTACGTCTAGGGACGTATTCTGTATTTCCATCCTTTTCTACTTTCCTGTGCATTCTTTTAATATCAATAATTGGTGAACTAGAGCTCATATATTTTTTCAAATAGTCAATATTATATTTGGTATCAACATCGCGTATCAGTCCTTTGATTTCCAAGAGGTGATTTGGAATGTACGCTTTTAAATTATCGTCCTTTAAGTGACTATTATTGACTAAATTGTTTGCATCCAAAATAGATTTGAGGATTACTTTAACACGGTTTCTTCCTATACTTTTAATTTGCTTAATATTATTAATCTTTAATTTTTGATGTAAAATATCTGCAACAACCATTGGATGCAAACGGGAAATATTCTGATCATTGGTCTTCTCAACATAAACACAACAATTTTGAAAGTCGTAACTATTACAATTAATATTAAAAAGTTTTACCTCCCTTGTAGCAGAAGAATTTGTGGTGATAGTTCCTGTATCCATGTCTTGATTACTATCACTAATAACTTCAGCAGTATTTAGTTCGCACACTGGCATCTTTTTTATATTCTCCCCCATCTGGGGAGAATATTTTCACTTTTGTATCACTATTCTACAATATGTAAATGTTTTTACCCACGATGAAATTTAAATGTTTTAATTGTCACAAAAACTGCGAGCTGAATGTCAATATTTAGGTACGTTTAACCATGGCCAAATTTTAAACTGTTCACACAAAAGTTAAACACCGTGAAAAGAAGCCTAGGCTGTTTAACCCATAGGACTGAAACTTCTTATCAACGATAATTAAAACCACTATAAAATTAATTTAAGTTAAACTACTAAAAAATTAATTTTTTCTGGAGCTATTTTAGATGCAACCGTATTTGACGAACAATGACATTGGCATCATTAACTTTTAAACAGACATATTATATGGCTTTTGAATGTTCTTGGATAATAATCGTTACTTGTTTAATCGCTTAAATTATTAATTCAGTTAATTAATATGATTATTTTTTCACTAACAATGTATTCACTGATTACAATAATTTATATACTATACAATAAAAACTAATACTTGAGAAAAGAGAAAAATATATTTTTTTAATAATATATTGTTACTATGGAACGCTTTGGTAAATTTTGAAAACATCTTTAATAACAAAATACTTGGATCACACAATATATCCTGGTGTATTCTCTGCTTGGATCTTCCATAAATAATTAACAATAAATAACTTTTTAATAATTTTATGTCTTAAATCAATTATTTATCAAATACACTATCAATATTATTTAATAAACAACTTAAACTATTCCTGAAGACGTGCCAAATATTTAGTAACCTTGTTTGTCACTGTCTTGTCACCACATGTTGTTCAATTGAGGATTGAGTGCATTGTATGACAAAGATAGCGAATATCACCACGGACGTGGTGTTCATTTTGTTCGCATCCTGAAAAAACTAATAAATATTTTTGAAAAATTTAAACGCAGAATTAAAGACTACATTATGCGAGAGTGTAGAAAATCCCTTAGAATATACATAAAGTCTCTTTTGAATGAGATTGAATTGATTTGAAATTAAAAATCACAATAAATTTTCTCTTCTTTTTCACTCCTGTAACGTATTAAAATAAACATTATAGAAGTTTTCAGGGACTCTGCACCCTCGGTAATAACATAGCCTTTCATTCTGCGTTAAATTTTTTCAAAAATACTTATAAGTTTTCTCATGATTCAAAAAGAATGAATGCATTTAAATAACAATGGAGTCGAAATTTTGCGCCTATCCCCTTAATCATTCGTTCCTTATTGGTCATAATTGTCCTACCGTGAGAACTACACATCAAAAATGTATAAGCAACACAACACCTATTATTCCATTCTCTTTTTTTCTTTTTTACTTAACACTTTCTTGTTAAAGCCCATGTGGTGAGACCGCTCCCGTCTGAAAAAATTTCTGATTCGGTTTCTTTGTGGATTCCTATTCAAAAATGTCCCTTTTAAACAAATCTGAAGGGTGCCGGGCGGAATTTTTGGGCAGAAATTGTTTAAACAATTTTTTTAAACAAATACAAAAGATTACGTTTTTTTGCTCTGGAACATATATTTTTAGGTTTTTTGGGTTATTTTTCTTAAAAATTTTAGAGGCCTAAAAACAAAAACTCATATTTAAATTAGTATTTTTGAGTTTGCCAGGTACTTAAATTGAAGATTAAACATTCAGCTTCAAGATTCTGAAGAGTGATTGCGTCTAACTTTAATTTATAACGGCCTTTTTTTAATTGTTAAATATGCGTGTTTATCCGATTTTTTAGCCGGTGCGGCGAGCTCTATTTCAAAAATCTCCTTTCATCCGAATAATAATTTTTCTAGATTCTTTGGAATATTCTAAATAAAATAAATTTCTTGACATTTTTCTCAAAAATTAATAGTTTTAAAGTTATAAGCGATTTAAAATCCGAAAATGCCAAAAGAACGCATTTTTGGATTTTAAATCGCTTATAACTTTAAAACTGTTAACTTTTGAGAAAAATATCAAGAAACTTGTTTTATTTAGAATATTCCAAAGAACTAGAAAAAATTTTTTTCGGAGGAAAATAGGAGATTTTTGAAATAGAGCTCGCCGCACTGGGAAAAAAATCGGATAAACACGCAAATTTAAAAATTAAAAAACAACGGTATAAATTAAGGTTAGACACAATCACTCTTCAGAATCTTGAAGCTGAATATCTAAACTTAAATTTAAGGATCTGGCAACCTCAAAAATACTAACTTAAATATGAGTTTTTAGGCCTCGAAAATGGGTATTTTCGCATTTTTCAGATTTTGAATCGCCTATAACTCGAAAACTCTCAATTTTTGAGAAAATTTACATGATATCTTTCTTGTTTAGAATTACCCACAAAACTTAAAAATATATGTTCCGGAGCAAAAAATGTGATCTTTTGTATTTGTTTAAAAAAATTGTTTAAACAATTTCTGCCCAAAAATTCCGCCCGGCACCCTTCAGATTTGTTTAAAGGGGACATTTTTGAATAGGAATCCACAAAGAAACCTGAATCAGAAATTTTTCGTGACGGGAGCGGTCTCACCACATGGACTAATACCATTCGATTTGAAAACTTGTTTTATGTCAAGATATGCCATGAAAATGAGTCTGTCATTGCACTGTTCTATTAAGGCAAAAGTGACAGCGTCCCAAATTAGTACGATTTTATTTAGTTTTAATCTACATTATTTACTTTAAAATTTTATTAACACAAGATTATTAAACGCAATAATCGTCATTCATGGAGCGTCGGTATTGCACACATGCTCAAATCGTAAGAGCTGTGAATATGATTGAGTTTGGTCTTTAACAAGTTGATGTTGCACGTCATTTTGAAGTGTCACGGAATGTGATTCTGCGATTGTGGCGTTGATATGAACAATTTGGTAATGTCGCTGAAAGACATGGAGGTCGTCACCGTGCAACTACTGCTCGACAGGATCGGATGGACCTATGAGGTAGGATTAGCACGTCTAAATATGCATATAACATGTGAATTATGTGGGCCCTTAGAAAATATACTCAACATTACAGTGACCAAATTTTGAGGAATAGATTTAGAGAGAATAGAAAAATTTAGATGATATAATTATGTATATTTATTTAGTGGAACGTATGTATGTACCTAATAGTACCAACTCATAAGCGACTCATTTAGGAGAGGTATTTGATATGTTTATTCATGACCTGTTTGTCTTTCAAATTTCAAATTTCACAAAAGATTTAACAAAGGACCCCGCACAAACCTTATGGAAAATAAGTCCCAGTGGATTTCGTTCATACTTTGGGAAAATACTCTTTGAAGCATCCTGATAACGACCTGAAGCGACCTTTACTTTGACCTTGACCTTCAACGGACGTCATCTTCTAGAGTTTCGAGGGTTTTCGGCATTCAATTGATATAAACAGATTACTTATGGGTTTTTGGGATCGCTAAACACGAATATGCCATCAGAATTGCCCTCCGGATGACGTGGTGGCCAGGGCCTCTGCAAGGGACGTCATCTTCTAGAGTTTCGATGGTTTTCGGCATTTAATTGATGCAAATGAATTACTGGAGGGTTTTGTGGGGTCGTTATACACGAATATGCCACCAGAACGGACTCCCGGAGCACCTGATTTCCAAGGTCAATGAAAGGGGCTCCTGGAGTTTCGAGGCTCTTTGGTACACTTCGCGTCAAAAAAAACTGGTACAAGTCTTATAACCGAAAATCTTGTTTTTCTAGTTGTGTAAATTGGTCTTGTCACATATGTCATTCTTATTTCTAGGCAACGTTGCCAGTTCAACTAAAATATTATATCAAACCAGGTAAAAGCAGGGCTGTGCGGCAGACCGCAAGTTTTTAATTAGGTTTACTAAAAATTAAAACAACATCGAGCATTCTCGATTAGTCAGTCACATTTATTTAAACATGCATCCTAAAAAATTCTCTTATTAATTTTGTAATGTTCCATCATCTCAATTAAGTACCCATAAATTAATTCCTGTTCTATTATAATTTATGACAGATATGACATGAATGACAGATAATAACTCTAGACATGACATTAAATTATTATGTTTAATTTAAAATCGAGAAATGTGAAGGGTTTCTCGTGAAGGGAAAAGTTGTGGGATACTAATAAATAAAACACACTGGAAAAATTAAAATTTGAAATTAATACAAAATGAATATCTAACTTTTACAGTGAACAAGTGTGGAACTTAAATATTATGTATTACAATAAAATTCGAAGCTGCTGAAATATTAAGCACATAGGTGGAAAATGTCGCCTGTCAAAATGTTCAATGTGTTTTATTAAATGAATTAATTTTTTTCGAATCATGAGAAATATAATACGAATTTTTCACAGAAATACGCCAAAGTTAGGCTACACACATTACCATAATGTGTATTGGTTGCGTTCGGTCACAGTGAAGTTATTATAAATATTGACAATTTGAACTGTCAAAATTTTTATTTTATCATTTTTTGTTTAAAAAATAATAAAATTGATAAGATAGTCTCAGTTGAGGAGAAAGTAATAATAATAAAGATGTTTTATTCAGTCAATAGTGTGCGAACAATCAGGTAAATAATAACGTGGGCTTAACTTTTACCCACATGCCTACTGTGGTAAATGTAGGTATTTTTCAAAATGTTGGAATATGTTTAAATCCTAGAACAATTTTAGCTTTTGTTTTAATCCAGATTTTAAACCCCTACAAATAGCTTCTCATGACTTTTGTTGTAAAATGATTATTGAAGCAGGAATTTAACAGTTTAGAATTTTACATTGAGTTACCTATGGCCCGTTTTACGATTCACCACGTTTTACGCTTTATTTTTTGTATTTAGATTTAGTGCAATTCCATTATCTGTGCTGGCAACAACGCCGTGATTCACGAGCCACTGTGTCCAGTCTGAACACAGGTTTACATTGGAAAAAAAAAGTGTACCAGTTTTTTTTGACGCGAAGTGTACTACATTAATGTAAACGGATTAGTTATAGGTTTTTGGGGTTGCTGAACACGAATACGTGATCAGCACAGACACAGGAGCACCTGGTGCCTAAGACAGGTTATATTCTGGAGTTTCGGAGGAATCAAATGGATTACTCTTAGGTTTTTGGGGTTGCTGAACATGCATACACTATCAGATCCGACCCACGAATCACATTGTGCCTACGGTACAATGCGATCACGTATTCGTGTTCAGCAACCCCAAAAACCTATAATTAATCCGTTTGCATCAATGTAGTACCAAAGACCCTCGAAACTCCAGGAGCCCCTTTCATTGACTTTAGAAACCAGGTGCTCTGGGAGTCGGTTCTGGTGGCATATTAATGTTTAGCGACCTCAAAAACCCTCCAGTAATTCATTTGCATCAATTAAATGCCGAAAACCATCGAAACTCTAGAAGATGACGTCCCTTGCAGTGGCCCTGGCCACCACGTCATCCGGAGGTCAATTCTGATGGCATGTTCGTGTTTAGCGATCCCAAAAACCCATGAGTAATCTGTTTATATCAATTTAATACCTAAAACCCTCGAAACTCTAGAAGATGACGTCCGTTGAAGGTCAAAGTGAAAGTAGAGGTTGCCATTGGATAGCCAGGAAAAAATCATAGACTACTAGTACTTTTCCTTGAACCAAATTTATATATGTTGCCAAATAACCAGTAACTCACGGAATTGGGATACCCCGTAAATCTTATAATTTTGCGAGTTTGGACCTCTATATCTTGAAAATCCTTCATACGATTGAGTTGTGCCCATGAGAACTTTTTATCAGGATGCTTCAGAGTATTTTCCCAAAGTATGAACGAAATCCACTGGGACCTATTTTCCATAAGGTTTGTGCGGGGTCCTTTAGATGTTTGTTTATTAAAAAAATGTGTCTTCTATCTGAAGTCCCTAATATCTCTAATGTACATTAATAGTATATTGTGCAACAAGAGAGAAAAAAGACATATTTCTCACGAGCGCAGAAACAGTGTTTTTTGCTCAAAGTTCGAATCATCCTGTGGAATATTCTAGCATTTATAAAATACTGAAATTAAAACCCAACTATAGCCTCATGTTTTCTTAACATTCTGTTTTTTGATTTATTCATTTATATTGGATAATAAAAAAGTTAGGTACTTTAACAACTATTAGACATGTTCTTCATCAATACAAGGTGTTTTTAAATAAGTGGGACAAACTTTAAGGGGTAATTCTGCATGAAAAAATAATAACAGTTGGCTTTATAAACGTATGTCCGCAAATGTTTCGTTTCCGAGATACGGACTAATTTTAGTATTTTATAAATGCTAGAATATTCCACAGGGTGATGCGAACTTTGAGAAAAAAACACAGTTCGATTGGTACACCCGGTATACAATGAAAATTTACCTGTTTAGCAATAATATTATTACAGTGGTATTGTTAAAGAATCAGGCTATAACATCTTAAAAAACCACTTAAATCGGCCAACAGGTTTAGGAAATATGAGACATCAAAAATGACCAAATTTTTAAGTGGGCCGATTTCTATGCACGTAAGTTTATGTTGGTGAAAAAGCTCATGCTATAAAAAAATAGTTATCAAGAAATTTTCAGCATAAGTGTATGGATACGTGTTCTTAGTGAAAATCTGCTCGGGTCTGTAGAAATGCTTAATCGTTTGAATGTTCACGATTATCACGACTTTTTACAAAATACTGGATCCGGTTTTATTACATGATATTAATTTAAATATTCGGCAAAACTATATGCTGGTTTTACGACCTATATAGTAGGATTGTTCGTACTTTTTTAGATAATAGTTACTACGAGCGATGGATCGGAGAAGGCGGTCCAATTGCTTGGCCAGCAAGGTCTCCTGACTTAAATCCTTGTGATTTTTGTATATGACTGTACCTAAAGCAATGGCTTATTTACAACCAAGGAATTCTTAGGCTCCTTTTTAGGAATGATTGTTCGATGAGGTCTTTACCAATTATTTATCAAATTGAAATAAAAAGAATTCCAGAATTTGTAGTAGTTCTTTCTCTTTAGTGTATAGCGTTGGCAAATACCCTGTATACACAACAGCGAATAAAAACACAAAACTTTCTCACTCCATGATCAAAGTATAGAACATCCAGTGAATCAGTTCATATGCTTAAAATAAATCCTATATAGCGCTTTAACACACGTCACTATTAATGAATTTATTTACAGTTTATGTAACTCCCGAATCCAATCATAAGCAGCTAACACGATTACATTGCTTGAATCTTTAATGCCGGCTCTGTCATAGGTATTTACATTTCCAGGCGATGAGTCAGATACATTGTGGGGGTAAACGGAGACTGAAATAATGTATAATCAGAATGCTGGAAAATATTGAAATATTTAAGGAAAATACTAACGAAAAAGTCCAAGTACAATACGTATCATAAGAAGAGTGGCAAGTATACAAGAACTAGGTACTCACAGAAAACTATCCAAATTTCATAGAGAGAGATACAGAACATGAACAACAACGATATCAAAGGATCATGCAGGATCATGATGATCAGGCAGTATTTACTGCAGGATGGTACTGCATGTACCACGAATATACTCCTCAACAATTACTGGAAAACATGACAAAAAATAAACTAGTACTCATGACATTCATCGATTTAAAACAGGCTTATGATACGGTTCCCATAAAAGAAGTATAGAAAATGATGAAAAAAATCGGGATAACACATAGATTAGTCGAAGACGTAAAAAGGCTTTAAAAAACAACAGGTTAAAAGTTAAAACCGTCAATAAATACTCGAACCAATTTAAGACTACAAAAGGCTTACTGTATGGAAGCTCTATGGTCTATATCTCCAAAGCTGTTCAAGATTCCTAGATCAAATATTAAAGACATGAAAAAGGAGATGTTTTGCAGATGACCAGGTTATAACGACTCCAGATGAAGAAGATCTATCATATATGCTCCGAAAATTAGAAGAGGAATACACAAAAAATAAACTGGAAATTAACCTACAAAAGACCGACTACTTAACAACAGAACAAGAACTAGTAAGATACTTAATTTATTTATAAGTCAATTTGATGATGAATTAAAAAATGACTTTTGCTAAAAACGGTTCTACCAGCAAATGGATTCAATACTTTAAAATCTTAAAATCATAAAAAATCTAAATTATTGTGATTTGAATGTGTGAGATATTAATTATTTTATTTCAATTCATGCATATAATATACCTAAAAGCACCTAAATTATTTAATTTTGAAGTTTGAACTCTTGACAAAACTGCATCCATAGAAATAGTACAGTGTACAACACATGAGAAAATAGGTCAAACCGGCAAACAGGTGTATGTTCTCAAAGAAATTGAAAGTGTGTAAAAAAATTTTTAATAATCAGCTAAGTACTTTCCACACATTACGTGCCATCATCAGAGCTTCCTAAAAGGACATTTAAGATAAGAGATTTTTTATAAACAAAAGATTGAAAAAACTTATGTCCTATTATAAATCCTTCATAGAAGAGCAATTGTTAAAAATCACATGAAATATCATGGATACTGGGCAAAAACCACAGATGTCGGGTATAAAACCCTTAAAATTAAAAGTTTTTCAAATCTAAATTCTCTTTTAGTTTTAAAATTACAACATGGCTGCAACATTTTAAAACTAAAAGAGAATTTAGATTTGAAAAACTTTTAATTTTAAGGGTTTTATACCCGACATCTGTGGCTTTTGCCCAGTATCCATGATTTTTCATGTGATTTTTAACAATTGCTCTTCTATGAAAGATTTATAATAGGACGTAGGTTTTTTCAATCTTTTGTTTATAAAAAATCTCTTATCTAAATGTTCTTTTAGGAAGCTCTGATGATGGCACGTAATGTGTTGAAAGTACTTAGCTGATTATTAAAAAAAAAATTTTATACACTTTCAATTTCTTTGAGAACATACACCTGTTTGCCGGTTTGACCTATTTAGAAGTGTGTACAAGTCATACAGTCTGTTTCAATTCAATACATGAGAAAATGACATAATTCTCCCTCACTTGATTTGCGGAACTCGTGTCGTGCCAACAAACTTCTGCCCAACATTCAGTTCCGTGCATCATAGCCGGTCTTATGGCTGTTTTATAGAATTTTCCCTTCAGCTTCATTGGAACCTTCCTGTCACACAACACACCACTCACTCGCTTCTTTCCACTTCATCCATCCAGCCCTAATTCTACTGCATGCATCTCCATCTATTTCTCCATTACTCTGTAATACCGATCCTAGGTACTTAAAACTATTGCTTTTCACAATCATTTCACCATTCAAAGATACCATTTTATTTGTAGTAACTCCATCTTTAAATGAACACTCCAAATACTCTGCTTTTGTCCTACTAAGTTTTAAACCTTTTTCCTCCAGAGTTTGTCTCCACTGTTCCAGTTTTTGTTCTAAGTCCCTTTCACTATTTCCTATTAACACTACATCATCAGCATACATTAGGCACCATGGAATATTACCCTGTAGTTTCGCTGTTATCTGGTCCAAAACTAATGAGAATAAATAAGGACTAAGCACCGAGCCTTGGTGCAATCCTACTTTCACCTGAAATTTATCAGTCTCACCCACACCTGTCCTAACACTAGTCGTTACTCCCTCATACATATCTCTCACAATCTTTACATATTCGCCAGGGACTCCTTTCTTATTGAGTGCCCACCACAGAATCTCTCGAGGAACTCTGTCATATGCTTTCTCAAGATCAATGAATACCATATGAGCGTTGGTCTCTTTATTCCTGTATTTTTCCACCAGTTGCCTTACAATGAAAATTGCATCTGTTGTTGATCTGCCCTGCATAAAGCCAAATTGATTATCGGATATTTCGGTTTCTTCACGTATCCGTCTATCAATTACACTCTCCCATATTTTCATGGTGTGGCTAAGTAGTTTTATAGCCCTGTAGTTTGTGCATTGTTATATGTCTCCCTTGTTTTTGTAGACAGGTACTAATATACTGCTTCTCCATTCTCTGGCATTTGTCCAACTTCCATAATTCTATTAAATAGACCTGCTACCCAACTTATTCCTGTCTCTCCCAATGCTCTCCATACTTCCCCAGGAATATCATCTGGTCCGACTGCTTTTCTTTTCTTTATTTTGTGAAGCGCTTGAGCCACTTCCTTGTTTGTTATTTTGGTAACCATTGCTGTTACTGTCTCCGTTAACTCCACAGGCTGTCTGTCAAATTCTTTATTTACAAGGACTATGTGGTAGGTATATGTGGAAAATGGAAACAAATGAAGATGTAGAGGTGATCCTAGATAAATTCAAGAACAGGACGATTGACAAAAACGTTGAAAGGGATTACTAGAAAAGACAAGTAGCTTAGTAATTTAAAAATTTGACTCTATGAAGTAATATAAAATGACTCGATAGATAAATGGAGTGTTCTCACGCCATGCTCATTTCTCTGTTTAACTTTACTTTCTTAAAATACTTCTCTTGACATGCCTTAAAGATGTATAAATTTCCGTTGAGGGAGTTGAGTTTATAAATGGCCGTCAAAAGTAAACAAGTTTGATAGACAACTTTTTGAACCGGATATCCGGTTTTTGGGTTAACTTTGTTACCAATTTAAATGTAAATCTGCGAGGATTTGTTCGATATTCCCTAAAAAGTTAGAGTAACTCTCTTAACTCGTAAACAGGATAATAAAGTTTACTGAGTGCGTATTTTAGGCACCGAAAAAAGTAAAAAGGAAATGGAATAATATTTAGGAAATTAATTTATTTTGTGGTCATTTTTAAGTGACTCAATTGAACTTTTATGTACTTTGTGCATATTATAAAGATACCCTTTCGATGAAGAATGTAAGAATGCTTTGGCAAGAAAACACAGGGCATAAGTTGTTACCAAGGAAGACGTTTTCATTGTAACAACTATAGTTAACTAAGAAAAAACAAAAACATTAAAGAGTCAGACCATAAAGATTTGAGACTTCTCTGGGGTGGGTTAGAAAACATAGGAAGGAATCATTTTAGTCTGGCCTAAAATGATTTATTCAAAGTAGATCTTAGGAATATCTAACAACAAGGGCGCCAGCAAAAAAATATGTGAAAATTATAAATTAAATAAATAAATACATATAAATTTATTACCAAAACAAATATTGTTTATTAAACATCAATATAATATATAGTTAAAATGTTTTAAATAAAAGAAAAGTGCTTCAACTAAAGTACCTAAGGTCCCTAAGAGCTCTTTACATTAGTCTAAAATAAAACTCTTAAATAATTTTGATATGACTTTATAGAAGTAATAAAATATTACCTATCTTAGGAACAGATAGACTATGGAGCGATAGTAGTGATGTAAATAATTTCACTAATCTTTAGTTCCCAAAATTGAACGTCTTCACACCATCAAAATTCTTATAAACAACCAATAGAAATAGCTGCATCCAAAAACCTCATTACTGCATTTCGGCAAACATCCAATCGGAATAAATATGCTTAACTGGCGACTTCAGCGGACAAAGGTCTCCAACTACTAATATTTGCAATATAATTTACAGCTTCTATACTGACTTATGGAAGATCCATGCAAAAACATCACGTGGGTTTTCTTTCTTCATACAAAAAAAGACGGCTAAAGAAGGCTTTCTCAGAGATTAGATTCTACAATCCACATCCAATAATAAATCAGAAAACTAAATCCATACAATGATCCATAAAACTGAAGTTATCCTTCGAATAATCCAAAATATAATTTTTGACAATATATGGACATTTGGACCGAAAGCTGATCTGTTTACTTAAAAAACATGCTTTGACTTCAAGAAATCAACGAAGACAACTCCTAAAATTAATTATCTATTTCGCACCTGACAGAAACCTTGACAGAAATCAAAATAAAATGTAGGTATGTACTATTTCCGTTATTATTTAAACGTTAAATAGGCCTAATGGCTATACAACTTGTTATACATTTTATTAAGATTAGATATTCATTAATATTTGTACAAGAACTTTGAGAAAAAGGCCTTTGAACCGTAACAAAGTACAAAGAGACAGAGGAAATACCCAAAATAGAATAAAATTATGTGGCTAGAAGAAGAAAAGCTAAAAGAATTTGCAAAAAGAATAAAAGAAAAACAATGGAAAAACCAGAAGAAGCCAGTACATAAACAAAGAGGTAAAAAATGTCTACCAATAAGTCTAGATAAACTAAAAGGAACAATACAAAGAGGTAAACAATTTCTACCAAGAAGTCCAAAGAAACTAAAAGGAATAATAAAAAGCAGGTGATAAAGCAAGTTGACTTCCAGGAGAAACTACAGAAAAATACAGATGGGGAAATACTTCAAAGATCTGTTAAATACAGACCAACAAGAGAGAAATGAGAATTGCCAAAAGGATGAAGAGAGATTTCGTATCACGGAGAAATTATTTTGCATTAGTTCTACTCCTAACTGAGCACAGAGATCATATTTTCGTCGTAATTTTGCCACGTTGAATAGACGGGAAGAGAGGTGCAAATTATAGACCTCCCCTAGTCTTCTTTAATTTAATATTCATGTGGTATGCAAACCGCGAAGGCAAAACCAGAAACTTAGTTTAAGATTGGACCTTTACGAGGACCTCGAAATAGTCAAAGAGAAACAGAGAACTCCGAAATGTGTTAATCGCCATGTGTCTTTCAATCGTGACTTTCAACCCTTACATCGTCAAATCTTTTCATAAATTACATTATACATCTGTTTCTCATATTACCTTTGCTTCCCCTAACTATTCTCATCTACATTAATACTGTTCCTATTTCTTTCTTTCAATTTTTTTCTTATTCACATTCACACTTCCACCCAATTTTCGATAATCATCTAATCCTTTCTTCAAATTTTATCCCAAATAATTCATTTTAACGATACTGACTTTAACTTTTTTAACTTTTTTAACTTTTTAACTTTTTTAACTTTTACACAACTATATCTAGTCAATATCTCTCCCATTCTCTTCACATCATCTTTATAACCTGGTCTTCGTTTAGTGTCCAATCATAACCATTTCATATTCCCAACTCATTCATCTAACAATACAATAATTCACAAGTTTCACACATCAAGTTGTTCTATTCAGCCCACCTTTTACTCTTATCAATTGGTTTGTTTGGTTGCCGGATCTCTGGAGTTCCCAGTCTCTCAATAATTATCATTAGTCTAAAGTCTGATATCAAATTTTATTTTATTCCACAACCTCATTTATCCATCCATCTTTCTTTTATTCGGTTTTACCTTCTAATTTAATTAAATAAACACAATTTTAATTTTTCCATATACTCAACAATTTTACTCAACACTTATATTCATCTGACCTCACTTTAGACATAGCTTAGATACTTTTATCCAATTGTATTAATTTTTCCTTGCCCTAGATGTTTTTAACATAAAAGGACAGAATAAAGAAATTTGGACTAAGCTTTCTAAAACAACCAGTTTTTTAAATTTGTGTTTATGAATCCATCTATATCCTATTAACTCATAAACAAGTTTTGCATTTATAACATTTCTCAGCATTTGATATCACAACCCTTATTTAGTTGTCTTATCTTTATTTCAGCCAGCTTTATCAGCCATCATTTGTGATGGTTCACAAATATTAATTATCTTCCAATACAAACCACAAAACATACCTTCTGTATGTTGGTTTGCCTATCTTTGCTTCATCAATTCAAGTACACCTCATTGATGATTGCTGGTTTTCAAATTGGCCCTTTTTTACATCTTAGATAATTTATTTTCACTAACTCTTGTATTTTTATAATTACAACACACCGATGTTATCATTGCTTGTACCACAAAAAAACTTTAAATTTAGTGGCTGCGTAACCAACGTTTCATAAAACTTCAAGTTTCATTGACAATTGTTACCCTGACATCAGACAGATTCGCTTTTGAAATCTCATATCTTAGTTGCCTGTCACCTCTTGTAACATAATGAACTAATTGTTACCTATTGACCCACTTACCACGTGTGGGAGTCTTATGTTGCCCTAGGGCCGTAGCCATAGGAATTTTATCCATCCTTTGGATTTTGCTATGATTGTATCTATGTAAGACTTTTAGTCTGTTTTTGAAAGGCTTTGACCTTTGTATTTTTTGCTTAGCTCACCATGTTCTTGTAAGTATAATAATCAAACTTTGCTTTTACCTTGGTCATCATTTTAACTTTAACATTTTCTTTAATTAATATGGTTATACTTATTTTAAGTAACACTGATGATGCTCTTGTTACAGAGCGAAAACGTTTTGTTTCTATGTTTGTAGCCCTATAGGGGCTTTTTAAAATAATACACCTTTTACCAGGCCAAAATTTTTTATTAAATTTTATTTAGAAACTTAGTCTCGTGAAATTTTAGTTAACAGATAAACTTTGTGGAAATTCAAACAATTATTTTTCGAACTTCATATATACATTTTTATAAAACGAATCCTATAGAGTGGAATTCGTCAGTTATTTACAGTTGTTATCCTGTTTTGGCAATGGGTTTTCAATAAAGGTATCGACTTTTCAAATATATCAAGAATTTTTTCAAATGTATTTTACGTTTGTAGAAACAATTCCAAACTGTTAAACAGAAATAACATTGTTGTGTTAGCTTTTGATGTTAAGCTTAATCCATTTTAAAAAACAGTACAAATTTCATCAGAAAGTCAAAATGAAAATGTTGTTTTACATTTTTTCAGTTTCGATAGGCTAACGAGCTCGTAAAAAATTAAAAATGGATTTTGTATTTGCTGGCATATATGTATGTGCTTTTGTTTTTGTTGTGCCCTTTATTAATTTTTTTTATAAAACCGTAAAAACCCCATCAACAATTGAGCGTGAACGATAAAACTCTGACAGATGGAAATAGGAAAAAAATAAAATATTTGAACAAATTTAATATTGACAAAAATTTTAAATGTTTATTTATGATATATTCATATATTTATTTTTTTACCGAAGCTTCTTGGGCTTAGGTCCATAAAAAAGATTGTCTATGATATTATGACATTTTTATTGATATATTGTCCGACGTTTCGGCAGGAAATCCATGCCTTTTTGAAGGATTGACTAAAACAACATTTATTGAAAGCTACAATTACAATTTAATAGAAAATTGACTTACCAAGCAATCGTAAATTTAGTTTTGAGACAAGTACACAAATAGACGTCACAATTAAAACAATGTTAAAATGTTAAAGCATAGGAACAGACCCACTAAGTCATTGCCATAAGAGAGTAATGAACTGTGTCAAAAATTATTATGGTGTTTATTGATATTTGATTTTATGTTAAAACAAATTAGTTGTCTTCACCTCAGAGGCGTGCTGAAATATTATATAGTTAATTTTATATTAAATTGAAATATACCCTATTAAGGTTTTTGACAACCCGTTTATCATTGACAGCGTTGTTATTTTTTTTTTATTTATATGGACTGTAGGAGTTCCCTCTTCTTTTTGTTGGGTTCACTTTTTAGGATTTTAGTTTTGTCGAAAGCAAATTTGTGTTTATTTTCGTTTTCATGTTTTGTGAGGGCTGTAGTGTTATTTTTGTCATATTTGTGAGACCGAATTGTGAAGTTTAGTAGCTGGCTAGTTTGTCCGATATATTATACCCCATCGCAATTTAAGCAAGGAATTTCATATAAAACATGTGATTTTTTTTAATTACGGGGTTTTAGTTTTTAGTTTGGTAAAATTCCTTTTCAAGAGATTATATCCTTTGTGAGCAACTGTAATATTATGTTTGGATAGGAGATTTGCAAGTTGTTCAGATAAACCTTGTATGTAAGGAAGAGACATATAGCATAGAGTTCTTCTGTTCCTTATTATTTTTGTTGTAGTTTTTGTTGTTGTAAAAGGTACGTAGTCGTGACTTAAAGGTGTTTTCAATGAGGTGATGAGGTGAGGTGATTCATATATTTATATATAATGTCGAGACCAACAAAAAGATCTTTTCGTCGCATTTATAGACTATGAGAAAGCTTTCGACAAACTTTTTTGGCAATTTGGATAATTGCGAAAAACCATAAAAAAACAAGTATTCGCATATTACGTTTTTTATCCATTTATGCTACACTTAGGACCTTCATATTTTAACCAGAAAAACTATATGATATAATAAAACAATACTGTAAGTTTCACTAAGATCCGTTCAATAGATTTTGCAAAATAAATTGTGTAATCCAGCTTTCGCAAAAAAAAATTAATTTTTTCAAAATGTTGTAGGGCCAAAAATAAAGCAGAGAGCAAGTTGAAATTTTTTTGACATAGAAGAGTACTGTGCCTTTCATTTGCAGTTTGCAAAATTAAAATCGGTTTACTACCCCGACGTCAGGGAGTTTTTTAATAAACATTAATTTTTTTTGCTACGCGCAGGGCAGCGGATACGTTTGCTTTGATTGGGTATTCCAATGACCTTTGATAATGAATGATAAATTTTAGTTTTTACTACATTTCGATATTAATAAATAAATTTGTTTATTGTAAAATAAAAACACATACTCTGTCCTTCGAAAAACCATTTTTGTTAGCAAAAACTTTCTTTGTTCATATATTTTAACTTAGAGAATAAAAGTTTATTATTTTTAAACATATGCAATTGTTTAAATATTTCACATGCAATCATCAAATTAGTGTGATTTTTGTGGAATTAAAATATTAAAATACAACAAACTATAGAGTAAGAAAATAATATATTAGATAAATATTGGAAGAAATTTTGGTGGAAATCAACTTGTGTGAATCGAACACCGCTGTCCTGCACGTAGCACCAAAAATTAATGTTTATTTAAGAAAATCCTGACGCCGTGGTAGTTAACCGATTTTAATTTTGAAAATTGCAAATGAAAGTTACAGTATTCTTCTATTTGTAAAAAAAATTTTAACTTGCTATCTGCTTCATTTTCAGTCCTGCAAAATTTTGAAAAAATGAATTTTTTTGCAAAAGCTGGATTGCAAAATTTATTTTGCAAAATCTATTGAACCCATCTTAACTAAATTTACAGTATTGTTTTACCATATCATAAAGTCTTTTTGGGCGAAATAGGAAGGTCCTAAGTTTAGCACAAATGGTTGAAAAACGTAAAATGCGAGTACTTGTTTTTTGTTTTTTTCGCAATTATTGCTGTTTTGAACAAGGGTAACAATTTTAAAAAATTTTAACCAATTTTATATTGTAGAAAATTTAATTACGACGTTACTTTAATTTTAGTGTAACTTTTCTCGGAAGTTAATACTTTTAAAGTTGTAATCAAAAAACGAAGAAAAAAATCGAATTTTTCCTTCATTTTTTGAAATTTTGATTATTTAAACAACGTTCCGGACCTTTTTGAGTGGGAGGATAACTCAATTATTATTATATGGGTTAATTCCAAGCAATTTCTGCAACAAAAATAGAGTCACCTCTCAACGTCCATCTCAAAACAGATCCGCCCTGGACTAATGTTCCTTCGTTCGAAATATTGATACAAATGCAAGTACATATTCGGTTTTCTTTTTATTTACTTCTAGACCTCATATCATACTCTTTCATTTTATTTTCGAACCAAATATTTTAAATTGTCATTTATTTATTTATTTTATATAATAACTTTTTTGAGTTACTGTAAATACTCTGTCTAAAAGTTAAGTACTATGTTTAAGCTGTCTAAAAATATTGAGGAATACTATTGGGGAGAACTCAACAAGCTGGGGTTTTACCATTGTTAATAAAGACAATTTTCTCGTTAGTCTAATGTTTTGCTACTATTTGTCATAGTAATAACCAAGGCACCGCTTAGGTGTTTTTAAAAATAAAAACAAAGATATGTTTTTATTGATCTTTTAAATGTATAGTCACTTTTCTCACATTTTTTGATAATTCAGCTGAAAGCTTCCATACCTTATAATTTTTTGCAATGCTAAAACTGTAACCCTATTAATAAAACTATAAAATTTAAAATACACCACAGCCAACTAAACTTCGTATTCGTGTTAACCGTATTAAGATGCACCAGTAACCAGAGCGGAAACCTCTGGTGATCAATAGCCATCTATTAAATAAAAGGGCGAATCAATCGATCCGAGTTGTGACATTCTCTATACGCTAATCAAGGGACACGACACGACACACAAGCTTGAATATGTTCGAAGTAACCGACCGAAGGACAAACAAGACATGCTTTCAATTTGGACATCAACTCATACTAATTCTCAAGTTCAATGCTATTACGAGGTTTAGATAGTTAGTCAAGGAATATATGTACAGTATGGTGAAAAGGATAGGAATAAATTCGTTATTTCGTAATCCGGTGATTTAAAAACAAATCCCGAAATATATCGATTTTGGTTCTGTTTGTGGTTACGTCTAAGCAAAGCAATTTTGTTAATCTCATGTGTTTTAATCTTAGTATGTTCTAAAACTTAAAAACGTGTTCTGAAATATACGTAATTGGAAAAATACCCCAAAGCTGGTTAAAGTCGACCTTCGTAACTTTACCCAAAAAAGTAAATGCCAAAACATGTGAAGACTACCGAACAATTAGCCTAATGAGCCACTTACTCAAAACGTTTCTGAAAGTGATACACGGCAGAATATATAAAAAATGCGAAGAACAGGTATTATGGACGCAGTTTGGATTCCGCGATGCCTTAGGCACCCGAAAGGCTCTATTCGCTGTCCAAGTGCTTATGCAAAGATGCAGGGATGTTGACTGTGACGTGTATATTTGTTTTATCGACTGCAAAAAGGCGTTTGATAGAGTGAAAAATGATAAACTCATAAACATCTTTAAAGAAGCGGGAGTAGATGATAGAGATTTGAGAATCATATATAATTTGTATTACAACAAAACTGCCAATATTAAAGTGGATGACCAATTGACAGAGGCAGTCTCCATAGATAGAGGAGTGAGACAAGGATGCATCCTGTCCCCGGTGATGTTTAATATATACTCTGAATGTATCTTCGAGAAAGCGCTGGGAGAACTACAGGAAGGCGTACTAGTCAATGGAGTGCGTCTGAACAACATTAGATATGCCGACGACGCTGTAGTTTTTGCAGACAGTCTAGATAGTTTGCAAAGAATAATATCGCGCATATCAGATATAAGTAGAGTATACGGACTTGATCTCAATACGAAAAAAACAAAGTACATGGTAGTCAGTAAGTGCGATATAGTAAATACACAGCTTTTGGTTAACCAACAACTAATTGACAGGGCCGACAGCTACACATACCTTGGTACCAACATAAACAGCCAGTGGGACCACTCAAGTGAAATAAAACAACGCATAGGAAAAGCGAGATCAGCGTTCATAATGATGAAGTCTCTTCAGAAGCCACGATTTACCTCTTGCTACCAAAATCTCTATCATCAGGTGCTATGTATTTTCTACGTTATTATACGGAGTAGAGGCCTGGACACTTTCCGAGGCTTCTTTGAAAAAACTCGAGGCATTCGAGATGTGGTGTTACAGGCGCATTTTGAGAATTTCGTGGGTGGATCGGGTGACTAATGTTGAGGTTCTACGTAGAATTGGCAAGGAATGCGAGATTATTAACACAATCAAAGAGCGCAAACTAGAATATCTTGGCCATGTTATAAGGAATGAACAGAGATATGGCTTTGCAACTCACTCTTCAAGGCAAGATATTTGGAAAGAGAGGACCAGGGAGAAGAAGAATATCTTGGCTTAAAAACCTGAGAAAGTGGTTTAATACATCGACAACCGGACTATTTAGAATAGCAGCAAGCAAAGTTAGGATAGCCATGCTGATCGCCAACATCCGGAACAGATAGGCACCTTAAGAAAAAGAAGATGTTCTAAAATTATTTATTTCTATATGGCATTTTATAGTTATTAAGGAACCGAGGGTATTATCTATAATACCCGTGGTGCCTTCAATGTTTAATGTCCTAAATTCTTCTTTATATGCAAAAAATTTGATTGAATTTTGAATTAATTAGTTTTCAAATAAGTACATTTAGCAGAAATAGTCGTAAGGTGGTAACCATAGTTTAACTTACGTTTTTATTTGTCAACTTGACAGTATTTAACTAGTTATTTAAATTTAACGCTGACGTCGACTTTGCAAAGTAACAAGACACTTACTCAACACACACACTACACATCATTACACCTGAGTTAGTGATAAGTTATACAATTACGTGGCTAAAGGTTCTAGTTCTAAACCAAGGCCAGAATCAGAGAAAAAAAAAATTTAACGCCCAAGGGCGAGATTTTTCAAAATAATGTTATTCGTTATTCGTAACATTATTCGAACCGGAGCATAACCCAGTGGCATAATTTCCAATATTTCCATCATGAAAAAAGTGCCATAAAATTCGGAAAAGAACATCGCAGCCACGAAGACAAAATGGAGAAAGAAATAAAAGCAAAGTACGCTAATTGCAACGAGAACTATAGAGGATGCTCTAAAGTAACAGCTTGGGAAAGAGTGAAAACCAATCAAAAACCCCCAAGACAACCTACGCTCAGTCCTCCAGGAAACACACCACTGCTATCACCGCTGATCCAGGTAATGCACACACATTAATAATAGTTTTTCCATACCTTACACAGCCATTCAAGACCCCAGTTTTTCAAGATGCCAGAATTTCTCGCCTTCTTCAAACCTTCATCAACTGTAAATACTTCAAACGTTCATCAATTTCATCAACCCCCTGAATATGATTCGGTATCAAGAGGGTCTTACAACGTTGTTTCAGCATATCCTTGCACCATCAGACTGCTAGAAATTCACAAACAGACGGCAGAAGAATGTCTCTTATTATTTTCTACTTCAAGTGGATAGCTACAAAAGTATCTATCTATCAAAAGATACAACCTTTTTTGATCTTTTAAGCAGTACAAATTTTGCAAAAATTTAGGATTTCGGCAAAAGCTTTGCCAACGCTTTGATGCATTTAAAAGCCAAATAAAAAGCACAAGAGCACAATTCATGACCCTTTGTATATAAGTCGGTATCAATAGGGTCTTACAACATTTAATTTCAAGTATTTAGTATCGTACAAGGTTTCAGCATCTCTGCATCATCAGAGAGAGACCTGCGCTGATACAAATTCACAAACAGATGGTCCAGATGATTCTTTGGAGAAAACGAGTTTTAAAACTAAATTTTAATCAATAAACTTAATTTTAAAGTAAAATTAAAACTACAAAAATAGTAAACTATAAGATCTAATTCAAGATCATAACATACATGTGTAACAAGTTCTTTAGCACATTATCGACATAATTTCAGAAATAAAAGGTCCTCTTGGATTACGAGATTGGAGGTGTCTTCGAAATTTACTGCAGCCCATTCCATTACAGAGCTGCATAAAATCCCCTTTTACTTCTCTCGTACTGCTGCAGCGAGGATTACCATTCACTGAAGCGTATATAAATTGCTTGACAAGTAGTGTGAAAATGAATCCTTTAAATATACATATATACGGTGAGGGGCAAAATTATAAATTATCGAATAAATTAATTTTTTCGCGAATGGGCGCTTTTTAATCATTTAGAAATTAACGTTTATAATAAGTACAAGTTGTTGAAGAAAATTTAATATAAAATATAACTTAAAGCTATGGAAGACCACCAATTTTTAGTCATCGAGATAATGAATGAAAAAACACTTACACTTTACTATTTTACTATGTTTAATAGGAACCAACCACAATTTCTGTTGGAAATACGTTATATGACTCTATATATGTATATTCTATTAAAATAAACTTTTATTTTTGTTTCAGAATAACTAATTATCTTCGTTGTTAAACTTCAGGTAAGACTTCACACGCACTTGCTAGTTTTTAAAAGAAACAATAAATTAGTGAAATCAAATAATATAATTTGATTTACACGAACTGTAGCTTAAAGCACTAAGAAATTTGTTTATTTATCACATATGTTTAGATAATGTTCTTGGCCGGATTCGAAGAGGGTGTGTGTTTTTATTATATTGCATTGCTTAAGATTCCGAAGCCAAGAAATTTTACTTTTACAAAGTTCCCTTTTATCCCCGATATTTTCTTGTATTATGGGTTTGAAGGGATTTTTTTTAACCAACGGACTAGTACTTTTAGTTTAATAAATCAGAGGATGGTTTTCTTACCTCTGTGATATCAAATCCTCACTTTTTTATGTTTGTTTGTATGATTTGTTTGTGTACTCTGTGTTTCTGTAGATTATATGTTTGTATATTATGTGTTGCATATGTATTATGTAATTTGTCGATGATATGTATCCGACCTTCTATTAATCGGCTATTATTTGTATATTCTTGTTGTTGATTTCTTCATTTAATATTACCAAACAAAGCCTGCAAACTTCTGCTGATATGTTTGCTATTAAGTAGTTGTTTTTTATGTATTTTTATTTCATGACTATTGATGCATCTTTGCATTATACTTCTACTACGGGGCCTAATATTTCTGTATAGGTATATTATAAACAACGAAGTAGATCGTCCCACCTATTACAAATAATAAACGATTAATTCGGATTCTTATCACATGCCTTCACCTTGCTAATTTAGTTAATATTTAGTCATATCAATAACTCCATTTAAGAAACCATAAAGTTTTATATGTCTGAAGCATAATTTTGTTTTGATTCTACTCTATCGAAAGTTCAAAACATTTTTAATTCTGCGCTCTGCATGTAAATTTCCTTACACATATTTACACAGCAATTAGTTGATCAATAGTAAAAAGCAAGTAGTATACGAAAAGCTATAAAACGCAGTTTAATCTTCCATTCTGAGCAAATTAGCAGCAGCAGCACAGATCCGCAGCTCCTTCGGCTCCGGTGTTGAGAATTGAAATTCCCCGCACGCCTCAACCGCAGCTTGTAAACTTTACACTTGAACGTTATCTCTAAAATCGTTATGCAAATCATCTCGTTGTTTCCTCCTCCGCCAGGCGTTATTTTTGCAATGTGGAAGAGTTATTGTATTGTTAGATTGTCTCTTTCGACATATTTTATATTCCTTGATCGATAAATCTCTGAGAAAATGAAATAAATAAAAGAGAGGCGTACAGTGGAACCTCGATAACTCGGATTAATCGGGACCGTGGCCGATCCGGGTTATCGAAAATCCGGGTTAGCCGGAGAATATGATAAAAATTAATAAAATACGGTGTACTTACAGATAAACTCCGTTATAATTTAAATAATATGTAATATATATGCACAGTACACATCTAAATTAGGTATAGTTGTATAGAGTATAGAGTTTGTCTAGACACTGCTAAACCACGTTGGCGTTCCGCACAATACCACACATACAAAGCGTCGTTGAGAGTCTCATTTTTAGCTTTATTAGCTTTGCACCGATTGTCCAAACTGTCTTTTGTTATCATTTTTAAACAAAATTCTTGGATTTTAGTTATATTTTTCTTCCAATCCAATATTGTAGATGTACCGACACCATATGATGCTGCAATTGTTTTTAAAGATAAACCTTTATCAATACTACCTAATGCTTCTACTTTATTTTCCATTGTCACTACATTTTAACGTTTTGTTGCCATTACGTAGACAAAAATACACGCAAACACAAATCTCACTGAAGCACGATTACAGAACGGAAGCGAACAATACAAGACTGTACTACACACAATACAGTCCATTGGTCCATACAAGACCATTGTTTAAAAAAGAATTTTTTAAATAGCATTTTAGTATTTTTTAAACAATGCTAAGACAGTTTGAAATACATAAAGGAATACTACAGGTGTCTGCTGTTTCCGATAATCCGAGCCAATGAACGTCGGTCGCTCTGCCACCGTGTGCCATTGGTCATTTTTACTATCGTATAGTTCAAATTACACAAATACACATTATCTCTCAAATATTATATTACATACATTTTTATTGTTGAAATGTTTGTCTGATAAAAATCGGTCCGGGTTAGCCGGACTTCCGGGTTATCGGGGGCCGACTTATCGGGGTTCCACTGTACTCGCAATAATTTATTCCGACGACCAGTTTTGCTCTCTACAATTTGCAGAGCATTATCAGGTCGACGGTTACAAGTAAACTTCTTCTTCTTCTTCTTCGTCTAGCCATTCACGTCTACATCTGAACATAAGCTTCTTCAAGTCTTTCCATTGTTTTTTATTGTACGCTACTTGTAATCAATTTTTCCCTGCAGTCGGGGTACCGGGTGTCCCAATAAGAATGGCTCTCGGCCATATCTCAGGAACCGTTTATAGTAGAGCTTTGAAATAAAAAATTGTATAACAAAAGTTGCCTCAGGAAAAGCCTGGAAATTATTTTCATAATTGTGGGTCCACCGCTAGAGGGCGTAATTGAATATCAAAAATAAAAAAATCTAAATTTTACAAAATTTTCCTAATGAAGGGGCACTGGAAATCCGATTATTGTATTCTTCATCAAATTCTGCGCATATTTGATTTAACAAGTTTAACTCTACCTTTGCAAATAAGAGGTGGGGGTGAGTGGCAACCTTGTTATGAAAAAATGGCTGTAAGTCCGGTTCTGCTAAATCAAATTTTGAAAACTGGGTCTTGTTGAAGACAGATCTTTTTCTTTAATGTAAGCGTCATAATTTTGAACCATCCTAATAAGTAATAAGCCAGCTGGGAGGCGCTATTTAATTTTTTTCAGAAATCTAGTTTTCTTTGGAAAATATTAAATACAAGTATGCATTTTTAATCATACTTTATAAAATTAGATTAAATTAGCAATCGAATAGCGAAAATCGCATGTCGATACCTTTTTTCTATCTCAAGATATCTTGAGAAACGTGTAAATTTTATACATAACTGTTACTATCACTGGTAAATTAAGTTAATGAAAAGTAGTGTGCTGTGGAAAAAAAATAACATTTTCCAGATGTCAACGTATAAAAATATAATTAATTAAAACAACAATATAAAGAGAAACAATACTATTAAAATTAAATATAACACAGAACAAAAAGAACTACCTAGTGACGACCTAAGTATTCAAATTGTTGCCCATCATACACTACTCTAGAATACATTATCCAGAGAATACTAAACGCCATTCAAAGCATATCGAGAGCAGAAATTGAGACTGCTGTTCAATCTACTCTTGAAAGAGTAAATGTTTGCAACGAAAATGATGGGCAAAAATTTGAACGTTTATGTCATCACTAAATAGTTTGTTTTTATTTCTTTGTAATAGGCTTTTCATTTGTTTCGAGCCTCTGTCATATGCCGTATAATCCGTGTATAATATTAATATACGAGATATGAACGAGGCTCGAAACAAATGAGAAGCGTTGAAAAGACCTAATATACGTTGACAGCTGGAAAATGTTTCTTTGTTGTTTCCATAGCACACTACTTTTAATGAATTTCATTTACCAGTGACAGTAACAGTTATGTTTTTAAATTTACACGTTTTGTAAGATATCTCGAGATAGAAAAAAGGTATTAACATGTGGTTTTCGCTATTCTGTTGCTAATTTTGTCTAATTTTGTAATATGGTATTAAAAATGCATGTTTGTATTTAATATTTTCCAAGGAACACTAGATTTCTGAAAAAATTAAATAACGCCTTCTAGCTGGCATATTACTCAGTAAGTTGGTTCGAAATCATAACTTTTACATTGACGAAAAAGATCTGTCTTCAACAAGACCAAGTTTGCAAAATTTGATTAAGCAGAACCGGACTCACAGCCAGTTTTTCATAACAAGGTTCCCACTCACCCCACCTCTTATTTCCAAAGGTAGACCTAAACTTGTCAAATCAAATATGCGTAGAATTTTATGAAGAATACGACGATCGGATTTCCAGTGCCCCTTCATTAGGAAAATTTTGTAAAATTTAGATTTTTTAATTTTTGATATTCAATTACGCCCTCTAGCGGTGGTCCCACAATTATGAAAATAATTTCCAGGCATTTCCTGAGGCAACTTTTGTTATAAAATTTTTTATTTCAAAGCTCTACTATAAACGGTTCCTGAGATATGGCCGAGAGCCATCCTTATTGGGACACCCGGTACATCTCGTAGGAGGTCTGCCTCTGGGTCTTTTGTGTTGGTATGATCTCCAGGTTCTATGTCCATTGAACTGGCAAGAACCACACATTCTATTCGAGCAGGGAACCATGTTGCCCTTTGAGCACTATTAATATAATATACTCTTTTAACATCGACTTGGAGTCGCAATATTTATCATAATCTTAATATGTAAATCATATATCTCGATGTTACCACTTTTAATAGTGTGCTAGTTTCATCTACTAAGCATAACGCACTGAAGATGATCTGATTTAGATCGAAAACGTTTTGCAATCCATTAGGATGACATTTTAATAGTTTCTAATAAACTTTTTATATCATTATACAAACGAAGTTTTTTACTTCTGTATGATATTTAAAAAAATATAAACTAAAACTACAGACAAACAGATATGCATGCATATATACAAGTACACACTCATATCCACACACACACAGGTATCCATATGTAGCAGAATAATAATATGATGATTCAATGTATAAGTGTTGAACTTACATGCCGTTACAAGGAATAATTTCTAAAGTCTGCCTTATCATACCTTCTTGATCAATTAATTATGCTCATAGGCAACTGATAGGATGCACGGATTATGCTGCATAGCTTAGCAAATCTTTGGGCAAGTTGGGAAGCCCAATTCCACTGATAAAATTCAAATATGTATCGAGAAAAACAAAGCTAAAGATATATAAAACGGTAATAAATAATAAAAAAATTCAGCTCGAACGAACAGGTATTTTGCAGAGCTTCCATAATCGTATTATTCGCACGTCATAAAAAGTTGGAAAATCGTTGGAATCGTTGTATTGGAGATAATAGTCCAGGAACAAAAGCTTTTCACCTCGCAATTTTTACAGAATGGATAAATTTACTTGAAAATTTTAGAATAAGTAGTGGATAGTCCATGGATCAAAATCTATATGATGCTGACAGGCGCTTTTACCATGGGGGTGGTTGCCACCCCATCTCGGGGGTGGAAATTTTTTATTATATTTTGACCGCAAAAGTTAATAAAATCATTCATTCTAAGCAAAAAATGTTGTATAAATTTTTTTGATAAAATTAATAGTTTTTGATTTATTCGCTATCGAAAGTGTTAGTTTTATATCTCAAAAATCAATGTTTTTCGATGGTATACTCATTTACGATTCACTCAATTTTTGCCGTAAAATAAATTTTATCAAACCAAGTTCTTGGGAATTAAATTACCTATAATTTCATATTTGAACATTTTTTCGTATCTCCGATGCTAATCTTTCTAGTCTGAAGAAAATAGCATTTTTTACCAAATTGCAAACATTCGTTATTCGTTTTAAACTTCAGTTTTTTAAAAACTAATCATTCTAAGCCAGTCAAATTTCTACAATCTATTAATAATACATAAGTAAAGAAGAATAAATAAGGCCAATGACTAAAAACACTGCTAACATACATTATTATCCCTTCAATTGGATTTTCCTTTTTTTTAAATATATTAATTTTTTAACCGTAACTTTTTTATTTTTTATCTTAGAAAGTTCGTTAAAAAAGAATTTTGTAGGTTTTTACAAGATCTATAAGGCTGTTAATATTAAATCCTTTTAAAATTCTCAGTCACAAAAAGAGGTGGCATTGAAAGGGTTGGTAAAGGTGGTTTTTGCATGATATTACAAGTTTTAATTGTCAATAGCTCACTCAATTTTTGCCGTAAAAAAATTTTTGCCAACCAAGTTTTTGCGACTTAAATAAGCTACAATTTCATATTTAAATATTTTTTCGTATCTCTGATGCTAATCTTTCTATTCTGAAGAAAAATGCATTTTTTACCAAACTACAAAAACTCGTTATTCGCTTTAACTTCATTTTTTTTAAACTAATCATTCTAAGCCGATCAAACTTCTAGAACCTATTAACAATACATAAATCATATTAACAATACATAAACCAAGAAAATCAAATCAGGTGAATGACAAATTTTAATTAGGGTGGTGATTAGGGGGTTGTTTACGATCACTTTTTTGCTGAAAAAATAGGACATTCTTTTCATTATAAGTAACTTAATTTTTTTAGCTAGAGATTTTTTTTATTTCTGGAGATAGATATTTTTAAATACTTTAAATTAGTTAGAACAAGTTGTCCTCGAAAAATGCATAGTTTTCCTTTCTTTTGACTTTGAAACTACAATATTTAGCATTTGACGAAGAAGAGCCAACATATAATAAAGTATAGCTCGATTACTATTGGTCTTAAACAAAATAAAAAAACAGTTTTGTTTATTTCTTCAAAAGGTGCATTTTTGTTAAGTAAAGTTGTTTTGATAAAACGAAAACTTTTTAAGTTATTAGCAGAAAACTGATTAAAAAGATTGATTTTTTCGATATAAAACTAACACTTTCGATAGCGAATAAATCGAAAACTATTAATTTTGTCAAAAAAATGTATAGAACGTTTTTTGCTTATAATGAATGTGTTTACCAACTCTTGTGGTCAAAATATAATAAAAATTTCCAACCCCGAGATGGGGTGGCAACCACCCCATGGTAAAAGCGCCTTTTGGCATGATATAGATTTTGATCCTTGGAGTATCCACTACTTATTCTCAAATTTTCAAGCAAATCGATCCATTCTGTAAAAATTGCGAGGTTTTGTCCTATTTTAAACTTCATTACTTGGACTATAAAAGAGACTATATCAAATAATCTAAAATAGTTTTCAAGAAAAACATGTTATTCATTTCAAAGGAGGTTACTTATCATAAATTATTAAAACGACTTAAATTATAAATAATATGAATAATAATATGGTTCTACCATTTCCTTCACAGAAATTAGGTTTACTCGTGGACATATTCAATCGATTGTTCAGCAAACACGCAAGTTAATGCTTGCAATAATCAACAACAATACAACAAGTGAAGGGATTTTGATTGGTATTCTTGGATGTTAGTCAGTCGGTTGGGAGCATTTGGCGTGTTTAAGTACTGCATAACTTAAAACTTTCCTACTCGTATTATATAATCTACTGAAAGTACTTACTTACTTACTTAAGCTATCCTCTTATAATTTATGGTAGGTTGAAGTAAGGCAGGTAGTTGAGTACCTACCTTAGTAGGTACCGTAAGTAGATAGTTGAGGTAAGTGGAGATATCCGACATCTCCATGCGATTCGGTAATTAGCTAGTTTCTCTGCCTTTCTTCACTCAATGTCTCTTTTTGCGAAAGCCTTTCCAATATCTGCGTTACATGTTCTTGCTGGCCTGTCCCTTCGTCGTTTTGATCTGATGCAGCTTTCCATACTTTTTACAGTTCTACCTTCACTCATTCTCGCCATATGGCCGAACCACCATAACTGTTTCCTTTCAAATCTTTCTAAGGTTATTCCGATACTGCACCTTTCACGGCAAGATGGCCTAAGACTTAATAGTGTAACGCCTATGTTTAGTAAGCAGAGCTTAAAGCACGTATTAAGCTTAAAATCTGTTGGTGTAACCAGGCATAAGTGTAATATTTATCCTGGCTGTATTTTTATATTATTTATGGAAATCAATAAGTCAAATTATTTTGCCCCCATATAAAAATGTCACAACAAAATAGTTTCAGACTTACCCTAATTACCAACAAATCACAAACCTCATTAAGGTATCAAATCAAACATGATTTCCCGTTGTTATGATGTTGTTTTGTATGCCTAATAAACCACAAAGGAAATATTGCCAGAACTTCTGTTGTTTGTGCAAAAAATAAAAATTTATTCCGACAGTCGTTATCTGCCTCTCTCTTTTCGTTCTTGCACCATGTCAAATATTTGACTTTGGTGGAAGAAACGACAAAACGTCTCAAGGAATTAATTCCGAATGAAATGGAGAAACTTTGGGCATAATTAAGTGTTCCTTATGGGATTATTACTAAACTAGAGCGACAGATCTAAATTGCCTCTATTCAAATTTGAATGCAGATAGAGACAAATAGTTAAGTGTGTTGTATTTTTAGCTAGATTGTTTATCAGTATAAATAATTTGTTTTATGCAAAATGTCTTACACGGTCATCTCCATAATTTTCATCAACCCTTAGAAAAAAAAACAGTACAGTGTCAAAAACCAGTTAGTGAATAGAAGTCTTTATTAGGTTTATGTACTTAAAAATCAGCACCGATCCGATCTGAAACCATAAGTTTCCAGTCTGCGCAAGACTGACTTAGTGAGAAAATTTTCATTTTCGATAGGATGCGTCCCATCGATATATTCGCTGTGTGCAAGTACTTGGAGGGGATACGAGAAACGATCGTGCGTGAATAACGGAAAAATCTTGCATCTTTCTTAACATATTTCTTAAATAATTCATATTGTCAAATGGACGTATATTTCTGTCATTGAAGAAAATGAGATTTCGCAAATGTTTTGTTATAAATTGTAAAAATTATATGTTGCTCCAAAATATTGATATGTTATGCAATTATTAAAGTAAATTTAATTAATTGTATTTAGCTTGTATTACTGCATTTTAATAATTAATTTTATTTACTACATACCTACATTGTTTACCTTTTAATAATATAACCGCAATCTCACTTTTTCTTCTTATTGTTTTTTTGGGCTATGGCCTTGACAATTATCCAGTAACCAGGACTAATATAATTGGCCAATGTAATTAAAAGTGCTAAAAATGTTGCTGAGCTATGAAACCAGGTGTCGCTCTTCCTAACTTGCACGGTCCCAATAGGACAAAACACGTGAAGTAGATATAACTATACACGCCCCCCAGATTAACTGAAAGAGCTGAAGCTGTCATTAACGGTATATTTGTTGATTGAAGATGATACATTCGAAGATAAACATATACTACAATACTTAGTGACATATCATCTGTTGACATTTCTACTACTACGACTATCCAATCCCGAGGTATTGTAACGGGAGCTCTATTAGATACCAGATAGTAGGTTTCTAGTTTGGTTCTTCCGCTACAGTTTTCCAGCTGGTGCTTGTGTTCTTGTGCAGTTCTCTCTCCAACGTAATGTTTTAAGTTTCTGTATCAATTAGCGCTTTGTAAATTTGTGCCCGATTTTTAATAATGCAAAAAGTCGAAAGTCGTTATTCGTGATTGTGTAGTGGCGAGAATATAATAGGTATAGAGTCGAATCTTGATCTACAGACTGGTAGGTATGACTCTTTATTTCTCCAGTCTGTTATTTGCTTCCCTGATGACTTAGACTACAGTCTCTGTTGTAAACTTGATATTTGTAGCAATGCAGGCAGAATTTGTACCATGAGTTTTTGCAATTTGTGGCCTGGCAGGTTGTGGCCTGGCATTTTGCATCGAAAGCAGGTTCCTTCGGTGTCACATTTTATTGGGGTTTTATATTCCCGGTGTTTTTGAAGATTTTGATTTTCTTGGATATTTTCATCTTCTATGGCTTCGTACTTCTGGGCTAAATCTTGCTATTCCGTTAAATTTTCAAAGTTTCGGCAACAAATATAAAGCTTATATTCCGATAGCATATTCCTATCTATTCGTTTCAGTGCTTGATTTCTGGTCAATGGTCCTTCTCGTCTTGTTAATGTTCGTGATGTATTTATCTTTTGAAACGATCTAATTTTAAATTCTGTTTCTGATTTGTTATCGTTTGATATAGAAAACTTAATCTTTGATGAAGTCGTCCACGGTTTCTAATTTATGATCTTGATTTGGTACCATAGTTGCACACGGTCTCTTACCGATTCTGGCAATGTTTTTGATAAATCCTCTTTATCAATCTCGTAGGCCAGCCTTAATTCGTCTGTTAGCCCAATTCTTGTAAAGGTTAAGCCTTTTCATAAAGTAACTATACTGCGTCCGAGTATTTTTTGTCAACTTGTGTTCTCCACTTGGTCCATACTTAATCCAGTGTGTCTGTACTTGGATTATTAACTTTGTCATAGTGACAGATGTCATAGAAATAATTACACAAGCCAAATGAAGATGGGCTGGGCATGTAGCACGTTCAAGTGATAATAGGTGGACCAAAAGACTCATAGAGTGGAGAATTAAAAGACACCAAGGTAGGCCACCAAAAAGAAGGATGGATCATTTGAGAAAAACATTGGGAAATTGGATACAGAAGACACAAGATAGAGAACAGTAGAAGAATATGGAAGATACCTATATCCAACAGTGGATGCAAGATGTTGAGGAATGATGATGATGATGATGATGATGAAGCAATATCAGTTGATTAGTACTCGGCCCAGGCATGGTGTGGACGGAAACAGTCGGTCAATACTCGATCGCGAAAGAAAAGGATGGTAGGTGCTGATCAGTACTCAGAGACCAAGGTAGTAATTGCTAGATCAATACTCTGGATCGAACTTAGTTCTCGTCCTCAATGTAGTATGGGTGGGTGTGTTGGGTGTTGTCTTCGGTGATTTTGTTTTCGTGTCCTGTTCTAGGTGTCTTTTACCTCTTCAGGGAATTAGTTGTCATCGTTATTCCATGGCGTTATCGTTCGCGAGCTTGTGGGGAAAAGTATTGGTAGAAGCAATATCCTACAGAGTTGTTGAATCTTACAGCATTCCGTCCCGATTCGTGTGAATAAAACGGCAGAAAAATGGATTATTCAGAAGGTAACTAGGTCCAGATTCAATAGTTGCAATTGTTTAAAAGAAAATTGAATTCTTTTGATGTTTAATAAATCAATACAGGGTTAAAACGTAATAAAATGCTGATGTTGGTTATTAACAATTGGTTTTCCGCTGCTGTTGTATTTGTTCTCTATTCGTAAGCACTAAAATATGTTGTCGTAGTTGATTTTTGAATCGAGTTTTCCCATAAATTTTCCTTTAAATGGCTATAAAACACCCTTTTATTTCGCTGTTTTCAATGCCCCATTGAACTTTGCTCCTTTGTTCTACAAAATGTTACGTTTTATTCATCTGGGGGGTCGCAATTCATCCCGTAAAAACCGTTCGAATCGTGATGCAGTAAAACTTGTGTATAAATCACACATATAGTAATTGGAAATCGAATGTATGACGAGGAAATTGAAAATTCTATACTGCTGTATACAAGGTTTTCATCCTATTTTAGAAAATACATGGTTGTTTAACATTTCAATTAAAATGAACCAATTACTGGTGCAGTTTGTCAACAACTTTTTAATTTAGTTGCTTTGACGAAATATTAAAGTGACACTATGCAGTCCATACACTAACTAGTGCAGCATTCAATGAGAAAACCATATTATAGAATTAAAAGGAAACGTAACGTTAAAATAGATGAAGACGAGAGGCCTGAGATAGAAGTCGTTCAGGAACAAGTGATAGATATTAACAACCTATCTGGTCCCGAGATCACAATTGAAGAAATTACTAGAGCAATAAATACCTCGAAAGACCGGAAAGCAGTTGGACCTGATAAAATTCCTGTTGAGTTACTCAGATTGTTAGATGAAGAGGGAATTACGATACTCCAAAGATTTTTCAACCAAATCTATAAAAAAGGAAAATTCCCTGTCCAATGGCTTGTATCTACCTTTATCCCTTTGCCAAAAAAGAACAACGCAACAAAGTGTCAAGAGCATCGACTGATAAGTCTGATGAGCCATTCTTTAAAAATATTCCTCAAAGTTCTTCACTACAGAATCTCCACAAAATGCGATAAGGTTATTGGTTGCTCACAATTTGGATTTCGAAAAGGCCTGGGTACCAGGGAAGCACTAGTTGCAACCCAAGTAACTCAGAACTGCTACGATCAAAGGAAAGATGTAATGATGTGCTTTATAGATTATGAAAAAGCCTTCGATCGAGTACAACATCATAAACTCGTACATATACTAAAACAACTCGACATATATCAAAAAGACATTCGTTGCATAGAGGCTCTTTACTGGAATCAAACAGCTGTCGTCAAGGTGGATAATGAAACACCGCAAGCTCAAAAAATTCTCAGAGGTGTAAGACAGGGATGCATTCTCTCCCCACTACTGTTCAATCTATATTCAGAAAGTATCTTCCAGGAAGCTCTTGAGGAATGCGAAAGCGGCATCAAAGTGAATGGTACCTGGGTCAATAATATACGATATGCTGATGATTCGGTCTTAATAGCAGACAATATAGAAGACCTCCAAAACCTTCTTAATAAAATTGGAGAGCATAGCGAGAACATGGGACTTAGCATCAACATAAAAAAGACGAAGTTCCTTATAATCAGCCGTCAATTATGTCAACATCAAAATGCAAGACTAGCATATAACAACCAAGATGTAGAGCGCGTAAGAAAGTTTAAGTACCTGGGAACCTGGCTATGTGAAGACTGGATGTCGGATATGGAAATTAAATGTCGGATAGAAAGAGCCAGAAGTGCATTCATGAAATTCAGAAACGTCTTTACGAACTCTGACTTTGACCTAAACCTAAGATTAAGATTCACAAAATGCTATATATGGTCGGTGCTCCTATATGGCATGGAAGGGTGGCCTTTAAAAATAAACACAATGAATATGCTAGAGGCATTTGAAATGTGGATCTATCGACGAATCCTTAAAGTTCCCTGGACCGCAAGAATAACAAATGAAGAAATCCTGAGAAGAATTGGTACAGAACGACAACTGATGTGCACAATTAAACAGAGAAAAACGGCATACCTGGGACACATAATTAGAAATGAAAGATATCAGTTTCTGCAAACCTTAATTGAAGGAAAGATCGAAGGAAGAAGGGGAGTGGGCAGGAAGAAAATGCCATGGCTCCGTAATGTCAAACAATGGACAGGACTAAAAAACATAGGAGACCTTATACATACTGCAAGGGATGGAGAAAAATGGTCAAACGTGATCGCGAACATCCATTAGTGGATTGCATAAGAAGAAGAAGAAGAACGTTAAAATAATACAAGCCTCCAGTAGACCAAAGAAATGAGAATTTATTAAGACAGTCTATGTAACTACTGTGTAACAATTATTTCTATTGCAGATCTTTGATCCATTATCCTTGACCTATCCGATTCCTCTTAGTGAGGTTTATAAAGATTTATCCCTATTCCGGATTGTCTTCGGCCCTCCATTTTAGACCCTAGGTCTGTTTAATAAAACCAGCAAGCCTCCCATTCAAGCTTATTCACCGTCATTACCCCTTTAAGGGTTGCTTATTGAGAGTGGAACTATTACTGCCTCCTGTTAGTAAAGTCTGAACAGTCGGCCACAAAATGTTTGGCTATCTCTTTCTTGTCCTCACATCTGGACACATTACTGATTGACTAAGCCCACAGATGTTTTGGTATCCCGCGAAGTTAGCGTGACCTTTCAAATTCCATCTCTCTTCTCAAAGCAGTTAATTGGTTTCCTGACACGACTAAGTCAATGGCCTCCTTAATCTCACGACAACCGGTCCGTTCGTTTTATCCTGCTTAGTGTTGGTCTAGGAATATTTACTATTTACTATTTTTACTAGGAATAAGCCTTAATTTTCACTTCGGAAATCGGTGTCAAAATATAAAACATTAATAAGTTATTTTTTATTTTTTTTGCAAACAAAAGTCAGCTATCGAGCACAGGTATTTATCAAGTCTTGTACAAGTAATTAAACTCTCAGAGCACCTTGATGGGCATTTCGTAAATAAAGAGCCTATCCAGCATATACTAGACAAATCTAAACTCATTATTGGTTGCATTTTGGGCAATGTCGGAGATACAATGTCATCCTTTTCCATTGGGCTTAGTTGATTTCGTCGCCGTGCACTCCATGGTAACTCGCCTGTGTCCCACCATAGATCTGATCCATCGGGCGACGGTCTTATAAACACGAAATAGTACCATTGCGGGCTTTAGCCATCGAAGTCTGATGAAGGTCCCCTATATGTTCACGACTAGGCCTAGATCAAACCGGCCATCCACAATTATTTTTTTCTCTGGTCTCCAATCTAGTTGGTGTAGCGCCGACTTCCTAGAGCAACCCGGTACAAAATTTTACTGATTGTCATTCAGAAGATCCGAGATTTCAGGCTGCTTCTTAATGAACCAATATACCTATTATTATTCCAAAAATTTCATTAAAATTATGCAGTAGGATAGAATTCGGAGGTAATATCCTACTGCATGGATTTAAATGAAATTTTGGGAATAACCTCTACTTATCTCCTATTAAGTCTACCCTATGCCGATGTTTGCTTTTATCTTGAGGGTGGTTCCCACCCCTTCTCGGAGGTGGAAAATTTCTTGATTAAAATAATCACGAAAGTGGCTAGAGAACCTAGTTCTAAGCAAAAACTGTTCTATAATCTTTTTTTGAAAACTCACTACTTTTTGAGTTATTCGTGGTTGAAAATTGGCCATTTTCATTGAAACAACTTCTTTTCGAACGGTTTTTTGCACATACCTTAAAAACTATGCATCTAACTAAAAACACTATATAAAAACATTTTTGTAGCTTATAGAAAAACAAAGAGATTAGTTCTTTCATAAATCTTCTAGTTATAAAACAAAAAGAGATATGGTAGGTGAAAATAGTTTGTTTTTTGGTGCTTGCTCAAATCGGTGTATTCAACTTGAAATAACAGAGAAACGGTCGATTTTAGGTGTATAATGCTGCCAATACCTTTTGTAGCGCTTAAAAAGACCTTTAATGAGCAATAGTAAAGGTCGATTACATATAAACTACATTTTCAAAAAGTTGGACGGGTTTAAAATGAATGGTTTTTGAACAAAAATAAGATCAATTAATAGAGCGTATTTTTAAATTTTCTTAAAAATCTTCTTTTTTCTACATGTAACTTGAAAATGATAAGAGATACAATAATGAAAAACAAAAACTAAATTTTTGTCCAACAAAACCCTACATTTTTGTGCGGTATCTTTTTTCGTATCTCTTATAATTTTCAAGTTACCTGGAGAAAAAGGAAGATTTTTAAGAAAATTTAAAAATGCGCTCTATAATTTGATCTTATTTTTTTTCAAGAACCATTCATTTTAAACCCGTAAAACTTTTTGAACATAGAAATAACACTCTAATAAAATGTATTGTAAAAGGAAAACGATGCATTTAAATTCTGATGGATGAGGGGTTAAATATTCTTCTGATTTGTTCTTAAAATACATTAGTCATCAAAATTTTTTTGCAGCATATCTCGCTTAATTTGAATGTAATCGACATTTAATATCGCCCATTTTAAAAGCACCGATTTGAGCATGTACCAAACAAACAAACTCTTCTCACCTACCATACCTCTTTTTGTATTATAACTAGAAGGTTTATGAAGGAACAAATCTCTTTGTTTTTTATAAGATACAAAAATATGTTATATAGCTTTTTTCGTTAGATGCATATTTTTTAAGGCATTCGCAAAGAACCTTCCGAAAAGGTGTCATTTTTCAATGAAAACGGCCAATTTTCAACCACGAATAACTCAAAAAGTATTGAGATTTCAAAAAACATATATAGAACAGTTTTTGCTTAGAATTGGGTTATCTAGGTACTCCCGTGGTTATTTTAACCAAAAAATTTTCCACCCCCGAGAAGGGGTGGGAACCACCCCCTAGATAAAAGCACACATCGGCATACGGTAGACTTTGTTTCTTGAGCTGTTCTCTACTTACTGTGAAAATATCAAGTAAATAGATGTAGTAGGATGGAATTCTGAGCCAAATAACCTCATTGACTGCCCTATGATATAACCTTTCCATCATTTTCAATTGAAACAAGGTGTCATCATCCGAAATGATTGGATTTTTTTTGCTATAAAAACTGCCGTAGACTCCCTCCAGGGCAAAGGTACACGCAGTGATAAAAAAACCTTGAACAGACCAATAATTATCTCTTCCACAGCACTCCATCTATTGTAGAGCTAAACTCCGTAAGCACTATGGGATAAATTGCATGTATCCATAAACTTTCAACAGTTATTGCTGGATAGTAGTTTATAGTACGTGGTAGTTAGTAAGCGTGGAATATTAAATGCACAGCTAGTAAACCTAATAGGATAAACAGCTAGGCACACGTTGGCTTGGTATAAACATAAACAGCCCGTGTGACTGCTCTACGAAATAAAATAACTTATAGGAAAAGCAAGATTAGCGTTCGTAACGATTTACCACTTAGTACCAAAATTTTTATCGTCAACCAAGATATGGATTGTCGCAATCTATTTTCCGGCGCAAGGTACTTGGACAGAGAGGACCAGGGAGCAGAAAAATATATTGGCTTCAACTGGAAGAGATTGGTGAGACTGAAAACTGGAGAGATTGGTTGAATACGTTTACAACGGGGCTATTCCGAATAGCTGCAAGCAAAGTTACGATAGCCAAGCTGATCGTCCTGAACGGATAGACACCGTATGAAGAAGAACAAGGTAGTAGTTGGAGTTACTTTTAACCCCTTCGTGCCGGACCGTCATTCGGCAAGTCGGCTCCTATATACGGATTCGACCGTTTACCGAGCAGCTTCGCGCGGTCGGTTAAAATACAGTATCACACTACAACTAATTAAGGTTAATGTAATAATAACACTAATTTTAGAAATAAATCTATTTTTATTAAATTTATTATTCTACATACATAGTATGTGAGTAAAATTAAATTTTATCCATAAAATACCATTTTAAACAAAAATTAGTAAAAAAGATAAACAAGATAATTCGGATGGAATTCCCCAGATTATTTTGTGCTTGATATCGTCCCAGTCTCCTAATCTGGGAAATTCCATCCGAATTATCTTGCAAGATGTAATAAGGTAAGTTGTAAACAGCAGCACAGTACCTTCACCTCCCACACAATCCCATCAGTCAAACATCCAAACAACCTTATCATCAATCAAATTAACTAAATCTAATCTCCTTCTGGACATCACCGACTTTTGGGCGTGGTTTCCCCACTTTTAGATTTGAATAAGGTAATTCGGAAGGAACAAAAATACCTGAAATATGATGAAGATGGTGTCACCGCCCTATGGCGAACGAAAACTCATGATGCACTCGTGTGCATCACCGTACTGAGCGAACAGTCAAGCATGATGCACACGGGTGCATCACCGTACCGAAGGGGTTAAACAATATTGTGCTTTTGCTCATCTCCTTGGGTTATGATTGTAATATTGCTAACTATTTGTAGTAGATAAATATTATTGTCGTTTCAAGATTATTTTGTCTTCTCGGTTCCAAGCTTGCCAGTGCTTCCACGATGAAACTCTCCTTTAAATGGAAAAAGAAAAACAGACATTTAATTGTTTTAAAAATAAACGGATTTAATCAATATAAAAATTTCGTTGAGTAAAACTGCTCCTTGCAGACACCGCGAATGTTAAAAATTTAATTAAACAGAAAATATCTACACTGCATAGATCGGTGTGTAAGTTTCCAGGTCTTAGTTTTTTCTCGTTTTATTGTTTTCGTTGTTTAGTAGCCCACAGCCGCAGCCGTTGCTTTCCCGAAAACTTTTTCGTAGGCTACGGCAAGCGTAATGTGTCCAACTTTTATATTTTATAGTGTCCGTTGGTAGCTACAGCTTCGAGTGGGATTTTCTTCTTTCGTAAATAACCGCTTTTTCCAAGACAGGGCCGGTGTCAGGCAAATTTTTGCTGAATATTTTTATTATAGTAAGTATCAGGGCATATAAGGTAAGCATATAAGGTCAAAAAGCAAACTATAAAAGCTAATACAAATTATTAAAATACATATTATTCTAATAAATAAAAAAGTGTCTATCTATACCTAGAGGTCATTAGAGTCAAAGAAAAGAGAAGAAAAAACCTCTTAAGAACTCATAAAACGATATCGATCAGAGACCTATCAAGGTTGTGTTTAAGAGGATGGGTACGTATTTTCGGCTGCAATGCTATTCAAATGGGGATTCATTTTTTTCGAATTCTGAAAAAAGTAATAAGTATTTTTCAAAAATTTAAACGCAGAATGAAGACTACGTTATTGACGAGGGCCGAAAGTCTCTGAGAACTTCTATAATGTTTATTTTAATAAGTTACAGGGGTGAAAAACTAAGAGAAAATTTAGTGTCATATTTAATTTAAAATATCTCATTCAAAATAAACTTTTTATTTATTCTAAGGGACTTTCGGCCCTCGGTAATAATATAGTCTTTCATTCTGCCTTTAAATTTTTCAAAAATATTTATTGGTTTTTTCAGGATTAGAAAAAAATGAACACAATGTCCGTGGTAATATTTCCAAATCTATCTTTGTCATACAACGCACTCAGTCGAATCGAATATTGTCAGGATACTGTAAGTCAGACAGTGACAATCAGTGATAATTTTAAATATTTGACATGGCATCGGGCATATTTTGAGTTGTTGATTAAATAATATTGATATACAGGGTGTCCCGAAAAGATTGGTCATAAATTATACCACACGTTCTGGGGTCAAAAATAGTTCGATTGAACCTAACTTACCTTAGTACAAATGTGCTCATAAAAAAAGTTACAGCTTTTTGAAGTTACAAAATGAAAATCGATTTTTTTCAATATATCGAAAACTATTAGAGATTTTTTATTGAAAATGGACCTGTATCATTCTTATGGCAGGAACAACTTAAAACAAAATTATAGTCAAATTTGTCCACCCCATAAAAAATTTATGGGGATTTTGTTCCCTTAAACCCCCCCAAACTGTTGTGTACGTTCCAATTAATTTATTATTGTGGTACCATTAGTTAAACACAATGTTTTTAAAACTTTTTTGCCTCTTAGTATTTTTTCGATAAGCCAGTTTTTATCGAGATGCGGCTTCTTTTTTAATACATTTGCGTAAATATTTTATGGGGGTTTTGTTCATTTAAACCACCCAAATGTTTGTGTACGTTCCAATTAAACTATTATTGTGGTACCATTAGTTAAACAGAGTGTTTTTAAAACTTTTGCCTATTAGTCTTTTTTCATAAGTCAACTTTTATCGAAATGTAGCTTCTTTTTCAAAATATACCTAAAAATGTAAATTATAAATAAATTTTCAAATTATTAACAGGTCTCTATAAGCGTACTTAACCATATACAAATATGTGGTCGATTCGATAAATATTCAAAATATTTCGATAAATACTGGGTTGCCGAAAAAGTATTAAGAGGCAAAAAAGTTTTAAAAACATTGTGTTTAACTAATGGTGCCACAACAATAATTTAATTGGAACGTACACAAAAGTTTGGGGGGGTTTAAGGGATTAAAACCTTCATAAAATTTTTATGGGGTGCACAAATTTCACTTTAATTTTTTTCTAAGATGTTGCTGCCATAGAAATGCCACATGTCCATTTTCAATAAAAAATCTCTGAGAGTTTTCGATATATGAAAAAAAATCGATTTTCATTTTGTAACTTCAAAGGGCTGTAACTTTTTTTGTGTGCACTATTGTATATAGGTAAGTGAGGTTCAATCAACCTATTTTTGACCCCAGAATCTGTGGTATAATTTATGACCAATCTTTTCGGGACACCCTGTATAGTGTATTTCATAAATAATTGATTTAAGACGTGCACTTAATAAAAAGTGATTTATTGTGTATTATTTGTGGAAGATCCAAGCAGAGAATACATCGGGATAATATATTCTGTGATCCAAGTATTTTGTTATTAAAGATGTTCAAAATTGTAAGCGTTCCATAGCAACAATATATGTATTATTAAAAAATCACTTTAACACTTTTCCTCTTTCCTCGATTGAGTATTAATTTTTGTTGTACATATATATTATTACAATAACTGAATACATAGTTAATGAAAAAATTATCACATTTATTAACTGAATTAATAATTTGTAATTATAAAAATAACAGTTATCCAAGAACATTCAAAAGCCATCTCTTTAAATGAATATTTTCAAGTAGAATAACATTCTAGTAATGTTTACATATCCATACCAGTGTGAATTTTACTACACGTAATTTGCCGTGTAAAGACAGAAAAAGTAGGGATACCCGTAAAATATTTGCAGATTATGTACCGATGGCCTTAAGAAATTACTATAAATAAGGAAAACAAGGGTAAATAAAACAATTGGGTTAAAACAAAGGTTAATGAGATTAGCTAAGATTGATTACAGACACACATTTGGATCATAGGCGTAACTAGAGGGTGGTTTTGGGGGTTATAACCCCCCGTTGGATGTACTTTGAGCTCTATACGCTTAACACCATTATTATTCCATACCCCCCAGAGATCTTCAAGTATATGTAACCCCCCTTAGGATCATCCTGGTTACACCTCTGATTATTTGTACTATGTATAAATTTGATTAGACAATCATAAACTCTTTTGTCATTAGTAGCCAATAGGTTATTTATTTGGTATGGAGGAAATATTTGCAGCGTTTGCAAGTTGTTTAAAAGAGTTCCTGAATGCTGAATATATTTGGAACACTTAAAAAAGATATGATAGATCTCCTTCTTCTTGACATGTTTCACATAAGTCCGAATTTTAAATTTTGATTTTAGCAAGATGAGCACGATAACAAACTTGACCAAATCTCAATCTTATTAAGGTTGTTATATATTTACGGGTGTTATTAAATTTCTTAAACCATCTCGAATTTGGAATGTGTGATTGTATAAACATATTGTGTTGTTGAGTGGTCGCAAAAAGTTTGCCAAGAAGTTTTCCAACGATCTATTTGATTTCTTTTAGAGATACAAAAAGTGTCAGGAATACAAATTCTCTCATCTGGTACAATTTCAGCTGAAGAGGTTACTGCAGCTTTAGCAATAGAATCAACATGCTCATTATATTTTATACCAACATGAGCTTTTACCCAAATAAAATTAGTAGTTTTATGTTTATTTTTAAGGTTGACAAGTATGTTCTTAATTTGGTAAATGAAAGGATTATAATTATAATTGGGTAACTTTGAACTTTTGAGAGATAATAAAACTGACAGTGAATCGGATTTTATTAAAACTGAATTATTGTTTAAACTATCGAAATATATCAAGGATTCAAGAATTGCAATTGCTTTAGCACTAAAAATTGAACAATTGGAAGGTAAACTGAACATTTTTCCTGTCGACTTAGATGGAATGTAGAAAGCACATCCGCTCCCTTCCAATGATTTGGATGCATCAGGTTAAACTTCAGATCCAAAGCAGTTGAAACCAGCTACTGAGGTAGGTAGGTCGAATCACCAATATAAAATATCCATCGAAAGCGAAAATAAGTCGATGTTAACGGAATAAAGTATTTTTAAATCAACATGGTGTCTTTATCTTAGCTTCAAACTTCATAGTTGTGTTGAAGCTAAGATGAACACACCATGTTGATTTAAAAATAGTTTTTTCCATTACAATCGACTTACTGTCGCTTTCGATGTAGCCTAGATGGCTAATATTTTGATAACAACTTCTTTTCTTGTCTTGAGAAAAAATCAAGAAATTAAATAAAATATTGTCTTGACGTTTTCTTGACATCTTATATCTTGTCTTGACTCAAGAAATTTCAAGATCTTGAAATTTCTTGATTACCTGGTCCGATGATTCCCCGGCGCCCTTTTTATTGCGTTGCGTGCTAACAAGGCCTAATAAATCCCAGAATGACTTACAGAATCCAATACCAGAGCCGAAAATACTTAAATGAGCCTAGGTCAGAAGATACTCAGAATATACTTGATTGGTAGAGAAGACACGAAAATGTCTACCCGTCATTATCGAAAATGGTTAATGATTTTCTCGGAACGCCAGCAACATCTGTACGTGCGAAAAGGCTAGTTCCAAGAGCAGCTCTTTTTTCAAAAGTCAAGAAATCGGCTAGACGTTGACACCATAAGAAGTATTATCTGCCTTAATTCATGATTTATCAATTCCGATTAAAAAAATTTGTTACATTTACATGATTTACATTTTTTGTAAATCGTTTTAACAAAAAAAAATGTTTAATACATTAAAATACATTATTTTATTTTAAAATATATTATATTTTTCACAAATAAATACGTTTTAGAATTTTCATTATTATCTAGTCAAGATATTTCAAGATTTCTTGATTTCTTGACAAGAAATCTTGGTATTGACATAAAATTTCTTGTCTTGTTTTGAAATCTAAAATTACTTTTTGTATTGAAATCAAGACAAGATCAAGACAAGATCTTGAAATTTTCAAGAACTTGGCGACCCCTACGTACACATTCTTATCTACTCTTCTTTTTATAGGTATCTGTTTAGATTTTTATTGTTCTGTCCATAATATTCTCTTCTGATATCAGTAACTATTTGTAATGATTCTCACATCCTGATCATCCGTTTCTGTGTTCCACAATATGTTTTCAAGCCTTTAGTGTTATATATTTTGTCAAAGGCTTTCTCAAAGTCAACTAGACATTATAATACGTTATAGTTTATATTTATTTATACCGTTCTGTCTGTGAGTGTTTGTGTATGGCTCTCAGTTCGTTTATCATTTTTGAAGTTATACTTCTTTAGGCACGAGGGTGAATTTTCATTTTTTTCTGAGCGCATGCGCACACCGACAGTATGGTATTAGTCGCTACATCTTTTAAGTTATGTAGCGCAAATAAGGTGTGCGTGAAAAGAATATATTATTAGTGTCTTTAGTAAATATATTTACTATAATTTTTGTGTCTGTGGATATGGCTTCCTCGTAATAAATAAGTATTATTGAATATGTTTGTTTCAATTAATCTATCTGTCATATTAATTAATTAATTAATCTATCCGTAATTGTAATTATGTCCGAGAAATGATCGTATGTATACACAACGGTGGTAGCTCATCAGTAGCATTCGCCTAAGGATCGAGGGCTCCCCTGTTCAAATCTGGACAAAGTCGTATTTTTTTGTCTTTTTTTAAATTTTTGGTATTCTTTTAGTTCTTTCTAAAATTAGTTTAATATTTAAATACAATACAAAAAACTGTTTAAAGTAGATAGGTATATTGATTTCGTTGAAATCGTAATATGAAGTTAGATTATATTATAATAGAAGTATAACTCCTTACGTGCGTACAAAGTACACACACATTCTTTTTTTATACGTTTTAGTGCTTTTTTAATTTCCCCTTTGGAAATTGTAGTTCTAATTCTACCTATTGGTCCTATATTCTCTATTCTTCAAATAGCTCTTTTATATATTCTTTTCACCTTTTATTTATTTTCTCTACACTTTCAATTATTATTTTGTTGCTGCATACCACTTTTAAATTAAATTTTTCTAAACAAAACTTTTTAAAGAGTTATAATACAAACAATACCTATTTGTTTTGAGAATGTCAAGTATAAACTGCTATGTCATTTAATGGCATTAACGGCTTAATTTTTATATTAAATTCACAGCCTCCATAAATTCGGTTGTTTTTCGATGGTTCCGTACGTTTATTGTAATAAAAAATAGACACTCTAAGGTCTTAGGCTTGGATTTAACTTAAACCACTCCTGTCTTCTGAAGTTATTAATGTCTGTGTGAATGAGACACTAGCAAAGCCCGAGACCAGATTTTTTTAATGAAAACGTAGACGCCTGAAGTGAATTTTATTTTATTCGAGTGCGGCTAAAACAAAGCCTTAAAAACAAAAAAAGTTGGCAAATAAAAAGTTTTCAATGGAATAAACAGTAAAGCGATAATTGAAATAAAGGTTTATAGTTTTAGGTGTATGTAGAAATTTCAGCGAAGTGCAGGAATTAATAGAATTCCTGCTGCAAAGTATGATGAAATAAAAAAACATTGTATGAAACTCGTTATTGTTATGAAAAATGTAAAATATTTATTTACTTTAAGTTTTGTTATTATGTATAATTTCTATCTATTGAAATTTAAAAATTGGATAAATTTTTTTGATTTGTACATTGATTTCGGTCCTAATCTTTCCAGCTTGGAATACCGATTTTCATGATAAGATTATCCTCGCCACCTATGCATCTTAACTTAAAGATAAGTCATTATCCTTGATATGAAAAGCCAAAAATACATTCATAAGAAAGAATACCAGGCAGACTATCCATATGAAAGGATTATCGCGAGAACATAAAAAATAATAGAAAATAAATTAAATTTAAACTAGGGATGCTCACAAACTCGAGCTTAGCTCGGCTCGGCATATATATGTCAAAAAATCATAATTTAAAAATCGAATTACTTTTGTATTTTACATTTTTTTCTAATTCTGTAAATAAAGCAGTTTACAGGGGGGTCAAAATATAGTGAATAACCCTATACATACGCATGAGAAAATTAACATAAAGTCAAATGAAAAGGTTTAAGTTATTTCTCAACTAAACAGATGAAAAAAATCAAAGGAGTGGTTCTAATTATATTAATAAATGAAACTAATTGCAGCGCATATTTGTCGACAGAATCTAATACATCTGGTTACCCATAATTACAGGAAATCAATAAAAAGAAAATATGTACCACGATTAGTAAGTCGATAACATATCGAGAATTTATGATATTAATAGTGAGAATAAACTAAATCTAGGAGCAAATAATTGTCATGAGATTTTTTCCGGAGTTTTTCCTCATGATTTCAATGGGATTACTAGCAGCAGAAATTTACTGGTATCATTAAAATATTGATGTATGTTTAAAGTCATTATTATGCAATGAATAAAATATGTTTGTACTGGAGTGATGTCACTTTGGTATAATATATTTTTGTACCTGCTTGTTTGCTATAATACAGGGTGTCCCGGAAAATAGTGCGTTTCTTTAAGGTATGGAGAGAATACACAATTTGGAACAAAAAAGTCCTATACCATTTTCTTCTAAAGTTCACTGTTTCCAAAAAAAAGTTAACATTGTTTTCCATATACCTGTATTTTAATGTTTGGAAATTTTAATAAACTGGCAACATCGTACGCACTACGGAATAATAACAATAAGAATTCGTTTGTGATTGTGATTAAAAGTATTTACAATAATCCAACCTAATAGTAGGTAATACTTATGTATTTACTATTTGTTTACTAAAATTATTTTCTTTTGAAATGTATTGAAATACCTATTGCATAATTTTAAACGAATTACACATCTTTTAACATAAAAACACATCTTTTAACTGAACTAGTATTATGTATTTATAGTAAGGTTTAAATGGGTTGAATGCTGAGTATTGCTGAGGGCTTTAACTGAATTACATAGTTTTAATAGTTTACAGTGGAACTTAAATACACCAGATAATGTCTCAGTAATTTGTTTACTTGTGAACTGAAATAACTAAGTTGTACTTACTTGAAAATAATTATTATACCGAATAGATGTTTCAAGTAACCTTTCACAAACACCATTCATAGGTAATAACATAATAGGTAATACACTCACTATTCGAAAACATTTTCGGCATTGACACTAAACAGGATTCTTTAAAACTATCTGTTTACTATCCATCTTCTATCTATTTATTTACATGGGACTGTCTATGCTTAAATTTGCGTACCGCACATAGTTGTCAGATTTGCCTACCAAAATACATTTTAATTTTTTGGTCAAACGGTTGCATTTATAAAAAAATGTTATAAGAGTTTTTTGTTCTACATGGTGCCTTCTACCTATACCTTTAAGGAACGCACTATTTTCCGGGACACCCTGTATAGATGCTAATGTTGCCATTCTGATTTATTTCATAAAATAAACTGATAAAAATTTCATCATTTTTTTTTAGGTATTTGCCATGTTTTTACATTTTTTGGTGATTCGGATTTATAGGGCGTAGGCGCAAAATTTCGGCTACAATGCATTCATTTTTTTCAAATTCTAAGAAAACTAATAAATATTTTTGGAAAATTTAAACGTAGAATAAAAAATTATATAAACAATGATTATATTATTACCGAGGGCCTAAAATCACTTAAAATAAACAAAAAGTTTCTTTTGAATGAAATATTTGAAATAAAAAATAAAACACTAATTTTTTTTCTTTTGTTTCACCCCTGTAACGTATTAAAATAAACATCATAGAAGTTTTCAGGGACTTTTGGCCCTCGGTAATAGCGTAATCTTTCATTCTGCGTTTAAATTTTTCAAAAATACGTATTAGTTTTCTCAGGATTCGAAAAAAATGAATACATTCAAAAAGCACTGTAGCCGAAATTTAACGCCTATGCCCTTAAGAGGAAACAGTAGCGATCAACAGGTAGCAAAAACGCGTTCCAAGATTGCGGCTGTAATTTTGAATATTTTTTCGAGATATTTGGCACACATATTCGTAATATAATAAAGAATGGCGGTACAGAGCCCAATTTAGAAAATATATTAATATGTGGAAATTATTCTGTAACTAAATACAATATTAAAAAAACGAGCCTGTACCGCCATTAAGAAGAACAAAAAAATACACTTTCTTCAAATAAACTTTTTTATCCGATGCCTAGATTTTGTGTCATTTTGGAACTACTAATGAAATAAAAAATTTTAATAGTTCCAAAATGACAAAAAATCTAGGCATCAGATAAAAAAGTTTATTTGAAGAAAGTGTGTTTTTTTGTTCTTCTTAATGGCGGTACAGGCTCGTTTTTTTAATATTGTATTTAATTACAGAGTAATTTCCACATAATAATATATTTTTCAAATTGGGCTCTGTACCGCCATTCTTTATTATATTACGAATATGTGTCCCAAATATCTCGAAACAATATTCAAAATTACAGCCGCAATCTTGGAACACGTTTTCGCTACCTGTTGATCGCTACTGTTTCCTCTTAAGAAATTTATAGATTTCTTAATGTGTTCTGCTCAAGAAAACAAAAGATTTTTTTTATTATTTAATTTGATACACTTCGTGAAATTTACCTCACGTCTGTTCAGATATTCTGATATGTTTATTTATTAATCAAGAAGTTTTCTTTCTACCTCAATCTTCCTAATATCGAATAAACATTTCCATCAAACTGATTACCTCGTCTGTTCTGAGTTCAGCTAACCTAGTACTTTAAAAATTCATCACTGATTATATTCTAGACGACAAAATCCCGTTGCATGCCGCTTTAAATATTAACTCGCCACTTTCGGATCTTTCCACGTACATCCCTAATCTACTTTTTGAGAGCAAAACTTTACGGGATCGAGGTAAAAATGGTCTTCGGTCCAGGGGCGTAGCTACTCTCGTATCTTCTTCTTTAAATGGCGCCTCGCAATCGAAGGTTGAATATCATCATCACTATCGTTACTCTATATACCGATGCTCTGAAGGGTTTTATTAAACTGCATTTAAACCAGTCTCTTAAATTCTTTGACCATAACACTCTCCTTCTTTCTATATTCCTTCCTCCCCTTATCTTTCCCTCTATTATTAGTTTTAGCATTTCATATCGCTATCCCCTCATTACGTGTCCCAGATATTGTAACTTTCTTATTTCTAATGTGTTTATTAATTCGTGTTCTTCGCTCATTTTTCGCAATACTTCCCAGTTCGTTTTCTCATGTGTGCTTGCTATTTTACACTCTTTTGTAAAACCACATTTCAAATTACTGTAGCTTATTTAGTCCACGGTAATAAGGTTTTTTCCATGACACTTCAACAGCCAGGATACTGAAGCATTTTTTCGGCAGGTAATTTTAAGAACAAATATTGTAACTATTTCTGGCGGCCATTTTTATTTATAAACAATTTAATGCCAAAAAACGGTCTTTTTTCCTTATTTTGCAAATTAATAGAAATCAGTAAGACCTATGATTTTCTTAGTACCAACATCTTGTAGAGAATGAAAAAAGCTTTAAAATGGCGTATTACAAAGTGTAATGCACTCATTTATTGTTAATATAATTGAAAAAAAAGGTCGAAATTTCAAAAAAAAATTATTTTGCAATAACTATTGTAAAAATAAATAGAGAGCTTTGAAATTTTTGTCAATTGAGGGTTCTTTGATGCTTAATATGTGACAAAAATTTCAAAGCGATTCATTCAATTGTTTAAATTTTATTTAAATTGTTTATCCCAGAGAGCTTTTTTTTGCAATAACATAAGTCAGAAAAAAATAATATTAGAAACATTCTACAGGTGTCAAATGAAAGATCATGAGCTAGACTTTCAAATTGGTTTAAAAAAAGTGAATAAAAAATGCATTTATTAGGAATAAATAATTATGCAAAAGTATGCTCAATTTTTCCTTACTGACTTTTTATTTTTTTATATACCTAATCAATTATGTATATTTATTACAATTTTTCATCAATTATCTTATAAATAACATTACTTGGTAGTTATGCACCTATAAAAAACGGTAAAAATTAGATTTTTTGAAATAAGTTATTCAAAAAGTTTAAAGAATTTAAAAAAAGAAAAAATTGACGATACTTTTGCTTAATTATTTATTACTAATAATTGCATTTTTTGATAACTTTTTTAAACCAGTTTGAAAGTTTAGTTCATGCTTTTTCATTTGACACCTGTAGAATGCTTCTAACATTATTTTTTTCTGACTTATGTCATTGCAAAAAAAGCTCTCTGGGATAAACAATTTGAATAAAATTTAAACAACTGAATGAATCGTTTGAAATTTTTGTCACATATTAAGCACCAAAGAACCCTCATTTGACAAAAATTTCAAAGCTCTATACTTATTTTTACAAAAGTTATTGCAAAATTAAATTTTTTGGAATTTCGACCCATTTTCGCAATTATATTAACAACAAATGAGTGTATTAAACTTTGTAATACGCCATTTTAAAGCTTTTTCCATTTCCTCAAAGATGTCTGTACTAATAAAACCATAATTCTTACTGTTTTCTGATAATTTGAAAAAAAGGGAAAAAGCCGTTTTTTGACACTAAATTGTTTATAAATAAAAATGGCCGCCAGATCCTACGCAGGAAATAGTTACAGTTTGTTCTTATAGGTATAACCTGTCGAAAAATCGCTTCAGTACCCTGACTGTTGAAGTGTCACGAACAGGGTAAATTTTTGTATTATTACCCTGGCCTAATTTATGTTTTCTTGCTTCAGTATCCAGCTGTCAAGTTCATATTGTAGTATCAAAACCACGTAGCATTTCAGAACTCTTACTCTCAATTCTAATCTAAGATCTGTGTTGCAGAGAATGGTTTTCATTAGGGAGTTTTTGTGCACACAAATACGTAAACGTAACGCATCTTTTTGACATATACGCTTGCGCATTAATGGTTAAACTCCCGTATCGCGATACGTATTACCTAAGGTTACGGGCTGGTACGTTAGGTTCATACGCATCCCTATCGAGCCGAAAGTCACCGAATACACACGAGGATCTTGCCCGATTACCTACCAAATGAACATTTCATCAGCGTACTACTCGTTTCTAAACATTTTAAGGTTATATTGGTTATTGGTTAGTCTATTTGAGTAAAATTATTCTGTGTTTGTAATTGGAAATTGGAACTTCATAATAGATTTAAAATTTTATTGTTTTTAAGTTGTCTATATAATAAAGCAAAACAAACAAATCTTGCATTAATTTAAGAAATACAGTGATCACCACAATTAATAACTAGATAAACAAATGACCTAGTTTCAGTAAAATTTTCAAATAAATATTACCACACTATTTACATTATACCTACTGGAATTCTGATGTAGGTATACAATAATTTACAACTAAAAAGTAGGTATAAACAAAAATAAAAAAATTTTAACCTAAGGAAAAATAATATTTTTATATTTAAATAGAAGCAATTAAAACCATACAATTTCATCATTCATTTATCTTTTTTTACATTTGTATATTAATTGTATATTGTGTGAACATTGTTTTATTTTTTTTAATGTCAACGGAATTTAAAAATGACTTTACGATTTGCTTTACGTTACGTTAAGGCAGTTACAAAAACTACCTATTTTAACATTCATCCTCTACGACACGTTAGTTGCTTTACGTATACGGAGATGCGTACGTTACGTAGCAACAAAAACTCCCTATTATTACAAACGCATTTCTTGCTATTTCTATCTTGGCCGATATTTCTGTTATTTGATCAAAACTGTCTGAAATCCAGGTTCTTGGATATTTGTGTTTATCAACCCTTTCTGCAACAAATTCTGTATTCAACAAATGTGTGCTTGTTTGTATATTTGTTTTCTTAGTTATTATCATGTATTTGGTCATTTTTGTACATATATTTTGCCTTAATCAAGATATCTTCTTCTTCATCAAATTCCTAATCGAAAATCAATGTGAAATAACCAAAAAACAGAGCACTTTTCGGGAAAAATTCATTACAACTTTTTTAAATAGTTTAAACAAAGGTTTATTTTTGTTTTTTAGAAAAACTTCTAACATTAAAAATAAGAGTGAGTTATGCTCAAAATATCGTTGGTCCCTTATATTTTTTGGTACAAAAATCGCGAAAATCACCCCCTAATTAGCTTCCCAAATAATATTAATCGTTACCGCTTAACAAGTTACTTTACGTATGTATTGTTTATATTATCTATAAGTTTCATTGGTTCAAAGTGCTAATCTTTGAAAAAAATTGGGTTTAAAATAAAACATTTTTTTTTATTTTGAAAAGAAAAAATGGAATTGTTCATGGGCAAATTGCTTTTTTGTTTTCTTGTTGGACAAAAATTGGTTATGCTATGGCTGTTCAAAATTTGCCTAAACTCGTGATTAGTTACTCGTTCAAGCCATTTTAACTACAGCTTTTTAAAAAAATAAGCACTTTGAACCGATGAAACTTACAGATCCTATGAATAATACATAATCAAAGTAACTTGTGAAGTGGTAATGATAAAATGTATTAGTGATGCTAATTAGGGGGTGATTTTCGCGATTTTTTTAACAAAAAATAAAAGGGACCAACAGTATTTTGAGCGTAACTCACTTACTTTTAATGTTGCAAGTTTTTTTAAAAAACAGAAATAAATCTTTTTTTTAAACACTAAAAAAGTTGAAATGAATTTTCCCCGAAAAGTGCTCTGTTTTTGGATTATTTCACATTGAATTATTCGATTTGGAATTTGCTGAAGAAGAACCTACTGTTCATTAGCTACAACTCTGCTTCTACTGGGTCTACATCCCTCAAGCATACACCGTATTTTTCAGTTTTTTATAAGCTATATTTTTGCTAGGAATATTTTTTCGCTTCAGTACTTGCTTTCTACTGGGATTTCGTCTGGACCGACTGACATTATTTGATGAAAAAGTCTAAAAACATAGCAACTGCTTGGGGGGTAACAACTATTTTTTAAAATAAAGGACGAAGACTAACAAGGCGATTTTTTGATGAGTTATCAGAACATGAGAGGATTTCAGGCCCGGGGTCATAGATCAGGGTCAATATTATATTATTGCTGTGTATATATTTAATTGTTATGATCTGCTTTCTATTACTTTTATTTTAATTAGTATTTATTTAATTAGTTATTGAATAGACGCAAATTATACAAAAAAAATAAGAAAAGATCTCAGGGTGCCTTTTTGTCATAAAAATAACTAAATTATCCTAGGTTATACTTATCCTTTCTAGTGGCTTCAGTATCGCTTAGTTGATCCTTATCGGGATAAAATAGGAAAAGGAAATAAATAGAAAAATCATAAATAAGCACATACAAATACTTTTATTATCAGAAGCAATGCTCTGAAAATCTATCAATTAAATCCTGTGGGCATAATTGTCCAAATCAAACTTTTACCAGATAATTAATCTAATTCAAACAAATATTTATCGCTTTGTTCCTGATACCATTAATAAAATAAGCTAAACAAACAAATTTAGGTATTTGCAAAACTACTTATACTTCCTATTAAATTTTTGAAATACTTGAATTTTAATTCATATGCTTTTACGCAAAATTTTTAACTTCTGATTATAAAGAACATCTATCACATAAGTTATTGACTGACCTTTTTGATTCACACACAATAAGGTCTCCTCTTGACCCAAACAGCTCTTCCTTGTTGATTATGTTAGGCTACCAATTAAAGCCCTTTCCGTTCTCAGCATCAATCCAGCAGCATACCAGCAACTATTTCTCCAAAACACAAGCCAGGCCGCTTTTGACCAGTACTCGTTCAATAAACTCCAAAACTCTCTCCTCTCCTTCTCTCAATAATAATCTCCTGAGACCCAAGTATCTTTTTTACTTGGTGTCACAAATAATTTTAATAACCATAATTCTTGTAACTCACTCTCTTGGACTTTATAGAATCAAAGAGGTATTTCTTCTCGATTTGATTTGTCTCTCGTTCCACTTTTCAGCTACTCTCCACTAACAAACAACCACTAGTACTTGCTTCTGAACTATCCGCGAAAACTTTCGACTGCCCTTCTCGGATGCCGGCCACACAATGATCTTTCTTTTCTAAACTGTCTCAACATTCAAACTTCCCTTTCCCCATTCCAAATTGCCAAGCCAATCAGAAACATTTCTCTTTTCACACTCCTCTTTTTCATTCGTAAAATCCAGGCATTCTTTCAAACAATACTTCTACTCATCCTACTCACTTTCCGGAAATTATATAAATATTCTTGTGCTTAAACAAACAGAATTAAAATTCCAAACCTCTCTACCTTTATTTTCCTAAAAACTAATAATTACAGCTACCTGTGGATCTTACCTTTCCCGTAACAAACAATCTTTTTAAATTATAATCCGAAATAAAATGTATTTTCACTTCACTTTGTTTACAAATGTCTTTAGGTCTTCAGGGAAAAACTCATTAAGGATAGACCCACTGCGTAAAAGCTACCTTCTACTAAATAGTTATAAATCAATATACAGGGTGTATCAAATTTATGTGCCCGCGTTATAATTAAAAATTAAAATTTTTACTCTATCTTTGATTGATAAAGTGATACATAATAATATTTATATTGGTTGCTTAATCGAAACAAAGGTTTCAAAGTCCCTGTGACTTGATTAATCCATTTGAAGTATCGAGTATCGAGACAATTTCGAAATTATAAAAACGCAAGTCGAAAGACTTACTGCTGATCAAATGAAAGATATTTCATTTGATCTCTATGAACAGTTGATTGCTGAAAAAATCTGATTGAAAACTGAAATTCAACAAATTGAATCTCTTAAAAAACTTGCAGAATGATTAAATAAAAATTTCCTTGCATCCACTTTTCCGAAGGTAATAACAGTATTTTTCTGTTTTAACCCTTCCAGTAACTACTGCCGTAGCTTAAAGAAGTTTTTCAAAATTATAATTGATTAAAGGCTACCTCAAGACTTCTATAGGACAGGAACTACTATCAGACTTGTCGTTACTGTATATAGAAACTAAAAATCTAGAGAAATTTAAATCTTCTTCGACAATGAACGCTTCAATAAATAAGTTTGCCGAACAACAGGGGAGAAAAGATAATTTTTAAATTGTTTGTAGACCAGGGCGCATCTGTAAAAATATTAGTACATTTGGACGTTGAGAGGTGACTCAAATTTTTTTGCAGAAATTGCTTCAAAATAACTCAAATAATAATATTTGAGTTATCCTCCCTCTCAAAAAGGTCCGGAACATTGTTTATATAATCAAAATGTCAAAAAATGAAGGAAAAATTCGATTTTTTTATTGGTTTTTTGATTATAACTTCAAAACTATTCATTTCTGAGAAAAGTTGTACTGACATAAAAGTTGTGTAACTAAATTTCCCATGATATAGAATTGGTTAAAAATTTAAAAAATAGTCACCCTTGTTGCAAAATAGCAATAATTGCGAAAAAAAACCATACAAAAACAAGTATTCGCATTTTACGTTTTTCAACCATTTATGCTACACTTGGGACCTTCATATTTCACCCAGAAAAACTTTATGATATAGTAAAACAACACTCTAAATTTCATTAAGATCGGTTTAATAGATTTTGCAAAATAAAATTTGTAATCCAGCTTTCGCAAAAAAAATTCATTTTTTCAAAATGTTACAGGACTGAAAATAAAGCAGACAGCAAGTTGAATTTTTTTTGCTTATAGAAGTGTACTGTACCTTTCATTTGTAATTTGCAAAACTAAAATCGATTAACCACCACGACATCAGGAATTTTTTTAAATAAATATTAATTATTGGTGCTTCGCGCAGAACAGCAGATAGTTTGCTCTGATTGGGCATTCCAATGACCTTTGATAATGATTGATACATTTTAATTTTTATTACATTTCGATATAAATAAATAAATTTGTTTATTGCAAAATAAAAACACATACTCTATCCTTTGAAACAACACTTTTTTTAGCAAAAACTTTCTTTGTTCATATATTTTAACTTAGAGAATAAAAGTTTATTATTTTTAAACATATGCAATTGTTTAAACAATATTTCACAAACAATAATAAAATTAGTTTAATTTTTGTGGAGTTAAAATATTAAAATACAACAAAATATAGAGTAAGAAAATAATATACATATATATTAGATAAAGATTGAAAGAAATCTTAGTGGAAATCAACTTGCGTGAATCGAACACCGCTGTCCTGCGCGTAGCACCAAAAATTAATGTTTATTTAAAAAATTTCCTGACGCCGTGGTAATTAATCGATTTTAATTTTGCAAATTGCTAATGAAAGGTATAGTACACTTCTATAAGCAAAAAAAATTCAACTTGCTGTCTGCTTTATTTTCAGTCCTGCAGCATTTGAAAAAAATTAATTTTTTTTGCGAAAGCTGGATTGCTAAATTTATTTTGCAAAATCTATTTTATCGATCTTATTGAAATTTACAGTGCTATTTTAGTATATCATACAGTTTTTCTGGGTAAAATAATGTCGGTGACCTGGCAATTTCTCCTATCTGCATTTTTTATGAAAATGGGTTATTGATGATTCGGAATATTCTTATTTCAACGATTTGACTGTAGAAGTCCTATGAACGAGAAAAATTTCTAAATATATAAAAACGCCACTTGCAATTTCTCTTACCTAAATTCACGCGGTAAACTACATGCAACATGTCCTATCTTGTCAGTTTGTATAGTGTAATCATAGGGTGCTGTACGCTGTTAGACTGCGAGTTGTTTATCAACGAAATAAATATATCAACGAAATAAGTGACTTTAACGAAATAGACTCTTTGGCGGATAATGATATTTGTATTATGCCAAGTGATAGTTTATCTAACGAAATGCATTTTTTAGATAACAACAGTTCTGCTGACAATAACTCTGTAAACCTCGCGTTAAATAATTCAACAAATAAACAAGTACTGTTGCCAATTGAACAAAATGAAAGGGTGGTATCTCTTGTGCCATATGAATGTTCTAGTGACGAAGACGAAACTTATGAAGCTACAAATACCAGTGATGTTCAAGAAAGTTCTAATACTGGTATGAACAATAATATTGAAAGAAATCTGGTGAACACAAACAGTGATGTTGAAGTTATCATGAAGAGCAAAAGGAAGCTGGGTCAAAATAAAAATGAATGGAAGAGATATAAAAACAAAAAACTCCGAATGAAAGGTGAAGTATACATGGGGTTTAGTAAAAAATCCGGGAAGATTAAGCAAAACATGCCAAGAAAAGCAAAATCTTTAAAAGAGGCGTGTACTTCAAAAAAATGTCTAAACTCCAAACTAAGATATTGCAAAGAATTTACGGAACAGTGCAGAAGTCATATCTTTAAGAAATTTTGGGGTATGACTTGGGATCAGCGTAAGGTCTTTGTAGCATCTCATGTATTTAAAACTCCAACATTTAAATCAAACAAAGAAAATTCAAGAAGACAAGGTACGTACACTTACTATTTACATGACGGAAATGAAAACTTACAAGTATATCGTACCATGTTCACAAACACATTAGATATAGGTTATAAAACTATTCACTATTGGGTGGACAACAGTTCTTGCGGTATGACTGACGAATCATCATGTGTTTCTACCAAGAAAATGGTACAGAATAGGTACACAGAAAGTCATAAATACTTGGAACAATTTTTTGAGAGTTTACCTAAACTTCCCTCACACTATTGCTGTAACAACACAAAAATTATATTTAGAATATTCTTTTACCAGTATGTCAGATTTGTATGGTGTTTATGTGAATAGTTTTTGTCAAGAAAAGAATATAACTCCTTTAGGTCGAAACGTATTCTCACAACGATTTAAGGAGAATAATTTTGCTTTATATACACCAAAAGAGACCAATGCAATATTTGTTTTGCATTTAAATACAAGAATACGACTGAAGAAGAATACGGAGCTCATATAAAAAAAAAGAAGACGACAGAGAAGCTAAAACTTTGGATAAAGCCACAAGTGAAAGAGATGAAATAATTGCACTAACAATGGATCTACAAGCCGTAAAGTTGTGCCCATATGTACCAGCAAACAAAATGTACTTTAAAACGAAATTGTCCTGCCATAACTTCACAGTTTATAACCTAAAAACTCGGGATGTTATGTGCTATTGGTTTTCAGAAAACGAGAATAACCAGCTCAAAGCATCCACATTTGTTTCTTGTATCATAGATTATTTAGAGGAAAACTGTGTTACCGATTCCAAAACGCCAGTCGTTATTTATTCTGATGGATGCGGTTATCAAAATCGCAATAATGTCCTGCCCAACGCTTTACTAAACTTTACCATCAAGCATAATGTGTTAGTGTTCCAAAAATATCTTGAACCGGGCCATTCTCAAATGGAATGTGACTCGGTACATAGTACGATAGAAAGAAGTCTTAAAAATAAGGAAATCCATCTGCCCAGTGACTACGCTACTATTACACTTCAAGCAAGGAAAGGAACTAATATAGAGTAAAAAGATTAGAACATACGTTTTTTAAAGACTATTCATCCTCCAACCACATGCGATATTCCTCAATCCGACCTGGAAGAAAAGCTTATGACCCAACCATTAATGATATAAAATGTATCAAATACAATCCAGCTGGGACCATAGAAATAAAAACTGATCATAAAGGAGAATACCTATAAGTCCCTATCAGACCAAAGACTATACCAACAATTTTGGACTATCCACCTTTATTTCTATCGCCTCCTAAAATAAAAACGGAGAAATGGCAACATTTACAAGATCTAAAATCGACATTACCGAAAGATACGCATTTATTTTATGATGGCCTTTTACACGGATAGAACTTTTTATTTTGTTCGATTTGACATACTTATGAAATAATTTTTATTTGTTGTTTTTCGAAGTTTTAATATTGTGTTTTACTATTTTATATTAGCATGAATAAAATGTTTCATATAATTAATGTTTAATTTCAAAGAATTTTTTAATTTTATTTGAATGAAAGGGCAGCTATGCTTAATTTTAATAAACAACAACTCCTAAGTTCACATTAAATGAAAATCAATATGTCCTATGAGTAACACTACTTAAAGCAATAACTCCTATCTAGCCTAACAAAACTAAACTCAATTAAATATTAACTTTTTCATAATAAGTAAACACCTCGCTTTAACACAGATCATAAAACACAAACAAACAATTGAAAGATATTAAAATGTTATACTTATAAAGTTTTTTGTCTCTCCTGAAAAGTTTAGGTGAAGTCACATAGGAGATATTGCCAGGTCACCGACGAATGAAGGTCCTAAGTGTAGCATAAATGGTTGAAAAACGTAAAATGCGAATACTTGTTTTTGTATGTTTTTTTTCGCAATTATTGCTATTTTGCAACAAGGGTGACTATTTTTTAAATTTTTAACCAATTCTATATCATGGGAAATTTAGTTACACAACTTTTATGTCAGTACAACTTTTCTCAGAAATGAATAGTTTTGAAGTTATAATCAAAAAACCAATAAAAAAATCGAATTTGTCCTTCATATTTTGACATTTTGATTACTTAAACAATGTTCCGGACCATTTTGAGTGGGAGGAGAACTCAAATATTATTATTTGAGTTATTTTCAAGCAATTTCTGCAAAAAAATTTGAGTCACCTCTTAACGTCCATCTCAAAACAGATGCGCCCTAGACTATTGGGTAACATAACTATATTCAATAAACATTTTGTTCAATACAAGCCATTTTGCTTCTTTTTTTGTGCAAGTCGTGGAAAGGGCCCCGCGATAAAGTTTGAAATGGGACCACTTTGGGGCTACCTACGCCTCTGCTTCGGTCTGAAATTCTCAAGCAACCAAGAGCTGTAGACCTAGAACTCTTTTATTTGTTTCCTTTTGATTTAAATTTGGGTAAGTGAAAGTTGTTCAAGAAGCCCGAAACAAAGTTCTAGATTGCGTTAATAAAAGAGAACGGTAGAGAACCGTATAAAAAAATTGATGGAAGAGCTTTTTGTTTTTTTATTTGATGGGAAACATGTCTGAGAAGTTGGTAAATTGCCACCTAGAATCCTTATTTCATTTTGAGAAATATATTTTACGTACAAAGTGAGTCATTGACAAAAATCCATTTTAATATTTGTAGCCCAGTAAATGAACGGGAAATACCGTGTAACTTTCAAGGTCAACTTCGAATTGCAGGACAATTTGGTTTTAGGTTCTACTTACCGTCTACTTCAAAGTTGAACTTGTGTCGTTGGTTGCTTTTACTTAGGGGATGAAGTCACCCCTTCTTGACGAGTGTTTAAAATAAGTCCGGAGATGGATAAATTGACTAATAATTATAAGCTTCTCTCGTTCTATTAGTCCAGGAACCGATGCTTTTCACCTCGCAATTTTTACAGAATGGATCGATTTGCTTGAAAATTTGAGAATAAGTAGTGGATATTCCAAATATTAAAATCTATATATTGCCGAAAGGCGCTTTTACCATGGGGGTGGTTCCCACCCCATCCCGGGGATGGAAATTTTTTATTATATTTTGACCGCAAAAGTTGATGAAAACATTCATTCTAAGCAAAAAATGTTCTATACATTTTTTTGATAAAATGAATAGTTTTCGATTTATTCGCTATCGAAAGTGTTACTTTTATATCGAAAAAATAAGTGTTTTTCAATAATATAATAATTTACGATTCACTCAATTTTTGCCGTAGAAAAAGTTTATTCAAACCAAGTTCTTGGGAATGAAATAACCTAGAGTTTCATATTTAAACATTTTTTCGTATCTCTTATGCTAATCTTTCTATTCTGAAGGAATCGACATTTTTACCAAACTACAAAAATTCGTTATTCGCTTTTAACTCCAGTTTTTTAAATACTAATTTTTCTAAGCCAGTCAAACTTCTAGAATCTATTAATAATACATAAGTAAAGAAAAATAAATAAGGCCAATGACTAAAAACACCGCTAACTTACATTATTATGCTTCCAATTGGATTTCTCCTTTTTTTTTTCAAAAAAATATATTGATTTTTTAGCCGTAACTTTTCTATTCTTATCTTAGAAAGTTTGGTAAAAAAGAATTTTGTAGTCTTTTATCAGGTCTATAAGCCTATTAATATTAAATCTTTTTAAAATCCTCAGTCGCAAAAAGAGGTGACTTTGAAAGGGTTGGTAAAGGTGGTTTTCGCATGTTATTACAAGTTTTAATTATCAATAGCTCACTTAATTTTTGCCGTCGTAAAAATTTTTGCAAACCAGCTTCTTGGTAATTAAATAAGCTAAAATTTCATATTTAAACATTTTTTCGTATCTCTGATGCTAATCTTTCTATTCTGAAGAAAAAGCCATTTTTTTCCAAACTACAAAAGTTCGTCATTCGCTTGGAACTCCATTTTTTTTTAAACTAATCATTCTAAGCTGGCCAAACTTCTAGAACCTATTAATAATATACAAATAAAGAAGACCGAATAAGGTTAATGACTAATTTTAATTAGGGTGGTGATTAGGAGGTTGCTTCGGATCACTTTTTCGCTGAAAAAAGTAGGAACTAACATTCTTTTCAATATACTTCACTTAATTTTTAAGCTAGAGACTTTCTTTTTATTTCTGGAGATAGATATTTTAATAGTTATTTATGATATAAGTGTTAAAAGTACACGTTTAAGGCACGCATAGGAAAGTTTGCAGAATGAGCGATAGCGAGTTCTGCATTTCACATGAGTGCCTTAAAAATGTACTTTTTAACACGCATAGCATACAATATTTTTTCTACAAACGTAATTACAGGACAATATCTACAAGAACTTTTACTTGAACTACTGACATTCCATTTTTATATTTTTTTGACATTACATCAAAATTGCCTATACGGTCAAAATGAACTGCAGTGCCTTAAAAATATTTTAAAGCACTAGTGCCTTAAAGTAGCATTTTTAACGCTCGTATGGAGTGCTAAAAATTGCACTTTTAACACGGTTGTAGAAAAAATGCTTTAATAGTTTGAACAAGTTATCCTCGAAAAATGCAGAGTTTTCTCGTGTTTTGACTTTAAAACTACAGTATTTAGCATTTGACGAAGAAGAGCTAAAATTTAAGAGTGATAGCTCGATTACTATTGGTCTTAAAAAAATTAAAAGAAATGGTTTTGTTTATTTTTTCAAGAGGTACATTTTTGTTAAGTGAAGTTGTTTTGATAAAACGAAAACTTTTGGAGTTATTAGCCGAAAACTTACTAACAACATTGATTTTTTCGATATAAAACTAATACTTTCGATAGCGAATAAATCGAAAACTATTGATTTTATCAAAAAGTGTATAGAACGTTTTTTTCTTAAAATGAATGTTTTTAGTAACTTTTGCGGTCAAAATGTAATAAAAAATTTCCACCCCCGAGATGGGGTGGCAACCACCCCCATGGTAAAAGCGCCTTTCGGCATCATATAGATTTTGATCCTTGGACTATCCACTACTTATTCTCAAATTTTCAAGTAAATCGATTCATTCTGTAAAAATTGCGAGGTTTTGTCCTATTTTAAGCTTCATTACTTGGACTATATAGAGTTTAAAAAAAAGTCCCTGAAAACTTTTATAATGTTTATTTCAATAAGTTACAAGGGTAAAAAAAAAGAGAGAAAATTTTAGTGTGATTATTAATGAATATTGTAATCTTTCATTCGGCGTTTAAATTTTTCAAAAATAATTTATTAGTTTTCTTAGGATTGGAAACGATGAATGCATTTAAAAAGCATTGGAGCCGAAATTTTGCGCTTACGCCCTTAAGATATTACAATGAAACTAAAACAGTCACGTGTATTTACTGACTTAAACTTTATTAACATTTTGAATCGGCAATGTACAATAATAATTACATATTTTGCTGGTAATATACTCTTATTATACTCCTAATATACAAATATCCCAAAAAAAATCAAATCTGTATAATACCATTTATCACGGCACATTAGGATCGTTAGCGAAAAAACACGAAATTGAGAAGACTCTAAATTACCTTCCCTGAATTATCAAACGATCCGACCATTTCCAGTCATCAATTATTTTTCGATTTCAATATTTTTTTACGCATGTAGGCCTTTTGGACCAGTCCCGATATCGGAAAAATTGAAATGGTTTTATGATAACGGAGTCCAATCGGCTTTTATATTCGACTACAAATGCGTCCGTTGACATTTTTTGTAATTTAATTTGTAACGACTCCATTTGCCTGCGTCTAACAGGGGCGTTGAAATACAACTGAATTATGTAGTATGCAAACATCTGGAGAGAACGTTTTTTTTATTTAACCCCATTTATTCTCACAATTTCGCAATTAATAAGCACAAATTTAACAATTTTTAATAATTTTGTCGACAAGGCAAAAATGGTGGTGGACCGAACATGTTGCAGGAATAAAAGACGACAAATCGACAAAAAAATTGCTTGAGCGAAGACCATGGGCAGAGAAGAGAAGCCAAGGGAAGAATCCCAACGCCATGCACAGACGGCCTCAAAAGAATTGTGACCAATTGGATAGTAGAAGAGAGAGCATGGATCAAGGATTCCATCAAAATAAGAAAACTACAATATTTGGGTCATATAACACGTGGTGAGAGATATGAATTCCTAAAATTAATAATGTAGGGAAAGATTCAAGGAAGGCGCAGCAGCCTGAGTAGAAGGAAAATGTCCTGAATGAGAAAGCTCAGGGAATGATTTGGATGCAGCTCAACTGCACTCAACGAAAAAGGTACGTAATATCAATAAAGATGTTAATTCAGACAACAAACGCAATATTTAAAATTTGTCCAATTCTTGGTTTTATTGGAACAACAAAGCGATGTTCAACAATTCATTATTTTAGTAAACTAATAAGTATTTTTGAAAAATTTAAACGCACAATAAAAGATTGCATTATTACCGAGGACTGAAAGTCCCTTAGAATAAACAAAAAGTTTCTTTTGAATGGTATATTTGGAATTAAAAATCATACTAAATTTTCTCTTTTTCACCTCTTTGACTTATTAAAATAATCATTATAAAAGTTCTCAGGGACTTCAAACCCTCGATAATATTGTAATATTTTATATTCTGCGTTTAAATTTTCAAAAATACTAATTAGTTTTCTCAGGATTCGAAAAAAATGAATACATTTAAAAAAAATTCGACCGAAATTTCACGATAATAGACACACGAAAACTTTCTTCTACTACGGACTACACTTGGAAACGAAATGAAATTCTTATTCGGCACTTCGGCAGAGGTAAACAGCATTGTTTAACAAAGAATTATTTTTTAAACAATGGTAACACGGAGAAGCTAGGGGTATCATGATAAGGAAGAGCCGTTACATGTCAAATAATCAAGCAAAACATTTATTGTCTCAACAACTACGTGTATTGTCACCATGAACGCATTGATTGTGGTTATTAAACGCAGTAGTAGATTTATTAATGCATTCGTTGTCATAACAATCAGTTTACATCTATATAATAATCATATATTACTCTATATTAACAACATTTGTACATTGTTTTAATGAAATCTGTACGTTGTCACGATAAACCAAGGTAATTGCTAGTCATCTACGAAATCAAGAAAGTGAGTTGCTACCAGAATTAACAATATTTATTAAATATACGAAACTAAGTTATTGGCTGAATAAATTGAGTGTTATTGATTAATGTACTCTAGTTATTTTCACAATTATTATTTAATCATTGTGACAATAACCAAATACATTCGTCAATGTCTAAAAGTTCGTTGAAACAAAAAATTAAATTGTTGTTACAACGAAATACTATTCAGTAATCACTGTTAATCAATATTACGAACTAAATTTTTTTGAGTGTGAACTCTTTCGGGTTGTAGTGTCAAAAGTTGGAATAGCAATGATGATTGCCAACCGTCGTCTCGGAGATGGCACGTAAAGTAGAAAGATAGCAGAGGCGCAGAAGAGAAGAAGATGGAAATATCTGGAGGAGCCCTATGTTCAGCAATGGACAAATCTGGACTTATTAATGATGATGATAACACTTTCTTTCTTTCAATGGAACAATAAGTCAAATGTAGATGTGTCTATTATACATATAATGGTCATAGGGAGAACTTCCAATGAAGTATAACATTCAATAACGACAGAAAAAAATTGGTATTTTATGTACCGAGTGTGTTATTATCTAGCGTTCTTATCTCTTAGTTGTTGGTCTAGTCTTCAATTATTATGGTGCCTAGGTAGTTGTAGTGCGCCATTCTTTCTTGAGGGGTTTGATTGATGTAGAGTTGACCTTCTGCTATCTCTTTCTTACAAATGATTATAAACTGTGTCTTCTTTACGTTTGTTTGAGTCCATATTGTTAACTGTAATCCGTGATTTTGTTAATAAGGACTTGTATTTCTTCTACAAGGTACTTGTACTGGATCTAGAACAATTGCCCGAAAACAGTTTCCCGAAAGACAAATCCCCGAAAGCAATTTCCCGAATGGACAATTCCCCGAATGTACAATTCCCCGAATGGACAATTCCCCGAATGGACAATTACCGAATAGACAATTGGCAGATAAATAATTGCCCGAAAAGAGAATTGACTGAAATAGTATATTAAGTATGGAGAACGGTAATAGTTTTATACCAATCGAAGACAATTGTTTGGAGGAGCAGCGGAGCGACGACTCCAATTATTGTCTGAGATCGGTTACCCTTAACGTTCGACATGCTTATAACGTTTTTTGCACGATTGATACCATTATAAATTATAAAATTAAACATTTTCGTCATATTGACTAGTTTCATTCATTTTATCAAGATAGATACTTTCGTTATTAGGTAGTAACTGGGGTGCATAACAACAATGGAGAATTGAGTTTTTAAAAATGTATAAACATTCTCAATTTCTTTGCAAAACGAAAATGCAGCAGCTGCATAATACTCTGGTTAAAGCGGACTATATAATAAAAAAAAGCGGATATTTAAATAGTTATTACTGCTTAAATGGTGTTCGACCTAGCTATGTCCTTAATTAATCTATTATTATAAAATCTGTTTTTTATTCCATGTTCCCTTCACACTTGTACCGCTAGCGTGTTTAGAACTTGGAATAAACATTGCAAAGTATGATAAGATAAGTGCTATAAGACAAGAATATCCCGGCTCAAGACATCGTGGGTGCTTTTTCCATTTCACTCAATGTCTCCTTAGAAGAATCCAGTCAGACGGTTTAAAAAGAAGATATGAAACTGATTCAGATTTTTATTTAAAGCTCCAACTATTGGCGGCTTTAGCATTCGTTTCTACTGCAGACGTAGTGGAGGCATTTGAAACGATTTGCGAGCAAGATGTGTTGACAGCAGATGCCCAGTCAGTAACTGAATATTTTGAAGATACCTGGATCGAACGTCCACAAAGAGGTAAACAATGTCGTTTGACCTTATTTTCACATGATCTGTGAAATTGTTATGATGGGGTCCAAGAAAGTTTACCAAAAACAGAAAATTCCATAGAAGGGGTTCATCAAGGGATTTGAACAACAGATTTCCGCAGATGATAAAAACATTCGAGATTTATTAAAGGCATTGAGCTGGAGCAGAGCTTACATGAACTTCAAATTGAACAGTATATAGGAGGCTTGGAAGGCACTCCTACATGTAAAAAATACAGAGATTGTGCAGAGCGGATTTCAAGTCTGGTAAACAATTACGACCCTGCGAAGACTTACGGATTCTTGCGGGGAATGGAACATAATTTATCGTATTAGTATATAGGAAAAACATATAAAGATCATGTGCATAAATAAATTTTAAAAAATCAATAAAAATTAAAATAAACTCAAAAAAATTCAAAAAATAAAAACTTTAAAAAAATTAACAAAAAATAAAATAAACTGTAAAAATAATTCAAAAACTTAAAAAATCTGAAAAAAATGACAAATTGGATGTTTATTCCAAGTTCTAAACATGTCAGCAGTACGCTGCCAATCCTAAGCCTGAGTGAAGTGTGAAGGGAACATGGAATAAAAAATATATATTATAATAATAAATCAATTAACGAGATAGCTAGGTCGAACACAATCTAAGCAGTAATAACTTATATAAAGCAATAACTATTTAAATATATTTTTCGGTCAATTCTCTTTTCGGGCAATTGTTTATCTGCCCATTGTCTATTCGGGCAATTGTCCGGGACCCACTTGTACTGAACCTTCTGCGGACGGTTGTCCTCAAATACTATGGTGTCATCTGCATATCTGATGTTCACGGTGATGTATTAGGTTTGTTCACCTTCAACTCTGATGTTTGTGATTCCAATTAAGGTTTCTAATTATCTTCAGATCTTGGTTGTTAATTCCTGCTTCTTTTAGTATTTGCATCATCTTGGCATGCTGTACTCGATCAGCTTTCTCGTATAAGTCGTAATTGACGTATCTGCATCTTTTGAATAAGACTTGTATTGGGAACAAAACTTCTCTTGTACCAACAGCATTTGTGAACCCGAACTGGTTGGGGGAAATTTTACTTTCCCACAGCTGTGAAAACCAATTGGTACTAACTAGTCAAATTGTTTCCTTTTGAGCAGCTTTATCTTTCACAGATAGGGACTGATGCTCTTTTGTAAACACAAAACGGAACATCTCCGCAATATATGGGATACTATAAAACGTCCTAGCTTATTTAGTCCAGGGCGCATCTGTTTTGAGATGGACGTTGAGAGGTGACTCATATTTTTTTGCAGAAATTTCTTGGAATTAACTCCTATAATAATAATTGGGTTATTTTCAGTATTCTTTTATACGTAAAAAAATTTTGAAAAAATGAATTTTTTTGGGAAAGCTGGATTGCAAAATTTATTTTGCAAAATCTATTGCACCCATATTAATGAAATTTACAGTATTGTTTTACTAGATTATATAGGTTTTCTGAGTAAAATATGAAGGTCCTAAGTGTAGCGGTTGAAAAACGTAAAATGCAAATACTTGTTTTTTTTTATGGTTTTTTCGCAATTATTGCCATTTTGCAACTAGGGTGACAATTTTTAAAATTTGTAACCAATCCTGTATTGTAGGAAATTTAATTAACAAATTTTACATCAGTACAACTTTTCTCGAAAGTGAATACTTTAAAAGTTGTAATCAAAACACGAAGAAAATAATCGAATTTTTCCTTCATTTTTTGACATTTTGATTATTTATACAATGTTCCGGACCTTTTTGAGTGGGAGGATAACTCAAATATCATTGTATGAGTTATTTTCAAGCAATTTCTGCAAAAAAATATAAGTCACCCCTCAACGTCCAAATGTACTAATATTTTTACAGATGCGCCCTGGTCTAATTCCTTTCTCCTCGTATCTGACTGAAACTTTTAGGATATTACAATGTGAAAGGCATTTTCCCATTTCTTCGTGTTATATTTCATGAATTATATGTATTGAATTGATGATAAATTATCTGAATTTTTTCATAACGTAACTAATTTCATAGATTGATTTATTGGATTAATTTTGTCCCATGTATATACATTATGCGGGTAGATTGAAATAATTACTGCATATAATGTAATTTGGTACTATTTTCAACATACGTGTCAATTTTAAATTAGGTCAACCATGAGCTCATGTAATTACGTAATTTATGCTATTGCTAACACGGGTTTTCACTATTATATAGAAAACTCTTTCAAATTGAATACAGCTGTGATTTGATAAGTTGCTATTTATTTTTTATGATTGATACATTTTTTTCATATTTAGTTAAAACTACATAACTGCGCTATTTGTCAAAATAAACAGTACTGAAATTTAGACGGCTGTGAAATTTCTTCTATTATTTGCGGTTTCGTGTTAACATATTTGCATCTGTTTATGTCACTCCCCTTCTCTCCAATATCTGTACAATTACTTCTTCCCGTGTTTGTCTTGGTTTTCCTCTTTTTTTGTTTTTCAATACTTTTTATTCTCACACTATTTTTACGGCTACGGTATCTTTAATCTGGTGTAAACGACCTCACCAACAGCTCTGAATTTTCGAAATACTTGTCTAATTATGGTCTATTCTAAATGGGAAATAAGCCACAATTTAACTAAAAAAATCGGATTTAAAGTTGCTTAGTACTATTTAGTATTTTGACAACGACATCCGATTTTGGGCGTCGAAACGTTAATAAAATTAAGTTTTTAGTTAAATTGTGGCTTATTTCCCATTTAGAATAGTTGATTACAAAAATGCCACAAGGAAATAGCTTCACAACAACATTAATGATGGTCTATTTCTATTTAAAATTTTTGTTTAACCCTCAACTGGTATGGTGGGTCAATATTGATCCAAAAAAATTTAGTTTGACAATTTAACCAATGTTGCAATCAGCGCACGGCACTGGCCAGCTATGAATTCTCCTATTTTCTACAGTAGATACTCTAGGTTGACCTACGACCATTGTGCGTGCGGGTGACTGTTTTTTCGAAAACTTTTTCAAATAATTTCAAGGTACAAAACACCCTAGACTTTTTGACATTTTGATTAAAATGCTTAATTTTTCAGTTCTTTTTTCACAGGACGAACATAAATCAGTTGGAAAAATAGTATTTAATCAAATTGGCGTTTTTTTAATATTCCTATTATTATTTTGCTACATCAGTAACAGGCGTGAGGTCCTACAGAAGTGCACATGACAAGAAGTAGTAAGTGATCTCAACAAGGCGGGCATACGACATTGGAAAGAAAAAACCAGAGACAGGAAAGAGTGGAGAAAAATAACCGAGAAAATTAAATAACGAACATGACGACTGATCTACCTCAAAACATAGATCTAGAGAGCGTAAGCGGCGTAACCCCTAAAGGGGTGTTTAGCCACTATATATTGTTATGCTCTACTTTTTCTATTTATTTAGATTAATTAGCAAATTCTTAATTTAATTGATTGTTTAATTATTTCATTTCTTGCCTATGTAAAAACACAACTAAATTCCAATTAAATTTTCCAATCAATTTTATTCTCAGGGGTAATCTTGTATTTGATACAATACCTGTGATCTGTGGCTTCTAGTATTTCTGGTTGCTTACTTCTTCCGGGGTAGAAACAGGGAAATTGAAAACACTCAAAATCATATGAATGTAATCTATTGTTTTTATCAAATAAGCCGTGTACATAAGATTCAAAAAATACTAAAATTTAACTTTGTTGCAACAATCTTTAACTTAATAAATTAAACTCTAACTCTGATATCTCCTTGTTTTGACAAAATATTTATTTGATTAGTTTCTTATTTACTCATACTAAATTGAATGAATTTTACTTTTCTTCTTTTGAATAGATTTCTCAAATTTGAAATGACTAACTGCGTTAAAAAATTGTTCAATAAACAAATAAACAAATATGGTTTTGATATAAATAAATTTTCTCAATTCCAACAAATGATTTGACTAACCTTTTATTCTTCACTCCCTCGTTTTCTGGATTGCGCCGTCCTTGATTCTCCCAACACGTACTCTCTGGATGTTGCGAAAAAGTCTCTCTCGTCCAAACTGCTTCCAAGAAAAACACACAGGACTTGCTCGAATATCTTGTGCACAAACGGATAATAATCAGCTACTCGTTCTAGACAAAACAAAGGAATCTCCCTCGGACCAGGAAAATTAACTCTTTAACCGGTCGACGATTTGGTTTCAACTTGATTCTGCTCGCAAAGGCCGATCACACCACTCTACACAGTGTCTTTATTTTTCTCTCAAATCCATACTCTCACATTCATTATCGCTTCTCCTCATATTTTCCATCCAATAGACAACAACCTCTCTCAAACCATTTATTTCTTAAGAAACCAAATATTCTTCCAACAACTTTTACAATTTGTCAAATTTCAAAGAATATCATAATTAAAAGGGAGGTTCCCTAGGTTGGCTGTATACCATATAGTTAAAAAACTCTAACAAGAAGTAAAACCACTTCTATGTAAATTGGTATATTTATTAAAACTTAAAAATCCCAATGGATTGAATAAAAATGTCCAATTCAGAACGTTTTCAGACCTATCGGTCCATCATCAGTGAATGTGCATACTTGCTAAATAGCCCCAGAACCAAACAATGGTTGAATTTAAAATTCAATTTACATTATTTAAAAATAATATTAAACAGGCTAAACGCCGATGTTACAGGATATTGCCTATGGGAACATGGTGAAACCCTACCAAAACCTCAATCAACCATCTTAGGCCAACTTTGACTATGATAGTCAAAGTTGGCCTAAGATGGTTGATTGAGGTTTTGGTAGGGTTTCACCATGTTCCCATAGGCAATATCCTGTAACATCGGCGTTTAGCCTGTTTAATATTATTTTTAAATAATGTAAATTGAATTTTAAATTCAACCATTGTTTGGTTCTGGGGCTATTTAGCAAGTATGCACATTCACTGATGATGGACCGATAGGTCTGAAAACGTTCTGAATTGGACATTTTTATTCAATCCATTGGGATTTTTAAGTTTTAATAAATATACCAATTTACATAGAAGTGGTTTTACTTCTTGTTAGAGTTTTTTAATATCATAATTAGTTCTTTACTACTTTCTATTTTTACAACTAAAAACTAATACAGTTTGTTTACCACATTAAAATACCTTCCCGAAAGGATCTTAAAACCGTCTTTGTTTTCGACCAAGATGTCCACTATCTAATCACCGCATTGTTTGTTCATGTCCTATGCATTTCGTCGAATCACTTATTTGTCGTTTCACTTTTTCCCGAAACGCTTGCTTAATAGCAAAATTAAATTCTAAACAATTTTGGTGATATACAGGGTGATGAAAAACTATGATTTCATGGTCGTTGATATAAATTTAATTTTTTCTGAATTTCTTTACAAAAAAAAACAATTCTACAATATATATATTATTATTTTGCTAGTTTTTTTGTATCAAAGTGCAAAAAAATGCAATGTGTTTGCTTGATTCATAATAATAAGGTATATAATCTGTAAACATCTATTTTATTGTTTTCAATCTGGTGGGATAAAGAGTAATATTTTTAGTATTATTTTATGTGCTATTAGATTGAAAACTTAGTCTTTTGCTAGCAGTTGCCGTTAAGGCATCCCTGCCATTTCGTTCATTGCAATGCGTAACTGCACGTCGGGGTTTGTACTGGTCAGAGAGAGCAGCATATGTGCCTCCTGATGAGAGACTAATAAGTTTCGAAACCGGTAGAGGTGCTAACTGCCCTCTCTGATTGAACTAGAATATGATGCGGCTGTAGTTTCGTGTTGCAACGAAATTTAAAATGGTTATTCATTTTTGATCTATTTTATTGTTTGGTATTTTTCCCAAACGTATAATTATTAAAATAATAAATAACATATTTGCTATAATAAAACTATGCTATAGCGTAAGGAACGTTCTATAGAAAAATGTTCTACATAAAATTTAAAACAAAAAAGGTTCCTTACATAATTGTTATAAAATCAACGGTTCCAGAGTTACAGAGGGTGAAAAGTGGAGGTTTTCGTTACTTTTTATATTTACCGATTTCTCCCCTCCTCTCCTCCCCAAACCCGACGCTCAAAATGGTGGGACTTTTTTCTGAATATTATGTGGACCATATAGAAAAATTTGGTGTGGGAGGATAACTTTCACTTTGGATGTCTGGGTTTTTGGTATAGTTATATCATAAATGTTGCCCAAAAAATATAAAAAGTATCAAAAACCTCGACTTTTCACCCTCCGTAACTCTGGAACCGTTGATTTTATAACAATTATGTATAGAACATTTTTTGTTTTAAATTTAACGTAGAATATTTTTGTATATAACATTGTTTACGCAAAAGCATAATTTTAGAAATATTGACGAAAAACTTAAAAAAACTACTAATTTACCGGCTTCTCTCCCATCTCCCTCCCAAACCGGACGCTCAAAATGGTGTAACTTTTTACTGAACAATATGTGGACCATATAGAAATTTTTGGTGTTGGAGGAAAACTTTTACTTTGGATGTTTGGGTTATGCCTTTTTTTGGACCAGTTATACTATACTACCTCCGTAACTTTGGAACCATTCATTTTAGAAAGATTATGTATAGGGCATTTTTTATTTCAAATTTAATGTAGAACAATTTTGTGTAGAGGGTTGTTCATGCTAAACCGCATAGTTTTAGAAATATTGGCGAAAAACTTAAAAAACTACGAATTTACCGATTTCTCCCCCCCCCCCCCCCAAACCCGACGCTCAAAATGGTGTGACTTTTTTGTGGACATTGTGTGGACCATATAGAACAATTTGGTGTTGAAGGATAACTTTCACTTTGGATGTCTGGGTTATGCCATCTTTTGGATTAACTATACTATACTATAAGAGAAAAGATGGGGTTGACAAGTGATAGGGTCTGGCTGCTCAAATTTTACAATAAAATAGAAGGCTTGTATCGGTAATATATAAAAAAATTTATCAGAACAGATGCTTTGAAAGTATGACAATTCTCATAACAATCCTCATAACAGAGATGATATTTGAAAAAGAAAAAAAAAATGATATTTAATTTTTAACTTGTATCATCTCCTATTTGCTTACCATCTAATCCATCTTAGATTTTAACCTACACAAAAATGTTATTGCAATATAGTAATGACTAATTAAATGATATATTTTGGTACGATTTTACTCATGAAGTAGCTATCGTTAAAAAATTCAAATAATGTTTGCCCTTAATGCTACTCTCTAACTCCCTTTTCCTTTGAATGTTTCTCTGACTTTTTTCACCGCCGCAAAAATCACAAAACTACACTCGACAGATGCGGTATCTTCGGCCCGAAGGCAACAATTTCCACTCGGCGGAAAATCGTTTTCCCAAAAGTTTTTCCTAAACTTTTCCCGACCGGCGAGATGTTCCTTTCGGTCGTAGAGATACACGTGTAAGCAGATTTGTCAGCGTTGCAGAAACCTGTTATCTATTTGACAGATGTTGCCCGAAGGGCTCTACTAGCGCCGCGAGCGTCGGCTGCTGTTGACGCCATTTGATATCTGTTTAATATTGATGAGAAGGGAAAAACATCGTGCAAATCAGAACTGTTACATACACCGGCAACTAGATATTTAGCCATTTACAGGGATTGGGTATAACTGTCCCTATAATTTCAAAACACGTTAAAGTTTTGGGTCCAAACTATAGGGTTAAATGTAAGGTGTTATAAAGTAATAAACCAGAGATTAACACTAATAGGCGGGCGGTTTACTCCTAAAAAGACTGTTAGAAACGGAATATCGACTAAATATTTTTTTTTTGCATTTCTAGAGCACCAATATTTTTTATTCTATTCTATACAGTGTGTCAGTTTAAGAAGATACCACCCTCTATAATTTGGTCCCTACAGAAAATCTAAAAATATGCAAAAACGTGTCAAATTTATTTGTGAGGGGGACATTTTGTAGACCAGTTTTCAGCTACAGTACATCAATCAACTATCAATACAATAGTGCCGGTATGTACTGTAGGATGATGAAGTATTGGTAAAGACCATAATACAATTACTGGTGTATATGGTCCCGAGAATAGTAAAGAGATAAAAACAATCGATCAATAAAAAGATAGATTATGTGAGGTCATTAAGGCCATGCAGCCTCACCGCACTCAACCTATAGAGACCTTTTGTGTATACCTTAATCTAGTTAAACTCTAGGACGCCAATACTTCCGATGAAGTTGATTAGCTTGTATTGATAGTTAAAAAGGCACAATAAGAACTAGCAAAATTTTAAAGCCACCCACTTACGAGTCAAATAGCATGGGAAACTTATCGTTTTTAATTCGAAGCTGTAGCTAGAACACATGGTTGGATTAAGAAAGAAATGGCAGCTTCCTTGATAATGTCAATTTCGAGGACAGTCTGTCTCAGGCATCTCTATATCTGTCAGGCATCGGTCTTGATTTGAATTTCTTTCCCAGGATGTACTCAGTTATAGGTCGCTCGTTCAAACTTCTCAGATAAGATAGGGCCAGAAGAATCTAAGGACATGGGTTGCATGTGGCGTACTTTCAAGTACCTAAAGATATTCCGGAAAATTGAGGTATGTACTGTTATGCTCTGTATTTTCTCTCTGTTATGAGATTGATCAGCATATTCTTATTTTGATTAGTTAATTAATTATTTTAATTACTACTTATGGAAAACAAAACCAAAATTAAATAAAGCTTTCCAATAAAATTTATTCTCAGGGCTAATTTATTTTAATGTATTAGCTTTGGTTTGTGGCTAGTATCTCTAGTTGCTTACTTCATCCAGGACAAAACAGGGAAAATAAATATACTCAAGTTTATTTTTCCAATATACCATAAATATAGTGCGGTGGAATAAGTGTTGCCCCCCCCCTGTTATCTTGTTTATTTTAAGAATATAAGCAAAACGCTCGGACAGGTCGATTTTTAAACTAACCATAGTATATTATAGCATCAACGTTTCGAACTTTACGCGATCCCTCTTCAGGTGACAGCCATAACTTTGATTTTTTTAAAGGGGAAAGTACATCATGTGGCACCTCATTTAAAAGCTCTTAAAATACTGATTTCAAAAATGTATAATACTTTAATCCTGTTTGAGAGCGTAGGCGCAAAATTTTGGTCGAATTCTTTCTAAATGCAATCATTTTTTTCGAATCCTGAAAAAACTAATAAATATTTTTGAAAAATTTAAACGCAGAATGAAATATTACAGTATTCTCGATGGTCCAAAATTCCTGAAACTCCTATAATGTTTATTTTAATAAGTCACAGTGATGAAAAAAGAGAAAATTTAGTGTGATTTTAATTTCAAATATATCATTCAAAAGAAACTTTTTGTTTATTCGAAGGGACTGTCAGCCATCGGTAATAATCTAATCTTTCATTCTGAGTTTAAATTTTTCAAAAATACTTATTAGTTTTCTCAGAACTCGAAAAAAATAAATGCGCTTAAAAAGAGTTCGACCAAAATTTTGCGCCTACGATCTCAAAAACGATTAATGTGTTATACATTTTTGAAATCAGTATTTTAAGAGCTTTTAAATGAGGTGTCACATGATGTAATTTACGATTTAAAAAAATCAAAGTTATGCCTGTCACCTGAAAAGGGATCGCGTAAAGTTCGAAACGTTGATGCTGTAATATACTATGGTTAGTTTAAAAATGGACCTGTCCGAGAGTTTTGCTTATATTCTTAAAATAAACAAGTTAACGGGGGGGGGGCAACACTTATTCCACCGCACTGTATAAGATTTAAATGTATGCTAAAACTCAATTTTGTTGCAACTATTTCTTATCTAATAAATTAATCTTTAATTCTGCTATCTCCTTTTTTAACAAAATTTTCATTTAAATAATTCGTTAGACTGTTCTTATTATTATACAGGGTGGTTCATCTTATTCGACTCGGTGTCTGTACGGAAAACCACTTGATATTTTAAAAAAATTTCTTCACAGAAATATACAGGGCCATTAATACTACAATCTAAAAATAATGCGAATTATACATGGTGATCCAAAAAGAGAAGCATATCAAAGTTATATTTTTTCTTAAGGAATGCCCTATATCTGATGACAGTATTGAATTGACCTTGAAAAATAAGCTATACTTTCATAAGGGTTCCCTATCCCTAAATACAGGGTATTTTGATTTATTTCGATTTTTATAAAAATGTGAGGTTTTAGAAAAAAAATAAATATCTACGAATCTAAGAATCAGTAACAAATTCTTTCTTGGATCTTAACTATTGACTATTTACAATACTTAAGCAGATGCTTATTGCAACAAAGTTTCTTACAGGATGGTCAAAATATGAGATTTTTCGATTGACAAATTCAAGCTGTAATAACTTTATTTTAAATGGAACACCCTGTATCTTACTAGTCCATCGCGTAGAAAATATACTTAGCTTTCATTTTGTATTAGGGTTTCCTATACCTATCTTTTTACAGGGTGGTCAAAATATTAGATTGTTCTATTAACAAATTCAAGCTGTAATAACTTACTTATTTTAAATGGAACACCCTGTATCTTACTAGTCTGTCGCGTATAAAATTTATTTAGCTTTCAATTCTTATAAGGGTTTCCTATACCTATCTCCCTTCATTTGTTAAATATTTAAAGATTTCCTAATTTGTACACAACTTTTTTTTGAATCTTTGAATCGCAATTACAAACAATTAAATGCAATGGCTACTATGACGATAACGAGCCTATTGTACAAAAATATGTAAAAATGGGTATTTACAGAATAACATGGGAAAATATATTTACAGGATAACATGTATATTAAGAATGTTTACATGGAATTGAAGAGATTTTAAATATCTTCCATTATAAAGAATAGAATATCGAGTATGTCATTTAAAATAAGAACACTCTGTGTGATTAAATGATAAAAATGTAAATTTTATTAACGAAAGTATCTTGACTAAGATATTTAAGTATATTTCCGGTGTTGGTGATGTGTTGTACATAACCACGACATAGGTACCTACTTAATTCTAATTTTTAAAGCTTACAAATTAGGAAATCTTTAAATATTTAAGAAAAGAAGGGAGAGGTATAGGCAACCCTAATAAGAATTGAAAGCTAAGTAAATTTTCTACGCAATAGATTAGTAAGATACAGGGTGTTCCATTTAAAATAAGTAAGTTATTACAGCTTGAATTTGTTAATAGAACAATCTAATATTTTGACCACCCTGTAAAAGATAGGTATAGAAAACCCTAATATAAATTGAAAGCTGCGTAAATTTTCTACGCGATAGACTAGTAAGATACAGGGTGTTCTATTTAAAATAAGTAAGTTATTACAGCTTGAATTTGTTAATAGAACAATCTCATATTTTGACCACCCTGTAAAAAATTTTGTTGAAGTAAGCATCTGTTTAATTTTGTACAATGATCAAAATATTTACCTTCAACAAACATAACCCAGCAACAAGCAAATAGTGCTGAAAATATAATTTTCACATAAAAAGTTAAGCCCTCACTTCTTTTCTTGTAAAAATAAATATTAGGATTTTTTGAAATTTACACAATGGGCTCAACATCTGCGAGGATCGGCCTGTAGAACCCACGCGTAGATAATGGTAAGGATAACGAGGGTAACATACCGTCTTAAAAAGTTGTTGATTTAACAAAGTGAGTTTTCCTGGATCTTTTGTAATGTAGAAAAAAGATTCGGAAGAAACGATTTTTTAAAGCTTTCGGATTATCTAAGAAACTTTAGAAAGGTGTATTTTTTCCATGTAAACTCCAAAAAGTTTCTGGCAGAAAATTATGGGTCGAATTTATCTAAAATAATGTGACATACTATAGGAGGAGTAAATATTGGGCCATAAAGTCCATAGCATAATTAGGTGGTATTGGTGTATATGCTTTCGAGAAAAGTACAAAGAAAGAATAAATCGATCGATACAAATTAATTGAAAAAATACTCTTCTTTGCGTGCCATCTCCACCTTGATAATTTCGACATGAGCATCTATACCATTTCCGTAAGTTGCGAAGCGATTCTTCATCTTTCTAAATGGATTCATCCTGTTTCATCCATCTTCTTTTATGCAGTCACCTCAATATGCAGTCACCTCCCGTCAATTCATCTATACTAAATTTACAATCAAAATGCTGTAGAAATAAACAAACCAAGACACGTTAAATGCTATTAGGAGCACTCCCGAATCATAGTTTACAATGTATAAACTTTGGAAATCGTGATTTGGGATATACAATGTATGTACATTGTAAATTATGATTCAGGAGTGCTCCTAGTAGCATTTAGCGTGTCTTGGTTTGTTTATTTCTACTTCATCTTGATTGTAAATTTAGTATAGGTAAAATTTCCAACGAAAGTTGATTCCTTGTTCTAATTTATGTGTTAATTAAAAAAATTCATTAGTTCAGAAGAAACGCCGAAAATTCATTACCTACTCTGTTTTGAAAGAATGTTATGCCTTCTAAAATATATTTATTCCAAACCAAACATTATTTATTTACAATAAACGTTTGGATACAATAAACGTCTCTTTGTAAGACAACGAAGTCGACTTTAATAAGTAACAAGACATTTACTCAACACACACTACACATTACGTTATAAGCTGATTGAGACTGGCTGAATGATTAATCTGAATTCGCTCTATCGGGATTAACTTTGACACTGAGGTTAGTAATTTATTTTTTGGGAAGTTCAGTTATCAGAAGTGACTGAAAATTACTACACAACCAACGCACCTGCTCATAGCCAATATTATTAATAATAAACAGACATAAAAATAACATAAACCTTACGCCAATCATTAATAATTTATTTACACCATTATAATGTATTGATAACAAATGAGAAAATTATTTACTGTACAAAATAAAAATATTTTGTAGAAATAAACTCCACAAAATTTTATGAGATTAGTAGGCACTCCCACTATTTATAATAATTCTTCTTTTTTTAATGAAAGATTAAGTTCATTTTAGCAGTTAATAGTGTGAGGTAGGAATTTTTGAGTTGTATGTTTCCTATTCCGAATGTGTCAAAGTGAATCTAGGTAGAGCGAATTCAGCTATGCCATTAAAAGAAAGCATTATTCATTCTACTACTATTTTAATGGTCTTTAAGATACTTGGTCGACAGTTTCCCGCATTAATTACAACATAAATTAAAACCGTGCAAGTATAAATTTGCACAATTGCCCGACATAAAAATAAAAGCGTTATTCAAATCATTAACACTGCACCGCGCATTGCATGGATAATAGAAAATGAGCCGAATTTTCGTTCTATTGGTGTGTTTTCACCGGTCTCTGCGTTTAGTGCACTCCACGATAATAGAACCGTAAAATTTTACGCTCGTTATTATAATTTTCGCTAAACACTAATACCTACTTGCTGCAATATAGTTACATTTTAGTTACACTGCAAACAGCTAGGGATTATTTCGAATAATGGGAATTGTGTTGTTCTGAAGCTATTTCCTTGTGGCATTTTTATGATTAATTATTTATATGGGATTTATATATAATTTATATACGTTAATAAAATTATTTTTTTCATTTTAATTGTGGCTTATTTCCCATATAAATAATTAATCAATGGGAATTGTATACAAATAATAATGTTTTTATTTCACAATATTGTTCTGAAGACATTCCCTTGTGGAATTTTTTGCCTTAAGATAATTTGTTTATTCTATTTACTGCATCAAACTTGTAGGTTATTAGTGGGGATACAACAAGTTATATATTATAGTAATATTAAATAGTTAACTGAAGGAATGACCAGGAATATGACTTTGAGATAGCTAGAGAGTTCGTTTAGTTGACAGTAATGTTAACAAACAGAAATGAAGAAATTCACGAAATCGAAAAATTATGGCTAAAGGTAGTAAAAGTTATGGAAGTGTAAATAAGATTATGATATCAAAGAAAATATCCAGAGGAGCAAAAAGAAGTATATATACAACAGTTATCCAACCAACGGTGCTTTATTCTAGCAAGACCTGGATCTCAAAGCAAAACCATAGAGCTGAAAGTAGATAGATGGGTGTGGAAGATAATCTGAAGGATATTATGAAGGTATAAACGATGGATATATCTGGAGAAGAAGAACGAACAATGAAATAATTGCAAATATATGGACAACAAAAATTAAATACTGCGATAGTTCACAAACTAAGATGGTATGGACACGTAGCTGGAATGTAGAATCCCCAAAGGAATAATAAATACTAAAGCTGACACAAAAAGAAAACGACCACTAAGAAAATGAATGAAATCATAAGACTTGGGATTGTTTGGAGTACAAAACTGAAATAAAAAAATATGAAAAAAAATTTTTTAGGAAACGCTTTTCTTTAGTTCCGAGTGACTAAAATTAAAAATATTAATAAATCAACTAAAAAGCAAAAAATAAAAAAAAAATTGAAAAAATCCAACACATTCGTCAAAGAAAAGCGTGGCGCGTCTTCATCGAATAAACGGTTTTCGCCCCACGCTTTTCTTTGACAAATGTGTTGGATTTTTTCATTTTTTTTTATTTTTTGCTTTTTAGTTGATTTTTTAATATTTAGATTTAGTCACTCGGAACTACAGAAAAGCGTTTCCTAAAATTTTTTTTTTCATATTTTCTTATTTTTTACTTTTTAGTCTTACACTTTTCAAACATTAAAATATATCATCATGTTTCTTAAAATATGTATAAAACATGTGATGAACAAACATGAAAAGTAGTCGGAATCGGCAAAAAATTTGAAACTCTATTGTTTATTTATGAAACATAACGTAAACAATTAACCTAAAAAGTGAAATTATGTATATTTTCATAAAATTAGCTACAACCTGTATTGTTTATTTATGAAACATAACGTAAACAATTAACGCAAAAAGTAAAATTATGTATAGTTCATATAATTAGCTACAATCTGTAAAAGTTTCAAGTTTCTTTATTGTAAAAAACAAGAGAATTTAAGCATTTTCTGGTAAAATCGTTTTATATTTAAACAATTAACAAACATAAAAAATTATTGACTATTCGTGTATTGTTCCCGCGAATGCATATGTCTGCAAATTTTCATTCATTTGCATTGAAGAAAAGGCAGTCAAATTAACGTCTAAAAATTTGACGCAAACTATTGAACTAAAGAAAAGCGTTTAAAAAAAAGAAGAAACTGTGTAACTTATTAAATTTAAATTAAAATACATTGTACTGCTGTCAGAAACCAGACAAAAATGTTTATATCACAAATAATCATTGCTTTTCGCTTAAATTGAATGTTAAAACTTCCAAGAGGCAGGTGGCTGGCAGGAGCTGGCTTGAATATTTAATTTATTCGAAAAACAATGTTTATTTCCGAAATACACATTTTTTTCTGTTTACGGGCAACTGTAAAATGTATTCTGGGTTAAATAAATTACATACATTCTTCTTTTTTGTCAAATAATTTAATTAAAAAATTATTTTTGGACACCCTGTACAAATAATTATATAAATTTTTATATTACTGAATAAAGAATTGAATGACCTTTCAAATGAGCTATCGCATGTCCCCTATTCTCATTTAAAAAAATCATCCATTACGTCATCGCGCCCAGATGGATGACGTCACTAGTATGAAATATATGCCAAAATATCGTAATTTAAAAATAAAAATCGACCTCTTTCGGGATTTTTCCTTAAAGTCGCATTTTTACGAAATAACGAATTTATTCTTTTCATTTGCATCGTACTGTATAAACAAATATATGAGTGTTCAAAATTTAAAACTTTATTGTTTATTTATGACGCATAACGTAAACAATTAACGTAAAAAGTGAAATTATGTATAGGTGATATCATTACCTACAATCCGTAAAAGTTTAAAGTTTCTACATTGTAAAAAACAAGAGAATTTAAGCCTTTTTCCATTGAAATCGTTTTTTTTTTTATTTAAACAATTAATAAACATAAACAAAACTGTTTTGTTGTCTATTCGTGTATTGTTCCCGCGAATGCATATGTCTGCAAATTTTCATTCATTTGCATGGAAGAAAAGGTAGTCAAATTAACATCCAAAGATTTGACGCAATCTATTGAACTAAATAAAAGCGTTTAAAAACTAGATGGTGTACCAAACAGTAAAAATGGCTATCACTGACAAAAAAGAAGCATGGAAAAGACACGTGCAAATAAAGGATACAAAGGACAAAGTACTATATAAAAATAAAAATAAAATTTCCAAAAAGGCAATAAAAGATGCGAAACAAAAATCCTGGAATGAATTTGGGAACAGCTTAAATGAAGGTTATAAAAATAACAGATCTTTTAGTAATAATATTAACCCTTTAAGTGCTAATGACGTCTAAGAACGTCATACTGTTACTACTGAAGAGTGCGCATGATGTCTCCAGGGGTCATATATGCAGATATGCACAACAATTGTTCAGATGATAGTATTTGTTTGACTTTGACTAAAACAAGTTGATGTATATTGAGTACGTAGATAAAAGTGCATTTATAAGTAAGATTAGATTCATATTATGAATTAAGCAATTTCAGAGCTAACTCGACCAAAACACTACTATGTAAATGCAGCGAAAAATCGAGGTAATACTCAGGGCGCGTTAGATGTTTGCAAAACTGAACTCAAATAACACATCAAGCTCAAGGAAAGAAAAGAACAGTACATGGATAATAGAGAAAGGAAAATTCATCGAAGCAACAAAAAGGACTAAAAACCTGAAGAAGAAGGTGAAATAGAACCAGAAATATTAAAATAGACGGGTGAAGAACCATAGACTGGTTCTGGATGATATGTAGTGAAGCAATGAAGCAAAGTAAAATACCAAAAGATTGGGAAAGTAATCTTATTTCAGTATATAATAAAAAAAGAACATAGCCAATTGAGAGAACTATAGAGCGATATGTGTGGCACAAGTGACATTACAAATATATGCTAAAATAATAGAAAATAAATTACGAGCCGAAACTAAAAAAAAACTAGAAAAAGAACAAGCGACCTTCAGAAAACAGAGACAGCAAACAGACATTATTGTACTAGCATTCGTATACTTGAAATGTGAGTGTCTGACTAGAAATGTCTTTAGATGTCAAGTGACCGCAAACAATTCGTGTTTGAACGATAAACGAAACAAAAATAACAAAGCGACAGCTTCACGCGAAGGTTACAACGTATTGTGACCCACTTCCACAAAAAGTGTCATCCTGCGGCTGAGCCGCACACCCAGACCTAACTCAAGCCATTACTACAAAATATATACATCCGAAGCAGGGAAGTGTCGTTTATCCAGGAAATTCTGAGTTAAAAACCGAATCCATATCGGCGAGGTCCTAACTGACAAGGGTTTGAAAATAGCCAGAGATAAAATCTACTTTATGGTCTTGGGGAGTTGCGCTGCTGACGGGGAAAGGTCCTTCGACAAAAACAGCTTTTCACCGGAATATTGTAGAATGGGGGGATAACGTGAAATAAAGGGAACCTCGGCTGAGAATTACGCCGGAAAGTAGGCTGAGAGTTCGAACGACGAACAAAGATTGAATTTTGATATTGGTATTGTAACGGCCTTTTTCGATAATTTTTCGTTCCGAAATTGAGTTTATGAAATTCCTGTCCCCAAATTTATCTCTATTAATATTATGCAACGAAAACAAATACTGTTCCGTACATAAATATATTAGATGAATAAAATTAGCTCAACAGAAAATTTGTTGCTTTTATACAACAACTGTTTTGAACTCATTTAAAGTTACTGATTTCAAATGTGAAATTATTTTTCCCTGTAGACTGCCGAATTTGCATATTTGCATATTATATAATTTAAAAAAATGAACAAATAAATTGTTTTTTTGCTTAGTACATAACTTTGCAATATTTTGAAGGTGATAAATCCATTATATCCAACTGTTGTTTAGGGGGTCCTGACCCCTCTGATATTTCTGATTTTACTACTGACATCAATTTACTTCGAGCTTTAAGTTTTTTAAAATATTTATTTAATATTTTTCGATCTTTATTGTGTCAAATGGACATTTCAAGTCCATGAATGCTAGTATGTACTATTTTCTCCCCTATCTCCATTTTTCTTTCTATTATATTTCTCAGTACAAAAATATTATCCGTTTTCTGTTTCTAATTTCTAAAGGTCGTTAATTTTCTTGATAATCGATGATAAAATAATCTTGAATACATCATAACATCCAGAACCATTCTATCCAGCACACAACAAAATATTGTGTGAGAAGATATAAAAGAACAACATAGATTTTTGATAAAATAATAAATTAGCTTTTGTTACTATAATTTTACTTTCTTTTTATTTTGTAGTATCGTATTAAAATTTTCTTTTTGTTTCAGAGATCTAGTTAAGAAAAGTCTGAGGTGAGTTTTCTTATTTTCTATAAGTTATAACAGGAGACCGGACATATGAATATTATGCACTAAAATTTTCCAAAACAAGCGCGTATAATATATGCATATATAAAAAATACTAAGTTTTTAATCTAATAGCACATAAAACAACACTAAAAATGTTGCTCTACATTCTACCAGATTGAAAACAATGGGAACCTTCTCTGGTTACACCTCCGAGGCTTCTAAAATTTGCAAGCCATAACCGATGCTCAGACTAAGGAAGATGAGGGAATTTTACAATTTAAAATTCACGTCGTATGTGCTCAGCGCGGTAAACTTCCAACGAGAATGGTTCCCTTCGTACTCCAATCAGAGTAAACGTGAACAATTTTCATGTTCGTTGCAACACGAAACTACAGCCGCATCATATTCTAGTTTAATCAGAGAGCGCTGCAAGCGCCTCTACCGGTTTCGAAACTTACTAGTCTCTCATTAGGAGGCACATATGCTGCCCTCTCTGACCCAACCAGAACAAACCCCGGCGTGCAGTCACGAATTGCAACGAACGAAATGGCATGGATGCCCTAGCGGCAACTGCTAGTAAAAGACTAAGTTTTCAATCTAATAGCACATAAAACAACAATAAAAATGTTGCTCTACATTCTACCAGATTGAAAAGAATGGGAACCTTCTCTGGTTACACCTCCGAGGCCTCATCTTCCTTAGTATTAGCATTCATTATGGCTTTCAAATTTTCAAAGATAATTTTACCGATTTGTATTTTAGATACCTAAATAAAAAATGTATTTAACAGCATCTAAGTGAAACATTTTTTCTTTCCTCCATTTATAACTGTATGTATTAAAATTATTTATATTGTCATAAAAAATGGCCCTTATCCTTCTTTATTGTCAAAATAACTGTCAAAGTTTAAATACATAATTCAAAGTTTCTCTTCGAATTTTGTGATTTAACCACAGATTATTTAACGTAGATAAAATTTGTTCAGTCCATTCTTGTATCGACATATCGAAGTAATTTAGTACAGCAAAAAACACCCTGTTCGGGACTGTGACAAGCCCAGTCCAGGAAAACTAATACACAGGTACGCAAATGATGATAAATATATTTTTCAAAATATGTTTCCATCCGGGATAAATACAGAGTTTAGTAATAATTCAATAACCAACCCACAAATGTATCAACAAGTCAACACACAAGGGCAACTAGCCATGAATGTACAAACCACGCCATATCTAATATCGATGTCGCAACCAGCACCAACTAAACCAATGCCACCTAACTTGTACCCTCCACTACCACAGACACAAATTCCATTAGTGCCGATCACATATCATAGTTCTGCTTCAAATTATCAATTACAACGATTGCCATCCACAAGTGAAGAAGAGGAAGAAAACAACGAACCAGCTAGCAGCAACGATTGGCAAGAAATTAGAAGCTCAAAAAAGAAGAAAAATCAGAAAAACAACAGACAATGCAAACAGTACAAATATTATTGTAACAGAAAATAGATTTGAAGCGCTAGAAAATGAAGTAATCCCTCCCAAGGAGAACAACACAGCAAACCCTCCACCAATTTTCATACACGGTGTACAAGACTATCAAAAAATGGTACAAAAAAATTAAGGATGTAGCAGAAAGGGAAGAATATCATACAAAAAGTTTAACTAACAATGTCGTAAAATTAAGTTGTGGCACGCCAGATACATATAGAAAAATGGTTAGATATTTTAATGAACATAACATTTATCACCATACATATCAGTTAAAACAGGATCGAGCCTATAGAGTTGTAATAAAATACCTTCACCACTCTACTAACACCGAGGATATAAAAAAACGAACTCCTAAAACTGGGTCATAAAGTTCGAAATATAATAAATGCACAACACAGAATTACTAAAGAGCCACTTAATTTGTTCTTCGTGGATCTCGAACCGGCAGCAAATAACAAAGATATTTATAACTTAAGGGGGCTACAGAATAGAGTTATTGAAATTGAACCTCCCCGAACAACCAAAAATCGCATAATACAATGCATGAGATGCCAATCGTACGGTCACTCCAAGTCATATTGCAATAAACCATTTGTATGCGTCAAATGCGGAGGAGCCCACAATACCACAACTTGTAAGAAGACTAGAGAAACTCCAGCAAAATGTGCATTATGTGGTGGGGATCACCCCGCAAATTATAAAGGATGTGAACATTACCAAAAAATTTATAATATTAATAACAGGTATCATAACAGAGGAAACGTATTAAATCCAGCAATAAATCAAATACATACACAACCCAGAATATATACACAACCCAGGATTCAGAATCAGTATGAAAGTTACGCTCAAGCTGCAGCAAATAATCAGAACAATAACGAAGATACAGCGAGTATACTTACCAAATTTCTAGAAGAGTTTAAAAATTTATTTAACCAGCTAATGCAACAAAACAGTATGGTGCTCAACATGATTTCCATGCTAGTAAATAAAGTAAACTAACAATGTCAAAGTTCATAAGAATTGCCCAATGGAATGCCAATGGTCTTCCTAATCATAAAGAAGATATAAAACTATTTCTGGAACAAAATTTCATTGACATACTACTAGTAAGTGCAACCCATTTTACAGACAGAACCTACTTCAAGATACCTAAGTATAAATTATATTACACAAATCACCCAGATGGTACAGCCCACGGAGGTTCAGCCATATTGATAAGAGAAACTATAAAACATTATGAAATGCTAAAATACGAAACAAATCACATTCAAGCAACATCGATAAAAATACCAACTCTTCCATATGATATAACTGTCACAGCAATTTATTGTCCGCCCAGGCATAGACTTACAAAAGAAGATCTTCTACCCTTTTTCGAAACTCTAGGGCCAAAATTTATAGCAGGTGGAGATTACAACTGTAAACATACGCTATGGGGTTCACGCCTAACAACCACCAAAGGCAGAGAGCTAGCAAAAGTTATCCAGGATAAAAGCTACTCATTCCTATCGACGGGATCACCGACATATTGGCCAACCGATCCAAATAAAACACCAGACCTATTGGATTTCTTTATTACAAACGGAATATCTCAATCATATACAGATGTAGTACCAAGTTTTGATTTATCATCAGATCATAGTCCCATAATTGCCACAATTAGCACAACGGTGATAATAAAAAAACCAACACCTCGACTGCATAACTTCAAAACAAACTGGGACACATACCGGCTAATCATAGAACAGGAAGTAAATCTACTAGTGAGATTGCAAACTTCCGAACAAATAGAAACAGAAACTAATAATCTAATCAACTTACTTCAAAATGCTGCCAAACAGTCTACCCCTCAACCTGGACAAAAAAAATTTTCAACCAACATTCCTCTTGAAATAAAAAGACTAGTAGCAGAAAAACGAAAAGCCAGATCAATTTGGCAAAGAACTCACAGACCAGACGACAGGACAGTTTATAATAACAAAACAAGAAACTTAAAAACAGCTCTAGAACAGATGAGAAACAACTCATTTGAAAACTATGTATCAAACCTTTCGCGTCAAGATAACTCTATCTGGAAACCAATCAAAAACAAAAATAAACCAATAAATACTTCACCTCCAATTCGGAAAAACTCATTACCACCAGGACCATGGGCAAAAAGCAACAAAGAAAAAGCTGATTTATTTGCTGAACATCTAACTGAAGTCTTCAAGCCACACGACAATGACCAAGTACAAGAAGTAGAGCAGGAACTAGCCTTACCAATTAATCAACGAGAGCGACTAACTTTAATTACACCGAAGGAGAACAAAGATGAAATTAATCATTTGAATGAAAAGAAGGCACCAGGCACTGATCTCATAACAGCAACAATGCTAAAACAACTTCCTAAAAAAGGTATAATGAAGTTATTGTACATATTAAATGCAATCTTAAGACTTAATTATTGGCCTATATCACTAAAAATTGCCCAAGTAATTATGATACCGAAACCTGGTAAAGCTTTAACGGATGTTTCATTATACCGCCCAATAAGTCTACTGCCAATAATGTCAAAACTTCTTGAAAAGCTGTTACTTAAAAGAATTATGAGCGACCTAGAATTCCAAAACTGGATCCCAGAACACCAATTTGGATTCCGGCAAGGTCATTCTACAGTGCAACAATGCCATCGCATATCAAATGTAATTAATAGAGCTTTGGACAATAAACAGTATTGCACAGCAGCCTTTCTGGACATTAGCCAAGCATTTGATAAGGTATGGGACCCAGGATTACTTTATAAAATCAAAAAATCCCTACCCAACAAATACTTTGACTTATTAAAATCATATCTAAATCACAGAGAATTTGAAACTAAAGTGGAGGATGGACTATCAAACCGTAACAAAATTCAATCAGGAGTCCCACAAGGTAGTATATTGGGTCCACTTCTTTATGTACTGTACACATCCGATTTACCAACCTCTCCACAAACCACCATTGGAACTTTCGCTGATGACACAGCAATATTTGCAACTGAAGAGGATCCAAGAGCTGCTTCAATTATTAAAACTTCAAGAACACCTTGACCAAATTGGACAGTGGTTAAAGAAATGGAAGATAAAAGCTAACGAAACTAAGTCAACACATATAACTTTCACACTAAGGAAAGACCAATGCCCAAATATTAGCCTTAATCAAGTCAACATACCACAACAGAACATCGTCAAATACCTGGGGCTTCATCTTGATTCTAAATTAAACTGGAAACAACACATTTTAAAGAAGAAGAAACAAATTGAGTTGAGAGTGAAAGAAATAAATTGGCTTATAGGTAGAAAATCTCGACTCTCAATTGAGAACAAACTGCTGATTTATAAAACAGTCATCAAACCTATATGGACGTACGGTATAGAACTATCGAGTTGTGCCAGCAAATCAAACACAAAAATTATCCAAAGAACTCAATCAAAAATTCTACGCACCATCGCAAATGCCCCGTGGTACATTTCCAACCAAACCCTTCATACAGACCTAAACATCCCGTTAGTCAGCACAGTAATTCAAGAAAGAGCCAACAGACATCACGAGAAATTGGAAGACCACCCCAACCAATTAATATTACCATTACTGCAGCCACTAAACAACAGAAGATTGCGAAGATTATGGCCCATAGATCTTCGCTGAAACTGAGGTGAAACCGCTGGGTGATGTACCTCATAACGCCATTTTAGTGTACAATAATACATTGATATATGTTATTGTACTTGTTATCAAATTAGCTTATAGAATATGTAATTCTGATTGCTAATAAATGCTTACAAAAAAAAATTCTTCTTTGTTTTCTAATTATTTTTGAAGTTATACTTCTTTAGGCGCGTTGGGAGTAAATTTATATGTGCGCGAATTCATCAAAAGTCTTGGTCCTGAGCGCAGCTCAACGTTATACGGGCTCTGATTGGGTAATTATAATGACCTGTCAACAATTGTTCAATACGTCGGTTATGGGTAAACAAATGTTGTGTATATTAGCTTTTATTGTTGTGAGGGCAGAGAAAAAAGCAAGATTATAATTGTAGTAACTTTTTAAATGGTTTTTAAAAGCAACAGGTAAGCACGTAATTGTAAATTTTTCAGTATCGTAATAAAAAATTTCATATGTACCTACCTATGGAAAATGTAAAATAAACTTACCTAGTAGGTAATGCTTTGATTTGCATAATTTGATTACCAACAAAATTTCTACCAATATTCATCTAATATTCTTTTCTGACTCTATGTTTTGTTGTATTTTAATATTTCAATTCCACAAAAATCAAACTAATTTGTTAAATTCAAAACTGTCAAAAGTTTAAAACGTTCAGTTTGTCTATTTTCCAACATGATGCATATGTCTCCGTAGCCAAAATCTAAAGATGCTTGAATTTTAAAACAAACCACGCCAATGTACGCGGGTTCAATCCCCAATACAAACTTAAATTTTTTTATACATTTTATGATCGTAAGTATATTATTATATAATTTTTTTCAGAAAATACGTATTTAGTTAAAATTTTTCCAACAATTATTGTTCAGAAATCATTTTTGTGGCACTTTTCAATGTGTTTGTGTGTGTTTTATTCTTTTATTTTTTGGTAATTTTTGGTTTTAATAAAAATTTTTGAAAAGTAGTAAGTTATTAAAATTAGTTTAATATTTAAATAAAATATAAATAAACTGTTTAAAATATATTAATTTCGTTGAAATTATAATAGAAGTATAACTTCTTACGTGAAATAGAAATAGAATACGAAATAGAATAGAAAATGAATACGAAATTTGCCATACACTCCTTTTTCAGCAAATATAAAATCTTGCGGGCAATTTTTAGCAATCATTTTACTTCAAATACACTACACTACTTTATTCACTAACCATTTTTATCCTCCTTTTGCCTTCAATGAACCAGAAACTCAGAGACACCTTCTTTTAGATCTTTTTGAAATGGCCGAATGGAAAACTATTTATTTTCGCTCAATTTGAGCCTGAAAGGCTTAATGATATAGTCCCGCTCTTTAGAAATAGGAAATCCGCACTTGAGATTCATGGTCAATTTAAACTAGAAAGGCACTTTTGATGTACGAGTATTGCAAGCATTTCTGCTTATTAAGTAAAGATGTAGAATGTCTATTACTTTTTCAATAAAGTACAGAAACGTTTACGTTATATAAAATCTTTAAATTTGAATCTGTGACCCTTCGAAATATCGAACGTAAACAGTTTTTTCAAATGTTGGACTTTACATTTAGGTCAAATATTGAGGTCTGCATTTATGTATTCTTCTTCGTCTAGATCAGAGGTTCCCAAACAACTTTTTCTCGTAGACCACTTTAAAAAATTTACTGGTTTCGGCGGACCCCCAGCAGAAGTGGTATTTCGTAGCTGTGAACGTCAGTGGCGGGTCTAGAAAATTGCCTGGGGTGGGGGGAAATTGGGTGGAAAAAATAAGACATTAATGAAGGTCGAGACGTCTTTTGTTATTTTTTTTTTCTCAAAATATCATTCCAAGCGATTTTATAGTGATTTGGAATTTATTTAAACTTTGCATTTTTTATCGTAAAGTATGATTGGAAAAAATAATGTTTTAATAGAAGGGACTCAAAAATGTGACTATTAGGCATTATAACAAGTTTCTTTATTTAAAACATGTCTTTGATCAAATTTTAGATTAGAAAACCTGTAGAATACTGTTTTTTTACATTTTCCCCCATTCCCAAAATACATGTTCTTCTATTTGGATAAAAATTTGTCCAGAGATAGTCAAAACACAGGACTTTAAGTTGTTAAAAGAATTTGTATAGTTTTACAATACAAGAAAAGTTACATGCACTAATATCAGAGTCAAAATTATGTAGTCCAGTCGGGTTAACATTTGATCTTGCATGCCGAGCTACCCAAGCAAGATTCTATTTTTCTAAGCTTTAGAGGGGGTCAATAGTAGTGTAAATTTAAAATCGCGAATGAATTCTGCCGTTGCGTTAGCCGCCATCTTGATTTTAAAGGAGAACCGTTTTTGCTCAATATCTCCGCCATTTTTAACTTTCCGACAAAAAGTGTAAGGACTGAAATTGTTGAAAATATGATTTACTATAAGTAATTTCTTTTATTATAAATTTTTTTGTGCCGTCGATATTTTCCGAGTTATGGGGAGAAATAGTGACAATTAGAGCATAATTATTGAATTATCTCGTTTATTATTAGTTTTATAACAAAAATGTACTTATACAAAAATGAACAGAATTAAATTTTATACAATTTTAATCTCTTCCATTTTTTTGCTAAAATCAATATTTCAGGTAGTACGTATGCGGTAAAGGCGCGAGCATAAGACCTGATTGGTTTGATAGCAGTGGTTTTTGTTCAATATCTCCGTCATTTTCAACTGTTCGATAAAAATTTTAGGAATTGAAATTGTTCCAAATAAATCGTGTTTACAATAATTATTACAATTTTTTTTAAATAATTTTTTCGTACGGTCGATATTTTCCGAGTTAATTGTACTTATAGTAGACGCCTATATTTTTGACTCTGATATTATTTCACGCGTTTTTTTATATTGTAAAACTATAAAAAAAAATTTACCCGCAAGTCCTGTGTTTTGGCTATCTGTGGGCAAATTTTCCGTCAAATCGAAGGACACGTTTTTTGGGAATGGAGCAAAATCTAAAAAACGGTATTTTAACGTTTTCTACACAAAAATAAAATTTTTAATCAAAATAACTTATTATAATGCGTTATTATGACATTTTTGTATCCCTACTATTAAAACATTATATTTTCCATTGATTTCCATTGATATATTACGCAAAAAATGGAAATTTGTTTAAATAAATACCAAATCACTATAAAATTTTCGTGGACCTCCACTTACAACTTGTGAACCCCCATTTTTATTTCACGCCAACGTAGACCCCCGTTGAGTCCCTAGTGGACCCCTGGGGGTCCACCTGGACCACTTTGGAAATCACTGGTCTAGATCAAGGCATTTATCACTAAAAACACCGGAATACATCGATTTTTAAATCCAGCACCTAGAGACTTACTTTTTTTTATTTATTAAACACCAATAAGATGCTTAAGAACATTACAATCTGATCAAATAATGTGATCAATGAGCAACTTATTTCTAACCTAAATTACTACTAAAAACTTAAGACTGACGACAAACTCAATAGTACCCCTTAGGTTCTGTTAATATATTGCACAAATGTTAACTTGTACAATCACTTGCAGCGTGCACTATTTTTCACTTAACTAACTCGAAGGGTTTCTTCTAGTGTATTCACTGAAGGTGGATATGAGCTATTACCTCCGATTTCGTTGAACCTCCATCGATTTGCATGAAAATTAGTGAGTGATTAGAGGATATCTCAAGGAACAAAGGTGACATGATGCCAACTTGCGCTTTTAGCCTGGGGGTGGATACCACCCCTCCTCGGGGGTAAAAATTATTTTATTAAAATTAACCCCACAATTCGATAGAGGGAGAAATTATAAGCAAAATTTGTTATATAAAGTTATGTATATTATTACAATAAATCAATACTTTTTGAGTTGATAAAGATCAAATATTTTAATTTTTCGTGAGAAAAATGCATGTTTTTAACCGATTTTTCATAAATAACTCAAAAACTATGAGTTTTTACAAAAAAGTTATTATTATCAAAATTGAGTATAATAAAAAATTAAATAAACTCCCTACCAGAAAAACCTTTCGATGTTAACTAAAAGTGAGTTATAGGTAATTGAATGTATATTTCTTTCGTCGAGTACCCAAATCTAAGTATTCAAGCTTAAATACCGGAAAAATGATGCATTTTATAACATAAACTTATTAAACATTGGTCAAAGTTCTTAAAAATATCTATCAAACAAGCCTTCGAGCAGGTCGATAGCATTAAAATTTATGCACCAAAAATGTTTCAAAATTTATCTTTTAAAAATTTTTCCAAAAAATGTTATTGTTTTTTTGTAATAAACTTCTTTAATTTTTAAGATATAAATGTCACTTAAAAACTTATTAAAAGTTGATTCCAAGAGCTATTAACAAACGTCAAATTAAGTCTTTTAAACCTCTTAATTTATTATTAAATAAAAGGTTAAATGGCCCCGGTTACATGGTTCTCGCAGCAAAATTGAAACTTTAAACGTTTCTATCTCGGTTATTTTTTACTCTACGGGAATAGTAAAATGGTTAAAGTATTTGGAATAGAAAAAACTAGAATTTAGTTAAATATCATTTTTTACGTTTATTGAGTACTTTTTAAGTTATTATCAAAAGAAAATGAAAATTACGATAATTTTAAAAATTATGATTTTTTTAATTTATACCTTTTTTTTTCAAAAATATGTATTCTAAACCGGTCAAAATTGTTGAAATCATTAACTATGTTAACCTAAAGAAATTCTTGTGAGGATTACTACAAATTTTAATTTTTGTGGAAATGGCGTATGTTTTATTTTTCACTTTTTCCTAAAAAAATCGAAAGGATTCTCTTATTTTCATCATAACTTGCTTAATTTTGATGCTATTAACTTCTGCTGGAGCTCATTTGATAGGTATTCCGAAGTACTTTGACAAGTAGATTAAAAGTATTTTCTATAAAATGCATCGTTTTCCCGTTATGTAAGCTTGAATACTTAGATTTGAGTACTTGCCGAAAAAATATACATTCAATTACCCATAACTCATGAATATGATATGGATGACACCTAATTTGGGTTCCGCAAAGGACTTGGAACAAGAGAGGCATTGTTTGCGTTTAATGTCCTCTCAAAGATAATAATAATAATAGCTTTATTGCCCAACAGTTTCCCATTTATAGGACAAATACAGGAAAAAAATAACATAATTCATTAGTATAACATCTACAAAGTAATAGTAGAGACCTAATCTAAGTAAAGAGAAGCCATTTTTAACAAATCATTAAGTGAGCACGAAAAAATATCACAATGATTGCAAATACTATTATAATTCTTACACATGACAAAAAGAGGCGATTTAACTAATATATTTGTTCTTGCTCTTGGACACTTAAATAAAACGTTTGATCTAGATCTAACTCGAGGAACGTTGAAATTAATTTGTGCTAATAAATCACTACAGTCAATACTGTTATGTAATAATTTATACAAAAATGTTAATGAACTAATTTCTCTCCTTAATTCTAAACTAACCATGTCAACTCTACAACATAATGTATTATTATCACATCCACGGTTAGGATAGATTCCATCAATTTTAAATATCAGATATTTTATAAGTTTTCTCTGTACTTTTTCAATATCTTTTGTATAACAATTATATATAGGATACCAAACTAAACTGCAATATTCTAATTTTGGACGTACTAGAGAATAGTATAATAATTTTATTGGTGTTATGTTGGTGAAGTTTCTGCAATTCCTAATAATGAAACCGTACATTCTCATAGCTTCAGAAACTTTTTGTTCAATATGCAAATTGAAAGTTAACTTGCAGTCAAAAATGACACCTAAGTCTTTGAGGCTATTACATTTTTCCAAAACAGAGTTCTGAATTATATAGTTAAAGTTAATTGTCGTCAATTTCCTGCAAAAACTCACTACTTTACATTTTGCAGAATTTAATAGTAGTTTGTTATTAGTACACCATGTATCAATAGCAGTTAAGTTACGCTGAAGTTCTAAACAATCGCCAATAGTGTCGATCTTACAGAAAATTTTCAAGTCGTCCGCAAAACACAATTTTTTACAGTTAATTTCTTGAAACAAATCATTAATATAAAGTAAAAATAATAACGGTCCTAGATTGGAGCCTTGCGGAACACCAGACTTAGACAGAATTAAATCTGACTTAAAACCATTATAGAATACATACTGTCTCCTTCCTATTAAATAACTACCAAAGAATTTAATTAAATTAACAGAAAATCCTAAATTTGATAACTTGGATAATAAATACGGATGAACCACCTTATCAAATGCCTTCGAGAAATCTGTATATACGACATCAATTTGTCCTTGTTCATCTAATACTTCAGAAATAATTTGTGTCATCACTACCAGGTTTGTGACAGTAGATCGTTTATCTATGAATCCGTGTTGAAAAGGTGCAATATAGCCGCGAACACACGGATATATACGATTATACAGAACAATCTCGAAAATCTTTGAGAAGTTACACAACAGAGAGACAGGTCTGTAATTAGATATATCAGATTTAACTCCATTTTTAAATATAGGACATACTTTTGACTCTTTCCATATTTCAGGATATTTTCCAGTTTCCAAAGACAAGTTAAACAGTTTTTGAAGCGGTTTGACAAATATTCGTGTACAATCTTTAACTAGAAATGCTGGAATCTTATCTGGACCAGTCGTCATTTTATTTTTTAATCTTTTAAAAGCTTCCAGAATTTCATTTTCTTCAAATTTCAAAAAATTAATGGTTGGTAAATTAAAACCCTGAACGCTGATGTCCTCTGGTTCATTATTGTCAGTAGATACATATACTTTTTCAAAAAATGTTTTAAAAGCGTTGACAATATCCTGGGGATTATCAAAAGTATTTCCCTCATAGCACATTTCACCTGGAATTCGCGATGACTTATTTTTAGTATGTACATAAGACCAAAATGATTTTGTTTCAATGGTAATACTGTCTTGAATGTTTTCAATGTAATTGTTATATGCAGTTTTAATTTGCTGTTTAATAACTTTGCGCAATCTTTTAAATTCTATGAGATATATTTCGTTTCCTGTTTTTCTATAATTTTGACGGTTTTTGGCTTTGAGTTTAATATTTTTAATAATATCTGAGTGATACCAATTTGGATACTTATGTTTATAATTTTTGTATACCGGAACATATCTATCAACTATTGTATACAATATATTATAAAATTGCTTTAATGCTATATTTACATCATCGTAATTATCTAAAAAGTCCCAATTAGTTTGTAATAGTTCAGAATACAGAGAAGTGAAATTTGCTTTCCGAAAATTATACATTTTCGAATTAGAATTTGGTAAAAACCTAATTTCCTTTTTTCCCAAATTATTAATCTTTATCATAAGTGCAGGATGATGACCATCTTCTTTAACCAGTGAAGAATTATCATGAATAATATCACATTTCTCTGATGACATTACTAAATCCAACAAACGACCTAAGTTATTAGGCACATCATTGTATTGAACTAAATTAAATAAACTTAAAAAATCTAATACAGTTGATGTTTTTTTATCTAATCTGCTTTGATCTACAAACTTGGGTACATTGAAGTCACCTAATATAACAATGGTTTCATTAAATATATCCAGTTGTTCTAAACATTCAAAAAAGTATTCGAAGTCTTCAGAACTTAACTTATCAATAATATAAAGAACTAAAACATAAAATTTTCTATAACCAACACAACATTTTACAGCTAACATATCGATTAGGGGAAACTGTAGATCGTATGTGGATACATCGATAACAGACGATTTAATCTCCGTCTTCAGCGCTAATAAGACGCCTCCCCCAGTGGTTTTATCTACAACATCAAATTTTCGATCCTTTCTATACACATCGTATTGATCAGGAAACAACTCTAGACTGGACACATCCTTGTTCAACCAGGTCTCACTTAAAGCAATAATGTCATATTCACCCTCACTTACACTAGTATAAAACTCTGAAACTTTAGAGTTAAGACCACGTACATTCTGGTAATAACATATAAGTTCACATCCTACAACACTGTCGGGCTCTATTGGTTTAAAGGCACTACCTTGGGTATACCATTCATATACTTGATTTTGAAAGATCCATTTCCACTCGCATTCATGTTGTTTAGTTCAACCTTTACATTGTTGTAATAATTAATTTGATTTCTAGTTCGATCAAATGACATTGACACATTTTTGTAGTTCCCATTTCTTAGAAATTTAGCTTGCCGTATTAAAGCAAATACATCATTTTCATCATCTAATATGACCTTAATTGGTCGAATTCGCCCTTGGTTAACTTGCCCAAGTCTGAAGAGCTTAATGTTGGCAGTATTCACATTAGGACTTACGCTTGAGATTATTTTTTGAACTTCAGACTTATCGCTAATCTTACGATGATCCTCTGATAGTTGTTGATCCGCTTAGATGATCCGCTTGAAAGATGCTTAGATATGAACCTGGATATTGATTCCTGTTTCATCGACTTCGAAAAAGCGTTCGACAGGGTCCGACATGAAAAACTAATAGAATTATTGAAAAACAGAGATATAGACAGACCAAATTTACGAATTATCATCAATATGTATTGAAATCAAAAGGCCAATATAAAGATAGAAGAACGAGAATCCGAGAATATTGATATAAAGGGTGGAGTAAGACAGGGTTGTGTTCTATCGCCGCTACTGTTTAACCTGTACAGTGAAGCCATATTTCAGGAAGCGATAGCGGAGCTAAGTGATAGAATCTCTATAAACGGAAGAATAGTAAATAACATAAGATTCGCTGATGACACCGTTATAATGGCAGACACCCTGAAATCGCTACAAGAATTGCTAAATAGAATTAACGATTATTGCATTCGATACGGACTAAAAATAAACAAGCAAAAAACTAAATTTATGATTGTCTCAAAAACAGAACATGGAAATGAAAGGTTAATGATAGAGCAAACCCAAATAGAAAAAGTTAAGACATACAAATATCTGGGAACCTATGTTGATGACAAAAATGACCAAAGCAAAGAAATTAAAGTCCAAATTGAAACTGCAAGGCAAGCATTAATAAAAATGAAGACAATGCTTACAAACAAAGACTTTCAGTCGCCTCTCAGATTGAGGGCTCTAAGATGCTACATATTGTCTATATTGCTATACGGAATGGAAGCTTGGACATTGAAGAGACAACACATACGAAGAATAGAAGCGTTCGAAATGTGGTGTTACAGAAGAATATTGAAAATTCAGTGGGTTCAAAAGATTACCAATGTTGAAGTGCTACGACGTTTAAATAAGTTTAAACTTATGAGTTTTTAAGGAGAAATTATGAAAATTATAAAAACTAGAAAACTGGAATATGTGGGTCACATTACCATAGGAGAAAAATATGAGTTGCTGAGAATAATTATGCAAGGATGGATCCAAGGAAGAAGAAGCATAGGAAGAAGACGCATCTCCTGGCCGAGGAACCTTAGAGAATGGTTTAACTGTAGTTCATTACAAATATTCAGAGCAGCAGCCAACAAAGTGACAACTATTATGATATCCGTTAAGAGAGGGAACTTTAAGAAGAAGAACTAGACCTTTTGTTTCATATCTTGTGCCTATTTTTTTATTTGATCAAAGTTTACATTTTAAGCTTTTTTGTATTGTTTTGTCTATTATTCTCTCTATAATATTGTACACCGCAGGAATTTTATTTCTAACGAAATAGCTGGTTACACCAGCATTTTATTTGCTGTCGCAACGATTTTACCATAACTACGAATGTTTAGTAGCATCACAGCACTTCAGTTGCAATCAATCGTAAATATCGATTGACAAAAGCTCATTTCTTGGTTAGTTTATAGTCGTTTTAAGCAGTCTAGACATCAACACTTTTGTTATATTGTCAATAAAACTAAAGTAGCTTTACCGAGTATAGGATTTTTATAGTCGTTTGCTTAGAATACGATTTTTAGAAAAGTTAGTAATTTATCAGCTATCGGCTGTATCTCTCGATTTATACCATAAATTCTATGACGTCACGAATGAATGATCCCAACATGATATAGACAGTTTAGTTTTAAATTAGATATACATCCTATAATTGGCAACACTGCTTCCTCGCTGCATTCTACAGTGGCAATGCAACTCATTTTAACAAACAATGTTGCCGATTTTAGCGCTTTTCTCAGTGGACTATATCTAATCCCACACTAAACAGTCTGTATTAACAATTTCCTGTCATCAGCAGTACTGAAGTCCAAAAACCCAGCTATCAGCAGTTCCGCAGATATGTCGCCATAGATTAACTTCATATACATACTGTAAATTTCTATTTTAACCTTTAACTACCCACGCATCAAGTTATAACATAACTACACGCGTGGCGTACTTTGTACGCCACAAGAAAATACACTTAAAAACAGCGGATTTGTTTAATTTTTTTTTTAAAAATACACTTAGTTGTTTGTTATAAACCTTATTCGGCATCAGTGAATACTTGGAGTTCCTTTTCAGTAAGCCAATTGGGATTTATAACTGGAATCATGGAATAACTGGATTCCATGATAAATAAAATTACTAATAATTTTTTTTTTAAATGTGATTTCTTACAGAAGAAAAAGCATTATTTACAAAGAAAAATATATTTTTTGCCACAATGACTAAAAAACAATTAAAATATGTACTTATATTACGACTTATAGTTATATAATCCTGAGGTATATTGTCCACCACCGGAAACAACAAATAATAAAATGTAAATTACGATCTTTCCAGAACGCCGATTATAACGAAACTAAAACCAAATTGTAAAGCACATTCCAGTGATAGGTTAGAAAAATAAGCAAGGTCAAAAATTAAATTTTTAAATATATTTCCAGTAGAATTCTTATATCTGGCGTACAAATTACGCCAGCGCGTGTAGTTAAAGGTTAAAGTAAGTTGCAATTTATTTAGTAAAAATGCTGTTACTCTTTTAGTTGTATCTTTAAAATGGTCTTTTAAAAAGTACCTTCGAGAGTGACAACCCATAAGTGGCGCATTCATTGGATTAGTGGCAAGAAACCTGGAAAGTGACAAAAACCTTTAAAGACAAATTGCAGGTCTGTGTTAATAAATGCCTACGAAGAATTTGTGCTTTCTTAATGGTACATCCCCTTAGATTATTTAAGACATTTTTACACCTCAGTCACCCCCATTGTGACCTCTTTATCGATAACTTATTCGATAACTTTAAATCAACACAAAATTGCTTTTTTTAAATCTTAGGTCTTTTGACAACAAGATTTGATTACTGACTTTAGTTATCGAATACAAACATTTGTGTAATGTAGTTTGCCCAACCACCTCCACTGACAATATACATGAGTACATTTTTAACTACAACATCTAGTTTATTGTATTTTAAATGATTATTTTTCACAATGGAGTGAGTGTTGTTACATAATTTCTTATTTTAACTAGCTGTACACCATAGTCTTTAAATATGACAGGTTAATTTTTCAACTTCCTGTGGAACTGTCATTTCGTCATCGTTCAGGAGTCTCCATCCATTTCATTGTCACTTGCTGCCATACTGTCACCATAGCTCAGATGTTACCTGGGGCGTATTAATAAATATTTTAAACATCCATGCTTAAGATAGCATTTTTAACCGATCTTTCCTTGAAGGATTACTTGTAAAGGGCTCTGAACCATATATTTTTGTAAAACTATATCTTGGTGGTTAGCATGTTAACTTCACGTAAGCACTGATGATGATTGGTCAATCAATCGAAAACTAGTTCTGTGATGCAGTCCTTTTTAGGGATTTTAAATATATACCTTTTATAAATGTTTTTTGGTTTATGTGGATTTTATTGTTTTTTTTTACGAAGAATCGTATCTTCTGGCCTAACACAACATTAAAGAGCGCAAACTATAATATCTTAGCCAGGTTGTCAGGAATGAATAGAGATATGGCTTGTTGCAATTCATTCTTCAGGGTAAGGTATTTGGAAAGAGAGGACCAGGGAAAAGGAGAATATCTTGGCTTTAAAACCTGAGAAAGTGGTTTAATCGATAACCGGACTATTCAGAATAGCAACAAGCAAAGTTAGGATAGTCGTGCTGATCGCAAACATCCGGAACATAGGCACCGTAAGAAAAAAAGATCCATTACAAAAATTTTTGGTATGACACACTTCCACAATGAACAAATTAACCCGTTTTCTGCTAGCGTAACCGTATGGTCACACTAAATGGCCCTTCTTAAATATACAACATTTATCACATAAAACGATATATGCAACTAGTTAAATACACGACCACGCAGCCTAGAGACATCGACTTAACGAATAACATACTCAGTACCTGATCTATTCGCTGGCAAGGCCGTGTTGAAGTTATTATTTGGTGGTGTTACAACGAGAAAGGATCAAAATGACGTTCACCTTGAGTATGTAATATTTTTTAATCTTATTTTTGAAGATACTAAAAATATTTTTGGAAAAATAGAATCTAGAGGAATTTGTTTAAGACATATTTATACATTTTTTTACAAACGTATTGTACCAAATGTAGCAGAGCTGCTAATATTTGTTTGTGACTATACGATCACATAGGTATAATATGAGATAAATGATAGGTTTTCTGTTTTTTTCTTTTATATCTGGTTTTACATTAGAGAAAGCACTGACTATTAAAGAAAGCACTGACTATGTGATATGACGACAAAAATATAGAAAATGGTGGAATATCGGTGTTTATTTGTCCTCTAGATATTCATGAGAGCACGGAGGAACATTCCGTCGACGAAGATGGTAATGGTTTATTTGGCAATTTGTCTCATAGTCAATTATTGGCGTCAGTTGAAAGTCGAACAAATCGTAATGAAATATGGAACAAGGAGAGGAAGCCTCTGTGAATGAAATAAAGACAAAAGAACCTGATGAACAGGGGAGTCAAATAAATAAGGAAAAAAATAAAAACAGTACAATTTCTAAAAAAAACTGAGATCACACAACGGATACAGTGAGATTTCATACATAATAAAAAATTTAAAAACGTGAATGAATTTGAATGTTATGAATGTTAAAACATCAGTTCATTACAACTCTTTAAACTATTTTTTGACGAAGATATGTTTGAACATATTTTACAAGAAACAAAAAATATGCTGCGTTCAAGAATTTTCCAGTCTCTTCCAGTACATTGCTACAGCATACGTCCCCAAAGTTTAGTCAAGAGGCACTCTAAGCAACAGAAGAAAATTATTCAAGTACAAAGACCTTTGATTATTGCAAAATATACTACATGCATGGGTGGCAAGGATAGAATGGATGTAGATGTAGCACGATACAGAATTGGCATCAGAAGTAAAAGGTGGTATTCGCTTCTTTTTACTTGGCTTTTAGATTTGTGCCTACATAACGTGTGGGTACTTTATATAACTTCTCAAAGAAAAATGCGGAAATATGGAGTTCCACCTAGTCGTCCTGGTAAGCCTGCAGTAAGCAAAAATAGTCTGTCAACGAATAGAGTGTCCAAGAATCTACGATATGACAAAATTGATCGTATTGTTGTTCCATTCTCTAACGGTAAAAGACGCAGGCGCGCAGGAGAATGTGCATCTGTGATACGTACACATTGTAAAAAATGTAATTTAGGACTTTATGTTGAGTGATTTGACATTATGCATACACAGTAGTTAATACATAATGTATACAGGGTGTTTCGTTAATAATTGTCCATATAGTAACTGGAGAAACTTTAGCACAAAATACAAAGATCTAACCTAAAACACTTAAATAAAATGTGGTTCCTTACTGAGTTACAGGGTGTTTTATCTAGCAATTTAAAAACTATTTTTGCTCAGCATTTTAAAACTATTCGACGTATCCTTTTTATACTTGGCAGAAAGTATAGGTACTGTACAAACTACTAAATTACGTTAAACAAACGTTTCTGGCTATTACCAGAGGCGTACGACGGGGGAAAGTGAATGGTTGACCCTTTCCAAATTCTACGCCACTGGCGGAATTGCTATTTTAGCTCAATTTTTGGATTATCCAATACTTTCTAGGAAAATAATATACTCTTCATTCGTAACGATAAAGTCATTAGTTTTCGAGACCTTTGAAGTTAAAAATGAAACGACACGGTTATTTTGATTAATGTACTGTGTCGTTTCATTTTTAATTTCAAATATCTCGAAAACTAATCATTTTATCGTTACGAATGAAGAGTATATTATTTACATAAAAAGTATTGGAAAATCAAAAAATTACACTAAAATAGCAATTTCGTCAGTTGCGTAGAATTTAGGAAGGGTCAACTAGTCACTATCCCCTGTCGTACGCCTCTGGTAGTAGCTAGAAACGTTTATTTATCTTAATTTAGTAGGGTGTACAGTGCCTACACTTTCTGTTGTATGATAAGGATACGCCAAATAGTTTTAAAGTACTATGTACAAATAATGTTTTAATTTTAATCATACGAATCATATCATAAATTAATCAAAATAACTGTGCCGTCTCATATTTAACTTCAAATATCTCGAAAACTAATAACTTTATCGTTACCAATGAAGAGTACATTATTTACGTAGAAAGTATTGTAGAATCTAAAAATGGCACTAAAATAGTAATTCCTCCAGTGGCGTAGAATTTGAGAAGGGTCAACCATTCACTATCCCCTGTCGTACGCCTCTGGTAGTAGCTAGAAACGTTTGTTTATCATATTTTAGTAGGGAGTATAGTAGTCGCACTTTCTGCCAAGTATGAAAAGGATACGTCGATCAGTTTTAAAATGCTGAGCAAAAATAATTTTTCAATTTTTAGATAAAACACCCTGTAACTCAGTAAGGAACCACATTTTATTTAAGTGTTTTAGGTTAAATCTTCGTATTTTGTGCTAAGCTTTCTCCAATTACTATATGGACAATTATCAATGAAACACCCTGTATATAGGTAAGCTCCCTGTGTGACCATATGGTCACAGTGTTTTTTTCTTATGTTTATAAAAAAAAGTTAATAAAAACATATTTATACGTTGATTTAGATTCATTCCATTGTCATCTGCAGTTATATTTATGAAAAAATATATTTATTGATATTCTGGTAGAAAATGGGTTAAGTAAGAAACAGACCTATATGCAGAAGAAAAAGTGTTGTTTCTCCACTACAAAGCTTACAACCGCGTTATAACTTTCACAAAAATTTATGAGTTCGGCTTCGAATTGCTATCTCATCCGGCTTATTCTCCTGATTTCGTTCCGTCCGATTATTAGGTATTCCTAAATCTGAACAAACGGCTGGTAAATAAAAAAAAGAATGTGTGTGTACTTTGTACGCACGTAAGAAGTTATACTTCTATTATAATATAATTTCAACGAAATAAATACACCTACTTAACAGTTACAATACAAAAAATTAACAATACTGACCAAAAATGAACCGAAACTTAACAATGCCAAATATAAAAAAAGGAAAAAATATGAATCGTCCGGGATTTGAACCCGCAATCTCGCGATTTTTGATCTCTGGTCTAATGCTCTACCAACAAGGCCATCAAGCCGCGTGCTAGTTACCTTTCAGATATACATAATTATACATCACGGTGACAAGTGAAATATAAAAATAGATGTTTTATTATTTTACGCCCAAGGAAGACAAATCCAAAGACACAAAATTATAATAAAAAACCTTTTAAACCACCTTTTTCAAATTGCGCAAGTTGTATTATTAATATTAATGTTAATAAATGAAATATAAATATTTTGACCTTTCACAATTTGACAATTCACTTTTAACTGCAGTGCCTTCAAAATTTTAAAGCACTAGTGCCTTAAAGTAGCATTTTTAACGCTCCTATGGAGTCCTAAAAATTGCATTTTTAACACATTTGTAAAAAAATATATTTAAAAACACTAATATATTCTTTCCACATCTTTTCTGGACTGATACATGCATAAATTAAAACATTTTGACGTATAACTTCAAAAATATAATATGAAAACTATTTAAAAATGCAGTATAACTATTAACTAACCTTTGTTGTTTCTCTTCCCACAAATTTTAAAAGCCAACAACCATACAACATAACCAAACCGTCAACCGTCCAAACCACAGCTGCGCTACATCTGCCATATTGGATAATTTTTGACGTGTCATTTGAACATCTAATCAGAACAAAGTTATAATGCGCATGCGCCGGGATCGTAGGTTTTAACATATAAAAATTCACCCTCATATCGCGCGTAAAGAAGTATAACTTCAAAAATTACACCTCGAACAAAGAGATAATAATTGACGAAATAAACGCCCATTTTTCAGAGATTTTAGTTGGATAGTAAAAGCTGTATAATCGCTGAAATCATTGTATTGAATCAAAGAGAAATTATATCGAGAAAAATAAAAAAAATAACTGGCCGAAAAATAGGTTTTTTATTTAAAAGGAGGTTATTTATGAGATCACAAGCTAGTTCTGCTTAAGAAACTAATTATATCATACTTCATATATGAAGAATTTTTGCCAAAAATATTTTTTTGTGGTAAAAGTTCAAAAACTCAAAATTTTTTTTATTACTATCTAGTCCTTTCGACAGGGGGGTACAACGGCCTCCTTAATTCAGTTGAGCTTACCCAAGTTTTTTTTATGTATTTTGACCCGGAGAACACGAATTTTTTGGGTAACAGTTGATCCGGATGTCGATAAGATTTTTATAAACAAAGAACTTGAGGAATTACATAACAGCGATATTTCGCAAAACAAAACATTTTTTGTATTTTTTGGTTGATTCTAAGCAAAAAATGTTCTTACAATTTTTTCGTAGGATGCATAGTTTTCGAGATAAACGTGGTTGAACTTTAAAAAAATCGAAAAATTGCAATTTTTTAACCCGAATAACTTTTGTTTAAAAAATAAAATAGCAATTCTGTTGACCGCATTTGAAAGTTCAAGTAAAATTTTATCGGTTTTGATTATTTGCATTGCTAAAAATTAATTTTTTTATTGTTAAACAAAGCTATAAACACATAGTGTTTCCCGTGCCCAATGCATGCGTTTTAATGTACGTACTCTACGTAGAAATTGTCTGTATGCGCGCCTACTCGTTCGATTTTAAACGAGAAGTGCATTAAAAACATCATCTAAGCACTATGTATTTATAGCTTTGTTTAACAATAACAAAATTAATTTTTAGCAATGAAAATAATAGAAACCGATAGAATTTGAATCGAACTTTCAAATGCGGTAAGCAAAATTGCTATTTTATTTTTTAATCAAAAGTTATTCGGGTTTAAAAATTGCAGTTTTTCGATTTTTTGAAAGTTCAACCGCGTTTATGTCGAAAACTATGCATCCTACGAAAAAACATTTTATGCTTAGAATGACCCAAAAAATAGTTTTGTTTTGCGAAAAATCTATGTTATGTGGTTCCTCAAGTTCTTTGTTTATAACAATCTTATCGACATCCGGATCCGGATCAACCCAAAAAATTCGTGTTCTACGGGTCAAAATACAAAAAAAAACGTAAGTCCATCTGAATTAAGGAGGCCGTTGTACCCCTCAATGCGACAGGACTAATCCCTGTATTTCCGATCACTCCGTCTTATAACGCACTAACTTTTACCCTAAAAATAAAGAAGTTTAAGCGATTTTCTTTTAGTATTCATTTTAAAGAATTCCTGGATGGAAAATATCCATAAAAAGTCCATAAATCAGACGAAACTTGAACATAAATCATTTCGAGTAAGAAAGTGCCGCCTAAAAATATGGTCGAATTACTATTATCGCTTCTTGTATTCCTTTTTCCTCGGGAGCTCTTAAAAAGTTCTTAGGGTGGATGTGGATGTAAATGCTAAATTACTTTTTCCAGAATTGGATTTTTATTGGGTCTATTTTAGGTCTACTGATTCAATAGCGGTGATGTGCGTTATCGAAATGGAAATTTCTGGATATCTCGATAAAAATAATAATTTAAGTATGGAATAGTTCTTCCATTGTATTTTTGCAAATTACTTTTTATACTAGGTATTTTTTTACTCACAGAAATTAGTATCGCAAAATTAAGCCACTTGTCCATAGAAACCAGAATAAGTTAAACAAGGATAAACAATACGGTATGTCTTTGATACCTTGTTGACTATGCATTTTGACGTTTATTATTTTCAGTGAGAGTGACATTAGCACATTTGTTGTGTTTATTGGTTTGTTCGCATTTATTAGTCCTGTCGCCAGGGGGGGTACAACGGCCTCGTTAATTCAGATGGACTTACCCAAATTTTTTTTATGTATTTTGACCCGTAGAACACGAATTTTTTGGGTAACAGTTGATCCGGATGTCGATAAGATTGTTATAGACCAAGAACTTGAGGAATCAAATAACAGCGATTTTTGGCAAAACAAAACAATATTTTGTATTTTTTGGGTCATTTTAAGCAAAAAATATTTCTACAAGTTTTTTAGTAGGATGCACAGTTTTCGAGATAAACGCGGTTGAACTTTCAAAAAATCGAAAAACTGCAATTTTTAAACCCGAATAACTTTTGATTAAAAAATAAAATAGCAATTCTGCTTAGCGCCTTTGAAAGTTCAAGTCAAATTATGTCGGTTTTGATTATTTGCATTGCTAAAAATTTATTGTGTTATTGCTAAACAAAGCTACAAACAACTAGTGCGTGAGTGATGTTTCTATGATTTCTCATTTAAAATCGAACGAGTAGGTAGAATAGGTACTAGTGCAATCAAGACTATTTCTACGTTACATGCGTTAAAACGCATGTAAAAGCACGGGAAACCCTACGTGTTTATAGCTTTGTTAAACAATAAAAAAATAAATTTTTACCAATGCAAATAATCAATACCGATATAATTTGACTTAAACTTTCAAATGCGGTAAGCAGACTTGCTATTTTATTTTTTAATCAAAAGTTATTCGGGTTCAAAAATTGCAATTTTTCGATTTTTTTAAAGTTCAACCGCGTTTATCTCGAAAACTGTGCATCCTACGAAAAAACTTGTAGAAATATTTTTTACTTAAAATGGCCCAAAAAATACAAAATATTGTTTTGTTTTGCCAAAAATCGCTGTTATTTGATTCCTCAAGTTCTTGGTCTATAACAATCTTATCGACATCCGGATCAACTGTTACCCAAAAAATTCGTGTTCTACGGGTCAAAATACATAAAAAAAACTTGAGTAAGTCCATCTGAATTAACGAGGCCGTTGTACCCCCCCTGGCGACAGGACTATATTGTTTATTTGGTTTTTCATATTATTTAAACCTTTAGTCTTTGTGTACTAGATTATTGTAATTTTTTTTCAGGCATACTTGTTAGAAAGACTAACTGTTGTTCTCTTAATTTAATTACTTCCGGTAAGCATTTATTTTTTACACTAATGAGACCAGTAATATTTTTCTAACCTACAAATTGTCATTAAGTACACTACATGAGTATAGCTATAGTTCTGTCTAACGGACAATTATTTGTTTATTTTTGAGGTAACTGTTTATTTTTGATTTTTTGTTTAATTTAGTTATTACTGTTCTATATTTTTCTTTATATTAGTAACTAGCTGAAAGCCAAAAAAATACTCAAAAATATTGTGTATACTATTTTCTGAAAAACAATATGTTTTTGTGATGTATAAGTAAATAATGATTACTAAGGTTGGTAGTACCAGCTCAGAAACCTTTCCAGGTTTGTGCACAACAACTTTGCTTAAGGTCATCTCATACATTACATACAGACAAACATTCATTTTTATTTATATAGAAGAGGTAAATATTTAGATGGCTGTTCAAAAATAACGGTTGGTGATAGAAAAGTGAAAAATTTAGGGTTGAATGTATATTTTGTTCTACATCATAATATATAAAATTAAGAAAAAATAGTTTGTCCTTTTCACTCAGGTTAGTAGTACCAACTCAGAAACCTTTCCGGGTTTGTGCACAACAACTTTTCTTAAGGTCATCACGTGATCAAATGCGTAGTTTGCGAGTCTATAAGGTACATACAGACAAACATTTATTTTTATCCCGGGAACAGTCGCGCTTTCTTCTGTCACGTAAGCAGCTGCGCGTTAGATTATTTTATCTAACAATATGAATTTAAATACGAATTTAAAACAAATTTTTATTTTATACTACTTTTTTTTATTGTTATGTTAAAAATATCTATTTCTAACAATTTTAAAGCTAATTGGTTCTCCCCAAAGGCATAAATTCCACAAAAAACTAATCGGCGCATTACTACAATTTTCCTGGAGGCACTTACCAGGGAAAAGTTATGTTGCAAAAATTTTCATTTAGTTATCAAGGAAAATGATAAAATGTTCGATTTTTTTTTAACGGCGCCACTTCTCCCGGGTTATTTATATAGAAGACGTAAATATTTAGATGACTATTAAAAAATAATGGTTGGTGAGAGAAAAGTGAAAATTTATGGTTGAATGTATATTTTGGTTCTACATCATATAAAATTAATAAAAAACAGTTTGTCCAAAAACATTAAAATAAAATCGGGGGCCAACTCCCTTTTCACTTAGGTTGGTTGGTAGGTGGTAGCACCAACTCAGAAACCTTCCCGGGTTTGTGCACAACAACTTTGCTTAAGGTCATCACGTGATCAAATGCATAGTTTGCGAGTCTATAAGGTACATACAGACAAACATTAATTTTTATTTATATACATAGATAGTCGGTCTGATGTTCAAGCTGTTTAATGTTGAGTCCATCAATCTCCTTAAATAGTAAAAAAGGATCAAATACTTCAATAAAATAACTATAAAATACGTCCACCGCGCACCGGGATAATAGCCATTTCATAATGGTTCCATTGATAGTACATACAGTTGAGTCCGCGAGTCTTTACCCGTGCGTCATCATTTAAAGCATACGAAATAAGTCGGAAATCTATTTCACGCAACAACAACTGACAGAAAGTGGCTACTGTTCCGATTACGGGTTTTATTATAAAGCTTGACGTTATCAATATATAGAATGTCAAATGTAAGTTTTGCTTCAAAATTTTTGTGCAGAATTACAGCTACATTTAAAAGTAGCTTAATAAATTCTTTTATTATTATTGATTAATAAATAAATAAACAATTTATAAAAAAATTCAGAAATATATTTTATTTTTGTTATTTTATTCACTTTGACGGACATCTAAACACAATCATTTCTTTACTGTGTGAATGACGTTAGCTTTGTATGTTTTAAATATTAATTGCCAAAATATAATTATTTACCTTAAAATTTCAAAGCCCAATATAAAATTAGTTTTGAAAACAACTGTTTGTGTAATATAAAGAAACTTCAAAACGCAAAAATTCGACAAAAACCGCAAAAAATTCAACTGACTGACAGCCACAAAAGTAAACAAAGCAGAAACGTCAAACAAATTGTGCTTAAAATATGAAAACATACCGAATCGTCTTTTTTTGTACCTACCTCTTTTCAATGCACTGAGTCTAGATGGTTCATAAAAATAACATGTGTTTTTACTTAATAACAAACGGCAGCTGGTTTGTCATGAGTTTCATGCGTGGAAGAGAATGATGCTAGATAAAAAGTATGTGTTTTATCTCGCCAGGTATAGGGCTTTTCATTCACAGTCATTTGTTTCGAGCTTCTGTCATGTGTCACATAATATTAATATATCTACGACATACGTTATTGGTATATACAATAATACAAACAAAAGACGTATGACGTAGATATATTAATATTATGTGACACTTGACAGAAGCTCGAAACAAATGACAATCGATAAAAAGCCCTATTAATGACGCACGGGTAAAGACTCGCGGACTCAACTGTATAGTCGGTTCTCTAAACTCAGACACAACTGGCTAGTGCTTTTAGCAAGTAATTTTGCCAATTTGCTAAAATTGGTAAAAAAAATCATTACTAAATAGTTAGTAATTTTGCCAATTTTGGCAAAATTGGACAAAAACAAAATAACTAACTACTAAAATCACTAGCCAGTTGTGTATGAGTTTAGCGAACCGACTATATCAATGATATTACATATCAACGTTCACTTCAGTCGTGTGTGCAAAGATACAATGGATCAATTATTGGATACGGGATTTAGCCACACGATATTGCATAATATCGACGTACGTTTCACTTAAGACTTTTGTGAAAAGATACAATGGAACAACTGTGGGATTTAGCCACAATTATTGATTTAATGAAAATTACATTTTTAGTTAATCAAAAGTTTGGACATTTCGATTTCCACACTGAAAATTGCCCTCAAAAAGAAAAAAAAATAGAAAATATTTCTGAAAAATTCTAAAAAGAATTTATGTATCTACCTCTCTATAAGCGAGGTTACTACAGCCTCTGCCGCTTCTCGCATTTCGACCGCCATCTTTTTCTGTTCATCCATTCGTCTTCTTTGATGGACCTATCCCTCATGATGTGCCGTACATTTTCCTCCCAGGCAATTGAAGGCCTCCTCCTTCTTCTTTTTCTTTGTTGTGGTATGTTACTTAAAGCTTTCTTTGGCCATCTGTCTTCATTCTTTCGTTTCACGTGATCATACCACACTAGTTGTCTGGTTTCAATTCTGTCTATACTGGAATATACAGTTGTTTTCCTCCTTCTAATTTATTAGAAAGAATTTATTTCCTGATTTTTTTAGGTTATGTGCGTATATTTTTTCCACAATCTGTTCAAATTAAATAAAAATATATTCAAAAGACTAAGTTTTCAATCTAATAGCACATAAAATAATACTAAAAATATTACTCCATATCCCACCAGATTGAAAACAATGAGAACCTTCTTTGGTTACACCTACAAGGCTTCTAAAATTTGCAAGCCATAACGGATGCTAAGACTAAAGAAGATGAGGGAATTTTACAATTTATAATTCACGTCCCATCACGTATTTTATTCTAGTTCAATCAGAGAGTGCAGCAAGCACCTCTACCGGTTTCGAAACTTATTAGTCTCTCATCAGGAGGCACATATGCGGCTCTCTCTGACCCAACCAGAACAAACCCCGGCGTGCAGTTACGGATTGCAACGAAAGAAATGGCAGGGATGCCCTAGCGGCAACTGCTAGCAAAAGACTAAGTTTTCAATCTAATAGCACATAAAACGTAGTCTTTTGCTAGCAGTTGCCGCTAGGGCATCCCTGCCATTTCGTTCGTTGTAATCCGTAATTGCACGCCTGGGTTTGTCGTGGTTGGGTCAGAGAGAGCAGCATATGTGCCTCCTGATGAAAGTTTCGTTCGCAACCGGTAGAGGTGCTCTCTGATTGAACTAGAATATGATGCGGCTGTAGTTTCGTGTTGCAACGACATTGAAAATGGTTATTCATTTTTGAAAATATATTAATTTTCAGTACACAGCACTTCTTTTATTTTCACTCAAGAAATTTTTTAATTCGGCAAGACTTAAATTCTTCTTAAAAAATGTCTTCATTTTAGACCTAATATTCTAATTACTTTTAATGGCTTACTCTATCCCATTAGATATATCTGGGTTTGGTAAAGAAACCCTTAATTAAGGCAAAGTCTTTAGTTACATAGGAAGCTACTCAAGTTACCAATCAATGGCGTCCTCTTCATGCGATTTCCTCAGCGCAACCGAACACCAATTTTCTCAAAGGTCAAGACCGATCCGTGTACGTTCCGTGGATTTTATCTTAACGGCATTTCCTTGCAAGAAGTATTTGTGTTATGAGTTTAATCATTCTTATGTGGCTTAGAATAAACATATTGGAGTGTCTGTTTGCTATTGAGAGGGAGTTTTAAAGATTATTATTTTATTAATTTTAGTGATTATTAATTTTAATATTCCTATATTTTTACGAAATCGTATAAATAGACCCAAAAATACCTCTTCTGATTCTTAATAATTCATATATTATTAATTAGTTGATTTTTATTCAGTGTTTACTTTGAAAATATGAAAAGAATATTTCATACAAAACCTATTGTCGTGTGGAGGCCACGAGAAGGAGCACTACGGAGCAAACGACGCCCACCAACCAGATGGACCGACGATCTGAAGCACGATATCGGTAATTGGATGCAAGCCGCACAAAACAGAGACAGATGGAAAGAGCTGAGGGAGACCTAAGTCCAGCAGTGAACGCGTACGGGTTGATGATGATGATGATGATGAAAAGAATACTAACCAATCTAGATTTGAGCTCTCGAACTAAAACTACATGTAGTAAAGTGTTTTATTTATTTTATCCTTCTATATGGTGTGGAGACATGGTCCATGAATAATTATTACTGCTGCAACAAAATAGAAGGGTTGGAACTGTGGATTTTTAAATATTGAAAATACTGTTTACTGATAAAATAACAAAGGCAGAGATACTCAGAAGAATGAGAAAAACAAAAGAATTACTGTTAACCATCAAAAGCCAAAACTTGTTATGTGAGGAGACAAATATAAACTTCTACAAAACATAATCAAGGAGAAAGTTGTAGGAAGAAGAATTATCACAATAAAAAAGATGCTTTAGCTGCGAAATTTAAGAGAGTGATTTCGATAAGTGACGAAACGGAGAAAGCACATAGAGGAGACGAAGAAGAAGCAGTTTTTCTTTCTGTTTTATGTTATATGACATACATAATTTTCCACTATCTCTTAGGTACTCATTTTAATTTTCCAGTGCAAAATATTTCTCACTGTCTTAGGTTCAGAGAGCATATTCCGGACCTAAGACAGATCATCGAAAAATTAAGGGAATTCAATGTCAGCACATATGTGTCTTTTATTGATTCCAGTATAGCATTATAGTCTAAGATCCGAATATAGGTCGATCTGTACCCATCTGCTTGCCGGATGAAATATTTTTTTATTAATTTTCACACAAAAAAATTCGTTGTTTTGACTTCTGAGTGATATCAAAAAGTCAAAAGTCGATAAAACTAAAAAAACTCAACAGCGTAACCTCGAAAAACTCATAATCGAATAAAACATTTTTGAATTTTTTGTTTACCATGATCCAATGATGAGTTCTGATGTCCACCGCAAAATTCATTATATTTTGAGGTGTCTTCAAAAATTTGCTATAAGACCCCTAGTGGCAGTGCTAATAAATCTCTACGTAGAAAATTCAGCAAAAGTGAGGGTACATAGAGAACTGTTGGAGACGTTCAGGCAGAGGTGTAAGGTAAGGCTGCGTGGTTAGGTCCAATTCTGTTTAACATATTATATGGAGAACCCGATTATGCGCGAAGAAATCTTATAATGGAAAGGGGCATATCTATTGGCGACAGAAGAATCCACAACTTAAAGTACGTAGATGAAACAACGTTTTTTGCCAAATCCTTGGAAGACTTGAGGGAGCTGTTAGAACGAATAGAACGAGTGAGTTTGGCAGCAAGGCTGTTTATAAATAAATCAAAAACAAAGATTATGATCATAGATAGAAGAAATAACAACCAGCCAGACATTGTCACAATCAATGACTTCAAAGAGGTAAATTAATTTTTGTATCTAGGCACCCTCATAATCAATTCCGGATGATCATCATCCAGCCTCAAAAGTCTACTGCTCAACATAGGCCTCCTCCCTTCATTTCCAACCCCATCTATCCTGCGCCGCTCTCATCCAGTTTTTATCTAGCTTTCTAAGTCGTCAGTCCATCTTGTAGGCGGTCGACCGATGTTTATTTTGCCTTCTCTTGGCCTCCATTCCATCTGGTTATTCCTGCCAATCGTAATTTCATGTCCCAGATTCCCATCATTCCAGATGATGTATCAAAGTAATAAAAAGAAGGTCAGCCATTGCCAAGGGAGTAACGACAAAGCTAACCAAAGTATGGAAAAGCCATATCACCATAGATACAAGGATAAGGCTTGTAAAAACAATGGTCTTTGCCATTTTTATATTTGCATCTAAATGCTGGTATTTGAATGAAGATGATAAACGCACTATAGACGAATTTGAAATGTTTTGCTGACCAAGAATATTGTGAATACCCTGGATCGCACAACTAATGAGACTAATAAGAAAAAATCACCGCTTACTTTGGGCATGTGGTGAGTAGGAATAGTCTGGAGAAACTGGCATTCTAGGGGATGGTGCAAGGAGTGAGAGCACGTGGAAGATCACCAACAAGGTACATGGACCACATTACGAAAGAAGAGTTCGGAGCTCCACTAAATCTTTGCATCAGAGTTATATAGGATAGAGAAAGATGGATACAGTGTAAGAGAAATCATTGAAAATTTGATTGAGACCAAATAGGAAGAAGAAGAAATAGCACTTTCCCGTTTTATAAGATGCTACTCTCTCAATTATTATCCAGCGTAATTATATGATGGCCTCTTTAGTTTACCCAAACCATACTTAACAATGTCTGTAGATTCTCCATATGCGTAGTCAACAAAACTAAATTGTCCCCTACAGTACAATAAAAATATATGACTGGCTGTGATAAGATATATCGAATATTATTGGTATAATTTATCAGAATGATTATATTTTTATTTGAACACGTTTCTGATTCAACAGAACATAATCAAAATCTCGATACCTATTGATTCATATCTTTTATGTAAAGCTTTAGAGAACAGTTTAGTCAGTAGGGGTTGTAATATTCTAAAATATATCCGGAACGATTTCTTTCTTTCTTCAGATGCTATTTTTATAAACAAGGGTCATATATTCTCGGGGAGAACACACGAGCAACAAAAATAAGGTGATTTAAGGAAATATCGATAACTGTGCGTAATCAGTAAAGGGGAAGAATCAGTGAAGGGAGGATGATTGCCAATTTGAGTTTTTGGAGACGCGAATTGAATTTTTTACGGTGCGAACTTTTTGATTTGTGTTTAATAAAAAGGTAACTTTATTTTGTGTATATGCATGTTTTAAATATAGTAACTACATGGTTTATTTAGTACAAGAAGTACAAATTGCACAAAAAATGCATTGCGGTTATTTCCGTTTTTCCGATAACTTCGGTTTTTTTTTTGAAATTTTCTATCGTGTAAACTCCCAGATATATCTAACACTATGGAAACTAAATGATAATTACCAATTCTATCCCTTGTCACTAGTTCATCATCATTACAGCCTTTCAACCCTAGTGAATTATGGCAATGCGGGGGCATAAGTATAGTAATCCTTTTTTCCAGGGGGATTATTCCTGCTTGGTCTATTTCTTATAATATCGTCTCTTTGGAGCGTTGGTTATGTATTTCCAATCTTTTCTGTTTCAGCATCTTGTCCTCCAGTTTTTTATTTTCATTATTTTTATGTCTTTCTTTATCTGGTTCCACCATCTTATCTTGGGTCGTCCTCTTTTTTTCGGTGCCAGGGGTCTCCAGTTCGTGATTCTTTTTATCATTTCTGTGGGTGCTCTTTTCATTATGTGGCCGCCCCATTCTGGTCGTCTTGCTTTTATGTGTCTTGCTATGTTCTCACCTCCCATTTCTTGTTAAATTTCATTATTGTTCTGCATTTTGTTTCTCTCTCGATTGTTTTTTTTTTGGTCGCAATATTAATCTCACTATTTTTTTTTCTACTATTCTTAGATCTTCTTTACGTGACAACTGGTCTGATCAGTGTGTTATAAAGGGTGATTCATTTAGAGGTACTTTTTTAAAAAAGAAAAAACAATGAAAAAAATGAATTTTATTTGAAAATCTTTCCTGTCGTAAGAAAGAACTATTCCTTACAATCACTTCTTAAAGATAATTTCTTTCTAATGTTGACCATGACTGCGGTTGAGACGGTCCATTATGAAGGTATAATTCTCGATGACGCGTTCGAGCTTTTTAATTGGTATTTGACCAGTGACTCGAGTAATGCTGGCCTCCAATGCCTCAATCGTAGCCGGTTTATTCATTTAGACTTTGGATTTGAGGTAGTCCCAGAGGAAAACGACTAGAAGTGTGATGTCACAGGATATAGGCGGCCAAGTCACTGGTTCGAAGCGTGAAATAAATTGCTCACCGAACCGTCTTCTCAGTAAAGCCATGCTTTCACGGGATATATGACAGTTGACGCCATATTTTTGGAACCAAATGTCACTTAAACTACGAACTTCAATTTCTGGTACCAAATAGTCCGTTATCATGGCGCGATAATGGTCTCCATTCACAGTAACATTCTGGCCGGTCCAACACATGTACCGACGATGACATCGGCCCATAAACCACACCAAACAGTGGTTTTTTCTGAATGTATTGGCAACTCTTGAACCTCTTTGGGTTGCTCATCAACCCAAATACGGACATTTTGTTTATTCACGTCCACATTCCTCATTGAACGCCTATTTTCGTAATATAGCTAAATAATTTCTAGACGTTGTGCCGAGTTAAGTCTTTCTAGGATGAAATGTCAAACACTACTATATAAGAAAGCAGCTTTAGGTGATACCATTCATGCACGATGTCCCAACAAATCCTCACCAAAAAAAGTACCTCTAAATGAATCACCCTTTACATACATTCTGATTTATGTTTGTCTGCTGATGTTTTTGTATCTGAGTAATTGCTCAATCCTTCCAAAAGATTGATTACACTTCTGGATTCTCTCCTATATTCTGCCTTTGCGTCTTTTTCCTATTGTTTCTCCTGGGTAGTTGAACTTGTTTACTTCTTCAAATGTATATATTTCCGTTATATTTATTCCACTTCCAGCTTCCCTGTTCAATTTGATGTATTCGGTTCTGTTTTCATTAATTACTAATCCTACCTTTTTTGCTTTTACATCCAGCTTGTTTATGGATTTTATGAAGTCTTCTCTTTTCTCTTCTACAACTGTTAAATCATCCGCATAAGCGATCATTTGTGTTCCATTCAGTATGTGTTCCTTTCCGATCAACTTTCCGTTACTTTGCTTCCCTCAAGCTATTCTCCAAAAACAAAAGATTGGAATAGAAGAATTCTCCTTAAAGAGAGTAGATGAGATTGGGTCTCCTTACTTCACACCTCTAATGATATTAACTTCGTCTGATATTGTTCCCTTAAATTTGATTTTTGATTTGGAGTTCTGCAGGCACATCTAATGTAGTTTTATCAGTTTGTTTGGGATTCCTATCTTCTTTAATTACCTTCCCACTTTGGTTCTATTTATGTAGTCAAAGGCATTTCTTAAGTCAACAAAATTTATATGTAGGCTCTCATTATATTCCCTGTGTTTCTGTATTATTTGTTTTACTGTGTATATTGCGTTTAACGTTGATCTACCTGGACGGAAACCGTTCTGAGAATCTCCTATTATATTCTCTGCCTGTACTTTTAGTTGATGGTTTACTATATTGGCTACGATCTTGTATGCTATATTAAGGGGTGTAATAGCCCAGTGGTTGAAACATTTCTCTTTGTCCCCTTTTTTGTGTATTAGGCGGTATGTATAGAAGAGTTTTCGTGATCAATTTTTTTATTATTTTTTTTTATTTTAAGATTAGTTGATCTAGCCGGGAGTGAAAATATTTATTAAGTCTAGCTTTTTTGTTTTTAATTTTTAGTGTAAGTTTATCTGTGCCCCCTGTTTTGTGTATTGGCTAAAATAGAGCAATAAGAGGAAGGAGGTATATATAGAAGAAGTTTTGTGATCAATTTTTTTATTAATATTATTTTTTTAAAAAACTCATACAGAAGTAAAAACTTCAAATTGTATACTGGTATAAAATCGTTTATAAAAACTATCTAAAATGTCATCCAAATGGATTGCAAAACGTTTTCGTTCTAATTCAGAACATCTTCAGCGCATTCTGCTGAGTAGTTTGAAACTAGCACACTATTTAAAGTGGTAACCCCATAATTCATGGTTTACATATTATAATTTTAATGAAATGTGGTGACTACAAGTCGATGTTTTTAGATATAATAGAATACATGCTCAAAGGACAACATGTTTCCCTGCTCGAAAATGCTAGATACTTTCCAGTTCAATGGGCACAGACCAACTTATTTTTATATTAGTATTTTTGAAGTTATACTTCTTTACCGGCGATAGAGGGTGAATTTTTATATGGTAAAACCTAGCGACCGGGCGCATGCGCATTATAACTTTGTTCTGATTGGACGTTCAAATGACATGTCAAAAATTATTCAATGTGGCGGCTGTGGCACAGCTGTAGTTAGAATATTTATGGTTGTTGCGTTTTAAAATTTGTGTGAAAAGAAACAACAAACAAAAGTTAGTTAATAGTTATACTGCCTTTTTAAATAGTTTTCATATACCTATATTTTTGGACTTTTGGACTATTTTGGACAAGGAAAACTCATTCTAATTTGGTAAGTAGTTTTTATTATAATCATATTGTAATTATACATTTGGATTAGGTTGAAATACATACATTTATTTTCTCAAGAATGCGGATTTTAGAGAGAAATCCCAAATTAGGTTCGATTTTTATTTTTAAATTATGATTTTTTGGCGTAGATTTATTTATCTAGTAGGTATGTAATGCTTTGATTTACATACTTAATTTGATTACCAACAAAAGTTCTACCAATCTTCATCTAATATATTGTTTTCTTACTGTTTTGTTATATTTTTATATTTTCTTCCACAAAATTTAAACTATATAATTTAATTTTCAAAACAACTGTCAAACAGTAAAACGTTCAGTTACCGTATTTTTCCACATGATAAATAATGTGGGATTGGACGAGTGAGTCTACGCTTCGATTACGAGTCAAAGCGCCACGAAATTCACGGGTTCAATTCCCGATGCAAGTTTTATTTTTTTTATTTTTTTATGCATGTTATGATTGTAAGTATATTTGTTATATATTTTTTTTTTCAGAAAATGCGTATTTAAACTTTTTGCCAACAATTATTATCGTTCAGAAATCATTTTTTCTTTGTGGCATTTTTCAATGTGTTTGTGTGCGTTTTATTGTTTTATTTTTTTTTATTTTTGGTATTGTCTTAAAAATCACATAATATGTAGTAAAAGTATAACTTCTTACGTGCGTACAAAGTACACACACATTCTTGTTTTATTTTAGGATTAGTTCGTGTAGTCAGAAACGAAGAAATTTATTAGGTCTAGCTATTTGTTTTTAATTTTTACTGTAAGTTTTTCTTTGGTAAGTGGAGGTTATCTAATTTGATATAATTTTAGCAAACATTTCTTTTTCAATGTTATTTTTTTTAATTAATCATAATAAGCTTTTTGGTATTAGGAAAAAGGTCACACTTTTCTCGCCCAGGGGTCGTTGTGAGCATTTTTTTTTTGAACAAATACTGTGTCAACCACGGTAAGGTATCAAAAGGAAAGATATTTAAGGCCACAAGAATAATCTAGCTATTTTACAACTTATTATACAACTTATTTTGATTAAACAATTTGTTTGAGCTAATTATACAACCGCAATATAGTGCAACCACGTATATAACAGTTTATAATATTATGTATGAAATAAAAATGATACAACAAAAAAATAGTTGTGTAACTATGTCATAAAGTTTTAAATTAAATTTGAAAAATTGAAATGCGATCCTCTAAATTAAATTTTGGGCACGTTTACCATTAAACCGCCAAACTTTATGATCCTGATGCCAGATTTAAAGTTTCTTCCAGTGTTGCCATATTTCAAAACTCAATTAATATCAGTACTGTCGTAGATTTGTACTAGCTTTTACAGTCGAAATTATGAAACTTTTATTATATTTTACAGTTAAAGGATGTCGGCAAACGTTTTTAGGAAAGGAAGCAATAAAACTCTTAATCAAACTTTAGCGAATTTATTACGTTCAAGTCAAATTACACGGCGCTATAAAGTTAAACAATTTAAAAACTGATTTTTACCCTGTTAGCTTTCCTCCATTTAAAAACTTTCCGAGTAGTTTCACATGTTGTCACTTAAAGTTCAGCGAGACACAAAACAAACTTTTTATCAGCATTAGTTCCTCTCTAGTGACATTGTAGCGACACTAAAACGGTAACATCCATCTTGAGAAATTACCAACTTCTCCTTGGGTCGGCGAAAATCCGAAAATTCAAACACAAATAAACTTCCACAACTTTTAAAGTGTGAAAGAGTTGCTAGATCAACTCTATATGCTTCCTGCCGTCTGCTATCTGGTACAGTGTTGCAGGTTTCGTTCTTTTTTGGATTCAGAATGAATGTGAGTTTTATACTAGGACCAAATTTCATTTCAACAGAAAGTTTCGAAAAGAATTGGTACTTCTTTACGAGCATATTATACGATATTAACAGTCTATATAGAAGAAAAATATTAACAATTTCTACAAAGTTACTGTGGATAAATTAACCTTACTGTGTTGTTTATATACAGTGATGAGCGCGCTAATAACCGGAAAAATAGCACAAAAGATGGAAAACGTATTAAGTTGTGAGATAGAAAGAAATGAAACTAGTCGAGCTGGTAAATTTAGCGATATTAACCTAAAAAGGTACATTATATTGATTGTTTCCCACCTTTAGACGTATCGGACGATTTTAGCAACTGCCACTGTCACAGTGACAGTTTTAGTTGACATACTCCTCTGATATGTGTAAAGGTGGGGAGCAATCAATATAATGTAACTTTTTAGGTTAATATCGCTAAATTTACCAGCTCGACTAGTTTCATTTCTTTTTATCTCACAACTTAATACGTTTTCCATCATTTGCGCTATTTTGTCGGTTATTAGCACGCTCATCACTGTATATGCCTAACTGTCTTTTTTAAATTGCTTAAAACTTATTATAATTGAGAAGGTCCGGATTATAAGTATTTCGCTTTGTTGCTTATAATTTAAAGTAAACAGATAGCAGAATGTGCAATGTACCGATTAATAACAGGGGAAAACTGCCAAAGAAGTAATATATTTTTTGAAGTTATACTTCTTTTATTCACGAGGGTGAATTTTTACATTCCCCGGCGCATGCGCACACCGGCGCTATCTTATTAGTCGCTCAAACGTTATACGGGATCTTATTGTCTGTTAAAATCATCTGTCAATAATTGTTGGATATTATGGAGAAACAAATGTTGTGTATATTAGTTTTTATTGTTGTGATAACAGAGAAAAAAGCAATTTTACAGTTGTAGTCACTTTTTAAATAGTTTTTAAAAGCGATAGGTACCTACCTATTTGGAAAAATTAAAATGAACATACCAAAATAGTATGTAATGCTTTGATTTACATAATTTGATTACCATCAAAATTTCTGTCAATATTCACCTAATATTTTTCTTACTCTATGTTTTGTTGTATTTTAACATTTCAATATTCTACAAAAATCAAACTAATTTGGTTAAATTCAGAACTGTCAAAAGTTTAAACGTTTAAATGAAGTAAAATTCAGACTTACTCTCAATCTTTATTAGAACTTCCGACGACCGGTTTCGCTCTTTAAAATATGTAGAGCATCTTCAGGTCAAAGGTAACAAGTTACAAAATTCTACAAATGAAAGACCAGTGTTAGAACAGTGTCTGGTTGTAAAAGATGCTAAAGATCCGTAAGATCAAGCCAATGTTGAATAACATACATAAAAATAGCGAAATAGCAGACAACTGCCTATGCACGCAAAAACGGGGAGTGGTAAAAAAAAACGTCCCCAAACTCACAAACACAGGCAGATGTATTCCATATATAATCATGCAATTATAACGTGTCGTACTTACATTCGGATACAAGGAGCAAATCCGAATGTAAGTACGACACGTTATAATTGCATGATTATATATGGCATACATCTGCCTGTGTTTGTGAGTTTGGGGACGTTTTTTTTACCACCCCCCGTTTTTGCATGTATAGGCAGTTGTCTGCTATTTCGCTATTTTTATGTATGTTATTCAACATTGGCTTGATCTTATGGATCTTTAGCATCTTTTACAACCAAACACTGTTCTCTGGTTTTTTATTTGTAGCATTTTGTAACTTGCTACCTTTGACCTGAAGATGCTCTACATATTTTAAAGAGCGAAACCGGTCGTCGGAAGTTATAATAAAGATTGAGAGTAAGTCTGACTTTTACTTCATTTAAAATGAACTCTCACATGCAACCCATTCAAGATTTAAACGTTTAGTTCGTCGGTCTTCCCACATATTGCATGTTCCTCCGTGGGTAAAAGTGTAAGATGAATGAATTCCAATACTAATTGCGCAAACATAAACGGGTTCGAACCCCAATAGAAACTTTTATTTTTTTTATTTTTTTTTGTACATTTTATGATTGTAAGTATATTTATAATATAATTTTTGTTTTAGAAAATACTTATCTAGTAAATAATTTTTCCGACAATTATTGTTCAGAAATCATTTGTAGCATTTTTCATTGTGTTTGTGTGTGTTTTATTGCTTTATTTTTTTAATTTTTGGTACTGTGTTAATAAAATTTTTTGAAAAGTAGTAACTATTAAAATTAGTTTAATATCTAAATAAAATATAAATAAACTGTTTAAAGTATATTAATTTCGTTGAAATCATATAATAGAAGTATAACTTTCTACGTGCGTACAAAGTACACACACATTCTTTTTGTATTGTACAAGTTCTTCTTCTTCTTCTTCCTGCTTTCTTAATAGGCTCGCGCCTGTTCCATCTTCGGATGCCTCCGTCATCAGATATCCAGGTTGTCACTCTATCCCTTCCTTGGCCTTCCTATACTCCTTCGGCCGTTTGGTGATCTGTCTTGTGCTATCTTTACCAGTCTTGCTTCTCCCATTCTTCTTATGGCAATACCATTCTTTTTTACTTTTCAGTGTTCAGTCATTTATGTTCTCTATATTAGGTACAGCTTAGCCTGAGGTCTATGCTACCTTGTCTGTCCCATAATGATTTTCCTATGATATCTCGGACTATTTTCATTTCACACGCTTCTATCTGTCTTCTATCTGTATTCGTTTTGCAAATACTTGGATATAGTGCGGCCGATATGTGATACAATTGCACATTTAATGATACAAGCATATAATTTGGACCACATATACTACACATATAAAGGTTCAAATTTAGATAGGAAGCCATCTCAGATTTTACCTTTTACAAAAATGGCGGGGAATCAAAATGGCGACTATACATATGTGACTAGTAGCACGATAACTTTTGAACGAGACTTCAGATTTCAACCAAATTTGGTATATAGGTTCTTTTTTTGATTTACAAGATGGATGTGGTGAATCAGAAGAATCGGTTTACCAGAAGTTGTGTTTTTACTGGTTGTTTATGTAAAAAATATGTTTTTTTTTTCAATTTTTTCCCTCTGTATATATTAATTTTTCAAAAAGGTAATACCGCAATTGAATAGAGCATAAAATTATTTTGTAGAAAATTCCACACCTGTAATTTTGAACCCATCAAAATACGTTATTTTGACAGATCACCATGGCAACGGAGGTATTTTATCGGAAATTTTTTGCTCGTGGGGTACCCAACAGCGAATTATAGTGGAAATTTTTTGACGTTTACAATAACAGAACATTTTTGACAGACTGGTTTTTATTTGTTTACATAATTTAGTTTTGATTCATTTTCTATCACTTGTAGTTACTCAAAACTTATGTAAAATTGAAGAATATACTATTTTCTATCTTGAAATGGTATTCCCATCAGTGGCGGCTCGTGATTTTTACAATAGGGGAGGCTATATCTAACTGTAAAATATCTAGACAAATTTGCACTAGCAAAAAAATGCGCCAAAAAATGTAACTTAAGGCTCCATTTTTTGACCATTTTTTATTTACATTTCATAATATCATCCTAATTCATAATTTCATGATATCATATCATTTTAAAAATAGTTAGTCTAATTGTAAGAGTTTAATACCAAAGTTTGTGTCGTTTATTTGTTAACAATTCCATCTATTTGTAAATAGATACCTATGCATATCAAAATAAATACAGATTTGAAGTTTTGCAGTCCATACATAATGAAGCTTCAAATTTTTTAAGATACTCAACTGAATTTTTTTAATTCTAAACGCGGCCTACTGCGAATTTAAAAACACGATAAATTACCGATATTTTGATTTGAGTTAGAGATATCGGAAAAAGTTATTTGAGTAAGTTGTTCCAAATATTATTATAACCCCACATATCAAATTTCATAACAAAATTCGCACTTTTAGATTTTTCATTATTTTTAGTCAGGACCCTAAAATTCGTTGTCCCGAGACGCACGCAACCACGCAACGGAGCCGAGAAGCTACTGTGCCTCCCTTGGTATATCTCCGGGCAGCGTGTGATGGCGCCGTAGATACCACTATTAGGAGACCGGGTCTCCTTAAACGCCTGCTGCGCTGCACGTATCATTAGCAAATGAGACTGCTGGGCTTATCGGCTCCGTCCATGCATCTCGGGATAACCCAGGGTCCTGCCTACAATAATATTTAATAAAACTGAGAAGCGATCACGCGTTCTAATGCTAATGCTCCGTACGTATGGATAATTAGTGATAATATGGAATTTACACGTTGTATTATAGTGAGAGTGCTTATTGTTTTCGCGATTCATGATAAACAAAACAGTGTAGAGTGTGTAAAAAATTTATGGGGAGGCTGTGCCTCCCTTGCCTCCTCTGACGAGCCGCCACTGATTCCCATGCAACTACAATGAGTAGAAATTACGAATTTGAAAGCCTAAATAATTGCTGACAAAGCTATGGCGCGCTATTAATCTGTTCATGCAGCTTTGGATTTTCAAATGCAAATTTGGTGTGGAATTTTCTTACCGAATACCACGCGAAGTCAAATTAATATCCGGAAATTTTTTTTTGATCATGAATATTATTAGAAAATTTCCCTCGTCTGCGACTCGGGAAATTTTCAAAATATTCATGATCTCAAAAAAATTTCCGGAAATAATTTGACCTCTAGTGGTATTACTAGTGAAAATATTTTGAAAATTTTAGTTATGTTAATTACCATTTAATAAATGCATAATGTATCTTCACATGTACCTATGTGTGACAGATTCGTAAAAATATAAGACTTATTGTGAATTTAATCGTAGAAGTATATAATTTGGACCACATATACTACACATATCAAGGTTCAAATTTAAATAAAAGGCCATCTCAGATTTTACTTTTTACAAAAATGGCGGGCATTCAAAATGGCGACTACACATATGTGACTAATAGCACGATAACTTTTGAACGAAAAGTCCGATTTCAACCAAATTTGGTATATAGGTTCTTCTTTTGATGTGCAAGACCAAAGTCTTGGAACGGAAGAATCGATTTACCAGAAGTTGTGTTTTTCCTGATTTTTATGTAAAAACATGTTGTTTTTCTAATAATTCTTTCACCCTGTATATATTAATTTTTCAAAAAGTTAGTACCGGCGTTGAAAAGAGCGTAAAAATATTTTTAGGCAATATTTTGAACTCTTTAGTTACGTTAATTACCAATTAATAAATGCATAATGTATCTTCACATGTACCTATAAACCTATGTGCGGCAGATTCGTGCAAATAATATAAGAATTATTGTGCATTTAATGGTTATATCATATAATTTGGACCACACACACTACACATACAAAGATTCAAATTCAGATATGAGGCCATCTCAGATTTTATCTTTTACAAAAATGGCGGGCATTTAAAATGAATCTGACGCACACAGGTACATCTGAAGATACGTTATGCATTTATTAAAAGTTCAAAATCTCTCGTAAAAATTATGTTTACACTCTTTTCAATGGCGGTATTAACTTTTTGAAAAACTAATATATACAGGGTGAAAGAATTGAAAAAAACAACAGATTTTTACATAAAAAAAAAAACAGTAAAAACACAACTTCTGGTGAACCGATTCTTCCGATGTAATGACAAATTTGGCTGAAATCGGACTTTTCGTTCAAAAGCTATCGTGCTATTACTCACATATGTATAGCCGCCATTTTGAATATTCGCCATTTTTGTAAGAGGCAAAATCTGAGATGGCCTCATATCTGAATTTGAACTTTTGTATGTGTAGTATATGTGGTCCAAATTATATGCTTCTACCATTAAATGCACAATAATTCTTATAATATTTGCACGAATCTGCCACACAAAGGTACATGTGAAGATACGTTATGCATTTATTAAATGGTAATTAACATAACTAAAAAGTTCAAAATATTTTCTAAAACATATTCTTACGCTCTTTTCAATGGTGGTATTACCATTACGAAAAATTAATATATACAGGGTAAAAAAATTGAAAATAAATTATTTACATAATATAAAATAGTTTTACATGAAAAACCAGGAAAAACACAACTTCTGGTAAACCGATTCTTCCAGTTCATGATATCGATCTTGTAAATCACAAAAAGAACCTATGTACCAAATTTGGTTGAAATCGGACTTTTCATTCAAAAGATATCGTGCTATTAGTCACATATGTATAGTCGCCCATTTTGAATGTCCGCCATTTTTGTAAAAGGCAAAATCTGAGATGGCCTCATATCTAAATTTGAACCTCTATATGTGCAGTATATGTGGCCCAATTTATATGCTTTTATCATTAAATGTGCAATTTTTATAAATATTTGCACGAATCTGCCGCACTAATGCCTGTCTCTTCCTTACAAGATTTTTTTTCTTTGGGTATTAATCTTTCTTAGCAGACGTATCTAATGATGAATTTGTACCTTTGATGCATGTAGAAGTTTCCGCTGTCGATGGTTCTTGACCGTGCAATCCACTGTAAACATTAGGTACCTTATTTTTATTAGTTGAAGTTAGTTCGGTCGTAAATGATACAGATGTTACAAAGTTTTTATAAAAAATATTCATCGATAATAAAAATTTTCAATATTGTAACAATGGTTACAATGTTTTTTCTATCAAGTGGTCCAAAATTGGCACTTACAATGAGGTTATTTTGTTAAATAACTTTATATTTACATATTAAGATAGGATAAAAGTTTTTAGACCAAAATGAAGGTTATCATTTATAGATGTCATTTAAGCTATAGTTGAAAAACATTGTAAGTGGAGTTACAATGGTTTTCATATCAGGTGTCGCACAGCAAGTAAGTTCTGAATTCTAGAGCCATATAAAACATGGAAAACGATGTATTCTAAAATGATGTAATATTTTTTAATAATTTAATTCCCCAACAAAACCACCGTTCTCATACAGTCACGTCCAAAGTATTCATTTTCTTTCGCCCTCTCGAAGATTGCTCCATTTTTAAACAATTTATGGCCGGTTTCCCTTCGTAAAAGTTAAAAAATGGCTGCGATTTAGAAGTACAAAAGTTCGGATTGTTTGAAACTGCTTTCCAAATATGAAAAATGACGCGAACTGGATTCGAGTATTCCTTTGACAAATCTTCCCAATTTGTTCCTCAACCCGATACGCCGAAATCAGTCCAACTTCGGATTTATTCGAAGAAAGGGAAGCGTTTTCCCGAATATTTCGTTAGACAAGTGTGGCAAAGATGCGGGATGCTTATTAGACAGGAAATAAGTTTTCTCAAACTGGTTCACGGTTAGTTCGATAAGAGAGATTGAAAAATTAGCGAATTAGCAAACACTTCGTTTGAGTTATTGATGCAATTTTTTAGTTTATTCAAGAAATACTTATATACCTACACCATTGTTTATATAGTAATAGTTGGTCAACGCAATAGATAAATATGTTTGATTCTAATTGAGATACTCACCAGATGTCACCAACATATCTGCCAGGATCGCAACGTCAAGCGTAATTACGATAAATCCAAAAAGCATAGACACCAAGTTGGATACGACCCTATTTAATAAAAATAGGGTCGAAAAATAAATTTATGGAAGAATATATTTAGAAATTGAATTAATGATGGCATGTTCTTATATGTTGTTCTGAAGCTATTTCCTTGTGACATTTTTATAATTAACTATTTAGATGGGAAATAAGCCACAATTAAGTTGAAAAAAATAATTTTAATAAAGTTTCGACGCCCAAATCGGGTGTCGTTGTCAAAATACAAAATACTACTAAATTAAACAAAAATGATGTTGCTTAGTAAAAAATTCTTCTAATAATTTATTTAATCTGACTCATTTATTTCGGCAATTCAGACATATATTATAATAATAAATGATGGTTTTGCTTGTTTTCGATTCAGAGAGTTGCACACCCGCTAGACAGGCTGTTTCTACCATTTCAGGCGTCTTCAGTAGCTTTTGTTAGCGTGAACACCTCTGATTTTGGGTGTGCACGCTAAAAAAGCTCCTGAAAACGCCTGAAATGGTAGAAACAGCCTGTCTAGCGGGTGTGCAACCCTCTGAATCGAAAACAAGCAAAACCATCATTTATTATTTTATTTCCTTTACTCGGTTTGAGTACTGAAAGTTCCTCTGCTGTCCTTTTCCTAGACGAATGAAGGCGGAATGTGATCGTTTCCCTTTCGTTTTCTATATTCCTCGTCTGCTGTCTTATTAATTGAAAAAGTCGCAGATTAAGGATGTACCAGTAAGAACTTTCAACGCGAAAAGTCTCAGGTTTAAAATACTATTTACCATTTTAATTTTTATTAAATTGGTAGATTCTGCATCTGAGACTCTTCAATTTGTTACATATATTATACTTTAATAAGTCCTCTAATTTAAAATGATATTGCCAATATTTATGAGTTGCGTTCCTGGGACGACTTTACTGTCACCGTTGCATTTGGATGTCTTTTTAAAGACAGATCACATGCTATGATTTTTTTTGTGGCGGCTATTCTTGAGTTGGGGTTGATTTCATGTAATCGAATGAATTATCTTTCAGTAAAGTCGTCCCAGGAACGCAACTCAAAAATATTGGTAATATCATTTTTTTAAAAATTTTTGGCAAAAGTCTTCTACTTTAAAGTGTATAATATATGTCTGAATTGCCGATATAAATGAGTCAAATTAAATAAATTATTAGAAGAATTTTTTACTAAGCAACAACATTTTTGTTTAATTTAGTAGTATTTTGTATTTTGACAACGACACCCGATTTGGGTAACGAAACGTTAATAACATTATTTTTTTCAATTTAATTGTGGCTTATTTCCCATCTAATTAGTTAACTATTATATAATCAACTATTTTCAATGAAAATAGTTGATTTTCAACTTTTCAACTAGGGATAATTTAGAAAGAAAATTAATTTCTTCTTCTTTAGTTGTTTTGGATAAAAAATAATCGATCTGTAGTGAATAATATTTGTAGAAAATTTGTTGAAATGTCAAAAATAAGGAGAATGCCTTTAAGTGCATTTGAATGTATATTTATTATAATAGTCCAAGTAATGAAGCATAAAATAGGACAAATCCTCGCAATTTTTACAGAATGGATCGATTTGCGTGAAAATTTGAGAATAAAGGATCCCCCAAACCAACGCGAAACTTTCGCAACCGCAACCTACGCGGAATCGCGGCGAATCGATAGGCACGGCGGATTATAAACGTGTTCAGACCACTTTGCGCGGAATCCGCAACGGTCGCGGCAGAACAGCGTTCCTTTCATGAAACGCTGCATGCACGGTTTTTTCCGCTACCGTTGTAGTTTCGCGTGTTTTAAAATGGTTGTTACAGAAAAACTCATTGAAATTGTTAAACAATATCCTATAATATATGATTTAACGGACGAAGATTATAAAAATATAAGAAAAAAGGATAAAGTCTGGAATAGTATAGGGTCAGAATTAGGAGAAAATGGTAAGTTTTCATTATATTATATTATAATATTATTATAAATTTGCGTGCATAGAGATTACGCCCACTAAAAATTTGATCATTTTTAATGTCTTGTATTTCCTAAACCTGTTGGCCGATTTAAAAATATAATTTGTTCACATATTTGTTTGGCGAATAGTCGCGTCGGTTTTCGCGTCAATATGGGGAACCCTTGTCCGCTACCGCTCCGCCTGCGAATGTTCCGCTACGGAAAATTCGCGTCGCAAAACTTTCGCGTCGGTTTGGGGGATCCTTAAGTAGTGGATAGTCCAAGGATCAAAATCTATATGATGCCAAAAGGCGCTTTTACCATGGGGGTGGTTGCCACCCCATGTTGGGGGTGAAAATTTTTTATTATATTTTGACCGCAAAAGTTGGTAAAAACATTTATTCTAAGCAAAAAATATTCTATACATTTTTTTGATCAAATTAATAGTTTTCTATTTATTCGCTATCGAAAGTGTTAGTTTTATATTAAAAAAAATAATGTTTTTAATCAGTTTTCTGCAAATGACTCAAAAAGTTTTTGTTTTATCAAAACAACTTTGCTTAACAAAAATGTACCTTTTGAAAAAATCAACAAAACCGTTTTTCTTTATTTTCTTTAAGACCAATAGTAATCGAGTTATACTTTATTATATGTTAGGTCTTCTTCGGCAAATGCTAAATATTGTAGTTTCAAAGTCAAAAGACGGGAAAACTAAGCATTTTTCGAGGTTCACTTGTTTAAACTAATTTGAAGTATTTAAAAATATCTATCTTCAGAAATAAAAAAAAGTCTTTAGCTCAAAAATTAGGCGGCTTATAAAGAAAAGAATGTCAGACCCTATATTTTTCAGTGAAAAAGTGATCGAAAGCAAACCCCTAATCACGACCCTGATTAAAATTAGTCATTGACCTTATTTCGTCTTCTTTACTTATGTATTATTAATAGGTTCTAGAAGTTTAACTGGTTTAGAATGATTAGTTTTTAAAAAAATGGAGTCAAAAGCAAATATCGAATTTTTGAAGTTTGGTAAAAAATTCCCTTTTCTTCAGAATAGAAAGATTATCATCAGAGATACAAAAAAATATTTCAATATAAAATTGTAGCTTATCTAATTTCCAAGAACTTGGTTTGCAAAAATTTTCTCTACGGTAAAAATTAAGTGAGGTATTGGCAATTAAAACTTGTAATAACATGCAAAAATCACCTTTACCAACCCTTTCAAAGTCACCACTTTTTGCGACTGAGGATTTTAAAAGAATTTGGTATTAATAGTCTTATAGATCTTGTAAAAACCTACAAAATAATTTTTTATCAAACTTTCTAAGATAAAAATTAAAAAGGTTACGGTTAAAAAATCAATATATTTTTTTCAAAAAAAAAGAAATCCAATTGGAAGCATAATAATGTAAGTTAGCTTTGCTTTCAGTCATTGGCGTTATGAGTTCTTCTTTATTTATATATTATTAATAGATTTTAAAAGTTTGACTGGCTTAGAATGATTAGTTTTTAAAAAACTAGAGTTAAAAGCGAATAACGACTTTTTGTAGTTTAGTAAAAAATGCCATTTTCTTCAAAATAGACAGATTAGCATCAGATATATGAAAAAATGTTTTTATATGAAATTGTAGGTTATTTAATTCCCAAGAACTTGGTTTGAAAAAATTTTTTCTACGGCAAAAATTGAGTGAATGGTAAATGAGTATATATCGAAAAACATTGATTTTTTTCTATATAAAATTAACACTTTCGATAGCGAATAAATCGAAAAGTACTAATTTTATCAAAAACATGTATAGAACATGTATAGAACATTTTTTGCTTAGAACGAATGTTTTTATCAACTTTTGCAGTCAAAATCTAATAAAAATTTTCCACCCCCGAGATGGGGTGGCAGCCACCACCATTGTAAAAGCGCCTTTTGTCATCATATAGATTTTGATCTTTGGACTATCCACTACTTATTCTCAAATTTTCAAGCAAATCGATCCATTCTGTAAAAATTGAGAGGTGAAATGCTTCGGTTCCTGGACTATAAATAAAACTAGCCCAATCATTTTCATCCCAGTTTTGATATTCCTGACACCACTCTAATCTTGCAGCCCGTTTGCGTCTGGAGATAGGTGGACATCTCAATGGCGTTCGACTCTGAAGATTGGCTTCATGGAAACGATTTCTTCCAGTATCACGGCTTATGGCTACCTAGTATGCCTGCGACAAATCGCTAATCAATTTAGGTGCTGTAATTGTTGGTTGTCGTCTAGCGGTTAACACTAAAAATCGATATTAAGCTGCAGTTGTAGCGCGTCTACGTCCTGGATGGCGTTTGGTTAGACTTCCAGTGCCACTACAATCGACTTATAACACTTTGGGAGACTCTCATGCGCTCAGGTGCATTAGTTTCCTGCTTTTCATCTTGATGAAGGCCTACATCCCTAGTCATCTCATCGAAAGTTAAATGACATCGCTCTTTGATAAAAAATTAGAGCGTGGCACTTGCGCAGTGCCAACAAAAGGGATGAAAGTCCCTTAAAATAAACAAAAAGTATCTTTTGAATGAGAAATTTGAAATTAAAAATCACACTAAATTTTCTCTTTTTTTTTAAGCTATATATATGTGCGCGAATTAATCAAAATTCTTGGTTAAACGTGCTCTGATTGGGTAATTACAATGACCTGTCAATAATGGTTCAATATGTCGGTTATGGGTAAACAAATGTTGTGTATATTAGTTTTTATTGTTGTGAGGACAGAGACAAAAAGCAAGTTTATAATTATAGTGATTTTAAATAGTTTTAAAAGCAACAGGTACGTAACTGTAAATGTTTTAGGATTGCAATAAAAAATTACATACCTATTTGGAAAATGTAAAATGCACCTACCTACCTAGTAGGTAATGCTTTGATTTACATAATTTGATTACCAACAAAATTTCTACCAATCTTTAAATAATATATTCTTTTCTTACTCTGTTTTATTGTATTTTAATATTTTAATTCCACAAAAATCAAATTATTAATTTGAATAAATGAGAATAAGCAACTGTCAAAAAGTTTAACGTTTCGGTGGTGTATCTTCCCTCATGACTCGTGAGTCTAAGTAGGTAAGTTCGAAGGTCCGTTGATTTTTAAACCCAACAGCCCTAAAATACGCAGGTTCGATCCCCAACTTTTTTATTTTATTTGTACATTCTATGATTGTAAGTATATTTATTAAATAATTTTTTTTTTCAAGAAATACGTATTCAGTTAAAAATTTTGCCAACAACTATTGTTCAGAAATCATTTGTTTGTTGCATTTTTCAATATGTTTGTGTGTGTTTTATTCTTTTATTTTTTTAATTTTTGGTATCGTTTTAATAAAAATTTTTGGAAAGTAGTACATATTAAAATTAGTTTAAAACTTAAATAAAATATAAATAAACTGTTTAAAGTATATTGATTTCGTTGAAATCATATAATAGAAGTATAACTTCTTACGTGCGTACAAATACACACACGTTATTTTTTTCACACCTGTAACTTATAAACCTTATAGTATTTTTCAGGGACTTTCGGCCCTTGATAATACCGTAATCTTTCATTCTAAAATACTTATTAGTTTTCTCAGACAAAACTACAAACTATGTTTTGTTTGTTAGAGCTAAATATTTTGTTAGTACTTTTTAAAAATCAACTTTAACTTCAAACTGTACAAAGTTTTGAATTAATTCCTAACTTACTTAACTCCTTCAGACTTTATTAATCTAAAAATTAATGAACTGGAAAATTTTTAGAGTAAAGTTAATCAGTTATGGTAGTTTAGATTAGTTTTTATAGAAGCAGATTAAATAACTGGTCGCTGATTTTTAATTTTTCCACAATCTCCTTAACGTACAATTTTTTATCTTAAATAATAATACGTGCTGATTCTTTGACTAATTGAAAGCTTTAAAGGTGTTTAATCATTGATATCTGAGCTCGGCTTTTGCGATCCAAAGAATTTTAATCAAAGTTTGAAAATACCTATTCATCAAAATGTTTTATAGAAGGAGAAGAAGTAGGAGGAGATTATGTGAGGTATTTTATGAGTGCGGATTGGCCCTCTCTACTTCTAGCTCCTTATAGGGGTCTTTAAAATACCTTAAATACCTGCATCGCTATGTAGGACGAGATTTTATTTAAAATCAGCGAAAATTGCATTCCATACTTTAATAGAGAACATTAAAATTGATTTTTCTACTCATATATTAGTATACATTGTAAGAACTCCACAAATATACAGGGTGTAAAATTAGTCGGAATCATATGGGACACTTTTTTACTTTTATTACTCAAATCACCTATCGTAACTGTTTAAAAAAAGTAAAATCCGTTATAAAAGGTATATATTTAAAATCCCTAAAAATGGCTACATCACAATCACATAACTAGTTTTCGATTGGGTTACCAATCATCATCAGCGCTTACGTGAAATTTACATGCTATATATATATTCGTATGAACTTTACACATTGCTAAAACATACAATAGATTTTAAGAATATAAATGAAAACATTAAAGGCGGATATTGCTACTGTGGAGCCATTCCATTGCCTCAGGAGTTAGTTCGTGGATTTCGATTAAGCTTCCTTCGAATCGTGTGGCTGGACATTCTTGTGTAATGTGGTGGACTGTTTGTTCAGCAGCATTGCATTTGTCACATAGCGGGCTGTCTGCGATACCCCATTGGTTAAGTGATTTATTGCACACTCCATGACCTGCCCTGATTCGGTTCAGATTACACCATTCTCGACGCGGAAGAGAGAAACCGTTGAGTTTGACTGTGGGATTTCCTATTAGGTGTGCATTGTTCACTTCTTCGTTCCATTCGCTTATCCAATGCTCATCGATTGTGAAATTGTTTGGAAGATTTTTTGCTGTTCTTGTTGGCGGGTTTCGAGATCTCAGCCGCAATTGGCCCTGGTTTAACTGATCTATGTCGGTATTTATTGGCAATGAGGGATTCTTTTGACATTTCTGGTATTGTGATTTAAGGGCAGCTAACCGTCGTGTTTTGGTTGGTGCAATGTTGCTTAGAACTGGAAGCCACTGAGTTGGTGTGCTTTTTATGGTCCCCGTAATATACCTCATTGTCTGATTTAGTTGTGTGTCTAGGACGTTAGTATGGTGACTGTTTAGCCAGACTGGAGCACAATATTCGGTTGTTGAATAGACTAATGCAAGAGCGCTTGTCCTGATTGTGTCTGCATTGGCTCCCCAAGAGGTGTTTGCAAGCCTGTGAATGATATTATTGCGAGTTTTTACTTTAGCTGCAGTTTTATGTAAGTGTTCCTTGAAAGTTAGAGTACGATCCAGTGTTACACCGAGATATTTTGGATTTGGGTTATGTTTTAGGGTAACCCCTTCGCTTTCTATGTTTAGTCTGTAGTTCACTTCCCGGTTATTTAGATGGAAGGCAGTAACTTCTGTTTTTGTGGGATTTGGCTGAAGGCCCCATTTTTTAAAATATGTGTTAATAGTATGTAAGTCGCTTTCTAGGATAGCTTGGGCGTTCTCGATGTTTCTTTCTTGTATGCCTAAAGCCATGTCATCTGCATAAATAAACTTGCGTGAGATTGTAGTGGGAGCGTCTGAGGTGTAAATGTTAAACAGGAGCGGCGATAGAACCGATCCTTGGGGTAACCCATTCTGTAAACTTCTGTATTTACTAGTTTTCCCATTAACGCTAACTTGGAATAATCTGTCACACTGCATTTGATTTATTAGCTTATTAAATGATTGGCATGGTACCATCTGGTACAATTTTAGTAGTAGTCCTTCTTTCCATACCGTGTCGTAAGCACAAGTCAGATCAATGAATGCTACTGCCGTTTTGATTTTCTTTTGGAAGCCATTTTCAATAAATGTGGTTAGAGAAAGAACTTGATCACTGCAGTTCCTTCCTGGCATAAATCCAGCTTGTTCTACGGGAATATTTTCGCTTACGGAGTGTAAAAGTCTCGCGTAGATTATCCTCTCAAAGATCTTATAGCAGACACTTAAAAGGGCGATTGGTCTGTAACTCTCGGGCAATGAAGCATCTTTGCCTGGTTTACAGATTGCGATGACTTTGCTTTGCTTGAATAGTTTGGGGAGCTTTTGCGTCGTCATTATCTATTTACATGCATTATTACACGTATTATATATTTACATATATTATATATTTACATGCTAACCACCAAGATATAATTTTATATACATATGTGGGTCAAAGCCTTGTAAAAGTAATCCGTCAAGGAAACATTGGTTGAAAATGCTAACTTAAGCATGGATGTTTAAAATATTTTACTAATATGCCCCAGGTAACATCTGAGCTGTGGTATGACTTGTTCACATGGTGAAGGTATGGCAGCAAGTATATTTTAAACATCCATGCTTCAGTTAGCATTTTCAACCAATGTCTCCTTGACGGATTACTTTTACAGGGCTTTGACCCACATATTTTTATAAAATTATATCTTGGTGGTTAGCATGTAAATTTCACGTAAGCACTGATGATGATTGGTAAACCAATCGAAAACTAGTTATGTGATTGTGATGTAGCCCTTTTTAGGGATTTTAAATATAATATACCTTTTATAAAGGATTTTACTGTTTTTTTATTACATGGTATACAGCCAACTACAGAAAAACTCTTTCCTTGTGGGTTTTTATTAATATTATATGCCAGGGGTGGCCAAGCTCCTTGTTAATCCGAGCCATTTTTCAAAATTTGAAATTTTTCGCGAGCCGCAATTAAACAATTATTTAAATTTAGAAAATGTAAAAAAGGTATACAATTTTTCTCTCAGTGTTTGGATTTCACGAATTTTAAAGTGAAATAAAATGGTTCACATCGTTGTTTCAAATATGGAAATAATTCTACAAGCAGCCTTTACTAATTCAGGATACTTCGATTATTTATCATCCTTCCATCTTTTTCTGGGATGGCCTATTGATCTTCTACCGTCTCTCAAAAAACACTGTCTGTAACACTCTGTCTTCCTCTGATCTTACCCCATGACCTGCCCATGTTATCTTAGTTTTTATAAATATGTCTTAAGATGTTTTTAGTACCATACAGTCACCAAGTACCATACAGTCACTGGGCGAATAATTTGCATGTACACAATGTACAGTATTAATTTAGAATGTCTATTTAGTAACTTGGATCTTAACAATGATGATAGGGAGTAAGACGCTCTATTGACCGCAGCTATCCTTGCCGAGACCTCTTTTTATAATGTGGTTATAATCACTGCCCCCAGATATTTAAACTCTTTTACTACTTCGAAATTGTAGTCATTAATAGTTATGTTCTGCCTAACTCTTGGTCTTGGATTTTTGGTTACTAGCATGTATTTCGTCTTCTCTTCGTTTATTCGAAGGCCCAGACTACCTGTTTCTTCCTCGAGTTGTGAAAACACTTCTCTCGCGTCTCTTGGTGAATAAGCAACTGCACCTAGATCACCAGCAAAGGTCAACAATAGTTTTGATCATTGATTCGCAAATCCCTCTGTCATCTCAGATGATATTTTACTTATTACATATTCTAATGCCAAATTGAATAGCAATGGTGATAAGGGGTACCCTTGTCAAAGTCCTGATGTTACACTTGAGTCTTTTATATTTTTTTTGTCAGTAATAATTACTTACTTAACTTATTTAGGACATTTTGAAAGAAAAAAATTAAAAGTAATTCAGATATTTATTGAGAATTGAGAGCCACAAATAATCCTTCAAAGAGCCACATGTGGCTCGCGAGCCACAGTTTGGCCACCCCTGTTATATGCAATGATTTTATAAAGGTCTTCTTCACTCTCCTCTTCACGGCCTTGGCCCTTTCTTGATTGCTGAATATTGTGCTATTGTGCTACACCCTATATCTGATGACATTTGTGAATTGCCCTTAAAAAATTAGCTATACGTTTATCAGGGTTCCCCATACCTAAAAACGGGGTCTCTTAATTTATTTAGATTTTCATAAAAATGTAAGCTTTAAAAAAACTCTACGAATCTAAGAATAAAAGACAAATTTTTTTTGATTCTTAATGATAGACTATTAATTTTATTTTTTTATTATTATTATTAGATTTTATTAACGTTTCGACGGCCACATCGGATGTCGTTGTCAAAATACAAAATATTAATAAATTAAACACAAATGTTGCTTAGTAAAAAATTCTTCTAATAATTTAATTTAATCTGACTCATTTATATCGACATATATTATACATTTTTAAGTAGAAGACGTTAAAATGATACTGCCAATATTTATGAGTTGCGTTCCTGGGACGACTATACTGAAAGACAGTTCATTCGATTACATGAAATCAAGCCCTACCCAAGAATATCCGTCACAAAAAAAAATCATAGCATGTGTTCTATCTTTAAAAAGACAACCACATGCAACGGTGACAGTAAAATTCTCGTGTTAAAGATTCCATAGTAAATCACGAGGAAAAATCAGGGAAAAACCTCGTGATACTATCCCGACATAGTAAGTATTTGGTCTTGCATTTAGTTTACTCTCAAAACTAAATAAGTAACTTTACTGTTTTTTATTACTCTATCATATGGAAAATTTACTTTAGCTTTCAATCTCTGTTAGCGTTGTTTCACATTATAAGAATTTCGACCGTGCGATAGTTAAAATCTACATAGTGGCTCGAGCAATCATCTGGAATCTTTCTCCCTTCACCGTTTGAAACATTCAGTGAAGGAAGAAAGATTCCATATGATTGCTCGAGCCACTATGTAGATTTTAACCATCGGACGGTCAAAATTCTTATAATGTGAAACAACGCTTAGGGTTTCCTATACCTATCTCCCTTAATTTTTGAACTATTCCGAAAATGTAAGCTTTAACAATTAGAATCATGTATGTCATGGTTATGTACAAAAAACACATCACCAAACACCGGTGATATACTTAGACGAGATACTGTCATTAATAACATTTACATTTTTATTATTTAATCACACAGGGTGTTCTATTATTTTACTTGAATTTGGCCTACATGTGATATTCAATAATAGTCTTATATTAAACTGCATACCAGCATACCCTATAATATATGCCGTATTCTGAAAGAGATTTAAATTATCTGTCATTCCGTATAAGTGTATTCTATTTATACCTTAAACTCAGCTGTTATTAACTAAATTTAAGAACACCACTTTTTATTTGAGTCTTTGTGTCTTTTTGACCGAGGCGAATAAGACGGACCACCCTTTATATTAAAAATCCTATGGTATAGTAAAGGTGTACATGACCGCCTGATTTCACTGAAGCAATAAATAAACTATTTTCATTAAAGCACTAAAACTCTTAGTTTGGAAGTACTCCTTTATGAATAAAATAATGCTCCTTAACCTTCGGAGTACGAAGACTGGGTCAAGCGTGACCCGAAATTCACTTATTTCTTAATATTTTATGAAATAATTTTTTTACAAATCCGATTGATCGTAAGTTCTCCTTATTTGTTTCAATCTATTTTTTCGTATATAATTCGTGAACATGCAAATTACAGTTTTTCCTCTACGTAACATCTATGATGCCGGGTCACTCCTGACCCGGTCTTCGGATTTCGAAAAATATTTTTAATATGTTTGTAGGTACACGAAAATCGCAGCCGTCTCTGTTTACGGGTATACGTATTCAAATATATGGCCGGAGCGAATTTACATATGCCTGTTTTCTGTAAGGTATTAAAATCTGGCCGCCGGAGCGAACTAGTATATACCCATGGGAAACCATCTTAAAAAATTTAAATACAATAATTTAGGATTATAATTGTTATGTTTGTTTGTTTTTTGTTTAATTAAAGATACTGTTTATTAATACTGACTATTTAAAACATCCTTATAAATAAAATGAGAATGGGTCACGCTTGACCCATCTTCGTAATCTAAGTAAGTCAAATAATCTCCGTACTCCGAAGGTTAAGAAATGTTTAAGCTAAGAGCTAAACCAGCTGTAAAGGGTTTCGGGAACTGAAATTAATATCCTTCACTAGATATTTTACTTAAAATACAAACTTCGTCAATACCCGAGAACTAATCCTTAAGAACCATTAAGAAAGTGCGGACGAACTTCTTATTGATCAATAGACTTTAGTCCCGGAGTGTTCTGCAAAGTTTGTCGTTTGCCAAAAAGCCTGTATCAATATTTCACAGGTAATACTATACATCTCTCCACTCCAGTCCCCAGCTTTATCCCGAAGTAATCGTGTATTGAAATTTACGTTGGCTTTCGAAACAAGCGATGGGAGATGGGAGTCGATGGAGCACTAGTTATAAACTTTGGTGGATGAAATTCCTCAAAGTATAATGGGAGACTAAAGATAAAGAGAAAATATATATTTTTTATTTTATTTATCGTATGGCAATTTTAACTTTAAAATTGGATCCCGCGTACGAAAAAAAAGTTGATTAATAGCAAGCAGAAAATTTGTTAATAGTTTAACAGTGTCTAGTCGGACAAACTTTGATGTATGATAACACTGGAACAGGGGAAGTTTTAATTGTGGAACAGTTTACAGGGTTCGAACGTCAGACTACGAAAAGTAGTCTGCTTTTCACCTCGCAATTTTTACAGAATGGATCGATTTGCTTGAAAATTTTTAGACTAAGTACTGGATAGTCCAAGGATCAAAATCTATATGACGCCGAAAGGCGCTTTTACCATGGGGGTGGTTGCCACCCCATCTCGGGGGTGGAAATTTTTATTATATTTTGACCACAAAAGTTGATAAAAATATTCATTCTAAGCAAAAAATGTTCTATATATTTTTTTGATAAAATTAATATGGTATAGTAAATAATTAATATGGTAAAATAATGTGGTATAAATTAATATGGTATAGCTATCGAAACTGTCCCTAATAGCACACGACGTCCTTTGGACGTCCAAAATAGGTCCATTTTTGGTCCTTACGTCCATGGACTATAAACGGACGTCCTTTGGACGTCCCATTTTGGACGTCCTTCGGAAGGAATAAATATGGACGTCCTTTGGACGTCCGACGTTGGACGTCCTTCGGACGGAATAAATATGGACGTCCTTTGGACGTCCGACGTTGAACGTCCTTTGGACGTCCATACTGGACGAAATACGGACGTTTTATGAACGCTTATATATTATATTGGACACATTATACCAATTACGGGATCAAATAGCAAAATAATTCAATAAAATATTAACTTACGCGTTAACTTTACGTTAATGAAATACAGTCAAACCTGTCAGTAACGGCCACTAAAATGAAAGAACTACTGGCCGATATAGAAAGGTGGCCGTTATTGCCAGTTTTTATAGTCTAGATATACAGTAAAACTTGTGTTACTGGCCACCTGATAAAATCGGCCACCTGTACTAACGGCCAGTTTAAATATTCCCCAAACCAATTATATCTAGACTACAAAAACTGGCAATACCGGTCACCTTTCTATATCGGCCAATAGCTTTTTCATTTTTAGTGGCCGTTACTGACAGGTTTTACTGTAATTGGTTTGGGGAATTTTTAAACTGACCGTTAGTACAGGTGGCCGGTGTTTGCAGGGGGCCGGTAACACAGGTTTTACTGTAGTTTAAATCGAAAAGATTAAATCTTAATTCAAAATTGTATATACAATTATTACAATTATAAACAAACTATATAGTTTAATATCCAAAAAATGTTTTTGATTTTATGTAATGTAATGAAAATCTTATTTGTAAATTATTGGTTACAATGTTTAACAATAGGTAATATTCAAGAATAAATAAAATAAAAGTTTAATCCTAGCAACACAAAACATTCCAGGAATGTAGGTACTACCGTTCTATTCCGTGAACATCTATCTGATTAAATTATGGGTGGAAAGTTACCACAAGATATTCTATGAACATAGTACAATGTCTTCCTGGAGGGGTAAAATTTTCCATTACAAGATTTTAAGAGAGGCCATTTATTGTACTGTTCAATTTGCGTTCATTTTCAAATTTGCCGCGCGAGTATCTATGTAGCGTCTCGTGGTCATTGGCCATCACATTTCATTTTCATAACATAACCGATAACCTAAAAATTTAGTAAAGTAAAAATTTTGATTGGAAAAAAATGCATCGATAAGGGGTGTGGGAAATGGAAATTAGTGGCTTTTTTGCTGTACTGTCTGCTAGTTTTTGCTCTGGGCTCTGGCTAGATTTCTTGTTTAAACAATTTTGTAAGTATTATAAAATCCGTTTTCAATTTTCTTTATCCTTTATGAAACGAATCATTTATACATGCATATTATTACCTGTAAATAGGTACCTATTTCTTTTGATTTTTAATTGTAAAGAATAGAAAAATTACCGTTCATTTTAATTTTTTTTAGAATCAGCTGAAAGTAGCCTACAAAAAAAAACCAAGAAGGAAATGTATAGCCTTGTGGCTATGAAAGGCAAAAGAGAGATATAAAAAGTGTATTGGCTAGTTGGAAGAAAGTCCACATTAAATAATGAAACACAGACCTACTCACAATCATTTAATTATACTTTGACGACCGGTTTCGATCTCTACAATTTACAGATCATCTTCAGGTCGGCGTTACAAGTAGTTAAATGCTACAATAAGAGAAAACTTGTGTTAGAACAGTGTCTGATTGAAGAGATGTTAATAGAAAGCCAAATTTAAAAAATTTTATAAAATTTTTTGAAATAAAGGTTTGCAACTGTTGACATTTCAGTTGCAAACCTTTATTTCAAAAAATTTTATAAAATTTTTTAAAATTTTTTAAATTTGGCTTTCTATTAACATCTCTTCAATCAGACACTGTTCTAACACAAGTTTTCTCTTATTGTAGCATTTAACTACTTGTAACGCCGACCTGAAGATGATCTGTATATTGTAGAGATCGAAACCGGTCGTCAAAGTATAATTAAATGATTGTGAGCAGGTCTGTGTTTCATTACTATATTTAATATGGACTCACATATGCAACCCATTCAATTTTTAAAGTCCACATTGTCCATGCATAATAAGTTATTACTTTATCAACAAATATCAAGAAGATGGCAGGGTCACGAGCATCAACTTCATACGTTCAAGAATATCGAGGAAATCCAGCTCCTCGATACTACTGGGCAAACTAGAAGATTGAAGAGGACAAATCCTTTTGAACTAGTTTGAGTGATAGGTGATAGTGAAAAACGGAGCATAGTGCTTGTGTGCTGTGCCTGTGTATGTTAGAATAGTGCACGATCTTGTTTATTATGATTAGATAAGAGACGCTATGGGGTAAGCTCTTCATTTTAAGAAACAGTAGTAATTTAGGTTAAATTAAAATTGCTCATTGGTCAGTTATGACCAGATTGTTTTTTTATGTTTGGCAAAAAGGACTTAAGTCAGAATTGCACATTGATAATGTTTTGATGATTTCTGGACCAGAAAAAAACTGTTGTAGATGTAAACTGTATGTACAGTAGAATCTACTACAGTACTGTAGAAATCATCAAAACATTATCGATGTGCAATTCTGACTTAAGCCCTTTTTCCCAAATATCAGAGAATTGTAATGTACAATAATTCTCCTATCTGCTTTTTCATGAATTTTGTAGGAGACGAAAAACCATTTTTAGGATCATCTGCTTTCACATGTAAATTTTGACATGTTTTGTAGTAAATAGATAGTTGAATTTACTACAAAACATGTCAAAAAATATATGCAAACAGGAGGTGACTATAAAAAAAGTTTTTAGTCTCTCTTACAAAACTCATGAAAAAACAAATCGGAGGTACGTCACATCAGTGACTAAGAATGTCTAAAAAATATACTTTGATGTCCCAAGAACCAAATATAACCTACAGTCCATCTAATTTACTTACTGTTGCACGTCATTATCTACGCCAGAGATCTAAGTTGACATAGTTGCCAAAGTATAAAAAGATCCTGAATCCATTTTAAATCAAATATGTCACATAATTATTGTAAACGTGGATTATACAACAAAACAAATTAATATTCAATGTAAATAAGTAAAAACTTAAGAAATAGAGAACAAGAATTAAGTTATAATCTTTTAAGATTTGCAGTGCAAGAGTTTTTGCACTGCATTGTTAATAATTAAAAAACGGCTCCGAACTCTTGGCAAAAAGCCGGTAGGTTTCTTTGTGTAAGTATGTCTACAATAACAACTAAAAAAGTTGTCAGATACCTCGATTATTCCAAGTCGTTATAAAATTAGGTGAAATTTATATTTTTATAGTAGAGGATCTTTTTATAGTAAAGTAAATAATAAAAACAGTAAATATAATAAATAAAACAGATACTTATAGTAAAGAATATAAACAAATATGAAGTGTCATCACCGTAACTGTCAAATAAATGTTACCAATTTATTCTAAAATGTCACCTTCGTTCGATTACAGTTACAGTGTGATCCGAACAAATCTGCTTCATAAAAACGCTTTATAATCCATTTATACAAATTAAATGAAACATATTATTGTGTATTTCTTTAGGTTAACATTAATAGAAATCTTCAAATATTATTTCTACGCGTATATAATAAAATATGTCTAGTGGCTGTAATTCCAGTGTACTCGGCAAAGTAATTCTAAAAAAGAACACACCTACCGCCTAAATATTTCGTGTTGGTATCATGCGACCTCACAGGCTACGACGCGGATGACGCGCAACAGTTAGTAAATTAGACGAAGTATGTAGATATATACAGTAACAAAAATACAGGTCATAAATTTAATCACATATTCTGGGACCAAAAATAGTTTGATTGGACCTAACTTACCTTAGTACAAATGTGCACACAAGAAAAGTTACAGCCCTTTGAAGTTATATATATATAATAGCACCAAGGGTCTTAGAGGCCCATGGCTTGAAAAGTTTGTTTTTTTTCTTTATTTTCACGTTTCTTTATGTACTGAGATCTTCTCTGGCTTGATATGTGATTTTTCTCCATTCCTTCCTGTTATTCATTTTTCTTTTCTGACCCTGTAGCACCATTCTTTCCAAATCTTTTTCGACCTCTTGCTTCCATCTATTTTTCGGCCTTCCTCTTCTCTTTCTTGAAGCTGTAGTGTAGTTTAGTACCATTTTTGGAGTCCTCGTGTTTGGCATCCTTTCAATGTGACCTCGCCATCTAAGTCTCTGTGCCTTTATCACTCATTTGAAGTTACAAGATGAAGTGATTTTTTCCAATATATCGAAAACTATTAGAGATTTTTTATTGAAAATGGACATGTGGCATTATTATGGCAGCAGTATCTTACGAAAAAACTATAGTAAAATTTGGACACCCCATAAAAATTTTATGGGGGTTTTGTTCCTTGAAACCCCCCCAAACTTTTGTGCACGTTTCAATTTAATTATTATTGTAGTACCATTTAAACACAACGTTTTAAAAACTTTTTTGCCTCTTATTGCTTTTTCGAAAAGTCAATTTTTATCGAAATATTTTGAATATTTGTCAAATCCACCACATATTTGTATATGGTTAAGTACGATTATGGAGACTTGGTAATAATATGCAGACTTATTTATGCTTTACATTTTTAGGGATATTTTGAACCATATTAAAAAAGAAGCCAGATCTCGATAAAATGTGCCTTATCGAAAAAATACCAAGAGGCAAAAAAGTTTTAAAAACATTCTGTTTAACTAATGGTACCTCAGTAATAGTTTAATTGGAACGTACACAAATATTTGGGGGGTTTAAAGGAACAAAACCCCCATAAAATTTTTATGTAGACATGTTAAAAAAGAAGTCGCAACTCGATAAAAACTGCCTTATCTGAAAAATACTAAGAAACAAAAATATTGAATTTAACTAATGGTACCACAATAATAAAATTGAATTGGAACATACACAAAAGTTTGGGAGGATCTAAGGGATCAAAACCCCCATAAAATTTTTATGGGGTGCACAAATTTCACCATAATTTTTCTTTAAGATATTCCTGCCATAATACTGCCACATGTCCATTTTCAATAAAAAATCGCTAATAGTTTTCGATATAATCGAAAAAATCAATTTTCATTTTGTAATTTCAAAGGGCTGTAACTTTTTTTATGTGCATATTTGTACTAAGGTAAGTTAGGTTCATTCAAACTATTTTTGGTCCCAGAATATGTGATTTAATTTATGACGTGTATTTTTGTTACACCCTGTATATACAGCCGATTACGCACCACCTTAAAAATTGGGCATTTTTGATGTCTCGAATTTCCTAAACCTGTTGTTGCATCTAAGTGATTTTTTTATAATATTCTAGCCTAGGCCCTAGGCTATAGGTTAAGTACCTCCTTATGCTTGTCATGCACGGGGAGCTATACTGTAATATATATTATATCACATCGCACTCTATAGTAATGAGTGAGCCTGCACATATGGAACCATTTGTTTTCTGTCTGCAGGCTCACTCATTACTATAGAGAGCGATATGATATAATGTACATATATTACAGCATAGCTCCCTGTGCACGACAAGCTTAAGGAGGTAACCTATAGCCTAGGCTATAATATTATAAAAAAATCACTTAGATGAAACAACAGGTTTAGGAAATACGAGACATCAAAAATACCCCATATTTAAGGTGGTGCGTTAATTTCTTGGAGAAGTGTATTGTAATTTAATGTAAATAATGTAATATCCAATAATTGTAATTTAATATAAGATGTAATATAAGTTCCTTAAAAAATATATTTTTTATTTCCCACGACATTAGATGGATGTTCGGCAGCAAGACATTGGACCAAACTGGGACGTCCTATGAAGGCCCAATTGACGTCCACCGAACGTCCCTTCGGATGTTAAGTGGACCTCCATTGGGCGTTTGGCAACGTGGCATTTGGACCAAAATTGGACGTCCTGTTAAGGTCCAATTCACGTCCCCTAGAACGTCCGGTTAAGGTCCAATTTACTTCCGATTAAAATCCAATTTACGTCCGATTAAGGTCCCATTTACGTCCGATTAAGGTCCAATTTACGTCTTATTAAGGTCCAATTTACGTCCGATTAAAGTCCAATTTACGTCCGATTAAGGTCCAATTTACGTCCGATTAAGGTCCCATTTACGTCCGATTAAGGTCCAATTTACGTCCTATTAAAGTCCAATTTACGTCCGGTTAAGGTCCAATTTACGTCCGATTAAGGTCCCATTTACGTCCCATTAAGGTCCAATTTACGTCCTATCAAGGTCCAATTTACGTCCGATTAAGGTCCAATTTACGTCCGATTAAGGTCCAATTTATGTCCGATTAAGGTCCAATTTACGTCCGATTAAGATCCAATTTATGTCCGATTAAGGTCCGATTAAGGTCCAATTTACGTCCCCTAGGACGTCCGATCAAGGTCCAAATTACGTCCGATTAAGGTCCAATATACGTCCCCTCGGACCTTAGATGGACGTCCAATGGACGTTCGGTAGCGCGACATTTGGACCAAAATAGGACGTATAAAGGACGTTCCTCGGACGAAAACGGACGTCCAATGGACGTCCCTAAAGTCCGTGAAGGACGTCCAATGGACGTCCATTGGACGTCCTTGTGCTATTAGGGGTTAGTTTTATATCGAAAAAAATCAATGTTTTTCGATATAATCATCTGCGATTCACTCAATTTTTGCCGTAGAAAAAACTTTTTCAAACCAAGTTCTTGAGCATTAAATAACCTACAATTTTATATATAGACATTTTTCCGTATCTCTGATGCTAATCTTTCTATTCTGAAGAAAATGGCATTTTTTACCAAACTACAAAAATTCGTTATTCGCTTTTAACCCAACTTTTTTAATACTGATCATTCTAAGCCTTGTAGAATCTATTAATAATACATAAACAAAGAAGAATGAATAAGGCCAATGACTAAACATACTGGTAACTTTACATTATTATGCTTCAAATTGGATTTTTCCTTTTTTTTTTTTCAAAAAATATATTGATTTTTTAACCGTAACTCTTTATTTTTTTATCTTAGAAAATTTTTAAAAAAATAATTTTGTAGGTTTTTACAAAATCTATAAGCATATTAATATAAAATCTTTTTAAAATCTTCAGTTGCAAAAAGAGGTGACTTTGAAAGGGTTGGTAAAGGTGGTTTTTGCATGTTATTACAAGTTTTAATTATCAATAGCTCACTCAAATTTTGCTGTAGAAAAATTTTTGCAAACCATATTCTTGGGAATTAAATAAGCTACAATTTCATATTTGAACATTTTTTCGTATCTCTGATGCTAATCTTTCTATTCTGAAGAAAAAACCATTTTTTTTCCAAACTACAAAAATTAGTTATTCGATTTAACCTCCATTTTTTTTAAACTAATCATTCTTTTAAGCCGGTCAAACTTCTAGAACCTATTATAGTCTGGGCTGATTATCGGAGAATATGCCATTTTTGGGAAAAGTTATTTACCAGCAATTTTATTGCTTGAATCGAAGCTTATGATTATATATATTAATAATATAGGTATGCAAAGTCCGCAGATAGTGTGCTACTTTTTTTATTAACAAAATGGCGCCCCCAAATCGTGTTTTTTTTCAATTATTTCTCCATAACTCCGAACATTTTAACTTTACACCAAAAACACCTCAATAAAAATTCACCACAATTAAATTCTGCATAAAGACATGTTTTTCCCGATCTGCTCCGATGAAAATTTTCCCCGGAAAATTCGGGTTTTCCCAACAAAATCTTTAAATTTCAAATAAAGTTTTAGATAAATAATTATCTACCAATAATTAAATAACTCGGTGACATAAAAGCTTTTTTAGTTTAGATTATAATTTCAGAAGCCAGTGAAAATTAAACGAATATTTTAGCAACAATTCAATTGTTAATTAATAATTTACGGTCGCAATAGTAACCAAAATAATTACGATACACTGATCAAACTTTGAAATCTTATAAAGATGAGATGCCTATTTAATATTTTCTTGACAAAATATAAATATTAAAAAAAAATAGTTATAAACAAATTAACGTCTCTCAGAAAGTTTTTATTATATTCTAATTTTAAAAAATAGGTAAAATGGGTATGGGTATTTCAAATACCTTGGAAATGAATGCTTTAAAATTTTTTCCAACCCTTTGCAAAAAAGTTATGAAACAGCAAAATAAACATACGATTACTGCGTTGTTTATAATTTTTTTTAATTCTTTCAAAGCGTAAAAGTGAGTTTAAAGTACAAGCTAATTAGTTACAAAAAATATCGATTATTAGTTTAATGGTTATATTTTAATTCATAAGTTTAATGATTATAAATATTTTTTTTGTAATTTACACGCGCGAGTGTAGACTAATACAGTACGGTAGCTATGTATTATATATTATATCCGTCCACATACACAACTCGCGCGAGTTTAAAGCGTGTGAGTCGCTTCTAGTGAACATCTCCGGCTCTGTATCAAGCCTACTTTCGCGCTAAAAATTACACAAAAAAACATTTTTAATCTTTGATTAAAATATAACCATTGAACTAATGTTTGATATTTTTTGAGAGTAATTAGTTTGTACCATATACTCACTTTTAAGCTTTGAAACAATTAAATCAAATTATACACAACGGGGTAATCATATGTTTATTTTCAATATAAATATTAATGCATTCATTTTCAAGACCTTTGAAATACGCATTTTAAGAGTTTTTTTTTAAATTATAATATAATAAACAATTTCTGAGAAATGTTAATTTGTTTATAACTATTTTTTTAAACATTTAAAGATTATGCAAAAATATGAAAAATTTACATTTTGTCGACAAAATATTAAATACGCATCACATCTTTATAATCTTTCTAAGTTTCATCAATGTCTTGATTATTTTGGTTGTTATTGCGACTGTATATACTTTAAACAGTTCATTTTTATTTTATTTAAATATTAAACTAATTTTATTACTTACTATTCAAAATTTTTTATTAAAACAGTGCCAAAAATTAAAATAATAAAAGAATAAAACACACACAAACAAACACATTGAAAAATGCCGCAAATGATTTCTGAACAATGTGGGAAAAATTTTTAATTAAATACGTATTTTCTGAAAAAAAAATTATATAATAAATAAACTTACAATCATAAAATGTATAAAAAAAATAAAAAATAAATTTTCCATTGGGGTTCGAACCCGCTTATCAGCGCAGTTAGTATTGAAATTCATTCACCTTAAACTTTTACCCACGGAGACCATGTGTCTTCATGTGCGAAGATCAACTAACTAAACGGATTAAACTTTTGACGGTTCTGAATTTAACCAAATTATTTTGATTTTAAATTGAAATTATTTAGAATTGAAATAAATATTACCGTAACAAAACATAGAGTAAGAAAACAATATATTAGGTGAATATTGATAGAAATTTTGATGGTTATCAAATTATGTAAATCAAAGCATTACATACTATTTTGGTTGGCTCTTTTTAAATTTTCCTAATAATAGGTAGGTACCTGTGAAATTTTTTATTAGGATACTGAACATTTTCAATTATTACGTACCTGTGGCTTTTAAAAACTATTTAAAAAGTCACTACAATATTATAACCGTTTTTATCTGCCATCACAACAATTAAAACTAATATATTACACAACATTAATTTGTTTATCCAAAATCTCCATATTGAACAATTATTGACAGATTATTTTAACACCCAATCAGATCCCGTATAGTGTTTATACCATACTGTCTGTGTGCGCATGAAATTTTATGAAATTTTACTCTCAATCGCGCATAAAGAAGTATAACTTCAAAAATCTGCGCTACTGCAGACAGGATTGTCGTGATGATCGCCCATATTCGTCACGGATAGACACATAAAGAAGAAGACTTTCTTACAACTCTATATATAGTTTTCTCTTCTTCTTTATTTTTTGTTGAATTTCTTTTGTCCACCACTCACTAGGCCTCTTTATCCTCAAACTTCTCTTTTGATGCATCTTAATTGCATAAATATGTAATAATACTCGATATTCGTCCAAAATAAACTAAGGCTTCATTCCACTTTCCAACACATTTTCCAACTATTATTTCGTGGTATTTCATTAATGTTTTTTTTATTAATGATCCACATAGAGGAACTTTTAATAAAAGTTAACTATCACATATTTGCCGACATGCTCACTGAATTCCATCCAAAATATTCTCCTCGCTGTCTATTATACACATACGTCAATCCATCCATCAGTTTCGTGCATACATATATGTGGAGCAGGTAGGAACAAGTTATTTTTGTGCTATGTGCCCTTCGGCAAAGGGCGGCAGGCTGTCGCTCTCAACGAGACCGTTAACGAAATGAGAAATGCGCGCCCGGGGCGCCAAAAAGGGAGGAACACAGCGATATTGGAGTTACGTATGAGCTGCGAGATTGCCCTAACAAATTAAATTATTTTGTATGGGGCACGTATGTACGTATCAGTGGCGGTTCCTTCGTGAGTGCACATGTGCACGTAAACTTCCACAATTATTTTCATAAAAACTGTCGCTATAAACTACCACAGATAATTGAAATACTATTGAAAAATAATATTTCAATCAACTATGTTATAGTTATCGTTTACCCTAGACTCGCTCAGATTCCCAAGGTGTGTGTTCGTCTTGTCCTAATCAAAAATATGAACGATGAATAGATTGGAAGCAAACAAAACAATATTTTAACTAATCATGTTTATTTTTCAATAAAGATATAATAAAATATGACTGATTAAATTCAATAACATAAACTATATTCAAAATCTTGCCGAAAGCTAACAATTCTGGGTTAAAGGCAAGCGTCCACAGGTCCGCATCGTACGCATCGGACGCATCGTACGCATCGGATTAATTTTTCATACTGCGTCCACTGTATCGGCAGCGATCGGATTGCCGATGCCACTACCTGCTAGGGTAGAAAAATTACTAAGGTAGACTTTAAAATTTGTTTCTTATTTATTTATTGGTTGTTTATTAATTGGTTGTTTATTTAATTTGATAATTAATTTATGCATATTAACTACATTTATTAGTATGATATTTTAATGTATCTGCTTAGTAATAAAAACTCCACAAAAACGTAAAATGTTGAACGAAATATCTACAAAACGAAACATGCTAGGTACATACAACCTAATATTAAAAGAAAGCCTGTAAAATTTACTACAAAATGCAATACTAATATACAATATACAGGATGTACCATTTAAAACAATGAAAAAAAAGTGTATTTGCAAATAGTGATCACATTGTATTTTATATTGATATACCTATATCAAAGATATTAAATTATTTAAAAATGACACTATACTGATAAAACTCTCAATATGTCATTTTAAATATTTCAGCTTATACACCAATTCTCTCGGTAGACCGCAAGCTATAGTAGAAACACGACGGTAGACCGCATAGTGTCACCCATTTTCTAACTAATTATACACTTTGATATAAAGGAATACACAAAGCTGTTACAATTTGGTTTAAATGGAAAATAGTAACTACATCAGTAAAAGTTTCTTTAAAGATTAATAATTAAAGTTGCCTTTCTGAAATCGGTAAAATACTTTCTATGTTTTTAAACAGTTTTTCCAAACTGTACTTGTAACACACTTTGAATGAGGAATAGTTTTAAAATGAGTAATATTTATGATATTTTAATCCCCATAATCAACTTATCATGGGCTGTAATATTTTTACCTGAATATACCTATATATAAAATAAAAGTAAAACTGAGTTTACTTGTTTCATTACGAAGAAGACGATCGTCAAATGCAAATTAGCCGTAGATTAGCTCCCACTTGGCCAAGAGAAATTCCGAACAGAGCGCGTGGGGTGCGTCCACTGGTCGGCATTCCGAATGATTCATCGGCACGCATCGCAAAAGTTGCCTCTAGGAGCAACCCTTCGGCATTACCGATGATGCGATCCGTACGATGCGGATCAGAGGACGCGGTTACATAAGTTTTTGTACAAGGCAAACTAAAATCCGTTGCGTACGATACGGGTATGTGGAAATGTGGACGCTTGCCTTTTATACTTATACAAGTGTTGTGGTATTTGACGGTAGATCTTCTTGATGTCGGATGGTACAGTTATTGACTTGTTGTAGACCTGGGCAGATGTTGTGGCCTCAGGCACAGCTTAGAAAACGCAACAGCAATGACAAACTAGAAGGCGGGAAAAGTTCGCGCACTAATACTGCGCAGATCGTCGGCCATTTTTCGCGTAGTACCAGACAGTGTAGAAAATCGACAGTGTTGCCGATTTGTACATAATTATCAGATTTACTTAACTTTTATGACATTCTGATAATAAATATTTTTTAACATAAAAATAAAATAAAAATTTTATTTTTAATTCAGTTGCAATGCGAAGGCAAAACAATCTTACTCGGAGCGCAGTCCAGTCCTCTGAATCGCGATTTTCGGCTCTTATTGGAGCCTCATCGGAGAGAACGTAGGCTTGTTCTCTCCGATGAGGCTCCAATAAGAGCCGAAAATCGCGATTCAGAGGACTGGACTGCGCTCCGTATTCTAATTGAAAAGTAAGTAAGTAAGTCTAATTGAATTAAAAATAAAATTTTTATTTTATTTTCTTATTTTATTTTTATATTGGTCTTTACTCCTTCGAGTAACTAGATCCATTTTCTGTTGAAATTTACCAGCTGAACAGACGGGTTCGCTTCAGCATCCATTTGGCTTGCAAATTTTAGAAGCCTTGGATATGTTACCAAGGAAATGGGCCAATAAGTTTTCAATTTAAAAATCTTTTAGTAATATTTTAATATTTTTTAATTATTATTAATAATGCTATTAGGATCGAAAACTTCATCTTTTTTATCATTTTTTAACATAATTTTATACGTATGCCTGTGGGAATTATGTTAATAATTGGGACATAACACAAAATATTGACGATGAATGGCGATTGTATTGTTAATCTGTTGCAGAAATTCCAGAAAATATTCAAAAAGAATCTCTTGCGGGTAATAAATTTGGTGCAATAACTGATACTGCAGCAATGCAGAAATAAAAAAAATCACGTTTTCTTAGATATCGTTGTCTGTCGACGTTTGAATGCTATATGTGAGCAAATATTAAATTAGTGTTAGCAAAAGTGAAGGAGTAAAAGAATGTTACTCCTTTCAAACAGACAAAAAATGTTAAATTATTTTAATCACATAAAGTCTTCATTTTCACAAGATGAGGATGAGGAAATTTTATTTGAAAGCGTTCCAGATGTAGTTTTATTATAGTATAATATATTACACATATATAATTTTGTTACAAGTATTTCTGAATTAACAAGTTGAATAAAATAACTTTTTTCTTAATGTATTTTTATTACCCTTGGAAACTACCAAGATCAAAAATTTTAACATAATTTTGGCTTAATATAATTTCATATAGTGACATCGGCAACACTGATGAACGAACACATCACATCACCACTGAGGTGTACTACGCGAAAAATGGCGACTCTGTACTTTTCAACTTCAAAGGCGGCATCAGGGAGTGTTCTTGCTGGTTTCGTTTTTTATGCTGTGCCTCAGGTCTCTGCAGCTACAGTTTTGGTGGTGTTGGTCATTGCAGATGTTGAGATCCTCAATCGTTTCGGGACCTCAAATTTTTATTCCTTAAACCGGGATATTCTTATAACCGGTATTCTAATAAGCGGGTTCGACTGTAATAGGTAATATTTAATTATTAGTTTTATTCTATTTTGACATGCGGAAACTTCACGGGTTCGACACATGAGACACAATCTCCCATGCACTGCTCAGGTGCTCAGTAGTGCTCTGCTAGCAATGAATTCTCATTGGCCCAAATACCTCTCACCGCACCTCCTACTTCACCGCGACAGCCGTTCTTTTTAGTGCGATGTCACATTATGCGTTTTGACAGGATGCGGTGAAAACGCATCCGTTTCCAACGCAACCGGACCGACCTGTCACACTATGCGTTTAGTCTGGTGCAGTTTGTAAGCGCGTACCGATGACTCAAAACGCATCCGTTTCTAACGCAACCGGATCGACCTGTCACACTATGCGTTTTGACTGGATGCGGTGGAAACGCATCCGGTCAAAACGCATGATGTGGCATCGCACTTAGGCGGACTGATGCGCACAAATTTCAGAATTAGAAATTATTTATAGAAGATCCGACTTTAGAAAACTTTCCGAGGCAGTCCACTTACTTAAATTTTTGACTGAAAATAATTTGCAAGAGGAATTTTCTGAAATAATTTAAATTTTTCAAGTACTCGTTACAATGCCAATGACAACCGCAGAAGCAGAACAACGTTTCTTTACATGGAAACGTATCAAAACTTTCTTTAGAAGTACTATGTGCCAGGATCGACCAACTGCACTCGCAATGTTGTTAATTGAAAAAAAAACATGATTGAAGAAACTCCAAATTTTAATGAATTGGTTATTGAAGAATTTATCAAAAAAAATCGGTGACTTGATTTTCAGACCAAAATTTGCTTGTAATAAAAACTAAATCATAATTTTGTTGAAATTTGTTGAGATGAAAGGAAATAGAAAAATAAGAAAGTCCCGTAAAAGATTTATGGACGCCGTAGAGGAAGATCTTAAAACCATGAACAACAGACAGTGGCGAAGGAAAGTATTTGATAGGGCAGAATGGAAGAACATTGTTAAGCAGGCCAAGACTCACTAGCGCCATTAGAAGAAGAAGAAGAACAGATACTGGATACTGCAGTTAATAATCAATGGAAAGGTCGACGGAAAAAGCGGAATTGGTAGGAATAAATATTCTTGGCTCCGAAACCTTCGTCAAGGGACTGGGTTATCTGTACATGAATTGTTATGTGCCGCGCAAGATCGAGAACGATATCCTCAAATTGTCATATAAGCTATCCACTAGGGTGCATCGAAAAAATAAAAGTTGGAAATGTTATATCTAATAGCGTGAAAAATTTGCTGGTGTTATTTTTCAGCATATTAGTATTTTTAATTTTTTGTTTCTAAGCGAATTTTCTGCCCCGCCCCCCCCCCCTCCCCCAATTACCTTGAATTTGATTAAATATCTGATTTTTATGGAAATTTCAATTTATATTATTTGGAGCAAACTAACTCGATCTAAGATCAATTAAAGAAAACTTAAAATGTTGTCAATTACAAATTTAAACGATATTTCAAGTTTTATTTTTTTTTTCAGTCTCGCCAATCCTTTTGAAATGTCCCGCTTCGTGAGTCCGTGCGTGTAATTTTCAATTATGTTTGGTGCGATGCCTTACTTTGTTATTATTGTTGTTTGTAAATTAAAGATTTTTAAAATAGATAAACCAGGACCAAGGGGAATAAAATCAAGATGTGCTGTATACCGCCCCATTTTTGGGCAACCACCAAATATACCTGAAAATGTTTTACCGAAATACAAACAAGCGATGAAATTTTGTGGTTGCAAGAAGATAAAAAACTCAGCAAGAAAGAGCCAGAATTTTCTGGTATTGCCGAAGAGGTTGCAATTAAATTGGAGGAAATATGGAAAAAGGCTTTAATTCCAATAATTTAACATACAAGAATTATTCAGCTTTTAAAAGGCTATCATGACAAATATATGAAACTTTTGAAACCATTTAAGAACAGGCAAAACAGTGAATTTTAGAAAAATAAAATTCAATGCTTTAAGAACAAAAGTAAAACTACACGTTTCGATCTTGCAGCATGCAAATGTGACACTCTGATTAATTGTCTTTGTAGCAAATCTCAAAAAGTGCCTCTGGATGAGCGCGAATTTCTATTAAATCATAGAGGTCCCAGAAAAATGGTGATAAGCTCGATCGATAGGGAAAACAGAAGCAAATATAATCAGAGAGAACAACGGTAAAAGAAGAAAGTTACCGACGCAAAGACAAAAGTTTAGCTCAAGTAAAAAACAGTACCAAATTTTATGGTTAATCGATCGTGGAAGAACACATAACACTTGTGTATGAGTCAGGGTGCAAATATTTCGGATATGGGTATCCGCTGTCTGGTATATCAGAAAGTATCAAATCCAGCTATTGCATGTGACGAAACAGTCGTAAATACTGGCGTTAAGGGTGGTGTAATACGGCTGTTAGAAGAACATCTTAAAAAACTGCTTCAGTGGTTTGTATGTCTGCGACATTCAAATGATCTACCCCTTGGACATCAAAAGAAGTTTGCCAGTGAACAAATCAAAAAACGTGAGGGTCTTCAAACTGTCTCTTATAAATATTTTGATTCAAACGACTACTTTGAGTTAATTAACTAACAAGAATATCACTTTACAGAACCACCTATATTTTCTAGATTTTCGAGTGACAATCTGCGAGATTTTATTAAGATTCCTAACTTAGACCCTTTTAACATTGAGATTGAGAAATATCACTGCCACAAACAATGTGTAGAACGATGTGTCAAGCTTGTGACATAAGCTTCTCTAGCAGTTTTTAAAGTGTATTCGAGGGATGGATTTATAAAAATTCGAATGGATTCCAGAAAAACTATGCCTCACTTTAATGCTAAATCGGAAGACATCTTCGAATAGAATGCTTTTATCATATTTTTTTGTAATATTTATATACCTGATTTAGTACTTTGCTTTATCTTTATTTTAGTATTAAAAAACTTGGGTGACGTCAGGGCGACGGATAAGTTAGGCTATTTTGTTATAAAAAGAATGTTTTAGTATACTTTTCTTAAGTAAAACTTTTAATTGCCTTGTGAAACCAGAAAATATTTTCCAATTTAAACTGAATTTATTTATAATCAAACTCTATAAGGTATTACATTTCCCTTACAAAAGAAATTCGCATATTAATGTATTTTTTCTAATTTTTAGTTGCCGTGGGGGGCAGAAAATATTTTTTTATTTCAATGCAATTTTACTAAAATACTAAGTAGTATGTTAGGCAACTTTTATGAGCTATTACCTTTTTGTTTCAAAATTAAATTTTTTTTGTCTGTTAACATTTTTCCAAAATTTTTAATTGTCTTGGGGGGGCAGAAGATATTTTCCAATTTCGAAAACATTTTACCAAAATACTTAGCAGTTGATTGGGCAACTTTTGTGAGGTATTACTTTCCCATCGCAAAAAAAAAATTTTCGCCTTTTTCGATGCACCCTACCATCCAAGCCTAAAATTTGGTCACGGCACTCAAAGAAGAAGCGGCACATTATATATTGTAATTTCTTAATAAGGTCCTTTGATTCTTACAATGTAACGACACTCAAAAGATATTGCTTAGGGAAATAAGGCCCATGGTGTTACCTATTTTTATATCTTAATATGCGTGCACCCCCAATACTTTACACTAGGCGCCGCCATTGGACACGTACATATACATTTTGCGTTCATATGTTGTGGCTGCGAGATATTTTTCATATTGACGCGTTGTCAGGTACGCTAGACAAAAGTGTTGCCTATTTTTTGTCGTCCTCGCTTCAACTACAACACCGTAATGCTCACGATATTATCAGGCGGCAAATTTAAATATAAATTGGCGCAGTTCTTATGGCTCTGTTTCATATAATATGGAAATTGTATTTTCGAAGCTGCAATGTAAAAATTAATGGGAATTTCTTTAGGTTTGCCTGTTCCAAACATCGACGGCAAATACATAAGACTAATCTCTAATGTATCTATATTTTTAAGAAAATGTATCAGTGCGCTTGGAAAATTCGAGAGTTTACTACCGAAAAAAAAATCAATGATGTCGAGTATATCGGAATATAGAATGAAAACCGTTAATTTAGTGTCGACCATATCTATCGACTTCTAATACTCCAGATGATAGTAAGTCCATAATAATATCTGTAGTAATCCAGTAAGATAATCCAATTGAACAAGAAGGAGTATAAAATTCACAAGGAAAAGAAAACAATTTTTCTCTGTAGTTGGCTGTATACCATCAATCACAAAAATTAGAAAAAAAATTTTGGAAAAAAAATTTGGAAAAAATTCTTTGTAAAAGGTATAAAGATCAAAATCTCTAAGTTCTAGACCAAAATCTTTATAATAAAAAAGTCACTACCTTCCTGTCTGATAATAATTTCACCCTACTACATGAGAATTATTCCAAAAAGTTCACAAACAAACTTAAGACCAATCTCAAACCTATTACATAATTTTTTTCAGAACATGATGCACCATATTACAAAATATCAACCAACTTTTTGACACCTAGACTGTACGGTTTACCTAAGATACACAAAGAGGGAATTCGTATTCGTCCAGTTGTTAGTTTCACAAACACTCCTGTTTCAATCCTTTCAAAATTCATACTTAACCTCATCAGCACTAAGAAGAACTTTTCCCCTCGCTTCTCAATCAAAAACACCAGTTATCTAGTCAGCAAACTCCACCAAATTAATCTTGATCCTAACATTACTATGCTTTCATTCGATGTCATCAATCTTTTTACTTCGGTCCCCAAACAAGAAACTGTTAATCTGGTACACTCTCTTCTTAGAGCCAGCTCCATTACTATGTCTACTACCAATTCAATTATCCAATTATTACAATTTTGCTTAGCTCAAGATTTCTTTGTATTTAATAATACATTCTACAGACAACCTGATGGTCTAGCTATAGGTAGTTGTCTATCTCCTCTCTTAGCTGATATATTTATGGATCATTTAAAATACACACACATTATGAAAAATCCTGAAATTCTACACTGGTTTCGATACGTGGATGACTGTTTAGTCTTATTAACAGGTAACTCCGCATCAGGTGTTTTATTGCTTTCTAAAATTAATCAAATACATCCCAACATTAAGTTCACTATAGAACTTGAATCATCCAATTCAATTAAGTTTGTCGACCTCACCATCACCAGATTAAATGGCCACTTCGATTTTAGTATTTATAGGAAACGAACACAGACTGATCATGTCATACCCCTTTCTTCAAACTATCCAATGTCACATAAATACTCTGCTTTCCACAGTTACATACACCGTCTAGAAATCATCCCCTATCTCAATCTAACAAAATTTATACCTTTTACAAAGGATTTTTTTTTCAATTTTTTTTAAGAAGGAATATCTTGTACCTTCTCGTAGCACTACAACCCGGGGTGGGTCTTAGCTGACTGCACAGTTCCCTTCAATTTCGAACGGTTGTCCCTGATAGTTTGGTCAGTGAGTAGTCCCATTGTTCTTAAATCTGACCATATATTATCTCTCAATGACATTCGTGGACGTTCTGGCCTTCTTTCCCTCAGGGCTCTTTCCCAAATTAACTAGCAAGGAGGTTATTAGGGAGTCTATGGATATGGCCATCTTAGACGTTGGGATATAATCTCTTGTACTACGTCGCTAACCTTATACATCTGTTTGACCTCGTCATTTGTTCTCATTTGGTATTCGTTAAAATTAAAATAGAAATGGCTAGAGCTAATTTTAACAAAATGAGAAAAGTGCTCTGCACAAGAGATCTAAGGTTAGAGCTAAGAGTAAGGTTGGCTAGGTGCTACGTTTTCTCGACTCTGTTTTACGTTTACGGAATGGAAGCTTGGACCTTGAATGCGGCATCAATGAAAAAACTGGAATCATTCGAGATGTGGGTATATAGAAGAATTCTGAAAATATCATGGACACAACACGTCACAAACAAAGAGGTTCTGAGAAAGATGAACAAAGAAATGGAAGTCTTAAATACAATCAAAACCAGAAAATTGAAATATCTCGGACATATTACACGTGGAGAGAGATACAACTTGCTCCAACTCATTGTGCAAGGAAAGATTCAAGGAAAAAGAAGCATAGGGAGACGCACAATATCGTGGTAGAAGAAGGTATTCGTTACTATTATGGTCGTGATTAGGTCCAATGATCCTTCTAAGGAAATTTCTCTCAAAACATCTATTCTTTCTTTCTTTCAATTGCTTTTTTCAGCGTCCTTGTCTCACACATACATGGGTTCTGAATATATGTCTCACACACTCACACGTACATATATTCTGATTTTTGTTGTTCGTGTTAAGGTGCGTACTGACTTGAGCAATTTTCTCCCAATGAACGGAACGAGTAGAGCGCTCTGTAACAAATTGCTCTAGTCAGTATGTGTTGGGGAGCCAAATTCTGCTGATTGAGCCGATCATTTTCGGAGAAGTGTCGATAACCGTTGAAAGATCAAAAGCAAGCATTTATTCGTTGATGCTCAGTGGGTACTAGCGTACTCCAGATTCTCTGCTACCATGGTGGGACAATCTTACTTACTTACTCCGTGGCGTTACAATCCTTCGTGGGTTTTAGACGACTCGACAACATGCCTTTATTCTTGTCTGCCTTGAGCAATCTTCATCCAGTTCACCACAGTTTCAGATATCCTGCTATATTATCTCGTAACCGGAGTCGAGGGCGCACACGTTATCTTATTCCTGTTAGGACTTCTGTATCAGTCGGACGAACACTGAAATAAAATGAGCAAAAACATGGGAACCCGGCGAATAGAATGAAATTTTCGAATTAACTTTAACATTTACTTGTTTGTGTGCGCTCAGCTCGTTCGGTTCGTTTGGTTGGTTCGGAAGAAAATGCTCTAACCAGTACGCAACTGTCGGCTCTTAGATTTATGCCTGGTTGCACCAACAGATCTTAAGCAAGACGTGCTTTAAGCTAAGCTTACGAAACATATAGGTTGCGCCATTGATTCTTAAATTAATTTTTAGTTTGCCACAATGGATTACCACGTGGATTTCTGGATTGCTTAGATAAGAATCGAAAATTAAGGTACAACGTAAGTGAGACTTAAAGCGGCCCTATCTATAAGCTCAGCTTTGCTAAGCTGGAGCATAAGATTTGTTTGTGCAACCAGGCATTAATATCGTTGTGGACTCTATACTATTATGCTCTTTATTTTCTCTCTGTTATGAGATTGATCAGCATCTCATTAATTCTCATGAAAACAAAACCAAATTTAATAAAACTTTAGAATAAAAAATAATCTCATGGCTAATTGATTCTATTGTATTACCTTTAGTTTGTGGCTTCTAGTATTTCTCGTTGCTTACTTTATTCAGGACAAAACAGGGAAAATAAATATACTCAAAATCATATAAATTGCATAACTATTATTTATTTATACAGGTGTGGTAATTTGAAAATTGCATATAGCATGCATAATTGGTGCGAAAAGAACAGTATGATACTGTTATGCTAATGGAGAGAGACCGAATATAGTATGAAATTAGTATCGACATACGAGCTTGTTTTAACACCCATTAGATTGAATTCTAGCAATTCATTTTGTCAAAGTGATATTCAGGTTTGATAACGAAAACGTCAAATACACGTTTATTTTTTCATTAGTAATAATTCTGGTTTTATTTGCAAAAGAACAGAATAAAGAAATTGATATTTCAAGTTAGGAAAATAATAACCTTTACAACTGAACATAAAATTCAAATTACTAAATGGCATTATTTTGAAAATAGGGCCGACCATATTACATATAATCGGTAGGTTTTCGTTTTCATTGGAAGACCCTGTACCAACAAAATCAACAATTCACAATTTTTTTTAAATTTGAAAAAACGGGTTGTGACAAGAATTATAGAAAATGCATGGATAGTGATGAAAACTTAGTTTAAAATAGTTAAAATTATAATATTAGTATTTTTTAGAATCAATTGTATTAATTTATGCCGTAAAGAATTTATTATGTTATTTTTCATGAACTGAGTAAACTGTTGATTTAATCTAAGATATGAACCTCCTTTTATAATCTTGTAATTACATCGTTGAAATATTTCCCCAGACCATCTAAAAAATAAACTTTTTTCGGCAAAAATGTATGGAGAAGACATATAGTGCTTACACAGACATGTTAGGTCTGGATCCCGCGTATGAAAAAAAAAGTTGATTAATAGCAAGCTGAAAATTTGTTAATAGCTTAAGGGTGTCTAGTCGGACAAACTTTGATATATGGGAACACTGGAACAGGGTCAGTTTTAATTGTGGAACGGGTTGAAAATTTGGAACGGTCAGACCACGAAAACGGCACATTTATTTTGTCCGACCGAACAGACTTAAACTCTCCGAACATATATTAAACTCTCATGCAAAAATCAGATTGCTATTTATCACCAAATGGGCGTTTTAATGAGTGGAACATGTAGAATATATCAAATGACAGGAATTATGACAGGTGATAAATAGCAATCTGATTTTTGCATGAGAGTTTAATCTCTGTTCGGAGAGTTTAAGTCTGTTCTGTCGGACAAAATAAATGTGCCGTTTTCGTGGTCCGACCGTTCCAAATTTTTAACCTGTTCCACAATTAAAACTGCCCCTGTTCCAGTGTTCTCATATATCAAAGTTTATTTGAATGGACACCCTTAAGCTAGTAACAAATTTTCAGCTTGCTATTAATCAACTTTTTTTTCATACGCGGAATCCAGACCTATGTGGTTACATGATATTCTCTCGGACATACAAGTCTATGCAGTGCTAGTCAAAAGTCCGTACCCCCCTCGTATCTTTTGAATGGTTATACCTATAATAGTGAAATTTGGAGGGAGGAAATAAACGGACGTGAGCTTCTTAACTAGTCATGGCAGGTGACGTAATAGTGACAGATGACGTCGCAGAGCCTCTGTGACTAATAATTTTAAATGGGACCCTATGGCAAGTGATACCTCGTTTGAAAGGTATTCAAAATACCTATTCAGTCATACTAATTTTTTTGGGTTTTAGTTGATTTGAATTTTGGTGAATAAATTATATGAATATAATATTTTAGTTTCGCATTTAATTAATAAAAATTCAACTGTCCGCCTATGGTATTTTTGTCAAAAAGGTTGACGTTTTTCAATTCTATAGTAGTTTTTACGTCAACGTCAACCTTTTTGACAAGTAATTAAATGCGGAATTTTGAATTTTTATTAATTAAATGCGAAACTCCAATTTTATATTTATTTCATTTATTCATCAAAATTAGCTTAAACTCAAACAAAATTAGTATGACTGAATAGGTATTTTCAATACCTTTCAAACGAGGTATCACTTGCCATAAGGTCCCATTTAAAATTATCGGTCACAGTGGCTCTGTAACATCATCTGTCACTATTACGTCACCTGTCATGACTAGTTAAGAAGCTTACGTCCGTTTATTTCCTCCCTCCAAATTTCACTATTATAGGTATAACCGTTCAAAAGATACGAGGGGGGGTACGGACTTTTGACTAGCACTGTATAATATTTTTTCTCAGTTCGTTGCGTTGTCTTAATACCCTATAGTCAGATAATTTTTTCCATACCTGTATACTATACCATAAATATAAGATTCAAAATATATGCTATATTTTATTCTGTTGTACAAATTTCTTATCTAATAAAAAAAACTTTAATTCTATTATCTCCTTTTTTTGAACCAAAATTCATTCAGATGATTCGGTAGACTGTTCTTATTATTATATAAAAAAAAAAACAAAATTTAATTTTCACTTTTTAAATAGATTACTTAGATCTTCTATGAATTTATGAATGAATAAATTATTGTTGTTCTGAAGCTATTTCCTTGTGGCATTTTTATAATTACGTATTTTTTATGGGAAATAAGCCACAATTTTACTAAAAAATGAATTTATTAACGTTTCGAAGCCCAAATCGGGTTTCGTTGTCAAAATACAAAATACTATTAAAATAAAACAAACATGTTGTTGCTAAGTAAAAAAATTCTTCTAATAATTTATTTAATCTGACTCATTTATATTGGCAATTCAGACGTATATTATACATTTTAAAGTAGAAGACTTTAAAATGATATCGCCAATATTTATGAGTTGCGTTCCTGGGACGACTTTACTAAAAGATAGTTCATTCGATTACATGAAATCAATCCCAACTCAAGAATATCCGTCGCAAAAAAAATCATAGCATGTGATCTGTCTTTAAAAAGACAACCAAATGCAACGATGACAGTAAAATTCTCGCGTTAGAGATTCCATAGTAAATCACGAGGGAAAACCAGGAAAAAACCTCGTGATGCTATCCCGACATCGTAAGTATTTGGTCTTACATTTAATCTACCTTCAAAAAACTAATACCAAATTCTGACTTTAATATGTTTAAATTATAAATAATATTAATATTACATAGATATACAATAAGTAATACTAAAATATAAAATTTGTACTAACTCGATATGTTATTGACTTACTAATCGTGGTATTTTCTTTCTATTGACTTCCTCTTTCAGTATGGGTAACCACATCTTACTGCATTCTACCGAGGAATTTGCGACACAATTGGTTTCATTTAGCATAATTAGAGCCGCTTCTTTGATTTTTCTCTTTTTACTATCTGATTCTTTCAGGACTATACTTGAATCTCTCCACTGAACTCTATGTTCATTATCCCATGCGTGTTGACATATCTGAGATCTATCAAATTCTCTGTTTTTAATATAAGACTGATGTTCACTTATTCTAACGTTTAATGGTCTTGATGTTTCACCTAAATAAAATTGTTCGCATTCACAAGGTATTCTATAAATGCAATTCTTTGTTCTTTCTTGTTCATTGTTAGGTTTAGTTTTAGATAAAATAGATCTCAATGAAATAAATTCAACATTTCAACAACATTCAAAACAACAAACACATTGAGATCTATTCTATCTAAAACTAAACCTAACAATGAACAAGAAAGAACAAAGAATTGCATTTATAGAATACCTTGTGAATGCGAACAATTTTATTTAGGTGAAACATCAAGACCATTAAACGTTAGAATAAGTGAACATCAGTCTTATATTAAAAACAGAGAATTTGATAGATCTCAGATATGTCAACACGCATGGGATAATGAACATAGAGTTCAGTGGAGAGATTCAAGTATAGTCCTGAAATAATCAGATAGTAAAAAGAGAAAAATCAAAGAAGCGGCTCTAATTATGCTAAATGAAACCAATTGTGTCGCAAATTTCTCGGTAGAATGCAGTAAGATGTGGTTACCCATACTGAAAGAGGAAGTCAATAGAAAGAAAATACCACGATTAGTAAGTCAATAACATATCGAGTTAGTACAAATTTTATATTTTAGTATTACTTATTGTATATCTATGTAATATTAATATTATTTATAATTTAAACATATTAAAGTCAGAATTTGGTATTAGTTTTTTGAAGGTAGATTAAATGTAAGACCAAATACTTACGATGTCGGGATAGTATCACGAGGTTTTTTCCTGGTTTTCCCTCGTGATTTACTATGGAATCTCTAACGCGAGAATTTTACTGTCATCGTTGCATTTGGTTGTCTTTTTAAAGACAGATCACATGCTATGATTTTTTTTGCGACGGATATTCTTGAGTTGGGATTGATTTCATGTAATCGAATGAACTATCTTTTAGTAAAGTCGTCCCAGGAACGCAACTCATAAATATTGGCGATATCATTTTAAAGTCTTCTACTTTAAAATGTATAATATACGTCTGAATTGCCAATATAAATGAGTCAGATTAAATAAATTATTAGAAGAATTTTTTTACTTAGCAACAACATGTTTGTTTTATTTTAATAGTATTTTGTATTTTGACAACGAAACGTTAATAAATTCATTTTTTAGTAAAATTGTGGCTTATTTCCCATAAAAAATACGTGAATAAATTATGCTGTAAAACTGTTTAGTTGACAAAAAACAAATATGGTATGTAATATAAAACCACTCTCTCTTTTCACAAATAATATAACTAACCTTTTCTATCTTCTGTCCTTGTTCTGATGCTGCGACTGTCCTTCTCCTTCAAACTGTTTCACAAACAAAAACAGCACTCGCTCGAATTCTCTCCTCAATTAAATCTCTGACTCGATACAAACAATATCAATTTTTATAATTCCAAGATTTCTTCTCTCAGCTCGATATCTCGTGCAAGTTGACATAAACCGGCTACTCGTTCCAGACAGAAACTGGAATCTATTCGGACACAAGGAGTTTGTACTTCTCGACTTTATCACGATTTCGCCTCAAACACGAATCTGCTTCCACGGCCACCAAATTAACCACTTTACACAAAAATACTACTTTCGAATTGGGCTTCAGATCTTAATTACACAGTAAATTCTTTTTCTCTCTTCAATCTGAGACACACCACTCTATTCCCCTTCCATCGGTCTCCTCTCCAATCACAAGCATTCTCCACCCATCATATCCCTACTTTTTCTTAAGAACAATTAGTCTTGAATACAAATTTTATGTCTTGTCAATTTCCAGGAGATATTAAAATTAAATTTTACTTACATTCTAGAAAAACCTTCTATCAAAATTGTTTAAAATCGTTTCTTTCTACGAAACCATTTAGAAACATGGTCTATTGTCCATTCCAAAGCGACACATTAACTTTCTAAAACTACCGTTTTCTAGTTCATTGTTTTGAAATGTATTAATCCGTTCGTAGAAGCTTTACCACTAGACTTTGACTCTTCCACGAAACACTGCTTACGGCTAAATTATTTTATTTACAAATTTTGGTCATATACAGGGCGATGAAAATTTACGATCTCGTGGTCTTTGACATAAAATTAATTCTCTAAATTCTCCCCATAAAAATTATATAACAATACATACATCTGTTTGCTGCCTCAATTCTTTCTTTTGTCTCTTCCGTGATATCGTTATCTGCGGTGATTCGCACCGAGACATTTAAAACGCTTCACTCTTTCAAAGTTATGTTTCTATTTTAACACGTTGTCGGAACTTGTAATAGAATCTGAAAACTTTAACTTTTCAACCTAGTGAGAAAATCTTCTGATACAAGTTCTCAATTCCCTGATAGCAAAATAAGCACAAATTAAACTAGTTAACCAATTAACTAATGCGTTTGTCAATCAAATCTAAATTAATTCAGTTTTTTAAATGCGATATCGTTTAAAATATATGTATGTATGTGTATTTTCGAGGACATAAATACCTATGTTCTAACAAGTTTGTCAGTTTAATTTGTTTCATGACAAAGTGATTTCCTGTTTGCGGACGTGCCGTTTTTCCATTTTACATAAACGCTGCTGCTGTGAAATAATTAAAAAACTGAATAATTGGAACGAAAATTCACAATTGTGTACTTGTCACGTAATGGTAGCGTTGCGAAAATTTAACGATTTGACACATTCCTAAATATTTTGAAATAATAAGTGGATGTTGCGATAAAAACGGAAGAAATTTGTATTTTTCGGTACGGAATGTATTGATTTTCCTTATATTTTATCTTTCTCTATCATGTTCTTTATATTTCGCAAAATGTACCATCATTAGACATGTAGATTAGGGTGGTAGCCGTTGAGTAGTGTGTTTATATTTTGTTTTTTTTAATTAAGTTTCCTGACTTCAGAAAAGATGTAGGATAAGATAACTTACTTCACAGTGTTTTGCTTTTATTATTAATTTATTTTTTTTCCACTGCCACAGAGCTATATAAAAATGAGATTTTTTCGAAAAAATCTACTAGTCAAATTAGTCAAAAAATATGTCAAATTGGATTTTTTTTAATTTACTATGGTCGACTTAGCCAAAAAGTGTTTAAGATAACTGATATCATAGTATTTTGGTTAATTATTTTTTTCCACTGCCACAAAGTTATATAAAAAATAAGAATTTTTCAAAAAACCTATTTTGTTTTGAATACATAAAAAACACTCAAATAAAAATTCACCCCAATTTAATTCTACATAGAGGCATGTTTTTCCCGATTTGCTCCGACGAAAATTTTCCTCGAAAAATGTGGGTTTTCCCAACAGAATCTCGAATTTTCAAATAATTTTTTTGTCCACTAAATATTTATTAATAATTATATAGCTTAGCGAAATAAAAGCTTTCTTGGTATAGATTATAAATTCAGAAGCCGGTGAAAATGAAACGAATATTTTAGCAACAATTCAATTGTTAATTAACAATTTACAGTCGCAAAAACAACCAAAATAATCATGAGACATTGATATTCTTGTTCTCATGATCATTTTTCAGTGCGTCATTAATTATGACGTCATATACTGTATTGGGTGTGTCGAGACTTATTTCATGTAATTATTGACGAATCTGACAGATGCCAGAATCGTACTTTAGATGAAAAGCTTGTGGAATTAAACTAATTAGTAATTTAGTAGATTTGATTTTTACACAATATGTTAACATGTAGGTATTTTTTATAAAGGGGAATAAAATTAAAAAGTAAACAATATTGTTAATTAAATTTATAAATATGGAAACATTAAAAAATGACACAAAACTATCCATAAACTGTGTTTTTATCTTCTTCTCTAGGTGCTGTCTCCGCTTCAAAAGTTGATAATCATCAGAGCGATCTTTACTTCTGAAACCGCGGCTCTAAATAATTCATTGTTATTACATCCAAACCATTTCCTAAGGTTCTTCAGCCATGAGTTACGTCTCCTTATTATGGATATTTTTCTTGCATAAAGGCCTGGAGTATAAACTAACTTCTAACGAAATAAATTCTAAACCAAAATACAAAACCAACTTTTAACGAACTAAATTCTAAACCAAAACACAAAATAATGCACAAAAACGTTGTGAAACACAAGGGAAGTCGAATTAGAAATTTCAAAATGACAGGTACACAAAATACTGACCTGAATAATAACCGTCACTTGACTCTTTGACACTTCTAAAAAATGGCCAAAATGGACGAAGTTTTCGTCAAATGTTCGTAATACGTGTATTTGATTGGCTAGAAAAAACGCGCATTCTAAATATCAACGAATCAAACGTAGGTTAGGAATAGACATCTTATGTATATAACCATTGTAATGCTGCATTATTTTTGTGTTTAATCACGGAGCTACCGCTTTTTCCGTCTCATCAAACTTAATGCATTAGAGAGAAATCGAAAAACTGTGACGCACTGAAAAATGATCATGAGAACAAGAATAACACTTAGAAAGATTATAAAGGTGTGATGCCTATTTAATATTTTGTCGACAAAATATAAATTTTTCATTTTTTGCAGAATCTTTAAATGTTTAAAAAAAAATTGTTATAAACAAATTAACATTTCTCAGAAATTCTTTATTATATTCTAATTTTAAAGAATACTTAAAATGCGTATTTCATAGGTCTTGAAAATGAACACTTTAAAAATTTTTTCCAACCATTTGCAAAAAAGTTATGAAACAGCAAAATTAATATACGAAATCTCCGTGGTTTATAATTTGTTTTAATTGTTTCACAGCTTAAAAGTGAGTCTATGGTACAATCTAATTACTCACAAAGAATGTCAAAAATGAGTGGAATGGTTATATTTTAATCAAAGATTAAAAATACTTTTTTTGTAATTTTTAGCGCAAAAGTAGGCCTGATACAGAATCGGAGCTAAAATGTTCACTCGAAGCGACTGACACGCAGCATACATTATTTATTAAAAGTGTACGTCGCGCGGCCGCCGGTCGTCGCTCCGAGTGAAAATTTTAGCTACAGTACTGTATTATTCTACTTTCGCGCCTGTAAATTACAAAAAAAATATATTTATAATATTTAATTAAAATATAACCATTAAACTTATATTCGATATTTTTTTGTAATAATTAACTTGTACTTTAAACTCACTTCTACGCTTTGAAAGAATTAAAAAAAATTATAAACACCCTAGTAATCGTATGTTTACTTTGCTGTTTCATAACTTTTTTGCAAATGGTTGCAAAAAAGTTTTAAAGCATTCATTTTCAAGATATTTGAGATGCGCATTTTAGCTATTTTTTAAAATTATAATATAATAAAAACTTTCTGAGAAACGTTAATTTGTTTATAACTATTTTTTTTAAAACATTTAAAGATTAGGCAAAAAAATTAAAAATTAATATTTTCTCGAGAAAATGCTAAATAGGCATCTCATCTTTATAATATTTCACAGTTTGATCAGTGTATCATAATTATTTTGGTTATTATTGCGACCGTAAATTATTAATTAACAATTGAATTGTTGCTAAAATATTCGTTCAATTTTCACCAGCTTCTGGAACTATAATCTAAACCAGAAGGCTTTTAAGTCACCAAATTATTTAATTATTGGTAGATAATTACTTATCTAAAACTTTATTTGAAAATTAAATATTTTGTTGGGAAAACCCACTTTTTCCAAAGAAAATTTTCGTTGGAGCAGATGAGTTTCCAGGAGGTGAATTTTTATTTGGGTGTTTTTGTTGTAAAGTTAAAATCTTTGGAGTTATAGAGCAATAATTGAAAAAAACACGATTTTCGTGCGCCATTTTGTTTACAAAAAAAAAGTAGCACACTATCTAAGGACTTTGCATACCTATATTATTAATATATAGGATCTTATAATTCGATTTAAGCAATAAAATTTCTGGTAAATAAATAGCTTTTCCCAAAAATGGCCTATTCTCCGATAATCAGCCCAGACTAAATAGTATACATAACTCCGCCATGATTTTATTACCGACTAAAAATACAGATTTTATGTCAAATTTTTTGAGATTATTTTTTTGAGACAAAATAAATAACCCTGATGTTTCAAAAATTAGGTAATAAAAAGATATGAACATCTGCATTTGAAAAAATTAATTTTTTTTTATTTTTTACACTGCCACAATGACTTTTTATATTAACAAAAAAATAGAGCCCTTGTGGCAGTGAAGAAAAATATTTTTATCTACTCATTTTCAGCTTAAAATTTGTGTTTTAGTACAACGAAACTTTTTTGACCTCAGATGTTGTTATTGTACAGAAAACAATTTTTTGGTCCATCCTAATGTAGATAAATATTATGAAATTAATAATATAATTTCAGACTTGTGTGGACTGTATGCTTTTTGGTTACTGGTTGATGTATATTAGAGAGGGAATATAATGACAGGGACAATATTATAAAATCTTATAAAAAATCTTACTCAAGTCACTGTTCGTTCACTGTTCACCTGCGTCTTAATCAAACACATTTTCCAGCTTCAAACGCGGTTGCTTCTTTTACGAAGTTTAATTGTTTTTAGCGAATTAGCGATTTGTCTATAGCGGATTAGCGTCTAGTATACTATTATGCAGAGAGAAGAGTTATTTGTTCAGCGATAATTGAACTTAAAGAAAGGTTTGTGACAATATTTTAACCCAGAAAAAGGTTTGAAATAATAGTGGAACGTAGGAAAAGGTTTGCTTACCGAGTTAGAGGTCTTTATCTTTTGGCGTGTAACACAAGAGAGATATATTTGTACTTCTGTTGCCTTTGCTGGTCAAGAGTGAAGAGGTAGAATCTCGCGTCAATGTCTAAGCATAATGTCTGCAATTAATTAGGGAGTGGAGTGGAGTCAGTAGTAGGGATTATTGGTAAGGGCTGGATCAAGGAATTATTTAAAATTACGTATTATAATTATTATGGTTTAATAAAGTAAAAAATTAAGAGTATTTTTTGCATGTGAAAAATTTAACAAAAACATTATTGCAATATTCTTTACTCCAGCTTAATAATTTAACAGTACGTAAGTTTTAAATGTACAGTAATTAAATTAAATGTTGTAGTTACATGTGATTATGATTATAGGATGTACTTATAGGTAATGGATTTTGAGAAGAGCTATGACCTTGAAAATTTCACAAAAACTTTTGTACTAAATCGGCATAATTCATAGCCCTTGTCAAAATCCAATACCTTAATAATATAACTAAATATTTTCGATTCTATATTACACACTATCGGTTTACAACGTTCTCTGTCTTCCGATACCCGTTCGCCATTCCTCTCTATCTCCACATTGATCTACTTGCAGACCTCTTTCATCCATGCCTTTGTTTATTCCTTCGTGCTAACTTTTCCTCGGTCTACCTCTTCTTCTTCGATTCTAAAATATTGTAAAAGACTTTAAAAAGTCTTAGTAAGAAAAGATATATTAAGTTATATATTCTTTGTGACATTTTCAAGGCCATAGCTCTTCCCAAAATCCGATTAGTATACTGATTATACATTTTCGTTAGAGCAGCTGTTATAGGCCCTATCAGATAGTGATTTGATATTTCCTTTTTTGATGTTAACATTGTGATTGAGTTGAAATTTAAATAGCTGTTGGAGTAATTTGGTTTTCTGAAGACTTTGGATGCATATCCTGTAACTTCCTCTGTGATATATACAGAAACGATGGAAAACGTATATCTCTATAGATGACCTCCATTTTGAAAGTATCAAATGATACCTACTTGTGATTTTATTAGGTCAAATTGTGTTAAATTTAAATTGATACCTTCCTTTAATTATGTTGCTTTTTCGATACATTGATATAATTTTACTGAAAATGGACTAGATATGGCGTCGGTTTAAACATTTATATTCGTCATGAACATCAAACGCTATAATAAAATAACAGATCAGTACGATAAATATTTTATTGCACTATTGTAATAAAGAACCATTTTTAACTAGAAATATTTCAATAAAGTTTAAATTTTTGCATGAAATCTGAAAAATGGAACTGTAATAAACCTTTATAGCTGTACAGGATGTGACGCGACAAGTTTTGATTTGCGTCAATAATCCGCCATTACTTTTAATCACTACTTTTTGCACCATACCCTGTAAAGACTGTAAAAACTGGCTCCTATTAGTCCAAGTAATGAAGCTTAAAATAGGACAAAACCTCGCAATTTTTACAGAATGGATCGATTTGCTTGAAAATTTGAGAATAAGTAGTGGATAGTCCAAGGATCAAAATCTATATGAGACCGAAAGGCGCTTTAACCATGGGGGTGGTTGCCACCCCATGTCGGGAGTGGAAAGTTTTTATTTTATTTTGACCGCCAAAGTTGTTAAAAACATTCATTCTAAGCAATAAACGTTCTATAAATTTTTGTGATAAAATTAATAGTTTTCGACTTATTCGCTATCGAAAGTATTAGTTTTATAGCGAAAAAATCAATGTTTTTAATCAGTTTTCTGCTAATAACTCAAAAAGTTTTCGTTTTATCAAAAGAACTTTGCTTAACAAAAATGTACCTTTAAAAAAAATAAACAAAACGGTTTTTTTAATTTTCTTTAAGACCAATAGTAATCGAGCTATACTTTATCATATGTTGGCTTTTCTTCGTTCAATGCTAAATATTGTATTCTCAAAGTCAAAAGACGAGAAAACTATGCATTTTTCGGGGATAACTTGTTCAAACTAATTTAAAGTATTTAAAAATATCTATCTCCTGAAATAAAAAAGTAGTCTCTAGCTCAAAAATTAAGTGACTTATAATAAAAAGAATGTCAGTCCCTATTTTTTTCAGCGAAAAAGTGATCGGAAACTTCACCCTACTCACCACCCTAATTAAAATTAGTCATTGACCTTATTTGGTCTTCTTTATTTATGTATTGTTAATAGGTTCTAGAGGTTTGACCGGCTTATAATAATTAGTTTTTAAATAAATTGAGTTAAAACGAATAACGAATTTTTGTAGATTGGCAAAAAATGCCCGTTTCTTCATAATAGAAAGATTATCATCAAAGATTCGAAAAAAATATTAATACAAAATTGTAGATTATTTAATTTTCAAGAAAACGGTTAAAAAAAAATTTATACAGTAAAAATTGAGTGAGCTATTGACAATTAAAACTTATAATAACTTGCAAAAACCACCTTTACCAACCCTTTCAAAGTCACGTCTTTTTGCAACTGAGGATTTTAAAAGGATTTAATATTAATATCCTTAGAGACCTTAAAAAAACCTACAAAATTCTTTTTTAACAAACTTTCTAGAATAAAAAATAAAAATGCTACGGTTAAAAAATCTAAATTTTTTTGCAAAAAAAAAAGGAGAATTCCAATTGGTAGCATAATAATGTAAGTTAGCGATGTGTTTGGTCATTGGCCTTATCTATTCTTCTTTATTTATGCATTATTAATAGATTCCAGAAGCTTGACTGGCTTAGAATGATTAGTTTTAAAAAAACTTGAGTTAAAAACGAATAACGAATTTTTGTAGTTTTGTAAAAAACGCAATTTTCGACAGAATAGAAAGATTAGCATCAGAGATACGAAAAAATGTTTAAATATGAAATTGTAGGTTATTTGATTCTTGAGAATTTGGTTTTAAAAACTTTTTTCTACGACAAAAATTGAGTGAATCGTAAATGAGTATAATATCGAAAAACATTAATTTTTTCGATATAAAACTAACACTTTCGATAGCGAATAAATCGAAAACTATTAATTCTATCAAAAAAATGTATAGAACATTTTTTGCTTAAAATGAATGTTTTTGTCAAGTTTTGCGGTCAAAACTGTAATACAAAATTTCCACCCCCTAGATGGGGTGACAACCACCCATATGGTAAAAGCGCCTTTTGGCATCATATAGATTTTGATCCTTGGACCATCCACTACTTATTTTCAAATTTTCAAGCAAATCGATCCATTCTGTAAAAATTGCGAGGTGAAAAGCTTCAGTTCCTGGACTATATATTCGGGAATTGGAATTTAAAAAGTGATATTATCAGCATTCCCATTTGAAAATCAGATAAAAGCCGAAATTGTCTATCTAAAAACACGAATGCAAATCCGGGCTCTAATCCCAATAAAAATATTTTAAGGATTTATCTCTAACGGGTGACTTTTTGTTTCAGATAATCTTCTAAAATGGCGGCTTTCGTAGCAAAACAAATGGTTGGAAACAAATTAAACGCCGTTAAAGGTAAATAATACGATTTTTTTGCATGCTTCTGGCGTATTCCATTATAAGGAAATTTTCTGGGTCGTAGGGTAGCAGGAATACAGCAGGAATAAAATGTCGCACGCTGCCGTGGTGTTGTTGCCACGGTCCAATTTTGGAGCCGAAAACGTTACGGGACTTTTAAGTCTCGGCTATAAAATTTTAGTGTTTCTCTTTTCCCGGAACAAAATCGACAATACAAGACTGTATAATCCACGGGTATTGGGATCACATATAGCTATAAAGAAGATTATTGTATGGTTTAATAAAATAACAAAGAAAGAATGTCAATACTTTAAATAATAACATTGAATTTCTTTTGCAATTACTCTCTGGACTCTATATTGGGGGAAAATTAAAAGCGGAAAGAGTTTATAATCTTAGACAATTTTTGTATTAATCTATTATTTCCAATTGGCCAATTGTGCCTTTGCTTTAGCATATATCTAAAAGCTAAGTAGCCCTTCTGAAACCCGGGAAAGCCCTGAACTACCGAGGAGTTGCCGCCCGATATTTCTGCTATACCATCTGTATAAATTGTATAAACACACATCATTTTGAACCGCAGCAGCAAAATTGAAAACACGCAACAATATAATACAGAAACTCTGCGGCACTACATGGGGGTCCACAGCATCAACATTAAGATCCTCTGCTCTTGGCCTGATATATCCGGTGGCAGAATACTGTGCTCCAGTGTGGCTAAATAGCAGGCATACCCACCTGGTCGACACCCAACTAAACCGTACTATGCGTATGATAACAGGCACAATTAAGCCCACCCCTACAATGTGGCTACCTACCCTTAGTAATATAGCACCACCCAACCTACGCCGCGAACATGCATTGGTTAAAGAATATAACAAAATAATGGACAGTCGCCAGCTTCTAGTCCACAACGACATCCCCGATATTCTTGGAAACCGTCTCCGATCCAGGTTACCCCCTCTACAATCTGCTCAAGCGCTGCAGCAATCCAACTTTGACTTAAATACCCGATGGAGAGAAGATTGGGAAAGTAGGACAGATCCGCATTACCATAGTCTACCGGACATCATAGGGAAACCTGGCGAATTTGAACGTCCCCGTAAGATTTGGGCAGCCAAGATTTGGAACAAACTGTGGAAGATGCGCCGACTCCCTCCACAGATGGGGTAAACTCCCCTCGCCTTCTTGTGACTGCGGCGCTGCAAGACAGACGATCAGTCACATTGTTCAGGATTGCCCACGCAGAGCATACACAGGCGACCCTATAGACTTTGTAATGGCAACCGAAGGGTCAATCGAATATATAAAAAAATTGGACATATGTTTGTGATGCATTGTATAATGCATAAATCTAAATATATTCTGTGATATACTTAAGCCATACGCTAAATAAAAAAAAAAAAAATAAATTTTGAACCGCATCCAGGAAAAATTTGATGCAAAACTTACCCCACAATAAGCAGGTTTCGGGCCAGTAAATCACTAGCCAAGTACTGAACCTAACAGAAGTGCATGGAGGAAGGATTTCAGCAGAAAGTAATAGTGGGGGTAGCCTTGATAAACTTCACCTCTTCTTCTTTATGTGCTGTGCTCGATTATCGAGTATTTGCTATCAAATTGGCTATAGTAATTTTGTTGACGGTAGCACAGAGAAGGGATCTGTTAAACCATTCTCTCAGATCTTTAAGCCATGACGTTCTTCTTCGACCTGGCCCTCTTCTTCTGTCTACCTTGCCTTGTATTATTAAATGGAGTATATTATATATCTCTCTGGGTGTCGCATAACATGGCCAAAATATTTAAGTTTTCAATTACCAATTTATGCAATAGGCCTCACAGTGGCATACTATTATGCCACAATAAACCACAGAACAGTGTTATCCAAAATCTGTAACACTGTGTTTGACTATGAGCTGGTAAAGGTCATAAGACCACTATATTGTGTAATAGACGCTTCTAAGTTGGGCTAAATGGAAAGAAGAGCAGATGGAGGACTAAAAATATTGACCCACCACAAGAAAGCGTTCTGGCGCCGTCGTGATTTAACATATATTCCAACGATCAGCCAATTCACTCCAAACTGAGAGTTTTTTCGCGCCGACGACCTTGGTATCGCCATAAAAGGGAAAACTCTCACAGAGTTAATATTGGAAGTGGCTTAAAATATGATGTCAACTTACTTCAAACAAAACTCATTAAAACTAAATTTTACTAAAACCCACGTATGTGCAGTCTACACCAACAACCGCATTTGCTACAGTTGCATCTCTCTACGTACGTACAGTTCTCATGTAAAACTAAATGTATCTTAAGAGGAACAACACTCGAAACATACTGACAGGCTTAATTATTTTGAAGTCATGGTAGTCCAGTCACTAACATATAAATAGGGAACTTGCATAAAAATTATATTCCAGAAATATTACTGATACACGTTATTTAATGCTGTTAAAAGAACCCTAGTTTACAAAAAAACTCATATTTTATTTTTATCAAATAAATATAAGCAATCAAAAACTACAGAATTTAAATTATTCTTTCAACGGGCGGAATCGGTTGTGACGTCAGACAGTTTGTTGGTCGTTCCTACAAACGGGCGAACGCGATAAGTATTGCAACGCTGCAACGGTAAATTATGTGATAAAATTATAAGGAATCATAAAATCGTAAAGAATTAGTATTAAAAACATAAGTTTCTTTGTAATACTATAGTAAATATCTATTATTGGGTATATTGCATTAATATAATATATTTTATTACAAAAAAATCAATGGGAAAATCCCAATAGTTGGCTGTATACCATAGTTTAAAAAACCAATACAGAAGTAAAAACTTCGAGATGTATTCTGGTATAAAATTGTTTATTTAAAAACTATAAAATGTCATCGATTGCAGAACGTTTTCGTTCTAAACAGAACATCTTCAGTGCATCCTGCCGAGTATTTTGAAACTAGCACACCGTAAATAGTGTTAACATCATCATATATGGTTTACATAATGTAATATGTTAAAATGTTATGACTACAAGTCGATGTTAATGGATAAAGTGGAACACATGCTAAAAGGGTGCCATGGTTCCCTGCTCGAAGATACTAGGTACTTGCCAATTCAATGGGCACAGACCAACTATTTTATTACGTATTATATAATTGCATTGTGTAGCAAAGAAGTGAACATAAAATAAGTACTTATTGAACTGATATGTAGATGAAAAGAGAGTTTTTATACTTACATTAAAATGATCTACACTTGTCTTCTGTGAAATATCTTTCTCATATCTTTTCCATGCCTTTAACCATTTTAAACGACGTTTTTGATCTTGAGTTACCGTAGTGAATAGTATTCAGGGCGTTTTATAAGTGGTATTGGAACACATGAAAAGTATACAATATTTTTGTAATATTGTTTTTGTGCTGCTTTCATTATAGTCCGTTCTTTAACGGTAAAATATTGCAAAACCTCTAAATTTTAAAGAACCGCTTGGATTGACATGAAATTTGGCATACACATAGCTAACCAGTCAAAGAAAAAAAGTGATATTGTGCCGATATGTGCTTTTGCCCTGGGGGTGGTTTTCACCCCCTCTTGGGGGTGAAAAAATATTCTTCCAAAGTAAGTCGGGAAATTGATAAACTGGCTAATTTTAAGTAACTTTGGTTCTATAGAGTTTTTTCACTAAGTCAATACCTTTGGAGTTATTTGGCAGTGAATATGTTCATTTTTTCAACAGAATAACCACGCTTTTAGACTGTTTTTCGCAAATAACTCAAATAGTAAGTATTTTGTCGAAAAAACATTCACAGCAAAAATATAGCCTATAAAAAATTTAAAAAAATGGTGCATATATCACGTATCTATACCTAGCAGAAGCAGAGTTATAGCTAATGAAAAATAGGTTCATATTCGTCAAGCTCCAAATGGAATACTTTAACGTGAAATAACCAAAAATGAAGCACATTTGGGGGAAAACTCATTACAACTTATTTAAAGTGTTTAAAAAAAGCTTCATTTTTGTTTTATAAAAAAAATTTCTAGCATCAAAAGTAAACAAGTTACGCTCAAAATAAAGTTAGTCCCTTTTGGTTTTGGTAAAAAAATCGAGAAAATCGCCCCCTAATTAGTATCTTAAATGAACTTAATCGTTACGACTTCACAAGTTTCTTGACGCGTGTATGTATTGTTTATATGATCTGTATGTTTCATCGGTTCAAAGTCCTTATTTTTGAAAGGGCTGTAGTTAAAAAGGGTTTAAAGAGTCACTGATCACGAATGTATGCAAATTTGGAAACACCAAATCTTAATCAATTTTTGTCTAACAGAAAAACAAGAAAATACATGATATTCGGAAAAGCAATGCTGACTTTTTTGTTTTTCGAGATTTTTGGTATCTCTAACAATTTTTAAGTTATTTTGAAAAAAGCATATTTTTCAAAATTAAAATTTTTAAAAATTTTATTTTGAAACCAAATTTTTTCAAAAATAAGCACTTTGAATCGATAAAACTTACAGACCATATAAACACAATATAAAAGTAAAATAATTTGTGGAACGGTAATTATTAATTTCATTTAAGTTGCTAATTAGGGGGTGGTCTTCCCGATTTTTTTTTTTGCCAAAACAAAAGGGACCAACTTTATTTTGAGCGTAACTCGCTTAAAGGGCCTAGCCGGGTAAGATGATGAAAAGTGCCCTTAACGCGATTCGAATTCCATATAGGTCACCATTTAGCATATATAGTGAAACTAACTTTCTGAAAATTTTAGCCCCCTAGGTGGTCATGTGACCCACCTAGAGCCTAATTAGGCTGTTTATGTTTTTATTTTTTATCTCAGCCGCATCGAGAACTAGCGAAAAACTTTAAATAAAAAAGTTGTAAGCTTTAAAAAGTTCTATCCAAAAAAATTTATTTTTTTAATTTTTGGCGGGAAATTTAAATTTTACGACGATTTTAAAATTTTAAATTATTATAAAAAAATAACTAAGACATTCGTTTTCACGGAAAAAATATATAACGTGTATTTTTGCATTATATTTCACCCAGAATTTTTTCAAATTTTTAAATTTGGTGAAACGCACCTTTAAAAATAAAAAACCGCATTTTTTCGTTTTTTTTTTTCGTTTTTTGATACAATTTTATACATATTTTTCAAAAAAGGTAAAACCGTCACTAGAATAGGTAAAACACTGAAAAATAATTGGGCTTTTCTTAATAAAAATTTTTTGTAATGCCATCCATTTTCAAGATACAGGGCGTTGAAGAAAACAAAATTTTACACATTTTTTACGATTTTGCCGAAACTACTGGCAACATTGTAATAAAATTTGGCAAGTTATAAGAGGTAGTTGTTCTGCACTTTTTGACATACAATTAAGAATTTTATATTTATCATTGGCGCGTATACGGGTAATGGTCTGAACTTTTTAAAGAAAAAAAATAGTACGCCACTGACATATTTCAAATTAACAATCCTTTTTCAATTCCTCGTTCAATTTGTGACAAATAATCTATCTTCCGCTTTTTTCATACGATGCGCCATTTTTATTCAAAAAATAAAACATCTTAACCCTTACAAAGTATTCGAACTTCTATTAGTACATAGTTTCTACTCGTACATCTACATACATAAACTCATACATCCATTATGATAAAAACTAATTCGAATACTTTGGAAGCGTAAAAATGATACGATAGCTTTTTATCGCAAATTGAATGAGGAATTCAAAAATGATTGTTATTTTGAAATATGTCAGTGGCGTACTATCTTTTTTTCTTTGAAAAATTCAGACCATTACCCCTAAGCGCGCCAATGATGAATATCAAATCCTTAATTGTATGTCAAAACATGCACAATAACTACCTCTTAAAACCCGCTAAGTTTTATTACAATGTTGCCAGTAGTTTCGGCAAAATCGTAAAAAATGTGAAAAATTTTGTTTTCTTCAACGCCCTGTATCTTGAAAATGGATGGCGTTACAAAAAATTTTTATTGCAAACCACAATTACTTTGAAATTTTTTACCTACTCCAGTGACGGAGTTACCTTTTTTGAAAAATATGTATAAAATTGTATCAAAAAACGAAAAAAAAAACCGAAAAAATGCGGTTTTTTATTTTTAAAGGTGCGTTTCACCAATTTTAAAAATTTGAAAAAATTTAGGGTGAAATATTATGCAAAAATACACGTTATATATTTTTTTCGTGAAAACGAATGTCTTAGTTATTTTTTATACTCATTTAAAATTTTAAAATAGTTCTAAAATTTAAAATTCCCGCCAAAAATTAAAAAAAAAATTTCGCACGGAACTTTTTAAATATTACAAATTTTTTATTTAAACTATTCAAAAATGATTGTTAATTTGAAGAATGTCAGTGGCGTACTATCTTTTCTCTTTTAAAAGTTCAGACCATTACCCGTATGCGCGCCAATGATAAATATAAAATTCTTAATTGTATGTCAAAAAGTGCAGAACAACTACCTCTTAAAACTTGCCAAATTTTATTACAATGTTGCCAGTAGTTTCTGCAAAATCGTAAAAAATGTGTAAAATTTTGTTTTCTTCAACGCCCTGTATCTTGAAAATGGATGGCATTACAAACATTTTTTATTAAGCAAACCCCAATTATTTTTCAGTTTTTTATCTATTCTAGTGACGGTATTACCTTTTTTGAAAAATATGTATAAAATTATATCAAAAAACGGAAAATAACCGAAAATATGCGGTTTTTTATTTTTAAAGGTGCGTTTCACCAATTTTAAAAATTTGAAAAAATTCTGGATGAAATATTATGCAAAAATACACGTTATATATTTTTTTCGTAAAAACGAATGTTTTAGTTATTTTTTTATAATCATTTAAAATTTTAAAATCGTCCTAAAATTTAAATTTCCCGCCAAAATTTAAAAAAATAAATTTTTTTGGATAGAACTTTTCAAAGCTTACAACTTTTTTATTTAAAGTTTTTTGCTATTTCTCGATGCGGCTGAGATAAAAAATAAAAACTTAAAAAGCCTAATTAGGCTCTAGGTGGGTCACATGACCACCTAGTGGGCTAAAAATTTCAGAAAGTTAGTTTCACTACATATGCTAAACGGTGACCTATATGGAATTCGAATCGAGTTGGGGGCACTTTTCATCATCTTACCCGGCTAGGCCCTTTAATGCTAGAAACTTTTTGTAAAAACATAAATAAAGCTTTTTTTAGACGCTTTAAAAAAGTTATAATGGGTTTTCCCCAAAAAGTGCTTAATTTTTTGGATATTTCACGTCGAAATATTCTATTTGAACTTTGGTGAATATGAATCTATTTTTCATTGGCTATAACTCTGGTTCTACGAGATCCAGAGACCTAGCGCGTACACCATTTTTTGTAATTTTATATAGGCTATATTTTTGGTAAGAACGTTTTTTTCGACAAAATACTTACTTTTTGAGTTATTTGCGAAAAGCCGTCTAAAAATGTGGTTATTTTGTTGAAAAATGAACATATTCACTAGCAAATAACTCGAAAAGTGTTGACTTGGCGAAAAAGCTCTATAGGACAAAAGTTACTTAAAATTAGTCAGTTTACCCATTTCCGGACTTAATTAGGACATATATTTTTTCACCCCCAAAAGGGGGTGAAAGTCAGCCCCAGGGCAAAAGCACTCATCGGCACAATGTCACTTTTTTTCTTTGACATGCAAGCTATACGTATGCCAAGTTTCATGTCAATCCAAGCGGTTCTTGAAAATTTAGAGCAAATACCGTGAAAGAATGGACTATTAGTATTATCAATATTATTAAAGTACAGATAAAAAGAAATTATACACGAAAAAAATCTAATCTTCAAAACACAATGTTTTTAAATCAACGAACTGTCAATTTTAAATACAAGCAATCTTCCAGTTTTGCCAGTTCTTTGTTCTCTTATCCTGGAACGAGCAGCTTGACGTCACATAGCGTGCTGCGCTTTTCGTGTTGGATAGCTGGCGATCACAACTTTAAATGTTCATTGTAAATTAAATATTGCGATTTGGGGGTTAATATTTGGTATGTGTTGTTTCTATATGTAGAAAAATATAATAAATAAATAAAAAAAATTGTCAAGTTCCCTATTCTACTGTCAAGAGTACAAGACAAAAGGTGACTATGAGAATCAACCTTCTCCGGAAACTTGTAGGGAGCAAATGGGATCCAAACAGGTCTTAAAATGTCCAAACAGGTCTTAAAGCAAGCCTTGTGTTTCTTAGCAGGGGAATATACCTGTCCCAGACTAGCCTGTATCTACGTGGGGTAAATCTAGGTAGAAATCTTTTACGCCCAACAAGTCATTAGTGCATTAAATAAAATATGTAGAAGAGCTACCAGCTGTATGAAATCTACTCCTATATTCCTACTGTATCGGGCAGCTGCCTTGCCAAAACTAACAATTCTGGATTATACTTATGGCTTTTGGTATCGGTTTGATGGTAACTTCTTGATATCGAATGGTACTGCTGTTGGTTCTGCAACGCTGGGGTTGTGGGTGTTCAGGGCCACCAGGCCTACAGGTGTTGGTCGTTGCAGTCTAGGTGATGTGGTTGCAGTCTAGATTTCATGTTCCTCGTTCTTGTATCGCCGGCGATTGAGGGTTGTTGAAACTCCCGGAGGGAGAACGGTGATCTTTATCCCAAAAAACTATAAGATAAAAACACATATCAAACATTAAGAAGAAAAACCAAAAACAAGCCTTTGCCAAACAATCGTAAAAAGTAGTTATTGGCAAAGGAATAATTAAATGGAATTAAGATTGAATACAGTTGAGTCCGCGAGTCTTTACCCGTGCGTCATCATTTAGTGCATACGAAATAAGTCGGAAATCTATTTCACCCAACAACAAATGACAGAAAGTGGCAATTGTTCCGATTAAGGGTTTTATTATAAAATTTGACGTTATCAAATATATAGAATATCAAATGTAAGTTTTGCTTCAAAATTTTTGTGCAGAATTACAGCTACATTTGAAGTAGCTTAGTAAATCCTTTTATTATTATTGATTATTAAATAAATAAACAATTTACAAAAAAAATTCAATAACATATTTTTTCTTCAAACGTCAAATAATGATGACATTACTTATCTAACTTGATCCTGTCAAAGTTTGATGTCTCCGCCGGCAGCAGTTTTTTTCCCATTTCTTTACGGCGGAGGGAAAAATGTTGTCATGGCAACAATATGAAACATGTCACAAAGCAACAATACAAATGTCATTAACAACAATTAAACATCATTTTTATTTATAGTAATATTAAAAGTACAATTAGTTAATGAGGCATTTTCAAAATTGAAACCGTGCAAAAATGTTCCCGACTCTTGATACGCATTGGTAATTGTTGATGATACTGATGGTCGAGCACAACTTTCAGCAATCATTCCCGATGTTGGCGAATCATGAGGGTTTATCCCACCGACGACTTAATTATTTTAATTTCTAACATCTAGACGACTTTGATAGTTGTCACAGTTAATTTCGAGTAAAAATAGCGTATGAATTGTACTATTTATGGTTGAAAATTGCTACGTTTGAAGAAAAAATAGTATACTTTATTCGGCAAAGAAGCGACTTTTCTTGACTTGCCCTCTATTACGCGCCGAACGAAGTGAGGGCGCGTCAAGAAAAGTCATGCTTCTCCGCCTCATAAAGTAATATACTATTATTTTTGTTATTTTATTCTCTTTCACGGAAACCTAAACACAATCATTTCTTTACTGTGTGAATGACGTTAGCTTTGTATGTTTTAAATATTAATTGCCAAAATATAATTATTTACCTTAAAATTTAAAAGCCCAATATAAAATTAGTTGTGAAAACAACTGTTTGTGTAATATAAAGAAACTTCAAAACGCAAGAATTCGACAAAAACCGCAAAAAATTCAACTGACTGACAGCCACAAAAGTAAACAAGGCAGAAACGTCAAACAAATTGTGCTTAAAATATGAAAACATACCGAATTTTTTTTTGTACCTATCTCTTTTCAATGCACTGAGTCTAGATGGTTCATAAAAATAACATGTGTTTTTACTTAATAACAAACGGCAGCTGGTTTGTCATGAATTTCATGCGTGGAAAAGAATGATGCTAGATAAAAAGTATGTGTTTTATCTCGTCAGGTATTAATGACGCACGGGTAAAGACTCGCGGACTCAACTGTATTACCAGTTAAAATTTGATTGCTAACCGTGCATACATGTAAATTAAAAAGATATATTTAAAACTAAAATATCAGAACACATGCTTTGACATTGGAGGTTAGGTATAAGAAAAAATGACTATAAAAAGCTAGGTATGCATGTAGGAATATAATGAGGAATATAATGATTGTAATAATTAGAATTTTTAGTATTCTAACCCCAAGAGAAAGGTCGTCTATTGAATAAAAATGATTTATTTCCAAGCTCTCTTGGCTTTTATGAGTTTACCACCACCATTTTGAGAATTGAGAGACGAAGTGTCACTATCATGACAGTAGGACGTAGAAGGTGGCAGGCATGTTCCGTATTGAAAGACAGATATCTACAAATTAAGAATATATGAAGTACGTTCCGTATGATGATTTAGATTTTAGATGAAAATAGAGGATAACAAAAGAGTTTGCCAACGAGTTTTTAACGAAGAAAACAGGTAAAACAAATACAAGAAAATTATTTTAAAAAAATTAAATATGTGACGTTTGTAACGTTACAATGAAACAGTTCGTGAAGTACGCTTTTTGCGAACGCACGCGATGTTTAGAGCACGAGCGACAGCGGAGCGAATGCTATACATCGCGTAAGTTTGCAAAAAGTACTTCACGCACAGTTTCATACAATATTTTATTTACGATAAACAAATAAAAAAACTGTAACTCTTCGTCACGGGAATTTATTTCTATTGTACAATTTTTAGAACTTTGACATTTAAAAATTCAACTTCTTTCAAACCACAAAACTGTCAAAACTTTTGTTGTAATTTATTGCTCATTATGTCATAGTGTAGATAAAAAAGTTTAGCATCACTTACACTGTATCAGTAGCGTCAGTTTACCAAATTAATTTTAATAAATAAAACCGTAAAATTTTGGGCTTAAGGTGATACAGTAGCGATCAACAGGTAGCAAAAACGCGTTCCAAGATTGCGGCTGTAATTTTGAATATTTTTTCGAGATATTTGGCACACGTATTCGTAATATAATAAAGAATGGCGGTACAGAGCCCAATTTTAAAAATATATTAATATGTAGAAATTACTGTGTAATTAAATACATTATTAAAAAAACAAGCCTGTACCGCCATTACGAAGAAAAAAAAAATACACTTTCTTCAAATAAACTTTTTTTATCCGATGCCTAGATTTTGTGTAATTTTGGAACTACTAAAATTTTTTATTTCATTAGTAGTTCCAAAATGACACAAAATCTAGGCATTGGATAAAAAAGTTTATTTGAAGAAAGTGTATTTTTTTGTTCTTCTTAATGGCGGTACAGGCTCGTTTTTTAATATTGTATTTAATTACAGAGTAATTTCCACATATTAATATATTTTTAAAATTGGGCTCTGTACCGCCATTCTTTATTATATTACGAATACGTGTGCCAAATATCTCGAAAAAATATTCAAAATTACAGCCGCAATCTTGGAACGCGTTTTCGCTACCTGTTGATCGCTACTGTTTCCTCTTAACATTTTTTGAGATTAAATTTTGAGTCACTAAGCTGATACAAGCAGACAGTAGGTAGACGATAGGAAGTAAGTTATTAAACAAGTGTTGCTCTTATTACGATGTATTAAGTATCCGACATAAAATTTTTCCAAGGATTTAATCTCAGATGGGAATTTTTACGTGATCTCTAATGCCTCCTGATTTATCGAAAAGGAAAACTCTCTTTCCAAGTACTCCCACACGTTTTTAAATTATACTGTTCCGATCCCGTTCTCACGCCTACCATCCGAAATCTTTACGGGGGTATAATTCACATCCGGATGACGTAATTTGGGATAATCAGGGGCAATTTGCTAGAACGGGGAGTTTAGAACGACACCCCGGAGTCCTTAACCTATCCACGACCCCATCACTAACTTCATGGTGGAGCAAGAAGGGGAGAGAAACAGTCCGAAGCAGGTCGGGATCACTAGACCCCAAGGCCTGCTTTATTATCGGCCCCAGAAGTCGATTCTTATTTCCCAGTAAGAAAATAAGCTCAGTCAGCTGTTCCGGTTTTAAATACACTTTCATAGATATTGGTGCTAATTTACTTTTGTGCTTACGATGTGCAACGATAAAAGGGCTGTAAAAGAGGGCATTATCGGTGGTTAACGTTAATTAGAATATTCTATATACAGTGCAATAAAAAATATGCGTGCTGGTTTTTATACTTCGAATGTCGTACAGAAAAAAAACCTCTTCAAGATTTGGTGCATTTTGCACCGCCTGAATGCAATTAACAAAATAAGCACTTAGAGTAATAAATGGTACATAAAAATAATCACCCAGTTAGACTAAACAATAAAATTGTCCCGTACAAAATAAAACAGTTCAATACCTAGTAGGAATATATCAGAAAGAAAACACTGATGAGTTTAAACTTTTTTTTTTTAAGTTATACTTCTCTAGCCGCGATTGAGAGTAAAATTTCATAATATTGCGCGCATGCGCATACAGACAGTATGGCGTTTAGTCGCTAAATCTTTCTAGTTATGTATAAATATATCAGTTCAAGGAAAGGTGTGAAAAGAATATATTAGTGTTTTTAGTACATATATTTATTATATCTCACAATAAAACACTGAAAAACGTTTGTTTTCATTACATCATTACAGATGCTTTCCTGATGAGAACAAAAGAGTTCGAAATGGTTCATAGAAAGATGGTAATGATCTCTGAATCGAAATTAAATATAATGCCTTTTATTTTAAAAAAAAATTTAGATTGCAAATTTATTATGCAAAATCTAGTAGGTCGATTTTAATGAAATTTGGTAGACTACTTAAGTATGCTATAAGAAATTTCTTAGCGAATTACTAAAGTTCTAAGTGCCACCGAAGTGGTTAAAATACTTTGAATAACAAGAGGCTTATTTTGCCCCCTTATTTTGTATTTATTGCTATATTGCAGAAAGGGTAATACTTAAAGACATATTTAAGCAGTCGTATATACATACAAAATTCAATTGTCTTTATTTTATTTCTGTACGACTTTGTTCCAAAACGAATCGTTTTAAAGTTATAAACAAAGGAAGTAGAAAGAAATCGATATTTTTTCGAAATTTTTAAATTTTTAAATTTTTTTTATTAATGTTCCGGGCATATTTGAGAAGGAGCATAAGTCAATTATAATTAAAAGGTGAAGTTTTCAATCCTAATAGCAACATTAATAATATTGAAAAATATTAAAAATATTACTAAAAGATTTTTAAATTGAAAACTTATTGGTCCATTTCCTTGGTGACACCTCCAAGGCTTCTACAATATGCAAGCCAGATGGATGCTGCAGTGAAGACATAAGGGAAGGAATTCTACACTATGCAATCCACAACCCCCGTCTGCAGCTTGGTAAAGTTCCAACGGAAAATGGACTTAGTTACTCTATAGGAGTAATACTAATATAAAATAAAAATAAAAATGTATTCCATTTTTATTAAGTTGCAATGCGAAGGCAAAACAATCTTATTTTTCACTTAGAATAGGGAGCGCAGTTCAGCACTCTAAATCGACGATTTTCGACTCTTATTGGAGTCATCATCGGAGAGGCCTCGAATAATAGTAGAAAATCGTCAATTCAGAGTGCTGTACTGCGCTCCCTATTCTAAGTGAAAAATAAGATTGTTTTGCCTTCGCATTGCAACTGAATAAAAATAATATACATTTTTATTTTTATTTTATATTAGTATTACTCCTATAGAGTAACTAGGTCCATTTTCCGTTGGAACTTTACCAAGCTGCAGACGGGGCTTGTGAATTGCATAGTGTCACAGCCTCCTACAGTTACAAGCCATGAAGTAGAAATTTGGCAACGTCAATGGGTAGTCCTATTCGAATATTCGATTGTGGCCAGCTGATTGCAGTGCATTGAGAGCTATTTATAAATTATATTTTTTTACTTAATATTAAGTGTTTTTATGTGTCTAGGCAGTTATTTAAATTATATTATTGGACTAATATTATTGATATTGTAATTGTACTACAATGTAAGGGCTTATAATATGTAGCTACGGATTATGTAAACTTTACAAAAATAACGAATTTGTGAACAAAGCGCAAAATATATTTATCTTGTTGCATAAAAAATCTTAAGCAATATGTATTAAATAATTTTACTAAAAATGAAAATAATAGTAAACATGCAGAAAAAGCAGATAAACGTAAAAATAAATAAATAAAAGGAACTGTTGAAACTGTACCCAAAAAAAGAAAATTATCAACGTTAACAAAATATGTAATAGTCATTTTTAGTCAAGTCCAATTTAAGCGGTGTTCAGACTGATTGTTATCTCTCAATATGTTTTAAATCAGTATCGTTAACTTTGTAAAAATACGGATTTGATCTCAATACGAAAAAAACAAAGTACATGGTAGTCAGTAAGCGCGATATAGTAAATACACAGCTTTTGGTTAACCAACAACTAATTGACAGGGTCGACAGCTACACATACCTTGGTACTTGGTACCAACATAAGCAGCTAGTGGGACCACTCAAGTGAAATAAAACAACGCATAGGAAAAGCGAGATCAGCGTTCATAATGATGAAGTCTCTTTTCAGAAGCCACGATTTACCTCTTGCTACCAAAATCTCTATCATCAGATGCTATGTATTTTCTGCGTTATTATACGGAGTAGAGGCCTGGACACTTTTCGAGGCTTCTTTGAGAAAACTCGAGGCATTCGAGATGTGGTGTTACAGGCGCACTTTGAGAATTTCGTGGGTGGATCGTGTGACTAATGTTGAGGTTCTACGTAGAATAGGCAAGGAATGCGAGATTATTAACACAATCAAAGAGCGCAAACTGACATATCTTGGCGATGTTATGAGGAATGAACAGAGATATGGCTTGTTGCAACTCATTCTTCAGGGCAAGGTATTTGGAAAGAGAGGACCAGGGAGAAGAAGAATATCTTGGCTTCAAAACCTGAGAAAGTGGTTTAATACATCGACAACCGGACTGTTCAGAATAGCAGCAAGCAAAGTTAGGATAGCCATGCTGATCGCCAACATCCGGAACGGATAGGCACCTTAAGAAGAAGAAGAACTTTGTAAAATTTACTAGGTATTTTTATTGACAGTAATCGTAAATGGTCCTTGCATACTGATTCCCTAGAAAGAAACTAGCCACAGTAACTAGCCTTCCTTAAGAAATTTGCTTTGCAATATATGATCTGTTTCAAAGGAAATAAATTTATCATCTGCAAAAATGGCATATTTATCATTGTTTAAGTACCTATCATCTTCGATATAGGCATAATTTTTGGAGTTCTAGTACAGCTGCCCAATTTGATACTACTTTTAAATTACAAAAAAGAGCAATTCGTTATCTATTTGATAGACTTCCCTCTTTATATATTTTAGAAACTGTTTGTTGGATTCACAAGCATCTAAACATTTTTCCTGAAAGACCTGATCATGGCTACTCTTTTTAATTGTACTAATTTAAGATTGTTTTGTTCTGTTGGTTTATATTTTTATATTATTTCACTTTTTTGTTAGCTTTGTCCATAAAATTGTACAATTTTCAGTGACAATAGTGATTACAGTGTTAATTTAAGTTAGAATATAAGCCCTCTGTTTGTTGTTTTGTTACTGTAATTATAATAAAATTAATAACACATATAAGTTGTGGACTCCGCTAGAAAAGTATCGAATTAAAAGTGTTTTTATAACAATATTAAAATTCATAATGCTTGATTTACGACTCCCTGTATTCGTTTTTTATTGCTGGTATACTGAGTACATACCCGTATTTTCTCTTAATCTGCTACATAGGTACTACACATTATTAATTATTAAAACACTAGATTTTAAAAATTAAAAATATTGACTAAGTATTCCTATACATTTCTAACATTTGTATGAAGAATAAATATTATTACTAACAAGTTTAACTTATTTATTTCATACCTTCCTTTTTAAATTTTAATTCAGTTAAAATTTCTCATATTTGAAGAATTTTAAAAAGAGATTCATGCATTTTATTTAAAATATTCCGTTATGAAACGGACCACCAATTCTCCTTCGTAGGACTACCTAAATCGTATGTTGCGACGTTGCCTTTTTTACTTCATGGCTTGTAACTGTAGGAGGCTGTGATAGTGTAGAATTCCTTCCCTTTTGTCTTCACTGCAGCATCCATCTGGCTTGCATATTGTAGAAGCCTTGGAGGTGTCACCAGGGAAATGGACCAATAAGTTTTCAATTTAAATTTCTTTTAGTAATATTTTTATTATTTTTCAATATTATTAATGTTGCTATTAGGATTGAAAACTTTACTTTTCAATTGCCAGATGACGCTAGTCACCTAATCCATACACGTCAGTTGCAATGTGGGGATAAACTTTCATGGTTGGTCACTTCGAGTATGGAGCAGCAGGCCTACGCCTCTCCGATGATGACTCCAATAAGAGTAAAAAATCGTCAATTCAGAGTGCTGGACTGCGCTCCGTATTCTGAGTGAAAAATAAGATTGTTTTGACTTCGCATTGCAACTGAATAAAAATGGTATACATTTTTGTTTTTATTTCAATTATAATTATTGAAGTTGTCACCTAACTTTATCTGCAAAAATCCGAATGCCACCTCTCACATCCAAAAATAGACGTTTTTTCACAGATCAGCCCTGGTCTATTTACCTTTTCTCTCAAGGTAGAAACGAAACAAATAATAAGGACAATTTGACACAGAGTCAGTCTGGTCCTGGACAAGTTCCATCCAACATCCAAAGAGACGTGACTTTTTCAATGTTGCCTAGTACAGCAGAAAATCTCGTTATAAAAATACAATAGCGCCTTCTTGGATATCTTTGTGAGATAACGACTACAATATCAGAATGTAAGGTTTTAAACTTTGTATACTTAGTCGATATTGCTGAGTTTTGTAGAATGAATACGGAGAGGAAGAAAAAATAAAAAAATGTGCTATGCGGGCTTGTGAACAATCATAAGTTTTTTGAGTAAACGTTTTGCTGGCAAAAGTTTCGAGTAATGGCAGTGTTCGCATACCTCTAAAAATTATCAACGGAGAAATGTAGTTTTCTCCGGAAAGGGAGCAATTTGTGTTGAAATTGTGTAAGTTAAAGTTCGTCATTAACGAAAATACTTCGGAAACTCATAATTATGTATACAGTGCAACTTTTTAAATTCATTTTTTTACATTTCTTGAATTTTTTTTATTTATGCAAATAATATATTTTATTTTTCTTCTTCTTCTTTTAATATTTATTTATTAATAACAGATACAAACAGGTTTCCCTACTTACATGTATCCGTATCTACAATGACAACAGTTTAGTAAAACATGCACATAATGTAATAATTCGAGGTAATAGAGACACACAATATCACTACGTTCTGTTTACAAGTGAAAGACAAGTGAAAGAGAAGTTGATAGAATATAACAAACCTGCATATATTTGCTTCGTAGACCTAACGAAAGCATTTGACAGAGTCAGATTTAGCGATATAATAAAGACAATTAAGCAAAAAAGGATACCGGCAAACATTTTTGAAGTCATAAAACAAATGAACAATAACAACACGACAAAAATTAAAACAAACAACACCACCACGGCCAACATACCAACACCAGGAGGAATCAGGCAGGTAAACAGCCTCAGTCCATTTCTATTCAATATGATAATGGATGAAATAATAGAAGATGTAGAATCGCTACAACTAGGATACAGACTCGGCCACAGAAGAATCAGTATAATGTGCTATGCGGATGATGCAGCCCTGATTTCAGAGGACGAGGATGATCTACAAAGATAACTTTATCGATTCTATCAAGCATGTCGACGACTCAACATGAACATATCCACGAAGAAAACAAAATGCATTACCATTGCGAAAGACCCAATTAGATCCAAGCTAGTGGTAAAGGGAAAACCAATAGAAGAGCTAAACCAGTTCAAATATCTAGGTGTAGAGTTATCAAGTTATCATGACCCAGCCAGAGACCTAAGAGGACAAATTAACAAGGCCGCTGTCTTGTTCGGATGTTTGAGAGATGTGGTCTGGAATAACCCATATTATATGAGAATGGACAGCAAAGTTAGAATTTATAAAACTTGCATCAGACCTGTTATGACTTATGGCATTTAATCAAGAGAAGACACCAATAAAACCAAAAGCAAGCTACGAACAGCCGAAATTAAGACACCAAGAGCAATAGCAGGGAAGACAAGAAGAGATAGAATACGAAACAACATCATCAGGGAACAATGTAGCGTGCAAGATGTAGTCAGATGGGGCAGGCAAAGACGAAGAGAATGGTTCAGTCATGTAAAAAGAATGGAGGAGCACAGACTACCAAGAATTGCTCTGGAAGGAAAACCAGCAGGCAAGCGTCCACCGGGGAGACCACCAAAAAGATGGAGAGATAGCTGACAGTCTACCTCTCAAGAAATACTTCAACTTCGGAATTAACAGATCTACAGATCTACAACATGTATAAGAAGAAGAAGAAGAAGAAGAAGAAGAAGACGTTCTGTTTCTTCTGTTATAGTCTCTGCTGCGATCCGGAGCTCCAGCTCTCGTGCCATCGTTTTTTGGGTCTTGCTATGGTGGGTTTTTGGGTCGCTTGGTGTTGGGCTTCTGTGTCTTCGCTCATTTTGCCATACATTCAGGGTCCATTCGATCTACGTGGTTTCTCCATATGCGTCGTCGTGCTCTTGTTCATCTCACTACGTCTTGAACGACTAGCTCTCTCAATATGCCTTCGTTTCGTATCCTATCTCTGAGTGTGATACCTCTTATAGATCTTAGGGTTTTCATCTCTGTTGTCATTATTTGTTTGGTCTTTGTTGGCTCGGCCCTTGTGTCAGCTGCGTATGTCAGTACGGGTCTAACACATGTCTTATAAATGTAGACTTTTCTTTCGGTGCTCATATATTTATTCCGCCAAATTGTATCCCTTAGGAAACTAGATATTCTCGCTGCTTTCGTTGCCTTCTGTTTTGTTTCTTGCCACAGATGCCTGTTGCTAGATAATTGCATACCCAAGTATCTACTATCCATTACCTGTTCGATTATATGGTCGTCCACATCTAATTGGGTTCTTGGATATTACCATTGATTGGTGTTTCTCTGTTGATAGTCTCAGGTTATACTTTTCGGCGGTTATTTTAAATTTTTGTAGTAGGCGTTGTAAATCATCGTCGTTTTCGGCTATTAAGAAAGCACGATTAGCGTAGCAAACTATTGTCATGGTTCGGTTACCCATTCTATCCCCAATTCACTTTGTTAACACTAGCTATAACTTCATCCATTATCAAATTTAATAGGCATTGGCTGAGGCTTTCACCTTGTCTAATGCCGACGTTGATTTTGATTTCTTCCGTGAGTCCATGTGTGGTTCTTATTCTTATTTTTTTGAATCTATTGAGCTCTTTGTCTTGTAAATATCATAATGGCAGATTTTCTGAGGATATAATTTGTTCATGGTTTTTCGTCCAATTATCCACTAGCTTTACGATGTGTTTCAGAACCCTCAACAATCGCCATATGAATTACAGATGGAAGCTGCTACTCTTGATTAAAATTAGTATGGTGAAGTATCGTCGTCGTCAGGGCAAAACTCATTAAGTCCACTTTTGTTAAAATTGAGTTAAGTGTACTGATCCATTCACAATATCAATTTTCATAGTCTGGCAGAAATAATGAACTCCTACAAAGTACGTAGAGATGATTGCCTAAGTCACTGAATGCGCATAAGTCCAAAATTACCATTTTGTTGCCAGGCAGAAGTCACTAAATGTTCGTTTTCTTAGATCTGTTATTTTGGACTTAGTGACTTTTGCCGCGACGACGACGCTGTGTAAACTTGACTTTTATTATAAACTTTTTTGTGCAGATAAGAGTGTCTAATTCTATAATAAAAAACACACAAATTATCATATTTATTTTGCCATAAAAATGTATGATATTAAAGCCGTCTCGCTGTTAAATTTTTTCCGATATTTCAAACCACAATAGGATACTAAATCATCCTCCATAAATAAAATCATAAACATGAAATATATATCTGGAATTAAATTCGTCTGCAACGAATCGTGTACTCTTTAAATAACTACAACACTTTCGACATATTGTATGCAGTGCCCGTCATAAAACACCCTCATTCGAGATAGTCCAATACCATAATAGAGCTCTTTACGGCGGTAATAAGAAAGTCAAATACAATTTTCCAAAGTGTGTGTACGTATGTGAAGCAGTCACGCTGGAAAAAGTCAGCCCAAGGCACTAACAGAGATACATTGATTCCGTAATTTCGTCCTCACGCTGCTAGTGCCAATCGTGTCATTTCGTCGTCGATATAATCCAATGGAAATTGATGCTGAAGCTTATTGTAGCATAAATAAGCTTCAGCGAAAATAAAGCTCCTCTGGGCAAATTAGGAAAAACAAAAAGGAAAAGTTTTTTAGCAGTTATTTATTTGCTGGAATCGAACCTTAATATTGCGTATGGTATGATATGGTAGGGGAGCCCATGTGGGGATTTTTGCAGTTACTCGAACGCATCAAATTATGATATGGGGAGAAACCTTGTACCCTGTAATTGTACCCCTACCACATATTGGATCTTAATACAGGGAAGTTCGTTAAGGGAGGTCTGAAAAAAATATATATCCTTACAAAAACCTGAAATTGTCAGATTAGGATAAGGTAAGTTAAGTACATGCAGAACAGTGTATATTTCAAAAATTTGACGGTATGAGCGTGGTGCAAGAAAATGGGGTGAGTCACAAAGTTTCACAAGAAAAAAGCGAATATTTCGAGAAATAAACGTCAGATTGGAAAACTAAAAAATACATGTTCAATATTTTTTAAAAATTTATCGAATGATAACCCCATCGAAATGCGACCCCCCACGAAGAGATGTGGGGATGGGAGTAAATTTAAAATTGTAAATGCGAACCCCGCGATTTTCGCGAAATAAACATCCCCCACGGCGGTGGGGTGGGAAACTGAGGTACGTAAAAATGTGATCTTGTGTACATCTACCAGGTCTAAAACCACTTTGCGATTCATCTCATAATGGTTCTATTATTTTTCATAGTCTGCTCTCTATACTATTAGCTCGATCTATTAGCTACTATTAGCATCGATTTATCGGCTGCATATGACACGGTTTGGAAAGATGGCCTCATCTATAAGCTCCTGAAAATAATCCCCTGCAAAGCAACCGCCCGACTCATAAATACTATGCTGAGCAGTAGAAACTTTCGTGTAACCATGGGAACTACAGTGAGCAAACAGAGAACGCTTAACAACGGCCTCCCCCAGGGCTCCGTACTTGCACCGCTGCTATTTAGTATGTATATAGCTGATATGCCCCCTACCAGATCTAAAAAATTTGGATATGCAGACGACTGGGCACTTGCAACTCAAAACTCCTTAATACAAAACTCCGAGGCAATCCTAACGGAAGATCTGGAACGCCTGGTTAAGTACTTTAAACAATGGAGACTTAAACCTAACCCCAAAAAAAACCGAGGTTAGCTGTTTTCACCTGAACAACAATATGGCCCACACAAAACTTAAAGTGTACATTGATAACCAACTGCTCACGCACAACTATAATCCCAAGTACCTCGGCGTCACCCTGGACAGAACACTCTCCTTTAAGAAACATCTTGAGAACACCGCAGCAAAGCTGAGAACCCGTAACAACATCATACAGAAGCTTTGTGGGACTACATGGGGCTCAACAGCAAGTACACTTCGGTGTTCAGCCCTTGGACTCGTATACTCCGCAGCTGAATACTGCTCCCCTGTTTGGCTGAACAGCGTTCACACAAAAATTATAGATACTCAGCTCAATGTCGCCATGCGTCTCATATCTGGAACGATCAAGTCTACACCTGTGGAGTGGCTTCCACTACTGAGCCACATACCTCCACCTAACCTTCGTCGTCAGCATGCTCTGCTTAGAGAATTCCAAAAGCTGCTTAACAACCCGCAGTTACCTATACACACATATGTCGCCGACGCTAACTCACATCGATTGCGCTCCAGAAAACCTCCGACTAGAGATGCAATAAACTTGAGTTCCAACAATTTCCAAATGAACTCCCAGTGGAAGAACATGCAGAGCGACAGACCGAACCTAATAATGAGAAACACACCATGCATCACAGAAACTCCACCAGGTTTTGACCTCCCCCGAAAATCATGGTCAACTCTTAACAGGATAAGAACGGGTCATGGAGTCTGCGCAGATTCCCTTTATAAATGGAAAATGAGAACCTCTGCTGAGTGCGACTGCGGCGCCGAGAAACAGACCATCCAGCATATGATTGCCGAATGCCCTTGGAGAAAGTATGATGGAGATCCTCTGGACTTCGCCTCTGCAACACCAGCGTCGATTGAATATATTAATACATTAGATGTTAGACTATAACATATGTGTGATAATGTTGTGTATCAAATTGCCATACGCTAAATAAATAAACTATTAGCTCATAAACTTTCATCACTGTACTTAACAGAGTTATTCCTCTATAGTTGTTGCAATTCTTGTTGTCACCCTTTTTATGTATAGGTAAAATCAGACCAATTTCCTAGTCTGTAGGTATTTGTTCGTCTCTCCAAATCATTTGAAATAGTTCTAATAACTTTTGTAATCCCATGTCACCCATGTTTTTGATCATTTCTGCCGTAATTTTTTCATGACCTGGTGCCTTTCCATTTTTTATCTTCCTAATCGCGTCAGTTAATTCATCCATTGTAATGTTTGGTATAAATTCAACTTCTTGTTCGCCCGTTCTTTCTTCATCTTCTTCACTTGTGCTGTGTGGATCGTGTTGTAGTGGAAAGAATATTTCCAGAAACTACTACAACACGAATTTTAGTTCAAAACAAAAAAATGGGAAAGACCGGATTTTCCGAGGAAAATGTTTGTTGAAATAAATCGCAAAAATATCCTTGTGCAGAATTAAATTAAAGTGAATTTTAATTTAAGTGTTTTTGGTTTAAAATTAAAATATTCGGAGTTACAGAGCAATAATTGAAAAAAAAACAAAATTTCGGAGCGATAAATTGTTAATAAGCAAAATAGCACACTGTCTGCTGACTTTATATGAACCAATATTACTGATATTATATGCAATAAATTCTAATATATCACCAAAACTGATCTTTCTTTTTTTCGATAATTTGCTCAGACTACTAATAGGACTGGATCCCGCGTACCAAAAAAGTTTATTAATAGCAAGTTGAAAATTTGTTTATAGCTTAACGGTGTCTAGTCGGACAAACTTTGATGTATGGACAAAAACATTTTTGGTGCATAAACTTTAATGCTATCAACTTGTTCGAGCACTTATTTGATAGATATTTCAATGAGCTTTGACAAATGTTTAATAACCTTATGTTATAAAATGCATCATTTTCCCGGTATTGAAGCTTGAATACTTAGATTTGGGTACTCGACGAAAGAAATATACATTCAATTACCTATAACTCACTTTCAGTTAACATTGAAAGGTTTTTCTAGTAAGGAATATATTTGATTTTTTATTAGCCTCAATTTTGACAATAATAACTTTTTTGTAAAAACTTATATAGACAAGGCGAAAATGGCGGGTTCGAAGGGAAAAATATTCCCATGAAATTTTTTTGCATAATCACATTCGTGAGATATCCCAGAATATGGTTCAAGAAGTCGCCCACGTAAAAAGTGGGCCAAATTTTTTTTAACAATTTTTTTTTAATCAAATTGCAAGAATCAATATTTTTGGCCCGATCAATTTTTTCTTTAATTTTTTGGACCATTCTGGACAAAAAAGATCTCTTATAATTTTTCTCTAAAGTTGATCGTTTTCGACTTATAAGCAATTTAAAATTGAAAAAAACGAAAAATGGCGATTTTCAAGGCTTAATAACTCGGCTAAAAGTTATTATTATGAAAATCAATATATGACTAAATTAAAGTTTAAAGCTCCGCCTACAAGATCCTGAAGAAATTTTTGTGATTATTTTATTACTAAGCTGTTATTTTTAAGTAATAATACTAAGCGCCATGCACGTGTGCGGGGCTGTAAATGCTGAGTGCGAGAGAGAAGCCATTCCAGCAGTCCAATTGTGCATCTTACTCGCACTCACATTTACAGCAGCGTCAATACGATCTAACCACTCATTGTTATTAATTAAAAATAACAGCTTAGTAGTAAATTAATGACACAGATTTCTTCAGGATCATGTAACGGCGACTTTAATCTTTGACTTAGTCACTTTCTTTCAAAATAATAATTTTTGACCGAGTTATTAAATCTTAAAAATGGCCATTTTCGCGTTTTTCAAATTTTAAATTGCTTATAAGTCGAAAACGATCAACTTTAGAGAAAAATTATAAGAGATCTTTTTTGTCCAGAATGGTCCAAAAAATTAAAGAAAAAAGTGTTCGGGCTAAAAATATTGATTCTTGCAATTTGATTAAAAAAAAATTGTTAAAAAAAAATTGGCCCACTTTTCACGTGGGCGACTTCTTGAACCTTATTCTGGGATGTCTCACGAATGTTATTATGCAAAAATATCTCATGGGAATATTTTTCCCAACGAACCCGCCGTTTCCGCCTTGTCTAATAGTTTTTGAGTTATTTATGAAATATTGGTTAAAAACATGCATTTTTCTCACGAAAAATTAAAATCTTTGGTCTTTAATAACTCACAAAGTTTTGATTTATTTTAATAACTTTATATAACAAATTTTGCTTATAATTTGTCGCTCTATCGAATTGTGGGGTTATTTTTTATAAAATAATTTTCACCCCCGAGGAGGGGTGGCATCCACCCCCAGGGTAAAAGCGCAAGTTGGCACCGTGTCACCTTTGTTCCTTGAGATATCCTCTAACCACTCACCAATTTTCGTGCAAATCGATGGAGGTTCAACGAAATCGGAGGTAATAGCTCATATTCACCTTCAGTGACTGCACTAATTTCCATGTTCTGTTTTTGGCACAATTATGAGACTAGACACCGTTAAGCTATTAACAAATTATCAGCTTGCTATTAGTAAACTTTTATTTGGTACGCGGGATCCAGGCCTATAACAGAGATACATTGATTCCGTAATTTCGTCCTCAGGCTGCTAGTGCCAATCGTGTCATTTCGTCGTCGATATAATCCAATGGAATGAAATAGAAATTGACGCTGAAGCTTATTGCAGAATGGAAAATAAAGCTTGAATAGTTTACGTCTGTTCTTCTGTTTGTCTTTGCCGATTGATAGATTGAGCGGGTAATGGAAAATTTTGGTTCTAATTTACATATGAAAACAATCGTTGACTCAAATACAATCAGTGTGTATACAGCGATATATATGTATATTTTTGTATATATGCTATCTTTTCAATGATATCAATTACCTTGCTTTTTGTTCTCATATTCTTGCTTTTCCACTGTCTCTCGTAGTTAGTCTTGCGTTAATAATTATCAGTGTCGGCTGGTAAAGGGGCGCCAAATTTTATAGAGAGATGATTAAACACATAGATGAAGAGACAGGTAGTGGAATGCAATTTTAAATTCCCCAAGTCTTCTTCCAATTGATGGTTAGTTTATTTTGCAAGGGTTTAGAAAGCACTATTTATAATGGGAAATAATCCACAATTTCACCAAAAAAATATTTTATTAACGTTTCGAAGCCCAAATCGGGTTTCGTTGACAAAATATAAAATACTACTATTTATTAAATATCAGTAGTATTTTATATTTAGACAACGAAACCCGATTTGGGCTTCGAAACGTTAATAAAATATTTTTTGGTAAAATTGTGGCTTATTTCCAGTTATAAATAGTTGATTATAAAAATGCCACAAGGAAATAGCTTCAGAACAACATTTAGAAAGCACGATTTGAGTTGTTTGCCAGAAATTGTTTCCAGTAGAAGTCTTTAGTTGTTTGGATCTAAAACTTCGAAATGTTTTAAGTACACGTCTTCTCTTTCTTCTTCTTCTTCTAGTTCCATGACCTTTATCGATCGTTGGATATCACGTTGGCTACCATATTCGCTATTTTGACTTTATTGAAAGCAGCTATGAATAACGATGTAGTCGACTTTCCAAACCAGTGTCTTAGATTTTTCAGCCACAATGTTCTTCTTTAAAACTAACGGAATACCTTAAAATGGGACATGTTAGATATGTTTCGAACTTCTTAACCTGTTGTCCGATTTGATTGATTTTTTAGTATGTTATAGCCTTATTATTTAAGAAAATAGATGTAACAATATTGTTGCTAGAGAGATAAATGTCATTTTATACCGGGTGTAACAATCATATTGTTTTTTTTTTCCTTAAAATTCAGAACACCCTGTGGAATATTCTAGCATATATAAGATATTAAAATTAAAACTCATTCAGAGCCTTAGGCTTCCTTAACATTTTATTTTTTGGTTCATTTGCTTATGTTAGACAATAAGAAAATTAGGTACGTTAACAACTAGCCATGTTTTTCATCACGAAATCCTCATTTTCTACTTAGTTTAATAAACAAGCCTAAAGTAGGCTATGAGAAATTAACAATTTGATAGATGTCAAATTGTTAAGAGTCAAAAATTGTCTAATTTTTTGTGAAAATTAATAAATTTATTATTTAAAGTTTCAGTTAAATCCGTATTTTTTTATTGTTTGGTGGAAATGGAACACACTACAAGGAATTTGGCCCGCGATGAGTGTGTTCAAGTAGTGATCTTAAATACCGAAGGACTTAGCTATAATGCTGTTGGATTCTTATATTGGTAACAAATTTTTGCTAATGCACGATAATGCAGGACCTCAGGTTCACGAACTGTAACCGAATATTTACAACAGGTAAATCTTCGGACTTTGAATTGGCCATCGCATAGTGCAGATCTTACCCCGATCGCATCTAAACATTCCGTATATGTATTTGGACCATAGGAGTTTTCTATTGGTTCGTTGCAGCACGCGGTAATATTTTAACCAATAGACGGCGAGGTTCCAGATGCATATACGGAATGTCAGTCGGTCCCAAATTCATATACGGAATGTTAAATATCGTACACCGAAAAAGATAAGTTTTTTAGAGTCTTTTAAAAGGAGATTGATTTTAAAATACTTGTTTTATTATTAAATAAAACTAAACCAATTATAGTATTTTGAATGTTATTTGGTGCGAAATTCATATGCGGAATGTTAATTATTTGTAGACCAAAAAATGGGACTTTTTATTAATCAGTTAAAGGAGACTGATTTTAGAATACCTATTTTATTAATGTATTATTAAAGAAAAATAAAACAATGATTAGGTACCTATTTGGTGCGAAATTCATAAATGGGAGGGTATAGATTTGAGAGACATATTTCTTTATTTGACTAAGGTTTCGCTTTCTCAGAATTTTTAATGACTTGCACGTGTTTCATTCACAGTCATTTGTTTCGAGCTTCTGTCATGTGTCACATAATATTAATATCTACGTCATACGTTATTGGTATATATGTTACAGTGAAAGTTGACGTTTCAGGGAAGGTTAACCTTTACTAGTCACGGTCGACTCTCGCTGGGCATCTTAGTGAAAGTTGAATTCTGAAATAACAAGATCAACTTTCACTAGTGAAGGTTGACCATTCTTAGTGAACGTCAACCTCCCCTACAGCAGTCTAGGGAAAGTTACACAGACGTACAAACAAGATCAACATCCACTAGTGAAGGTTGACAATTCCTATAGTGAATGACAACCTCCTCTACAACAGTCTAGGGAAAGTTAGAGAGAAATAAAAGACTAATCTTAAATCACGTATACTTTTATAACAAAAGTAAATTTAGAATTTGAAAGATGAACAAATAAGAACAAAATAAAACGTGAAACTATAGTCTACAATTTAAAGACTATAATAGAGACGAAAATACTATAGTCAACAATAATAAAATTATTTGTTGCAACATGATAATGCTTTATGGCATTTGGAATTGCATAAAACATTGTTTTTTATGCAGTAACACTTCTTTGTTTGGCACTTCTTGTTACAACTGCACTTAAAAAATCCTTGCCCACTTCCGGTTGACTGAGTAGTAGCAACTGTTCGTAAAGTAAGTGTCTTTTCCATTGGAATTTCATCTTCTTTTATAATGTTTACTGGACAAGTATTAAACTGGGATCTGCAAATAAAAAGATACTTGCAGGCTTAAATGTAAAATTACTAATTATTATACTATGCGGTATTAAATACGTTCAAACAAGTTAAACTTCATAAAAGTATTAAAAATGTAAACTAAATTGACGACAGGTCAAGGTCGTTCGCCCGCCGTGCACATCCGCCAGATGTTCAACATTCCCTAGGCTGATTCCGTGAAGGTTCACCTTCCCTAGTGAAAGCTGATATATATTTTCTACTATCAACATTCACTGGTCATTTCAGTGAAGGTCGACAATCACTAGCGACGGTACACCTTGACTAATATTCAGCTTTCACTGTAACATATACAATGATACAAACCCAAGACGTATGACGTAGATATATTAATATTATGTGACACATGACAGAAGCTCGAAACAAATGACAATCGATGAAAAGCCCTATATATCAATTATGATGTCACTACCTGTATCATAATGAACTTTATTATGATACAGATTTCCATTAAGATACAGATTTTTAACTAATAGGGCTTTTCGTCGATTGTCATTTGTTTCGAGCTTCTGTCATATGTTTTATAATCTTTGTAATATAATAAATATACACGGATTTTACGACATATGACAGAAGCTCGAAACAACTGACTGTGAATGAAAAGCCCTATAGAATCGCGATATGACATTCGCGATAAAGGTGGCACACGCGCAGTAACCAATGGCGAGTCAAATACATACGCTTTGACAGTTCTCAATATGTAAACAAACTGTCAGACTGACAAACTACTTAATTTGTTTGCGTTACAAAATTAATAAATTTTAATATATTTTTTTTGTGAATGATCATAGAACAAAAATCGTGTATACAATTTGCATTTAATTATCATTATGACGCTCGTACTCTATACGAAACTCGTTTCGTATCCTTTATACTCGCTTCATAATGACCATCATTAAATGCTCTTTGCATAATATACTATTAAAAACCAGTCTCATTTTAACTGGGTTTAATAAAAATCGTCTTTTTTTCTACGGCTAAATATTCATAGAACAAAAAGATGATTTTTATTAAACCCAGTGAAAATAAGACTGGTTTTTAATAGTGTCTAATCATTGTTTTATTTTTCTTTAATAATACATTAATAAAATAGGTATTCTAAAATCAGTCTCCTTTAACTGATTAATAAAAGTCCCATTTTTTGGTCTACGAATAATTAACATTCCGCATATGAATTTCGCACCAAATACCATTCGAAATACTATAATTGTTTTATTTTTATTTCATAATACAGTAACAAGTATTTTAAAATCAATCTCCTTTTAAACGACTCTAAAAAACTTATCTTTTTCCGTGTACGATATTTAACATTCCGTATATGAATTTGGGACCGACTGACATTCCGTATATGCATCTGGAACCTCGCCGTCTATTGGTTAAAATATTACCGCGTGCTGCAACGAACCAATAGAAAACTCCTATGGTCCAAATACATATACGGAATGTTTAGATGCACCCCGATCGGACATTTGTCATAAGCATAAGACATCATTGCATAAGACTACTCCAGCGTTTGCCACCTCCTAGAACCTTACAAGACGTAGAAACAGTAGCTCTCGAGATTTGGAATGATATTGATCAGGACCAAATAGTATACCTCATTTGTAATATAAAAGATCATATAGTAAGTATGTCTTTTATTATCGAGCTTAAGTGAATAATTTAAAAAACAAAATATTAAGAAAGCTTAAGGCTACAATCGAGTTTTATATATGCTAGAATACTCCACAGAGTGTTCCGAACTTTAAGAAAAAGACACAGTATGATTGTTACACCCGATATAAAATGACATTTGCCTTTCTAGCAACAATATTATGAAAGCGATTTTGTTAAATATAAATAATAAGGCTATAACATGATAAAAAAATCACTTAAATCGGACAACAGGTTTAGGAAATTCGAGACATCTGACATGTTCCATTTTTAAGGTGTTTCGGTAATTTTGCCGCTTAGTGTAGATGTTTCTACAGCATCTGTAAGCAATCTGTAAGCTGGTTTCGTTTCGGCTCAGAGCAGACAATATAACTTGTTTTATATATGCTAGAATACTCCACAGAGTGTTCCGAACTTTCAGAAAAAGCCACAGTATGATTGTTACACCCGATATAAAATGAGATTTACCTGTCTAGCAATAATATTATGAAAGCAGTTTTGTTAAATATAAATAATAAGGCTATACCATACTAAAAAAATCACTAAAATCGGTTAAGGAAATTCGAGACATCTAATATGTTCCATTTTTAAGGTGTTCCGGTAATTTTGCCGCTTGGTGTAGATGTTTTGACAGCATCTGTAAGCAATCTGTAAGTTGGTTTCGTTTCTTTTTGCCAATATTACAGTGTCTCTGATGATCCCTAAAGAGAGTGAAACGTAGGTAAGAGGATTCACCTTTGAAATGAATTGAAATATTAGCTGTCTTTCATTTTCATCTTTTAATTTTGTTAATACCTTATAATTATTTTTAATACTGTTTGGTTTTTGTGCTTCCTTATCCGTCCTTATATTTCATAACTTATGAGTTTATTTTATGCAAAGACTGAAGTTTTGAGGTTTTATATGTTTCGTGAGACGTTTCTCTATCATATTGTGTTTAAAACAGACCACATACCAATGGATGGTTTTGTAGCTACAGCCAGTGGGCCAACTCATTAATAATGAAAACATATGTAAGGTTTTCCATCGGAAAATCTCCAAAAGCCAAACGATAAATAATTTATTTGTAGCTATCTGGAACACAAAGGGTCAGAGCTTTGTGGAAAGCCCTCTTGGCATAAATACATGTTTATGTAGTTGATTGTGAACCCATTTATTCTCATCTCGAATGGATTTCGAACGGACAGGAGGCATTTGTTGCGAATTCCCATCGCCTTTCTTCAAGGAAACACGTTTTCCTTTTTTCGACGAAGCGGCTTAAGGCGAACACGAATTCAACGTGTTAAATAAAGGGAAATCGATCGCCTACTTGGACATATATAGACTCGATTCAATAATGGTGCTAAGCAAGTATTCAAATTATCTAGTTCAGAGAAATAAGGAAAAAAATATCATGTTGGTAACACAACCCCCTCCAGGTCGAAACCAAATTTTTTAGTAGTACGGACATCTATAATAATAACCTATATGTTTCCTGCAGCCGATTTTGATGATATACATAGTTATAAACAAATGAAGATCAAAAAACGGCATATTTGATGATATACATAGTTATAAACAAATGAAGATCAAAAAACGGTAAATTTTCGATTTTTTCGTCTATTACCACATAGTTAAGTATTTTAAACAAATTTTAGAGTAAGAAACTCATAAATCATATAAAAGACTTCAATACGGCGATCGCTGGATATGTCTATCCTTATTGGTTGCTTAGAAAATTGCAAAATAAGTCATAAATTTTGAGTTTTTATAAATATTCATAACTTATATAAAAATTAACTTAGAACCTTCTTATTACACGGAATTCTGAGACTTCTAAATTATACCCTAAATTTCAAAGCAATTGATAAAATAGTTTAAAAGTTATTTCATTTGTTTATCCCAAATTAATTCTTTTTGCAACACTATAAGTCAGAAAATGATGAAGTTACAGTAATACTTTCGATAGTTTATGAAAGAAGAAGATTTACACTATTAATTTGAATAAAAAAAATGACAAAAATTAATTCTAAATATTGAAAAATTATTTTGCAAGAACTTGTGAATTAAAAAAAGGGGGGCTAACTTCGTCCCTAATTGTCCTAGGACAATGGTTTTTCTTTCTAAATGTGTATAAAAATTCAGTCTTTCTAAATATGAAAAAATAATTTTTCTACGGGTAACGGTTAAAAAGTTATTCTAACTGTTTATAAGTAAGCAAAAAATCGACATGTATTCGCAAAATAATTTTACACTGTTTAAATTATTTTTGTCATTTTTTTAATTAAGTTAATAGTATAAATGTTTTTCTTTCATAAACTGTCCGAAGTATTACTGTAGCCTCGTAATTTTCTGACTTATAGTGTTGCAAAAAAATTAATTTGGGATAAACAAATTAACTAATTTTAAACTATTTTACCAATTGCTTTGAAATTTAGGGTATAATTTAAGCACCAGAAGTCTCAGCACTCCGTTTAAGAAGGTTCTAAGTTAATTTTTACATAAGTTATAAATATTTATAAAAACTCAAAATTTATGATAAAGGCATTATTTTTATTTTTAATTCAGAGATCATTACCCTCTTTCTATGGCCATTTCGAACCCCTTAGTTCTCATCAGGAAAGCTACCGCAATGATGCTCTGAAAATAAAATAAAAAAAAATAAAAATGTATTATTTATTTTGCAATTTTTTAAGCAATAAGGATAGACATATTCAGCCAACAATGGGCCGGACATGTGATAAGAATGGGAGAGGATAGGCTACCAAAACAGCACTGAATGCTAGAATGCAAGGAAAGAGACCGGTTGGGAAGCCACGAAAGCGCTGGTAAGACACAATAAACAGCGACGCACAAGCCCTTTTAGGAGTCCGTGTATGGAGAAGACACACAGACAGGCAAGGGTGGAGGCAAAAAATAAAGGAGGCCAAGGCTCAATTTGGTCTGTAGTGCCGCAGAAGAAGAAGAAGATATTCGGCCAACGCCATATTGAAGTTTTTTATTCGATTTATGAGTTTCTTACTCTTAAATTTATTTAAAATGCTTAACTTTTTGGTAATAGAAGAAAATTGACCGTTTTTTGATTTTCATTTGTTTATAACTATGTCTATCACCAAAGTCGGCTGCAGGAAACATACAGTGCTAGTCAAAAATCCGTACCCCCCCTCGTATATTTTGAACGGTTATACCTATAATAGTGAAATTTGGAGGAAGGAAATAAACGGAGGTAAGCTTCTTAACTAGTCATGACAGGTGGCGTAATAGTGACAGATGACTTTACAGAGCCACTGTGACTGATAATTTTAAATGGGACTTTATGGCAAGTGATACCTCATTTGAAAGGTATTCAAAATACCTATTCAGTTATACTAATTTTTTTGGGTTTAAGTTGATTTTGATTTTGGTGAAAAAATTAAATAAATATAATATTGTACTTTCGCATTTAATTAATAAAAATTCAAATGTCCGCCTATGAGTTTTTTTGTCAAAAAGATGACGTTTTTCAATTCTCTAGTAGTTTTTACGTCAACGTCAACCTTTTTGACAAGTAATCATATGCGGAATTTTGAATTTTTTTAATTAAATGCGAAACTACAATTTTTTATTTATTTCATTTATTCATCAAAATTAGCTTAAACTCAAACAGAATTAGTATGACTGAATAGGTATTTTCATTACCCATTTAAAATTATCTGTCACAGTGGCGCTGTAAACTCATCTGTCACTGTTACGTCACCTGTCATGACTAGTTAAGAAGCTTACGTCCGTGTATTTCCTCCTTCCAAATTTCACTATTATATAACCGTTCAAAAGATACGAGGGGGGGTACGGACTTTTGACTAGCACTGTATAGGTTATTATTATAGATGTCCATACTACTCAAAAAATTTGGTTTCGCCCTAGAGGGGGATGTGTCACGAGAAAAATCTTATTTCTCTGGATTAATCTGTTTCGCCTATTGTGCATATTAATCTAATGAGAGGTTTTAAATACAATTAGAGTTAGAAAACTATAATATCTGGGACATGTCATGAGGGGCAAGCGTTACAACTGGCTGCAATTAATAATACAAGGAGGAATACAGGGTAGAAGGAGTCATGGAAGAAGACACATCTCCTGCTTTAAACAATTTGAGAGCTTGGTTTAACTTCATTTTGCTGATCTCTTCAGAGCAGCGGTATCGAAGGTGCGAATTGCCATGATAATAATAATTGTCGACCTTCTTAGAGGAGATGACACATGAAGGAGAAGACTTCAGTGTGACATAAAAACGGAAAACGCTTTCCAAGATTGCGTCTTTAATTTTGAATATTTTGTCGAGTTATTTGGCACACATATACGTAATATAGTAATGAATGGCGGTACAGAGTAATGATGGTACGTGATTTCACTAATGGTGATTTATTCACGGTGAATTAAAAATCACTGATAACGACCGTTCCTTAGTAACTTCAATAACGGTGACTGGTGACGAGGTATCAGATATCAACTTCGCATTAACTGTCTCGCAACACGTGTTTATTTATAGAATAAATACATTATGATATATTCACGGCGAACGTGACGTAACATCTGACGATTATTGGGAACCATAAATTTTAAAGAACGATGTAGTAAATATTTATAATAAATATTACGATATTCTCGGTGATATCGATTTGAGGAACAGCGATTTATGAACAAGGAGATTTACCAATAGTGAATTTTAGGAACTGTAACATACGATGTATTTTATGTTATTGCAGACGTATTGAATATTTTTTTCTTTCATAAAAACATTCTTAAAAGTATACAAAACAAGCTGAAAATGCGAGAATTATCATAATGAAAACTTTGTTTATTTACGTATTTTAATTCACAATATGGAAAATTGCTATTATGAAAACTTGTTTAGAATTAAAAATTATGTTTTAATGTGCAATTATAGCATTCTAATTTAAATGTTGTGAACTATAAAGGTACTTTATTCTTGATCAAAATTCATATTTTTTATATACCTCTTATCAAATTAATAAAATTTGATATAATGATGGTTGCATCATAAATCTTAGACCATGAAGAGCTTTTTATAAAGAATAACTATTCTTCGTCAAATTAAAAATAAAAGAGTTATAAATGAAAATGTTGTTGGTCTCCATAATTTGAGAAAAATCTTCAAATATTTTTTCCATTAGAAGGATGTAATTGCACATATCAGACCATAATTTTTTTTCCAAACAGCATTTTATATAGTCGGTTCGCTAAACTCAGACTCAACTGGCTAGCGATTTTAGTCAGTAATTTTGCCAATTCGGCAAAAAAAATTACTAAATATTTAGTAATTTTGCCAATTTTGGCAAAATTACCAAAAAACAAAAAAATTACCTACTAAAATCACTAACCAGTTGTGTCTGAGTTTAGCGAACCGACTATAATAACAATTTTCATTTCATAACAAATTGAACAGTCCATTTATCATTAGGTATTCCCATTAAAGGGGAGGGCGTATACTCGTATAAACCTTTTTAAAGTTGTTAATAAATTATTGCTTTCAAAATATACTCAGATTTATATTTAATTTAAAATTTAGTTTGACATTCACGAGGTGTCAAACTCAAATGTAAATAACCTATGCTTTGCTTAACAAATTCAGATTAAAAAACTAGCCTACTTACTAGCAACGATTTCAGCTGACGTTTAGTATATCGGCAAAAAATAAAAGTATTGTGACGTCACATTTTAGACTTTGAGGTCGATTATATCGAAGACGGTTAGAGATATCGAAATGCCGTTTTCAGATTTGGATTCAGAAGAAAAAACTACATAGGAATCCATCGATAAATCTGCTCTAGGTATTGCAGGAGCGGCAAGGCACTAACGCACACACTTTGCGAATTTATAAAGGAAAAGTTTTCGTTGAAAATTTACTTGATATTTTAGTTATTTTAGAGAGTTTTATTTAAAGAGTTTTATTTACGACAAAATTTTTTCGATATTAGTAGAATTGAACGATCTGCTTTATTTTCGAATATCCTTAGATTATATTCACAAATTTTCTAAACCAATAACGCTGTTACTCTTTTAACTGGTGACCTATTTGGCTGTTTTAAAAAATTGTAGTTATTGGATATAACTTCAACTATGTCGTTACCAGCGATCTCATGTCTCCAGAGATGGCTTAAAAGCCAAAAGAATCACGTATAGGTTCTTTCTTATTTGGCATAATAAAGGATGGCAGTCATCCTGAAAATGGCTAAAGATTAATATATTGTCTCCGAGGAGAATCGCAAAGGAGGCATTTTGCCGGATAAAACGGGTTGTTTGTCAGGATAAACAGAAAAGGCGACTGCTTTTATTGGTTTTGAAAGAGGAAGTATATCAAGAATTTAGTAGAATTTGAGATACGCAAGGAGATTTTTGCTGCGTTGGGAAGGTTGGTTTTTATTTCAGGTCTATACAACATATTTATTTATTCGGGTTTATACAACATATTTATTTGATCAATATATGTTTTTGGGAAACATATGTACCTACCTTAGATTTCGTCTTAATATACATAAAATATTTTTTCTGCTAAAGCAAATATTAACCCAGAGGTTATATTTCTCAAACTTATACTTACTAATATACAGAACGAAGTCATTTGATTTATTAAAACAATATCCAAATGAAAATAAATTAAAACTCTGTGAAAACTGGCTGACACCAAAAATAATATATTATGTAAACTACAATATTAAATAACAATCAATATTTACAAACAGAAAAATATTATTACCACCGAGCAGTTTCAGTTAGAAAGAACATACAAATTTAATATTGTTTTTACAAATTTTGAAAAAATGTGAAAATGTTGAACTATCCACGTCCGTCTGTCTGTCTGTCTGTGATCCCAACTCCTCCGTCATTATACCAGGTAGAATGACAAATGAGGTGTCAAATGAAAGCTTATGATCTAAGGATGGTATTAAAGGTGAAAAATTTGACCTAGGTTGTCTGTCCGTCTGTCCGTCCGACCGCGAATATAACTCCTCCGTCACTATACTAGGTAGAATGACAAATGAGGTGTCAAGCGAAAGCTTATAATCCAAGGATAGTACTAAAGGTAAGAAATTTGACCTAGGCTATCTGTCCGCCCGACTGTGAATATAACTCCTCCGTCACTATACCAGGTAGAATGACAAATGAGGTGTCGAATAAAAGCTTGTAATCCAAGGATGGTGCAATGGGGAGGTTGTATGGCAACCAGTGCAATGGGGAGGTTGTATGGCCGAGTATTAAAGAAAAGGGTGGAATTAGAAATTCAGGACATGGAAGAACAAAGTGGTTTTCGCGCCGGTAGATCGTGCGCAGATAACATATTCGTGATGCAACAAATAATAGAGAAAAGAAGAGCAAGGAATCTGTCTACTCACCTAACATTTATTGATCTGGAAAAAGCCTACGACACGGTACATTTAAAGAAACTCTTTGAAATTTTGACCACGATAGGCATAAGCGAAGCATATGTGCGAGCAATTCAAAATATGTATCAAAATCCGAAAAGTTGTATTAAACAGGGAAAATCTATGTCGAAACTATTCCCTGTTACAAAAGGTTTAAGGCAAGGGTGCTGCTTATCACCAACACTATTTAAAATATACATCCAGAAAGCTCTGGAGCAATGGAGGAAAACAGTTGCTGGGATGGGAATAATGATTGAAGAAAACTGCTTAACAACTTTGTTTTTTGCTGATGACCAAGTAATTCTTGCAAACGATGAACATGATATGGATTATATGCTAAGAAAGTTACAGATCGAATATGAAAAATGGGGCCTATGTATGAACATGGAGAAAACGGAATATTTGAGAATAGGAGAGGAAACGGAAGATCCGGAATTAGAGTTAAGAAATATAAGGAAATGTAAGGAATATAGATATTTAGGAAGCATAATATCAGAAGAAGGAACTACAAAAAGAGACATACAGCATAGGATACAGCAAGGAAGGAAAGCAACTCGTATTTTAAATGGTCTACTATGGTCTAACAAAGTGAAGCTGAACACAAAGTTAACGATCTACAGAACAATTGTAGAACCTATTATAACTTATGGAGCAGAGTGTTGGCAACTCACAGGAAACGAAAGAAAAAATATAGAAGTAGCGGAAATGGATTACTTACGTAGAGCATGCAGAGTATCTAGATTCGAACATGTACCAAATGAGGAAATAAGACGACGGACAAAGAGTTTATATTCCACGGTTGACCATATAGAAACAAAGAAATTGCTATGGTATGGTCATGTTATGAGGATGTCAGAGGAAAGATGGCCAAAAAGAGCATTAAATTACACACCCATAAATAGAAGAAGAAGAGGAAGGCCTACAGAATCATGAAAGAAAGGCATAGAACAGTCTATGGCAGATAGAGCTATTGACGAAAACGAATGGGTGGATAGAAAACGATGGCGAGCGAAATGTGGGATGCGGAGGAGACCGTAGGAACCCCACTACTTATATATAATCCAAGGATGGTACTAAAGGTGAGAAATTAGAGCTAGGCTATCTGTCCGTCCGTCCGACTGCGAATATAACTCATAACTCCCCCTTCACTATACCAGGTAGAATGACAAATAAGGTGTCAAATGAAAGCTTATAATCCAAGGATGGTACTAAGGGTGAGAAATTTGACCTAGTCTGTCTGTCCGCCGTCCGTCCTACTGCGAATATAACTCCTCCGTCACTATACCAGGTAGAATGACCAGTGAGGTGTCAAATGAAAGCTTATAATCCAAGGATAGTACTAAAGGTGAGAAATTTGACCTAGACTGTCTGTCCATCTGTCCGTCCGACCCCGAATATAACTCCTCGACGGACAGGTTTGACAACAGGACGGACAACAATTTGACAACGGACTTCAGGTTTTAGAGTTGCCGTAAGTACTGTTTTAAAGTGCCCGAAGTACTATATCCGATATATCATTCAACTTGACTTAGCAAGATGAGAACCAATGTAAAATTTTGGATTTTATATCATTTTCGGTTAAAAGGTTGTAACCGGAAGTGCCATATTATAGTCGCAGAAATACATGTATCACATCGATCGAAGCGCATTGAAAAGTCAAGTTTGAATCTTTAGTTTCAGTTTTGAGGTCAGTTCTGTTTAAACAATTGAAGACATAAGTGGATAAAGGTCATATGTCACATTTTTTGAGAAAATTGTTTTATTAGGTTTTTGTTCTTCTAATGTACTGTTTAACCTTTTAAAATTTTAATATTTCCTATTTTTAGCAAAATAAAAATAACAGGAAGGTATTAAAGCAATATGTCACACTATGATTTTCGAATTGTAGCGGATAAAGGTATTATGTCCAAAATTGCGTTTGGACATAATACCTTTATCCACGTGAAATTTGTAAATTTGAAAAATTTTCTACCATTTACTATTTGGATGAAGGTAATATGTCCACAAAATTTAAATTTGGCTTAATGTAACTTTTTTTAAATTAAATTTAAAGTGAAAAAAAAGTACCTTCAGATACCTGTTTAAAAAAGTATAGCAATGCAAATTTATAAAACAAATAATTAACTTGGAACAAAAGACACTAAAATGCTCATTACTCAAAAACATCATTTTGTGACATATGACCTTTATCCACTTATGTCTTCAATTATGACCCAAAGTTTAGTAAAGACAACTCAAAATTAGTAAAATCGTATGTCAGTCGACGCAAAGTTACACGAAGGTTTCAAATATCGACTTCCATTTCTAATTTCAAATACTTTTAGTGAAAACCTTGGACTTAAGAAGTCCAATTACTTGTTAATAATTTATTAGATAACATTTAACTTTCTTCTTCCTTAATCAGCTCAGATGCCTTACCATTATATAGGGTGAGGCAGATAACTGGGTTATTAGAAATATTTAGAGAACTAAAGGCAACAGAATCATGAAAATTGGAATGAAGGGGTTTTGAAGGGTGATCTATTTAATGAAAATATTTTCATCAATTTGCCACTTCCGGTTATACCAGAACTTGCTTAAAACTTCGTTTTTTTAAATGGGACACCCTGTATATTTTTACATTTTTAGATTCTACTCGATGTCTTCTTTCTTAAAATATGAGGTTTTGTAATGTTATACAGGATAGTTTAAAAGCTGTAGAATTGTAGTAGTTGGATATCAAAAACTCTATTTATGTTAAAATGATTTTTAATAGAGTCTACTATTATTAAAAATTATTAGTATAGCTAAATGTTAAATTTAGCTAAACTAATATATTAGCTATTAGCTATATAATTTTTAATAAGAGTAGACTCTATTAAAAATTATTAGTATAGCTAAATGTTAAATTTTAGTATACAGGGTTGGTCGAAACTCGGAATGAGGATTTTCTGAATGTTCTTAAACGGAACACCCTGTATTTTAGTATTGCAATGAAAAGATATTTTATGTTCCTTTTTTATTTCTTAAGCATTCCCTATACCTAAATACTTTAATTTGTGCTTAATTGTTAATCGCGCCAAGAATGTTAACTACATAGGTATTTTGATAGCTCAACCATTATTGACAATTTTAAAGAGCTGTCTAGATTAATATGTATTTATTTCCGTAAAATTATTTGTGATTGAATATTTTCACGGCCAAAATAATAAAATTTCACGTATTTTTTGTTGAAATTAATGTTTGGCTTGAATCACCAATAACTCACAAATTAAAGCAGTTAGGTATAGGGAATGCTTAAGAAATAAAAAAGTAGTATAAAATATCATTTCATTACAATAATAAAATACAGGGTGTTCCATTTAAGAAAACAAAGAAAATACTCTTTCCGAGTTTCGACCAACCCTGTATAGTACAATTCAACATTTAGCTATACTTACAATTTTTAACAATAGTAGACTATATTAAAAATCATTTGAACATAAATAGAGTTTTTGATGGCAAACTACTACAATTCTACAGGGTGTGAATATTGCTAGGAAATTATGAAAAAAAAACGTAATTATCTTTTAAACTACCCTGTATAACATTACAAAACCTCATGTTTTAAGAAAGAAGACATCCAGGAGAATCCAAAAATGTAAAAATATACAGGATGTTCCATTTAAAAAAACGAAGTTATAAGCCACTTCCGGTATAACCGGAAGTAGCAAGTCAATGAAAATATTTTCAATAAAGAGATCACTCTTCAGAACCCCTTCATTCCAATTTTCATGATTCTGTTTCCTTTAGTTCTCGAGATATGTTTAATAGGACTTTTATCTGCCTCACCCTGTATACTTTGTCAGCTCATCTAGTTTGAGTTATTGTTGAGTGCTTTTATTGTTATCTGCTTCATCCTATGGTATTTCAGGATTCATCTTACTTCCGTCAAAAGTTTCAATGAGTACTGTCAAAAATTACGCCTGGGGAATAAGCAAAAAAGACACCATTTAGAACACCGTGACTGTGATTCTTTTAATAAACAATATTCAAAATAAAGGCCTTAAGCTATCTTTATTAGAATCTATGGAAATTAATAAATTGAAAAACAGATATAATTCTGAATGACCGACTTGAGAAAAACAGCTCCCCACTCCTCAACCTATTCAGTAAGAGACTTTAACCTTCCGATGTCCAACTTTTTTTTGTTACAAGGATGACCAACGGGGGTCAAAAATGACCCCCAGTCAAAAATAACAATTGACAAAAAAATTAAGTTGTTTTAAGAAATAAAATAATGTATTTGTCATTTTAATGTTAGTATTGTATCAATAAATGATAAATAAACATTAGCTAGATATATTTTAATTACAACTGAACAAAAACAGGAATCATCATTCTGAACATAGCATATAACTAAAGAAATTTTAAAACACAAATGAATAACCATTTTCAATTTCGTTGCAAAACGAAAATACAGCCGAACCATATTCCAGTCCAATCAGAGAGTGCAGCAAGCACCTCTACCGGTTTCGAAACTTATTAGTCTCTCATCAGGAGGCACATATGCTGCTCTCTCTGATCCAACCAAAACAAACCCCAGCCTGCAGTCCCGGATTGCAACGAACGAAATGGCATATATGCCCTAGCGCAACTGCTAGCAAAAAGAATAAATTTTCACTCTAATGGCATACAAAACAACATAATGCTATTCTACACCCCACCAGAATGAAAACAATGGGAACCTTCTCTGGTTACACCTCCGAGGCTTCTACAATTTGCAAGCCATACGGATGCTGAGACTAAGGAAGATGAGACAATTCTACAATTTACAATTCACGTCCCATCTGCTCAGCGCGGTAAAGTTCCAACGAGAATGGTTCCCTTCATACTCCAATCAGAGTAAATGTAAATCAAAAATGAATAACCATTTTCAATTTCGTTGCAAAACTAAAATACAGCCGATACAAATACAGCCAAATACAGCCAATCAGAGAGTGCAGCAAGGACCTCTACCGGTTTCGAAACTTATTAGTCTCTCATCAGGAGGCACATATGCTGCTCTCTCTGATCCAACCAAAACAAACCCCAGCGTGCAGTCCCGGATTGCAACGAACGAAATGGCATAGATGCCCTAGCGGCAACTGCTAACAAAAAGAATAAATTTTCACTCTAATGGCATATAAAACAACATAATGCTATTCTACACCCCACCAGAATGAAAACAATGGGAACCTTGTCTGGTTACACCTCCGGGGCTTCTACAATTTGCAAGCCATACTGATGCTGAGACTAAGGAAGATGAGACAATTCTACAATTTACAATTCACGTCCCATCTGCTCAGCGCGGTAAAGTTTCAACGAGAATGGTTCCCTTCATACTCCAATCAGAGTAAATGTAAATTAAAAATGAATAACCATTTTCAATTTCGTTGCAAAACGAAAATACAGCCGAACCATATTCCAGTCCAATCAGAGAGTGCAGCAAGGACCTCTACCGGTTTCGAAACTTATTAGTCTCTCATCAGGAGGCACATATGCTGCTCTCTCTGATCCAACCAAAACAAACCCCAGCGTGCAGCCCGGATTGCAACGAACGAAATGGCATAGATGCCCTAGCGGCAACTGCTAGCAAAAAGAATAAATTTTCACTCTAATGGCATATAAAACAACATAATGCTATTCTACACCCCACCAGAATGAAAACAATGGGATCTTTCTCTGGTTACACCTCCGAAGCTTCTACAATTTGCAAGCCATACGGATGCTGAGACTAAGGAAGATGAGAGAATTCTATAATTTACAATTCACGTCCCATCTGCTCAGCGCGGTAAAGTTCCAACGAGAATGGTTCCCTTCATACTCCAATCAGAGTAAATGTAAATCAAAAATGAATAACCATTATCAATTTCGTTGCAAAACGAAAATACAGCCGAACCATTTTCCAGTCCAATCAGGGAGTGCAGCAAGCACCTCTACCGGTTTCGAAACTTATTAGTCTCTCATCAGGAGGCACAAATTTTAAAACATACACTAATTTACGTCGCCACAGGTTTAACAAACAATTTTTTTTCAATATTGGAATGTTTCTTACAAACAATTCCACATAATAGACGGTATTTACTTAATATAACATTGGAACATGGAAGCCAATGGAGTTCGTCTTTGACTCTAAATTCAGAAATTTTTTTTTCCGTAAAATATAGGGATTTTTTTTATTACAAAATATGAGGGTATCTGGAATGATATTAAAGTCAAATAAAAAAATAGAGAGTTTAAAATTGAAAATATTAGTTAATTTATTAAATAAAAACATACACTGGGGTCAAAATTTACCCCCTTGATCATCCGAAGTTTAAAGTGTAGACGCATAATAAAAACAACACTTGAGAAAGGCGCTCTGCCGAAAAAGCTGTAATGGCATTAATTTGTAAAAATTTTTGTAGAAGTTTTAAAAACAAAAGTTTTCAGTGTTTTATTGTTACATAAAAATTATATTTTAGTCTTTCTATGGTTTTAACCTATAAATAAATTTCATCCCTAATCTAAAATAGTCGCATTTTCGTGAAATATACCGTATAGCATTTTAAGTTGATAGTTTTATCTACCAGAATTCTTTGTTCAAATTTCTCTGGTATGTACTATTGTTTCCGAACGCTTCTTACATTGTTATCTTTCAAGCAATATATTTTCAAACCAGCTACACCTGCAGTACAGCGTACAGCTAGCATTATCTAAATACGTATCGGTTTGCTAAAACATTGAAATATTTTCTTTCTTTCTTTTCGTTGCAGGAATACACATAATGAATCGTGAAATTTATCGCTCATTCCCGTAAGTTAAAGCTAACAATTTAAATCTACTTGGATAAAGCTACGTGTATCAGTTAATTGCATGCTCCAAAGTTAGTTGTGGCGTAGTGACATTGCAGGAAGGAACCCATCGTCATTCACGATGCCGTTAATTCGGTTAACGTCGAGATTAATGGCAAGATGAAGGTCCTTTATTAGCCCTTGATTATACTAGTGCTGTTTTGATTATTATTTAGGACATACAGGGGGATATGCTTTAATAAATACAGAGTTAGTTTTATATATGGAAAGCCTCAATTATTCCTGAAACGGCTTGCACGATTTTTATAGTCTTTATTGAATACGTCTTTTTTCAGACGGTACGATATTCTCTCGTAGTCGTGTATAGCAACCATATCATGTATAGCAGTTAACTCATTGATTAAAGCTTTCACACTATATGGTTTAAGTCGAAGTCGTAGACCTTTGTCGTAGTACCACGGCGATTTCACTGCGACGCGACGGCACGATGTCGGCATCGTGAACGACTGCAGTGTTATAGCAAGTCTATTCTAGTATCTAGTCCAGTAAATGAACGGAAAATTCGGCGATACCGTGTAATTTTCAGGGGCAACTCTGAATTGCATGAAAATTTGGATTTAGGTTCTACTTACCCTTCACTTCAAAGTTGAAATTGTGCCGTTGGTTGCTTTTACTTGGGGGGTGACAGTCATCCCTTCTCGGGGGTGAAAAAACATACGTTCAAGATAAGACCGGAAATAGATAAATTGACTGATTTTAAGCAACTTTTGTTTTATAAAGTTTTTTACGTAAGTCAATACTTTTTGAGTTAAAAAAACTACGTTTTCAGACGGTTTTTCGCAAATAACTCAAAAAGTAAATATTTTATCGAAAAAAATATCGTTAGCAAAAGTGTAGCTTATAAAAAAAACCAAAAAAATGGTGTACCAGTAACGTCTATCAATCAAATAAAAATAAAGTTTTAGCTCATGAAAAATACGTTCTTATTCGTCTAATTCAAAATCGAATATTTCAAGGTGAAATCACCGAAAACTTAAGCACTTTTCGGGAAAAACCCCTTTAAACTTATTTAAAGTGTTTATAAAAAGCTTTGTTTTAATTGTTAACAAAAGTATTAGCATTAAAAATAAGCGAGTTACGGTCAAAATAAAGTTGGCCCTCCTTTTTTTTTTGTAAAAAATCATGAAAATCTCGCCGTGTTTAGCTCCCCAAATGAAATTAATCGCTACCGCTTTACAAACAATTTACTTACCTATATATTTTTTATATGATCTGTCAGTCTCACCGGTTAAAAGTGTTTATTTTTGAAGGGGTTATAATTGAGAAAGCTTAAATGGGTCACTAATCACGAGTGTATGCAAATTTTGAATAGCCATATCTTAACCAATTTTTGTCTTACGGAGAAACAAAATAAAACTCATCATATTTAATAGCAAAACCTACATTTTTGTACTCTTTAAGATTTTTCTTATCACTAATACTTTTTAAGTTATTTTAAAAAAATGAAATTTTTCAAAAATTTTTAGAAATTTTTTTTTACTATAAAAGCAAATGTTTTCAAAAATAAGCACTTCAAAACAATCAAACTTACAGATCATATAAGCAATACACATATTTATAGTTAAAATAGATGGTAAAACCAAACGATTAATTTCATTTAGGGTGCTAAATAGAGGGAGGTTTTTACGATTTTTTTTTACCAAAAAAAAGGAGCCAACTTTTTTTTTAGTGTAACTCGTTTATTTTTGATGCTGTAAACTTTTGTAAAAAACAAATAATAAGCTATTTTCGATACTTTAAAAATATTAATAAGGTTTTTCCGAAAAACGCTTTTTTCTTCGGTGATTTGGCGTTGAATTATTCGATTTGGAATTAGACGAATAAGAACGTATTTTTCATGAGCTACAACTTTGCTTCTACTCAATTTGTAGACTTTACTGGTGCACCATTTTTTTTCGTTTTTTATAGGCTACACTTTTGCCAAATATATTTTTTTCGATAAAATATTTACTTTTTGAGTTATTTGGGATCTGAAAACGTAGTTTTTTGTCGAAAAATCAACATTTTAAATCGCGAATAACTCGAAAAATATTGACATACGTAAAAAAGTTTATAGAACAAAAGGTGCTTAAAATAAGTCAATTTATCCATTTCGGGCCGTATTTTAAACACGCGTTTTTCACCCCCCGAGAAGGGGTAAATGTCACCCCCCAAGTAAAAGCAGCCAACGGCACAAATTCAACTTTGAAGTGGAAGGTAAGTAGAACCTAAATTGAAATTTTCATGCAATTCGAAGTTGCCCCTGGAAATTACACTCCAAAACAGTCATTTATTGGGCTAATCCACACTCGTCGTGCGTTGATGAAAAACTCGTGATTTATGCTTGGAAATCAAATTGTAGTAGTGAATTTAGATTAAAAAAAAAGGATATCGAAATTGACAACCAGCTTCTCATCAATTTTTGTTGAACAGCGGCTGGTGTTATGGGATAAAACTTTTGAACAGTATAAGAACCGAAATAAGACAGAAGATTGGGGAGAAAGCAGAATTTTAAAACATATATTGGATGAGATATCGGAAAAGAACCAAATGGAGCGGATGAGCCCAATATTTTCGTATTTTCCGTGATTTTCGGAGATGTGAATGCCTCAATACCAACACCATTAAACGCTTTCTTTTTCTTTTATTCATCATACCAGATAATAGTTCACAGCCCGACTGCGGCAGAAATGGAATGATGTGTGAATGCAACCAAACTTTTTTTAACGACACGATCACTGTAGGACAACGACAAAATATCGTCCGTGTAAAATAAGCCTCAGGATTTTGTGATGCGGCCCATATTATGGTGGAATTTACATTGTTGTCAGATCTTGCGTTTTTCTGGAAATCTAACGAACTTTCTTATTTCAAATGGAAGACCCTGTATATTTTTTGAGTTTTGAAGTCTTTAAAAAATATTGAATTTAAAGCTACTTGGGTACTGGTGTATCAGTTAATTGCATGCTCCAAAGTTAGTTGTGGCGTAGTGACATTGCAGGAAGGAACCCATCGTCATTCACGATGCCGTTAATTCGGTTAACGTCGAGATTAATGGCAAGATGAAGGTCCTTTATTAGCCCTTGATTATACTAGTGCTGTTTTGATTATTATTTAGGACGTACAGGGTGATGTGCTTTAATAAATGTACAAAAGTTTACAGACGTAATAAAAGAAGAGAGACAGAGAACTATAAAAGTGGGTGATATGAGTCAGATCTTCTTCTTCTTCTCGTGCCGACCCCACTAATGAACGTTATAACCATTGAAAATCATCGTCTCTATCATCTGCTTTTCTTTAATATAAAGTGTATGTGTGTTTAACCTGGTCCAGTCCAGATATTTGTCGTCTACCAGGACTCCGTTTTCCTTCAATTTTACCCTTCATAATCAGCTGTAATAACTTGTACTTATCATTTCTAAGCATGTGTCTTAAGTATGCTGTTTTTATCTTTTTAATGGTGGTCAAAAGTTCTCTTCCTCTTCCCATTCTGTGCAACACCATTTTGTTCATAATGTGATCGGTCCACGGTATTTTCAATATTCTCCTAAATAGTGCAGTCACTGAAGGTTTTCACCTCCGATTTCGTTGAACCTCGATCGATTTTCATGAAAATTGGTGAGTAATTAGAGGATACCTCAAGGAACAAAGGTGACATGATGCCAACTTGCGCGTTTACCTTGGGGTGGATACCAACACAAGCGTAGACAGGGGGTTTGAGGGTTCAAACCCCCCCGAAAAGTTAAGATATTAACATCTTTCAAATTTTTATTATGAATATAAAGGTTATTTTATGTAGTTTTAGTCGTTTTATTTCTTGAACCCCCTCCGAAACTAAAACCTGGCTACGCCTGTGGATACCACCCCTTCTCGGGGGTGAAAACTATTTTATTAAAAATAATACCCGAAGTCGATAGAGGGACAAATTATAAGCAAAATTTGTTATATAAAGTTATTAAAATAAATCAACACTTTTGGAGTTATTAAAGACCAAAGATTTTTTTTTCGAAAAAAAAAATGCATGTATTAAATCGGTTTTTCACGTATAAATCAAAAACTATAAGCTTTTACAAAAAAGTTGTTAGTACTGAAATTGAAGATAATAAAAAACTAAATACATTCCTCACATATAAAACTAAACCAATGTTAGTTCAAAGTGAGTTATTGGCAATTGAATGTGTATTTTTTTCGAAGAGTACTCAAATCTAAGTATTCAAGCTTAAATGACGGGAAAACGATGCAATGTATAAAATATTCCTGCTTAACATTTGTCAAAGTACTTCGGAATACCTATCAAATGGGCTTCAGAACAAGGTAATAGCGTCAAAATTAAGTTTAAGTAAGTTTTAATGGAAATAAAGGAACCGTTTCGAATTTTTTAGGAAAAATGAAAAAAAAAACATACGCCATTTCCACAAAAATTAAAATTTATAGTAATCCTTAGAAGTACTTCTTTATATTAGTATAAGTAATGTTTTCCATAATTTTAACCGGTTTAGAATGCATATTTAAAAAAAAAAGATATAATTTAATAAAATCATAATTTTTAAAATTATTGTAATTCTCATATTCTTTTGATAATACTCCAAAATTACTCAATATACGTAAAAAATTATATATAAACAAATTTTAGTGTTTTCTATGCCAAATATTTTACCTGTTTCACTATTTCCGTAGGGTAAAAAATACCGAGATAGAAACGATTAAATCTTAAATTTTGCTGTGGGAACCATGCAACCGGGGCCATTGAACCTTTTATTTTTAAAAAAGTAAGGAGTTAAAGTAAGAGCAAGGAGAAGATTATGTTCAACGTGTTTAAATAGCATCTGAAATTAACTTTCAAACAGTTTTTAGATTAACCTCATATCGTAAACACGAACGGAGTTATTAAAAAAAACAATAACATTTTTTGGAAAAAATTTTTAAAGATAAATTTTGAAAAAATTTTGGAGCATAAATTTTAACGCTATCAACATGTTCGTGGGCTCATTTGATAGATATTTTTAAGTACTTTGACAAATGTTTAATAAGTTTATGTTAAAAAATGCATCAATGTCCCGTTATTTCAGCCTGAATAATTAGATGTTTTTACTCGCCGAAATAAATATATATTACATATAACTCACTTTTAGTTAACATTAAAAGGTTTTTCTAGTAACAAGTTTATTTCGTTTCTTATTAGCTTTAATTTTGATAATAATAACTTTTTTGTAAAAACTTACACTTTTTGAGATATTAATGAAAAATTGGTTAAAAACATGCATTTTTCTCAAGAAAAATTAAAATCTTTGATCTTTAATAAATTAAAAAGTTTTGATTTATTTAAAAAATTTTGTATAACAAATTTAGCTTGAAATTTTTCCCTCTATCGAATTATGGGGTTATATTTAATAAAATAATTTTCACTCCCGAGAAGGGGTGGCATCCACCCCCAAGGTAAAAGCGCAAGTTGGCACCATGTCACCTTTGTTCCTTGAGATATCCTCTAACCACTCTCCAATTTTCATGCACATCGATGGAGGTTCAACGAAATCGGAGGTAATAGCTCATATCCACCTTCAGTGACTCCACTAAAAAAGCCACATCTGAAAAGCTTCCAGATTTCTCATTAAGTCAACTTTAATAGTCTAAGCTTCGACACCATAAAGCAGAATAGAGTGGATATAACATTTTACCATGCGGAAACGAATTTGCCGATTGAGTCTTTGATTACTCAGATATTTCCTCATCAAAAGCTGCTCTTAATTGCTCTATTCTTAATCGAATTTTTGATTTCGGATTTAGATATTCCGTGATCCAGACTCCTATGTTTTATTTTGTCCACTTGTTCGATATCTTCATTTTTTATGTGGAACCTTGTTACGACTTTAGCCCTCTTACTGATAACCATGATCACCATGAGTCAAATAAGATAACAATTGAAAAAACATATAATATTATGTTGCCTCTGCTTGCACCCTCTTTACAAAAAAGAGTAAAAAATATAGGTTTTGCTTTTCTTAATATTTTGTATTTTTTTTTATTTCTGTTTTTCAAAAATATGCACTTTGAACCGATGAAACTTACAGATCATATAAACAATTCATTCACAAGTAAAGCAACTTGTGAAGCGGTAACGATGAATTTCATTTGGAATGCTAATTAAAGGGGGATTTTCATAATTGTTTGCCAAAAAAAGGGATAAACTTTATTTTGAGCGTAATTTGCTTATTTTTAATGCTAGAAACATTTTTAAAATAATACTAAATCCTTTTTAAAAAACATGTAATGAATTTTCCCCAAAAAGTTCTTTATTTTTTGGCTATGTCACGTTGAAATATTTGATTTGTAATTTGATGAATATGAACATATTTTTCATTAGCTACAATTCTGCTTCTATTGGGCCTAGAGACCTCATATATAAAACATTTTTTTAGCTTTTTTATAGTCTATATTTTTGCTTCAAAGATTTTATTTTCTATAGAATACTTACTTTTGAGTTATATGCGATAAACCGTCTAAAAACGTGGTTTTTGTGTTGAAAAATGAACATATTCACTCTATAAGTATCAATTTAGTAAAAAAACGCTATATAACAAAAGTTGTTTAGAATTAGTCAGTTTATCCATTTCTGAACTTGCCGGTGAGTGTATTTGAATTCTGCTCATCAAAATACATAAGAAATAGGGGAAATAATAGATTGGACAAGAATTCCAGTGTTATCATAGAAATATTGTATAAAATAATGCTCCTTTTATCGGATCGAAGACCCATCTTCGAACATTACGGTTCTGTGTACTATGTGGATTCTAAACTCAACACTAATTGATAGATTGCCAACCATGATGTTAAGCTACAGTATAAACACGGGGGCTTGGTTGGTATACCGACAAACTTTAATTACAAAGTGAATTAAAATCACAATATATCTAGTGGTTGTAATATAATTTGCTACTAATCAGTTTATCGTCTATAGGCGCAGAGTAGTGATAAAACTATTTACCTTCAGTATGTTAAACAGCAACCAGCTTGCTGCCTCATTAAATATTTCACCAAGATATTGTGTACATAATAGATAATCAGCGGATTAGTCGTAATAAAGCATCAAGCATCAGCAAGTCATTTGCTTGTGTGTGTGATACATGTTTACATATTCTATAAAACAATTTTGAGCATTTATACAGGGTGAGTCATGAGGAACTGTACATACTCCCACCTCGTATGGAGGCCCCTATGGGGAATAACAAATGACCATTAAAAAGTGTCTGCTCCCATTGTTTAATAATATACAGGGCGAGTTGTTAATTTTTACAGAAAGTTGTATTCGTCATAATTTTTGAACGGCAAGATCGATGTGTCTCTTATTTTGGTCAATTGTTACACTATTACCACCCAATCAACTGATTTATTCAAACTAGAAAAAAAATCAGGTCCGGCTTTAAAAAATTAGTTCGTTTTGGTCTTAGAAAAAGTTTCACCCTGTATACGGTTTTTGAAAACTCTAATAATAATTTTACAAATTAGACAAATAGGCAATTAAATTGGCATATTATTTATTTTTTTCCCCACACGATTACTTAATTTTTTATAAAAAAATCAAATTTGACCATGAATTAAAAGTTTGGTAAAGTGAACCATAGATTTAAAAAAATGAACCTTTATTACAAAAATTCATTTTTTTTTAACAATTATTTAATTTATAAGTTACCACCCAATCAACTGATTTATTCAAACTAGAAAAAAATAATTCCCGGATTTAAAAAATTAGTTCGTTTTGGTCTTAGAAAAAATTTCACCCTGTATATGGCTTTGGAAAACTCTAATAAGAATTTTACAAATTACACAAATAGGCAATTAAAATGGCATATTTATTTTTTTCCCCACACGATTAGGTACTTAATTTTTTATAAAAAAAATTAAATTTGACTATGAATTAAAAGTTTGGTGAAGTGAACCATAGATTTAAAAAAATATTTTTTTTTGCAAAATCTATTTTTTTAACAAATATTTAATTTATACATGTATTAATACTTCCACAGCTTGTGTCATACGTTGTAAATAATAAAACCCTTTTAGCTAATTTCCAGAATTTCCAAAGGAAGAGGTTGTTTTAAATAATTACTATGGGCCATTCCACGAACATACGCCTGTTTTGGATTAGTTCGACAACGAATATTTTACTGCGCAACATAAGAAGTACGAAAGTAAATGGCGCTAATAATAATTCCAATAAACAACAATGTAATTTGCAATTTACTTTCGTTTTTCTTATTTTGCACAGTAAAATATTCGTTGTAGAAGTAATCCAAAATAGGCGTATGTTCGTGGAATAGGGTTTATAAAACATCGCCCTGTATAGTATTTGTTTAGTGATTTATAGGTAGTGTCGTTTTATTGAATTCGCAGAGTTTTATTTCAAAAGCCAAAATACAGTAAATTTATGTTTTAAATTAACGAAAAGATAATACAAGAACATGTAGAGATTATGTAGAAGAATTATTTTGCATGTTTAAGTAAATTTAACAATGTATGTATACAACAATTTGTATACATAGATACATAAAAGAACTTAAAAAACAAATAAAACAATAAAACACATTTTTTTGAGATTTATAGCAGATTTTGGAAATGAAATCAATCTCTGTCGGAACATCAACTCTCTAATAGACCCCCTGAGAGTTAAGGGATCATTTCTAATAATGTTACAAGAATCAATAATTTTATCAATTACTTAGTTCTTGTCGCGTATTGATATTTTCTCGATAAACCATTTCTTTTAATCGACCCCATAGGAAATAGTCGACAGGGTTAAAATCAGGTGATCTAGGTGGTCATGCATGAGGCCCTCCGCGTTCTATCCACCTATTTACATAAGTTATATGAAGACGAAAAGTACCTGAGATATGTGGTGATGCTCCTTCGTGCATAAAGTACATACCTGGGGCGGCTACATTGGCAAGTAGATTCGGCAAACTATTTTGTAAAATATGATAATGCAAAAAAGTACAAACAGTGTAAGAAACACAAATAAATAATAACGATGGCGAACGAAAAGTCAAATTACGTACTCAAACAACGAAAATGTCAAATTATCATTTTTATACACATACATACATAGTATTAATACATGGTGAGAAGGTAGTGATGCAAAAAACGACGGGAAAAATATTTCTTTTTGTTTTTGTTTAATTTAGGATTATTTGTTTATCTCCTTTTTGACAAACAAATATTATACAGGATGATATTTTAGTATTATTCAAAACAACCTGTTCCTTTTAAAATTCTGGAAATTGGCTAAAAAGGTTCTATTTTTTAAAACGTATAGCACGAGCAGTGGTAGCATTATTACTTATAAATCAAAAATTTTTGTTAAAAAAAATAATTTTTGTAATTAAAATTAATTTTTTTAAATCTATGGTTCACTTCAATAAACTTTTAATTCATAGTCCAATTTGATTTTTTTTTATAAAAAATTAAGTAATCGTGTGGGGAAAAAATAAATATGCCATTTTAATAACCTATTTGTCTAATTTGTAAAATTCTTATTAGAGTTTTCCAAAACCGTATACAGGGTGAAATTTTTTTCTTAGACCAAAACGAAAAAATTTGTTAAAGCCGGACCTGATTTTTACTAGTTTTAGGGCCGGTTGTTCGAACGCTAATCAACAATGATCACTATCAAATATTTAATTACTGTCACAACTGTCAATGTCAACTTTGGTTGGGTTGCTGAAAACATAATTGATTATAATTATGAGATTAGTTAATCAATTAACATAACAATTATTAACATAATTGATTAACAAATTTTATAATTGTAATCCACAATTATGTTTTCAGCAACCTAAACAAAGTTGACATTGACAATTGGTGACAGTAATTAAATATTTGATAATGATCATTTTTGATTAGCGTTCGAACAACCGGCCCTGAATGAATCAGTTGATTGGTTGTTTGGTTGAATCAGGGCGGTAAATTAAAAATTAAATATTTGTTAAAAAAAATTAATTTTTGCAAAAAAAAGTTAATTTTTTTAAATCTACGGTTCATTTCACCAAACTTTTAATTCATAGTCAAATTTGAATTTTTTTATAAAAAATTAAGTACCTAATTGTGTGGGGAAAAAATAAATATTACATTTTAATTGTCTATTTGTCTAATTTGTAAAGTTCTTATTAGAGTTTTCAAAAACCGTATACAGGGTGAAATTTTTTCTTAGACCAAAACGAACTAATTTTTTAAAGCCGGACGTGATTTTTTTCTAATTTGAATAAATCAGTTGATTGGGGGGTAATAGTGTAACGATTGACCAAAATAAGAGACACATCGATCTTACTGTTAAAAAATTATGACGAATACAAATTTCTGTAAAAATTAACAACTCGCCCTGTATATTATTAAACAATGGGAGCAGACACTTTTTAATGGTCATTGTTATTCCCCATAGAGGCCTGCATACGAGGTAGGAGTATGTACACTTCCTCATGACTCACCCTGTATACAGCGCGTCTACTTAAATTTTACACATATGGGAAACTGTTTTATTTAATAAACATTTATTAAGCATAATGCTACCTTACCTATCAAAATCTACACAAGAATAAAAAACCGCTAAACGCGGTAAAACTGAATGGCGCGTACAAAATTCCAGCTACAAAAGAGCTGATATGAATATTATGTGGCGCAAAAAAGTATTTTTATATTGATGGTGAAATCTTTGTTCATAACAGTCATTTGCTATATTTGATGTAAAACGCGCCACAAAAGAGCCTCAAACTGCAAATTTTATGAAAGGTACTCTTTTGTGGCCCGTTTTACTTAAAATGTAGCAAATACTAAGGAAAAATCTTTCAAAATAAAACTAGATCTTTCCATCAAGATGAAAATACATTTTTGCGCCACGTAATGTTCATAGTAGGGGAGCAAAGTATGCTAAATGTGCAGTCACGCGAGCGTTATGGGGACCTATTGGGTTGTGAAGAGTGGGTCCTAAAACCAAAAAAAGTTAAGTAAAGTTTTCCATTTTAGTGGGCGCTTACCATTTTTTAATTTAATTTTCCATTTCCAACAATCGTTTTTCCCGATTATAACGCCATGTATCCATAATTCGAAAAAATGTTTCGTATAAAAGTTACTTATTTTTACGACAGGATCCAAATCTGCAACAAAAAATGGGGGCTCCTATTTAAGATTTTAAAGTAACCCCCACCCCACCTCCGTGGGGGGTCATTCGATAGATTTTTAAAAAATATTGAACACATATTTTTTAGTTTTCATTTCGCCATATATTCGCTTTTCTCTTGTGAAACTTTGGGACTCACCCATTTTCTTACGCCCGGCTCAAATCGTCAGATTTTTGAAATATACACTCTTTTGCATCTACTTAACTTACCTTATCTTAATCTGACAATTTCGAGTTTTTTTTAGGATAGATTTTTTTTCGGGCCCCCCTTAACGAACTCCCCTTGTTAAAAACCAATATATGATAGAGGTACATCTGCAGGCTACCAGGTTTCTCCCCATATGCTAATCTGACGCGCTCGAGTAACTGCAAAAATCCCCGCTTAGGCTCCCACACCATCATATCTACTCTTTTGTAGCTGGAATATTGTGTGCGTCATTCATTTTTACGACGTTTAGCGGTTTTTGAAGTTATATTTCTTTAGGCGCGATTGAGATTGAGGGTGAATTTATATTGATCTGCGCGCATGCGCACATCGACAGTATGGTATTAGTCGTTATACGGGCTCTGATTGGGTGTTGAAATGATCTGTCAATAATAAATAATTGTTCAATATGAAGGTAAACAAATGTATAATATATTAGTTTTATTGTTGTGAGGACAGAAACAAAAAAGTTTATAATTGTAGTGACATTTAAATAGTTTTTAAAAGCAACAGGTACGTAATAATTGTAAATGTATCATAGGTACCTACCTATTTGAACCTACCAAAATACATAGTATGTAATACTTTTATTTACATAATTTGATTACCATCAAAATTTCTATCAATGTTCACCTAATATATTGTTTTATTACTCTATGTTTTGTTGTATTTTTTCAATTCTAAATCATTTCAATTCAAAATCAAAATAATTTAATTTAATTCAAAAATGTCAAAAGTTTAATCCGTTTAGTTAGTCGATCTTCGCACATAATGACACATTGCCTCCGTGGCGAAGCGTTTAAGGCGAATGAACCCCAATATACCAACCGCGCTGATACTGATAGCTGGTTCGAATCCCAATAAAAACTTATTTTTTTATTTTTTTTATACATTTTATGATTGTAAGTATAATTATTATATAATTTTATTTTCAGAAAATACGTATTTAGTTAAAAAAATTTCCGACAATTAATGTTTGTAATGTTTAGGCACTGTTTTAATAAAAATGTTTGAGAAGTATTAAGTATAAATTAGTTTAATATTTAAATAAAATATAAATAAAAAATATATTAATTTCGTTTAAATCATATAATACAAGTATAACTTCTTACGTGCGTACAAAGTACACACACATTATTTTTATTCTTTTATCAGGAGTTTTCCAAAGTTTTTTATACTATTGACTTAAATGTAATGTTTCTCGATTACACTTTGAGCGTTATAAATACCTTAGCCGCATTATTGCCCAAATACTAGCCCATATAATGGGCTAAATTTGTGATAGGGCAATCCAAGTTCATATCCAAGTCATCCTAATATTTATTTTTTCAATAAAATTCTTTGTGCCCATCGAATATGTTATGTATGGTTCTCATGTGCGCATATACTTGGCAACGTTGCACTTGGTAAACGGAAACACAAGTGACAGCTGTGACATGACAACCAGACATTGACATTGACAACACACTTAGGTTATGGACTCCATGTGAACAAGAGTAATAATGTTAATTTACATATACTTATAAAGCTTATGCTTAATAAAACCTATCGCAAATAGCTTTATGTTATATTATGTCCCACAATCCTAAAGAGGCATCCATTACAGAATGTACACTAGATTTTTTCTATTCGAAATAGGTTGAAAAAATATTGAGATGACTGGAAAATGATCTCTGATTGCCCGATCAACTTTAGCATCGTAACCACTATAACCTTAAAGACCATTTCGGTGATAATTGTTAAATGGATTATACTTTGGAGCTCGATAACTTCTAAACGGTTTAACCGATTTTATTCACTAAACATGAGTTTGACAATATTTAGACAGTATTTACAAGTAGTGTCTGATGCATACATGGTCAAATATGGTATCTGAATGTATTATACGATTTCATCATCATCATCAATGGCGCTACAACTCTTCGCGAGTCTTTGCCGCGTTTACTATTGCCTACCTGTTTGTCGGTCCTGTGCCACTAATTCCCATTGTCGCACTCCCATTTTCTCTAGATCTTCTTTGACTGCATCTTTTCGTATTATACGATTTAGTGAGCTTAAAAAACTGTTTTTCCCATCGGAAATGAATTTGATCATACTTATTAGATCTATAACTTAAAAATTCTAATTTTCCCAAATATGAAGTATACACCGTTAGACGCCTCTAGAGTTCTCCTACAAACGCTCAGTTACTAGCGCAATTCGTTGATAAATATTTTGAGTAATTGTCGAAAAACCAAAGTTTTTAAAGTTCAATTTCTCAGTGTGTATGTCCGATCCAGATTACTTAGGCACCATTTGAAAACTACACTTTAGTGCTAATTATTTAGTGTATTTACGGTTTTCCTGTCTCTCTTTGAACCTGAGATATATTCACTCAATAAATATGCGATGTTGTACCTATCCAGTGCTATAGTTGTCTGAATCCCTCTTAAAATATATATATATATATATATATATATATATATATATATATATATATATATACGTCTTCATATCAAGGCGAGATCCGACTAAATCGAGGACAACCCGAGATCCACCAATAGGAAATTAATTATTGGAGTATATTGTTCATAAGTATCTTTATAATTAACATATTAATCATGGCACACTTAGAGGGGAAAAGATTTTTGTACTTAAATTTTTCTGATAAATTTACAGCGAAACGAGATCCGTCGCTGAAAAGTAAAGGGGAGGACTTATATACGAAATTTTAGATATTTACCGTTCAACGCGAGATCACACACTGATGCCAGCTCTAAAGAGTATTCGTCGAGCGGTTGGAGCTCGTGTTGTATTGTATATTTCCCACGATATAAAGATATATAATGGGCGTAACTTTTAAGTACCGCTTCATTTGTGTCTTTAAAGTCTACGATTGACCTTTCAGAAAGTCCCTTAGTTTTATTACATACATAAGGGTGTGAAAAAAGAAAAAGAATACTTGGCAAATAATAACCATTTAATAATGATAATTATTTGCAATACAATATTTAAAAACTATACATTAATATTCTTAAAAAACACTTACTACGAAACCAAAATGTAATTATTATATTCTTAAATAATACAAATTGTTACAAAATAATTATTTAAATGATTGCTTGTTTTAAAAATACATTACAAGAAAGTAAAATTTTTTATAAATATTATTAAAGTTTAAAAAATAAAATAACGCAATATGTAATAATTATTTGATAGTTAAAAAATGATTTAAATAAAATGATTTAAAAGATAAAAAGAAACACACATAATTTTCAGGGTCAACTCCTAATTGCATGAAAATTTGGATTTAGATTCTACCCATCCCCCACTTCAAAGTTGAATTTGTGCCGTTGATTGCTTTTACTTGGAGGGTGAAAAAATATACGTTTAAAATAAGTCCGGAAACAGATCTGACTAAGTTTAAGCAACTTTTGTTCTATAGAGTTTTTTTAACTTAGGTACTAGGTTAATTTAGTAGTAGGTACTAGAGTCACTTGCGACTAAAAATATTTAATTTTCAACAAAAAAAAAACACGTTTTTCGGCGGTTTTTCGCAAATACTCAAAAAGTAAGTATTATATCGAAAAAATATTCTTGGAAAAAATGTAGCATATAAAAAAAACGAAAAAATGGTATATTCTTAGTCTATAGAACCAGTAAAAGTAAATTTGTAGCTCATAAAAAAGACGATCTTATCCTTCAAATTCCAAATCAAATATTTTAACGTGATACATAGCACCAAAAAATGAAGCTCTTTTCGGGGAAAACCCATTAAAATTTTTTTAAAGTGTTAACAAAAAGCTTTATTTTATTTTATAAAAGTTATATACGGGTAGGAGAGACAACGGAACGAATTTTCGAACGTTTAAACAGACGACATCCCAGATTTACCAATTTCTGGACAATTGATCCAAAGGCTGGATTCTAACAACGAAACAGTTGTGGATTTTCAAGTTTTTAATGAGAGTTATAATGAAAAAACATTAGTGACCTCGAGTATGATGGTTTGGAGAATTTGGCTGGTTATATCTGCCATAAATTGAAGGACTCCAATATTCAATCCGAAGATGTTTCAACGTACACGTGGGTTGATCATTTGAGTAAGTGTGGTTTATGTAAACCATCAGACACTCTCTTGTCATATATTAAGTAACTGGAGACAATTTTTCCTTCCACATGAATGGTGATTCCATTTTGGTAACTAAAAATTATTTAGAAAACCTTATGTCCAAAAGTGTAACTGTAGACTGTTCTAACAAAGCGAACAAGTTATTTTTTAGGTCTCGGATATACTTCCGAATTAAAGAATTAAACAAGTCTCTTAACAACCTGACATTGCGTAAAAGAAAAATTATGAAAACTGCTACATAGTTGCTGTATGTACGTCTATTTCACATGCACAAAATTTAAATAAAGTGCATGGCATGAAAACTGTAAAACTTATTTTTGTCTTTTCCAAGCCTCTTACTTAAATCTGATGAAATACATTATTTAAAAAGTAAAAAATTTTGTTTTTTTATCAATCCATTAAATTTATGGTTTTATTTTGGGGCTTTTCTTCCCCTTGGTAAAAATTATATTTACTAATGTGTAGGCCACTAATCAATTTTTGCCAACTAACGAAATATAATAATTTTAGTAGATATCGATTATATGAATATTTTTATTTTCCGGATACCAATATAATCAAGAAACTGGGAAGTTTACAAATAACTGAAAATCAATTTAAATGAAAGTAAATAGTTTAATAATTTTCCTCTAAACTATAAAAATCACTTAGTTTCTTTTAGTCATAATTCATTCATTTGCACTATTCTCAAATTTCATTCGCGTTCGTATTACGAACGCATAGACGGGACTATGCTTTACTCTGTTGTTAACGTCATGCGCCAATCGGACGAGCTTACGTAACTAGAATATCAGGGTGTGCATATTTCCGGGTCCCGGTGAATTCGTATCTATTTTAATCCCCATCCTAATTACAGACCAACTGGCAACTCTGGTGCGCAGGTAATTTTTAAATAACGCATTAACTACCGGTGAATTGGTAACTTTCATTTTTTAAGTATTGTTGATAATCTAATATCGGTATTCCAGGTATTTAGCGCTGCACTCCTAGAAAATGGAAAAAATGCCAGAGGAAGTGAAACCGATGATGAAACGAAACGCAAAAGAGACAACTTGGATGATTGTTTTAATAGAAGTAAAATTAAAAAACGGTCACCAAGCAAAGCAGGCAACGAAAACAAGGAAGACATGGAAAATGTTATGATTACAATAATGAAAGAGCTAATGAATAAAAACGATAAAATGCTTCAGGAAATAAAACAAATAAGGAAAGAATAACAACAAACCAATAAAGAGTTAATGGGTGTAAAAGCAGAGAAACAAAAACTAAAAAAAGAAGTAAAACAGCTACATGAATGAATGGAGCAACTGGAGAAATTTAGCAAAAAGAAAAGCTTGATCGTGACTGGGTTGAAAATAGAAACAAATGATTATAAGAAATTAAAAGAAGAAATGGAAAATTTCAGAGCCCAAGAGTTGCAATACAAATAAAACTAAGAAGTGCAAAAAAAATAGGAGAAACAGTATGCGCAATAGAAACAGAAGCCCTCACGGATAAAATGGAAATCACAAACAAGAAACGTAAACTAAAACAGCATAAAGATCGTATCTATATAAACAACGATTGGACATCGAAAGAAAAAGAAATACAAAAGGAAATAACTAAAATAGCAAAGGACGAAAGAAGCAAAGGTAAGCAAACGAAAATCGGCTACAAGAAATTAATAGTGAATGGCAAAATCTAGATATGGGACGAAGAGAGAGAACAGCTGATAGAAAATTCAAAAAACTAATAAACGAAGAACAGCGGCTGAAATATGATATTGACATGGCAAAAAAAGACTCGGAAATGCAAACGGTTAACGAAAACAAAATAACGCACACAAAATAAAGAAAGAATCTCAATAAGAAGAAAAGAACAAAACCCATTAGAATGGGCTCTTGGAATATTAGAACCATGCTGGCAGCAGGTAAGATGCAAGAAATAGCTCTTGAAATGAAAAAATACCAACTAGAAATCCTAGCCGTACAGGAAATACGATGGAAGAAAGAAGGAAAAATTGAGAAGAAAAACTTTAGCATGTATTATTCGGGAGAAAACAAACAGGGAACGAATGGTACGGCATTTATGGTGAACAAAAAAATGAGGGAAAAACTGATACAATTCAAAGCAGTTAATGAAAGGATATCTTACATAAGAAAATAAACAAGCCCACATCTCGATAGTCAATTGCTATGCACCCACCGAAGAAGCAAACCAAGGAGATAAAACAGAATTCTAAGACATCCTGGAAGAAACCTGTGAAAATATTCCGAGGAATGACATATTAATAATATTGGGTGATTTCAATGCAAAGATCGAAAAGGAGGACTATAATCGTAATGTAGCTGGCAAAGAAACCATTCATGACACAACGAATGATAATGGAGGAGAAATCTGCAACCTAGCAGCAGCAACAAATACATATATAGTTAGTACTGGGCATAAACATAAAAAAGAAAACAAAATACCATGGATGATACCAGGAAGAATGGATGGAAACCAAATAAATCATACTCTAATTTCGAGTGGACACAAATAGTACAAGACGTAAGGTCATATAGAGGGGCAAATGGAGGCACTGACCACATATTGTTGATAGCAAAACTTAAGATGAAAATAATCAAAGCAAATAATCATAAGGAAGGAAAAAGGAGGAAATGGAATATAGCCAATCTGAAAACGCAAGAAACAAAGCAACAATATACAGAAAAACTGGAACAGAAATTGGGTCAGTACGAGCACATAGAAATAGAAGGATAATGGAAAAACATAAAGAACAGCATAATAGAGACAGCAGAACAAATAATAGGATTCCAAAAAAACCAATTATGCTACTAAATACAACGTATAAGATATTGACCACAATTATAAGAAACCGACTAAATCAATACACAGAAAAAATTATAGGACCATATCAACAGGGTTTTAGAACAATAGATCAAAGGAAGATCAACAATAAATGCAATACACGTACTGACACAAACAATTGAAAAAAGCTATGAACATGACATAGAATTACACATACTATTCATCGACTTCCAACAGGCATTCAACAGCATATACAGACAACAATTATTAAAAGAAATGAAAAAAATGGAGATACCGGCAAAATTAATAAGACTAACTAGAATGACAATAAAAGACTCAACAGCAAAAGTTAAAACAAATGAGGGCGATACAAATGACATCAAAATAGAACTTGAAGTAAGACAAGGAGACAGTCTGTCAACGACAAACGACACTATTTAATATCGCTCTAGAAGGAGTAATTAGGGACACAGGGCTGAAAAAGACAATTATTCAAAGCTCATCACAGATCATAGGATATGCAGATGAACTGGGACTGGTAGCACGAGATAAAAAAAGACTAGAAGAGGCACTTTTAACCCTGGTAAGAGAAGCAAAGACGAGAGGACTAATAATCAATCAGAATAAAACAAAATATCTTATAAGCACACGAGACAATGTAAACAGAACAGCAGAAATAAAGATAGGTGAAAATACATTCCAGAGAGTAGATTGCTTCAAATACCTGGGGGTGATGGTGGACGGCAAAAACGGAAGGAGTATAGAGATAAACGACAGAATTAAAGCAGGTAATAGAGTATATTGGAAATATCACCAACTACTCAAGGACAAAAACCTGAGCAAAATAAAACAAAATCAAAAATATACACAGCAGCAATCAGATCAGTGATAGCCTATGGAGCAGAAATAATGTGCCTTACGAAAAAAGACGAAGAAAAGTTTTTTTTTATATAACCCCTAATGGATTCTGCAATCTGCCGGAAGGCAATAAGCGTTTGCTTTGACAAATGTGAGATTGACATGTAGAGTATCACTCCAGTGAGTGATCTCCTTTAAAGAACTAGCTAAATTTAAATTTAGTTTTTTTTTGACAATGAGAGTACTTATTGGTGTGTATATGTCCTTAAAAGCTAAAACTTATCTGAGTCCTGTAGACAGGTCGGCAGGCAGCAGGCGAAGAAAAGTTAAAAATAATTAAGAGAAAAATTATAAGGATACATGGCCCAGTAAAGACAGAAACAGGGGAATATTGAAAGCTGATGAATGAACCATGAAATAATAAATATAAATAAAGGAGAAGATATAGTAAAATCCATTAAAGCACAAAGCCTCAGATGGTTTGGGCACACACAAAGAAGAGGGGTAGAAGAACTGATCAGGAAGATAATGAACTGGAAACCAGTAAAAAATAGACCAAGAGGAAGACCAAAAATTAGATGGGAAGATCAACTGCTAGACGATATATCAAAGATGGAAATTGCAAACTGGAGAGAAAAGATTCAGGACCGGAGAGAGTGGAAGAAGATAGTAGAGAGGGCAAAAAAACATCACAACCTATGAACTAAGACCTAAAGGAAAAGCGGACTAATTTACCGCGTGAAATGGATTAAAAGAGCTCATATTTGAGCGAACTATACTCTAACAAGAGTGAACTGTCCATATAATAATTCCAGGTATGTACCTGTATAAATTACCCTCCTTGAAGTTGGTGTAAAAGGTATTCACCATTTATGTATTGTCTTTTGGAAGGATTACTAGAGAAAATCCAAATAAATTTTGAAAAAATGGCTGAAATCGCTGAAATTCTTGTAACAGATTCCGTAATGAGTGTACATGGGTGGTAAATGATTTTAAATTTCACTTAAAGAAAGTGCTAAAAAGTCTAAAACATTTATGGTACTGTTCTGCATCTGGTTTCCAGGCAACCTGTTATACCGACGGTTAGTTTTTTTAATATTTTGAGTAGTAACTATGTTGGTTATCAACAATTTGATGTCAAAAATGCACATTTTGCCATTTTTTGTCTACCAGTAAGAAGAAAAACATTCAAAACAAAATTTAAGATAACCGCATTATAGAGCATGTAAAACAATTTAAACAAGGTTTTATAAATTTCGCTATACTTAATTGTTGCTTATAAAACTATAAATTAAGTCAGTTTAACGTTAATATAACTTATGTAAAAAATACAACTTATATCTCGATATTACGTGAAATAGCTCAAAGAAATGAGTAAAAATACACGGTTTTTATGACCCTCAGTGTAACTACGTAACAATTGTTTTAGTTTCTATATGGACGGAATAACAAAATTTATGTAAATCTGACCAATTTTTTCTCAATTTAATTATTTATTGACAATTTAAATGAAAAATAGCCGATTTTAAGAATTTTCGTCTATGTTACAATGTTTTACCAAAAAACTGAAAAAAGAACCGATTAGTTTATTGAAATAGCCTTAAAATGAGTTGAAGTAAAATAGAATTGGAGCTTTGTTTATCAATAAACATTAACTATTCAAATTTATTTCTTACGTTTTAAGCTAACTACCTGAGGTACCCCTAAACCCTAAAAATGTCATAAAAACGACGATTTTGAAGCTCTTCCGACTGGATTAAAGAAGCTATTATCGATTCAAACAAAAGTTGTGTATTTTTAATTCTAAATTTCAACTATTTAATTAAAAATAAAGTGTTTCAGTTGAAAATTCAAAGTTACTACACCCACCGCTTTCGCAGGCAGAATAAGAACCCTGCTATTGCATAAGTATATAGATTTTGAAAAACCATTCAAAAAGCATTCCAAAGTTTTTTCGATATGCCGTCTAGTTCTCGAAATATTTGACAATCGCCTTTCTGGACAGAGCCCTTAAATAATGTAAACATTCTTATTCAAGCTAGACATAAACCGAGTGAGACAGCTGACCGTGAAATTCATTTGCGATGTTTCCAAATTTACCGGATCTCGGGTTGTCTGCAAAATATATATTTACCATATACACAACGGATCGCGCGCGCTGCCCTCTACAGCGGATTTAGTGGAACCACTGCAATATAAAATTCACCAAAAGGGGTGCAAAATGAGGTCCAGATAAAAATCGATTTCCTTGTAGCCTAACCATTGTTACATCGAGATGTCACTATATACACGTGAATACAAGGTGAGATCCAAAATCGGATCTCGCCTTGCAAAACGGATCTCATCTTGTATAGCTTATGATACAAACGGATCTCGCCTTGATATGAAGACATATATATATATATATATATATAAAAATCAGATCGGTGTAACTTTTCCACCCACATACATACCCACATAGACCCACAAATATTTTTCCCTTTTTAAATAAAAATAGAGTCAAATAATTTCTGAGCTCGGTAACTTTTGAATGATATATAACAGATTTGCAAAATTAAACATTCGTAACGAAAAACAGACACCAAATGGGGAGAGCCGTAAAACCCACACCCTTGAACCAAAATGGATGATTGACATATGGATTGACGGGTCTTTTCCTAAACTTTAAGATAGGATGTGGCCCATTTTTCAGTTCGGTCAGGTTGCCAGAATAGAAAATTTCGCGTATAACGTATGTCCTAAAAGTTTTGGCACAAAATATATCGAATTTTTTATCGATGAAGAAATTTATTTAAACACTAACTAGTTATCATAAATTACAACTCAATGTTTAACTAAACTATACTATCAAATTATGTGAAGTGGTCCATTATTGTTCTCTACTAGATGCAGATTTTTACAAATGTCTTTCATGAGCACCTAGGCGGAATTCAGATCAATTTCTTTTAGTTGTTGTAAATTCGTCGTGTTAATTGTAATTCATCTTGGGCTTCCCAGCCTCCATGATAAACTTCCCTAGACAATAAAGCCCGTATTTTACTCTTGACATACCTCGTATAAAATTGATAAAATTTGACATAAGATGGTTGTATTTTAGGTTGAAGACCATGCAGAACTTTTTATTAAGAATCATTTTTTTTTTCGCAAAATTAATAATAAAAGAGTTATCTGAATTGAAATAACTGAAACTAACGGTAGTTATCCATAATTTTTCAAAAAAAAATTCAATTAGAAGGATGTAATTGCATACTAGAATATATTTTTCAATTCCAAACAACTTTTCATAATAGCAATTTTCAATATTGTGAAAAATAAAGCTACTTTACTCTTGAGTGAAATTCAAACTTTTTGACATACCTCGTATAATATTCAAAAAATTTGATATTTAATGGTTAAATCTTAGGTTTTGGACCATGCGGAGCTTTTTATGAAGAATACCTTTTTTTCGTAAAATTAATAATAAAAAATTTTCAATATGGATACAACTTACAGGAACATACTGTATCATGTCGCATGTAGGTCGGTGTGCGTCCCTGGCGAGAACTACCGTTCTCTGATGTTAAATAAAAATAAACTAAAATTGTATTTAAAAATATATTATATTTGACGCTTTCATTTCCACTTCAGTATAGTAAATAAAAACAGTAATTGTCAATCCTAGTAATTAAACTTTGTATTTTTTACTTAACACCATATTGAAAGTGTAAAATTATGTATCTGATGACTGCACTGCGTTTTTGCAGTGTCCAGTTATTAAACTAGGAGTTGTTGAATTCCACAGCAAAGATTAACTGTTAAATATATTGCTAAACACGCTTACACGATTCCAAACATTGCTCCTAAAAAAATAAACGCAAACACGTAAACTGACCATCATCATTCATCAACTTTTGCCACTCCCCTTTTAACTGTCTCAACCCTTTGCTCTTATCCTCTTAGTTCCCCACATGCTTTCGTATAATTAGACAACAGACGTCTGACTGGAGATTACAGTTGATAAATGGTTGTATTGCGAAGAAAATTTTCTATTTGTTGTTAAACACAACTTATCTAAACTATTTTGTCCACAAACATGTTAATTTTTTGTAAATACAGGAATATTACATAACAAGAGAGAGATTGTGCGCAATGACGGTACTATTTCAAAAATGCAGGGAATATAATGAAAACTTAGTCATATGTCATAGGTACCGGATGGTGAATTGGAAAACGGGCCATAGACTCAATGTAAAATTCTAAACTGTTGAATTCCTGCTTCCCTAATTATTTTACATCAAAAGACATTAGAAACTATTTATAGAGGATTCTAATCTGTATTGAAAACAATTATTAAAATTCTTCTACGAATTAAACATATTCCAAAATTTTGTAAAAATGTAATACATTTTTCAGTTTTCCAGCCCAAAATTATGCCACACACAGTGCAATAATGTGTCATAATGAAGTTATTATTTTCACATTTTTGAAATGTCAATATTTTTATTTTATCATTTATTGTTTAAAAACAATACAGTTGATGAGATACCCTCAGTTGCGGAGAAAGTATTAATAATAAAGGTTTTTTATTCAGTCAATGGTGTGAGCACTGTCAGTTAAATAGTAACGTGTGGCCTAACTTTTACACACATACCTATTGTGGCAAATGTATTATATTTTTCAAAATTTTGGAATGCGTTTAAATCGTAGAACAATTTTAACTTTTGATTTTAATACAAATTTCAATTCTCTGCAAATATTCTCTCATGACTTTTGATGTAAAATAATTAGGGAAGCAGGAATTCAACAGTTTAGAATTTTACATTGAGTTTCCTATGGCCCGTTTTACGATTCACCACCCGGTATGTGTATTATTTGTGTTATTATTAAATAATAAGACAAATAATACACATTTTATCTTATACCGGGTGGTGAATCGTAAAACGGGTCATAGGAAACTCAATGTAAAATTCTAAATTGTTGAATTTCTGCTTCCCTAATTATTTTACATCAAAAGTCATGAGAGAATACTTGTAGAGAATTAAAATCTGTATTAAAATCAAAAGTTAAAATTGTTTTACCATATAAATGCATTCCAAAATTTTGAAAAATATGATACATTTACCACAATATAGGTATGCGTGTAAAAGTTAGGCCACACGTTACTATTTAACTGACAGTGCTCACACCATTGACTGAATAAAAAATCTTTATTATTAATACTTTCTCCGCAACTGAGGGTATATTATTAACTGTATTGTTTTAAACAATAAATGATCAAATAAAAATATTGACAGTTCAAAAATGTGAAAAATTGCATTGTGTGTGGCCTAATTTTGGGCTGAAAAACTGAAATGTATTACATTTTTACAAAATTTTGGAATATGTTTAATTCGTAGAACAATTTTAACAGTTGTTTTTAATACAGATTTCAATCCTCTACAAATAGTTTCTAATGTCTTTTGATGTAAAATAATTAGGGAAGCTGGAATTCAACAGTTTAGAATTTTACATTGAGTTAATGCAAAATTTTGACGCATGTCAAAATTCGTCAAAATTATTGACGAAATAAAAATTTTGTATGACTGTAATGACAGATGACTTTTGCATGATGGCCAGTTTCGATGTTTAATCGATAGTTATCAATATTGAATACCTAATTACTAAATCTGTAAAGTTTTGATTTATTTTGTATGAATATAATTGCAAAATACTGCAGAATTTCACTTTTTGACATAAGTTTAATTAATAACAACGTTAATTTTGTACAATATTTTTAATAATTAAAGAAGGTAAATAAATATTAAGTTCACTCAAAAAAGTTATAATCGATTACTGCCTTCGACCTCTTTCACTCAGTCTCGGTTAATTTGATTAATAATCGCGGAAGGTAAAGTTCTTGTTCTTTTAGTACAATAAAGTGTTACTTTACTACCGCAAATGGGAGCACATGAGTACATAATGAATGACTTAGTGACGGTTGGCGATAAATGAAATTTATAAATCAATAATTGGTCGAATCTTTGAACGATAAATTAATAGTGTGTGCCACTTGTCCTACAAAAAGCTTATTTGATAACAGTGTGCAATCCAAATCTCTTCCAAGATTAAATACCATCATACGATACTGATAATATGTATGCCTCTAGTCAAAGTATATATCGTTTATGCCCATAAGCATTAAGTTCCCCTATGTATACAATATTAAATTTCATAATAATTATTAGCATAGCCTCGTTCCCAGAAATATATTTTAACCCTCTAAAGTATCTGAATTATTAACTCGCTTAACCCCTCTTGCTGAGTTAATCAATAAACCCTTTACCACATTTTGAGAAAGTCTGTTTATGCGACTAAGGAATTGTCAAAAAAATGATTTTGAAGTATATATTTCTACATCAACGTAACCGTATTTAAATAGTATGTTAAACCGAAACATTTTACACGAGCTAAGCACTTTAGAAGGTTGACATAGAAGAACCAAGATAATGATATTGAAACAATTGCAAACATACACATATCCATACGAAGAACCATGCTGAATTATATAAATATCTTAAGCAGTTCATGTAGACAAACTATGCTGAAAAACGAAGAGATTGCTAAGAGAAGCGTCCAAAAGGAATAACTAATATGAGACTCCAACGAACCAATTAAGTGTGAGTGAAACCCATCTTAGAATGTATACTAATAATAATCTAAAAATTTTCAGAAAATCTACATACATCATTGGTTTTCCTAATTACGTTTTTTAATAAGTCTATGGACGATATATCCTGACTATGCGTTTCCCCCAGGTTTTCTCTGGTCGTCCTTTTCTATTTTTTCCAGAAACTTGCAAGTCAGCAATTTTTCGTACTGAGCGATTTAACCTCTCTTCTTCTTTTTCTTCTGTTTGTATAGACATGACTCTGTCTGTTTTTTCAATGTGCCTCTAGTAAGTTGTCGTTCCATCGTTTTCGTGGTCTTCTCACTGATGGTCTTTCTATTGGGGAACCCTCTCTCGCTGTCATGTCCTTTGTACTCTATTTCTTGTCATTCGGCTTATGTGGTCATTCCATTCTATTCCTCTGTTTCTTACCCAATTATTAATATTTTCCACCTTGCATCTCCGTCGTATATCTGTATTTCTAGCTCTGTCTCATTAAGTCTTACCATCGATTTTTCGGAGGGGTTTCATCTCCGCTGTTTCGAGCAATCTTTTTGTCCTCACTGTGGCGGGTCGTGTTTCTGCCGCGTATGTCATTATTGGTCTGATGACTATTTTGTAAATTCCGCCTTTCATTTCTTTTCCGATATGTTTATTTCTCCATATTGTGTCATTCAGGCAACCTGCTGCTCTTTTTGCTCTATTCACTTGATCTTCCACATCTGTTTAGAGCCTTCCGTAGCTAGATAGTATGATGTATTACTGTTCTGATACTTGTTCTATTATCTGACCCTCTAGCTCCAATTTAAATCTTATTAGATCTGCTGTTATTACCATGCATTTTGTCTTTTTTGGGGAAATTAACATGTTAAATTTTCTGGCGGATATGTTAAATTGTTGCAGCATACATTGTAAATCATCTTCACTTTGAGAGATTAGTATTGCATCGTCTGCATAGCAGATTATTTTAAGTTGTTTTTCTCCCATTTGGTGTCCTTTTTTATTTAGTTCTTACTTTTTTTATTATTTAGATAATAGTCAGTTAGTTCATCTTGTACCAGTGGCGTAACAAAATCCGTCGAGGCCCCCCGGCAGAATTGGAAATGGGGCCCCCTTTAAAAAATTACTAAATGTGACATGTGTAACAAAAACTTTTATATGTGTTATAGCCCATTAAATGAACGTGAAATACGGCGATACCGTGTAATTTTCAATGTCACCACCGAAGTGGTCCAGTCAATAGTTTTAGAGTTATTTACTAGAAAAACCACGTTTTCAGGCGGTTTTTTACAAATAGCTCAAAAAGTAAGTATTAGTAAGTAGCAAAAATGTAGCTCATACACAAATGAAGTCTATCGACCAGGTAAATGCAAATTTGCAGCCCATTAAAAATAGTTCTTTTCGTCAAATTACAAATCGAATATTTTAACGTGAAATAACCAAAAAATGAAGCCTTCTTCGGGGAAAAATCAATAAAACTTTTTAGTGTTAAAAGTTTAAAAGTTTTTGGGTAATTTTTATCATCAAAACTAAGTGAGTTACGCTCAAAATACAGTTAAAGACATGTTTGGTGAAAAACATTGTGAAAATCTCCCCCTATTTAGCATCTCAAATGAAACTAATCATTACCGCTTTACAAATTACTTAACTTTTTTTCTATGACCTGTAAGTTTCACGGGTGCTTATTTTTGAATGGGTTTTATTTGAAAGGGTTCTAACGAGTCAATTTTGAACAGCCATATCTTAACCAATTTTTGTCTTAAAGAAAAACAAAATAAAACAAAAATATTTATAAAAGCAAAACCTACATATCTTTACTCTTTGAGATTTTTCGTATCACTAATACTCAAGGGCGGATCCAACCGATTTTAGGGGGGGGGCTGAACTATCGTTCAGCACAGAAATAAAAACATTTTTTTCGTAGCAAGCGGGAGATTTTCACATTTTTTTTAGCAAAAAAAAGGGGTCAACTTTATATTGAGCGTTACTCGCTTAGTTTTAATGCTAGAAGCTTGCTATAAAATACTACAAAAAATGCTATAAAAAATAAAAATAAATTCGATTTAATTCGAATTTAATTCGATAAAATACTTATTTTTTGAGTTATTTGCGAAAAACCACCCGAATACGTGGTTTTTTATTGAAAAATAAACATTTTTACTCTCAGGCCACTTGAAAAGTATTGACTTTTATGATAAAGAAGCTCTATAGAAAAAAAGTTGCTTATAATTAGTCAACGTATCCATTTCCGACATTTTCGGACTTATTTCAAACGTATATTTTTCACCCCCTAGAAGGGGTGACTTTCACGTCCCAGGTAAAAGCAACTGACTTCACAACTCTAACTTTGAAGTGGAGAATATAAGTAGAATCTAAATCCAAATTTCCAAGGAAATACGTCGTGACGCTGATAATTATATTCCAAAACGGTCATATATTGGGCTATTAGTGTATTCGTGCACTGTTTATAACTTACATTTTTCATCTTTATTGGTATAAAATAAAATAGAAAGAAAATTAATAAACGATCACATTATTACATAGTATTATTCTACGATATGAACAACTTTCTTCGTGCACTACTATTAGCGAATATATAGGGTGTTTCATTGGGAAACGGAAATACTTTAATGGAGAATAGCCGAGCCGGTTCTTGATATAGTATATTTTTTGCCCTACCCACTTTTGTAACCGAGTTACAGGGTGTTTTATAGATTTTGCCCATTTGTTTCCTAAGCCATAACTTTAGAACCACCCTGTATATTTTTTTGATATTTGGTACACATATGTCTCATTCAAAACCCAAACGACCGACATACTAACCATAAGAAAAATCCAGGTCCGGATTAACAACAAGTTATAAAGTAATTGTGACCTTAAAACCACACCCTGTATATTGAAATTTTGAAAATATGTTTGCATATTTGAAAAGAGCACAAAAAAGTAAGTTTAATGGTTCGCTTCAATTTTTCGGCCAGACAATTTTATGACTTTTATTTTGAAATTATATTGAATTTTTTAAGAACTTCGACATTAAAAAGCAGATATTATTAACTTTTAGTTATAAATTATTAAAGTTAATGAATAAATACTAATTTTAAAAATAATCAATACTTATTTACCACATTGGAACGACCCAATTGCTAATGACAAGAAAAATCCAGGTCCGGATTAAGAAAAAAATATAAAGTAATTGTGACCTTGAAACAACATCCTGTATATTGAAATTTTGAAAATTTGTTTGTGTATTTTAAAACACCATAAAAAACTGCGTTAAAAGGTGCATGTCAAATTTTTGCGCAGATAATTTAATACCGGCAATTTTGAAATCATATTGATTAATTCTGTCAAGGTCACAAGTAGCTACCAGAAAAATGAAGAACAATCCCAATGTACTTAGAAAATCGATTCGAAATATTTTAAAACGAGCAAGGAAATGCGTCGAACAAAATGGCGGACATTTTGAGCAACTGTTATAATTCAAATATTTTTAATTTATGTTAAATTGTTGAATTGTAACGAATTTTTGTTTTATTAGATATAGCAGTTTTTTTAATTCTTTACTAAATCATTAAAATATCCCAATTCTCGCAATTCTAATTTTGAATGATTTGCATATAGCTACAAATCCAGAGAATCTATGAAGCCAGCGTAGTAAATAAGTATTAAGTATTTTTAAAATAAGTATTGGTTCATTAACATTAAATTATTATTAAAAGTTAACAATACCTGATTTTTAATCTCAGAGCTCTTTAAAATTTCAATATAATTTCAAAATTGATGTAATTAAATCAACGGCGAAAAAATTAAAATAAGCCTTTAATCACAGTTTTTCATGCTATTTTAAAATGCGCAGACGATTTTTTTAAATTTCAATATACAGGGTGTTGGTTCAAGGTCACAATTACTTTGTATTTTTTTCTTAAGCCGGACCTGGATTTTCCTTGTCATTAGTAATTGGGTCGTTCCAATTTGGTAAATAAGTATTGATTATTTTTAAAAGTAGTATTTATTCATTAACTTTAATAATTTATAACTAAAAGTTAATAATATCTGCTTTTTAATGTCAAAGTTCTTAAAAAATTCAATATAATTTCAAAATGAAAGTCATAAAATTGTCTGGCCGAAAAATTGAAGCGAACCATTAAACTTACTTTTTTGTGCTCTTTTCATATATGCAAACAGATTTTCAAAATTTTAATATACAGGGTGTTGTTTTAAGGTCACAATTACTTTATAATTTTTTGTTAATACGGACCTGGATTTTTCTTATGGTTAGTATGTCGATCGTTTGTGCTTTGAATGAGACATATGTGTACCAAATATCAAAAAAATATACAGGGTGGTTCTAAAGTTATGGCTTAGGAAAGAAATGGGCAAAATCGATAAAACACCCTGTAACTCGGTTATAAAAGTCGGTAGGGCAAAAAATGTACTACGTCTAGAACCGGCTCGGTGACCTCTATTCACCATTAAAGTATTTCCGTTTCCCAATGAAACACCCTGTATATCTACAATTTTATTAATACAAGCATACAATACATAGTCGATTCTCTAATCTGAGACACAACTGTCTACAGTAAAATCACAATAAAAATACACTATATAGAAATAAACAAACCAAGACACGTTGAATGTTTGAGGAGCACACCCAAGTCATGATTTGGGAGTGTTCCTCGTGCTTATTTATTTCTAGTGCATCTTTATTGTGATTATAATGTAGACAGCTGTATCTCAGATTAGCGAATCGACTATACATACGATACATTGTATCATCTGATGGGCAACTTTATTTTCAATACTGCATTGCTTAAAAAACGTTGCTTATGTATGCGCACAATAAAATAACAATAACATATTTTTACATATATTAGACGACAAGTTGAGGCCCCTGACATATTGGGCTTACCCCCGCAAGCTTCATGCTGCGGGGGCCTTTGTTACGCCCCTGTCTTCTACTCTAACCTCTCGATATTGAATATACCCAAACGATATTTATCTATGCCACACTCTTATTTTTGCATCAATATTGATACCACCCCTAGAGGTCCCTTAATATACTTCTTAATTTTATCGTTTTTCGTCACTATACGCATCCACACAAGCATTCATATTTGCACCATATACATTCGTTGTTCCTCTTTCTTTTTCGCTTTTTGTCTTCCTCTTTGATTCTTTTCTATTAAAATTGAATGCCACTCTAAACAACATCTACAAAATTTTAAATCGTGTGGACAATGTTTTATTATTAACTACAAATATAGAAAGCTATTAGACAATAATAGTTAATTGATATATTTTTGTTTCAGGTAAGCCCGTTGCAGGAACTGCAGTATTGATTGATAACTTAGTATAGCTAAAGAACCAAAAATAGAGTGAGTACAATAATTCATGGTGATATTGAAAACTATATATCCAATAGTTATCTACAGATATGCCAAACTCTCCCTATCTCTAATTGTAGGCTCAGAGTTCAAATTCTGTTAGTATGGTAGATGCATTAACCTCTGTGCTGAGGTATACATTATTTCTGAAATTACAAATTGGGGATGAGCTCTTTTGAGCGCAGTCTATTACAGAAAGTTACCTAACCAACAACTATTAGACCAGGGCGCATATGTAAAAATATTAGTACATTTGGACGTTGAGAGGTGACTCAAATTTTTTTGCAGAAATTGCTTGAAAATAAATCAAATAATAATATTTGAGTTATCCTCCCTCTCAAAAAGATCCGGAACATTGTTTAAATAATCAAAATGTCAAAAAATGAAGGAAAAATTCTCGATTTTTTTCTTCGTTTTTTGATTATAACTTTAAAAGTATTTATTTCCGAGAAAAGTTCTACTGATATAAAAGTTGCGTAATTAAATTTCCTACAACATAGAATAATTGCGAAAAAACCATACAAAAAACAAGTATTCGCATTTTACGTTTTTCAACCATTTATGCTACACTTAGGACCTTCATGTTTCACCCAGAAAAACTTTATGATACAGTAAAACAACACTGTAAATTTCATTTAGATCGGTTTAATAGATTTTGCAAAATAAATTTTGAAATCCAGCTTCCGCAAAAAATATTCATTTTTTCAAAATGTTACAGAACTGAAAATAAAGCAGATAGCAAATTGAATTTTTTTTGCGGATAGAAGTGTACTGTGCCTTTCATTTTTAATTTGCAAAACTAAAATCGATTCACTACCACGGCGTCAGGAATTTTTTTAAATAAACATTAATTATTGGTGCTACGCGCAGGACAGCAGATAGTTTGCTCTGATTGGACATTCCAATGACCTTTGATAATGATTGATACATTTTAATTTTTATTACATTTCGGTATAAATAAATAAATTTGTTTATTGCAAAATAAAAACACATACTCTATCCTTTGAAATAACACTTTTTTTAGTAAAAACTTTCTTTGTTCATATATTTTAACTTAGAGAATAAAAGTTTATTATTTTTAAACATATGCAATTGTTTAAGCAATATTTCACAAACAATAATAAAATTAGTTTGATTTTTGTGGAATTAAAATATTAAAATACAACAAAATATAGAGTAAGAAAATAATATATTAGATAAAGATTGGAATACATTTTGGTGGAAATCAACTTGTGTGAATCGAACACCGCTGTCCTGCGCGTAGCACCAAAAATGAATGTTTATTTAAACAATTTCCTGACGCCGTGGTAATTAATCGATTTTAATTTTGCAAATTGCAAATGAAAGGTACAGTACACTTCCATAAGCAAAAAAAATTAAACTTGCTATTTGCTTTATTTTCAGTCCTGCAACATTTTGAAAAAATGTATTTTTTTGCGAAAGCTGGATTGCAAAATTTATTATGCAAAATCTATTAAACCGATCTTAATGAAATTTACAGTGTTATTTTATTGTATCATAAAGTTTTTCTGGGTAAAATATGAAGGTCCTAATTGTGGCATAAATGGTTGAAAAACGTAAAATGCGAATACTTGTTTTTGTATGTTTTTTTTTGCAATTATTGCTATTTTGCAACAAGGGTGACTATTTTTTAAACTTGTAGCCAAATTTATATTGTAGGAAATTTAATTACACAACTTTTATGTCAACTTTTTTCAGAAATAAACAGTTTTAAAGTTATAATCAAAAAACCAATAAAAAAATCGAATATTTCCTTCATATTTTGACATTTTTATTATTTAAACAATGTTCCGGACAATTTTGAGTGGGAGGATAGCTCAAATAATATTAGTTGAGTTATTTTCAAGCAATTTCTGCAAAAAAATTTGAGTCACCTCTCAACGTCCATCTCAAAACATATGCGCCCTGGACTATATAGTGTAATAATATAATCAGTAGCTGTCAATAAAACCATATTTTTTACTCCAAACTTCAACCATTTATTTATCATCGTCGATCGAGAAGAATCGGATAACGGGCCATTAGAAAACAATTCGAACCTGATATTACAGCGAATTGTCCATCCCATTAAGGGGGGATATGGTTTGAAACCAACATATCAAGCACATTTTTGTGAATTTTTTTCGAAGCTATGGTAGAATTATTTTATTTTTAAATTAAATAAACATATTAAGTAAAATTCAAAGAATGTTTAAAAAAAATAATCCAAAATATTTGAAAAATAAGCCATTTGTGGCAAATTTTGACAGGCAGCTCAAAAAAATGGATTTTGCGGTGGACATCAGAACTCGTCACTGAATCATACGAAACAAAGAATTCAAACAGATTTAATTAGTTTATGAGTTTCACACGGTAAAAATGTCGAATATTTTTATTTTTATTGATTTTTGTTATCACTCAGAAGTCAAAAAAAAAAAGAATGTGTGTACTTTGTACGCACGTAAGAAGTTATACTTCTATTACCTATATGATTTCAACGAAATCAATATACTTTAAACAGTTTCTGTACTACTTTCCAAAAATTGTTATTAAAACAATACCAAAAATTAAAAAAATAAAAGAATAAAACACACACAAACACATTGAAAAATGCCACAAATGATTTCTGAACAATAATTGTTGCCAAAAATTTTAATTAAATACGTATTTTCTGAAAAAAATTATATAATAATATACTTACAATCATAACTTGTATAAAAAAAAACTAAAAAAATAATAACTTGCATTTCGGCTCGAACCCGCTTCCCGTAATCCCGCCGATCGAAAGTCAAAGCGAATTCCCACTGCGCCACCTTCGCGTATACGTCATGTAGGAATGAATATACACAAACTGAACGTTTACACCATAAACTTTTTGACATTTTGTTTATTTATAGTATATATAGCATATATATAATATAACAAAATATAGAGTATGAAAACGATATATTAGATGAAGATTTGTAGAAAGTTTGTTCGTAAATTAAAGCATTGCCTACTAATAGGTAAAAGTACATTATTTTTTTACATTTTCAAATAGGTATGAAGATAATTTTTTATTGCAATACAACTAAAACAATTAGAATTACGTACCTGTGGCTTTTCAAAACTATTTAAAAAGTCACTACAATTATAAATTTGATTTTATTTCTGTCCTCACAACAATAAAAACTAATATAATATACAACATTTTTGTTTACCGATAACCTCCATATTGAACAATTATTGACAGATCATTTCAACACATCAGAGCCCGTATAACGACTAATACCATACTGTCGGTGTGCGCATGCGCCCAGTAAAATAAAAATTCACTCCCAATCGCGCCTAAAGAAGTATAACTTCAATACTAAATTTTTGGGAAAAATTTTGTGAAAATCAACAGATTTATTATTGTTGAGCAAAAATAAGCACAAAACGAAATCTATCTCGACGTTGTTACCTCATGAAATGTCTAAAGAAAATCTATGCAAAATTAGGGTAGATCGGTCAAGTAGTGTTTCAGTTACAATGTTCAACTAGTCCAGAAAGCCACTGCGCATCCGCTAGGAAAAATATTCTAATTCGGATTTTTTGCACAATCTTACTCAAAAAGGACTCCTTTTAACAAATTTGCATGTTGCCAGGACCAAAAGGTGGTCAAAAATTTTTTAAACGTTTTTTTTTTTGTTTTTTTTTCCTAAAAATTATTTTTTTTGCATGGATAAACGTTTTTAGGTTTTTTGGACCATTCCAAACAGAAAAGGTCTTTAGTAACTTTTCTCTAAAAATGATAGTTTTTGACAAATAAGCGATTAAAAATTGAAAAATTGCGAAATCGGCCATTTTTAACCCTCAAAAACTATGTGCAAAACTGAAAATTTGAATGTTGCCAAGGTAGGTTGATAGTCTTTAAACATCGATTAATGAAATCCCGAAGAGTTTTTTGCAATACAATATTCAAAACTCCTTTGTTTTTTAATTGCTAATCAAGCGTGCGCGACACTATTTTCCACCGACAGTATGGTGCAAATGAAAGGAATAAATTCGTTATTTCGTAAACCGGCGACTTTAGGGAAAAATCCCGAAACAGGTCGATTTTTATTTTTAAGTTATGATATTGTGGCATATATGGTATACTGGTTTTCATATTTCATAATTTTAGGAAAAAAACAAAATAAAACGTTTAAAAAATTTTTGACCACCTTTTGGTCCTGGCAACATGCAAATTTGTTAAAAGGAGTCCTTTTTGAGTAAGATTGTGCAAAAAATCCGAATTAGAATATTTTTCCTAACGGATGCGCAGTGACTTTCTGGACTAAACGCATTTGAAAAAGCAGTTTTGAGAAAATTGTATTTAAAGTTTTGACAACTGCATCTTCATCTTCTTATTTGTCTGCCAAATCGTAAAGTGATGCACATTGGAATATGTTTTTTAAATCGCGGAGTAATCTAGAAAAGAGAAGGCGAACAGCTGTTTAACATTTCTCACTACGCTCAAGCGTTCTGGCGCGAAGCCGCGACAAAGCGAGTCGAAGGTAGAGGGATATTCAACACGCTGTATCTCTGGTAATTTTACTCTGATGAATAATTTTCAGAGAGTATTCTTGGCAGTATTCACTTTTATTTGAAATAATAAAAAAAAATAAATTTTATGGTTATACGTACATTTTTCTTATAACATACTCCATACATGTAGTAAATAGAGTCGGGGCCAGCTCATCTCCCTGTTTTCGCCTTTTAGTTATTTTGAAGAGATCTATCAATTGATTTTGAACTCGTACTTGCGCTTCCATGTGAATCATGGTGGCTTGAAGTATTTTTTTCTCGAAATTCTTGCAGAATTAAGTATATTTTACCTCTGTTTCTGTTATAGTAGGCTTGTCGAAAATCTAAAAAAGATTTGGTAGATATTTATATGGTGCTCTCAGGCTTTAGCTAATATTTGTTTTGCGTTGAATAGCTGGCAAATAGTAGACTTTCCTGGTCTGAACCCTGCCTGGTGTTCTCCTATGATTTTCTCTGTGAAGTGATTTAATCTCCGGTTTATAATCCAAGTAAACATTTAAACTCACGCAGAGTAAAGATATACCATTATAGTGTTTGTAGCTGATTTTGTCTTCCTTATTGTGGATTGGGCATATAATAGCTTTTTCCAGTCTCCTGGAATTTCTTGTGTTCCACCCGTCTGTTATTAGATTATGAAATCGATTTATCAGTGTGTGTCCTCCAATTTTGAGAATTTCAAAGATGGCAAACTATACACAACTACAACTAGGTTAAAAGATGAGAATTTATAACATTAGTGGCTGATTTTTACGTTTTATGTTTTATTTATTTGCTTTGATATATATTTTTCGAAGAAACGGAGAAAAGTATGTTGGATTGATAACGCCATCTATAATTTGGATAATAAATATTTTATTTAAATATTATGTTATAAAACGTAATAAACACATATGGGCCATTCCACGAACATACGCCTGTTTTGGATTACTTCGACAACGAATATTTTACTGTGCAACATAAGAAGTACGAAAGTAAATGGCGCTAATAATTATTCCAACAAACAACAATGTAATTTGCAATTTACTTTCGTTCTTCTTATTTTGCACAGTAAAATATTCATTGTCGAAGTAATCCAAAACAGGCGTATGTTCGTGGAATAGGGTATACCCCAAATTGACACGATAGTGCATTAAATGCACTATCGATCTGCACGAAATTCGATTTTATTCTGCGGTTTGCTTATACCGAATCTGGTTGAGGTAGTTGAAGTGATCCATCGTTATTAGAATTGTTCACTCAATGCGAGTACACCGATCGGAATTAATGTCAAGCACAGAACAATAAATTCCCTTTGAAGTGTTGCAGATAGTTGGTAATATATTATAACTTGTATACCTACACAATCGACATGTCAAACTTTTGATGAAATTGCCCTTTTAACGTTTGATTTACTGTTGCAATATCTGTATATATGTATGTATATTGTACGCTTATTTCGGGTATTTGTGTTGGTGAATCTGTTTACGTGATACGATTTTTGAAAATGGGTCATGAATTATTGGTATTTTGAAAATTTACAAAAAGAGTAAATGCTGTCTTTTAAAAATTTCAATTGCCAAAAAGCGAAAGCATACCAGAAGTAGGTACTATTGCAATGTAAAACATAATATTAAATAAATTAGAAGGCAAGTAATTCCACTTAAATAAGGAGCTTAGGCGCAAAATTTCACTCCAATGATTTTTAAAGCATTAATTTTTTTCGAATGTTGAGAAAACTAATAAGTATTTTTGAAAATCCACAAGCAAAAAGTATTCCTGTAGTTGGCTGTATACCATCATCATCACCATGGCTTATGCCGCCCTTTTGGGCTCTCTGATTCATTTGTTTCGGAGAATCAGTCCGCTGTTGTCTTTTATTATTATAGCAGCGTGTGTGACTTGGCTTTGTCTACAACTTTCCTCCATTCTTTCCGGTCCGTACAACGCTCCTTCCAATTGTAGATTCTCAGCTTCTTTATGTCTCCTAAGACTCTTGATCTCTCCATCTTGTTTTGGGTCTTTTCCTTTGGTCTCTTTGTTGTTGGTCTCCAGCCAGTTATTCGCTTTAGCGTAGAGTCTGGGTTAGCTCTTTCTGTGAGCTCAAGTTTTCCACCTTTAGACATATCTGAGTCAAATTTTATAAAATGTTTCTGTCATAGAGGTAGTTGTCAAATTCCTCCGATACGTCTAAAAGTGGGGAAAGTATCAATATAATGTAAATTTATAGGTTCCTATTGATAATTTTCTCACCTCTACAATTTCATCCCTTTTGATATCACAACGTATTATGTTTTCCGTCTTTTGCGATATTTTGCCGGTTATTAGATCAATCATCACTATATTATAGTGTACTATGTTAGTTGAGAAGTAAACCTTAATGAAGTATACCTTAATTATTTAAGTATTAAAATTATACATCGAAGAATAACAACTCTCTAATAAATCGAATAAATTTTCATAGAGAAATAACGCTTTTAATTTATTTACCACTGCTATTTTCACCGTGAAAAGTTTTAAACGACTACAAACAAAGCGAGACGGCAATCAAATGCAGTTTTGACAAACTCCTTTATCGAACTAGTCACATTTAGCAAATGGACGTCTTTGCCAGAATCAGAACTGATTTATTTCGTAACTGAACTCGTTCTCTGAAGATTTTATTAACTTCAACTTTGCAGTAAAAAATGTTATTGGATTGTGATTTATTTATAATTGGAGAGTTTAAAGCTGCGCTAGAAGCTACATTCGGACAGGAATGGTATAAAACTTTGCAGAAACTACGAGAAATGGCTTTTAATTTTAAATAAATATCAGCAGTGTCGCAGTCATTATACAGTAGGGTCATTCCATATCAACACAACACACCTAATTTCCAACCCTCTTCAGATTTGGTTATAATTTGGAATACTCATAGTGGCTAATAAGGTTACCAACAATACAAAATTTTAAATTTTTATCTTAAACCGTTTCCGAAATATGGTTATTATATGTAAAGTTTTCCAAAAAATTCTAAAACACCGCGACCATACTGTTTTGGAATGGTTGTAGAAGCTGTCCTAATTGAGCTAGAATGCTGGAAGAGGTGTCATTTTGCAGCATTTTTAAATTTCTTTACAATGATATATATACAGCATGATGTTATGATAAACAACAAGTTTTCAAACAAGAAAAATATATTTTGATTAAGTTTTTTTCAAAAAGTACATAATTCAAAATTTTCATAATATTCTTACAAATACATATAGTCCATGTGGTGAGAACGCTCCCGTCTGAAAAATTTCTGATTCGGTTTCTTGGTGGATTCGTATTCAAAAATGCCCCCTTTAAACAAATCTGAAGGGTGCCGGCGGAATTTTTGGGCAGAAATTGTTTAAACAATTTTTTTAAACAAATACAAAAGATCACCTTTTTTGCTCCAGAACATACATTTTTAAGTTTTGTGGGTCATTCTAAACAAGAAATGTCTCTTGTAAATTTTCTCAAAAATTGATAGTTTTCGAGTTATAGGCGATATAAAATCGGAAAAATGCGAAAATACACATTTTTGAGGCCTAAAAACTCATATTTAAATTAGTATATTTGAGGTTACCAGATACTTAAATTTTAAACACTCATCTGCAAGATTATGAAGAGTGATTGCGTCTAACCGTAATTTAAACCGTTGTTTTTTAATTGTTAAATATGCCTGTCCATCCGATTTTTTCGCGCTCGATTTCATTCGTCATTTTTCTCAAAAGTTAACAGTTTTAAAGTTATAAGCGATTTAAAATATTCATAACTTATGTAAAAATTAACTTAGAACCTTCTTATTACACGAATTGCTGAGACTTCAGGTGCTTAAATTAAATTTTAAATTTCAAAGCAATTGGTCAAATAGTTTAAAAGTTATTTAATTTTTTTATCCCAAATTCATTTTTATGACAAGCCCCTAAGTCAGAAAATTATGAGGTTACAGTAGGGCTTCTAACAGTTTATGGAAGAAGAACACTTATACTATTGACTTAATTTAAAAAAAAATTACAAAAAGTAATTTTAAACAGTGTAAAATTATTTTGCAAAAACACGTCGATTTATTGCTTACTTATAAACAACTAGAATAACTTTTTAACCGTTACTTGTAGAAAAATTATTTTTTCATATTTGGAAAGACTGAATTTTTATACACATTTAGAAAGAAAAACAATCCTCCTAGGACAATTAGGGACGAAGTTAGCCCCCCCTTTTTTTAATTCACATGTTTCTTCAAAATAATTTTGCAGTATTTAGAATTATTTTTTGTCTTTTTTTTTAATTAAATTAATGGTATAAATCTTCTTCTTCCATAAACTATCCAAAGTATTAGTGTAACTTCATCATTTTCTGACTTATAGCGTTGCAAAAAAAATTAATTTGGGATAAACAAATTAAATACCTCTTAAAATATTTGACCAAATGCTTTGAAATTTAGGGTATGATTTACGCACCAGAAGTCTCATCATTTCGTGTAATAAGAACGTTCTAAGTTAATTTTTACATAAGTTATGAATATTTATAAAAACTCAAAATTTATTATTTGTTTTGCAATTTTCTAAGCAACCAATAAGGATAGACATATTCAGCGAACGCCATATTGAAGTTTTTTATAAGATTTATGAGTTTCTCACTCTCAAATTTGTTTAAAATACTTAACTGTTTGGTTATAGACGAAAAAAGCGAAAATTTACCGTTTTTTGATCTTCATTTGTTTATAACTATGTATATCATCAAAATCTGCTGCAGGAAACATATAGGTTATTAATATAGATGTCCATACTACTCAAAAAATTTAGTTTCGGCCTGAAGGGGGTTGTGTCACAAACAGGATATTTTTTTCCCTATTTCTCTGAACTACAAGCGAAACTTGGACTCAACCGACAACAAAAAATTGCTCAAACCAAAATTTGGTTTCGGCCTGGAGGGGGTTGTGTCACCAACAGGATATTTTTTTCCTTATTTCTCTGAACTAGTAAGAAAGTTTTTAAATGTATGAAAAAATCACATTTTAATCATAACCATGGACATACAAGAAATCGGCAATGTTTCGTTCTGTTTCTTGATTTCAATTTACATTTATGTACTCGACAAAGAATATATATATATCGCCAGCACATATCGAATCGTCAACGGACTTTTATTAAATCAAGGATTTGGTGCAAATCCGGCTAGGTTCTATTGCTTTCTGTTGGGAAAATTGAAAAAGTTAAGGGCCATAAAAAGGTCGGACCGTGATAAAATGTATCCAAATGAAGTTAGCGTAAACTCGATGTTATGGCCACGGGATTATGTAAATGCGAAAAGAAATCGTAGAGGATGGCGGAAAATGGCATAATGTAAATGGAACGAAGTTGCCCTAGATTACAAGAAAATTGAGTGATGTCTCGTTCTCGTAAGAGGGAAATCGTTTAATAGGCAGTGAAATACAACTTTAAATTAGATGTATATGAAAGATATAATATTGTGAAAGATGAGAACTTTCTATTTGTTAGTGTGTGGAAATTTGAGTAGTAAGTTCAATATCTTTTAGTACAGTGGAACCTCGTTAACTCGGATTAATCGGGACCGCGGCCGATCCGGGTTATCGAAAATCCGGGTTAGCCGGAGAAAATGGTAAAAGGTAATAAAATATGGTATACTTACAGATAGTTGGCGTATTTCATGACGTTTTTCCATCTATCCAGCCAACCTTGACTCGCAGTGAAATTTGGTTCACAATCAGGCAACATTTTATTCAGCTTGAGTGCTGATTCTTGAATAATTGGTCCAGACACTGGTAAACCACGTTCGCGTTCCGCACAAAACCACACATACAAAGCGTCGTCGAGAGTCTCATTTTTAGCTTTATTAGCTTTGCACGGATTGTCCAAACGGTCTTTTGTTATTATTTTGAAACAAAATTCTTCGATTTTATTTCTATTTTTCTTCCAATCCGATACTGTAGATGTCCGACACCATATGATGGTGCAATTGTTTTTAAAGATTCGCCTTTATCAATTCTACCTAATGCTTCTAGTTTCTTTTCCATAGTCACTACAACATTTTTAAGTTTTGTTGCCATTACGTAGACAAAAAAATACGCAAACACAAAATCTGAATAGATTTACGAACGATTACAGAACGGAAGCGAACAATGCGACTGTACTACACACAATACGGTCTCAATCGCAACGATGTTATGTTATTTAAAAACAGTCAAGACTAGGATCATTGTTTAAAAAAATAATTTTTTTAATAGTTTTTTAGTCTTTTTTAAACAATGCCAAGACAATTTGAAATAAATAAAGGATACTACAGGTGCTTGTTGTTTCCGATAACACGACAATGAACGTAGTGTGCCATGAATCATTTTTACTATCGTATATGTAGTTCAAATTACACAAATACCCATTATCTCTAAAATATTATATTACATACATTTTTATTGTTGAAATGTTTGTCTGATAAAAATCGGTCCGGGTTATGGGGGCCGACTTATCGGGGTTCCACTGTAATTTTCTTTTTCATTTACTGCTACTACTGCAACCATTACTACATGTCAGTTTATAACGTTCTTCGCCATTTTCCGACTTTCAATTTCCGTCAGGTTGTTCCATTGGTCATCATCTTCTATGTTTCTCTCTCATTTGTCTTTTCCTTTGCTTCAACTTTTTCTGGGTCTGCCTCGTTTTCTCTTTCGCTCTGGTTGCCATTTTAGTATTTACATTGGTATTCGTTGTTCTTCCATTCTTTGTATATGTCCGAACCAGATAAGTTGTTTTGTTGATTGTTCGTGATTGTTCGTTTGATTCCCATTATTTCTCTAATGCGTTCATTGGTAATCCTTTCTCTTCTAGACCTTCTTGCTGCTCTTCCTCAAAAATCTATTTCCGTTGATCTCAGTGTTGCCAGTGTTCTTTCTTTCAGTGGCCATACCTCACAGCTGTATAGAGTAATACTCTTCGCTATAGGCTCATATGTTATCCTCTTTTTATTTTCTTTGCTGATGGATTGGTTACACAAAATACTGTCTAACATTGTGATGGCTTTTCTACCTAACGTATTTCTTATTTTTATAGCTGTGTCTAATGCTCCGTCGTGAGAAATACTACCTATCGCACCATCGTACGAGTAGGTGAGAACTTATAATGTTACAAACGTCACATCTTTGCTATTTTATTTTTAAATAATTATTTTGTTCTATTTCCTTTAATATTTCATTAATAATTATCTTCTGTATTCGTTTTAACTTGTTTTTTTTTTCGTTAAAAACCTGTTTGGCGCCCGTTCTTTAGGCAACTCTCCTTTCATCTAAGTCATACTGAACATACTTCATAATCTTACATTCTAACATCTGATCTAATATTGTGTTCCATAGTCGTTATTTCAAATTTCATGTTCTCTGTTGTGTGTATCGCCGATATGACAGTGACACTTCATCTCTACTCCCTGACACAAACTGAAAATGGAAGTAGTCCAGAAAGCCACTGCGCATCCGCTAGGAAAAATATTTTAATTCGGATTTTTTGCACAATCTTACTCAAAAAGGACCCCTTTTAACAAATTTGCATGTTGCCAGGACCAAAAGATGGTCAAAAATTCTTTAAACGTTTTTTTTTTGTTTTTTTCCTAAAATAATTTTTTTTGCATGGAACAAATTTTTTTTAGATTTTTTGGATCATTCCAAACAGAAAAGGTCTTTAGTGACTTTTCTCTAAAGTTGATAGTTTTTGACATATAAGCGATTAAAAATTGAAAAATTGCGAAATCGGCCATTTTTAACCCTCAAAAACTATGTGAAAAACTGAAAATTTGAAAATTACCAAGATAGGTAGATATTTTTTAACCATCGATTGATGAAATCCCGAAGAGTTTTTTGCAATACAATATCAAAAACCCCTTTGTTTTTTAATTGCCAATCAAGCGTGCGCGACACTATTTTCCACCGTTGCAGGTGTATGCAGTATGGTGCAAATGAAAGGAATAAATTCGTTATTTCATAAACCGGCGACTTTAAGGAAAAATCCCGAAACAGGTCGATTTTTATTTTAAGTTGTGATATTGTGACATATATGGTATACTAGTGACGTCATCCATCTGGGCGTGATGACGTAATCGATGATTTTTTTAAATAAGAATAGGGGTCGTGTGCTAGCTCATTTGAACGGTTCTTCAATTATCTATTCAGTAATATAAACATTTACATAATTATTTATACAGGGTGTCCAATAATTTAATTTTTTTGCCAATTTGCCAAATGATTTAAATTAATAAAAAATTTTTGGACACCCTGTATAAATAATTATGTACATGTTTACATTAGTAAATAGAGAATTGAAGAACCTTTCAAATGAGCCAGCACACGACCCATATTCTCATTTAAAAAAATCATCTATTACGTCATCACGCCCAGATGGATGACGCCACTAGTATAATATATATGCCACAATATCATAACTTAAAAATAAAAACCGACCTGTTTTGGGATTTTTCCTTAAAGTCACCGGTTTACGAAATAACGAATTTATTCCTTTCATTTGCACCATACTGTATACACATGTAACGGTGGAAAATAGTGTCGCGCACGCTTGATTGGCAATTAAAAACAAAGGGGTTTTTGATACTCTATTGCAAAAAACTCTTCGGGATTTCATCAATCGATGTTTAAAGAATATTTATCTACCTTGGCAACATTCAAATTTTCAGTTTTTCACATAGTTTTTGAGGGTTAAAAATGGTCGATTTCGCAATTTTTCAATTTTTAATCGCTTATATGTCAAAAACTATCCACTTTAGAGAAAAGTCACTAAAGACCTTTTCTGTTCGGAATGATCCAAAAAACCAAAAAAAAATTTTGTTCCATGCAAGAAAAATAATTTTAGGAAAAAAACAAAAAAAAAACGGTTAAAAAATTTTTGACCAACTTTTCGTCCTGGCAACATGCAAATTTGTTAAAAGGGGTCCTTTTTGAGTAAGATTGTGCAAAAAATATGAATTAGAATATTTTTCCTAGCGGATGCGTAGTGGCTTTCTCGACTAAAGGGAAGAATTAATTTTGTTATAAAAGCCAAAGAAGCTTTAAAAATAAAACATTTATTTCCAGACTTTAATATTCTCTTGGGTTTTTGGGAACAGAATTAAACTTTTTCCCTTCGGGAATTTCAAGCCATCCTCACCGGTGATGGAAATAAGGCTGACACAATGAACACCATGTCATCTAGACTGCAACGACTACCATCTCCAGCTGCAGGGGCCGAACATCTGCCCAGGTCTACAAGAAGTCTACAGCAGTACCATTCGACATCAAGGAGTTACCATCGAACCGGTACCACAAGCCATGCATAAGTATAATCGAAAAATTGTTAGTTTTTGGCAAGAATTTGAATATATTTGTTAATGCATTAATAAGTCACATTTTCATTATATCTTTATGGACAATAAACATGATTAGTTAAAAATATTGTTTTGTTTGCTCCCATTCTAAATTTTCAGAGTTCATATCTAAGATTAGGGCAAGACGAACACACACCTTGAGAGAGACTGAGCTAAGCTAGGGTGTGCGATGGCTATCTTGGATGATTGAAATATTATCTTCGAATATTATTTCGATTGTCTGGGCTAGTCCATCGGTTTTAGTTTCAAACTAGTAACTAGTTGTCACCTAAACTCCGCTATGTGAGTTGTAACCTCTGAAAATTACAATCAGCACGGTTAAAGTCATGTAATGCCGGGAATTAATCTAGGAATATTTAAATTTTCATGATATAATGTAGAGTCTTTACAACTTTAAAACAACTTAAGGGTTTTTACCCGTATATCTTGGTAACTTAAAACATGTAACCTGTGATAACACGGATGATGGAATATTAATTCCGAAAACGTTGTGTTTTTATGATGTAACCTCTTTGTAGGGATTTTAAATATACCTTTTACGTAAAGAAATTTTATTTGTGTGATTTATGGTATACAGCCAGTTACAGGAATTTCTTTTTCTTGTGGATTTTTAAAGTTTTTGTTCGTTTGCTACGTTGTTTTATTTTTTTTCCCGTCCGTTTTCCGAGGCTGGATTGTAGATTTTTTGCAGTTGGTTTTTTACAGATATACAGCAGCAGGCCCAACACCCTAATCCCCTACCAGCTGCACAAATATTTTCTATTGGGTTTACTCCCTTAGCTAGTGTAATCCAGATTTAGGCGCACAATATTCCATGTTAGGAACGCACCAAGAGCAGAAAAATACAAAAATAGCATGTAACCATGAAAACCAATCTGTATTTGAACTATCCAACTATCGGAGAGAGGGAAAAAGAAAAACTGGCCGAATATCTCTCTAGATATTTACTGGTGAACCGCCACTAAGCAGTTTATCCCACGATATAAGATCTTTTAGCCCATTGCTTACTACTTTATACAGGGTGCCCCAAAAGTAGTAGAAGAGTAGAATATTTCGCGAAATGAACATCACATCGAAACACGGAAAAATTCATTTCATTTGGATCTCATAACAGCAACAATGCTAAAACAACTTCCTAAAAAAGGTATAATGAAATTATTGTACATATTAAATGCAATCTTAAGACTTAATTATTGGCCTATATCACTAAAAATTGCCCAAGTAATTATGATACCGAAACTTGGTAAAGCTTTAACGGATGTTTCATCATACCGCCCAATAAGTCTACTGCCAATAATGTCAAAACTTCTTGAAAAGCTGTTACTTAAAAGAATTATGAGCGACCTAGAATTCCAAAACTGGATCCCAGAACACCAATTTGGATTCCGGCAAGGTCATTCTACATTTATTTATTTATAGTACTATACAATTGACCTGGCCTCTTGTGAGGTCATTCTACAGTGCAATCATCAGTGCAAAATCAAAAAATCCCTACCCAACAAATACTTTGACTTGTTAAAATCATATCTAAATCACAGAGAATTTGAAACTAAAGCGGAGGATGAACTATCAAACCGTAACAAAATTCAATCAGGAATCCCACAAGGTAGTATATTGGATCCACTTCTTTATGTACTGTACACATCCGATTTACCAACCTATCCACAAACCACCATTGGAACTTTCGATGATGACACAGCAATATTTGCAACAGAAGAGGATCCAAGAGCTGCAGTATTAAAACTTCAAGAACACCTTGACCAAATTAGACAGTGGTTAAAGAAATGTAAGATAAAAGCTAATGAAACTAAGTCAACACATATAACTTTCACACTAAGGAAAGACCAATGCCCAAATATTAGCCTTAATCACGTCAACATACCACAACAGAATAACGTCAAATATCTGGGGCTTCATCTTGATTCTAAATTAAACTGGAAACAACACATTTTAAAGAAGAAAAAACAAATTGAGTTGAGAGTGAAAGAAATTAATTGGCTTATAGGTAGAAAATCTCGACTCTCAATTGAGAACAAACTGCTGATTTATAAAACAGTCATCAAACCTATATGGACGTACGGTATAGAACTATGGAGTTGTGCCAGCAAATCAAATACAAAACTTATCCAAAGAACTCAATCAAAAATTCTACGCACCATCGCAAATACCCCGTGGTACATTTCCAACCAAACCCTTCAGACAGACCTAAACATCCCGTTAGTCAGCACAGTAATTCAAGAAAGAGCCAACAGACACCACGAGAAATTGGAAGGCCACCCCAACCAATTAATAGTACCATTACTGTAGCCACTAAACAACAGAAGATTGCGAAGATTATGGCCCATAGATCTTCGCTGAAACTGAGGTGAAACCGCTGGGTGATGTACCTCATAACGCCATTTTAGTGTACAATACTACATTGATATAAGTTATTGTACTTGTTATCAAATTAACTCATAGAATATGTAATTCTGATTGTTAATAAATGCTTACAAAAAAAAATAGGCTTTTTCCATCCGATGTTTATTTCGCGAAATATTCGACCGTTCCGCTACTTTTTTGACACCCTATATATTTTAAGAAGTAGATTATAAGTCTGCAGTCAATAAAACAACTTCATTAGTCACATTATCTATCAAATTTAATAACGTATTATAATAAATGTAATGAACGCCCTAGAAAAGCTTCTACCTCTTTTATTTTGCATTTCCAATTACGGTCATTTTTCACGAAACTCGAAGTCTGCCACTGGCAAAGCAGAGCTCTAAAGCTATACGCCATCCATCCCACCTGTACAAGCAGGAATAGCAGGATGTGCATTTATATGACGATTTTTTATGTTTTGCTGCACCTGATATCAGCGAACACTGACGTCTCTTTCGAAGTAATTTCAAAGATTTATCATAACAGTCATATTAGAGATTATCCGACTGTACAGATATCTTATTGCAGACGTAAATGGATTCGGGATGTATTAATGAAAATATATGTATTTACAATTAGTGTAGGATTTATGGAAATATATACAATGGTAGGGGAGCCCAAATGGGTATTTTTGCAGTTACTCGAGCGCGTCAGATTATCGTATGGGGAGAAACCTGGTACCCTGTCCTTAACCTATCCTTAAAAACAGAGAAACCTATCCTTAAAAATACTCGAAATTGTAAGATTAAGATAAGATAAGTTAAGTACATGCAAAAGAGTGTATATTTCAAAAATCTGACGATTTGAGCGGGGCATAAGGAAATGGGTAAGACAAAAATTTCACAAAAAAAAATTAATATTTCGCGAAATAAACGTCAGATCGAAAAACTAAAAAATACGTGCTCAATATTTTTCACAAATCTATCGAACGGTACTATACATATGACCTCCACGGAAAGGGGGGTAAATTTAAAATTTTAAATACAAACCCCCCGACATTTCGCAAAATGAAGATCAAATCAAAAAACTGCAAAATACACTTTCAGAATGTTTTTGAAAAATCTATCGAATGGTATCAAACACGATTCCCCACGGAGGTGAGTTGGGGGGTTACTTTTAAATCTTAAATGGGACCCCAAATTTTTATTGCAGATTTGGATTCTTTAAAATAAGCAACTTTTATTCGAGACGTTTTTTCGAATTATGGATAGATGGCGCTATAGTCGAAAAAAAAACGGTAGTTGGAAATGGAAAATTAAATTAAAAAATGGAAAGTCCCCACTAAAATGGAAAATTTTACTTAACTTTTTTTTGGTTTTAGGAACTAATAATCACAACCCAATAGGTCCCCATAACGCTCGAATGCCTACAAATTTAGCATACTTTGCTCACCTACCATTATATAAATAGAAACTTTTTTAATTTTTGGGTTTGTCGGTATGTTATAAATAAAACATTTTGTTATTGCTTGAACGTTTCGGCTATTTGCCATTTTTAATAAGCACTGTAATAAACATTACATTCTTCTTCTCCAGGTACCATCACCTCTAAGAAGGTTGGCAACCATCATGACAATTCGCCCGTCATGTGGGAAGATAGACCAACTGAACGTTTTAAACTTTTTGTCGTTTCTGAATTTAATCAAACTAGTTTGATTTTTGTGGAATTAAAATATTAAAATACAACAAAACATAGAGTAAGAAAATAAATTATATGAAGATTAGTAGAAATTTTGTTGGTAATCAAATGATGTAAATCAAAGCATTACCTACCAGATAGGTACATACTTACATTTTACATTTTCCAAATAGGTACCTATGTAATTTTTATTATAGTACTAAAACATTTAAAATTACGTACCTGTTGCTTTTAAAAATTATTTAAAAAGTCACTACAATTATTAACTTGCTTTTGTTTCTGTCCTCACAACAATAAAAACTAATATACACAACATTTGTTTACCCATAACCGACATATTGAACAATTATTGACAGGTCATTGTAACTACCCAATCAGAGCACGTTTAACGTTTCAGCTGCGCTCAGGACCAAGAGTTTTGATGAATTCTCGCACATATACAAACGGTAGTTACAGCGACTGCCTTAATAAATTTCTTT